>NC_142437.1:12500-1362500 GCF_059453495.1 Arachis ipaensis
AGACCAAAGGATATAGGGAAAAGAGAGTTGTGGAATGCAACTAATGCAAATGCATCTACCTACTTGGTCAAGAGTGAATCTATCCTCCAAGAATATATGGGAATACATAGGGTTAAGGTGACATGATAGTCCAAGAATCCTACCAATTCAAAGCATCACAATGCGGTGAACATAACTTGCAAGATGTACGCTTGTGAAAGCCAGGAACAAGAAGTTAAGCATCGAACCCTCACCGGAAGTGTATCCGCTCTATTCGCTCAAGTGTATAGGGTTCGCCACTCAATTCCCTTCCAATCATGCTCTCCAAGATTTGTCCTTCATCTAACAATCAACAATTATTTTAATGCATGCATACATTTATCATGAGGTCTTATTTTCGGTTGTAATGGGGCTAGGGTGAGGGTAAGGATGCATGTATGGCCAAGTGAGCTTAAGATTTGTATCTTTGATTAGCTTAGATCCTCACCTAATACATACAATAACCTATGTAATTCTAATACATAACCTAGCTACCCAATTATCCATTTTTCCTCATGCTCATGTATTTCTCTTTAGTTCTTCATCTGCATGCATTGGTGATCATTGGCTTTGTCTTGGGGTAATTTGTCCCCTTTTCATTGTTTCTTTTTCTATGTTTTTGTCTCTTTTGTTTTTCTCTTTTCTTTTTATTCTTTTTTTTTACATTCTTCTTTTTCTTTATTTTTATTTCTCTTTGCTTGTCCCCTTCTTTTTGGGGATTTTATGTACAAGAGTGCCAATGCATGCGAAATCATTCAATACATAAGTATGTTCTTACCTCCCAAAATTTTTTTCATTACAATTACAAAAACCTACCTTTACATCTACCCAAGTTTCCAGGTATTCCCTCCCAATTGAATAACACACACCCTCACTCACCTAAGCTAATCAAGGATCTAAATCCAGGGACATTTATTGTTTTTCGCTTAGGGGTGTTGATGTGCTAAAATTAAGAACAAAAGGGATTATTATGGGCTCAAAGTTGGTTAGCAACGGTAGATAAGGGTTAAGGCTATTTTGGGGAAGTGACTATTGAAATGATGGTCTCAATCATGTAAATGCATTCATACACCAAATAAAGGACATATAGAGTCAGACAAAGCAAGGATTACACTCATGGAAAGAGAACGTTCGCACACAAGAAGGAAAATAAGTAGTCATAAGATGTGACCACGCCATTAGGCTCAAGTCCCACAAGCTTGTGTTCTTAACTCAACAATCATGTTCCAAAGTACATTCTTCTAGCAAGTTTGTCACAAAATTTTTTTTTTTCAATTAATTGGTAGGGTGCTCTAAAAACACATTTTCTCAGAAAAAGGAAGTTATTACTTTGACCAAGTGTAAACTAACTATCATGCAAGGAGTATTCACAAGCAAAAGTTAACTAACATGCAATCTACTGACTAATCAAGAACATCCATGGGTGAGGAAGAGATGGTTACCCATGGAGATCGGTCGAACGACCTCCCCACACTTAGAATATAGCACGGTCCTCCGTGCTACTAGCAAAGCACAAAGGACGGTCGGGACCGGAACTAGCACTATTCTCTTCATCGGAGCTCCCGTCAGTTGGGTTCGAAGTGGATGTGAATATTTTGGGTTCCTTCAGTTTGGGGGTAACACAACGCAAAAGCTTCTTGATGTAAGTATAGCGGTGTTGGTTGCGCCGCTCATATCTATCAATCTTCCGGTGGAGATCTTCAATTTGTTGATGGGTGGATCTTTGTGGTGGTAGTGATGATGATGTGGAAGGAAAAATAGGCTGCGGGGTAATGTCAAGGCTTGGGGTTGTCAAGGGAAGCTGTAAGTATCTCCCACTCGGGACTACATCGTCCTTGGCCGGAATTATAGCCTTCGTGTCCGTGGTCTCCCAAGGAACACCCGCTGCAGCGACTAAAGTAAATACCAATGCTGGAAATGGCAAATTACCCCGAGCATGGACTTGACTCATTGCTTGTTGGACAAGAAGTGGAATGTTCACCGGTCTCTCTATGAGAACACACCAAACAAGCAAGGCAAGATCCTCCATGAAGGACGACTTATGGGTGCTAGGTAGCACATAGTGGGAGAGGATGGGCCCAAGCTCTAGCTTCCACAGTAAGGTAACGTGCATCGATGCACTTGGGCCGCATCCGGAGTCGTCCTTGGGTCCAAAATGTCTCTGGCTCAGCGATGACTCGAAGAATCGAGTCCCAATCAAACCCAAACCCACTCCACTGACGTAAGACCTCTTGGTATCCATCCGTTTCCCTTGGTACCGGTAGGACATTAAGCACTTGCTGAATAGCCTCTTCTGAAATCGAGACTTACTTTCGGCGCACGTATACTGACTGAAGAGAGGGGAGGTGGTAGTTGGTATAAAACTCTACCACCTACGAGAGATTGACCTCTTGTGGTTTTCTCAAAAGAAACTCCCATCCTCGCCGCTCGATGCGGGGTATGATACAATGGGAAATCTTGTCCGGAGGGGTGAGTAGATGCTCAGCATGATAGTTCCGATCAACCATGGCGGGGAACACAAGTTCACAGAAGTAGTTGGGGAACCTTGAAGAGTCCCTTGCCGGATTGCTCTTCTCTTTTTCATCAATAGGAGCGGATGCCTTCGCTTTCTTAGAAAGAGGTTTGGCTCCTAGTGTAGGATGCGCCTTGGAGGATGACTTTTGGGGCGCCCTTTTTGTGGCCGGTTTCCTTGGTTCCTTCTCCTTACCTTTTTTGGTGGCCATCCTGAAAAAGGAAAGAGAATGGAAAATATTAAACCCAAATAATCATCTCATGGAAAACATCATGCAAGTGAGAAGTAGTGCCCAGAGTAAATTGTGGATCTTGAAGACGCGACAGCTGCACATGTGATCAAGAACAACTAAAGAAGCATGGGTCACAACACTTAGCATGGGATGCAAGAGTGAATAATGCATGCAATGTGGCATGAGAAGAGTGCACTCAAGTATCCAAAAGAAAGAACAAGTCATGTAAAGTGAGCATTCAGTTGGTGAGCATAAAGTAGAATGGCTCAATATGCTTGAAAGATGGCAAGTGAATGAGGAAGAAGCATTAAACTACGGGTACAAGACCAAAACAAACCAAAATGGCATGTGTGCATTTCCTTGAACACTTGGTGTGCAACTAACAAGTAATGAGCAAATATAAGAAACTCACTTAATTAAAGCCTCAAAATGAAACATCAATCATCAACACGAGATCACTTACTTACAAATTCATCAAATGACAACAACAAGATCTACTCAAGCAAATTAAAGTTCAAGTTCATCATCCATAGAGAAATAAGAAAGGAAAAATCAAATGAACAAGCAACAAGCAAATAAAAGTAAGAGAGAAATAAGAAGGTACTAAAAGAAGCATGCAACTAAAAGAAGAAAATGTGAAAAGAAAGTAAGAGATGAGAGTAGAAGAAGCAAAACCTTGAGAGGGAGAGAGAGGCAAGATGGGGTTCTTGCAAAAGGAGAATAGGGGAAGAGAAATGTATGGCCACCGGAGGCGGTGGTGGTTGCCGGTGGGTGACCGGAGACAATGTAAGTGAAGTATGGAAGAAGAGAAAAGAGTAAGTAGTGGAAGAAGAGAGAATTAGAAAAGAGATGAGAGGAGGAACGAAGCAGGGGCGCGCTGTTTAAAGCTGGGTTGTGTGGCCGGCGCGCGTGCGCATAGCGCGCTAGCGCGCTGATAAGGGTTGGGCAAGGGACGCATGCGCGTCCCTTGCGTGTACGCGCGAAGATTGGCACGGGGTAGGCCCAGAGTAGGCCTAACTCTCTGGTTGTTGTACCAGAGTTGGCGTGCGGCATAAGCGACGCGGACGCGCACAGTGCGCGTTCGCGCGTATGAAGAGGATGGCGACCGACGCGGACACGCCAGGTGCACTTGTGCGTCAGGTCACGGGCACAGAACAGGCACGACTTTGGCACAACTCTCTGGTTTTTGTACCAGAGAGCTCAAAATACACACACGACACGCGCGCACGGTGCGCTTGCGCGTCGATAGCGAGACAGCAGGGTTGCGCGCAGGCGCCATGTACGCTTGCGCATGGGCCGCCTGACACGAAGTAGGCACAAAAGAGGCACAAATCTCTCGTTTTTATACCAGAGTATAAATGCACCACCGGCGCGCGCGCGCACGGCGCGCTGGCACGCGGATGCCCAATTTTCCCCTTCTTTTTTTTGTTTTTTTTTTAACAACACAGGAAAAAGAAAATGTAATTCAACATACTCTTGGCATGCAATCAACTAGATAGGTTGAGAAAACACTCACAAAATCATACAACACTTAAAATGTAATTCAACACACACCCTCACTCACCTAAGCTAATCAAGGATCTAAATCCAGGGACATTTATTGTTTTTCGCTTAGGGGTGTTGATGTGCTAAAATTAAGAACAAAAGGGATTATTATGGGCTCAAAGTTGGTTAGCAACGGTAGATAAGGGTTAAGGCTATTTTGGGGAAGTGACTATTGAAATGATGGTCTCAATCATGTAAATGCATTCATACACCAAATAAAGGACATATAGAGTCAGACAAAGCAAGGATTACACTCATGGAAAGAGAACGTTCGCACACAAGAAGGAAAATAAGTAGTCATAAGATGTGACCACGCCATTAGGCTCAAGTCCCACAAGCTTGTGTTCTTAACTCAACAATCATGTTCCAAAGTACATTCTTCTAGCAAGTTTGTCACAAAATTTTTTTTTTTCAATTAATTGGTAGGGTGCTCTAAAAACACATTTTCTCAGAAAAAGGAAGTTATTACTTTGACCAAGTGTAAACTAACTATCATGCAAGGAGTATTCACAAGCAAAAGTTAACTAACATGCAATCTACTGACTAATCAAGAACATCCATGGGTGAGGAAGAGATGGTTACCCATGGAGATCGGTCGAACGACCTCCCCACACTTAGAATATAGCACGGTCCTCCGTGCTACTAGCAAAGCACAAAGGACGGTCGGGACCGGAACTAGCACTATTCTCTTCATCGGAGCTCCCGTCAGTTGGGTTCGAAGTGGATGTGAATATTTTGGGTTCCTTCAGTTTGGGGGTAACACAACGCAAAAGCTTCTTGATGTAAGTATAGCGGTGTTGGTTGCGCCGCTCATATCTATCAATCTTCCGGTGGAGATCTTCAATTTGTTGATGGGTGGATCTTTGTGGTGGTAGTGATGATGATGTGGAAGGAAAAATAGGCTGCGGGGTAATGTCAAGGCTTGGGGTTGTCAAGGGAAGCTGTAAGTATCTCCCACTCGGGACTACATCGTCCTTGGCCGGAATTATAGCCTTCGTGTCCGTGGTCTCCCAAGGAACACCCGCTGCAGCGACTAAAGTAAATACCAATGCTGGAAATGGCAAATTACCCCGAGCATGGACTTGACTCATTGCTTGTTGGACAAGAAGTGGAATGTTCACCGGTCTCTCTATGAGAACACACCAAACAAGCAAGGCAAGATCCTCCATGAAGGACGACTTATGGGTGCTAGGTAGCACATAGTGGGAGAGGATGGGCCCAAGCTCTAGCTTCCACAGTAAGGTAACGTGCATCGATGCACTTGGGCCGCATCCGGAGTCGTCCTTGGGTCCAAAATGTCTCTGGCTCAGCGATGACTCGAAGAATCGAGTCCCAATCAAACCCAAACCCACTCCACTGACGTAAGACCTCTTGGTATCCATCCGTTTCCCTTGGTACCGGTAGGACATTAAGCACTTGCTGAATAGCCTCTTCTGAAATCGAGACTTACTTTCGGCGCACGTATACTGACTGAAGAGAGGGGAGGTGGTAGTTGGTATAAAACTCTACCACCTACGAGAGATTGACCTCTTGTGGTTTTCTCAAAAGAAACTCCCATCCTCGCCGCTCGATGCGGGGTATGATACAATGGGAAATCTTGTCCGGAGGGGTGAGTAGATGCTCAGCATGATAGTTCCGATCAACCATGGCGGGGAACACAAGTTCACAGAAGTAGTTGGGGAACCTTGAAGAGTCCCTTGCCGGATTGCTCTTCTCTTTTTCATCAATAGGAGCGGATGCCTTCGCTTTCTTAGAAAGAGGTTTGGCTCCTAGTGTAGGATGCGCCTTGGAGGATGACTTTTGGGGCGCCCTTTTTGTGGCCGGTTTCCTTGGTTCCTTCTCCTTACCTTTTTTGGTGGCCATCCTGAAAAAGGAAAGAGAATGGAAAATATTAAACCCAAATAATCATCTCATGGAAAACATCATGCAAGTGAGAAGTAGTGCCCAGAGTAAATTGTGGATCTTGAAGACGCGACAGCTGCACATGTGATCAAGAACAACTAAAGAAGCATGGGTCACAACACTTAGCATGGGATGCAAGAGTGAATAATGCATGCAATGTGGCATGAGAAGAGTGCACTCAAGTATCCAAAAGAAAGAACAAGTCATGTAAAGTGAGCATTCAGTTGGTGAGCATAAAGTAGAATGGCTCAATATGCTTGAAAGATGGCAAGTGAATGAGGAAGAAGCATTAAACTACGGGTACAAGACCAAAACAAACCAAAATGGCATGTGTGCATTTCCTTGAACACTTGGTGTGCAACTAACAAGTAATGAGCAAATATAAGAAACTCACTTAATTAAAGCCTCAAAATGAAACATCAATCATCAACACGAGATCACTTACTTACAAATTCATCAAATGACAACAACAAGATCTACTCAAGCAAATTAAAGTTCAAGTTCATCATCCATAGAGAAATAAGAAAGGAAAAATCAAATGAACAAGCAACAAGCAAATAAAAGTAAGAGAGAAATAAGAAGGTACTAAAAGAAGCATGCAACTAAAAGAAGAAAATGTGAAAAGAAAGTAAGAGATGAGAGTAGAAGAAGCAAAACCTTGAGAGGGAGAGAGAGGCAAGATGGGGTTCTTGCAAAAGGAGAATAGGGGAAGAGAAATGTATGGCCACCGGAGGCGGTGGTGGTTGCCGGTGGGTGACCGGAGACAATGTAAGTGAAGTATGGAAGAAGAGAAAAGAGTAAGTAGTGGAAGAAGAGAGAATTAGAAAAGAGATGAGAGGAGGAACGAAGCAGGGGCGCGCTGTTTAAAGCTGGGTTGTGTGGCCGGCGCGCGTGCGCATAGCGCGCTAGCGCGCTGATAAGGGTTGGGCAAGGGACGCATGCGCGTCCCTTGCGTGTACGCGCGAAGATTGGCACGGGGTAGGCCCAGAGTAGGCCTAACTCTCTGGTTGTTGTACCAGAGTTGGCGTGCGGCATAAGCGACGCGGACGCGCACAGTGCGCGTTCGCGCGTATGAAGAGGATGGCGACCGACGCGGACACGCCAGGTGCACTTGTGCGTCAGGTCACGGGCACAGAACAGGCACGACTTTGGCACAACTCTCTGGTTTTTGTACCAGAGAGCTCAAAATACACACACGACACGCGCGCACGGTGCGCTTGCGCGTCGATAGCGAGACAGCAGGGTTGCGCGCAGGCGCCATGTACGCTTGCGCATGGGCCGCCTGACACGAAGTAGGCACAAAAGAGGCACAAATCTCTCGTTTTTTATACCAGAGTATAAATGCACCACCGGCGCGCGCGCGCACGGCGCGCTGGCACGCGGATGCCCAATTTTCCCCTTCTTTTTTTTGTTTTTTTTTTAACAACACAGGAAAAAGAAAATGTAATTCAACATACTCTTGGCATGCAATCAACTAGATAGGTTGAGAAAACACTCACAAAATCATACAACACTTAAGATGAAGTATTTCCTCAACACAACCAATACAACAAAGATTGCCAAGGTTGACAAAATCCTAATGAGTATCACAACATTCAAACAAATTCAACTATACCTATCATATCAACATATATCAAAACAAGCTCAACAATCATAAAAAATCATGGAATTCACAAGTATCTAAGCTAGAAACAAGAAAGTATATACAAGAACGATCATACCGCGGTGGGGTGTCTCCCACCCAGCACTTTTCTTTTACGTCCTTAAGTTGGACGGTCCTGTGCTCAAGCTTCCTCTTCTTTTGGTGCATCCTCCAGGAGGAGCACTTCCACTTCCTTGGGTGATTTGTAGCCATGGTACTACTTTACTCTATGGCCATTCACCTTGAAGATTGTCTTACTTTAAGGATCAAACAGCTCCACTACACCATAGGGTTTAACTTCCTTCACCTTAAAGGGACCTTCCCATCTTGAACGGAGCTTTCCAGGCATGAATCTGAGCCTCGAGTTGTAGAGGAGAACTTCGTCACCTTCTTGAAAATCTTTCTTCCGAATGTGGTGGTCATGGAATGCCTTAGTCTTTTCCTTGTAGATCCGGGCATTTTCATATGCCTCTATTCTAAGACATTCAAGCTCCTCTAATTGCAATTTCCGGGCTACACCCGCCTTGGTGATGTCCATATTACACTGCTTCACTGTCCAATAGGCTTTGTGTTTAACTTCCACCGGGAGGTGGCATGCCTTATCATAGACGACCCGAAAGGGGCTCATCCCTAAACCCTAAACCATAAACCCTAAACCCTAAACCCTAAACCCTAAACCGAGTGCTCCAGTCCTTCCTTTGTGGGTTTACCACTTTCTCCAGGATTCACTTAATCTCTCGGTTGGACACTTCTGCTTGCCCATTTGTTTGGGGTTGAAACCTTATGTGCTATCCCATAGCGCTTAAGTAGTGCTTCTACTTTCCTGTTACAAAAATGGGAACCTTGGTCGCTCACGATTGCTCGTGGCGACCCATAACGGCACACAATATTATTTCTAATGAAAGAAATCACAGCATTGGCGTCATCAAGGCGAGTAGGTATCGCTTCTACCCACTTTGAGACGTAGTCAACTGCTAACAGGATATACAAGTACCCACTTGAGTTGGGAAATGGTCCCATAAAGTCTATGCCCCATACATCAAAGATTTCGCAAAATAGCATGGGTTGTTGAGGCATTTCATCCCTTTGAGATGCATTCCCTGACTTTTGACATTGGTGACACGACACACAGAATTGGTTAGCATCCTTGAACAGCGTGGGCCACCAGAATCCACAATCCAAAACTTTTTTCGCCGTCCGTTGTGGGCCAAAGTGGCCACCAAACTCGGACAAGTGACAAGATTCAAGAATTAGTTGGATTTCAGATTCTGGAACACATCTGCGAATTACTTGGTCTACTCCTCTCCTCCATAAGTGGGGGTCATCCCAAATATAATATTTGGAATCACTCCTCAACTTATCTCTTTGGTGTTTGGAAAAGTTGGCAGGGTAAATTTTAGCAACCAAGTAGTTCGCCATGGGGGCAAACCAAGGAAAACTATCCGAAACAGCATGCAAACCTTCTAAAGGGAATGAGTCATTGATCAGAAATGTATCATACTTAAGATTTTCCAAGCGGCTTAAATGATCCGCAACTAAATTTTGTGATCCACTCCGGTCCCTAATCTCAATGTCGAATTCTTGCAAAAGCAAGATCCAACGTATGAGCTTGGGTTTTGACTCATTCTTTGTCAATAAATATTTCAAGGCAGCATGATCCATGTATACCACTATCTTAGAGCCTAGCAAGTAAGATCGAAACTTATCCAAAGCATAAACAACGACTAAAAGCTCTTTCTCAGTAGTGGTATAGTTGGATTGTGCCGCATCCAACGTCTTTGAGGAGTAAGCGATGATATAGGGGAGCTTACCATCGCGCTGTGCTAGCGCGGCACCTACGGCATGATTTGACGCATCGCACATGATCTCGAATGGCTGCGTCCAGTTAGGGCCCCTCACAATCGGTGCGGTGGTAAGTGCTCTCTTCAACTCCTCAAATGCGTCCACACAAGCACTATCAAACTCAAAGTCCACGTCCTTTTGGAGTAGGCGCGACAATGGCAATGCAATTTTGCTAAAATTCTTGATGAAGCGCCTATAGAATCCTGCATGCCCCAAAAAGGAACGGACCTCCCTCACAGATGAGGGGTGAGATAAACCGGTAATGACATTTACCTTGGCCGGGTCTACAAACATTCCTTTGTCGGAAACTACTTGTCCTAATACTATACCTTGTCTCACCATGAAGTGACATTTTTCAAAATTCAAGACAAGGTTAGTATCAACACACCTAGCTAGGACCTTGGCCAAGTTCTCCAAACAACTATCAAATGAAGTTCCATGCACACTGAAGTCGTCCATAAAGACTTCCATACAACTCTCCATAAGATCGGAAAAGACACTCATCATGCACCGCTGAAATGTGGCGGGTGCATTGCATAGCCCGAATGGCATCCTTTTGTAGGCAAAGGTGCCAAAGGGACAAGTAAATGTGGTCTTTTCTTGATCCTCAGGAGCGATGTGAATCTGGAAGTATCTAGTAAAGCCATCAAGAAAGCAATAATGGGATTTACCTGTAAGTCGGTCTAGCATCTGGTCGATGAACGGCAAAGGATAGTGGTCCTTCCTAGTTGCAGCGTTCAACCTCCTATAATCGATGCACACTCGCCATGCATTTTGTACTCTTGTGGTGACCACTTCACCATCTTCATTCTTTATAGCGGTGATGCCAGATTTCTTTGGAACGACCTGGACTGGACTTACCCATTTACTACTAGAAATCAGGTATATGATACCCGCATCAAGTAGTCTCGTGACTTCCTTCTTCACCACATCAAGGATAGTTGGGTTAATTCGTCTTTACGATTGTCTAACCGGCCGAGCTCCTTCTTATAGAAAAATGCGATGCATGCACATTTGTGGATCAATTCCCAGAATATCGGCTAAGCTCCAACCGATTGCTCTCTTGTGTTTCCTCAGGACTTCTAGGAGCTTCTCCTCTTCATGACTAGAAAGCTCACTAGCAATAATGACCGAAAACTCTTGATTGTTCCCAAGGAACGCATACTTCAAATGAGACGGAAGAGGTTTCAGTTCACTTTTTGCTTCCGATTGAGGTTCTTTTTCACTAAGCTCATGGGATTCATCTTCAACCATTTCCCTTTGTTCACCCTCATGATTATCCTTCTCCTCAACAGTAGCGTAGCATAGCTCGACATGATATTTGCTTTGCACTTTCGCTACCACCTCATCAATTACATCACATCGGAGAACGGAATGCTCTTCGGGTGGGTGTTTCATGGCTTTCTCCAAGTTGAACTTAATCATCTTATCCCCAACCTCAAAAGAATATGTGCCGGTGTAGGAATCTAACTTGAATTTGGAAGTTTTAAGGAAGGGTCTACCAAGTAGAACAGAGGAAGAGCTTCTACCCTCTGTTGGTGGCATTTCAAGAATGTAAAAATCGACTGGAAACACCAAATCCTTGATTGCTACGAGTACATCTTCGGTTATACCCATCACAGTAATTATACTCTTGTCGGCTAAGGCAAATTGAGCGGCCGACCTTTTCAATGGAGCCAAGTTCAACCTTGCAAAAACTGAGAGCGGCATAATACTCACACAAGCTCCTAGATCGCACATACAATCAGGAAAAACAACTCCACCAATACAACAAGAAACCAGACAAGGCCCGGGGTCATCAAACTTTTCAGGAATAGGCTTCATCAATGCAGAAATAGAATTGCCCAAAGACAACATTTCTAGTTCACCAATCCTATCTTTATGTGTACACAAGTCCTTCAAAAATTTTGCATACTTCGGAATTTATTGTATAGCATCAAGAAGTGGGATGGTTACCTCAACCTTCTTGAACACTTGGAGCATGTTCAAATCGAATTCCCGAGCTTTCTTTGCTTTCTTTATCATTGAAGGGAATGTGATAGGAATGGGATCATTCGTGGTAGCTTTTCTCTTAGGTTCCTTGAGGCTCATTTCTTCTTCTTCTTGCCTTGTGCTCACCTCCTCCTCTTCATGTGGAGCTTCAACAGCCACTTCCTCCTCTTAAATGTCTTCCAAGACCCTAGGAGGTATCTTCTCCAATGTAGTCTCCGACCGTAGTGTGATGGCGTTGAGTGTGCCCTTTGGGTTTGGAAAGGGTTGGGATGGAAGGTTTGAAGAGCTTGAGGGTTGGTGGGTGTTGTTGGAAGAGGGTAAAACCAATCTTGAGACCATCTCGGTGAGGTTAGCTAATTGAGCATTCACGGCATTAAATTGAGCTTTGCTATTTTCTTCATTCTTTTCCACAATAGCTCTAAGCTCATCAACTTGGTTGGTAGAAGCAGAAGAAGCTTGGTTGGATTGTTGTCTTTGATGTGGTGCTTGATATTTTTGGTAGTTGTTTTGGTTTTGGTTGGCTTGGTGGTTGTTGTTGTTGTGGTGGTGTTGGGATGAAGATTGGTAATTGTTGTTGTGGTGCGAAGAAGAGTTGTTCCATCTTTGACCTTGATGGTTCCCTTGTACATTATCCCTCCACCCTTGATTGGAGTTATTGCCATGAGAGTAGTTGTTGTGGCCTTGGTTTTGGTAGGGTGCGATTGTTGTAATTCACATTAACGACGGCTAAGGTGTAGTCCTCTTGAATTTGGTGGCATTGATCCGTGTAATGTGCGGTGCTAGAACACAAGCCACATATCTTTGGAGGACCTTCAATTTGGGGAACTTGGGGTGAAGCTTGAACGGCTTGAATGGAATAGAACTCCTTTTGCTGTTTGTGCATCTCGGTGAGAATGGTAGTCATGTCACCAAGCACCTTGGTCAAACTTGATTCGGAAGGAGAGGGTTCCACTATACCCTTGAGGGGGTTGCTTCTCACCCTTACGTGTTGAGTAGCCTCGACGACATCATTTATCAAGCTCCATGCTTCCGCCTCCATCTTGTTCTTGGAAAGGGAACCACCGCTAGATGTGGTAAGTAGTCTTCTATCTTCCACACAAAGACCTCTGATGAAGTAACTTATGAGTAGATGAGTGCTCAACCCATGGTGGGGGCAAGTCTCCAATAATCTCTTGAATCGGCTCCAATACTCATACAAAGTCTCTTGATCCTTTTGCATTATGCCCGAGATCTCTTTCCGGATATAGTCGGTCTTTTCCGGCGGGAAGAACTTGTCTAGAAACTCTATTCTCAAGAAGTCCCAATTGGTCACTATCTCATCCGGTTGGGAGTAGTACCATTCCTTCGCTTGCCCTTCAAGAGAAAAGGGGAAGGAGTAAACCATGATGGCAATTTTGTTGGCCCCATGCCTCCGGGCCGTAGCACAAGCCGCTTGAAAATCTCTCAGATGTCGAATGGGGTCTTGACCGGAAAGCCCATGGTACTTAGGAAACAAGTTGATCAGACTACTCTTTAACTCAAAGTTTGGGTCAAGGTTGGGAAATCTTGTTTGTAGTGGTGGCAGAATGAGGTCCGGCGCTCCTTGTTCATGCAAAGTGATCCTATGTGGCTCCGCCATACGAGGTTTACCTGTGGAATGCGAAGATGTATCAGTAGTGCCAATAGAAGAATAAGAAGTAATGGACTCTAAGTCGCTCTCGGAACCGTCTAGTGGTTCGGTATGTTCCTCAAGTGAGGCCGAAACACTGGGCGCGTAGTCCAACCGACGCCTAGCTTGCCGAGTATGTAATAAAGTCCTTTCAATTTCTAAGTCAAGCTCGGCTAAGCTAGCATTTAGTTGGGACCGAGTCATCAAACTTGAGAGTCATAGCTCATGTACACAAGAAATCTATACTAAGAGCAAAATAGAGAAAACAAGTAAACTATCCACACTATCTACATATTCACATAACCAATGCTAAGGCATACATTGCACTCATTCCCCGGCAACGGCGCCATTAATTTGGTAGAGTTGATGGAAGGTATACCGGTTCGGAATTCCACAAAATACTTCTGTTGTTAGTATAGTCCAACCGATAATCAATCCTCAATCCCAAATTAAGAAAGGGTGGTTGTCACAAGTGCTAACCCCAAATAAGAATGTAACCGGAGTATTTAGACTCTGGGTCGTCTCACGAAGAATGGGCAAGCATGTGCTTTAGCATTGATCATAAATACGGGGTTGAGAATCATGGTGATGAAAATTAACTACCAAGCTTGTCATGCAAGAAATCTTAAAATGCAAGAAACTCTAAATTTAAGCAATTAACTAAATCAAGAACTAGCAACTAAGAATTTTGGTTTTTCAAATATGAATCAAAGGTACTCTTGACTAAGCATGGGAATTGGGGGTCTCTATCCTTGTCTTCAACTATAATTAGCCAATTGTGACGAACCAAACTCACTAAGTCTACCTCAAAGAACCTTAAGTACGTAACATTTACTCCTAGGGTTGAGGTACGTCAAGTGGTTTAACCAATTTCAACCCATAAGTCCCAACCAATCTACTAATTAGTAGTGGGTTGGTGTTAATGGATGTCAATTTGGTCACTAAGGGTTCTCCAATCAACAATCCAATGAGACCCAATGACTCAAGGTCACCCAATTCTCATAACTTAGACCAAGAGTAAAAGAAACTACTCCATAATTAAAGCAAACATTTCATCAAACACATAGAATGCTTAACTAGAGACATTTTCAAATTACAATTAAATTAAGAATTATGAGGACTCACTAACAATCATCTATAGAAATTACACAATTAACACTAGCAATCACAAGAAGCATCAACATATTCATAGAAATCAACACCCACAATGTTCATGAATTGGGGTAGAAAATTGAAAAGCAACAAGACAACACAATCAAGATAAGATCTAAACAAAATAACACTAGAGGATTCAAATTGAGTAAACAAGAGTATCAAACAACAAGATCCAATCCAGTAATTTCACAATGGGAGATCAAAATCAAGCTAGATCTAGGGAGGAAGAAGGGTTCCCTCTCTAGATGAACAAAAACTACCCAAAAACTCAAAATGTGTCTAAGTGTCTAATGTGTGATCCACCCCTTGCTCCTACAATCCCTGGGTCATTTTCATGCAGATCTAGCCTTCAATTGGGCCCCTCCAGGCCTCAGAAATTGCCAGCCACGATTTCATTAATGAGGTCACGTGCTGGTCACGACGCGTGCGCACCAGGTGCGCGCGTGCGCCGATGAGCTCCTGAATCCACGCGTACGCGCACGGTACGCGTGTGCGCTGATGACGATTCTTCCAATGTGCGCGGGAGCGTCAGCTATACGCGAGTGGCCACAATAGTACTTGCAGTGGTGGAAATTGGCAGATTAAGAATTATTAAGGAAAACAGCGTTGTAAGTACAGCTCTTAACCGGCAAAAATCCACTTGTCAATTTAGAAAAGAGTTGTCACAATTTTTAGAATAAGATTACTGGGAGTATGAGTCCCAGGTCGTCTCCTAACGAGTTGACAAAAGAGTGTAGCTTATTGATCAGAGGTTTTCAAGAAATTTTTTTTGAGTTTGATAAACAGGAAATTAAATCAGAGAGTTTATGTAATTTAAATAAAAACCTTGACCAGGAGAAAATTAATCGGAAGTTCTATCCTTGTTGGAAATTTCTCAAGATCAATTAATAATTAGTAGTTGTTTCTACTTAGTTAACCCTCACTAATTAAGGGAAAGTCAAGTAGTTGAAAGTCAACTTCTATTCACAAGTCCTAATCCTCTCCCTTGGGAAGGATCAAAGTTAGTGACTAACAAGCCAACCAACAACGAACCAATTACAATTGAACTCTTGAGTATCCCAACTTAAGGTTCTCCTTTTAATCCGCTCCCAATCAAGTTAGGGAACTTCTCCATTATCATAAATATAAAGTTCACAAAAGAGAGAATAAAAAGAAGACATGATAAATAATAATCAAAAGATCAATTAAAAATAAAATAGTTCTTGCATTAATAAATTCTAAAGGTTATAAAAGCTTCCCAATTGTAGCTCTGAATAAGGATTAAAAATATAAAAGAGTAAATAAGGTAAAAAAAACAAACTAGAATAGTCAATTCCGAAGGTAGACTCTTCTCAATATCCAAAGCAAAGCGATGAAATTCTAAACTATGAGTGAAAAGAAAAAAAAAACCTAGAGGAGGAGGAAGAATTCTCTCTCTAGATTTCAAAACTAAAACTAAAACTATGCAGAATGAGAATGTCCCTAAGTCTCTGCATGTTCCCTGGCTCTAATCTACGTTTCTGGGCCAAAAACTGGGTTAAAACGTGGCCCGAATTCGCCCCTAGCGTTTTTCTGAATTTTCTGCAGATCGCGCATGTCACGCGACCGCGTCGTCCATGCGTTCGCGTCATCCAGCGTTTTTCCTTGCCACGCGTGCGCGTCGTCCATGCGTTCGTGTCACTCGTGCAGATTCTAATCCACGCGTTCGCGTCAGGCAAGCGTTCGCGTCGCTGTGATTTTCTCCATTTCGCGCGGACGCGTGAGCCATGCGTCCGCATCGCTTCTCGCTGGTCATCTCCTCAATTTCTTGTGTTCCTTCCATTTTTGCAAGCTTCCTCTCCATTCTCTAAGCCATTCCTGCCCTATGAAGCCTGAAACACTTAACACACAGATCACGACATCGAATGGTATAAAGGAGAATAAAAATATACAATTAAAAGATCTTTAGGAAGCAAGTTTTCAATCTTAGAACAATTTTGGGAAGGACTTGTAATATCATGCTAATCATATGAATAAGTGGGTGAAAGACTTGATAAAACCACTCAATTAAACATAATATAAATCACAAAATAATGGTTTATCAACCTCCCCACACTTAAACATTAGCATGTCCTCATGCTTAGTTGAAGGAGATAAATATGAATAAATATGGACATGTAAGACTTATGCAATGCAATGCAATGCAACCTATATATACGAATGCAACTATATGATTTTGTCTATTCGGTTAAAAGCAAATAAGTTCTCTTAAGACAAACATAGATCAAATCCCACTAATTCAAATCATACAGTAAAAGCAAGTAAATTTGTAAGAAGACAGCTCATGAAAGCAGGGAACATTGAATTGAGCATTGAACCCTCACTGGTGGTGTGTGTGCACTTTAATCTCTCTAGTGTATAGGGTAACCACTCTATCCTTCTCTAATCATGCTTTCTAAACTTTGTTCTTCACCTAACCAATCAACAATAATTAATATACCAATGCAAACATCATGAGGTCTTTTCAAGGTTGTAATGGGGCTAAGGTAAAGGTAAGGGTATATATATATATATATATATATATATATATATATATATATATATATATATATAAGGCTAAGTGAGCTAAAGTATGAATCTTTGACTAACCTAAGCTCTTACCTAGTACACATACATTCTATGTAACTTAAAATCATGCCTAGCTACCCATACTTTTCACTTTCACATTCCATACTCATGTATCAACTGTTCTTTTAATTTGTATCACATATGCATTGATCTTTTTCTTAACTTAAATTAGCATTGGAGTAATTTTGTCCCCTTATTTAATTACTTATTTATTGAATACTTTTTGGATTTTTTTTTTGTTTTTGAAAAATAAACATAGCTTATCAACGCACATGGATTTTTAATTTTTCTAGTTCACATGAGTAGGTACCCAAATTCCCATTATTTTATCATGACACATTCCCTTCTTAACCCTTGTTCCCACAATCTTCCCATACTCAATTAACACACAATTTCTATCTTAAGCTAACCAAAGATTCAATTGAAATATTTAATTATTTTTCCACTTAAGGCTAGTAATGTGGTAAAATATAGAACAAATGGGATTAAAAAGGCTCAAAGTGGCTAACAGCCTAACAAAGGTAATTTAAAGGGTAGGCTTATTTGGGATAAGTGAGCTAAACAAATAATGGCCTCAATCATATGCATGCATATAACACATTAAACATTGGACATATAGGATGAAACAAAATAAAGATTACAATCATAATAAAGATTACAATCATAGAGAAGTAAACACACAAGAATAAAATATTTATGGTTAAATAATGTAACCATGTAATTAGGCTCAAAGTCTCACAGGTTGTGTGTTTTCAAGCTAAAAAACCATGTTCCAATTTACAATCTTCAAACAAATTTAACACAAAAAGTTTTGATTTAAATTAATGAAAATTTTCAAAAATAGGGTCTTAAAAGAAACTTATTATATTTCAACTAAATAGAACATGCATGTAAATAATCCTATTTCTAAACAATCTATCCTATCCTAAAGAAAAACTAAGTAAATATCCTACTTTATTGATGTTAGGGAAGAGAAATTACCTCTGGAAGTCAGGTACTGACCGACCTCCCCACACTTAAGGCTTTGCACCGTCCTCGGTGCCATCTGTCAGGAACAAAGGTGGGCTGGTAGCAGTATCTCCACAGTCGGGACCGTCATGGCTCCCTGTGCTGGTAAATGAAGTGAAGTCCGGGGTATCTGGGGTCTTGTCATGTCTGTGGTCTCCTGTGAGCAGCTTCTTGAGGTATGTGAATCGGCGCTGGTTATGGCGCTCTCTTAGCTTTACTTTCTGTTCTTGCCGGTCCAACCTCTCAAGTATCTAATGGAGCAGCTGACTTGTTGAAGTTGCTTGTGGTGTGGAAGGAGGAATGTCTGCAGCTTGTTCTGCAGGCTGGCTGGTAGTGGCTGCTGGAGGTCTGATATATTTCCCGTTAGGGACGTACTGATCATCCCGTGGAAGCATGGCTTTGGTGTCCCCAGCTCTGTAGGGGACTCTGGCTGCTGAGATAAGATCTGAAACCAAGGCGGGAAAAGGTAAGTTGTCCGCAATTTGTACATGTCCCATAACACTCCGGATGTGTCTTGGTAAGTTTAGAGGCTGGTCTGCAAGGATGCACCATAGTAGAACGGCCATGTCTGCAGTGAAGGAGGACTCATGAGTGCTCGAAAAGACGTAATGGGACATAATTTGTGCCCATACGCGAGCCTCCAAGGTAAGTGCGGAAGCCAATATCCCTTTAGGTCAGGATCGATGGTATCCAAAGATCCAACTGCTGCCAGGTTGAGCTATAACTCTGAGAACGGCGTCCCAGTCAAATTGGTATGTCTGGCGCTTGAGTGCGGCTTCTTGAAATGCGTCCAATCCTTCTGGAGTAGGGGGAAGATCTAAAGCTCTTTGAATTGCCTCTTCAGCTATGGGGACTTGCTTCTGACGGACATAGACAGACTGCAGGGTTGGCAAGTGAAAATTGGAGTAGAATTCGACTACCCATGAAAGATTAACCTGCCGCGGCTGTCTCTGTAGGAATCCCCAGTGTCTTCGTGTAATGCGGAGCTCAACAAATTCAACAATTTCAGTTGGGAGGATGAGAAGGTGTTCATTGTTGTAATTCCTCTCTGCCAGGATGGGGAACATCTGCTCGCAGTAACGGTTAGTAAACCTTGCAGTGTCCCTTGCTGGGAAGGCTTTTTCTTTTTTCCTCGACCTTGATAATCCTCTTGATTCTTTTTGTTGAGGGTTTCACCGCTGTTGAAGATGGCTCTGCCACTAATGCTCTTTTCGTTCCTCTTCTTGCTGGTGGTTTGGGAGTAGCTTTTCTCCTTGCCTTTCTTGGTGGCCATCCTGAAAAGGGAAAGAGAATGTAACTTTTTAAAATTAAGGGTTAGAGCAAGGAAAGAGACGGTATAGGTGGTAATCAAGGCACGGTAAAGAGGATGTCGTTAACACATGGTCTAGACTACATGTGAAAAATCCATCAATGGAAATATAGCAAGTGCATGTGATGACAATTGAATGCAAGGTGTTTATTGGCATGCTGGCAAATGCATGAGTAGCATAGATCAAGCATTCAATGTCCAAGTTAGATTACCAACCCTTTCAAACTAACAATCTGTTTGTATTGACAATTATATTTAATCAATAAAATATAAAAGGGGTTTTGTGAAAAACAGGCATTAGAGTAGTAGAATAATTTAAAATAATGCACAATGCCATATGGGATTTTTCACAAACACTTAGCATGCATGGTAAATATGTTGTTGAAAGTATTAAATTGAACATGCAAGCAACCTTTTAAGAGGTAATACGAATTGTCAAACAATTCCTAATTAATCCACAAGTAATTATAAAGGAGAAAATAATTACCCAAATAAATTTCTAACACCAATAAAAATAATGCAAAAAGAAAGAAAGAAAAAGAAAACATAGATAATGAAAGTAAAAAGAAAAGAAAAAGAAGACATAAATAAAAATAATAAAGGAAAAGTAAAAAGTAAAGAAAGAAAGAAAAGAACCTTGATAATGGATGTGAAAAATAAGGAATGGAGAAAGTAAAGAGTGAGAAAGAATAAAGAAGGAAGAAGAGGGAAGAAAGAAATAAGAAGGGAAAGAAAAGATTTAGATTTGGGGAAGAAAAGATAAGATATTTGGCTGATCTGGATAAGCTGTGCGGCGCAGGCGACGCGAGCGCGTGGGTCACGCGTTCGCGCGGATAGCGCTTCTATGAAGTGACGCGGACGCGTGGGTCATGCGTTTGCGTGAAGTGATTTGTGCCATTGGCGCGAGGGTAGCCTTGCGCTCGCGCAACTCTCTGGTTAAAAACTCAATTTGCCAAAATTTTGGGTGACGCGGTCGCGTGGGGGACGCGATCGCGTGGTTGGCCTATTCAGAAAAACGGCGCGGATGCGTGGGGCACGCGTTCGCGTGGTAGGGCTTGTGCTCCTAGCATGGTTCCAGCCCAATTCCAGCTCAACTTACTGCCATACACCCTTTTTTACGTCGATTTTTAGGTCACGCGTTCGCGTGGTTGACGCGGACGCGTGGGAGGCATTTCTCCCACATGACGTGGACGCATCAGCGACGCGGTTGCGTGGATCAATTTGTGCCAAAGGCACGCCTCCAGCCACGCTTTTGCGTGACTTTCTGTTCAAATCTCTTTTCTTCAGAACGCACCTATGACGCGGCCGCGTCAGCGACACTTACGCGTCGCGTGCGTTTTTTTTTTTTATATGCAATATGCAAATGCAGATGCAAACTATATGCACTAAGACTGAGAAGAGTTATTGAAAAAAAAAAGAACTAAGAAGATGGAAAAGAACGATCATACCATGGTGGGTTGTCTCCCACCCAGCACTTTGCTTTAATGTCCTTAAGTTGGACGCTCCACTAGCTCAGTCCTCTGCTTTGGGTGGATCTTCCAAGAGAAAGATCTATAGCTCCTTCTTTTTCTCCATTTTCTCGCCATGATATAACTTCAAGCGATGTCCATTGACCTTGATAAGTTCAGAGCTTGAAGGATGGCTCACGTGAAAGACTCCGTATGGCTCCGTCTTCTCTACTCGATAAGGACCGTCCCATCTGGATTTCAGCTTGCCTGGCATGAGCCTCATTCTGGAGTTGTAAATTAGGACTAAGTCCCCAGGCTGGAACTCTCTCCTCTTGATGCTCTTATCATGCACAGCCTTCACCTTCTCTTTGTACAGCCTGGAGTTCTCATAAGCTTCTAGGCGAAGGTTCTCTAATTCTTGCAGTTGCAACTTTCTTTCAGTTCTGGCTTTCTCAAATTCCATGTTGCATTCCTTTACCGCTCAGAAGGCTTTGTGTTCTATCTCAACTGGGAGGTGACAGGCCTTTCCATAAACTAAGCGGAAAGGACTCATCCCGATTGGTGTCTTGTATGCTGTCCGATATGTCCAAAGCGCATCTTGGAGCCTGGTGCTCCAGTCCTTTCTATGAGGCTTGACTATCTTCTGCAGTATGCGCTTTATCTCCCTGTTAGACACCTCGGCTTGCCCATTAGTCTGGGGGTGGTAGGCTGTTGATACTTTATGAACTATCCCATGTCTCTTCAGTAATCCTGTTAGTCTCCTGTTACAAAAGTGAGTGCCTTGATCGCTCACGATTGCTCGTGGTGATCCAAAGCGACAAATAATATGGTTTCTAACAAAGGAAACAACAGTGTTAGCATCATCAGTGTGGGTAGGAATTGCTTCCACCCATTTAGAAACATAATCTACAGCTAACAGTATATAAAGGTGACCATTAGAATTTGGAAATGGACCCATGAAGTCAATGCCCCAAACATAAAAAATTTCACAGAAAAGCATAATCTGTTGAGGCATTTCATCCCTCTTGGATATATTACCAAACCTTTGGCAAGGGGAACAAGATTTACAAAGGTCAGCAGCATCTTTAAAAAGAGTGGGCCACCAGAATCCACAGTCTAAAATTTTTCTAGTTGTTCTTTGAGGACCAAAATGTCCTCCACTCTCAGATGACTGGCAGGCCTCTAAAATGGACTGGAATTCTGATTGAGGTACACACCGTCTAATCACCTGGTCAGCACCACACCTCCATAGATATGGATCATCCCATATATAATATTTGGACTCGCTTTTCAGCTTGTCTCTCTGATGCTTAGTAAAATCTGGAGGAAAAGTGTGGCTAACTAGATAATTAGCTACAGGTGCATACCAAGGAACTACTTCAGATACTGCCTGTAAGCTATCAAATGGGAAAATATCATTGATAGGAATGGAGTCATCCTTAATGTGCTCAAGGCGACTCAAGTGGTCTGCCACTAAATTCTGGTTACCACTCCTATCCTTAATTTCTAAATCAAATTATTGCAGCAGCAGCATCCAACGTATTAGCATTGGTTTAGACTCCTTTTAGCTAATAAATATTTTAGAGCTGCATGGTCTGAGTACACTACTACCTTAGTACCAAGTAAATAGGCTCGGAATTTATCCAGAGCAAAAATAATAGCTAGAAGCTCTTTTTCAGTAGTAGTGTAATTAGATTAAGCAGCATCTAAAGTCTTAGATGCATAAGCAATTACAAAAGGATCGTTACCTTCATGCTGAGCTAGTGCTGCTCCTACTGCATGATTGGAGGCATCACACATGATTTCAAATGGTTGACTCCAGTCTGGTCCTCTCACAATCGGGGCTTGAGTTAGGGCGGTCTTCAGCTTATCAAATGCTTGTTTGCAATCCTCACTGAACTTGAACTCAATATCTTTCTGCAGTAGTCTGGATAAAGGTAATGCTAGCTTACTGAAGTCCTTAATGAATCTCCTGTAAAAACCTGTATGGCTAAGGAACGAACGGACTTCCCTCACAGAGGAGGGGTAAGGTAAACTAGAAATAACATCTACCTTTGCTGGATCCACAGAGATACCAATATCAAAAACAACATATCCTAGAACAATTCCTTGTTTTACCATAAAATGACACTTTTCAAAATTTAAAACAAGTTTTACACTAACACACCTGTCTAATACTCTAGATAAACTATCCAAGCAAAGGCTAAATGAATCACCATATATGCTAAAGTCATCCATAAAAACTTCCATACAGTTCTCAATGAGATCAGAGAAAATACTCATCATACACCTTTGGAAAGTAGCTGGTGCATTGCATAAGCCAAAAGGCATTCTCTTATAAGCATAAGTCCCAAAAGGACATGTAAAAGTAGTCTTTTCCTGATCTTCAGGAGCTATATGGATTTGAAAATAACCTATATAAGCATCTAGAAAGCAGTAATGAGATTTACCTGACAGGCGATCAAGCATCTGATCAATGAATGGCAAGGGGTAATGATCCTTGCGAGTGGCTTGATTGAGACGCCTGTAGTCAATGCAAACTCTCCATGAGTTCTGCACTCTGGTTGTCAGAAGTTCTCCATGCTCATTTCTTATTGTTGTGACGCCAGACTTTTTGGGCACCACTTGTACTGGGCTGACCCATTCGCTATCTGAAATGGGGTAAATGATATCTGCTTCAAGTAGTCTGGTTACTTCCTTCTTGACAACTTTTAAGATGGTCGGATTCAATCTTCTTTGAGGTTGACGGACAGGCCTTGCACCTTCTTCTAAGAATATTCTATGTTCATAAACTTGAGGGCTGATGCCTACTATATCCGCCAAACTCCATCCAATTGCTTTCTTATGCGTCCTCAATACACTAAGCAGTTGTTCTTCTTGTTGGGAAGTGAGCTCCCTTGCAATGATAACTGGAAACTTCTACTTGTCCTCAAGGTAATCATACTTGAGGTGTGAAGGAAGAGGCTTTAATTCCATTTTTCGCTCATGGCTGGGCTCTGGATCATCTGGGACTGGTGACAATGGCAAAGAATCTTCATTATGTTCAGAGGGTGTCCCCACACTTGGATTTTGCTCCATGTGCTCTCTTCCATTTCTTCCTGGTGAATTGCAGCTATAATTTCATCAATGATGTCGCATTGGAATATGGAATGATTTTCTGGAGGATGCTTCATAGCTTCATCCAGATTGAAGCTCACTGTTTTGCCATCTATCTCAAAAGAATAGGTTCCCGAAAAGACATCCAGCTTGAACTTCGAAGTCTTCAAGAACGGTCTTCCAAGCAGGATTGATGATGGCTTTCCTGAGTCATTTTGGGGCATCTCCAAGATATAGAAGTCAATGGGAAATGTGAGCCCCTTAATGCTCACTAACACATCTTCAGCAATTCCAACCACTGTAATAATGCTTTTATCTGCTAACACAAAACGAGCTGCAACCTTTTTAAGGGAGGGAGCCTCAAAGCATTATATATAGACAAAGGCATAATACTCACACACGCTCCTAAATCACACATGCAGTCAGAAAAATTTACGCCTCCAATGGTACAGTTAACCATACATGGACCTGGATCACTACATTTTTCAGGTATATTTCCCATTAAAGCACATATGGAGCTACCTAAAGGAATAGTCCCTAATTCATTAAGTTTATCTTTATGTATGCATAAATCTTTTAGAAACTTTGCGTATTTAGGTACTTGCTGAATAACATCAAAAAGGGGAACAGTTACCTCAACCTTTTTGAAGATTTCTACCATTTTGGGATCAAGTTCCATCTGCTTTCTGGGCTTTCTTGCAATGTGTGGAAATGGGATAGGGGTGGCGTCCTTGGGAACCTTAGCTCCTTCTGGAGCGTCCTTCTCTGGTTGGTTGACTCCTTCTTCGACCGTGTCCTGTACCTCACCTTCCTTTTCAACATCCTCTACCTCAACCATGTCCTCAGCTGGGGCGTGTTCTAGCGGGCTTGGCTCCTCAGGATTCCTCCCTTGTAGTGTGGTTCCAGACCTCAAGGTGATGACATTGATGCCACCCTTGGGGTTGGGTAATGGTTGAGAGGGGATTCCACTGGAGCTCGAAGGCTGGTTGTTAGAGTTATTTAGTGATCCAATCTGTGAGACAAGAGCTTGCAAGGTAGAGTTCAGACATTTAGAGTAGAAGCAAGGTTGTTTTCCATGGCCTGCTGTCTCTGATCAATAGATTGTAGTAACTCATCATTAGAAGATGAAGATGGGTAAGTGATCTGAGGGGTCTGCTGAGACGGTTGGGGCTGCCTTAGATGAGGTGCTCTGTAAGCCTGATTCTGGTTCTGCTGTTGATAGGCAGGATTCTGCTAATACCGATTCTGCTGATTGTTTTTATTATTCCCTCTCTGAATTCCTTAGCCGTCTCTGCCTCCTCTGTTATAGTTGTCTCTCCAACCTTAGTTAGAGTTGCTGCCTTGTTGATAATATCCTTGATTTGGGCGGTCATAAAAATTGTGAGTAGCTGCCACGGTGTTGTCCTTGTGTTGGAGCTGTGGGCACTCGTCAGTGTAATGACTATAATCAGCGCATATGTCACATACTCTTTGTGGAACCAACTGTTGGCTTTGTTGTGGTGGGGAAGGCTGAGCTTACTGAGCTTGTTGTTGATTCAACTGCATCTGCTTCAGTAAGTTAGTCATTTCACATATACTCTGGGTCAGAGCAGTAGTCTCTCTGCTAGAGGATACCTCTGCAACAGCTTTTAAGTGGCCTTGCCTTTGCCTGTGATTCCTAGTAGATTTAGCTAAGTCGCTGATCAATTGCCATGCTTCATCAGTGGTCTTGTACTTTTTCATAAACCCATTGCTAGCACCTTCCAATGTGGTCTTATCTTGAGGCTTCATGCCCTGTGTGAAGTAGCCGAGCAACACCAACTTGTCAATCATGTGGTGGGGACATGCTACTAGAAGATTGTTGAAGCACTCCCAATATTCGAAGAGAGTCTCGGATTCGTCTTGAACAATCATGGAAATTTCTTTCCTCAATCTATCAGTAACTTTAGCTGGAAAGTATTTTTCCAAAAATTCTCTTCTAAGCATATCCCAATTAGCAACAGTCGCTCCAGGTTGAGTGTAGTACCACTCTCTCGCCTTTTCCTTAAGAGAGAACGGGAAGGCTTTTAACAGAATAGAAGTTTCATCTGCACTATTGGTGCACGAAATTGTGATGTCCAGGCTCGAACAATCCCTGGTAATGGCTCCAAAGCTTGGTGCTTTGATCTTAATTCATAATTGTCACAACTTCGATACAACTAACCAGCAAGTACACTGGGTCGTCCAAGTAATACCTTACGTGAGTAAGGGTCGAATCCCACGGAGATTGTCGGTATGAAGCAAGCTATGGTCACCTTGCAAATCTTAGTCAGGCAGATATAAAGTGATAATGGTGTTTTCGAATATTATATAATAAAATAGGGATAGAGATACTTATGTAATTCATTGGTAGGAATTTCAGATAAGCGAATGGGGATGCTTTTCGTTCCTCTGAACCTCTGCTTTCCTGCTGTCTTCATCCAATCTGTCTTACTCCTTTCCATGGCTGGCTGTATGCAAGGGCATCACCGTTGTCAGTGGCTACATCCCCTCCTCTCAGTGAATAATATGCTCACGTACCCTGTCACGGCACGGCTATTCATCTGTCGGTTCTCGATCATGCTGGAATAGGATTCACCCTCCTTTTGCGTCTGTCACTAACGCCCAGCACTCGCGAGTTTGAAGCTCGTCACAGTCATTCAATCATTGAATCCTACTCGGAATACCACAGACAAGGTTTAGACTTTCTGGATTCTCTTGAATGCCGCCATCATTCTAGCTTACGCCACGAAGATTCCGGTTAAGAGATCTAAGAGATATTCATTCTAGCTTGTTTCATGTAGAACAGAAGTGTTTGTCAGGCACGCGTTCATAAGGGAGATGGTGATGAGCGTCACACATAATCATCACCTTCATCACGTTCTTGGGTGCGAATGGATATCTTAGAAGAGAAATAAGAAGAATTGAATAGA
The DNA here is from genome assembly GCF_059453495.1 of Arachis ipaensis. Lineage (NCBI taxonomy): Eukaryota > Viridiplantae > Streptophyta > Magnoliopsida > Fabales > Fabaceae > Arachis > Arachis ipaensis. The sequence goes on from NC_142437.1 coordinate 39,366, forward strand.
AAACAGTAGTACTTTGCATTAATCTTTGAGGAACAGCAGAGCTCCACACCTTAATCTATGGAGTGTAGAAACTCTACCGTATGAAAATACATAAGTGAAGGTCCAGGCATGGCCGAGATGGCCAGCCCCTCTGATCTAAGAACCAGGCGTCCAAAGATTGTTTACAACTGATCCCAGATTCAAAAGATGTCTAATACAATAGTAAAGGGTCCTATTTATAATAAACTAGCTACTAGGGTTTACATGAGTAAGTAATTGATGCATAAATCCACTTCCGGGGCCCACTTGGTGTGTGCTTGGGCTGGCCTTTGAGTGTTACACGTGTAGAGGTCCTCCTTGGAGTTGAACGCCAGCTTTAGTGCTAGTTTGGGCGTTCAACTCTGGTTTTGGCTCCTTTTCTGGCGTTGGACGCCAGTTTTGGGCAGAGAGCTGGCGTTGAACGCCAGTTTACGTCGTCTATTCTTGGCCAAAGTATGGACTATTATATATTTCTGGAAAGCCCTGGATGTCTAATTTCCAACGCAATTGGAAGCGCGCCATTTCGAGTTCTGTAGCTCCAGAAAATCCACTTTGAGTGCAGGGAGGTCAGAATCCAACAGCATCAGCAGTCCTTCTTCAACCTCTGAATCTGATTTTTGCTCAAGTCCCTCAATTTCAGCCAGAAAATACCTGAAATCACAGAAAAACACACAAACTTATAGTAAAGTCCAGAAATGTGAATTCAACATAAAAACTAATGAAAACATCCCTAAAAGTAACTAGATCCTACTAAAAACATACTAAAAACAATGCCAAAAAGCGTATAAATTATCCGCTCATCACAACACCGAACTTAAATTGTTGCTTGTCCCCAAGCAACTGAAAATCAAATAGGATAAAAAGAAGAGAATATACTATAAATTCCAAACTATCAATGAAACATAGCTGCAATCATATGAGCGGGACTTATAGCTTTTTGCCTCTTGAATAGTTTTGGCATCTCACTTTATCCATTGAGGTTCAGAATGATTGGCATCTATAGGAACTCAGAGTTCAGATAGTGTTATTGATTCTCCTAGTTCAGTATGATGATTCTTGAACACAGCTTCTTTATGAGTCTTGGCCGTGGCCCTAAGCACTTTGTTTTCCAGTATTACCACCGGATACATAAATGCCACAGACACATAATTGGGTGAACCTTTTTCAGATTGTGACTTAGCTTTGCTAAAGTCCCCAATTAGAGGTGTCCAGGGTTCTTAAGCACACTCTCTTTTTTTTTTTTTTTGCTTTGGACCTTGACTTTAACCGCTCAGTCTCAAGTTTTCACTTGACACCTACACGCCACAAGCACATGGTTAGGGACAGCTTGGTTTAGCCGCTTAGACCAGGATTTTATTCCTTTAGGCCCTCCTATCCACTGATGCTCAAAGCCTTGGGATCCTTTTTATTTGCCCTTGCCTTTTGGTTTTAAGGGTTATTGGCTTTTTCTGCTTGCTTTTTTTTTTTCTTTCTATTTTTTTTTTCGCCTATTTTTTTTTTTCTGCAAGCTTTGTTCTTTGCTGCTTTTTCTTGCTTCAAGAATCATTTTTATGATTTTTCAGATTATCAAATAACATGTCTCCTAGTCATCATTCTTTCAAGAGCCAACATATTTAACATTCTTAAACAACAACTTCAAAAGACATATGCACTGTTCAAGCATACATTCAGAAAACAAGAAGCATTGTCACCACATCAATATAATTAAGCTAAGTTCAAGGATGAATTCGAAACTCATGTACTTCTTGTTCTTTTGAGTTAAAACATTTTTCATTTAAGAGAGGTGATGGATTCATAGGACATTCATAACTTTAAGACAAAGTTACTAACTACTAATGATCATGTAATGAAGACACAAACACAGATAAGCACATAACATAGAAAACGAAAAACAGAAGAAATAAGAACAAGGAATGAATCCACCTTAGTGATGGTGGCGTTTCCTTCTTGAGGAACCAATGATGTCCTTGAGCTCTTCTATGTCTCTTCCTTGTCTTTGTTGCTCCTCCCTCATTGCTTTTTGATCTTCTCTTATTTCATGAAGCATGATGGAGTGCTCTTGATGTTCCACCCTTAGTTGTCCCATATTGGAACTCAATTCTCCTAGGGAGGTGTTGATTTGCTCCCAATAGTTTTGTGGAGGAAAGTGCATTTGAGGCATCTCCGGAATCTCATGGAAATGAGCTTCTTGCACCTCTTGAGCTCCATGACTGGGCTCTCTTGCTTGCTCCATCTTTTTCTTGGTGATGGGCTTGTCCTCTTTGATGAGGATATCTTCCTCTATGTCAATCCCAGCCGAATTGCATAGGTGGCAGATGAGGTGAGGAAAGGCTAACCTTGCCATGGTGGAGGACTTGTCAGCCACCTTATAGAGTTCTTGAGGTATAATCTCATGAACTTCCACCTCTTCACCAATCATGATGCTATGGATCATGATGGCCCGGTCTATAGTAACTTCAGACCGGTTGCTAGTGGGAATGATTGAGCATTGAATGAACTCCAACCATCCTCTAGCTATAGGCTTGAGGTCCAATCTTCTTAGTTGAACCGGCTTGCCTTTGGAGTCAATCTTCCATTGAGCTCCTTCTACACATATGTCCATAAGGACTTGGTCCAACCTTTGATCAAAGTTGACCCTTCTTGTGTAGGGGCGTTCATCTCCTTGCATCATAGGCAAGTTAAACGCCAACCTCACATTTTCCGGACTGAAATCCAAGTATTTCCCCCGAACCATTGTAACATAGTTCTTTGGATCCGGGTTCTTACTTTGATCATGGTTCTTGGTGATCCATGCATTGGCATAGAACTCTTGAACCATTAGGATGCCGACTTTTTGGATGGGATTTGTTAGAACTTCCCAACCTCTTCTTTGAATCTCATGTCGGATCTCCGGATACTCATTTCTTTTGAGTTTGAAAGGGACCTCAGGGATCACCTTCTTCTTGGCCACAACATCATAGAAGTGGTTTTGATGGGCTTTGGAGATGAACCTTTCCATCTCCCATGACTCGGATGTGGAAGCTTTTATCTTCCCTTTCCCTCTTCTAGAGGATTCTCCGGTCTTAGGTGCCATCAATGGTAATGAAAAAAAACAAAAAAGCTATGCTTTTACCACACCAAACTTAGAATATTGCTCGCCCTCGAGCAATAAACAAAAGAATAGAGGGAGAAGAAGAAGAAATATGGAGAGGGAGAGGGAGATGTGGTTTTCGGCTAAGGAGAGTGTAGAGGGGTGTGTTGTGTGAATTTGGTGAAGAATGGAGGTCTTTATATAGGGAAGGGAGGGGGGGTATTGGTTCGGCCATATAGGTGGGTTTGGGTGGGAAATTGGTTTTGAATTTTGAAGGTAGGTGGAGTTTATGAGGTAGGTTTATTGGGAAGAGTGGGTGGATGTGAGTGGTGAAGGTTTAATAGGGAAGAGGGATGGAGGTGATAGGTGAAGGGTTTTGGGGAAGAGTGTTTATTGGGAAGAGAGGATGATTGAGAAGAGATAAGAAAGTGAGTGGAGGTAGGTGGGGATCCTGTGGGGTCCACAGATCCTGAGGTGTCAAGGCATTTACATCCCTGCACCAAATTAGGCATGTAAAATGCCTTTGCACACAACTCTGGGCGTTCAGCGCCAGGTTGGTGCCCATTTTGGGCGTTCAACGCCCACCTGTGTGCCATTTCTGGCGTTAAACGCCAAAACCATGCCTGTTCTGGCGTTCAGCGCCCAGAAGCTGCCCATTTTGGGCATTCAGCGCCAGAACTATGCTCTGTTCTGGCGTTTGAACGCCAGACAGATGCTCCTCCAGGGTGTGATTTTTCTTCTGCTGTTTTTGATTCCGTTTTCAATTTTTATATTTATTTTGTGACTCCACATGATCATGAACCTAAGAAAACATGAAAAACAAGAATAATAGAGTTAGATAAATAAACATTGGGTTGCCTCCCAACAAGCGCTTCTTTAATGTCAATAGCTTGACAGTGGGCTCTCATGGAGCCTCACAGATGTTCAGAGCATTGTTGAAACTCTCCAACACCAAACTTAGAGTTTGGATATGGGAGTTCAACACCAAACTTAGAGTTTGGTTGTGGCCTCCCAACACCAAACTTAGAGTTTGACTGTGGGGGCTCTGGTTGACTCTGCTTTGAGAGAAGCTTTTTCTGCTTCCTCTCCATGGTTGCAGAGGGAGATCCTTGAGTTTTAAACACAAGGGAGTCCTCATTCCATTGGAGGACTATTTCACCTCTGTCAACATCAATCACAGCTCTTGCGGTGGCCAGGAAAGGTCTTCCTAGGATGATGGATTCATCCTCTTCCTTTCCAGTATCCAGGACTATGAAATCAGCAGGGATGTAAAGGCCTTCAACCTTTACTAACACGTCTCTACTTGTCCATAAGCCTGTTTTCTTGAGCTGTCTGCCATCTCTAGTGAGATTTTAGCAGCTTGCACCCCATAGATTCCCAGTTTCTCTATTACAGAGAGGGGCATGAGGTTTATTCCTGAACCAAGGTCACACAGAGCCTTAAAGATCATGGTGCCTATGGTGCAAGGGATTATGAACTTTCTAGGATCCTGTCTCTTCTGAGGCAATGTCAGTTGATCCAGATCACTTAGTTCATTGATGAACAAGGGAGGTTCAACTTCCCAAGCATCAATGCCAAATAGTTTGGCATTCAGCTTCATGATTGCACCAAGAAACTTGGCAGTTTGCTCTTCAGTAACATCCTCATTCTCTTCAGAAGAGGAATACTCATCAGAGCTCATGAAGGGTATAAGGAGGTTCAATGGAATCTCTATGGTCTCTAGATGAGCCTCAGAGTCCTTTGGTTCCTCAAAGGGAAGCTCCTTGTTGATCACTGGACGTCCCAGGAGGTCTTCCTCCTTGGGATTCACGTCCTCTCCTCTCCTCACAGGTTCGGCCATGGCACTTATGTCAATGGCCTTGCACTCTCCTTTTGGATTCTCTTCTGTATTGCTTGGGAGAGTACTAGGAGGGATTTCAGTGATCCTTTTACTCAGCTGGCCCACTTGTGCTTCCAGATTTCTAATGGAAGATCTTGTTTCATTCATGAAACTTACAGTGGCCTTAGATAGATCAGAGACTAGATTTGCTAAATTAGAAGCATTTCGTTCAGAGTTCTCTGTCTGTTGCTGAGTTGATGATGGAAAAGGCTTGCTATTGCTAAACCTGTTTCTTCCACCATTATTAAAGCCTTGTTGGGGCTTTTGATCCTTCCATGAGAAATTTGGATGATTTCTCCATGTTGAGTTATAGGTGTTTCCATAAGGTTCACCTAAGTAATTTACCTCTGCTATTGCAGGGTTCTCAGGATCATAGGCTTCTTCTTCAGAAGATGCCTCTTGAGTACTGTTGGATGCAGCTTGCATTCCATGCAGACTCTGAGAGATCATATTGACTTGCTGAGTCAATATTTTATTCTGAGCCAATATGGCGTTCAGAGTATCAACTTCAAGAACTCCCTTCTTCATAGGCGTCCCATTGCTCACAGGATTCCTTTCAGAAGTGTACATGAACTGGTTATTAGCAACCATGTCAATGAGTTCTTGAGCTTCTGCAGGCGTTTTCTTTAGGTGAATAGATCCACCTGCAGAAGTGTCCAGTGACATCTTTGATAGCTCAGATAAACCATCATAGAATATATCCAGGATGGTCCATTCTGAAAGCATGTCAGAAGGACACTTTTTGGTCAACTGTTTGTATCTTTCCCAAGCTTCATAGAGAGATTCACCTTCTTTTTATCTGAAGGTTTGAACATCAGCTCTAAGCTTGCTCAGCTTTTGAGGAGGAAAGTACTTGGCTAAGAAAGCCGTGACCAGCTTATCCCAAGAGTTCAGGCTGTCTTTAGGTTGAGAGTCCAACCATAATCTAGCTCTGTCTCTTATAGCAAAAGGGAAAAGCATGAGCCTGTAGACTTCAGGATCTACTCCATTAGTCTTAACAGTATCACATATCTGCAAGAATTCAGTCAAGAACTGAAAAGGATCTTCAGATGGAAGTCCATGAAACTTGCAGTTCTGCTGCATCAGAGAAACTAATTGAGGTTTCAGCTCAAAGTTGTTTGCTCCAATGGCAGGAATGGAGATGCTTCTTCCATGTAAATTGGAATTAGGTGCAGTAAAGTCACCAAGAATCTTCCTTACATTATTATTATTTTCGGCTGCCATCTCTTCTGCCTGTTCGAAAATTTCTGAAAGGTTATCTCTGGATTGTTGTATTTTAGCTTCTCTTAATTTTCTCTTCAGAGTCCTTTCAGGTTCTGGATCTGCTTCCACAAGAATGTTCTTATCCTTGCTCCTGCTCATATGACAAAGAAGAAGGCACAGAAAAATAATAATAATAATGGAGATCCTTTATACCACAGTATAGGGATTCCTTTATGTGAGTAGAAGAAAAGGGGGAGATAAAGGATGTGATGTAAAGGAAGAAACACAACTGTACGGATGGAAGAGATGTGAGATGAGATGTTAGGATATGAATGAATAAATAGAATAAGATGAGAGAGAAGGAGGGAATTTTCGAAAATTATTTTTGAAAAGGAGTTAGTGATTTTTGAAAATGGTTTTTGAAAATTGTTAGTGTTTTTTCAAAAATTAAGTTTTAAAAATTAAAATAATTAATAAATTAAAAAGAAATTTTGAAAAAGGGGAGAGATATTTTCGAAAATGAGAGAGAGAGAGTTAGTTAGGTAGTTTTGAAAAAGTTAAGAAACAAACAAAAAGTTAGTTAGTTAGTTGAAACAAATTTTGAAAAGATAAGAAGTTAGGAAGTTAGAAAAGATATTTTGAAAAGATATTTTTGATAAGATAAGAAGATATTTTTGAAAAGACATGATTGAAATTAGTTTTTGAAAAAGATTTGATTTTTAAAATCTCAATTAATGACTTGATTCACAAGAAATCACAAGATATGATTCTAGAACTTAAAGTTTGAATCTTTCTTAACAAGTAAGTAACAAACTTGAAATTTTTGAATCAAAACATTAATTGTTTATGTTATTTTCGAAAATTTAATACAAAAATAAGAAAAAGATTTTTGAAAAATATTTTTGGAATTTTCGAAAATAACTAAGAATTTTGAAAAAGATTTGATTTTTGAAAAAGATTTTGAAAAAGATACGATTTTCAAATTGAAAATTTGATTTGACTCATGAGAAACAATTTGATTTTAAAAATTTTTGAAAAAGTCAATTCAAATTTTCGAATTTGATGAGAGAAAAAGGGAAAGATATTTTTTTGAATTTTTTGAATTTTTATAAAAAACACTAAAATGATGCAATGCATGAAATTTTTAGATCAAAACATGTGATGAATGCAAGAATGCTATGAATGTCAAGATGAACACCAAGAACACTTTGAAGATCATGATGAACATCAAGAACATATTTTTGAAAAATTTTTAATGCAAAGAAAACATGCAAGACACCAAACTTAGAATTCTTTAATGCTTACGCACTAAGAATTCAAGAATGCATATGAAAAACAACATACAACACAAAACAAAAAATCATCAAGATCAAACAAGAGGACTTACCAAGAACAACTTGAAGATCATGAAGAACACTATGAATGCATGAAATTTTCGAAAAATGCAAGATGCACATGCAAATGACACCAAACTTATAACATGACTCAAGACTCAAACAAGAAACAGAAAAATGTTTTTGATTTTTTTTATTTTCTAAATTTTTTTTTGTATTTTATTTTTAATTTTTTCGAAAATTAATTGAAAAAGGAGAATAAGGATTCCAAAATTTTTAATATGAATTCCAGGAATCTTGCATTCTTAGTCTAAAGCTTCAGTCCAGGAATTAGACATGGCTCACTAGCCAGCCAAGCTTTCAAAGAAAGCTCCAGTCCAAAACACTAGACATGGCCAATGGCCAGCCAAGCTTTAGTCTTTAACACGAGAGTATATTGATCTTGATAACAAATTGCTGCCTCAGTCCAAATAAATTTAGACATGGCTTTACAGCCAGCCAGGCTTCAACATGCTTCATGAAACACTAGAATTCATTCTTAAAAATTTTGAATAAAATTTTTGAAAACATTTTTTTTTTCTTTTTTTCGAAAACAGATGAGAGATTTTTGAAAATATTTTTGCAAGATTTTTTTGAAAATAAAATAAAAAGAAAATTACCTAATCTGAGCAACAAGATGAACCGTCAGTTGTCCAAACTCGAACAATCCCCGGCAACGGCGCCAAAAACTTGGTGCACGAAATTGTGATGTCCAGGCTCGAACAATCCCTGGTAATGGCTCCAAAGTTTGGTGCTTTGATCTTAATTCATAATTGTCACAACTTCGATACAACTAACCAGCAAGTGCACTGGGTCGTCCAAGTAATACCTTACGTGAGTAAGGGTCGAATCCCACGGAGATTGTCGGTATGAAGCAAGCTATGGTCACCTTGCAAATCTCAGTCAGGCAGATATAAAGTGATAATGGTGTTTTTGAATATTATATAATAAAATAGGGATAGAGATACTTATGTAATTCATTGGTAGGAATTTCAGATAAGCGAATGGGGATGCTTTTCGTTCCTCTGAACCTCTGCTTTCCTGCTGTCTTCATCCAATCTGTCTTACTCCTTTCCATGGCTGGCTGTATGCAAGGGCATCACCGTTGTCAGTGGCTACATCCCCTCCTCTCAGTGAATAATATGCTCACGCACCCTGTCACGGCACGGCTATTCATCTGTCGGTTCTTGATCATGCTGGAATAGGATTCACCCTCCTTTTGCGTCTGTCACTAACGCCCAGCACTCGCGAGTTTGAAGCTCGTCACAGTCATTCAATCATTGAATCCTACTCGGAATACCACAGACAAGGTTTAGACTTTCCGGATTCTCTTGAATTCCGCCATCATTCTAGCTTACGCCACGAAGATTCCGGTTAAGAGATCTAAGAGATATTCATTCTAGCTTGTTTCATGTAGAACAGAAGTGTTTGTCAGGCACGCGTTCATAAGGGAGATGGTGATGAGCGTCACACATAATCATCACCTTCATCACGTTCTTGGGTGCGAATGGATATCTTAGAAGAGAAATAAGAAGAATTGAATAGAAAACAGTAGTACTTTGCATTAATCTTTGAGGAACAGCAGAGCTCCACACCTTAATCTATGGAGTGTAGAAACTCTACCGTATGAAAATACATAAGTGAAGGTCCATGCATGGCCGAGATGGCCAGCCCCTCTGATCTAAGAACCAGGCGTCCAAAGATTGTTTACAACTGATCCCAGATTCAAAAGATGTCTAATACAATAGTAAAGGGTCCTATTTATAATAAACTAGCTACTAGGGTTTATATGAGTAAGTAATTGATGCATAAATCCACTTCCGGGGCCCACTTGGTGTGTGCTTGGGCTGGGCTTTGAGTGTTACACGTGTAGAGGTCCTCCTTGGAGTTGAACGCCAGCTTTAGTGCTAGTTTGGGCGTTCAACTCTGGTTTTGGCTCCTTTTCTGGCGCTGGACGCCAGTTTTGGGCAGAGAGCTGGCGTTGAACGCTAGTTTACGTCGTCTATTCTTGGCCAAAGTATGGACTATTATATATTGCTGGATGTCTACTTTCCAACGCAATTGGAAGCGCGCCATTTCGAGTTCTGTAGCTCCAGAAAATCCACTTTGAGTGCAGGGAGGTCAGAATCCAACAGCATCAGCAGTCCTTCTTCAACCTCTGAATCTGATTTTTGCTCAAGTCCCTCAATTTCAGCCAGAAAATACCTGAAATCACAGAAAAACACACAAACTCATAGTAAAGTCCAGAAATGTGAATTCAACATAAAAACTAATGAAAACATCCCTAAAAGTAACTAGATCCTACTAAAAACAATGCCAAAAAGCGTATAACTTATCCGCTCATCAACTATCACGCTTAACAGTAGAACAGGCTGTCTGGAAATCCCTAAGGTGCTTGATAGGCTCTTGAGCAGGTAAGCCATGAAACTTGGGCATCAAGTTGAGTAGTGTAGTCTTTAGTTCGAAATCTGCAGCCACCGCTGGGTGATGCGCTTGATACGGCTGCAGTGTAAAATCTGGGGCTCCAGCTTCCTGGATAGTAACTCTCCTAGGTGCTGCCATGTTACCTGCACGTGAATCAACCGAATCAGTAGTAAAGGAGCTTGTTTCTTCCTCAAATGGCGGTTCAGATTCGCTCTCAGATGAGACTGGTGAATCGACGACAATCACTTCACCACCCTCAGAGGCTAACCGACGTCGAGCTTGCCTAATATGTGAAATAATTCTTTCAATTTCAGGATCAAAAGCGGCTAAGCTCGGATCAGGCAATGAACGCGTCATTCAATGGAAGAAGTACATAGCTCATGGTAACAAAAACAAAATAAAATAAAATACAAATAAATAAATTCTAATCAATAAATTAGCACTCTATTGCAACTCCCCGGCAACGGCGCCAAAAATTGGCAGTGGTGGAAATTGGCAGATTAAGAATTATTAAGGAAAACAACGTTGTAAGTACAGCTCTTAACCGGCAAAAATCCACTTGTCAATTTAGAAAAGAGTTGTCACAATTTTAAGAATAAGATTACTGGGACTATGAGTCCCAAGTCGTCTCCCAACGAGTTGACAAAAGAGTGCAGCTTATTGGTTGGAGGTTTTCAAGAAATTTTTTTTGAGTTTGATAAACATGAAATTAAATTAGAGAGTTTATGTAATTTAAATAAAAACCTTGACCAGGAGAAGATTAATCGGAAGTTCTATCCTTGTCGGAAATTTCTCAAGATCAATTAATAATTTGTAGTTGTTTCTACTTAGTTAACCCTCACTAATTAAGGAAAAGTCAAGTAGTTGAAAGTCAACTTCTATTCACAAGTTTTAATCCTCTCCCTCGGGAAGGATTAGAGTTAGTGACTAACAAGCCAACCAACAACGAACCAATTACAATTGAACTCTTGAGTATCCCAACTCAAGGTTCTCCTTTTAATCCACTCCCAATCAAGTTAGGAAGCTACTCCATTATCATAAATATAAAGTTCACAAAAATAAAGAGAGAATAAAAAGAAGACATGATAAATAATAATCAAAAGATCAATTAAAAATAAAATAGTTCTTGCATTAATAAATTCTAAAGGTTATAAAAGCTTCCCAATTGTAGCTCTGAATAAGGATTAAAAATATAAAAGAGTAAATAAGGTAAAGAAAACAAACTAGAATAGTCAATTCCGGAGGTAGACTCTTCTCAATATCCAAAGCAAAGCGATGAAATTCTAAACTATGAGTGAAAAGAAAAAAAAAAACTAGAGGAGGAGGAAGAATTCTCTCTCTAGATTTCAAAACTAAAACTAAAACTATGCAGAATGAGAATGTCCCTAAGTATCTGCATGTTCCCTGGCTCTAATCTATGTTTCTGGGATGAAAATTGGGTTAAAACGTGGCCCAAAATCTGACTATTGACATTTGTTAACCCTTCGTGTTATAAATTTTAATAATTTGAATTGTGTATTCTCTTTACTAATAGATGTTTTATATTGTTATGAAAATCATCATGTAGTATTTAATCTGAAAGTAATAGCAGAAGCAATAGAATAATAGCAAGCGGCATACAATCCCATAAAAAAAGGAAAAGAAAAAGGTAGACGTAAGTTGATTGTGCAATAAATCTTTCTCCTTTTTCACCCTATCGACGTTTGCAATGTAGCATTTGGATTAAGTCCAAATTAGTTTTTGAGATTGTTCGTTTGCACCGGAAAAGTTTTTGGGAATTTAAATACATTATAAATATCTTTAAGATTAAAAAAATTGTATTATTATCATTTCAACAAATATTTATCGTCAAAACTAAAGTAACGTCATTTTGTCTAAGTCAAGTTACTCAAGATATGATGTGTAACTCGACAGAGAGGGGATAGGAACCACGTGGTGCAATTTTTTTAATCTTGGAGATTTGTATAGTGCAATTAAAATTTCGGTGATTTTTTTTTGTGCAAGCTGCCAATTTTAATGACCACTTTAGAGTTTAACAGAGTTTACATCGTAATATTTTCTCATATGTTGCAAATAATTGGTATTTTTTATCTTGAAGTAGTTGGTGTTTAATCCATGGTCTGACTATTGGCACACTCTTCGCTCAAAGATAAAGTCTCTGTATTATATTTAGTGGAAAGTATATAAGAATGAGTTATATGTTAGTATCCTGTTTAGTTGAAGATAAATATAGAAATTGAAATAAACAAAATTATTAAAATATCCTTATTAATAAAAAAATTAAAATTAGAATAAAATTCACATTCGGTCATCCCACATATTGAAAACGAAAGAAATAAAGAAAGAGAGAGCAGAGACTGAATGAAAAGATAGGGAAGAAGAGGAAGGAAAGAGAGAAGAGGGGAGGGAGAGACGATGCCGATGGTATGGGTGTTTGTGCAGTTTGGATCGGTTTTGAGTCAAACACTCATTTGATTCGAATACTAATTTTACTTGAGGTGCGGTTTGGATGGAATCGGATTTGTGGTTTTGTAAATTACAAAATTAAACATACATAACAAATTTCAACATCAAATTTTAAATAACAAACAACAGCATAACGAATCTCAATAGTATATTGAAAAATCAACAATAACATAATAGAAATAAAATTTGTAAGTTGGTAAAAATAAATAAATAATTTTTTTAATTCATAATAATAATAATAATAGTAATAATAATAATAATAATAATATTGCCAAGCTTAAATCAGAAGCTTAGTATAACAATATGTAGGAATCAGATTTGTAAATCTAGTAATGACCTAATGGCCAATTTTAATTAAAGACAAGTTAAAACTTTCACAATTTAACCCATGGATTATACAAGTCTAAATTGAAACCATAGCTTACAGTGGATGTCATGCCACTTAAACAAAAAACACAATTCAAGATAGTGTGTTGAAATACCTAAAACCAAGTAACAATATCTGGAATGTTGCATAAAACATTGTTTCCAACTAAGTAACACATTGATAACAAAACAAACATAACGAGCAATATCTAAAGATTTTTCCATTTACTAGAAGGTAATTTTGCCATTAGCTTGAACTTCTGTAGAAGAACATGTGGTGCACCAGTTTGGAAGACAGAAAAATGTCTCTTTCTCTTAGTTAGTTGACTCAGTGATTATTTCTTATTGGAGGAGGTTATTGCTACTGTACTTTTGTTCTTGGCCAATGGTTGGGCTGAAGGTGTTTTTGGATTGGACTAGAATTGGTTATTGGACTGAGTTGTTGCATTCTTGGGTTGAGCTGCTGATTTCTTGGGTTTAGAAGCTGGTTTTTTGGGTTGAGTTGCTGGAGGGTTGGGTTGTGAGGATGAAGTCTTCCTCTACTTTTCTTTTTGAACTATTTGACCAGGGAGTTGTGAGGATGAAGCCTTCCTCCCTCTCTTAGGAGCTTTGGCAGCTTGTTGTGTTGAGATTTGGGCCTATGAAGGTAATCACAATTATATAAAAAGAATCAGAATTAAATACATAACCAAAAAGTAAAATATATACATAGCATAAACCCAAGTAAACCCTAGAGCATAATGGCACATACACTCTTATTAGATTTTGTGCAGCCCCCTTCTTATGCCCTATATCACCACAATTAGAGCATCTTTGAATTTGACCCCTCTGTGATAGGTGATTCTGGCTTCTGTTCTCCTCATCTCCAGATCCTCGCTTCCTCTTTTTCACAGGTATGTGACTTGGCCTCCTATATGGAGGTGGCATGACATCATCATATTGGGTTCTCTCCTATAAATCCGGTCCATTCAGAGGGTATATCACCTTCTGGTAGCAGCAGTTCTGGTAAGCATCTTTCTTTTAGCAATCATCCCCATAGGATTTTAAATCTAGTCCTTTGAAGTTAATGCAACTAATGGCATGAGGACATGAAATTCCACTCATCTGTCACTTCCTGCAAGAACACTAAGCAGCAGCCAGATCCACAATAAATTTATCTAATCCACACATGACCTCATATTTATTAGTAGCTGACCAGTATGGCCTCCAGTCCCTAGCTAACCTTGCCCCTTTCTCCAATTTATTCCTAATTATTGGCATAATATTTTCCTAGTAAAGTTGAATCCTATCTCTATTAGCAGCCTATCTAGTCATGAGATACACCATAATGTCATCTAACATGGTTACAATAGGTTTTTCTCTTGCCTCTACTATGACAGTATTAAAACTTTCACTCATGTTATTAACAAGAGTGTCACATTTTGAATAAAATGTAAATCTAGAAGGCGACCAAAACCTGTGTGCAATGCCGTTTAAATGTCAAAATTCCCCATCATTACAAGTCTCAGAGATTTCATTTCCTTCTCCCAATCCCTCCAATGAGTTGCCTTTGCACACTGCCACATTCTGTTCTTCAGATCTAAACTAGGAAATTTCTTTCTGAAATTGCTATAGAGATGCCTCATGCAGAGTCTGTTGTCACCCCTGGTATGACCTCTTCAAATGCTGGTAACAAACCTTATGAAATGAAGGTGAGCATGCATTTTGTTAGTCCAGAAATCATTGTATCTAATTTGAAACAATCATTATTTGTTAAAGCATAACAATAATGTAAACTGTATCATTACCTTCTGCTGATCAGACATGAAGGTGCATTTTCCAATTTTCTCCAACTCCAAATCCTCAACAAGATGGCGCAGAAACCAAATCAATGAGTCATATGTCTCAGCTTCAACCACTACATAAGCAATTTGAAGCATCTGATCGTTCGGGTCTCTTCCAATTGCAGTCAACAGTTGTCCACCCTGAGGAGTCTTTAAGAAGCATCCGTCCAAACTAACAAACGGTCTACAGTGTTGGAAGATTTTCTTGCATGCATCAAAGGATACATACAGTCTCTGGAATACACAATAATTCATCAAGATTGGGTTCTGGATCTCCTGAGCAAAATCCAGGGACCGAATCATTTTCAGGTAAATGGATGATCCTGGATTTGCTCTTAGAAGTTCAAACAATAATCGTTAATCCTCTTATACTGCTCTCTAAATGCCCTGAATCTGGCTCAATGCCTTTTGCTTGGTTTGTACTACCATTGATTTAGTCACAGTCAGATTCCACTTTTTGTATGCCTTTGCCACCAACTCCTTTATTTTGATTCTTGGATTAGATTCCACTTTCTTCTTAAACTAGTTGTCTAGCCATTTGGAGTTCATTATGCCAATCCTGTGTGTTTGCATGCAAGTATGGTGGACATTTAAGCTTCTTAATTGCCATGTTGACTCCTCCCCGCCAATCTTGTGTGCATAAAGCCAAAAGAGGCACTCTTTGTGATAAACAGCCCTCTTCCAATCTGTCCTCCACCTCCTAACTCTCCTGAAACACCCTCGTTATGTTCCCCACTTTCCGCATTCTAAAATTCTATTTCGACCTCATCATCAACTGCTTCAGTCACAGGGTCATCATCCTTTACTATCACATTCCTTTCTTGCTCTCCTTCAAATACCAACTATTTCAAGAACAGCACCATTAAGTTTCTCACTTTCAACGCCCCAATAACTCCCCATACGTCAATATAACCAATTTTCGGAAATCCATCCGCATCCCCAACATCATAGACCAAAAACAAATCACCAAACCCCACATCTCAGCTATTTTGCACATCTCAATTACATCTGAGTCACCTTTTAACATCTTCAAGTTATTTTCAGAATCTTCCGTAGTTGGATCTTTATACCATAATGCTGCAATGTTGGACTCCAAGTATCCAAACCGTCTTAACTCTTCACAGGCCTCAACACAGAGCACCGATCGCCATCAGTTTTTTCGATAATTGTAGTTTGCACCTTCAAATACTTAAATACCCCGTTCTCATATCCGAATGCACCCCATGATGCACCCTCATGTAAAGTACACCGTCTTCTACTCAAACAACCCTATTATTATTCAACATAATACATTACTAAAACAAACAAGAAAGAAAAGAAATAGATCATCACAAACCTAGCTTTATCCACCGTCAATGTAGTCTACATTAAACCCTAAACAATTCAGATGCAGCAACATTGTTGTAAAGCTTAAACCACCCAAATGTAAGAAATATTTGAGGTGAAGTGACATTGCATGGAAAGCAAGCTTACCTCAACAACGGCTATCTGCAGCGATGAAGATGAGTGACGAATGCGACATCACGCCACACCCTCGGTCAAACTCCCAACAACAAAATGTCTTCAACCACTAGCGTAGATCATCCTCGCAGGAACACTTTTGTAGGGTTTCACGCAAATGTTTCAAAGACCAAGTGTGTTCTCAAATATTGTGAGTTATTTGAGGAAGACGAAATGATTTCACGAGAATGACATGAAGGAAAAGAAATCATAAAGAGCAAAATCGTCTTTAAAAAGTATTTTTTAGCTCGAAGGACGATTTAAAACCAACTCGAACCTTAGGGACGATTTTGTATGCAAAAAAAGATTAGAGACAAAAAAAATTTCGGCCTATACATTAAGGACCAAAATTGTACTTAACCCTATTGTTTATTTGGTTAAATTATCTATTTTTATTATGAATTAAGTTAATTACTTTATGATAGTAATTTATTTTATTTTTGAAATTTATAAAAATTAATTGTTAACTTTATAAAAAAATAAATAAAATTATAAATTCAATAAAGCATAATTTTATATTCTAAAATCAATATTAAAAACATATTTTATAAATAGACTAATCCAACATGTTTTTATTATTTTCACAAACAAATTATGTTTTTAAAATATAAAAAGTTAAAAATAAAAATTATTTTCAGAAATAAAAATACAAAAGAAAAATAGAAATTATTTTAACTAATCATGCTTTGTGTATTTAAAAAATTAACTATTCATATAAAATATATATAAAAATATAATAATATATTAAAAATAAGTTAAATACTATATATATCTATATACATATAAATACATAATAATTAATTTAATACCTTATTTTTTCATATATAATATTTTGTATTTTCATAAGAACATTTGCCTAATTTTTTAAAAAAGTACACAAATATGTAATTATTAAATTTATTTTATTGAGTATATATACAAATAGGTCCCAAAAAATTTTGTATAAGACGATTTAGTCTTCGAAATTTTTTTATTATAATCAAGGTCCCCAAACTTTACATAAACGAGACATTTTAGATATCTAGTTAGTTAAAGTCGTTGACTACTAACAGTAAGAGTAGATGTGGTCGTTAAGTTGCTGACGTGGCCATAACGTTGCCACATCGCCAGTCGGACTAATAGGTCTCCCAAATTAAAGGACAAAAGCGATGTCGTTTTTTTTTGGATAAAATGTTGCTTTTCTACTTAAATTCTGAAATGAATGACAAAAAACAAGAGTTCTTATGTGAATGCCAATGCAAAAAATTTTAATATAAATCTGAATGCGATTGGTATATCTGAATATGAATGTTGTTGTTTTAATTTAAGTAAAAATGCAGTGTTTTGTCCAAAAAATTTAATTTAAATAACCTATTAATCTGATTGGCGATACGTAACAACATTATAGTCAGCAATTTAACGGTCACATAGTCTTTGGCTGTTAGTAATTAACGGGAGCCTAATTGTTTCATAAAGTTCGAAAACCTTGATTGTAAAAAAATTCCATTAGACCAAAACGTCGGATATGAAATTTTCTGGATCCTATTTGGCCGTATATACTCTATTTTATTTATTAAAAAAAATCCTAAGAACATTTGCCTAATAATTTCCTATTTCGAACCACAGGGTTTAGTGTTATCTAGGGTTTTCAAGGATTTTCTTGGGTTATCTAGGATTTTTTAGGGTTTTTCTAGGATTTTCTAAGGTTTTCAAGGTTTTTTTGGGGTTTTCCATGGTTTTCTAGGATTTTTTAGGAGTTTTTTTTTATGGTTTTTAGGGTTTTTTAGAGTTTTTCGAGGGTTTTCTAGATTTTTCTAGGATTTTCTAGGGTTTTTCTATTGTTGTCTAGGATTTTTCTAGAGTTTTCTAGGGTTTGCTAGGATTTTTCTAAAGTTTTTTAGGGTTATCTAGAGTTTTCTAGGGTTTTGTAGGATTTTTTAGGTTTTTCTAGAATTTTTTAGGGTTTTTCTAGAGTTTTCTAAGATTATCTAGGGTTTTCTAGGGTTTTTAGGATTTTTCTTGGATTTTCTAGGGTTATCTAGGATTTTCTAAGGTTTTCTAAGGTTTTCTAGGGTTTGTTAGGGTACTTAGATTTTTTTAGGGTTTTCTAAGATTTTCTAGGATTTTTAGAATTTTCTATGGATTTTTAGGATTTTCTTAGAGTTTTCTAGGGTTCTTTAGTGTTTTTTAGGATTTTCTAAGGTTTTATAGGGTTTTCTTGGTTTATCTAGGGTTTTTTGGAGTTTCCTAAAGTTTTCTAGGGTCTTCTAGGATTTTAGGATTTTCTAGGGTTTTTTTATGGTTTTTAGAATTTTTTTTAAGGGTTTTCTAGGATTTTCTAGATTTTTCTAGGGTTTTTCTATTGTTTTCTAGGGTTTTTCTAGGGTTTTCTAGTATTTTTCTAAAGTTTTCTAGGGTTATGTAGGCTTTTCTAGAATTTTTCATGATTTTTTAGAGTTTTTTAGGGTTTTCTATGATTTTTTTAGGATTTTTTAGGATTTTCTAGAGTATTTCTAGAGTTTTGCACTAAGTGAGAGGTCCTTGGTTTAATTCCCACCTATAACATATTTTTATAAAATATACATATATAGAATGTAAGTTATTCACACTCAATCTCTCCTCCTCTAATTTGTCATATTTTGACATAGTTTATTATTAAAATATTTAAACTATTTTAAATTATTCCAATTTAGTCTCTTAAATTTTATTGTTTAAATTTAAAATATTTGATTTTTAATCATAATTTTAGTTTTATCTTTAAATATAAACAAATATTGTTAAACTAATAAACTATTAACAAAAATAAAAAATCTAAAAATTTCAAATTAATACATGAGTGACAAACCCCCAAAAAAATACCCCAACAACTAGACATCCCATTCTCTTTGCTTATCCAACAATATCCACTACTTTCAAATCCCCAATCTTCTTCTTCCACAATCCCTGAGTCTCTTGCTCTGTCATAAACCAGAACGGCAGCCACTTCTTTCTCCAGCATCCCTCCAATTTCTTCATTGTACACCGTTGTTGTTACTGTTGACGCTGCAACCTTTGAGCTCGATGCCGATTTGCTCTCCTCTCCTCTATCTGCTGCTGTTGTGCTCTCTACTCTGTAATCTCTCTCCAATCTTTTGCTTTCTCTACGCACACCACCGCTGTTTTATCCATTAGCAGCCTCCGCCGCCGCCTGCAAACTGTGTTGCCAGCACTACAACAAACGTCTCCTTCCTTCAAAAAATTAGGTATGTGTTCTCCTTCTTCATCTTCTATTTGTTGTCATTTCTCATTTTGGAACCTAAATTTATGTCTCTTGTTTTATTTTATCTAAATATTTTTTTTCTCTTCCTCTGTGAATTGAATTTATTTATTTTTAAACTATTGTATTTTGTATGATTGTTTTGTGTCATTTTCTGGAATTATAGAACTTTGGCACTAGAATTTGCTTAATGGAATGGACATTGATGGCGTGTTTCTTCTTCTACTTTTCTATGCATCTCTTGATTTTTGATTAATTGATTATTGAATATTGATGACTTGATCAGTTAAGAATATGGATTAGTTCAATTTTTAAGTTTCTTTGTTCATCTATCTTTTTTATTAGATTAGTTCTGGGTTGCCTCGTTATGAGATGAAAATACTGTGCGATTAAACTTTATTCAATTCAGTGAGAGCTTTTTAATATTTGTGATGTGTTCTTCCCAAATAGAGGCTTAATTTGCTTATGTATGATTAAACCTTGCTGCTTTATAAAAGAATGAACTAGTTAACATTCTAGGGCCTTAATTTGCTTGTCATTTGAATTTAATTAAAGACAAATGGAAGAATGAAGGCCTTAGTTTGCTTCGGTTTTACTTACCATTTAGGTTCACTAATCCATCTTCATTAAATACAATGTAATAAGTGTCTTGCATATGATTGTTTACAATTTTCAATTTGTCTTTTATTCATGTAATGAGACTCTTTTATGGCTATGCAATTGATGACTGCTTGTTAAACCAACCATATTATTGTCTTTTATTATTGTCTATGTTAATTTGTTAATAGAAATATATCAGATCACACAGAATATTATTATTCATTGAAAAAGTTGAGAAGTTGAAGAAACACAGTCTCTAGGATCACTTTCATCCCATTTTGGATTAAAAAAAATTAATAGTTTACAATCAAAAGATGTCAAGGAAGAAAATGAGTTAAGCAAAAAAGAGAAAGAAATAAAAAGAGAAAGAAAGAAGGAAGAAAGAAAGTTGAGATATACATTGATATAAAGGACATCTAAAAATATATTGTGATGACTAAAAGATATCTCTATATATGTATAATGTTACTAAATGCTACAAAGGGAATGGACATATAACAAAAGATGGAGAAAAAATAATAAAGAATGTTGTGAGAAAATATTGAGTGATTGCTTTGGGAGATGACAAAAAGCAATCACTCAATATTTTCTCACAACATTCTTTACTCATTGTACCGATTGTGCAACAGACCTGGTTCGACTCGACGGGTTTTCGTGAAACCCGATAACCCAGCTGATTAATTTAACCCGGTCCAGGTCGTTTTTATTTTTTTTCTTCGTAATACCTGAAACGGCGTCGTTTCATAACCCCCTCCTCCCCTTCCCCTTTCGATGAAACTCTATGCCCAAATGCCAAATCTAAGACTCTTGAATCTCTGTGCTCTCTCCGTCTCTAGCTCGGCAGTCAGAACTCAGTACTCAATAGTCCCTCTCTCGTCTCTCCCCTCACCTCAACAGTCGTCACTCTCAGTCTCTCACGGCCTCACCTCGTCGCTCTCTCAGTCTCTCACCTCGTCCACTCACCTTGGTCGTCGTCATGGTCCCATGCCCCTGCACTCGCTTCGCTGGCGGCAGAAGCAAATGGAACCGCATCTGGTCCCTCGGGTGGTGGTGGTGGTCATCTTCTTGCTTCTCACGGTCTCTATCTCACACTTGGTCTCGATCTCTCCCTTCCCTACGCTCTTCATCGCCGGTAACAGAGGCAACAGATCCCGGTGGGCTGGTCTTCGTTGTCGTCTTCTTGCTTTGAGCTTTGCCGTCAGCTTCTTCCTCGCCATCAGCTTCTCCTTCGCCGTCAAATTCCTTCGTGCAACCCGATTTGGTGAGTTCCCCCTGTTCTTTCTGTTTCAATTTTGTTGCTGCATCACTGCACTTTAATTTTGTTGCCAAAATAATTTGTTGCTGAAAGTTGAATGTGTTACTGAAATTTGTTATATCATAGTTTATGTTTTTGTTGCTGCCTGAAAGTTATCATAGTTATCATAGCTGAATTTGTTACTAGAACTCTAGAAGTAGAATTTGTTGTTAAGTTGAATTTGATGCTGAACCTATCATAAATGTGGTTGTTGCTAGAAGTAGAATTTATTACTGGATAACTGACTTGAGTTGAATTTGTTACTGAACCTTCTTGTTGTGTTGCTTAAAAAATGCTAAATCTTTTGTTGTTGTATGTTAAGGGATAAGAGATAAGAGAGTTAGTCAATAACAAAATCAGTTTGGTACAGTTAGTTAGGGTTTGTTATTCTGATGTCTGATCTTTTTCTCTTTTTCAACTCTGTTATAAATAAAGCTCTTGCATCCCTATAAGAGGTGTGTAGAATTGATTCATTGATGGAAGAATAAGATGAAGTTAATTCAGTTCACTAGTTTCTTGTACCTCTCTCTTCAAACTCTTCTTTCTCTGTTTCAGATGTTCTGTATAACATCATAATGCAGTGTTTCTTATGGAAGATATAGATGCAAATCAAAGTGAGGAAAATGTTGATCAAGCTCCAAATTTGTCCTATGAAGATATAGATGTCGATTTTAAGATCACTTGGACTTGATTATCGATTATGTTATCTTTTGCTTACTCTTGTTTATTTAAATAAAGAAAGTATTTTGTACTAGAAACTAGTTTATTATCTCTTTTTGCATCATTAGTTGTCTAAAAATTAACATTTGATTATTATTATTATTATTATTATTATTATTATTATTATTATTATTATTATTATTATTATTATTATTATTATTATTATTATTATTATTATTATTATTATTATGTTTGTAAAGACTTGCATTTTAAGTTTTAATATGTAATTTTAATTTTATTTATATAATTTTATATTTTTTAAATTATGACCGGGTCAACCGGGTGAATCAGTGACCCATCGATTGAACCAGACCGAGTGGATTACCGATTCAATTCTGATAACTATAACTGTAGATTTATAGCCCTTATTTCTTACTATATTAGTTTTAGTATATTAAAGGCAAAATTTCCAAGGCGTAGAGCGAAGAAAATGGTCAAACAATCAACTCAATTGAAGGAACTTAAAACCCAAACGCAGCAACCTCAATTCAAAGAGCTTGAAATCGAAGGTACAGCAAAATCAAATAACAGATTTCTTGATTAGCATAAAGTTTTCACTATTTATTTATTTTTATTAAAACTCTACCTGTGTGTTTGTGGCAGTGGAGT
This sequence comes from Arachis ipaensis, assembly GCF_059453495.1. Classification (NCBI taxonomy): domain Eukaryota; kingdom Viridiplantae; phylum Streptophyta; class Magnoliopsida; order Fabales; family Fabaceae; genus Arachis; species Arachis ipaensis. The sequence goes on from NC_142437.1 coordinate 61,946, forward strand.
GTCAAATCAGTGCAATTAAGGTGGTTCGTGATGTTGAGATTGAGCGATTGTTGATGGAACTTCGTTTGGTTCGGTCGTGTTTCAGTGAGGAACAGCTCCGGAAGCTAATGCTACAGGTCTTCGAAGAAACCTTACCGAATCCCTCAATTGTGAAAGATGAAGGTAATGGAAAATTTGATGTGAAGTGGAAAGAGAGAGGGAGCAGAATGTCCACGACTTGTGGTGGTGTAGAAAGAGATTTGCACGCTTCTCTGTTCTAGAGGCTTTCGATTACTTTTCCTTCGGAATGTCCTTTTTCGGTTTCTCAGTTTGGTGGTTTTGAATACTCTAGCAATACTGGTAGTGTTTAGTTTTCTCTTTCGATTTAACTCATTTCATATCTGAATTAAAGTTTCCTAAATTGAATTAAAAAAAATGGAAATGTATGTTACGAAACATACTATTGTTCTGTGCCCCTTAAAATGTTTGAGTTCCTTCAATTTTGAACGATTTTACTATAGATATTATAGTTCTTATACATTTTGGCATAGATTGTAGTTGATACCTGTTAGTTTACTTCTTTGTTGGTAGGGAGAACAGGATTTCTTAGTGATGAAAATCTTCATTTTAAGGACTTTGTATGTTCTCTATCTTCTCTGTGCACTTTGATTAATTGTATTTTGTAACATCCTTAGCTGGCTTGTTTGGGTCACTTACATAGGACTTGATGCGACATAAAATTGGGGTAGCTGTGTAGGAGCAGCATTAATATAGCACTTCCATTCTCATTTCCATCATGTGCTGAAGCATCCACGAATTGATTTGAATGAGAAATGTTGCTATTCATTTAGGATCCTTTCATGTGCAGATGGAAGAGAACTTGCCTCTATTACTAGTTTCATTGTATACGCTGCTAAATCTATTATGACTAACTTAAACAGCTTGCAAATAAAAACTAATTAGTGGTTGCAATATATTGTGATAATATGAATTAATTGAATGTTTGTTACATAGGTTTTTGAGGAGCCATGTGAAGCTCAGACTCTCACAAGTCAAGAAGGTCTTCAGACTCCCAATGTCCGAATTTTCTCCTTTTATTTTTTACCTTTTGTTTTTTATGGATGACTTTATGAACTCTAGTATTCATTGCTGAGGCTATTTTTTAAACAGTTGTGATTGATTTGACTTTGTTGCCTTTTGCAGGTGAGTAGTCAGCGCTTGTCTGTTGGGATGACACCCAAAACCCTTAGGCTGTCGAAACCTAGTGAGATGCTTCTCTCTGTCCATGGATCACCTTTTGGTGTTTACAAGCAAAATAACATGGAAGCTATATATGGTATGAAGCAAATGTTCTATTTGAAACTATTGCTATATCTTGTTCATTTAGTTTCCTTGTTGCATGAAGAGATACTTTCCTAAAAATAAACTACCAAGAATGGTACTTGAAAGTTTATGCCGCTAATAAAAATAACCTAGAAAGATAACAAATAAGCTCCAAAGGATTTAAAAAGTGAGAAAACTAACCGGATATTAGTTATATTTTTTCATAAAATACTTTAGATATTAGATTTCGATGCGATTTTTTGTAAGTATTATTAGAAAAATGAGACTTTGTCATAGTTAAAATTTGGTGATTTGTCAAGGAATTTTTTCAAATTTTTTTGTGAATGATTGAATTTAAAATAAAATGCACAAGTTGTTTGCTAAATACAAAATTCCTTTATCATTTATGTAAAAAAATATGATATTTTTGTTAATTTTGTCACGTTTTTAAATCTTTTGAGACTTCTTTGTCATTCATAGAAATCTTGTTTGGTTATTTTTCATAGCGATATGAGTTTTTTGGTGCAATTTCGGTAGTTTACCTTGTTCCTAATAGCATGTGAGCTATTTTTAGCTCAATTTGTTAGTTATTTTATAAGCTAAGCTCTTAAGCCGGTGAGCTACTAAGCTTGAACTAAAAATTTGAGCTCATTTATTAAATGAGTCAAACTTAAATTTGCTATGTTCCATGAGTAGGGTTGTATATTCATTTGTCGGTTCACATAGATATGTAAATGCCTGAGACCTCGGCATAATATCACCTATATCATTATATATTATCAATAATAATATATTATATCTCAATTATTTGCATAATGTGTCTTGTAGATTAAATATGTTGAAAATAAGTATGTACTTATAGCCAAAAGCTTAATTAATATCTAAGGGTTAATGTTTAAAATGGTCTTTGAAATTTTACTCGTGCATCAAGATTCCATAATAAGATTAAGCTCGATAATAAATTAGTCAAACCATGAGTTGAGCTAAATATTATCAAGCTGAGTTTGAGCATTGTCAATTTTGGGGTTGACTTTGCGTAATTTCAAGCCTTGATTTTGTTTTTGTTCTTTCACACTGAATGAAATTCTTGGAATCTTCTAGAATACGCTAGTTATGATATCTATTATTATCTGCAGAGTCAGAAAAAGGTTAAATGCCTGCTAAAGCTATTATGCACACTAACAGTACCATCCTCTTCATCTCCTTAGAGGATGGCCATGTAAATTTAGTGGCCCCTAGTTCATCATTTTTCATTTAATGTTCTACAATTTTAGATGAATGCCATTGACTAATTAGATCGAAGAAATGCAAGTATTGGTTTTCAGTTGCTAGACTATTCTACAAAGTTGCTTATACCATATAGTTTCAAATTCAGTGTTGGTTTATACTTGGGGAAGCATAATTGTTAGATTATTACATAGTTACATTGAGGTTCAGTTATTTAGTCAGTAATGAGAATTATTCTCCTAAATATTTATGTTAGAATTGGTTTCATTCTGTTAAGAGTAGTACAAACTACTTAAAATGAGTATGTAAGTGATAGCTATGATTGATTGTATCAGTCAACCTCATTTTAAATTTATGCTTAGATTTTTCTCCCAGCCTACTCAATTTGTCTGATCCTCCGTGCATTCCATTGGCTATTGACATTTGTTAACCCTTCATGTTATAAATTTTAATAATTTGAATTGTGTATTCTCTTTGCTAATAGATGTTTTATATTGTTATGAAAACCATCATGTAGTATTTAATCTGAAAGTAATAGCAGAAGCAATAGAATAATAGCAAACGGCATACAATCCCATAAAAAAAGAAAAGAAAAAGGTAGACGTAAGTTGATTCTGCAATAAATCTTTCTCCTTTTTCACCCTATCGACGTTTGCAATGTAGCATTTGGACTAAGTCCAAAGTAGTTTTTGAGATTGTTCGTTTGCACCAGAAAAGTTTTTGAGATTTTAAATACATTATAAATATCTTTAAGATTAAAAAAATTGTATTATTATCATTTCAACAAATATTTATCGTCAAAACTAAAGTAACGTCATTTTTTCTAAGTCAACTTACTCAAGATATGATGTGTAACTCGACAGAGAGAGGATAGGAACCACGTGGTGCAATTTTTTTTATCTTGGAGATTTGTATAGTGCAATTAAAATTTCGGTAATTTTTTTTTTGTGCAAGCTGCCAATTTTAATGACCACTTTAGAGTTTAACAGAGTTTACATCGTAATATTTTCTCTTATGTTGCAAATAGTTGGTGTTTTTTTTATCTTGAAGTAGTTGGTGTTTAATCCATGGTCTGACTATTGGCACACTCTTCGCTAAAAGATAAAGTCTCTGTATTATATTTAGTGGAAAGTATATAAGAATGAGTTATATGTGAGTATCCTGTTTAGTTGAAGATAAATATAGAAATTGAAATAAACAAAATTACTAAAATATACTTATTAATAAAAAAATTAAAATTAGAATAAAATTCCCATTCGGTCATCCCACACATTGAAAACGAAAGAAATAAAGAAAGAGAGAGCAGAGACTGAACGAAAAGATAGGGAAGAAGAGGAAGGAAAGAGAGAAGAGGGGAGGGAGAGACGACGCCGATGGTATGGGTGTTCGTGCAGTTTGGATCGGTTTTGAGTCAAACACTCATTTGATTCGAATACTAATTTTACTTGAGGTGCGGTTTGGATGGAATCGGATTTGTGGTTTTGTAAATTACAAAATTAAACATACATAACAAGTTTCAACATCAAATTTTAAATAACAAACAACAGCATAACGAATCTCAATAGTATATTGAAAAATCAACAATAACATAATAGAAATAAAATTTATAAGTTGGTAAAAATAAATAAATAATTTTTTTAATTCATAAAATATTCATTAAATAATAATAATAATAATAATAATAATAATAATAATAATAATAATAATAATAATATTGCCAAGCTTAAATCAGAAGCTTAGTATAGCAATATGTAGGAATGAGATTTGTAAATCTAGTAGTGACCTAATGGCCAATTTTAATTAAAGACAAGTTAAAACTTTCACAATTTAACCCATGGATTATACAAGTCTAAATTGAAATCATAGCTTACAGTGGATGTCATGCCACTTAAACAAAAAACACAATTCAAGATAGTATGTTGAATTACCTAAAACCAAGTAATAGTATCTGGAATGTTGCATAAAACATTGTTTCCAACTAAGTAACACATTGATAACAAAACAAACATAACGAGCAATATCTAAAGATTTTTCCATTTACTAGAAGGTAATTTTGCCATTAGCTTGAACTTCTGTAGAAGAACATGTGGTGCACCAGTTTGGATGACAGAAAAATATCTCTTTCTCTTAGTTAGTTGACTCAGTGACTATTTCTTATTGGAGGAGGTTATTGCTACTGTACTTTTGTTCTTGACCAATGGTTGGGCTGAAGGTGTTTTAGGATTGGACTAGAATTGGTTATTAGACTGAGTTGTTGCATTCTTGGGTTGAGCTGCTGATTTCTTGGGTTTAGAAGCTGGTTTTTTGGGTTGAGTTGCTGGAGGGTTGGGTTGTGAGGATGAAGTCTTCCTCTACTTCCCTTTTTGAACTATTTGACCAGGGAGTTGTGAGGATGAAGCCTTCCTCCCTCTCTTAGGAGCTTTGGCAGCTTGTTGTGTTGAGATTTGGGCCTATGAAGGTAATCACAATTATATAAAAAGAATCAGAATTAAATACATAACCAAAAAGTAAAATATATACATAGCATAAACCCAAGTAAACCCTAGAGCATAATGGCACATACACTCTTATTAGATTTTGTGCAGCCCCCTTCTTATGCCCTACATCACCACAATTAGAGAATCTTTGAATTTGACCCCTCTGTGATAGGTGATTCTGGCTTCTGTTCTCCTCATCTCCAGATCCTCGCTTCCTCTTTTTCAGAGGTATGTGACTTGGCCTCCTATATGGAGGTGGCATGACATCATAATATTGGGTTCTCTTCTATAAATCCGGTCCATTCAGAGGGTATATCACCTTCTGGTAAGCATATTTCTTTTAGCAATCATCCCCATAGGATTTTAAATCTAGTCCTTTGAAGTTAATGCAACTAATGGCATGAGGACATGAAATTCCACTCATCTGCCACTTCCTGCAAGAACACTAAGCAGCAGCCAGATCCACAATAAATTTATCTAATCCACACATGACCTCATATTTATTAGTAGCTGACCAGTATGGCCTCCAGTCCCTAGCTAACCTTGCCCCTTTCTCCAATTTATTCCTAATTATTGGCATAATATTTTCCTAGTAAAGTTGAATCCTATCTCTATTAGCAGCCTATCTAGTCATGAGATACACCATAATGTCATCTAACATGGTTACAATAGGTTTTTCTCTTGCCTCTACTATGACAGCATTAAAATTTTCACTCATGTTATTAACAAGGGTGTCACATTTTGAATGAAATGTAAATCTAGAAGGCGACCAAAACCTGTGTGCAATGCCGTTTAAATGTCAAAATTCCCCATCATTACAAGTCTAGAGATTTCATTTCCTTCTCCCAATCCCTCCAATGAGTTGCCTTTGCACACTGCCACATTCTGTTCTTCATCTCTAAACTAGGAAATTTCTTTCTGAAATTGCTATAGAGATGCCTCATGCAGAGTCTGTTGTCACCCCTGGTATGACCTCTTCAAATGCTGGTAACAAACCTTATGAAATGAAGGTGAGCATGCATTTTGTTAGTCCAGAAATCATTGTATCTAATTTGAAACAATCATTATTTGTTAAAGCATAACAATAATGTAAACTGTATCATTACCTTCTGCTGATCAGACATGAAGGTGCATTTTCCAATTTTCTCCAACTCCAAATCCTCAACAAGATGGCGCAGAAACCAAATCAAGGAGTCATATGTCTCAGCTTCAACCACTACATAAGCAATTTGAAGCATCTGATCGTTCGGGTATCTTCCAATTGCAGTCAACAGTTGTCCACCCTGAGGAGTCTTTAAGAAGCATCCGTCCAAACTAACAAACGGTCTACAGTGTTGGAAGATTTTCTTGGATGCATCAAAGGATACATACAGTCTCTGGAATACACAATAATTCATCAAGATTGGGTTCTGGATCTCCTGAGCAAAATCCAGGGACCGAATCATTTTCAGGTAAACGGATGATCCTGGATTTGCTCTTAGAAGTTCAAACAATAATCGTTAATCCTCTTATACTGCTCTCTAAATGCCCTGAATCTGGCTCAATGCCTTTTGCTTGGTTTTTACTGCCATTGATTTAGTCACAGTCAGATTCCACTTTTTGTATGCCTTTGCCACCAACTCCTTTATTTTGATTCTTGGATTAGACTCCACCTTCTTCTTAAACTGGTTGTCTAGCCATTTGGAGTTCATTATGCCAATCCTGTGTGTTTGCATGCAAGTATGTTGCAAATTTAAGCTTCTTAATTGCCATGTTGACTCCTCCCCGCCAACCCTGTGTGCATAAAGCCAAAAGAGGCACTCTTTGTGACAAACAGCCCTCTTCCAATCTGTCCTCCACCTCCTAACTCTCCTGAAACACCCTCGTTATGTTCCCCACTTTCCGCATTCTAAAATTCTATTTCGACCTCATCATCAACTGCTTCAGTCACAGGGTCATCATCCTTTACTATCACATTCCTTTCTTGCTCTCCTTCAAATACCAACTATTTCAAGAACAGCACCATTAAGTTTCTCACTTTCAACGCCCCAATAACTCCCCATACGTCAATATAACCAATTTTTGGAAATCCATCCGCATCCCCAACATCATAGACCACAAACAAATCACCAAACCCCACATGTCAGCTATTTTGCAAATCTCAATTACATCTGAGTCACCTTTTAACATCTTCAAGTTATTTTCAGAATCTTTCGTAGTTGGATCTTTATACCATAATGCTGCAATGTTGGACTCCAAGTATCCAAACCGTCTTAACTCTTCACAGGCCTCAACACAAAGCACCGATCGCCATCAATTTTTTCGATAATTGTAGTTTGCCCCTTCAAATACTTAAATACCCCGTTCTCATATCCGAATGCACCCCATGATGCACCCTCATGTAAAGTACACCGTCTTCTACTCAAACAACCCTATTATTATTCAACATAATACATTACTAAAACAAACAAGAAAGAAAAGAAATAGATCATCACAAACCCAGCTTTATCCATCGTCAATGCAGTCTACATTAAACCCCAAACAATTTAGATGCAGCAACATTGTTGTAAAGTTTAAACCACCCAAATGTAAGAATATTTGAGGTGAAGTGACATTGCATGGAAAGCAAGCTTACCTCAATAACGGCTATCTGCAGCGATGAAGATGAGTGACGAATGCGACATCACGCCACACCCTCGGTCAAACTCCTAACAACAAAATGTCTTCAACCATTAGCGTAGATCATCCTCGCAGGAACACTTTTGTAGGGTTTCACGCAAATGTTTCAAAAACCAAGTGTGTTCTCAAATATTGTGAGTTATTTGAGGAAGACGAAATGATTTCACGAGAATGACATGAAGGAAAAGAAACCATAAAGAGCAAAATCGTCTTTAAAAAGTATTTTTTAGCCCGAAGGACGATTTAAAATCAACTTGAACCTTAGAGACGATTTTGTATGCAAAAAAATATTAGAGACAAAAAAAAATTTTGGCCTATACATTAAGAACCAAAATTGTACTTAACCCTATTATTTATTTGGTTAAATTATCTATTTTTATTATGAATTAAGTTAATTACTTTATGATAGTAATTTATTTTATTTTTGAAATTTATAAAAATTAATTGTTAACTTTATAAAAAATAAATAAAATTATAAATTCAATAAAGCATAATTTTATATTCTAAAATCAATATTAAAAACATATTTTAATAATAGACTAATCCAACATGTTTTTATTATTTTCACAAACAAATTATATTTTTAAAATATAAAAAGTTAAAAATAAAAATTATTTTCAAAAATAAAAATACAAAAGAAAAATAGATATTATTTTAACTAATTATGCTTTGTGTATTTAAAAAATTAACTATTCATATAAAAAATATATAAAAATATAATAATATATTAAAAATAAGTTAAATACTATATATATCTATATACAAATATATAATATAAATACATAATAATTAATTTAATACCTTATTTTTTTATATATAATATTTTGTATTTTCATAAGAATATTTGCCTAATTTTTTTAAAAAAGTACACAAATATGTAATTATTAAATTTATTTTATTGAGTATATATTCAAATAGGTTTCAAAAAATTTCGTATAAAACGATTTAGTCTTCGAAAACTTTTTATTATAATCAAGATCCTCAAACTTTACATAAACGAGACATTTTAGATATCTAGTTAGTTAAAGTCGTTAACTACTAACAATAAAAATAGATGTGATTGTTAAGTTGCTGACGTGACTATAACGTTGCCACGTGTCGCCAGTCGAACTAATAGGTCTTCTAAATTAAAGGACAAAAGCGATATCGTTTTTTTTTTGAATAAAATGCTGCTTTTCTACTTAAATTCTGAAATAAATGACAAAATACAAGAGTTCTTATGTGAATGCCAATACAAAAAATTTTGATATAAATCTGAATGCGGTTGGTATATCTGAATATAAATGTTGTTGTTTTAATTTAAGTAAAAATGCAATCTTTTGTTCAAAAAATTTAATTTAAAGAATATTAAAGTCAGCACTTTAACAGTCACGTAGTAAGCCCCCCAAAACAAACGACAAACCCTGCGCCACCTCTTCCACCACCATCATGGCACGGATAGCCAGGTCCTCTGCGCCGCGCCTGCTCTACACCTTCTTCTCCTCTTCCGTGCCCCCGGCATCCCCATCGCCGTCTCCGTCTCCGGCGTCGTCCCTCCTTGCCGGTGCATTCCACCTGCGGCACTTCTCGTCGGGTAACGCTGCTCGAGCGAGGGCGGCGGCGGCGGACAAGGAGCCATGGTGGAAGGAGTCCATGGAGCGGTTACGCAACATCGGGATCTCTGCTCACATCGACTCCGGCAAGACAACTTTGACGGAGCGAGTGCTTTTCTACACTGGTCGTATCCACGAGATCCACGAGGTTCGGGGCAGAGACGGCGTCGGCGCCAAGATGGATTCCATGGACTTGGAGAGGGAGAAAGGTATCACTATCCAGTCTGCTGCTACTTACTGCTCTTGGAAAGACTATAAGGTAAATATCTCTTTCTCTGCTATTGATAAACTGTTCCCCTTCTCCAAATTGTTGTGTTGTTTTGCTATTCCTCAAATGATAAAACAATATAAAAGTAGTTATTTACTCCAATTTTAGTCTAATTTTTAAAAAAGTAATTATTTTTTTACGTTTTCTGTAAAGAAAATGTGTATTGAAGTACCTGTCAATCTACTAGTGACTATGATGAATCAGTCAGTTTCATTTCAGTGTTGAAGTTATGATTGGAGTTGAGATTTAGTTGGATGAATTTTATGTGGTTATGAGTTGACTGAGTTCAAACTGAATTTAAGTATTAAATCAATTTTGAAGAGCTAATGAGCTTTTAATGTATAGTGAGATTTGAGTGCTTCTGTTACTGCAATCCCTAACATACTAATTATTGTTATGGATTAGTTATTAGTTATGATGGAGAATGGAGAAAAGGTTGAAAAGGTTTCTATGTGTAATTATTCTTAAGTGGAATTGAGAAAATAAAAAAATTAGTCTGCTAAGCAAAAGTAAATTGTCTCGATGACAGTCAAAAATGTTGAAACATTGGAATATTAGAATAAGAATTCTATATTATACTTGCAGTACTGATGACTTCCTTCTTTCATCTCTTTGACTTGCTAATTATTTATACTTTCTAATTTTTGGGTAAAAATATAATTGTATTTGTATTTCTTTTGGGAAATTTGTCATTGCAGACTAACATAATTGACACACCTGGTCACGTTGATTTCACCATTGAAGTTGAGATGGCTTTGCGTGTCCTTGATGGTGCTATTCTTGTACTTTGTAGTGTTGGTGGTGTGCAAAGTCAGTCCATCACGGTAGATTGACAAATGAGAAGATACGAGGTTCCAAGACTTGCATTTATTAACAAGCTTGATCGAATGGGAGCAGATCCATGGAAAGTTTTAAATCAGGTTCATTGGAGATTAATGAAGACCGTATAGATGATATGTTTTATAGTTTTATTGCCATTCATACGATTTTATGGAAGAGAATTTCGCAGATTCGGTTCCTCAATCCCTTGGTTGCTGATCTTTGAGAAATTAAGGAATTTGAAAAAGTTGAACCTCTTCTAAAGCTGATTTTTCATGATAAAACCTTCTGTAACCTGTTTACTAAAAATCTTCTATGACTTCACCTTAATTTTTATATGTATATAGCATCACATTAATTAAGATTTTGCAGCAATATATAAGCTATCAAATTTTAGTTTGGTAGTTTAGTAAGTATTATTTGTTATTACCTTTGTGCATTCTGGAAATCCTTTTAGTTTCCTTTTGATTCATTATATCATTGTCACCATACTTTCTTTTTTATTGTATTTATATTGATAAAAGAAGAATATCATTAATACGGATAGAAGGAGAAGGAGGATAAGAGATCATATATACAATAGCAAAATATAGCCAAAAGTGCTTACATCATCATTATAGTTGTATAACTTTTTTCTCATTTGAGGACTATACTTTTACAGGCACGATCTAAACTTCGGCATCATAATGCTGCAATGCAAGTTCCGATAGGCTTGGAGGATGATTTTGAGGGACTTGTTGATCTTGTGCAGTAAAAGCATACTATTTTTGGGGTTCTAATGGGTTTGTTTCAAAATTATTGCTGTTTATTACTAAAATTAATTTTCCTTATGGCTTACTTTTAGCATGCTCTATTGTTGCTTATTTCGGTGAAAAAGTTGTCACTGAAGAGGTGCCTGCAGATATGGAAGCCTTGGAAGTAGAAAAAAGGCGGGAGCTCATAGAAGCTGTGTCAGAAGTTGATGATCAACTTGCTGAAGCTTTTCTTGGTGATGAGCCCATATCACCTGCTGACCTTCAGGTCTGTGGGTTTTCTTTTTTCATTTTTCGGTTTTTTTTTTTCCTTTCCCTCATCCCTATTGAAGTTTGGTATTAACTGAAACTGAGTAGAGAGAGAAGATATTTTCTGAATCTGTTGTATTTATCCTAATCTAGCTGGTAGAGTCAGTTTCTTAAGTCCCTACTCTTCTAATCAAGTTAGAGAGTTTTCTAGCTTTCTCTATTAGGTATGTTCATTATTTGATTTATAGGATATGCATCGAATTTGGTTTACCTCTGACAATTATTTTGTTGGGATGTTTTATTGTTGATTACATAGAAGTCTTGAGCATTCTAGATGTGTATCAGAAATAGTAAAGGCATAGGTGTGTCAATGGGAAGTGGTCTTGTTATTTTATGATTATCAGTGAAAAAAATTGCTTATATTGTAATATGTATGGTTTCTGCTAATAAAAGTTGTAAGCATGGTTCTTTGGTTCTTCGTTGATGCTTAGTTCTTGCATTTTTCACTCACTTCGGCCTATGGTTTTTCACCAATAGATTATCATGAAGTCAATGTACTGCATTCTCCTTTAGCTTTATATGTAGTTTAGAATATTTAATTATTTTATTAAATATTGAGTTTTATTATTGTGATGTCATTTTTCTTTGAGCAGGAAGCAATTCGTAGGGCCACCATAGCACGGAAGTTTGTACCAGTGTTCATGGGTAGTGTTTTTAAAAATAAGGCAACCATTGAATTACCTTTAGTTATTATGTGTATTCTATGCTATATAGTCATTGCTTTCTGTATTCCTCCTCTTTACATTATTAATATGTTGTATCCTTATTTTCCATATGTACACAATGCACCTAATTTGGATATGTTTTTTTTTTTCCTTTTCTTTTTTTGAGAACTTAAATCCTCTTGGCATAGTTGCCTCGACATTCTGTAGTACACAACTGCTATAATGGTTGAGTATGCATATCATATGGGATCATAAATGGCATGCATCATGTTAGCAGGTATTTAATATTTGTCAGGATGGCTCAAAATATTAGGAGTGTAAAATATTCAAATATTGCAAGAGGTAGCTTAAGTTGCCCAACCTACTAGATCCTTTACGTTTGTTTTGATTGGATCATAGATGTCTGGGATTTTTGATCCCATCATATGCCCAAATGAAATCAAATACAGGTCAATTTATGACCATACACAATAAATATAAAGGAATAAAATATTTTGTCCTGATAAATTTTTATTAGAATGCTGCTGTGTTTATAACTATCTATTACTGACTACTCGTCTCCTATTTGTGTTCGATCTCCTATCTTGCTTGTGATATTCTGGATTGCTCTGTTAATGTGGCGTGTAATGTTTTGTAATTTGTATCATTTATTAAGTTACCTTTTGATCGGATTTGTGTAATTGATGAATCTTTTTATCATCAATTCGTCTCGGGTTGGTATCCTTGCTCTCAAGTTCAAACTCCCAAACCCCCAAGAGGTTCTCTTGTACATGCATATGCTTGCAGGCATCCCTATTTTTACCTTCTGCCTCTTATGCTTTTCATTGTCTTCTGTTACTGATACAGGGAGTACAGCCACTTCTGGATGGTGTACTTAATTATTTGCCATGTCCAATTGAAGTTAGTAGTTATGCCCTTGACCAAACAAAGAATGAGGAAAAGGTACCTGATTTGTAAGATGTTTATCTTTGTTTTGCTTTGATATTATGATCTATTTGTCATAAATTGTCAATTGGCCTCTGAATTTGCAGGCTATTTTTTAATGATGATTTATAAGTTTCTTTATATATATAGATTAGATATATATTTGAGTGGGAGTGAAAGAAGAATATTTGGTTTGAAGAATCATACAAGAAAATATATGGAAAATAGAGTAAAACCTAGAAAAAGGGGAAAAACATCAATTAAGAACTTGTTTAATTACTCGAATAATTAAATTTTCATGGATTTTTTAAAATGTAATTACTAGTTAAACATAATCTTTAAAAAAGTTAAAAATTCTCATGTGGACATTTTCTTGCATCTATAGTAGCATTTGTAAGACTCCACGCAGAAAAAGTAAATACAAAATGAAAAATAACATAACTTAGATTTAACCGGGATGATAACTATTGCATAAGTTTTTCAAAATATAAATCACAACTTAGTCAAGGGAAGGTTAAATTATTTTGATAGAAAAAGAAATTTTATTAGGAGAGAGAAGAATGTACACAAGAGGATGGAATATCCTCACATGGATACAAAATGGTATCACCCAACAAACAGGACCATGTACTAAAGCATGCCAATCCCTTTGAATGTTAGCTAGAGGAAGTGAGGAACACCCTTAGACAGACCATGTACGAAGCACCAAAGCGAGGCCGAAAAGGTAATCGTATCTCAATTAAATGAGTAGTCGAAAAGGAGCTGTTAAAAGGCATGGACTTCCTTTACAAGTTTCAACCGAATGCGCCAAAACACTGAAAAGTTACCAATTGTATTTGCTTCTTGGTATGATCCAAAACTTTGAATGTGGTAATTAGAAACTGATGCAAATCCATTGGGAAAAACCCAAGGATTTTAAATGATACCAAAAGGCCTGGAGAGTTCTTGCTGTGGCAATGAGAGGCCTGCAAATGATTTTGCAAGCCGATTTTGCATTTGTGCTCTTGTTTCTTTTTTTATTGAATAATTTATCTATGCACTTTCAGGTTGAGTTGACTGGAAGTCTTGATGGGCCACTTGTAGCGTTGGCATTTAAGTTGGAGGAAGGGCGGTTTGGCCAGTTGACATATTTAAGGTAATATTACTTCAAACTCTTTTTCAACATATATAAGGCAGTATCAAGTGAGAGAAGTTGGCTGTTATGAGAGTGAGAGCAATTCTTGGCTGCATCATCGTACATGAATGGTTGACGTACTTTAGAGCTCACATGATTACATAAAGAAGTCGCATCTCGTATGACTGTATGTAACAACTGGTACCAATTGTAGGTAGAAAAGAGATCAAACAGTACAGAAACTGAAGGAAATGGGTAAAATCCAATGTGGCTTTACCCTTCCCCAGGTCATGTGTTCTTTACTGAGAAAGGAAAAAACAATGTGTGACAAATGGCAGGCTTTTGAGAGACCTGACCCTCTCCTAGTCTGATTCTAATCCCAACAATCTGAATGCCCTCCTCAGCATTTTGTCACCTCCCAATATACTCCCCAACTCTCTTTTCTAACAAAATCATTTCACTACCCCTCCCCACCAGTCTTGCCACCCAGAGTTACCAGTCCCTCGGGCCCATATTGCGCTCCCCTCCTCCCCGTCCTGAGCATTTTGTTTTCCCACAACCGAGATTTACTCATTTCATTCTCACCATTAACCATTTTATCACTTTCCCTGCGTGTGTTTGTCTGCATATATTTTGTTTTGAATGTGTTAACTTTGTAAATTACACAAAATTATTGGATTGTTTTCTCAATTTTCCTTCCCCCCGGCTTTGGGTGTTGAAGAATTTACGAGGGTGTGATCCGCAAGGGCGAGTTTATTATTAATGTAAACACCGGCAAGAAGATCAAGGTAAAATCTAAGGCTTTTTGTGATTGTGTTATTCATGTGCATATGTGCAATTGAATCCTGGAATTTTTTTTGGCTAATGCTATGCTATAAATCATAGGTGTAACTCTCAAGATTTTTCCAAACACAACTTTGCAGTAGTGTTTTGTTGAAATCTTCAGCTTTTTATTATCTCCTTTAGATTTCATCTTGGGAAGAGTAATAAATTACATGACATAAGATTATAGCAATTATTCAATTTTAATCTACCCTGGGTTCATGAATTTCTTTAAAACTATGCACCAAAATTTTGTTGCTGTGCTACCAGTGATGTAATATTTTCACTAGTTAGATCATTAGGTCTGTACTTTCATGTATTGCATTTCAAAATTAGAATGAATTTTTGGCTAAATGTTTTTCTTAATGGATGCAGGTTCCTCGCTTAGTTAGGATGCATTCTGATGAGATAGAGGTTAGGTTTTGGATTTACAGTATTACTGGCGGATTTTCATGTTATTGGTATTTTTTTCTCATTACTTTTTTATGGTAAAGAGGAACTCTTATCCCCTTGTCCTACCCAGTTTGTTTAGTTTTCTCTTCATATTAAAAAAAGTCTTCTTTTATCAAGAAAAAACAAAAAAGAAAAGAAAAGAAAAGAAAAAGAAACTTTTGTTGGGTAGGTTATAGGCTATTGTTTTTGCTATAGAGTAACTTGGTAGGGGTACCTTTCCCAGCTTGATTTGTTACGAAGACTGTTTAATATATTTCAATAATTAAATATATTTAATATTCAATTAGGATTTTATCCAAATTGCAGGACATTCAAGAGGCTCATGCAGGGCAAATATTGATTTCTGGAATCCTATATTGTACCTTTATTTATTCAAGATTTAATTAAGGGTCTTGTTAACAAGTGTTAAGGCACTTACTAAGAATACTATAAGAACAAGTAAATGCTAACTTTTTTTAATTTTTCTGTGCACTGAATGCAAACCAAAACTTTTCTATTTTCTCTCTTAACCAATGCCCATAGGAAACTCTCAAGTTAAATCTTTTAAATTAATTTGTAAGGCTCTAATTGTATAGTTTAATCAATTTTTTAGGCTTAATTACTGTCAATCCTTCTCAACAGCTGTTAAACATTCTGAATTTCTGATAATTGAGTCTTTTGTTGTTAGCAGTCTCTGCCTATTGATGTAGAGAATGAATTGCACTCAATTTTGAACTTAATCTTGTAGTAATATGTTGCCTAAGTTAGTTTTATATTGGCCTTAATACATGATTACTTGTCTAACTTTTTTCCATCCATTGGTTATTAGGAGATACTTTTACCGATGGATCAGTTAAATACACAATGACTTCCATGAATGTTCCTGAACCTGTAATGTCATTAGCTGTACAGCCAGTTTCAAAAGATTCTGGAGGGCAAGTAAGTAGTTTCTTTATGTAACACACTGACCACTCTGTCCCAGCTTATCATGTATTTGATTTTCTTGGTATATCACTTGTAGTTTTCAAAAGTTTTGAATCGCTTCTAGAAAGAGGATCCTACATTCCGTGTTGGTTTAGACCCAGAGAGTGGGCAGGTAATGTTCTATTCTATTTATCTAGATCATAGAAGTGGCAAATTTGTTGAACTTGCAATGACATAGTTTACCTTTGTTGTTAGACTATCATTTCTGGAATGGGAGAACTACATTTAGATATTTATGTTGAACGTATTCGGAGAGAGTATAAGGTACCTATTCCTTTCCCATGCATTAATGTTGTTAATCCTTGCTGATACTGGTTTTATATTTCCTGCTTCTGGAGTTTCATTATTATGTTCCTACTTGTTAAGGTAGATGCAACTGTTGGAAAGCCCCATGTAAACTAAAGAGAAACTGTTACACAACGTGCTGATTTTGATTATTTACACAAGAAGCAATCTGGAGGGCAAGGTCAATATGGACGGGTAATTGGGTATGTGTCGGTAATTTTTATATTAGTTACCATACATAAGATTTTTTTTTTATTAAAATCAGATTAGACATGGGGATTGCCCGAGAGTGGCACTTTGCACTATGATCGTCATATGCTCTAATTATTATTATTATTTGTATCCCACTAATTTACATCTCACCTTTACAATATCAATAATCAAGATTTGGATTTGTTTCTCATGAAAGTGTTAGATATAAAATCGTGTCGCTGACCAACAATTTAAGTTCATGGGAAAGATGGTTCATATCATGGTATATTACTGTACCAGAACCTATTCTATGGTTGTTTTTGGGTCACCCCAAAATGTCTAGTCAACCAAATAGCAAGTCTTTGTCCAGTCTTGAGCATGAGAAGGTATATTATAGTTCCACATGTCCTAAGGATAAGGTGTGGTAGAAGCCTTTACAAGTCTAGGGCAACCCTCTCCCTTGAGCTATTTTTTAAAGTTTAATTAGAGTGACTGAGTTTCAATAATGGTGTAAGAGCTTCTATGACTAGACAGAGGGTTCAATCCTTGTTGTCTCTCAATTATTCTTAATAAAAGCTGCATCCCAAGATAGGATGGACCTGTGCATTGTCCATTCTTCAAACTCAAAAAGAATAAGCGACATTCGTGTGAAGGGGCCTGTTCGATATTAAACCATTCTTTTGAGTTTTACCTTTATCCAATTACAATAATTACAACTTTAGGAGAGATAATTACTGACAAACTGTTAGCATCTCCAAATAAAGTTTAATTGCAATTACAATTACAATTTTCAATACCCTATGGTTGGAGCATAGAAATCATGTGAACCAACCTTGCAAGAAATATAATGACTGTGACTTAGTCTTGATTAACTTTCTCTCAAACAACCGCATGTCTAAATATGCATAGACCTTGCATGCAAGGCAAGATTAGGGAGTAGGCACTGTTTGAAGAACTGTTTGATCATTACAAGATTCTTTAATTATTTTTCCCCAAGTTTTAACTTACTGAATATTACAAGATAAATATGCCGTTGTAGTGTGTAAATTATATATTTTTTGTATTAGGCTCAATAAGTACTTTCTAAAAGATAAAAAAAAGTAACTTATATTAATCTTACAGCAAATTGTTTATTCAGAAATTACTTTTTGAGAAGTTCCTTTTAATATAAGCGCTTGACAAAAGAGGCATTTTTGTCCATGTTAGTTTTTAAACAAATTTGTCTCAATTTATATTCTTTTCTGTGTGGTTAGAAATAAAATTAAGTTGATGCGTTATTAAAAAAATTTAAAGTTAGTCAAAAAAGTTTTGTTAAATAAAAGGTGTTGTGAATTAATAAATCAAGAAAGTATACATTGTGATTTTCAAACAATGTCATCCAAACTAAATGCATGTCTCTTAGGAACAGAAAATTGCTGGTATTCAAGGGCAATCAAATTTTAGAAAGGGATTTTCATTTACTTCCAGACTTCTCCATGTGTATAAATATCCTTTTTCTTTTCTCAATAAAAGTGTAATAATCCTTAGATTTAAAACAAATTGGATAAAGCCTTCTTCTCTTTGCTGTGGTTCTGGTTCTGTTTCTGGGCTAATGGCTTCCGTATAAAGTATATCTACTTTATGATAGCAGCTGATTGTGAATTTGTGATGTTCCAACTTGTCCCTAATCACCTTTTGTTTCTTGATGCTTAGTGAATTCACTATGTTCTATGTTTGCAGGTATATTGAACCACTTCGGGCAGGATCACCAACTAAATTCGAATTTGAAAACCTCCTTGTTGGGCAAGCTATTCCATCAGGTTTTATCCCTGCAATTGAAAAAGGTTTTAAGGAAGCCGCCAACTCGTGAGTGAAATTTTCATCATTGGTTATTTGTGATTTCTACTTTAAATCTAATTGTCGTTCAACATATATTATCTTATTCCCCATGAATGTAATAAAGACCACCGAAAAATGTAATGATGGAATAAGTGAGCATTCAAAAGTAATTTATGGGGACTAAGAATGTAATATTGAGGAAGCCAAAGTTCATTCATTAGCATATTTACGAAACATCAATTTTATTATGCGATTCAGCCATGATAGTGTTACAATACTCATTTTATGGTAACGTAATGTTGCTTTCATACAGGGGGGCTTTAATTGGACATCCTGTCGAAAATCTTAAGAATTGTCTTGACAGATGGTACTGCTCATGCCGTTGATTCTAGTGAACTTGCATTTAAGTTGGCTTCTATCTATGCTTTCATACAGGTTCTTTACAATTCTGCATCCATATTCATAACATTGCACATATTATCATGATAATATTGTCCATAGTTTTGTTCTCATAGTAATGACCATATTCTTTGATTTTTGTATCAGTGCTATACAGCTTCCAGGCCATTTATATTAGAACCTGTTATGCTTGTTGAGCTGAAAGTACCAACAGAATTCCAAGGAGCTTTCGCTGGTGACATTAACAAGTGGGGTTTCTTATTTTATTCTATCCTTGTTTCTCTTTTCAAATGGTTTATTTATGATATTGGTTTATTTATGATATTTTTATCTATGGTATTGGTTTATGATACTGGTTTATTTTATTCTATCTTTGATATTGGTTTATTTATGATATTTTTATCTATGGTATACGATGTCAGATTTTTTTTTTATTAAATTTTAATTTAGGTTAAGAGTTTTTAAGTCATCTTAATTAGTAGCTAGAAAAACTGACAGAATGCTTTTTGAAAAAAGTGACAAAATCTATGCTTTGCCTCTGATACCACTTTTAGACGGTGATTATAATGTGAAAAAGGTTAATGAACTCCTCAATTTTTAGATTTATATACACTAATTAATTATTACTCATAATTATAATATATAATAAAGAAGAACATGATGAGTCCTAATTGATCTTAATTAATTCTAGTATATCCTAATCCATACATAAACACACTTTAATATAATATTAATCATAGTTATTAGAACCAAATGACCAGGTAACCTGATTACTGGATCAACCGGTAGGTCACTGGTTTACCCGGTTGATCCGGTCATAATTTAAAAAATATAAATTATATAAATAAAATTAAAATTACATACTAAGACTTAAAATGTAAGTCTTTATAAATATAATAATAATCAAATGTTAATTTTTAGACAACTAATGATACAAAAAAAAGATAATAAATTAGTTTTTAATACAAAATACTTTCTCTATTTAAATAAACAAGAGCAAGCAAAAGATAACATAATTGATAATAAAGTCCAAGTGATCTTAAAATCGAAATTTATATCTTCATAGGACAAATTTAGAGCTTGATCAACATTTTTCTCATTTTGATTTGCATCTATATCTTTCATAAGAAACACTGCATTATGATGTTATACAGAACATCAGAATAAGAGAAAGAAGAGTTTGAAGAGAGAGATACAAGAAACTAGTTACATTGTATGATAATTATGATAACTTTTAGGGAGTAACAAAAATATAAACTACGATAACTTTCAGGCAGCAACAAAAAAAAAAAAAAAGAAAATTGAAACAAAAAGAACAGGGGGAACTCACTAATAAATTCAAGGTTCATGATAATCAGTAACAAATTTCAGCAACACATTTGGTTTTCAGCAACAAAATTAAAACAGAAAGAACATGGGGAACTTACCAAATCGGGTTGCACGAAGGAATCTGACGGCGAAGGAGAAGCTGATGGCGAGGGAGAAGCTAACGGCAAGGCTCGAAGCAAGAAGACGACAACGAAGACCAGTCCACCGGGACCTGTTGCCTCTATTACAGGCGACGAAGAGCGCAGGGAAGGGAGAGATCGAGACCAGGTGCGAGACAGAGACCGTGAGAAGCAAGAAGATGACCACCACCACTACCCGAGGGACCAGATGTGGTTCCGTCTGC
Organism: Arachis ipaensis; assembly: GCF_059453495.1. NCBI lineage: Eukaryota > Viridiplantae > Streptophyta > Magnoliopsida > Fabales > Fabaceae > Arachis > Arachis ipaensis. The sequence continues at coordinate 82,657 of NC_142437.1, forward strand.
TTCTGCCGCCAACGAAGCGAACACCGGGGCACGGGACCGCGACGACGACCAAGGTGAGTGGACGAGATGAGAGACTGAGAGAGCGACGAGGTGAGGCCGTGAGAGACTGAGAGTGACGACTGTCGAGGTGAGGGGAGAGACGAGAAAGGGACTACTGAGTATTGAGTTTCGACTGCCGAGCTAGAGATGGAGAGAGCACAGAGACTGGCTGGGTTAGGGGGTTTTACTTAGACACTCAGAGTCAAGAGTCTCAGATTTGGCATTTGGGCATAGGGTTTCATCTAAAGGGAAAGGTTAGGAGGGGGGTTATGAAAGGACGCCGTTTCAAGTATTAGGAAGAAAAAAAAATAAAAAAGACCCGGATCGGGTTAAATTAACCGGCCGGGTCATCGGATTTCACGAAAACCCGTTTGGTCGAACCGGGTCTGTTGCACAACCAGTTCAACGAGTGGCTTGGCCCGACCAAGTAACCGGGTGACCGAGTTTTCGGTCGAACCGACAAGGTCAAGCCGGATTTGATAAATATGTCTACAATAGACCACAAATAAAGATACAAATATCCTACATAATATAATTTGCAACATCCATGTACAGCTCTCCAACATTCATTAAAAGTTTTCAACTATCGTCATTTTAATCTACATTATTACTTAATAAACCAAAAATTACAGCAGGTGGATAGCTTTTTGTCATCTCCCAAAGCAATCACTCGATATTTCCTCACAACATCCTTTATTATTTTTCCTGCATCTTATGTTATATGTCCATTCCCTTTGTAGCATTTAGCAACATGATACATATATAGAGATATCTTTTAGTCATCACAATATGTTTTTAGATGCCCTTTATATCAATGCATATCTCAACTTTTCTTTCTTCCTTCTTTCTTTCTCTTTTTATTTCTTTCTCTCTTTTTACTTAACTCATTTTCTTCTTTGATATCTTTTGATTGTAAATTATTAATTTTTTATAATCCAAAATGGGACGAAAGTAATCCCAGAGAATGTGTTTCTTGAACTTCTCAACTTTTTCAATGAATAATAATATTCTGTGTGATCTGATATATTTCAATTAACAAATTAACATAGACAATAATAAAAGATAGAAATATGGTTGGTCTAACAAGCATCATCAATTGCATAACCATAAAGGAGTTGCATTACGTGAATAAAGGATAAATTGAGAATCGCAAACAATCATATGCAAGACACTTATTAAATTGTATTTAATGAAGATCGATTAGTGAACCTAAATGGTAAGCAAAACCGAAGCAAACTAAGGCCTTCATTCTTCCATTTGTCTTTAATTAAATTCAAATGACAAGCAAATTAAGTCCCTAAAATGTTAACTAGTTCATTCTTTTATAAAGCAGCAAGGTTTAATCATACACAAGCAAATTAAGCCTCTATTTGGGAAGAACACATCACAAATATTAAAAAGCTCTAACTAAATTGAATAAAGTTTAATCACACTGTATTTTCATCTCATAAAGAGGCAATCTAGAACTAACCTAATAAAAAAGATAGATGAACAAAGAAATTTAAAAATTGAACTAATCCATATTCTTAACTAATCAAGTCATCAATATTGAATAATCAATTAATCAAAAATCAAGAGACGCACAGAAAAGTAGAAGAAAAAATACGTCATCAATGTCCATTTCATTAAGCAAATTCTACTGCCAAAGCTCTATCATTCGAGAAAATGACACAAAACAATCATACAAAATACCATCGTTTAAAAATAAATAAATTCAATTCACAGAGCAAGAGGAAAAAATATTTAGATAAAATCAAACAAGAGACACAAATTTAGGTTCCAAATTGAGAAATGACAACAAATAGAAGATAAAGAAGGAGAACGCATACCTAATTTTCTGAAGGAAGGAGACGTTCGTTGCAGTGCTGGCAGCAGAGTTTGCAGGCGGCGGCGGAGGCTGCTAGTGGATAGAATAGCGGCAGTGTGCGTAGAGAAAGCAAAAGGTAAGGTTGGAGAGGGAGTACAGAGTAGAGAGCACAGCAGCAGCGAAGAGAGGAGAAGTGAGCAGATCGGCATCGAGCTCAAAGGTTGCAGCCTCAACAGCAATAGTAACAGTGTACAATGAAGAAATCAGAGGGATGCTGGAGAAAGAAGTGGCTGCCGTTCTGGTCTACGACAGGGTGGGAGACTGCGGGGCTGTGGAAGAAGAATATTGGAGATTCGAAAGTAGTGGGTATTGTTGGGTAAGCAAAGAGAAAATGGAATGTCATAGGTGTTGGGGTATTTTTTGGAGTGTTTGTCACTCATGTATTAATTTGAAATCTTTAGATTTTTTATTTTTGTTAATAGTTTATTAGTTTAACGATATTTCTTTATATTTAAAGATCAAATTAAAATTATGATTAAAAATTAAATATTTCAAATTTAAACAATAAAATTTAAGAGGCTAAATTGGAATAAATTAAAATAGTTTGAATACCCTACGAATAAACTATGTCAAAATATGACAAATTAGAGGATTGGAAATTAAGTGTGACTAACTTACATCCTATATATGTATATATTATAAAAATATGTTATAGGTGTGTATTAAACCAAAGATCTCTCACTTAGTGCAAAACCCTAAAAAATACCCTAAAAAGTCCTAGAAAACTCCTAAAAACCCCTAAAAAAAATCCTAAAGAATCCTGGAAAACCCTAGAAAACCCTAAAAAACCATAGAAAACTCTAGATGACCCTAGAAAACTTTAGAAAAACTCTAAAAAATCCTAAAAAAATCTAAGTACCCTAACAAACCCTAGAAAACCCTAGAAAATCCAAGAAAAACCCCTAAAAAATCTTAGAAAATCTTAGAAAATCCTACAAATCCTAAAAAACTAGAAAACCCTAGAAAATCCTACAAAACCTTAGAAATTCCTAGATAACGCTAGAAAACTTTAGAAAAACCCTTGAAAATCCTCGAAAACAATAGAAAATCCTAGAAAACCTTAGAAAAATCTAGAAAATCCTAGAAAAATCTTAAAAATCCTAAAAACCATAAAAAATCCTAAAAAACCCTAAAAATCTTAGAAAGTTTTAGAAAACCCTAGAAAAAACCTAGAAAACCTTAGAAAACCCTTGAAAATCCTAGAAAACCCTAGAAAATCCTAGATAACCCTAAGAACCATAAAAAAACCCTAGAAAAAACCATAAGAAACCCTAGAAAAACCATAAAAAAATCCTAGAAAACTCTAAAAATCATTGAAAACCCTAGAAAATACTAGAAAAAACTTAGAAAACCCTAGAAGATCCTAGAAAACCCTAGAAACCCCATAAAAATCCTAGAAAATCCTAGATAACCCTAAAAAAAATCTTAGAAAATCCTAAAAAATTCTAGAAAAACCATAGAAAAATGCTAGAAGATCCTAAAATATCCTAGAAAACCCTAGAAATTCATAAATAACACTAGAAAATCTTTGATAACCCTAGAAATCTCTAAAAATTCTTAGAAAATAATAGAAACCCTAAAAACCCTAGAAAACCCTAGTAAATCTTTAAAAACCCTAAAAAGTCCTAGAAAACCCAAGAAAACCCTAGAAAAACCTAGAAAATCCAAGAAAATAATAGAAAAATTTTAGAAAACTCTAGAAAAATCTATAAAACCCTAGAAAAATCCTAGAAAACCCTAAAAATCCTACAAAACCCTAGAAATTCCTAGATAACGCTAGAAAACTTTAGAAAAACCCTTGAAAATCCTAGAAAAGAATAGAAAAATCCTAGAAAACCTTAGAAAAATCTAGAAAATCCTAGAAAAATCCTAAAAATCCTAAAAACCATAAAAAATCCTAAAAAACCCTAAAAATCTTAGAAAGTTTTAGAAAATCCTAGAAAAAACCTAGAAAACCTTAGAAAACCCTTGAAAATCCTAGAAAACCCTAGAAAATCCTAGATAACCCTAAGAACCATAAAAAAACCCTAGAAAAAACCATAAGAAACCCTAGAAAAACCATAAAAAACCCTAGAAAATCCTAAAAATCATAGAAAATCCTAGAAAATCCTAGAAAAAACTTAGAAAACCCTAGAAGATCCTAGAAAACCCTAGAAAAACTATAAAAATCCTAGAAAATCCTAGATAACCCTAAAAAAAATCTTAGAAAACTCTAAAAAATTCTAGAAAAACCATAGAAAACCATAGAAAAACGCTAGAAGATCCTAAAATATCCTAGAAAATCCTAGAAATCCATAAATAACACTAGAAAATCTTTGATAACCCTAGAAATCCCTAAAAAATCTTAGAAAATAATAGAAACTCTAAAAACCCTAGAAAACCCTAGTAAATCTTAAAAAACCCTAAAAAGTCCTAGAAAACCCAAGAAAACCCTAGAAAAACCTAGAAAATCCAAGAAAATAATAGAAAAATTTTAGAAAACTCTAGAAAAATCTATAAAACCCTAGAAAAATCCTAGAAAACCCTAAAAATCCTACAAAGCCCTAGAAATTCCTAGATAACGCTAGAAAACTTTAGAAAAACCCTTGAAAATCCTAGAAAACAATAGAAAAATCCTAGAAAACCTTAGAAAAATCGAGAAAATCCTAGAAAAATCCTAAAAATCCTAAAAACCATAAAAAATCCTAAAAAACCCTAAAAATCTTAGAAAGTTTGAGAAAACCCTAGAAAAAGCCTAGAAAACCTTAGAAAACCCTTGAAAACCCTAGAAAACCCTAGAAAATCCTAGATAACTCTAAGAACCATAAAAAAAATCCTAGAAAAAACCATAAGAAACCCTAGAAAAACCATAAAAAACCCTAGAAAATCCTAAAAACCATAGAAAACCCTTGAAAATCCTAGAAAAAACTTTGAAACTCTAGAAGATCCTAGAAAACCCTAGAAAAACCATAAAAATCCTAGAAAATCCTAGATAACCCTAAAAAAAATCTTAGAAAACCCTAAAAAATTCTAGAAAAACCATAAAAAACCATAGAAAAACGCTAGAAGATCCTAAAATATCCTAGAAAACCCTAGAAATCCATAAATAACACTAGAAAATCTTTGATAACCCTAGAAATCCCTAAAAAATCTTAGAAAATAATAGAAACCCTAAAAACCCTAGAAAATCCTAGTAAATCTTAAAAAACCCTAAAAAGTCCTAGAAAACCCAAGAAAACCCTAGAAAAACCTAGAAAATCCAAGAAAATAATAGAAAAATTTTAGAAAACTCTAGAAAAATCTATAAAATCCTGAAAAAATCCTAGAAAACCCTAAAAATCCTACAAAACTCTAGAAATTCCTAGATAACGCTAGAAAACTTTAGAAAAACCCTTGAAAATCCTAGAAAACAATAGAAAAATCCTAGAAAACCTTAGAAAAATCTAGAAAATCCTAGAAAAATCCTAAAAATCCGAAAAACCATAAAAAATCCTAAAAAATCCTAAAAATTTTAGAAAGTTTTAGAAAACCCTAGAAAAAACCTAGAAAACCTTAGAAAACCCTTGAAAACCCTAGAAAATCCTAGATAACCCTAAGAACCATAAAAAAACCCTAGAAAAAACCATAAGAACCCCTAGAAAAACTATAAAAAATCCTAGAAAATCCTAAAAACCATAGAAAACCCTAGAAAATCCTAGAAAAAACTTAGAAAACTCTAGAAGATCCTAGAAAACCCTAGAAAAACCATAAAAATCCTAGAAAATCCTAGATAACCCTAAAAAAATCTTAGAAAACCCTAAAAAATTCTAGAAAAACCATAGAAAACCATAGAAAAACGCTAGAAGATCCTAAGATATCCTAGAAAACCCTAGAAATCCATAAATAACACTAGAAAATCTTTGATAACCCTAGAAATCCCTAAAAAATCTTAGAAAATAATAGAAACCCTAAAAACCCTAGAAAACCCTAGTAAATCTTAAAAAACCCTAAAAAGTCCTAGAAAACCCAAGAAAATCCTAGAAAAACCTAGAAAATCCAAGAAAATAATAGAAAAATTTTAGAAAACTCTAGAAAAATCTATAAAACCCTAGAAAAATCATAGAAAACCCTAAAAATCCTACAAAACCCTAGAAATTCCTAGATAACGCTAGAAAACTTTAGAAAAACCCTTGAAAATCCTAGAAAACAATAGAAAAATCCTAGAAAACCTTAGAAAAATCTAGAAAATCCTAGAAAAATCCTAAAAATCCTAAAAACCATAAAAAATCCTAAAAAACCCTAAAAATCTTAGAAAGTTTTAGAAAACCCTAGAAAAAACCTAGAAAACCTTAGAAAACCCTTGAAAACCCTAGAAAACCCTAGAAAATTTTAGATAACCCTAAGAACCATAAAAAAACCCTAGAAAAAACCATAAGAAACCCTAGAAAAACCATAAAAAAATCCTAGAAAACCCTAGAAAAACCATAAAAATCCTAGAAAATCCTAGATAACCCTAAAAAAAATCTTAGAAAATCCTAAAAAATTCTAGAAAAACCATAGAAAACTATAGAAAAACGCTAGAAGATCCTAAAATATCCTAGAAAATCCTAAAAATCCATAAATAATACTAGAAAATCTTTGATAACCCTAGAAATCCCTAAAAATCTTAGAAAATAATAGAAACCCTAAAAATCCTAGAAAACCCTAGTAAATCTTAAAAGACCCTAAAAAGTCCTAGAAAACCCAAGAAAACCCTAGAAAAACCTAGAAAATCCAAGAAAATAATAGAAAAATTTTAGAAAGCTCTAGAAAAATCTATAAAACCGTAGAAAAATCCTGAAAAATCCTAAAAACCATAAGAACACCCTTGAAAGTCCTAAAAATCCTAGAAAATCCTGGAAAACTCTAGAAAAACCTAAAAAACACTTGAAAACTCTAGATAACCCAAGAAAAACCTTAGAAAACACTAAATATCCATAGAAAACCTTAGAAAATACAAAAAAACGTAAAAACCCCTAAAAAAAACCATAGAAAATCATAAAAAAAAATCCCTAGGAAACCCTAGAAAATACAAAAAAAATCCTAGAAAATCCTAGAAAACCCTAGATAACCCAAGAAAACCGTAGAAAAACCCTAGAAAATCCTAAAAATGTTAAACACACTAGAAAAATCCTAGAAAAACCCTAAAAAACCTAAGAAAAAATCTAGAAAATCCTAGAAAACCCTAAAAAACCTTAAAAAAATCCTAGAAAAAATAAAACAAAAATCCTAAAAAACCCTAAAAAAATCCTAGAAAACCCTAAAAATCCTAAAAACCCTAGATAGACCTAGACAAAACCTAGAAAATCATTGAAACCCCTCAAAAACCTAAGAGAATCCTAAAAACCCTAGAAAACCCTAGGAAAAACCTAGAAAACCTTAGAAAACCATTAAAAACCCTAGAAAACTCTAGTAAAACCCTAAAAAAACCCTTGATAATACTAGAGAACCCTAGAAAACCTTAGATAACCCTAGAAAATCCTAGAAAAATCCTAAAAAACCATAGAAAAATCTAGAAAAATCTAAAAAATCCTACATAATATCATTTGCAACATCCATGTACAGGTCTCCAACATTCATTAAAAGTTTTCATCTATCGTATTTTAATCTACAGTATTACTTAATAGACAAAAAATTACAGCAGGTGGATAGCTTTTTGTCATCTTCCGAAGCAATCACTCAATATTTCCTCACAACATCCTTCATTATTTTCCTTCCATCTTTTGTTATATGTCCATTCCCTTTGTAGCATTTAGCAACATGATACATATATAGAGATATCTTTTAATTTAGTCATCACAATGTGTTTTTAGATTCCCTTTATATAAACGAATATCTCAACTTTTCTTTCTTCCTTCTTTCTTTCTCTTTTTTTGCTTAACTCATTTTCTTCCTTGACATCTTTTGATTGAAACTATTAATTTTGTTTTAATCCAAAATGGAACGAAAGTGATCCTAGAGATAGTGTTTCTTCAACTTCTCAACTTTTTTCAATGAATAATAATATTCTGTGTGATCTGATATATTTCAATTAACAAATTAACATAGACAATAATAAAAGACAGGAATATAGTTGGTCTAACAAGCAGTCATCAATTGCATAGCTATAAAGGAGTCTCATTACGTGAATAAAAGATAAATTGAGAATTGAAAACAATCATATGCAGGACACTTATTACATTGTATTTAATGAAGATGGATTAGTGAACCAAAATGGTAAGCAAAATCTAAGCAAGCGAAGGCCTTCATTCTTCCATTTGTCTTTAATTAAATTCAAATCACAAGCAAATTAAGGCCCCAGAATGTTAGCTAGTTCATTCTTTTATAAAGCAGCAAGGTTTAATCATACACAAGCAAATTAAGCCTCTATTTGAAAAGAACACATCACACATATTAAAAAGCTCTTACTAAATTGAATAAAGTTTAATCAGACTGTATTTTTATATCATATAGAGGCAACCCAGAACTATCCTAATAAAAAAGATAGATAAACAAAGAAATTTAAAAATTAAACTAATCCATATTCTTAACTGATCAAGTCATCAATATTCAATAATCAATTAATCAAAAATCAAGAGATGCACATAAAAGTAAAAGAAAAAATACGTCATCAATGTTCATTTCATTAAGCAAATTCTAGTGCCAAAGCTCTATCATTCGAGAAAATGACACAAAACAATCACACAAAATACCAAAGTTTAAAAATAAATAAATTCAATTCACAGAGGAAGAGGAAAAAAATATTTAGATAAAATCAAACAAGAGACACAAATTTAGGTTCCAAATTGAGAAATGACAACAAATAGAAGATAAAAAAGGAGAACGCATACCTAATTTTCTGAAGGAAGGAGACGTTCATTGCAGTGCTGGCAGCAGAGTTTGCAGGCGGCGGCGGAGGCTGCTAGTGAATAGAATAGCGGCGGTGTGCGTAGAGAAAGCAAAAGGTTGGAGAGGGAGTACAGAGTAGAGAGCACAGCAGCAGCGAAGAGAGGAGAAGTGAGCAGATCGGCATCGAGTTCAAAAGTTGCAGCCTCAACAGCAATAGTAACGGTGTACAATGAAGAGATCAGAGGGATGCTGGAGAAAGAAGTGGCTGCCGTTCTAGTCTATGACAGGGTGGGAGACTGAGGGGCTGTGGAAGAAGAATATTGGAGATTTGAAAGTAGTGGATATTGTTGGGTAAGCAAAAAGAAAATGGGATGTCATAGTCGTTGGGGTATTTTTTTCGGGGGTTTGTCACTCATGTATTAATTGAAATCTTTAGATTGTTCATTTTTGTTAATAGTTTATTAGTTTAACAATATTTCTTTATATTTAAAGATCAAATTAAAATTATGATTAAAAATCAAATATTTCAAATTTAAACAATAAAATTTAAGAGGCTAAATTGGAATAAATTAAAATAGTTTGAATACCTTACGAATAAACTATGTCAAAATATGACAAATTAGAGGATTGAAAATTGAGTGTGACTAACTTACATCCTATATATGTATATGTTATAAAAATTTGTTATAGGTGGGTATTAAACCAAGGATCTCTCACTTAGTGCAAAACCCTAAAAAATACTAAAAAAGCCTAAAAAACCGTAAAGAATCCTGGAAAACCTTAGAAAACCCTAAAAAACCCTAGAAAACTCTAGATAACCCTAGAAAACTTTAGAAAAACTCTAGAAAACCCTAAAAAAACCTAAGTACCCTAACAAACCCTAGAAAACCCTAGAAAATCAAAGAAAAACCCTCAAAAATCCTAGAAAATCCTACAAAACCCTAGAAAATCCTAAATTTCCTAAAAAACTTGAAAAACCCTAGAAAACCCTACAAAACCCTAGAAATTCCTAGATAATGCTAGAAAACTTTAGAAAAACCCTTGAAAATCCTAGAAAACAATAGAAAAATCCTCAAAACCTTAGAAAAATATAGAAAATCCTAGAAAACCCTAAAAATCCTAAAAACCATAAAAAATCCTAAAAAAACCTAAAAATCTTAGAAAATTTTAGAAAACCTTCGGAAACCCTTGAATACCCTAGAAAACCCTAGAAAAATCCTAGAAAACCCTAAATAACACTAGAAAATTCTCGAAAACCCTAGATAACCCTAAGAACCATAAAAAAACCCTAGAAAAAACCATAAAAAACCCTAGAAAACCCTAAAAACTATAGAAAACCCTAGAAAATCGTAGTAAAAACTTAGAAAACCCTAGAAGATCCCAGAAAACCCTAGAAAAATCATAAAAATCCTAGAAAACCCTAGATAACCCTAAAAAAAATCTTAAAAAACCCTAAAAAATTCTAGAAAAACCATAGAAAACCATAGAAAAACCTAGAAGATCATAGAAAACTGTAGAAAAACCATAGAAAACCCTAGAAGATCCTAAAATATCCAAGAAAAACCTAGAAATCCATAAATAACACTAGAAAATCTTTGATAACCCTAGAAATCCCTAAAAAAATCTTAGAAAACAATAGAAACCCTAAAAACCCTAGAAAACCCTAGTAAATCTTAAAAAACCCTAAAAAGTCCTAGAAAATCCAAGAAAACCCTAGAAAAACCTAGAAAATCCAAGAAAATAATAGAAAAATTTTAGAAAACTCTAGAAAAATCTATAAAACCCTAGAAAAACCCTGAAAAATCCTAAAAACTATAAAAACACCCTTGAAAGTCCTAAAAATCCTAGAAAATCCTGCAAAACTCAAGAAAAAACCTAAAAAACAAAAAAAAAATGTTAGAAGATTCTAAAAAACCCTAGATAACCCTAAAAACCCTAGAAAAACATAAAAAACCCTAGAAAACCCTAGATAACCCAAGAAAAACCTTCGAAAACACTAAATATCCATAGAAAACCTTAGAAAATACAAAAAAACGTAAAAACCCCTAAAAAAACCATAGAAAATCCTAAAAAAATCCCTAGGAAACCCTAGAAAATACAAAAAAAACCCTAGAAAATCCTAGAAAACCCTAGATAACCCAAGAAAACCCTAGAAAATTCCTAGAAAATACTAAAAATGCTAAACACCCTAGAAAAATCCTAGAAAAACCCTAGAAAACCTAAGAAAAAATCTAGAAAATCCTAGAAAACCCTAAAAAACCTTTAAAAATCCTAGAAAAAAGAAAAAAAATCTTAAAAAACCCTAAAAAAATCCTAGAAAACCCTAAAAATCCTAAAAACCCTAGATAGACCTAGACAAAACCTAGAAAATCATTGAAACCCCTCAAAAACCTAAGAAAATTCTAAAAAACCTAGTAAACACTAGAAAAACCCTAAAAAACCCTAAAAATCATAAAAAAAGGTCTAGAAAATCCTAAAAACCCTAGAAAACCCCTAGAAAAAACCTAGAAAACCCTAGAAAACCATAAAAAACCCTAGAAAACTCTAGTAAAACCCTAAAAAAACCCTAGATAATACTAGAGAACCCTAGAAAACCTTAGATAACCCTAGAAAATCCTAGAAAAATCCTAAAAAACCATAGAAAAACCTAGAAAACTCTAAAAAACCCTACATAATATCATTTGCAACATCCATGTACAGGTCTCCAACATTCATTAAAAGCTTTCACCTATCGTATTTTAATCTACATTATTACTTAATAGACCAAAAATTACAGCAGGTGGATAGCTTTTTGTCATCTTCCGAAGCAATCACTCAATATTTCCTCACAACATCCTTCATTATTTTCCTTCCATCTTTTGTTATATGTCCATTCCCTTTGTAGCATTTAGCAACATGATACATATATAGAGATATCTTTTAATTTAGTCATCACAATGTGTTTTTAGATTCCCTTTATATAAATGAATATCTCAACTTTTCTTTCTTCCTTCTTTCTTTCTCTTTTTATTTCTTTCTCTTTTTTTTGCTTAAATCATTTTCTTCCTTGACATCTTTTGATTGAAACTATTAATTTTGTTTTAATCCAAAATGGGACGAAAGTGATCCTAGAGATAGTGTTTCTTCAACTTCTCAACTTTTTTCAATGAATAATAATATTCTGTGTGATCTGATATATTTCAATTAACAAATTAACATAGACAATAATAAAAGACAGGAATATAGTTGGTCTAACAAGCAGTCATCAATTGCATAGCTATAAAGGAGTCTCATTACGTGAATAAAAGATAAATTGAGAATTGAAAACAATCATATGCAGGACACTTATTACATTGTATTTAATGAAGATGGATTAGTGAACCAAAATGGTAAGCAAAATCTAAGCAACCGAAGGCCTTCATTCTTCCATTTGTCTTTAATTAAATTCAAATCACAAGCAAATTAAGGCCCCAGAATGTTAGCTAGTTCATTCTTTTATAAAGCAGCAAGGTTTAATCATACACAAGCAAATTAAGCCTCTATTTGAAAAGAACACATCACACATATTAAAAAGCTCTTACTAAATTGAATAAAGTTTAATCAGACTGTATTTTTATATCATATAGAGGCAACCCAGAACTATCCTAATAAAAAAGATAGATAAACAAAGAAATTTAAAAATTAAACTAATCCATATTCTTAACTGATCAAGTCATCAATATTCAATAATCAATTAATCAAAAATCAAGAGATGCACAGAAAAGTAGAAGAAAAAATACATCATCAATGTCCATTTCATTAAGCAAATTCTAGTGCCAAAGCTCTATCATTCGAGAAAATGACACAAAACAATCATACAAAATACCATAGTTTAAAAATAAATAAATTCAATTCACAGAGGAAGAGGAAAAAAATATTTAGATAAAATCAAACAAGAGACACAAATTTAGGTTCCAAATTGAGAAATGACAACAAATAGAAGATAAAAAAGGAGAACGCATACCTAATTTTCTGAAGAAAGGAGACGTTCGTTGCAGTGCTGGCAGCAGAGTTTGCAGGCGGCGGCAGAGGCTGCTAGTGGATAGAATATCGGCGGTGTGCGTAGAGAAAGCAAAAGGTTGGAGAGAGAGTACAGAGTAGAGAGCACAGCAGCAGCGAAGAGAGGAGAAGTGAGCAGATCGGCATCGAGCTCAAAGGTTGCAGCCTCAACAGCAATAGTAACGGTGTACAATAAAGAGATCAGAGGGATGCTGAAGAAAGAAGTGGCTGCCGTTCTAGTCTATGACAGGGTGGGAGACTGAGGGGCTGTGGAAGAAGAATATTGGAGATTTGAAAGTAGTGGGTATTGTTGGGTAAGCAAAGAGAAAATGGGATGTCATAGTCGTTCGGGTATTTTTTTGGGGGTTTGTCACTAATGTATTAATTGAAATCTTTATATTTTTCATTTTTGTTAATAGTTTATTAGTTTAACAAGATTTCTCTATATTTAAAGATCAAATTAAAATTATGATTAAAAATCAAATATTTCAAATTTAAACAATAAATTTTAAGAGGCTAAATTGGAATAAATTAAAATAGTTTGAATACCTTACGAATAAACTATGTCAAAATATGACAAATTAGAGGATTGGAAATTGAGTGTGACTAACTTACATCCTATATATGTATATGTTATAAAAATTTGTTATAGGTGGGTATTAAACCAAGGATCTCTCACTTAGTGCAAAACCCTAAAAAATACCCTAAAAAATCCTGAAAAATCCTAAAGAATCCTAAAAACAATAAAAAAATCCTAAAAAACCTTAAAAATCTTAGAAAGTTTTAGAAAATCCTAGAAAAAACTTAGAAAACCTTAGAAAATCGTTGAAAACCCTAGAAAATCCTAGAAAAATCCTAGAAAACCCTAAATAACACTAGAAAATCCTCGAAAACCCTAGAAAACCCTAGATAACCCTAAGAACCATAAAAAAACTCTAGAAAAAACCATAGAAAACGCTAGAAAAACTATAAAAAACCCTAGAAAACGCTAAAAATCATAGAAAATCCTAGAAAAAACTTAGAAAACCCTAGAAGATCTTAGAAAACCCTAGAAAAACCATAAAAATCCTAGAAAACCCTAGATAACCCTAAAAAAATCCTAGAAAACCCTAGAAATCCATAAATAACACTAGAAAATCATTGATAACCCTAGAAATCCCTAAAAAATCTTAGAAAAATAATAGAAACCCTAAAAACCCTAGAAAATCCTAGTAAATCTTAAAAAATCCTAAAAAGTCCTAGAAAATCCAAGAAAATAATAGAAAAATTTTAGAAAAATCTATAAAACCCTAGAAAAACCCTGAAAAATCCTAAAAACCATAAAAACACCCTTGAAAGTCCTAAAAATCCTAGAAAATCCTGGAAAACTCTAGAAAAAACCTAAAAAACACTTGAAAACTCTAAAAAACTAAAAAAAAAAAAACGTTAGAAGATTCTAAAAAATCCTAGATAACCCTAGAAAACCTTAGAAAAACATAAAAAACCGTAGAAAACCCTAGATATCCCAAGAAAAACCTTAGAAAACACTAAATATCCATAGAAAACCTTAGAAAATACAAAAAAAATCCTTGAAAATCCTAGAAAACCCTAGATAACCCAAGAAAACCCTTGAAAAACCCTAGAAAATCCTAAAAATGCTAAACACCCTAGAAAAATCCTAGAAAAATCCTAGAAAACCTAAGAAAAAATCTAGAAAATCCTTGAAAACCCTAAAAAACCTTAAAAAATCCTAGAAAAAATAAAAAAAAATCATAAAAAATCCTAAAAAATCCTAGAAAACCCTAAAAATCCTAAAAACCCTAGATAGACCTAGACAAAACCTAGAAAATCCTTGAAACCCCTCAAAAACCTAAGAAAATCCTAAAAAACCTAGAAAACACTAGAAAAACCCTAAAAACCCTAAAAACCATGAAAAAAAGGTCTAGAAAATCCTAAAAACCATAGAAAACCCTAGAAAATACCTAAAAAACCCTAGAAAACCATAAAAAATCCTAGAAAACTCTAGTAAAACCCTAAAAAAACCATATATAATACTAGAGAACCCTAGAAAACCTTAGATAACCCTAGAAAATCCTAGAAAAATCCAAAAAAACCATAGAAAATCCTAAAAAACTCTAAAAAATCCAACATAATATCATTTGCAACATCCATGTACAGGTCTCCAACATTCATTAAAAGCTTTCACCTATCGTATTTTAATCTACATTGTTACTTAATAGACCAAAAATTACAGCAGGTGGATAGCTTTTTGTCATCTTCCGAAGTAATCACTCAATATTTCCTCACAACATCCTTCATTATTTTCCTTCCATCTTTTGTTATATGTCCATTCCCTAGCATTTAGCAACATGATACATATATAGAGATATCTTTTAATTTAGTCATCACAATGTGTTTTTAGATTCCCTTTATATAAATGAATATCTCAACTTTTCTTTCTTCCTTCTTTCTTTCTCTTTTTATTTCTTTCTCTTTTTTTGCTTAAATCATTTTCTTCCTTGACATCTTTTGATTGAAACTATTAATTTTGTTTTAATCCAAAATGGGACGAAAGTGATCCTAGAGATAGTGTTTCTTCAACTTCTCAACTTTTTTCAATGAATAATAATATTCTGTGTGATCTGATATATTTCAATTAACAAATTAACATAGACAATAATAAAAGACAGGAATATAGTTGGTCTAACAAGCAGTCATCAATTGCATAGCTATAAAGGAGTCTCATTACGTGAATAAAAGATAAATTGAGAATTGAAAACAATCATATGCAGGACACTTATTACATTGTATTTAATGAAGATGGATTAGTGAATCAAAATGGTAAGCAAAATCTAAGCAACCGAAGGCCTTCATTCTTCCATTTGTCTTTAATTAAATTCAAATCACAAGCAAATTAAGGCCCCAGAATGTTAGCTAGTTCATTCTTTTATAAAGCAGCAAGGTTTAATCATACACAAGCAAATTAAGCCTCTATTTGAAAAGAACACATCACACATATTAAAAAGCTCTTACTAAATTGAATAAAGTTTAATCAGACTGTATTTTTATATCATATAGAGGCAACCCAGAACTATCCTAATAAAAAAGATAGATAAACAAAGAAATTTAAAAATTAAACTAATCCATATTCTTAACTGATCAAGTCATCAATATTCAATAATCAATTAATCAAAAATCAAGAGATGCACAGAAAAGTAGAAGAAAAAATACATCATCAATGTTCATTTCATTAAGCAAATTCTAGTGCCAAAGCTCTATCATTCGAGAAAATGACACAAAACAATCATACAAAATACCATAGTTTAAAAATAAATAAATTCAATTCACAGAGGAAGAAGAAAAAAATATTTAGATAAAATCAAACAAGAGACACAAATTTAGGTTCCAAATTGAGAAATGACAACAAATAGAAGATAAAAAAGGAGAACGCATACCTAATTTTCTGAAGAAAGGAGACGTTCGTTGCAGTGCTGGCAGCAGAGTTTGCAGGCGGCGGCAGAGGCTGCTAGTGGATAGAATATCGGCGGTGTGCGTAGAGAAAGCAAAAGGTTGGAGAGAGAGTACAGAGTAGAGAGCACAGCAGCAGCGAAGAGAGGAGAAGTGAGCAGATCGGCATCGAGCTCAAAGGTTGCAGCCTCAACAGCAATAGTAACGGTGTACAATAAAGAGATCAGAGGGATGCTGAAGAAAGAAGTGGCTGCCGTTCTAGTCTATGACAGGGTGGGAGACTGAGGGGCTGTGGAAGAAGAATATTGGAGATTTGAAAGTAGTGGGTATTGTTGGGTAAGCAAAGAGAAAATGGGATGTCATAGTCGTTCGGGTATTTTTTTGGGGGTTTGTCACTAATGTATTAATTGAAATCTTTATATTTTTCATTTTTGTTAATAGTTTATTAGTTTAACAATATTTCTTTATATTTAAAGATCAAATTAAAATTATGATTAAAAATCAAATATTTCAAATTTAAACAATAATATTTAAGAGGCTAAATTGTAATAATTTAAATTTTTTGAATACCTTACGAATAAACTATGTCAAAATATGACAAATTAGAGGATCGAAAATTGAGTGTGACTAACTTACATCCTATATATGTATATGTTACAAAAATTTGTTATAGGTGGGTATTAAACTAAGGATCTCTCACTTAGTGCAAAACCCTAAAAAATCCTAAAAAATCCTAAAAAACCCTAAAAAATCCTGAAAAACCCTAGAAAACCCTAAAAAACTCTAGAAAACTCTAGATAACCCTAGAAAACTTTAGAAAAACCCTAGAAAACCCTAAAAAAAACCTAAGTACCCTAATAAACCCTAGAAAACCCTAGAAAATCCAAGAAAAATCCTAAAAAATCCTAAAATACCCTAGAAAATTCTACAAAACCCTAGAAAATCCTAGAAATCCTAAAAAACTAGAAAAATCCTAGAAAACCCTACAAAACCCTAGAAATTCCTAGATAACGCTAGAAAACTTTAGAAAAACCCTTGAAAATCCTAGAAAACAATTGAAAAATCCTAGAAAACCTTAGAAAAATCTAGAAAATCCTAGAAAAACCCTAAAAATCCTAAAAACCATAAAAAATCCTAAAAAAATCTAAAATTCTTAGAAAGTTTTAGAAAAACCTAGAAAAAACCTAGAAAACCTTAGAAAACCCTTGAAAACCCTAGAAAACCCTAGAAAATCTTAGAAAACCCTAAATAACACTAGAAAATTCTCGAAAACCCTAGAAAACCCCAGATAACCCTAAGAACCATAAAAAAACCCTAGAAAAAACCATAAAAAACCCTAGAAAAATCATAAAAAACCCTAGAAAATCCTAGAAAATCTTAGAAAAATCTAGAAAAAACTTAGAAAACCCTAAAAGATCCTAGAAAACCCTAGAAAAATCATAAAAATCCTAGAAAACCCTAGATAACCCTAATAAAACCTAAAAAATCCTAAAAAATTCTAGAGAAACCATAGAAAACCATAGAAAAACTTAGAATATCATAGAAAACTGTAGAAAAATCATAGAAAACCCTAGAAGATCCTAAAATATCCAAGAAAAACCTAGAAATCCATAAATAACACTAGAAAATCTTTGATAACCCTAAAAATCCTTAAAAAATCTTAGAAAACAATAGAAATCCTAAAAACCCTAGAAAACCCTAGTAAATCTTAAAAAATCCTAAAAAGTCCTAGAAAATCCAAGAAAACCCTAGAAAAATCTAGAAAATCCAAAAAAATAATAGAAAAATTTTAGAAAACTCTAGAAAAATCTATAAAACCCTAGAAAAACCATGAAGAATCCTAAAAACCATAAAAACACCCTTGAAAGTCCTAAAAACCCTAGAAAATCCTGCAAAACTCTAGAAAAAACCTAAAAAACACTTGAAAACTCTAAAAAAAACGTTAGAAGATTCTAAAAAACCCTAGATAACCCTACAAAATCCTAGAAAACCCTAGATAACCCAAGAAAAACCTTAGAAAACACTAAATATCCATAGAAAACCTTAGAAAATACAAAAAAACGTAAAAACCCCCTAAAAAAACCATAGAAAATCCTTAAAAAATTCCTAGGAAACCCTAGAAAATACAAAAAAAACTCTAGAAAATCCTAGAAAACCCTAGATAACCCAAGAAAACCCTAGAAAAACCCTAGAAAATCCAAAAAATGCTAAACACCCTAGAAAAATCCTAGAAAAACCCTAGAAAACTTAAGAAAAAATCTAGAAAATCCTAGAAAACCCTAAAAAACCTTAAAAAATCCTAGAAAAAACAAAAAAAATCCTAAAAAACCCTAAAAAAATCATACAAAATACCATAGTTTAAAAATAAATAAATTCAATTCACAGAGGAAGAGGAAAAAAAAATATTTAGATAAAATCAAACAAGAGACACAAATTTAGGTTTCAAATTGAGAAATGACAACAAATAGAAGATAAAAATGGAGAACGCATACCTAATTTTCTGAAGGAAGGAGATGTTCGTTGCAGTGCTGGCAGCAGAGTTTGCAGGCGGCGGCGGAGGCTGCTAGTGGATAGAATAGTGGCGATGTGCGTAGAAAAAGCAAAAGGTTGGAGAGGGAATACAGAGTAGAGAGCACAGCAACAGGGAAGAGAGGAGAAGTGAGCAGATCGGCATCGAGCTCAAAGGTTGCAGCCTCAACAGTAATAGTAACGGTGTACAATGAAGATATCAGAGGGATGCTGGAGAAAGAAGTGGCTGCCGTTCTGGTCTATGACAGGGTGGGAGACTGAGGGGCTGTGGAAGAAGAATATTGGAGATTTGAAAGTAGTGGATATTGTTGGGTAAGCAAAGAAAAAATGGGATGTCATAGTCGTTGGGGTATTTTTTTGGGGGTTTGTCACTCATGTATTAATTTGATATCTTTAGATTTTTCATTTTTTTAATAGTTTATTAGTTTAACAATATTTATTTATATTTAAAGATCAAATTAAAATTATGATTAAAAATAAAATATTTCAAATTTAAACAATAAAATTTAAGAGGCTAAATTAGAATAAATTAAAATAGTTTGAATACCTTACGAATAAACTATGTCAAAATATGACAAATTAGAGGATTGAAAATTGAGTGTGACTAACTTACATCATATATATATATATATGTTATAAAAATTTGTTATAGGTGGGTATTAAATCAAGGATCTCTCACTTAGTGCAAAACCCTAAAAATACCCTAAAAAATCTTAAAAAATTCTAGAAAACTCCTAAAAAACCCTAAAGAATCCTGGAAAGCCCTAGGAAATCCTAAAAAACTTTAGAAATCTCTAGATAACCCTAGAAAACTTTAGAAAACTTCTAGAAAACCCTAAAAAAACCTAAGTACCCTAACAAACCCCTAGAAAACCCTAGAAAATCCAAGAAAAACCCTAAAAAATCCTAGAAAACCCTAGAAAATCCTAAAAATCCCAAAAAACACTAGAAAAACCCTAGAAAACCTTACAAAACCCTAGAAAATCCTAGATAACCCTAGAAAACTTTAGAAAAACCCTTGAAAATCCTAGAAAAGAATAGAAAAATCCTAGAAAACCTTAGAAAAATCTAAAAATTCCTAGAAAAACCCTAAAAATCCTAAAAACCATAAAAAATCCTAAAAAATCCTAAAAATCTTAGAAAACTCTAGAGAAAACCTAGAAAATCCTAGATAACCATAAAAAATCCTAGAAAACTCTAGTAAAACCCTAAAAAACCCTAGATAATACCAGAGAACCCTAGAAAACCTTAGATAACCCTAGAAAATCCTAGAAAAATCCAAAAAAAAAAACCATAGAAAAACCTAGAAAACTCTAAAAAACCCTACATAATATCATTTGCAACATCCATGTACAGGTCTCCAACATTCATTAAAAGTTTTCACCTATCGTATTTTAATATACATTATTACTTAATAGACCAAAAATTACAGCAGGTGGATAGAATATACATTATTTTAATATATATTATTACTTAATATACATTATTTTAATATACATTATTACCTATCGTATTTTCTGAAGGAAGGAGATGTTCGTTGCAGTGCTGGCAGCAGAGTTTGCAGGCGGCGGCGGAGGCTGCTAGTGGATAGAATAGCGGCAGTGTGCGTAGAGAAAGCAAAAGGTTGGAGAGGGAATACAGAGTAGAGAGCACAGCAACAGGGAAGAGAGGAGAAGTGAGCAGATCGGCATCGAGCTCAAAGGTTGCAGCCTCAACAGCAATAGTAACGGTGTACAATGAAGAGATCAGAGGGATACTGGAGAAAGAAGTGGCTGCCATTCTGGTCTAGGACAGGGTGGGAGACTGAGGGGCTGTGGAAGAAGAATATTGGAGATTTGAAAGTAGAGGATATTGTTGGGTAAGCAAAGAAAAAATGGGATGTCATAGTCGTCGGGGTATTTTTTGGGGGGTTTGTCACTCATGTATTAATTTGAAATCTTTAGATTTTTCATTTTTGTTAATAGTTTATTAGTTTAACAATATTTCTTTATATTTAAAGATCAAATTAAAATTATGATTAAAAATCAAATATTTCAAATTTAAACAATAAAATTTAAGAGGCTAAATTGGAATAAATTAAAATAGTTTGAATACCTTACGAATAAACTATGTCAAAATATGACAAATTAGAGGATTGGAAATTGAGTGTGACTAACTTACATCCTATATATGTATATATTATAAAAATATGTTATAGGTGGATATTAAACCAAGGATCTCTCACTTAGTGCAAAACCCTAAAAAATACCCTAAAAATCCTAAAAAATCTTAGAAAACTCCTAAAAAACCCTAAAGAATCCTGGAAAACCCTAGAAAATCTTAAAAAACCTTAGAAAACTCTAGATAACCCTAGAAAACTTTAGAAAAACCCTAGAAAACCCTAAAAAAAATCCTAGAACACCCTAGAAAATCCTAAAAATCCTAAAAAATACTAGAAAAACTCTAGAAAACCCTACAAAACCCTAGAAATTCCTAGATAACCCTTGAAAACTTTAGAAAAATCCTTGAAAACCCTAGAAAACAATAGAAAAATCCTAGAAAACCTTAGAAAAATCTAGAAAATCGTAGAAAAATCCTAAAAATTCTAAAAACAATAAAAAATCTTTAAAAACCCTTAAACTCTTAGAAAATTTTAGAAAACCCTAAAAAAACCTAGAAAACCTTAGAAAATCTTTGAAAACCCTAGAAAACCCTGGAAAAATCCTAGAAAACCCTAAAAAACCCTAGAAAATCCTAGAAAACCCTAGAAAATCCTAGATAACCCTAAAAACCATAAAAAAACCCTATAAAAAACCATAAAAAACCCTAGAAAACCCTAAAAAAACCCTAAAAAAACCTAAGTACCCTAACAAACCCTAAAAAACCCTAGCAAATCCTAAAAATCCTAGAAAATCCTAAAAATCCTTAAAAACACTAGAAAAACCCTAGAAAACTCTACAAAACCCTAGAAATTCCTAGATAACCCTAGAAAACTTTAGAAAAACCCTTGAAAACCCTAGAAAACAATAGAAAAATCCTAGAAAAGCTTAGAAAAATCCTAAAAATCCTAAAAACCATAAAAAATCCTAAAAAACCCTAAAAATCTTAGAAAATTTTAGAAAATCCTAGAAAAAACCTAGAAAGTCTTAGAAAACCCTTGAAAACCCTATAAAACCCTAGAAAAATCCTAGAAAACCCTAAATAACCCTAGAAAATCCTTGAAAACCCTAGAAAATCATTGATAACCCTAAAAACCATAAAAAACCCTAGAAAAAACCATAAAAAACCCTAGAAAAACCATAAAAAAACCTAGAAAACCTTAAAAACCATAGAAAACCCTAGAAAATCCTAGAAAAAACTTTGAAAACCCTAGAAGATCCTATAAAACCCTAGAAAAATCATAAAAACCCTAGAAAACCCTAGATAACCCTAAAAAATCCTAGAAAATCCTAAAAAATTTTAGAAAAACTATAGAAAACCATAGAAAAACCTAGAAGATCATAGAAAACTGTAGAAAAACCATAGAAAACCCTAGAAGATCCTAAAAAATCCTAGAAAACCATAGAAATCCCTAGAAATCCCTAAATAACACTAGAAAATCTTTGATAACCCTAGAAAACCCTAAAAAAAATCTTAGAAAACAATAGAAATCCTAAAAACCCTAGTAAATCTTAAAAAACCCTAAAAAATCCTAGCAAACCCTAGAAAATTTAGAAAATCCAAGAAAACAATAGAAAAATCTTAGAAAACTCTAGAAAATTCTATAAAACCCTAGAAACACCCGGAAAAATTCTAAAAACCATTAAAACACCCTTGAAAGTCCTAAAAACCCTAGAAAATCCTAAAAAAAACCTAAAAAACACTTGAAAACTCTAAAAAATCCAAAAAAATATTAGAAGATTCTAAAAAACCCTAGATAACCCTAGAAAATCCTAAAAAAACATAAAAAATTCTAGAAAACCCTAGATAACTCAAGAAAAACCTTAGAAAACACTCGATAACCATAGAAAATACAAAAAACCTAAAAAACCCCTAAAAAAACTATAGAAAATCCTAAAAAAATTCCTAGAAAATCCTAGAAAATACAAAAAAATCCTAGAAAATCCTAGAAAACCTTAGATAACCCAAGAAAATCCTAGAAAAATCCTAGAAAATCTTAAAAATGCTAAACACCCTAGAAAAACTCTAGAAAAATCTTAGAAAACCTAAGAAAAAATCTAGAAAACCTTAGAAAACCCTAAAAAACCTTAAAAAATCAAAGAAAAAAACTCTAAAAAACCATAAAAAATCTTAAAAAACCCAAAAAATCCTAAAAATCCTAGATAGACCTAGACAAAATCTAGAAAATCCTTGAAACCCCTCAAAAACCTAAGAAAATCCTAGAAAACCTATAAAACACAAGAAAAACCCTAAAAAATCCTAAAAACCATGAAAAAAAAGTCTAGAAAATCCTAAAAATCCTAAAAAACCCTAAAAAACCTAGAAAACCCTAGATAACCATAAAAAAATCCTAGAAAACTCTAGTAAAACCCTAAAAAAACCCTAGATAATACTAGAGAACCCTAGAAAACCTTAGATAACCCTAGAAAATCCTAGAAAAATCCTAAAAAACTATAGAAAAACCTAGAAAACTCTAAAAAACCCTACATAATATCATTTGCAACATCCATGTACAGGTCTCCAACATTCATTAAAAGCTTTCACCTATCGTATTTTACTCTACATTATTACTTAATAGACCAAAAATTACAGCAGATGGATAGCTTTTTGTCATCTTCCGAAGCAATCACTCAATATTTCCTCACAACATCCTTCATTATTTTCCTTCCATCTTTTGTTATATGTCCATTCCCTTTGTAGCATTTAGCAACATGATACATATATAGAGATATCTTTTAATTTAGTCATCACAATGTATTTTTAGATTCCCTTTATATAAATGAATATGTCAACTTTTCTTTCTTCCTTCTTTCTTTCTCTTTTTATTTCTTTCGCTTTTTCTGCTTAACTCATTTTCTTCCTTGACATCTTTTGATTGAAACTATTAATTTTGTTTAAATCCAAAATCGGACGAAAGTGATCCTAGAGATAGTGTTTCTTCAACTTCTCAACTTTTTTCAATGGATAATAATATTCTGTGTGATATGATATATTTCAATTAACAAATTAACATAGACAATAATAAAAGACAGGAATATAGTTAGTCTAACAAGCAGTCATCAATTGCATAGCTATAAAGGAGTCTCATTACGTGAATAAAAGATAAATTAAGAGTTGAAAACAATCATATGCAAGACACTTATTACATTGTATTTAATGAAGATGGATTAGTGAACCAAAATGGTAAGCAACGAAGTAAACTAAGGCCTTCATTCTTCCATTTGTCTTTAATTAAATTCAAATCACAAGCAAATTAAGGCCCCAGAATGTTAGCTAGTTAATTCTTTTATAAAGTAGCAAGGTTTAATCATACACAAGCAAATTAAGCCTCTATTTGGAAAGAACACATCACACATATTAAAAAGCTCTCACTAAATTGAATAAAGTTTAATCACACTGTATTTTTATCTCATATAGTGGCAACCCAGAACTATCCTGATAAAAAAGATAGATAAACAAAGAAATTTAAAAATTGAACTAATCCATATTCTTAACTGATCAAGTCATCAATATTCAATAATCAATTAATCAAAAATCAAGAGATGCACAAAAAAGTATAAGAAAAAATACGTCATCAATGTCCATTTCATTAAGCAAATTCTAGTGCCAAAGCTCTATCATTCGAGAAAATGACACAAAACAATCATACACAATACCATAGTTTAAAAATAAATAAATTCAATTCACAAAGGAAGAGGAAAAAAATATTTAGATAAAATCAAACAAGAGACACAAATTTAGGTTCCAGATTGAGAAATGACAACAAATAAAAGATAAAGAAGGAGAACGCATACCTAATTTTCTGAAGAAAGGAGACGTTCGTTGCAGTGCTGGCAGCAGAGTTTGCAGGCGGCGGCGGAGGCTGCTTGTGGATAGAATAGCGGCGGTGTGCGTAGAGAAAGAAAAAGGATGGAGAGAGAGTATAGAGTAGAGAGCACAGCAGCAGCGAAGAGAGGAGTAGAGAGCAGATCGGCATCGAGCTCAAAGGTTGCAGCCTCAACAGCAATAGTAATAGTGTACAATGAAGAGATCAGAGGGATGCTGGAGAAAGCAGTGGCTGCCGTTCTGGTCTATGACAGGGTGGGAGACTGAGGGGTTGTGAAAGAAGAATATTGGAGATTTGAAAGTAGTGGGTATTGTTGGGTAAGCAAAGAGAAAATGGGATGTCATAGTTGTTGAGGTATTTAAAGATCAAATTAAAATTATGATTAAAAATCAAATATTTCAAATTTAAACAATAAAATTTAAGAGGCTAAATTGGAATAAATTAAAATAGTTTGAATACCTTAGGAATAAACTATGTCAAAAATATGACAAATTAGAGGATTGGAAATTGTGTATGACTAAGTTAGATCCTATATATGTATATGTTATAAAAATATGTTATAGGTGGCTATTAAACCAAGGATCTCTCACTTAGAGCAAAACCCTAAAAAATACCCTAAAAAATCTTAGAAAACTCCTAGAAAATCCTAAAAAACCCTTAAAAATCCTGAAAAACCCTAGAAAACTTAAAAAAACCCTAGATAACCCTAGAAAACTTTAGAAAAACCCTAGAAAACCCTAAAAAAAAACCTAAGTACCTAACAAACCCTAGAAAACCCTAGAAAATCCAAGAAAAACCCTAAAAAAATCTTAGAAAATCCTAGAAAATCCTGAAAAATCCTAAAAATCCTAAAAAATACTAGAAAAACCCTAGAAAACCCTACAAAACCCTAGAAAACCTTAGATAACCCTAGAAAACTTTAGAAAAACACTTGAAAACCCTAGAAAATAATAGAAAAATCCTAGAAAACCTTAGAAAAATCTAGAAAATCCTAGAAAAATCCTAAAAACCACAAAAAAAGCTAAAAATCCTTAAAAATCCTAGAAAATCCTAGAAAACCCTAGAAAAAACCTAAAAAACCTTAGAAAATCCTTGAAAACCCTTGAAAACCCTAGAAAAATCTTAGAAAACCCTAAATAACCCTAGAAAATCCTCGAAAACCCTAGATAACCATAAGAAACCCTAGAAATACCCTAAAAAACACTAAAGAACCCTAGGAAATCCTAGAAAATCCTAAAAACCCTAGAAAACCCTAAAAAAACCAAAGTACCCTAACAAACCCTAGAAAACTCTAAAACACCCAAGAAAATCCTAGATAACCCTAGAAAATCTAAGAAAAACCCTAAAAAATTTTAGAAAACCCTACATAACACTAGAAAACCCTAGAAAACCCTAGAAAACCTTAGAAAATCCTAAAAAAATTCTAGAAAACACTAAAAAACTCTAGAAAACCCTAGAAAATCTTAGATTACCCTAGAAAATCCTAGAAAACCCCTAGAAAATTGTAAAAATCATAGAAAACACTTGAAGATCCTAGAAAAACTCTAGAGAATCCTAAAAAATCCTAGGAAACTAGAAAATTCTAAAAACCCTAAAAACCTAAAGAAACTCTAAAACCCATAGAAAACTTTAAAAAAGTCCTAGAAACCCCTAGAAAATCCTAGATAACTCTAGAAAACCTTAGAAAAACTCTAGAAAAACCCTAAAAAAAACCCCTAGAAAAACCTATATAACTCTAGAAAACACTAACAAACCCTAGAAAGTCTTAAAATATCCTAAAAACCATAGAAGAACCTAAAACCCCTAGAAAATCCTAGATAACCCTAGAAAATCCTAGGAAAACTTAGAAAATCCTAGAAAATCTTAGAAAATCCTAAAAAATACTAGAAAACCATAAAAAATTCTAGAAAAACCCTAGAAAACTAAAAAAACCCCTAAAGAATCCTAAAAAAACCCCTAGAAAATCCTAAAAAACCCTAGAAAACCCTAGATAACCCAAGAAAACTTTAGAAAAACTTTAGAAAAACTCTAGAAAACAGTAGACAAATAATAGAAAAATCCTAGAAAATCCTAGAAAATTCTAGACAAATATAAAAAACTCTAGAAAAACCATAAAAAACCCTAGAAAATTCTAAAAACCCTGAAAAACACTAGAAAATCCTAGAAAAAACCTAGAAAACCCTAGATAATCCTAGAAAATCCTATAAAATCCTAAAAACCTTAGAAAACTCTAGATAACCCTCGAAAATCCTAAAATACCCTAGAAATCCCTAAAATATCCTAGAAAACCATACAAAAACCCTGAAAAACCATAAAAAAAACCGTAAAAAAATCATAGAAAATCCTAGCAAATCCTAAAAATCCTAGAAAATCCTAAAAGCCCTAAAAAATCATAGATAACCCTAGAAAACCCTAGAAAAATATAGAAAATCCTAGAAAGTCCTAAATAACCCTAGAAAACCTTTAATAACCCTAGAAAAATCTTAGAAATCCTAGAAAAACCTAAAAACTCTAGAAAAACCTAAAAACCCTAGAAAAACCCTAAAAAGTCATAGAAAACCCTAGAAAATTCTAAAACCCCTAGAAAATTCTAGATAACCCTATAAAACTCTAGAAAAACTTAGAAAATCCTAGAAAACCTAAAAACCCTAGAAAACCTAAGATAACCCTAGAAAACCCTAGAAAAACCCTAGAAAAACATAAAAAACCCTTGAAAAATCCTAAAAAACCCTAAAAAATCCTAAAAACCTAGAAAACCCTGAAAAATCCTAGAAAACCCTAGATAACTCAAGAAAATTTTAGAAAAACCCTAGAAAATCCTAGAAAACACTAGAAAAACCCTAGAAAACCTTAGAAAATAATAGAAAAACCCTAGACAATCCTAAAAAACCCTAGACATATCTAGAAAACCCTAGAAAAATCATTAAAAAAACTATAGAAAATCCTAAAAACCTCAAAAATCCTAGAAAAATCCTAGAAAATCCTAGAAAAAAACCTAAAAAACCCTAGATAATACTAGAAAAACCTAGAAAACCCTAGAAAAATCCTAGATAACACTAGAAAATTCTAGAAAACCCTAAAAAATTCAAGAAAAATCATAGAAAATCATAGAAAAATCTAGAAAATCATATAAAACTGTAGAAAAACCATAGAAAATCCTAGAAGATCCTCAAAAGCCCTAGAAAAAGCTAAAAATCCTAGAAAATTCTAGATAATCCTAGAAAACCCTAGAAAAACCTAAAAAACCCTAGAGAACCCTAAATAACCCTAGAAAACCTTTGATAACTCTATAAAATCCTTAAAAAATCTTAGAAAAACCTAGAAAAACCCTAGTAAATCTTAAAAAACACTAAAAAGTCCTAGAAAACTCCTAGAAAACCGTAGAAAATAATAGAAAAATCCTAGAACATTCTAAAAAAGTCTAGAAAACCCTAGAAAAACCCAAAAATATCCTAAAAACCATAAAATAAACCCTAGAAAGTCCTACAAAACCTAGAAAATCTTAGAAAAACCTAGAAACCCTAGAAAAAACCTAAAAAACACTTGAAAACTCTAAAAAATCCAAAAAACCCTAGAAAAGCCTAGATAACCGTAGAAAACCCTAAAAAAACCTTAGAAAACCCTTAAAATCCTAGAAAACTATAGATAACCTTCGAAAAGCCTAGAAAAACCGCTAGAAAACACTAGATAACCATAGAAAACCTTAGATAACCCTAGAAAAACCCAAGAAAATGCTAGAAAATCTTAAAAACACCTTAAAAAACTATAGAAAATCCTAAAACAATTCCTAGAAAACCCTAGAAAACACTAAAAAACCCTAGAAAACCCTAGAAAATCCTAGATAACCCTAGAAAACCCTAGAAAAATCATAGAAAATCCTAAAAACCCTAGAAAAACCCTAAAAAAATCCTAGAAAACCCTAGAAAAAACCTAGAAAATCCTAGAAAGCCTTAAAAAAATCCTAGAAAAACCCTAAAAAATCCTAAAAAATCTTAGAAAAACTTAGAAATCCTAAAAACCCTAGATAGACTTAGACAAAACCTAGAAAATCCTAGAAACCCCTAAAAACCCAAGAAAATCCTAGAAAACCCTAGAAAAAGCATAAAAAACCCTAAAAACCATAAAAAGTCTAGAAAATCCTAAAAACCATAGAAAACCCTAGAAAAACCTAGAAAACCCCAGATAACCAAAAAAACCCTAGAAAACTCTAGAAAAACCCTAGATAATACTAGAAAACCATAGAAAACCTTAGATAATCCTAGAAAACCGTAGAAAAACCCTAGAAAATTCTAAAAAACCTACAAAATATAATTTGCAATATCTATGTACAGGTCTCTAACATTCATTAAAAGTTTTCACCTATCGTATTTTAATCTACATTATTACTTAATAGACCAAAAATTACAGCAGGTGGATAACTTTTTGTCATCTCCCGAACCAATCACTCAATATTTCCTCACAACATCCTTCATTATTTTCCCTCCATCTTATGTTATATGTCCATTCCCTTTGTAGCATTTCGCAACATGATACATATATAGAGATATCTTTTAGTCATCATAATATGTTTTTAGATTCCCTTTATATAAAAGAATATCTCAACTTTTCTTTCTTCCTTCTTTCTTTCTCTTTTTATTTCTTTCTCTTTTTTTGCTTAACCCATTTTTCTCCATGACATCTTTTGATTGTAAACTATAAATTTTTTTAATCCAAAATGGGACGAAAGTGATCCTAGAGATAGTATTTCTTTAACTTCTCAACTTTTTCAATGAATAATAATATTCTGTGTAATCTGATATATTTCAATTAACAAATTAACATAGACAATAATAAAAGACAGGAATATGGTTGGTCTAACATGCAGTCATCAATTGCATAACCATAAAGAAGTTGCACTGTATTTTTATCACATAAAGTGGCAACCCAGAACTAACCTAATAAAAAAGATAGACGAACAAAGAAATTTAAAAATTGAACTAATCCATATTCTTAACTAATCAAGTCATCAATATTCAATAACCAATTAATCAAAAATCAAGAGATGCACAGAAAAGTAGAAGAAAAAATACATCATCAATGTCCATTACATTAAGCAAATTCTAGTGCCAAAGCTCTATCATTCGAGAAAATGACACAAAATAATCATACAAAATACCATAGTTTAAAAATAAATAAATTCAATTCACAGAGGAAGAGAAAAAAATATTTCGATAAAATCAAACAAGAGCCACAAATTTAGGTTCCAAATTGAGAAATGACCACAAATAGAAGATAAAGAAGGAGAACGCATACCTAATTTTCTGAAGGAAGGAGACATTCATTGCAATGCTGGCAGCAGAGTTTGTAAGCGGCAGCGGAGGCTGCTAGTGGATAGAATAGCGACGGTGTGCGTAGAGAAACCAAAAGGTTAGAGAGAGAGTACAGAGTAGAGAGCACAGCAGCAGTGGAGAGAGAGGAGAAGAGAGCAGATCGGCATCGAGCTCAAAGGTTGTAGCCTCAACAGCAATAGTAACGGTGTACAATGAAGAGATCAGATGGATGCTGGAGTAAGAAGTGGCTGCCGTTCTGGTCTATGACAGAGCGGGAGATTGAGGGGCTGTGGAAGAAGAAGATTAAGGATTTGAAAGTAGTGGGTATTGTTGGGTAAGCAAAGAGAAAATGGGATGTCATAGTCGTTGGGGTATTTTTTGTGGAGTTTGTCACTCATATATTAATTTGAAATCTTTAGATTTTTCATTTTTGTTAATAGTTTATTAGTTTAACAATATTTTTTATATTTAAAGATAAAATTAAAATTATGATTAAAAATCAAATATTTAAAATTTAAACAATAAAATTTAAGAGGCTAACTTGGAGTAATTTAAAATTGTTTGAATACTTTAAGAATAAACTATGTCAAAATATGACAAATTAGAGGATTGAAAATTGAGTGTGACTAAGTTACATTCTATATATGTATATGTTATAAAAATATGTTATAGGTGGGTATTAAACCAAAGACCTCTCACTTATTGCAAAAACTTTAGAAAACCCTACAAAATCCTAAAAAATCCTACAAAAATCATAGAAAACCCTAAAATACCCTAAAAATTCTGGAAAACCCTAGAAAACCCTAGAAAACCCTAGAAAATTTCTAGAAAATAGTAAAAAACCTAAAAAACCCTAAAAAAATCTAGAAAACCCTAAAAAACCTAAAAACCATAAAAAAATCCTAGAAAACTTAAAGCCCTAGAAAACCTTAGAAAATTCTAAAAAATTCTAAAAAAAACCCTAGAAAATCCTAGAAAACTCTAGAAAACCCTAGATAATCCTAGAAAATCCTAGAAAAATACTAGAGAATCCTAAAGAACACTAAAGAACTCTAGAAACCCCTAAAAACCCTAGAAAATCCTAAAAACTATAAAAAACCCTAGATTACCCTTGAAAACTCAAGAAAACCCTAAAAAAAAACCTAAGTACCCTAGACAAACCCTCGAAAACGCTAAAAAAAATCCTAGAAAATCCAAGAAAAGCCCTAAAATACTCTAGAAAACCCTAGATAATTCAAGAAAACCCTAGAAAAATTGTAGAAGACCCTAAAAACCCTAGAAAAACCATAGAAAACCCTACAAAACCCTAGGAAACCCTAGACAACACTAGAAAACTTTAGAAAAACCCTAGAAAATACTAAAAAACAACAGAAAACCCTATAAAATCTTAGAAAAATCTAGAAAACCCTAGAAAAATCCTAAACAGCCCTAAAAACCATAGAAAACCCTTGAAAACCCTAGAAAAAGCTTAGAAAATCTTAGAAAACTCTGAAAAATCCTAGAAAAACCCTAAAAATCCTAGAAAACCCTAGATAACCCTAGAAAATCCAAGAAAATCCTCTAAAATCCTAGATATCCCTATAAAATCCTAAAAAACCTAAAAATACTAAAGAACCCTAAAAAACTCTAGATAATCCAAAAAATCCTAGAAAAATCCTAGAAAATCCTAAAAACCCTAGAAAACTCTAGAAAAACCCTAGAAAACCCTAAAAAATAATAGAAAAACCCTAGAAAATCTTAGAAAAATCTAGAAAACCCTAGAAACCCTGAGAAAAACCCTAGAAAACTCTGAAAAATTCTAGAAAAATCCTAAAAAATCCTAGAAAATCCTAGATAACCCTAGAAAATCCTAGAAAATCCTCTAAAATCCTAGATAACCCTATAAAACCCTAGAAAACCTAAAAAACACTAAAGAACCCTAGAAAACTCTAGATAATCCATAAAACCTAGAAAAACACTAAAAAATCCTAAAAACCCTAGAAAACCCTAGAAAACTTTAGGAAAACCCTAAAAAATAATAGAAAAACCTTAGAAAATCTTAGAAAAATCTAGAAAACCCTAGAAAAATCTTAGAAAACGCTAGAAAACCCTAGAAAAACCTTAGAAAATACTAGATAACCCTAGAAAACCCTAGAAAATCCTCGAAAATCCTAGAAAACTATAGAAAAACCCTAGAAAGTCCTAGAAAACCCTTAAAAACAGTAAAGAATCCTAAAAAACTCTAGGAAATTCAAAAAACCCTAGAAAATCTTAAAAATCCTAGAAAACTCTAAAAAATCTTAGTACCATCACAAACCCAAGAAAACTCTAAAACACCCTAGAAAACCCTTGAAAATTCAAGAAAAACCCTAGATAACACTAGAAAATCCTAGAAAAATCTTTTAAAACCCTAAAAAACTCTAGAAAAATCCTTAAAAATGCTACAAAACCCTAAAAAACCTTAGAGAATCCTAGAAAACCCTAAAAAATCCTAAAAACCCTAGAAAATCCTAAAAAAATCCTAGAAAATCCTAAAAATCCATAAAAAATCCTACAAAATCCTAGGAAACTCTAGAAAATCCTAAAATCCTAAGAAATCCTAAAACCCTAAAAAACCCTAAAAAATACTAGAAAACCCTAGAAAACCCTAGATAACCCTATAAAATCCTTGAAAAACCTATAAAACCCTAGAAAACCCTAAAATACACTAAAAATCATAGAAAACCTTAAAAAACTCTAGAAAACTCTAAAATCCCTAGAAAATCCTAGATAACCCTAGAAAACCTGGAAATCCTAGAAACCTTAGAAAACCTTAAATAACCCTAGAAAATCCTAGGAAAAACCTAGAGAACTCTAGAAAAACCTAGAAAATCCTAGAAAACTCTAAATTGCATATGATATCTTACGTTCTTTTTGTCACTTAGAACTACTTCAACTGTCAGCACTTCAGTTGCTGCTCCCAAATTGCCATATGAAATTACAGGGAAGACTGTGAAAGAGATACGTGATGCATTCCTATTCTTTTCCATGTTCCCTATTTTATGTGCATTTGGCTTAGAAAATTGAATTAATTGATAAGTTAAGAAAAGAACTGCACTTTTATTGAGTGTTAAACACGACTTACTAGAATATATTGAAAAGAAATGGAATATTACATAAATGATATAAACTTATTTCAAATGGATTTAGTGTAAAACTTATTGAAAGGAATTGGAATATTAATGCTGCTCCTACACAGCTACCCCAATTTTATGTCGCATCAAGTCCTGGTAAGTGACCCAAATAAGCCAGCTAAGGATGTTACGAAATACAATTAATCAAAGTGCACAAAGAAGATAGAGAACATACAAAGTCCTTAAAATGAAGATTTTCATCACCAAGAAATCATGTTCTCCCTGCCAACAAAAAAGTAAAATAACAGGTATAAACTACAATCTATGCCAAAATGTATAAGAACTATAATATCTATAGTAAAATCGTTCAAAATTGAAGGAAATCAAACAATTTAAGGGGCATAGAACAATAGTATGTTTTGTAACACACATTTCCATTTTTTTAATTCAATTTAAGAAACTTTAATTCAGATATGAAATGAGTTAAATCGAAAAAGAAAACTAAACACTACCAGTATTGCTAGAGTATTCAAAACCACCACACTGAGGAACCGAAGAAGGACATTCCGAAGGAAAAGCAATCCAAAGCCTCTGGAACAGAGAAGTGTGCAAATCTCTTCCTACACCACCACAGGTTGTGGACATTCTGCTCCCTCTCTCTTTCCACTTCACATCGAATTTCCCATTCTCTTCATCTTTCACAATTGAGAGATTCGGTAAGGTTTCTTCGAAGACCTGCAACATTGGCTTCCGGAGCTGTTCCTCACTGAAGCACGATCGAACCAAACGAAGTTCCATCAACAATCGCTCGATGTCAACATCACGAACCACTTTAATTGCACTGATTTGACACTCCACTGCCACAAACACACAGGTAGAGTTTTAATGAAAATAAATAGTGAAAACTTTATGCTGATCAAGAAATTTGTTATTTGATCTTGCTGTACCTTCGATTTCAAGCTCTTTGAATTGAGGTTGCTGCGTCTCGGTTTTAAGTTCCATCAATTGAGTCGATTCTTTGACTATTTTCTTCGTTCTACGCGTTGGAAATTTTGCCTTTAATATACTAAAAATAAACCTAAAAAACCCTAAAAAAATCCTGAAAAACCCTAAAAAATACTAGAAAACCCTAGATAACCCTAGAAACTTTAGAAAAACACTAGAAAACTCTAGAAAAACCCAAGAAAGCCCTATAAAAATCTTAAAAAACCCTTAAAACCATAAAAAAAACTCTAGAAAACTCTAGAAAATCCCAGAAAAAAAATCTAAAAAACCCTAGAAAATCCTAAAAAACCCTAGAAAATCATAGAAAACCATAAAAAAATCTAGAAAACCCTAAAAAAATCCTAGAAAACTCTAAAATCACTAAAGAAACCTAGAAAAACCTAACAAACTATATGAAATTCTAAAAATCCCAGATAACCCTAGAAAACCCTAGATAACCCTCGAAAACCCTAAAAAACTCTAAAAAAACCTAAGTATCCTAACAAACCCTAGAAAATCCTAGAAAACCATAAAAAATCCTAGAAAACTCTAGATAATCCTAGAAAACCCAAGAAAAACCCTAGAAAACCCTAGATAAAACTAGAAAACTCTAGAAAAAATAGAAAATCCTAAAAAATTCTAAATAACTCTAGAACACCTTTTATAATCCTAGAAAACCCTAGAAAAATCTTAGAAAACACTAAAAACCTTAGAAGAACCCTATTAAATCTTAAAAACCCTAAAAAGCCTAGAAAACCCTAGAAAAACCTTAGAAAATTCTAGAAAATCCTAAAACCCCTAGAAAATCCTAGATAACCCTAGAAAACCCTAGATAAACTTAGAAAATCCTAGAAAATCCTAAAAACCCTAGAAAACCTTAGATAATCCTAAAAAACCCTAGAAAACCTTAAAAAACATAAAAAAAACCTTAGAAAACCCTAAAAATCCTAAAAAATCCTAGAAAACCCTAAAAAACCTAGATAACCCAAGAAAACTTTAGAAAAACTCTAGAAAACCCTAGAAAACACTAGAAAAACCCTAGAAAACCTTAGAAAATAATAAAAAACCCTAGAAAACCCTAGATAAATCTAGAAAACCCTAGAAAAACCATAAAAAACCCTAGAAAACCCTAAAAACCATAGAAAACCCTATAAAATCCTAGAAAAAACTTAGAAAACCCTGGAAGATCCGAGAAAATCCTAGAAAACCCATAAAAACCCTAGAAGATCCTAAAAAATCCTAGAAAATCCTAGAAATCTCTAGAAATCTCTGAATAACAGTAGAAAAAATTTGATAACCCTAGAAAACCATAAAAAATCTTAGAAAACAATAAAAACCCTAAAAACCCTAGAAAATCCTAGTAAATCTTAAAAAACCCTAAAAAAATCCTAGAAAACCCAAGAAAACCCTAGAAAAATCTAGAAAATCCAAGAAAACAATAGAAAAATCTTAGAAAACTCTAGAAAAATCTATAAAACCCTAGAAAAACCCTAAAAAGTCCTAAAAACCATAAAAACACCATTGAAAGTCCTAAAAACCCTAGAAAATCCTAGAAAAACCTAGAAAACCCTAGAAAAAACTTAAAAAACACTTGAAAACTCTAAAAAATCCAAAAAAACGTTAGAAGATCCTAAAAAACCCTAGATAATCTTAGAAAACCCTAGATAACCCAAGAAAAACCTTAGAAAACACTAGATAACCAAAGAAAACCTTAGAAAATACAAAAAACCTAAAAACCCCTAAAAATACCATAGAAAATCCTAAAAATGCTAAACACCGTAGAAAAACCCTAGAAAACCTAAGAAAAAAAATCTAGAAAATCCTAGAAAACCCTAAAAAACCTTAAAAAATCATAGAAAAAACAAAAAAAAAAACTAAAAAAATCCTAGAAAACCCTAGATAGACCTAGACAAAACCTAGAAAATCCTTGAAATCTCTCAAAAACCTAAGAAAATCGTAGAAAATCTAGATAACACTAGAAAAACCCTAAAAAACCCTAAAAACCGTGAAAAAAATTCTAGAAAATCCTAAAAATCCTAGAAAACTCTAGAAAAAATATAGAAAACCCTAGATAACCATAAAAAAACCCTAGAAAACTCTAGTAAAATCCTAAAAAAACCCTAGGTAATACTAGAGAACCCTAGAAAATCATAGATAACCCTAGAAAACTCTAAAAAGCCCTACATAATATCATTTGCAACATCCATGTAAAGGTCTCCAACATTCATTAAAAGTTTTCACATATCATATTTTAATCTACATTATTACTTAATAGACCAAAAATTACAGCAGGTGGATAGCTTTTTGTCATCTTCCGAAGTAATCACTCAATATTTCCTCACAACATCCTTCATTATTTTCCTTCCATCTTTTGTTATATGTCCATTCCCTTTGTAGCCTTTAGCAACATGATACATATATAGAGATATCTTTTAATTTAGTCATCATAATGTGTTTTTAGATTTCCTTTATATAAATGAATATCTCAACTTTTCTTTTTTCCTTCTTTCTTTCTCTTTTAATTTCTTTCTCTTTTTTTTGCTTAACTCATTTTCTTCCTTGACATCTTTTGATTGAAACTATTCAT
The DNA here is from genome assembly GCF_059453495.1 of Arachis ipaensis. Classification (NCBI taxonomy): domain Eukaryota; kingdom Viridiplantae; phylum Streptophyta; class Magnoliopsida; order Fabales; family Fabaceae; genus Arachis; species Arachis ipaensis. Next base: position 119,318 of record NC_142437.1, read on the forward strand.
TTTGTTTTAATCCAAAATGGGACGAAAGTGATCCTAGAGATAGTGTTTCTTCAACTTCTCAACTTTTTTCAATGAATAATAATATTATGTGTGATCTGATATATTTCAATTAACGAATTAACATAGACAATAATAAAAGACAGGAATATAGTTGGTCTAACAAGCAGTCATCAATTGCATAGCTATAAAGGAGTCTCATTACGTGAATAAAAGATAAATTGAGAATTGAAAACAATCATACGCAAGACACTTATTACATTGTATTTAATGAAGATGGATTAGTGAACCAAAATTGTAAGCAAAATCGAAGCAAACTAAGGCCTTCATTCTTCCATTTGTCTTTAATTAAATTCAAATCACAAGCAAATTAAGGCCCCAAAATGTTAGCTAGTTCATTCTTTTATAAACCAGCAACGTTTAATCATACACAAGCAAATTAAGCCTCTATTTGGAAAGAACACATCACACATATTGAAAAGCTATTCCTAAATTGAATAAAGTTTAATCACACTGTATTTTTATCTCATATAGAGGCAACCCAAAACTATCCTAATAAAAAAGATAGATAAACAAAGAAATTTAAAAATTGAACTAATCCATATTCTTAACTGGTCAAGTCATCAATATTCAATAATCAATTAATCAAAAATCAAGAGATGCACAGAAAAGTAGAAGAAAAAATACGTCATCAATGTCCATTTCATTAAGCAAATTCTAGTGCCAAAGCTCTATTATTCGAGAAAATGACACAAAATAATCATACAAAATACCATAGTTTAAAAATAAATATATTCAATTCACAGAGGAAGAGAAAAAAATATTTCGATAAAATCAAACAAGAGCCACAAATTTAGGTTCCAAATTGAGAAATGACAACAAATAGAAGATAAAGAAGGAGAACGCATACCTAATTTTCTGAAGGAAGGAGACATTCGTTGCAGTGCTGGCAGCAGAGTTTGTAAGCGGCGGCGGATGCTGCTAGTGGATAGAATAGCGGTGGTGTGCGTAGAGAAAGCAAAAGGTTGGAGAGAGAGTACAGATTAGAGAGCACAGCAGCAGCGGAGAGAGAGGAGAAGAGAGCATATCGGCATCGAGCTCAAAGGTTGCAGCCTCAACAGCAATAGTAACGATGTATAATGAAGAGATCAGATGGATGCTGGAGAAAGAAGTGGCTGCCGTTCTGGTCTATGACAGAGCGGGAGATTAAGGGGCTGTGGAAGAAGAAGATTAAGGATTTGAATGTAGTGGGTATTGTTGGGTAAGCAAAGAGAAAATGGGATGTCATAGTCGTTGGGGTATTTTTTGTGGAGTTTGTCACTCATATATTAATTTGAAATCTTTAGATTTTTTATTTTTGTTAATAGTTTATTAGTTTAACAATATTTTTTACATTTAAAGATAAAATTAAAATTATGATTAAAAATCAAATATTTAAAATTTTAAAAATAAAATTTAAGAGGCTAACTTGGAGTAATTTAAAATAGTTTGAATACTTTAAGAATAAACTATGTCAAAATATGACAAATTAGAGGATTGGAAATTGAGTGTGACTGACTTACATCCTATATATGTATATGTTATAAAAATATGTTATAGGTGGGTATTAAACCAAGGATCTCTCACTTAGTGCAAAACCCTAAAAAAAACCCTAAAAAATCCTAAAAAATCCTAGAAAACTCCTAAAAAATCCTAAAAAATCTTTAAAAATCCTAGAAACCCTAGATAACCCCAGAAGACTTTAGAAAAATCCTAGAAAACCCCAAAAAAAACCTAAGTACCCTAGAAAATCCAAGAAAAACCCTAAAAAATTCTAGAAAACCCTAGAAAATCCTAAAAATCCTTAAAAACACATGAAAAACTCTAGAAAACCCTACAAAACCCTAGAAAATCCTATATAACCCTAGAAAACTTTAGAAAAACCCTTGAAAACCCTAGAAAACAATAAGAAAAATCCTAGAAAACCTTAGAAAAATCTAAAAAATCCTAGAAAAACCCTAAAAATCCTAAAAACCATAAAAAATTCTAAAAACCCTAAAAATCTTAGAAAATTATAGAAAACCCTAGAAAAAACCTAGAAAACCTTAGAAAATCCTTGAAAACCCTAGAAAAATCCTAGAAAACCCTAGAAAAACCCTAGAAAAACCCTAAAAAATACTAAAGAACCCTAGAAAATCCTAGAAAAACTCTAAAAACCCTATAACACCTTAAAAAAACCTAAGTACCCTAACAAACCCTAGAAAACCCTAGAAAACTCTAAAACACCCAAGAAAATCCTAGATAACCCTAGAAAATCTAAGAAAAACCCTAAAAAAATTTTGAAAACCCTAGATAACACTAGAAAACTCTAGAAAATCCTAGAAAATCCTAAAAAACCTAGAAAAATCCTAGAAAACCTTAAAAACCTTAGAAAACTCTAGAAAACTCTAAAAAATCCTAGAAAACCCTAATAAATCTAAGATAATTCTAGAAAATCTAAGAAAATCCTAGAAAATCTTAAAAATCATAGAAAACACTAGAAGAACCTAGAAAAACTCTAGAGAATCCTAGAAAATCCTAGGAAACTCTACAAAACCCTAAAAACCCTAAAAAACCTAAGAAAATCCTAAAACCTTAGAAAAAGCCTAGAAAATCCTAGAAAACCCCTAGAAAAACCTATATAACCCTAGAAAACACTAACAAACCCTAGAAAGCCCTAAAATATCCTAAAAACCATAGAAGAACCTAAAACCCCTAGAAAATCCTAGATAACCCTAGAAAATCCTAGAAAAACTTAGAAAATCCAAGAAAATCCTAGAAAACCCTAAAAAAGCTAAGAAAACCATAAAAAATCCTAGAAAAATCTTAGAAAACTCTAAAACCTCTAAAGAATCATGAAAAAATACTAGAAAATCCTAAAAAACCCTAGAAAATACTAGACAAATAATAGAAAATTTCTAGAAAACCCTAGAAAAACCATAAAAAAAAACCCTAGAAACCCCTAAAGACCCTAGAAAATCCTAGATAATCCTAGAAAATCCTAGAAAATCCTAAAAACCTTAGAAAACTCTAGATAACCCTAGAAAATCCTAGAAATCCCTAAAAAATCCTAAAAAATCATAGAAAAACCATAAAAAACCGTAAAAAAATCATAGAAAACCCTAGCAAATTCTAAAAACCCTAGAAAATCCTAAAAACCCTAGAAAATCATAGATAACCCTTGAAAATCCTAGAAAATTCTAGAAAATCCTAGAAAATTCTAAATAACCCTAGAAAACCTTTGATAACCCTAGAAAACCCTAGAAAAACCTTAGAAAATCCTAGAAAAACTCTAGTAAATCTTAAAAAATACTACAAAGTCCTAGAAAACCCTAAAAAATTCTAAAACCCCTAGAAAATCCTAGATAACCCTATAAAACTCTAGAAAAACTTAGAAAATCTTAGAAAACCTAAAACCTTTAGAAAACCTAAAAAAACCCTAGAAAAAAATAAAAAAAAACCCTTCAAAAATCCTAAAAAACCCTAGAAAATCCTAAAGAATCCTAGAAAATCCTAGATAACTCAAGGAAACTTTAGAAAAACCTTAGAAAACCTTAGAAAATACTAGAAAAACCTTAGAAAACCTTAGAAAATAATAGAAAAACCCTAGACAATCCTAAAAAATCCTAGACAAATCTAGAAAATCCTAAAAACCTCAGAAAACCCTAGAAACCGCTAAAAAATCCTAGAAAAAACCTAGAAAACCCTAGATAATCCTAGAAAATACTAGAAAACCCTAGAAAAACCCTAAAAACCCTAGAAAACCCTAGATAAACTTAGAAAATCCTAGATAACCCTAAAACTCTAGAAAACTCTTTTTTGCTTAACTCATTTTCTTCCATGACATCTTTTGATTGTAAACTATTAATTTTTTTTTTAATCCAAAATGGGACGAAAGTGATCCTAGAGATAGTGTTTCTCGAACTTCTCAACTTTTTTAATGAATAATAATATTCTGTGTGAGCTGATATATTTCAATTAACAAATTAACATAGACAATAATAAAAGACAGGAATATGGTTGGTCTAACATACAGTCATCAATTGCATAACCATAAAGGAATCGCACTGTATTTTTATCACATAAAGTGGCAACCCAGAACTAACCTAATAAAAAAGATAGATGAACAAAGAAATTTAAAAATTGAACTAATCAAAAATCAAGAGATGCACAGAAAAGTAGAAGAAAAAATACGTTTCCAATATCCGTTTCATTAAGCAAATTCTAGTGCCAAAGTTCTATCATTCTAGAAAATGACACAAAACAATCATACAAATTACCATTGTTTAAAAATAAATAAATTAAATTCACAGAGGAAGAGAAAAAAATATTTAGATAAAATAAAACAAGAGACACAAATTTAGGTTCCAGAATGAGAAATGACAATAAATAGAAGATAAAGAAGGAGAACGCATACCTAATTTTCTGAAGGAAGGAGACGTTCGTTGCAGTGCTGGCAGCAGACTTTGCAGGAGGCGGCGGAGGCTGCTAGTGGATAGAATAGCAGCGATGTGCGTAGAGAAAGCAAAAGGTTGGAGAGAGAGTACAGAGTAGAGAGCACAGCAGCAGCGGAGAGAGGAGAAGAGAGCAGATCGACATCGAACTCAAAGGTTGCAGCCTCAACAGCAACAGTAACAGTGTACAATGAAGAGATCAGAGAGATGCTGGAGAAAGAAGTGGCTGCCGTGCTGGTCTATGACAGAGCGGAAGATTGAAGGGCTGTGGAAGAAGAAGATTGGTGATTTGAAAGTAGTGGGTATTGTTGGGTAAGCAAAGAGAAAATGGGATGTCATAGTCGTTGGGGTATTTTTTGGGGAGTTTGTCACTCATATATTAATTTGAAATCTTTAGTTTTTTCATTTTTGTTAATAGTTTATTAGTTTAACAATATTTCTTTATATTTAAAGATAAAATTCAAATTATGATTAAAAATTAAATATTTAAAATTTAAACAATAAAATTTAAGAGGCTAAATTAGAATAATTTAAAAAGTTTGAATACTTTAAGAATAAACTATGTCAAAATATGACAAATTAGAGGATTGAAAATTGAGTGTGACTAACTTACATCCTATATACGTATATGTTATAAAAATATCTTACAGGTGGGTATTAAACCAAAGACCTCTCACTTAGTGCAAAACTCTAGAAAACCCTAGAAAATCTTAAAAAATCCTACAAAAATCATAGAAAATCCTAAAATACCCTAAAAATTCTGGAAAACCCTAGAAAACCCTAAAAATCCTAGAAAATCGTAGATAACCCAAGAAAACTTTAGAAAAACACTAGAAAACCCTAGAAAACCCTAGAAAAATCCTAAAAAACACTAAAAAAAACCTAAAAAACCTAGAAAAATCTAGAAAACCCTAGAAAAACCCTAAAAATCATAAAAAACCCTAGAAAACTTAAAGCCCTAGAAAACCCTAGAAAAACTCTAAAAAATCCTAAAACACCATAGAAAATCCTAGAAAAGTCTAGAAAACCCTAGATAACCCTAGAAAATCCTAGAAAAATCCTAGAAAATCGTAAAGAACACTAAAGAACTCTAGAAGCCCCTAAAAACTCTAAAAAATTCTAACAACCATAGAAAACCCTAGATAACCCTTGAAAACTCAAGAAAACGGTAAAAAAACCGAAGTACCCTAACAAATCCTCGAAAACCCTAAAAAAATCCTAGAAAATCCTAGATAACCCTAGAAAATCCAAGAAAAATCCTAAAAACCCTAGAAAACACTAGAAAAACCCTATAAAACCCTAGAAAATCCTAAAAACCCTAGAAAAACCTTAGAAAATCCTACAAAACCCTAGAAAATCCTAGACAACACTAGAAAACTTTAAAAAAATCCTAGAAAATCTTAAAAAAATCGAAAAACCCAATAAAATCCTAGAAAAATCTAGAAAACCCTAGAAAAACCCTAAACAACCCTAAAAACCATAAAAAAAACCCTTGAAAATCCTAGAAAAAACCTAGAAAATCTTAGAAAACTCTAGAAAATTCTGAAAAAATCCTAGAAAAACCCTAAAAAATTCTAGAAAATCTTAGATAACCCTAGAAAATCCTAGATAACCTTATAAAACCCTAGAAAACTTAAAAAAACACTAAAGAATCCTAGAAAACTCTAGATAATCCAAAAAACCCTAGAAAAACCCTAGAAAATCCTAGAAAACTTTAGAAAAACCCTAGAAAACCCTAAACAATAATAGAAAAACCCTTGAAAATCTTTAAAAAATCTATAAAAACCCTAGAAAACCCTAAAAAATCCTAAAAAAACCTAGAAAACCTGAGAAAACCCTAAAAAACTCTAAAAAACCATAGAAAAACCCTAGATAATCCTAGAACACCCTAGAAATTCCTCAAAAATGCTAGAAAACTCTAGAAAAACCCTAGAAAATCCTAGAAAACCCTTAAAAATACTAAAGAACCCTAAAAACTCTAGAAAATCCTAAAACCCCTAGAAAATCTTAAAAACCCTAGAAAACCTAAAAAAATCTTAGTACCAAAACAAACCCTAGAAAACTTTAAAACACCCTAGAAAATCCTAGAAAATCCAAGAAAAGTCCTAAAAAACCCTAGATAACCTTAGAAAATCCTAGAAAAACCTTAGAAAACCCTAAAAAACCTTAGAAAAATCTTAAAAAACGCTACTTAACCCTAAAAAAACCTTAGAAAACCCTAGAAAACCCTAAAAACCCTAGAAAATCCTAGAAAAACCCTAGAAAATCCTAGAAAATCTTAGAAAAATCCTAGAAAATCATAGAAATCCATAAAAAATCCTACAAAACCCTAGGAAACTCTAGAAAATCCTAAAACCCTAAAAAACACTAGAAAACCCTTGAAAACCCTTGATAACCCTATAAAATCCTTGAAAAACCTATAAAACCCTAGAAAACCCTAAAATACACTAAAAATCATAGAAAACCTTAAAAAACTCTAGAAAACTCTAAAATCCCTAGAAAATCCTAGATAACACTAGAAAACCTGAAACACCCTAGAAACCCTAGAAAACCTTAAATAACCCTAGAAAACCCTAGAAAAAACTTAGAAAATCCTAGAAAATCCTAGAAAACCCTAGAAAACCCTAAATTGCATCTGATATCTTACGTTCTTTTTGTCACTTAGAACTACTTCAACTGTCAGCACTTCAGTTGCTGCGATTGCTGCTCCCAAATTGCCATCTGAAATTACAAGGAAGACTGTGAAAGAGATATGTGATGCATTTCTATTCTTTCCTTGTTCCTTATTTTATGTGCATTTGGCTTAGAAAATTGAATTAATTGATAAGTTAAGAAAAGAATTGTACTTTTATTGAGTGTTAAACACGACTTACTGGAATATATTGAAAAGAATTAGAATATTACATAAATGATATAAACTTATTTCAAATGGATTTAGTATAAAACTTATTGAAAAGAATTGGAATATTAATGCTGCTCCTACACAGCTACCTCAATTTTATGTTGCATCAAGTCCTGGTAAGTGACCCAAACAAGCCAGCTAAGGATGTTACAAAATACAATTAATCAAAGTGCACAGAGAAGATAGAGAACATACAAAGTCCTTAAAATGAAGATTTTCATCACCAAGAAATCATGTTCTCCCTGCCAACAAAAAAGTAAACTAACAAGTATAAACTACAATCTATGCCAAAATGTATAAAAACTATAATATCTATAGTAAAATCGTTCAAAATTGAAGGAAGTCAAACAATTTAAGGGGCATAGAACAATAGTATGTTTCGTAACACACATTTCCATTTTTTTAAATTCAATTTAAGAAACTTTAATTCAGATATGAAATGAGTTAAATCAAAAGAGAAAACAAAACACTACCAGTATTGCTAGAGTATTCAAAACCACCAAACTGAGGAACCGAAGAAGGACATTCCGAAGGAAAAGTAATCGAAAGCCTTTGGAACAAAGAAGCGTGCAAATCCCTTCCTACACCACCACAGGTCGTGGACATTCTGCTTCCTCTCTCTTTCCACTTCACATCGAATTTCCCATTCTCTTCATCTTTCACAATTGAGAGATTCGGTAAGGTTTCTTCGAAGACCTGCAACATTGGCTTCCGGAGTTGTTCCTCATTGAAACACGATCGAACCAAACGAAGTTCCATCAACAATCGCTCGATGTCAACATCACGAACCACCCTAATTGCACTGATTTGACGCTCCACTGCCACAAACACACAGGTAGAGTTTTAATGAAAATAAATAGTGAAAACTTTATGCTGATCAAAAAATTTGTTATTTGATCTTGTTGTACCTTTGATTTCAAGCTCCTTGAATTGAGGTTGCTGCGTTTCGGTTTTAAGTTCCTTCAATTGAGTTGATTGTTTGACCATTTTCTTCGCTCTAGGCCTTGGAAATTTTGCCTTTAATATACTAAAAATAACCCTAAAAAAGCCTAAAAAATCCTGAAAAACCCTAAAAGATCCTAGAAAACCTTAGATAACCCTAGAAACTTTAGAAAAACACTAGAAAATCTTAGAAAAATCCTAGAAAACAATAGAAAACCCAAGAAAGTCCTAGAAAAACCTTAAAAAACCCTAAAAACCATAAAAAAAATTCTAGAAAAACCTAAAACCCTAGAAAATCCCAGAAAAAAACCTAGAAAACCCTAGAAAATTCTAGAAAACCCTAGAAAACACTAGAAAAACCCTAGAAAATCCTAGAAAAGTCTAAAATCACTAAAGAAACCTAGAAAACCCTAACAAACTATAGAAAATCCTAAAAACCCTAGAAAACCCTAGATAACCATAGAAAACCTTAGAAAACCCTAGATAACCCTAGAAAACCCTAGAAAACCCTAAAAAAATCTAAGTATCCTAACAAACCCTAGAAAATCCTAGAAAACCATAAAATACCCTAGAAAATCCTAGATAATCCTAGAAAATCCAAGAAAAATCCTAGAAAACCCTAGATAACACTAGAAAATTCTAGAAAAATCCAAGAAAACCCTAGAACACCCAAAAATCCTAGAAAAATACTACAAAGCCCAAAAAACACTAGAAAATCCTAAAATACCCTAAAAACTATAGAAAATTCTAAAAACCTTAGAAAATCCTATAAAATTCTAAAACCCCTAGAAAATCCTAGATAACCCTAGAAAACCCTAGAAAAATCTTGAAAACCCTAAAAAATCCTAAAAAATCCTAAAAAATACAAGAAACCCTTAGATAACCCTAGAAAACCGTAGAAAAACACTAAAAACCCTAAAAACCCTAGAAAAACCCTAAAAAACCCAAAAAAATCCTGAAAAACTCTAGAAAATCCTAGATAACCTTAGAAAACTTTAGAAAAACACTAGAAAACCCTCGAAAATACTAGAAAAACCTTAGAAAACTCTAGAAAACAATAGAAAAATCCTAGAAAACCCTAGAAAAATCTTGAAAACCCTAGAAAAATTCTAAAAACCATAAAAACCCTATAACAACCTAAAAGCCCTAGAAAACCCTGGAAAATCCTAGAAAAACCCTAAAATATCCTAGATAACCCTAGAAAACCCTTGAAAAAAACCCTAGAAAATCCTAGAAAAATCATAGAAAACCTTAGAAAAGCCAGAGAAAACCCTAGAAAATCCTAAAAAATATAGAAAACCCGAAAAAACCCTCGAAAATCCAAGATAACCCTAGAAAACCCTAGAAAACCTTAGATAACCCTAGAAAACTCTAGAAAATCCTAAAAAATCATAGAAAATCCTAAAAACTCTAGAAAAACTCTAAAAAAATCCTAAAAAACTGTAAAAAGTCCTAGAAGATTCTAGAAAACCCCAGAAAATCTTAGAAAGACTCCTAAAAAACCCTAGAAAACAATAGAAAAACCCTAGAAAAATCTGGAAAACCCTAAAAAAAAACCTAAAAACACTAAAAGTCATAAAAAGAATATGGTTGGTCTAACAAGCAGTCATCAATTGCATAGCCATAAAGGAGTCTCATTACATGAATAAAAGATAAATTGAGAATTGCAAACAATCATATGCAAGACACTTATTACATTATATTTAATGAAGATGGATTAGAGAACCTAAATGGTAAGGCAAACCGAAGCAAACTAAGGCCTTCATTCTTCCATTTGTCTTTAATTAAATTCAAATGACAAGCAAATTAAGGCCCCAAAATGTTAACTAGTTCATTCTTTTATAAAGCAGCAAGGTTTAATCATACATGATAAACCATTATTTTATGATTTATATTGTGTTCAAATGAGTGGTTTTATCAAGTCTTTCACCCACTTATTCATATGATTAGCATGATATTACAAGTCCTTCCCAAAGTTGTTCTATGGTTCAAAAACTTGCTTCCTAGAGATCTTTTAGTTGTGAATTTGTATTCTCTTTTATACCATTCGATGCTGTGATCTGTGTATTAAGTGTTTCAGGTTTCATAGGGCAGGAATGGCTTAGAGAATGGAGAGGAAGCTTGCAAAAATGGAAGGAACACAAGAAATTGAGGAGATGACCAGCGAGAAGCGACGCAGACGCCTGGCTCACGCGGCCGCGCGAAATGGATAAAATCATAGCAACGCAAACGCGTGACTGACGCGAGCGCGTGGACTGGTATCTGCACGAATGACGCGATCACGTGGACGACGCGGTCGCGTGACATGCGCGATCTGCAGAATTAACAGAAATCGCTGGGGGCGATTTCAGGCCATATTTTGACCCAATTTTCGGCCCAGAAACACAGACAAAAGCAAGGGAACATGCAGAGACTCAACACACATACACATTAGGATAGTTTTTAGTTTTTAGATATCGTTTTACTCCTCCTCTAGGTTTTCTCCACATTCATAGGATTTTAGATTTTTGCTTTTGCTTTGGATATTGAAGAGTCATCACCTCCGTGGAAGAACTATTCTAGTTTGTTTTCCCCATTCTCTTACTCTTTTTTAGCTACTTATTCCTTTTGCTTGGATATTTATGTTACAGTTAGATTTATCAATACAGTTTATCACTTTCCCCTTTATTAATTCCGAATCTTTATTTTATTAATCATGTCTTATTCTATTATTTCTGCAAGCGTTTTATTCATGTCAATGGAGTCAATGGAGTAGACCTCCCACTTGACATGGGGGTTGATTAAAAGGAAACCCCCGAGTTGGAAAGCTTAATTGGTAATTGGGCGTTGTTGGCCTGTTCTTTATTTACCAACGCTAAACCTTCCCAAGGGAGAGGGTTAGGACTCGTGAATAAGAGCTGGCTTAACTACTTGACTTCCCTTCATTCGTTGAGGGTTAACTAAGTGGAAACAACAACCTATTACTAATTAAGTGAACGCTCAAGTGAGTAATTAAACTGGAAGTTGTTGGCTAACTTTGTACTTACTAACGCTAAACCTCCCCAAAGGAGAGGACTAGGAGTTGCAAGTAAGAGTTGGCTCAATCACTTGACTTTTCCTTATTTAGTAAGGGTTAACTAAGTAAAAACAATGACCTTTCTAATACTACACCGGAGAGATTCCAACAAGGGTGGAGCTCCCAATTGATCATTCCCCCAGTCAAGGCCTTTTAATTAGAATATATAATCTTCGCGTAATTACAATCATTTATTTTCTGTCACTTAACTCTCAAAAATTCTTGGAAAATTCCTGATTAATGAATTAGCACCCTAGTCTGCAACTCGTTGGGAGACAACCTGGGATTCATACTCCCAGTATTTTTACTTTAAACTTTGTGACAACCCTTTTTAAAATTGATTAAGCGGATTTTAGTCGATTGAGAACTATACTCACAACGTTGTTTTCTCTAGAATTTCTTAATCGATCAATTTCCGCCACGTCAATTTTTGGCGCCGTTGCCGGGGAGTTGCAATAGTGTGCTACTTCTTGGTTGGGATTTATTTATCTGTATTCTATTTTATTGTGTTTTCGTTACCATGAGCTATGTGTTTCTTCCATTGAATGATGCGTTCACTGCCTGATCCGAGCTTAGCCGCTTTTGATCCTGAAATTGAATGAACTATTTCACGTATTAGGCGAGCTCGACGTCGGTTAGCCTCTGAGGGTGGTGGAGTGATTGTCATCGATTCACCAGCCTCATCTGAGGGCGACTCTGAACCGCCATTTGAGGAAGAAACAAACCCCTCTACTACTGATTCGGTTGATTCACGTGCAGGTAACATGGCAGCACCTAGAAGAGTTACTATCCAGGAAGCTGGAGCCCCAGATTTTACACTGCATCCGTATCAAGTGCATCACCCAGCGGTAGCTGCAGATTTTGAACTAAAGACTGCACTACTCAACTTGATGCCCAAGTTTTAAGGCTTGCCTGCTCAAGAGCCTATCAAGCACCTTAGGGATTTCCAGGCAGCCTGTTCTACTGTTAGGCGTAATGGTGCAGATGAAACTTCTATTCTATTAAAAGCCTTCCCGTTCTCTCTTGAGGAAAAGGCGAGAGAGTGGTACTACACTCAACCTGGAGTGACTGTTACTAACTGGGATACGCTTAGAAGAGAATTCTTGGAAAAATACTTTCCAGCTGAAGTTACTGATAGATTAAGAAAGGAAATTTCCATGATTATTCAAAGCAAATCCGAGACTCTCTACGAATATTGGGAGCGCTACAACAATCTCCTGGAAGCATGTCCCCACCACATGATTGACAAGTTAGTGTTGCTCGGCTACTTCACACAGGGCATGAAGCCTCAAGATAAGACCACATTGGAAGGTGCTAGCAATGGGTCTATGAAAAAGTACAAGACCACTGATGAAGCATGGCAATTGATCAGCGACTTAGCTGAATTCATTAGGAATCACAGGCATAAGCAAGGCCACTCAAAAGTTGTTGCAGAGGTATCCTCTAATAGGGAAACTACTGCTCTAACCCAGAGTATATGTGAGATGACCAACTTACTGAAGCAGATGCAGTTAAATCAACAACAAGCTCAACAAGCTCAGCCTCCCCCACCACAACAAGGCCAACAGTTGGTTTCACAAAGAGTATGCGGGATCTGTGCTGATTATAATCATTATACTGATGAATGTACGCAGCTCCAACAGGAAGACAACACTGTGGCAGCCACTTATAACTTCTATGACCGCCTAAATCAAGGATACAATCAAGGTGGCAACTATAATCAAAGTGACAACCACAACCATGGATGGCAGGACAATTCCAACCAAGGTTGGAGAGATAATTCTAACCATGGTTGGAGGGACAATTATAACAGAGGAGGCAGAGATAACAATGGAAACCAGAGGTGGAATAGCAATAACACCATCAGACAGCAGAATCAGAATCAACCTTACTGGGCACCTCACCAACGACAGCCTCAAGGATTACCGCACAACCAACAACAAGTTCCTCAGATCACTTATTCTAATTCTTCATCACACGACGAGATGCTCCGTTCTATTGCACAAGGACAGCAAGACATGCATACACAACTGAACTCTACTATAAATGGTCTAACTGCTACTTTACAAGCTCTCGTCTCTCGGTTAGATTCACCACCTAATTCCACTAATCAACCTTCAAGCTCCAATGGAATTCCTTCTCAAGCCCTACCTAATCCCAAGGGTGGCATCAAAGCCATCACTCTGAGGTCCGGAACCACATTGCAGGAGAGGAACCAAGAGGAGCCAAGTTCACCAGAACACGTCCCAGCTGAGGATGTGGTGGAAGTAGAAGATGCGGAAGAGGAAGAGGACATACGGGACATAGTTGAAGAAGAAGTAACTCAACCACAGGATGATACACCAAAGGATATAAAGGCTGAAAGCAACGCCCTCCCTATCCCCTTCCCACAACTTGCAAGGAAGCCTAGAAAGCAGATGGAACTTGATCCCAAGATAGTAGAAATATTCAAAAAGGTTGAGGTAACTGTTCTCCTTTTTTATGTTATTCAGCAAGTACCTAAATACATAAAGTTTCTAAAAGATTTGTGCATACATAAAGATAAACTTCATGAATTAGGAACCATTCCTTTAGGTAGCTCCATATCTGCTTTAATGGAAAATATACCTGAAAAATGTAGTGATCCAGGCCCATGTATGGTTATCTGTACCATTGGAGGCGTAATCTTTTCTGACTGCATGTGTGATTTAGGAGCGTGCATGAGTATTATGCCCTTGTTTATATATAATGCTTTGAGGCTACCTCCCTTAAAAAGGTCGGCAGCTCGTTTTGTGTTAGCAGCTAAAAGCATTATTACAGTGGTTGGAATTGCTGAAGATGTGTTAGTGAGCATTAAAGGGCTCACATTTTCCATTGACTTCTATATCTTGGAGATGCCCCAAAATGACTCAGGAAAGCCATCATCAATCCTGCTTGGGCGACCGTTCTTGAAAACTTTGAAGTTCAAGCTGGATGCCTTTTCGGGAACCTATTCTTTTGAGATAAATGGTAGGACAGTGAGCTTCAATCTGAATGAAGCTATGAAGCATCCTCTGGAAGATCATTCCATATTTCAATGCGACATTATTGATGAAATTGTAGCTGCAGTTCACCAGGAAGAAATGGAGGAGAAACACATGGAGAAGATCCAAGTGTGGGGACACCCCCTGAACATGCTAAAGATTCCTTGCCTTTCTCACCAGTCCCAGATAATCCAGAGCCCAGCCATGAGCAGAAAATGGAATTAAAGCCTCTTCCTTCACACCTCAAGTATGCTTACCTTGAGGACAAGCAGAAGTTTCCAGTTATCATTGCAAGAGAGCTCACTTCCCAACAAGAAGAACAACTACTTAGTGTATTGAGGACGTATAAGAAAGCAATTGGGTGGAGCTTGGCGGACATAATAGGAATCAGCCCTCAAGTTTGTCAACACAGAATATTCTTAGAAAAAAGAGCAAAGTATGTCCGTCAACCTCAAAGAAGATTGAATCCAACCATCCTAGAAGTTGTCAAGAAGGAAGTAACCATACTACTTGAAGCAGATATCATTTACCCCATTTCAGATAGCGAATGGGTCAGCCCAGTACAAGTGGTGCCCAAGAAGTCTGGGGTCACAACAATAAGAAACGAGCATGGAGAACTTCTAACAACAAGAGTGCAGAATTCATGGAGAGTCTGCATTGACTATAGGCATCTCAACCTAGCCACTCGCAAGGATCATTACCCCTTGCCATTCATTGATCAAATGCTTGACCGCCTGTCAGGTAAATCTCATTACAGCTTTCTAGATAGTTATAAAGGTTATTTTCAAATCTATATAGCCCCTGAAGATTAGGAAAAGACTACTTTTACTTGTCCTTTTGGGACCTATGCTTATAAAAGAATGCCCTTTGGCTTATGCAATGCACCAGATACTTTCCAAAGGTGTATGATGAGTCTTTTCTCTGATCTCATTGAGAATTGTATGGAAGTTTTTATGGATGACTTTAGCGTCTATGGTGATTCATTTAGCCTTTGCTTGGATAGTTTATCTAGAGTATTAGAAAGGTGTGTTAGTTCAAACCTTGTTTTAAATTATGAAAAGTGTCATTTTATGGTAAAACAGGGAATTGTTCTAGGACATGTTGTTTCTGATACTGGTATCTCTGTGGATCCAGGAAAGGTGGATGTTATTTCTAGTTTACCTTACCCCTCCTCTGTGAGGGAAGTCCGTTCGTTCCTTGGCCCATGCAGGTTTTTACAGGAGATTCGTAAAGGACTTCAGTACGATAGCATTACCTTTATCCAGACTACTGCAGAAAGATATCGAGTTCAAGTTCAGTGAGGATTGTAAACAAGCATTTGATAAGCTGAAGACCGCCCTGACTCAAGCCCCAATTGTGAGAGGACCAGACTGGAATCAACCATTTGAAATCATGTGCGATGCCTCCAATCATGCAGTGGGAGCAGCACTAGCTCAGCATGACGGTAACGATCCTTTTGTAATTGCTTATGCATCTAAGACTTTAGATGGTGCTCAATCTAATTACACTACTACTGAAAAAGAGCTTCTAGCTATTGTTTTTGCTCTGGATAAATTTCGAGCCTATTTACTTGGTACTAAGGTAGTAGTGTACTCATACCATGCAGCTCTAAAATATTTATTGGCTAAAAAAGAGTATAAACCAAGGCTAATACGTTGGATACTGCTGCTGCAAGAATTTGATTTAGAAATTAAGGATAGGAGTGGTAACCAGAATTTAGTGGCAGACCACTTGAGTCGCCTTGAGCACATCAAGGATGACTCCATTCCTATCAATGACACTTTCCCATTTGATAGCTTACAGACAGTATCTGAAGTAGTTCCTTGGTATGAACCTGTAGATTATCTAGTTAGTCACACTTTCCCTCCAGATTTTACCAAGCATCAAAGAGACAAGGTGAAAAGTGAGTCTAAATATTATATATGGGATGACCCCTACTTGTGGAGGTGTGGTGCTGACCAGGTAATTAGAAGGTGTGTGCCTCAATCAGAATCCCAGTCCATTTTAGAGGCCTGCCACTCATCTGAGAGTGGAGGACATTTTGGCCCTCAAAGAACAGTTAGAAAAGTTTTAGACTGTGGTTTCTGGTGGCCTACTCTCTTTAAAGATGCTGCTAACCTTTGTAAATCTTGTTCCCCTTGCCAAAGGTTTGGTAATATATCCAAGAGGGATGAAATACCTCAACAAAGCATGCTTTTCTGTGAAATTTTTTATGTTTGGGGCATTGACTTCATGGGTCCATTTCCAAATTCTAATGGTCACCTTTATATACTGTTAGCTGTAGATTATGTTTCTAAATGGGTGGAAGCAATTCCTACCCGCACTGATGATGCTAACACAATTGTTTCCTTTGTTAGAAACCATATTATTCATCACTTTGGATCACCACAAGCAATCGTGAGCGATTAAGGCACTCACTTTTGTAACAGGAGACTAACAAGATTACTGAAGAAGCATGGGATAATTCATAAAGTATCAACAGCCTACCACCCCCAGATTAATGGGCAAGCCGAGGTATCTAACAGAGAGATAAAACGCATACTGCAGAAGATAGTCAAGCCTCATAGGAAGGACTGGAGCACCAGGCTCCAAGACACGCTGTGGGCATATCGGACAGCATACAAGACACCAATCGGGATGAGTCCTTTCCGCTTAGTTTATGGAAAGGCCTGTCACCTCCCAGTTGAGATAGAACACAAAGCCTTCTGGGCGGTGAAGGAATGCAACATGGATCTTGCAGAAGCCGGAGCTGAGAGGAAGTTGCAACTGCAAGAATTAGAAAACCTTCGACTAGAAGCTTATGAGAACTCCAGGCTGTACAAAGAGAAGGCGAAGGCTATGCATGATAAGAACATCAAGAGGATGGAGTTCCAACCTGGGGACTTAGTCCTCCTTTACAACTCCAGAATGAGGCTCATGCCAGGCAAGTTGAGGTCCAGATGGGACGGTCCCTATCGAGTAGAGAAGGCAGAGCCATACAGAGTCTTTCACTTGAGCCATCCTTCAAGCTCTGAGCTTATCAAGGTCAATAGACATCACTTGAAGTTATATCATGGCGAGAAGATGAAGAAAAAGAAGGAGCTAGAGATTTTCCTCCTGAAAGATCCACCCACAGCAGAAGACTGAGCTAGTGAAGCGTCCAACTTAAGGACGTTAAAGCAGAGTGCTGGGTGGGAGACAACCCACCATGGTATGATCTTTCCGTTTAAGTCTTAGTCCTCCTTTTAATGGCTCTTCTCATAACTTCTGCATATAGCCTACAATTGCATTAGCATCTGCATATTGCATTCTGCATAAAAAAAATGGTTGGCACGCGACAGCGTCGATGACGCGTCTGCGTCAGAGGAAAATTAGGAAAAAAAAGGAAATTAAACAGCAAGTTACGCGAGAATGTGGCTGGAGGCGTGCCTTAGGCACAAACACACCCACGCAAACGCGTCCCTGACGCGTCCGCGTCGTTTGCGAACCCAGCCCATCACGCGATCGCGTCACCCACGCGACCGCATGATCCCGCGAAATCGACGTAAAAAGGGTGTATGGTAGAATGTTAGGCTGAAATCGGGCTGGAACCATGCTTGTAGCACAAGCCCTACCACGCGAACGCGGACTCCACGCGTCCGCATCGTTTTTAAAATATAGCCATTCACGTGACCGCGTCACCCACGCGACCGCGTCACCCAAAAATTTGGCAAAAATGAATATCGAACAGAGTTGCGCGACCACAAGGCTGCTCTCGCGCTAGTAGCACGAATCACTTCACGCGAACGCATGACCCACGCGTCCGCGCCACTTCAAAAACACGCTACCCGCGCGAACGCGTGATCCACGCGACCGTGTCACCTACGCCGCACAGCTTCTCCAGATCCGGCCAAATATCTTATCTTTTCTTTTCCCAAATCCTAATCTTTTTTTCCTTCTTCTTTCGTTCTTCTCCCTTTCCTCCTTCTTTATTCTTTCTCATTTTTTTACTTACTCCCCCCCCCCCAATTCCTTCTCCTTCACCATCATCATCAAGGTTCTTTTCTTTTCTTCTTCTCTTATCTATTTTATTTTTATTTTCTTCTTCCCTCCTCTTATCTATGTTTTCCTTTTCTTTTCTTTTAAACCCTTTTTATTGGTGTTGCATATTTATTTGGGTATCTATTCTCTATATTTTGCTTGTGGATTATTAATGAATTGTTTGACAATTAATATTATTTCTTGAAAGGGTTGCTTGCATGTTCAAATTTAATACTTTCAACAACATATTTACCATGCATGCTACGTGTTTGTGAAAAAGCCCGTATGGCGTTATGGAATTTTTTAAATTACTTTATCCTACTACTCTACCGCCTACTTTTCACAAAACCCCTTTCCATATTTTATTAATTGAATTTAATTGTCAATACAAACAGATTGTTAGTTTGAAACACTTGATAACCAAATTAGGCAATTAATGCTTGATATATGCTACTCATGCCTTTGCCGGCATGCTAATAAACATCTTGCATTTGCCATACTATGCCCTAGCTATATTTCTATTAATGAACTGATTGCATGGAATCGCGACCATGTCTTTCGTTCTTTATTTTCCTTACCTGGGCATTGGTTATCACTTATAGTGTCCTCTCCATTGCTCTAACCCTTAGCTTTAAAAGTTACTTTCTTTTTCCCTTTTCAGGATGGCCACCAAGAAAAGAAAGGAGAAAATCAATCCCAAACCACCAGCAAGAAGAGGAACAAAATGAGCATTAGTGGCAGAGCCATCTTCAACAGCGGTAAAACCCTCAACAAAAAGAATCAAGAGGATTATTAAGGTGGATGAAAAAGAAAAAGCCTTCCGAGCAAAGGACATTGCAAGGTTTACTAACCGTTACTGCGAGCAGATGTTCCCCATTCTGGCAGAAAGGAATTATAATAATGAACACCTTCTCATCCTTCCATCCCAAATTGCCGAATTTGTTGAGCCCCGCATTGAGCGAAGACACTGGGGATTCCTACAGAGACAGCTACGGCAGGTTAATCTTTCATGGGTAGTTGAATTCTACTCCAACTTTCACACGCCAACACTGCAGTCTGTCTATGTCCATCAGAAGCAAGTCCCCATCACTGAAGAGGCTATTCAACAAGCTTTAGATCTTCCCCCCGCCCCAGCAGGCTTGGACGCATTTCAAAAAGCCGCACTCAAGCGCGAGACATACCAATTTGACTGGGACGCAGTTCTCAAAGTTATAGCTCAACCTGGTAGCAGTTGGATCTTTGGATACCATCGATCCAGACCTAAAGGGATCTCAGCTTCTGCACTTACCTTGGAGGCTCGAGTATGGGTACAAATTATGTCCCATTACGTCTTTCTGAGCACTCACGAATCCTCCTTCACTGCAGACATGGCTGTTCTACTCTGGTGTATCCTTACAGACCAACCTCTGAACTTACCAAGACACATCCGGCAGGCCATGGGCCACATACAAATTGCGGGCAACCTACCTTTCCCTGCCTTAGTTTCAGACCTAGTCTCTGCCGCCGGAGTATCCTCCAGAGCTGGGGACACCAAAGCCATGCTTCCACAGGATGATCAGTACGTCCCTAACGGAAAATATATCAGACTTATAGCAGCCACTACCAGCCAGCCTACAGAACCGGCTGACGACATTCCTCATTCCACACCACAAGCACCTTCAACAGATCAGCTGCTCCATCAGATACTTGAGAGGTTGGACCGGCAAGAACAGAAAGCAAAGCTAAGAGAGCGCCGTAACCAGCGCCGATTCACATACCTCAAGGAGCTGCTCACGGGAAACCACCCACCAAAAGAAGATCCGGACTCCACTTCATTTACCAGCACAAGGAGCCATGACGGTCCCGACTGTGGAGATACTGCTACCAGCCCACCTTTGTTCCTGACAGATGGCACCGAGGACGGTGCAAAGCCTTAAGTGTGGGGAGGTCGGTCAGTACCTGACTTCCGGAGGTAATTTCTCTTCCCTAACATCAATAAAGTAGGATATTTAGTTAGTTTTCTTTAGCATAGGATAGATTGTTTAGAAATAGGATTATTTGCATACATATTCTATTTAGTTGAAATATAATAAGTTTCTCTTAAGACCCTATTTTTGAAAATTTTCACTAATTTAAATCAAAACTTCTTATGTAAAATTTGTTTGAAGTTATATTTAGAACATAGTTTTTGAGCCTAAGAACACACAACCTGTGAGATTTGAGCTTATTTATATGGTTACACTATTTAACCATAAATATTTTATTCCTGTGTGTTTAACTTCTCTATGATTATAATCTTTATTTTGTTTCATCCTATATGTCCCATGTTTAATATGTTCTATACATGCATAGGATTGAGGCCATTATTTGTTTAGCTCACTTATCCCAAATAAGCCTACCCTTTAAATCACCTTTGTTAGCCATTTTGAGCCTTTTAATCCCATTTGTTCTATGTTTTACCACATTACTAGCCTTAAGCGGAAAAATAATTAAATACCCCAAATTGAATCTTTGGTTAGCTTAAGATAGAAATTGTGCGTTGATTAAGTATGGGAAGACTGTGGGAACATGGGATAATGAGGGAATGTATCATGTTTCTAATTTTGAATATTGGGAAATTTGGGTACCTACTCATGTAAAACAGAAAAATAAAAATCCCTATGCATTGATATGTTATTTTAGTTTCTGTGTCCTAAAAAAAATTTAAATAAGGGGACAAAAATCACCCCAATTCTAAGTCAAGTTAAGCTCCAAGATCAATGCATAGGTAATAAAAATCAAAAGAAAAGTTGATACATGAGTATGTAATACGAAAATGAAAAATTTCTGGGTAGCTAGGCGTGATTCTAAAGTTATAGAGAATGTATGTATACTAGGTGAGAGCTTAGGTTAGTCAAAGATTCATATTTTAGCTCACTTAGCCATATATATATATATCCTCACCTTTACCTTAGCCCCATTACAACCTTAAAAAGACCTCATGATGTTTGCATTGGCACTTTAAATATTGTTGATTGGTTAGGAGTAAAACAAAGTTTAGAAAGCATGATTAAAGAAGGATAGAGTGATTACCCTATACACTAGAGAGATTAGAGTGCACACACACCATCAGTGAGGGTTCAATGCTTGATTCTATGTTCCCTGCTTTCATGAGCTGTCTTCTTACAAATTTACTTGCTTTTACTGTATGATTCTAATTAGTGGAATCTGATCTATATTTGTCTTAGAGAACTTATTTGTTTTTAACCGAATGGACAAAATCATATAGTTACATTCAAATATATATATAGGTTGCATTGCATTACATTACATGAGTCTTACATGTCCCTATTCATTCATATTTATCTCCTTCAACTAAGCATGAGGACATGCTAATGTTTAAGTGTGGGGAGGTTGATAAACCATTATTTTATGATTTATATTGTGTTCAAATGAGTGGTTTTATCAAGTCTTTCACCCACTTATTTATATGATTAGCATGATATTACAAGTCCTTCCCAAAGTTGTTCTATGGTTGAAAAACTTGCTTCCTAGAGATCTTTTAGTTGTGAATTTTTATTCTCTTTTATACCATTCGATGCCGTGATCTGTGTATTAAGTGTTTCAGGTTTCATAGGGCAAGAATGGCTTAGAGAATGGAGAGGAAGCTTGCAAAAATGGAAGGAACACAAGAAATTGAGGAGATGACCAGTGAGAAGCGACGCGGACACCTGGCTCACGCGGCCGCGCGAAATGGAGAAAATCATAGCAACGCAAACGCGTGACTGACGCGAGCGCGTGGACTGGTATCTGCACGAATGAGGCGATCGCGTGGACGACGCGGTCGCGTGACATGTGCGATCTGCAGAATTAACAGAAATCGCTGGGGCGATTTCGGGCCATATTTTGACCCAGTTTTCGGCCCAGAAACACAGACAAAAGCAAGGGAACATGCAGAGACTCAACACACATACACATTAGGATAATTTTTAGTTTTTAGATCTCGTTTTACTCCTCCTCTAGGTTTTCTCTACATTCATAGGATTTCAGATTTTTGCTTTTGCTTTGGATATTGAAGAGTCATCACCTCCGTGGAAGAACTATTCTAGTTTGTTTCCCCATTCTCTTACTCTTTTAGCTACTTATTCCTTTTGCTTAGATATTTATGTTACAGTTAGATTTATCAATACAGTTTATCACTTTCCCCTTTATTAATTCCGAATCCTTATTTTATTAATCATGTCTTATTCTATTATTTCTGCAAGCGTTTTATTCATGTCAATGGAGTAGACCTCCCACTTGACATGCGGGTTGATTAAAAGGAAACCCCCGAGTTGGAAAGCTTAATCGGTAATTGGGCGTTGTTGGCCTGTTCTTTATTTACCAACGCTAAACTTCCTAGGGGAGAAGGTTAGGACTCATGAATAAGAGCTGGCTTAACTACTTGACTTCCCTTCATTCCTTGAGGGTTAACTAAGTGGAAACAATAACCTATTACTAATTAAGTGAACGCTCAAGTGAGTAATTAAACTGGAAGTTTTTGGCTAATTTTGTACTTACTAACGCTAAACCTCCCCAAATGAAGAGGACTAGGACTTGCAAGTAAGAGTTGGCTCAATCACTTGACTTTCCCTTATTTAGTAAGGGTTAACTAAGTGAAAACGATTACCTTTCTAATACTACACCTGAGAGATTCCAACAAGGGTGGAACTCCCAATTGATCATTCCCCCAGTCAAGGCCTTTTAATTAGAATATATAATCTTCGCGTAATTACAATCATTTATTTTCTGTCACTTAACTCTCAAAAATTCTTGGAAAATTCCTGATTAATGAATTAGCACCCTAGTCTGCAAACTCATTGGGAGACAACCTGGGATTCATACTCCCAGTATTTTTACTTTAAACTTTGTGACAACCCTTTCTAAAATTGATTAAGCGGATTTTAGTCGATTGAGAACTATACTCACAACACTGTTTTCTCTAGAATTTCTTAATCGGTCAATTTCCGCCACGTCAATACACAAGCAAATTAAGCCTCTATTTGGGAAGAACACATCACAAATATTAAAAAGCTCTCACTAAATTGAATAAAGTTTAATTACACTGTATTTTTATCTCATAAAGAGACAACCCAGAACTAACCTAATAAAAAAGATAGATGAACAAAGAAATTTAAAAATTCAACTAATCCATATTCTTAACTTATCAACTCATCAATATTCAATAATCAATTAATCAAAAATCAAGAGATGCACAGAAAAATAGAAGAAGAAACACGCCATCAATGTCCATTCAATTAAGCAAATTCTAGTGCCAAAGTTCTATCATTCCAGAAAATGACACAAAACAATCATACAAAATACCATAGTTTAAAAATAAATAAATTCAATTCACAGAGGAAGAGAAAGAAAAACAAATATTTAGATAAAATAAAATAAGAGACACAAATTTAGGTTCCAAAATGAGAAATGATAACAAATAGAAGATGAAGGAAGAGAATGCATACCTAATTTTCTGAAGGAAGGAGACATTCGTTGTAGTGCTGGCAGCAGAGTTTGAAGGCGGCAGCCGAGGCTGCTAGTGGATAGAATAGCGGCGGTGTGCGTAGAGAAAGCAAAAGGTTAAAGAGAGAGTACATAGTAGAGAGCAGATCGGCATCGAGCTCAAAGGTTGCAGCCTCAACAGCAACAGCAACAATGTACAATGAAGAGATCAAAGGGATGCTGGAGAAAGAAGTGGTTGCCGTTCTGGTCTATGACAGAGCGAGAGACTGAGGGGCTGTGGAAGAAGAAGATTGGAGATTTGAAAGTAGTGGGTATTGTTGGGTAAGCAAGGAGAAAATGGGATGTCATAGTCGTTGGGATATTTTTTGGGGGATTTGTCACTCATGTATTAATTTGAAATCTTTAGATTTTTCATTTTTGTTAAATAGTTTATTAGTTTAACAATATTTCTTTATAATTAAAGATAAAATTTAAAATATGATTAAAAATCAAATATTTAAAATTTAAACAATAAAATTTAAGAAGCTAAATTGGAATAATTTAAAATAGTTTAAATACTTTAACAATAAACTATGTCAAAATATGATAAATTAGAGGATGAGAGATTCAGTGTGACTAACTTACATCATATATATGTATATATTATAAAAATATGTTATAGGTGGGTATTAACCCAAAGACCTCTCACTTGGTGCAAAATCCTAGAAAAATCCTAAATAACCCTAAAAAATCCTAGAAAACCCTAAAATATCTTGGAAAACCATAGAAAACACACAAAAAAATAATAGAAAACCCTAGAAAACTTTAGAAAAACACTAGAAAACACTAGAAATGCCTAGAAAAACCCTGGAAAATAATAGAAAAATCCTAAAAAAAATCTAAAAAACCATGAAAATCCTAAAAACCATAGAAAAATCCTAAAAAACCTAGAAAACCCTAGAAAATCTCAGAAAATTCTAGAAAACCCTAGATAAGACTAGAAAAACCTACAAAAATCCTAGAAGATCCTAGAAAACCCTAAAAAACACTAAAGAACCCTAGAAAACCCTAAAAAATACAAAAAAAAACCCAAGAAAATCCTAAAAACCCTAGAAAATCCTAAATAACCCTAGAAAACTCTAGAAAACCCTAAAAAAACCTAAGTATCCTAACAAATCCTAAAAAACTCTAGAAAATCTAAGAAAAACCCTAAAAACTCTAGAAAACCCTAGATAATCCTAAAAAATTCTACAAAATCCTAGAAAACCCTAAAAAATCCTAGAAAAATCCTAGAAAACCCTAAAAAATCCTAGAAAAACTCTATAAAACCCTAAAAATCCTAAAAACCCTAGATAACCTTACAAAAATCTAGAAAACCCTAGAAACCCCTAAAAAATCCATGAAAATTCTAGAAAACCCTAGAAAAACCCTAAAAACCCTAAAAAATTCTAAAAATCCTAGAAAATTCTAGAAAAAACCTAGAAAACCCTAGGTAACCTTAGAAAACCAAAGAAAACCCTAGAAAGACCCTAGAAAATCCTAGATAACCTTAGAAAATTCTAGAAAACCTTAGATAACCCTAGAAAACCTTAGAAAATTCTAGAAAACTCTAAAAAATCCTAGAAAACCCTAGATATTCCTGAAAAATCCTAAAAACCCTAGAAAATTCTAGGTAACCCTAGAAAATCCTAAAAAAATCTAGAAAACCCTAGAAACCCCTAAAAACCCTAGAAAACCTTAGATCACCCTAGAAAACCCTAAAAAAATCCTTAAAATAATAGAAATCCTAAAACCCCCAAAAAAATCCTAGAAAACCCTAGAAAATCTTAGAAAAATCCTAGAAAATCCTAAAAAATCCTAGAAAAATACTAGAAAAACGTAGAAAACAATAGAAAGCCCTAGAAAATCCTAGAAACATCTAGAAAATCCTAGAAAAATCTTAAAAAATCCTAAAAATCATAAAACACTAGAAAACCCTAAATACGCTAGAAAACCCAAGAAAAACCTATAAAACCTAAGAAAAAACCTAGAAAACCCAAGAAAACCCTAAAAAGCCCTAGAAAACCTTCGATAACCCTAGAAAATCCTAGATAACCCTAGAAAACCCTAGAAAACCCTAAAAAACTCTGGAAAACCTTATAAAACCCTAGAAAAATGAACAAGATATAGCAATCGTTTCAATTAGAACATTTGCTTTATACCATATATAGCTTCCATGTTATTTTCCTTGTAAACACCAAGAGGTGATCCATGGACAGAGAAGCATCTCGCCAGGTTTCGGCGGCCTAAGGGTCTTTGGTGTTATCCCAACAGATAAGCGTTGACTACTCACCTGCAAAAGGTAACAAAGCCAAATCAATCACAGCTGTTTAAAAAATAGCCTCAGCAATGAATACTAGAGTTCATAAAGTCATCCATAAAAAACAGATGGTAAAAAATAAAAGGAGGAAATACAGACATTGGGAGTCTAAAGACCTTCTTGACTTGTGAGAGTTTGAGCTTCACATGGCTCCTCAAAAACCTATGTAACAAATATTCGATCAATTCATATTATCACAATACATTGCAATCACTAATTAGTTGTTATTTGCAACCTGATTAAGTTAGTCATAATAGATTTAGCAGCGTATGCAAAGAAACTAGTAATAGAGGTAAGTTCTCTTCCATCTGTACATGAAACGATCCTAAATGAATAACAACATTTCTCATTCAAATCAATTCATGGATGCTTCAGCACATGATGGAAATGAGAATGGAAGTGCTATATTAATGCTGCTCTTACACAGCTATCCCAATTTTATGTCGCATCAAGTCCTACGTAAGTGACCCAAACAAGCCAGCTAAGGATGTTACAAAATACAATTAATCAAAGTGCACAGAGAAGATAGAGAACATACAAAGTCCTTAAAATGAAGATTCTCATCACCAAGAAATCATGTTCTCTCTGTCAACAAAGAAGTAAACTAACAGGTATAAACTACAATCTATGCCAAATGTATAAGAACTATAATATCTATAGTAAAATCGTTCAAAATTGAAGGAAGTCAAACAATTTAAGGGGCATAGAACAATAGTATGTTTCGTAACACACATTTCCATTTTTTTAATTCAATTTAAGAAACTTTAATTCAGATATGAAATGAGTTAAATCGAAAGAGAAAACAAAACACTACCAGTATTGCTAGAGTATTCAAAACCACCAAACTGAGGAACCGAAGAAGGACATTTCGAAGGAAAAGCAATCGAAAGCCTTTGGAATAGAGAAGCGTGCAAATCTCTTCCTACACCACCACAGGTCGTGGACATTCTGCTCCCTCTCTCTTTCTACTTCACATCGAATTTCCCATTCCCTTCTTCTTTTACAATTGAGAGATTCGGTAAGGTTTCTTCGAAGACCTGCAGCATTGGCTTCCAGAGCTGTTCCTCACTGAAACACGATCGAACCAAACGAAGTTCCATCAACAATCGCTCGATGTCAACATCACGAACTACCCTAATTGCACTGATTTGATGCTCCACTGCCACAAACACACAGGTAGAGTTTTAATGAAAATAAATAGTGAAAACTTTATGCTGATCAAGAAATTTGTTATTTGATTTCGTTGTACCTTCGATTTCAAGCTCTTTGAATTGAGGTTGCTGCGTTTCGGTTTTAAGTTCCTTCAATTAAGTTGATTGTTTGACCATTTTTTTCGCTCTACGCCTTGGAAATTTTGCCTTTAATATACTAAAATTAACCCTAGAAAGCCCTATAAAAATCCTAGAAAATAATAGAAAAACCCTAGAAAACAAAAAAAAAACCCTAGAAATACCTTAAAAAATCCTAAAAACCATAAAAAAAACTTTAGAAAACCCTAAAACCCTAGAACACCTTTGAAACCCCTAGAAAACACTAGAAAATCCTAAAATCACTAAAGAACTCTAGAAAACCCTAAAAACCATAAAAAAATCATTGAAAATCCTAAAAAATTTTAGATAACCCTAGAAAACTTTGGAAAAGTTCTAAAAAACCGTAGAAAATCCTAGAAATTCTAGAAAAACTCTAAAAAAATCCTAAAAAACCATAAAAAGTCCTAGAAGATTTTGGAAAACCCTAGAAAATCTTAGAAAAATTCCTAAAAAAACCTAGAAAACAATAGAAAAACTATAGAAAAATCTGGAAAACCCTAAAAAGATCTAAAAAACACTAAAAATTATAAAAAATTCCTAAAAAGCCCTAAAAAAAAACTTAAAAAAATCCTAGAAAACCCTAGACAACCCTAAAAAATTCTACAAAATTCTAAAAAATCATAAGTTGCATCTGATATCTTATGTTCTTTTTGTCACCTAAAACTTCTTCAATTGTCAGCACTTCAATTGCTGCTGTTGCTGAAACCAAATTGCCATGTGAAATTACAGAGAGAAGACTGTGGAAGAGATACGTGATGCATTCCTATTCTTTTCCATATTCCCTATTTTATGTGCATTTGGCTTAGAAAATTGAATTAATTGATAAATTAAGAAAAAATTTGCATTTTTATTGAGTGTTAAACACGACTTCCTGGAATATATCGAAAAGAATTGGAATATTGCATAAATGATATAAATTATATGTTCAAATCATTGTGTAAAGCCCTTATTTAACTGATATCGATTCCAGTGATGATAGAGGTCGGGTATTTCCAACAGAGTTGTTTATAGAATTCTGAACTAGATATTTCTTTCTTTTGCCCTGACCATTTTGGGATCCTGTAATCTTCTGTAGATTATCAAAGAGTGGAATACTGAGTTGCAAGAGCGTACTGGAAAATTTAGGAAACAGGCTAATGCTATAGCTGAGCGGGATCGTAGAATTTTGAAGAATCGTGATGTTCTATTGAGGCTTGAGGTTTCTCTCTCTGCTGATAATCTTTTTCTTTTTCTACTTTTTTTTTTCTATTGTACGCTACATGAAACAGCTTACATTTACCAATTATTTCTCTATGGCTTATATAAAATGTTTTTAATTTAGATCGAAGCGGCAAAAGTAGTTGAGACACAGTCAAACATGGAGCGGCAATTGGAGTTAATTGAGACTCATCAACAGGAGGTATTTTGAGAAGTTCTTTTTCCCATTTCTAAACAGTTTTTGGCGAGCTGCATTTAATGTGTGTTTGGCCTACTATTTATTTTAGTTGTTGTGATGTGCTGTTCATACAAGATTTTGCATGTGATTTTTTCTAGTTCTTTTATCTTCAGCAACTAGGATCTTTGTTTTTTTTTTTTTTTTTTGGTAAATTTCTCTAACATTAGGGCTCGAAACTAGCTTCTCTTCTGTTTGAAGTTAATTTTACTTAAGCATCTTTGCATTTTTATCGTATGAAGGAATTAGTTGTTTGCTTGTCTTTTTGTCATCAAGCTCATGGAGGATGGATCGACACAATCTACAAAGCTGATACTAATTATATAAAAATATATTACTTCCTGTTTGTATATTTGCATATTGGGAATTAACATACTAGTAAGAAGCTATAAATTTCATGGTTTTTACAAACTCAACAAGCAGGCAACATTTATTGATTTCAATCAGATCGTTGACATAAAGTGAATTAAACCTAGGTAGCTTGATTATTGAAGCAATTAGAATTTAGAAATAGAAAAGATTGAAATTGATAGACTCAAAATCGGAACATTTAATTTTCATTATGCTAGAAGAGTTTAGTCACTTCATCTAACTTTTATCTGGTTATCCAAATTGTTTTCTCTACATCTGAAGAGTAAGTTACTATGCTTATATAAAAATATTTTCATATTGATTTTATCATTTAACAGTTTCATCGCCCAAAAAGATAAAAAAGGAATTGAAATGAGTTGTGTTCTGAATGAATTCTTTTGTTGTCATTCCTGTATTTAGGTTGACAAGGCTTTACAAAGCATGGAGGAAGATGAAGCTGCTTCTACAAGAGAATGTTAGTTAATCCTAGTTTGTTTGGTGATTAAGTAGTATCTGGGTCCAGTGAAGGCTATTAGTAATTTTTGTTGTAATATGAATTGTAATTTTGACACCAGTACCTCTCATTCTGTCATTTCTTTGATTTATTTTTCCAATACATTGATTTGCAGGTATGAGCAGTCTGAACTGATAGAAAGGGAACTAGAGCAGATGACAGAACAGATCAAATTCATCATCCAATCTCTTAACTCAAACCAGGTAAAGGTTGTCAGTTTCAGTTGATTTGTTATTACACACAGAACTTAAAAGCGATGCTTACTTTATTGTGACATTCAGGGTGGAGAGCTTGATGCACTTGATGGAATGACTCCATTAGATGCAGTAGTTCGAATTCTAAACAATCAACTAACCTCTCTGATGTGGATAGATGAAAAGGTCAGTATTTTCCACCATGCCATTGTTTGGTGGAACTTTTTGTTGCTTCTACTTGTTAGGTATGCTTATTATTGGGTGTGTTCATTTGGGAGTGAAGTCAAGCTAACACCCTTATAATAGGTTGGATACTATACGCACCTGAACTTAGTTAAAAGCTTAGGTATTAGTTAAGATCATTCATGCTCTTTAATCCGACGGGATTGAAGTTCGATGTGCATATAAGTATTGTCTTCCCAGTATTTGGAATTTATAATAAATTTTCTCCGAAAAACAAAACAAACAAAGATCTGTAAACATGATTCCTCGACTCAAATATTCTCTAATTGTGGTTATGGTGTGTTTTTTTCGGAAGAGAAGGTGGATTCCTTGAAAACCTAATTTGCGCCTGTTTCTTCTGTCCTGTGTTTTTGCCTTATAACTGAATACAAGTGCTGTGATTTTGATCAATCCTTCTCGGGCTGAAGAATTTTCATCCCGCATTCAGAAGCTTGCTAACCAAGGTTCTGCTTCAGATCGTGAACTGACGGGTCCAAGAATCTGGATGTCCTGATATGTCGATCTTGTAAGGACCTGTTCAAAATTTAGATGAAATTCCAGCAGATAAACACACGGATTTGTGAGAGGAGGTTATTGTGCCTTTTGTGTGAGATTTGAGATGTATTGTTTGAGTGATTGTTACCATTAAATTTTCTGTTGGCCTAAATATTATTTTTTTACATATACTGTTTTTAATAGAAAAAAAATATAAGTACATTTAATATCTAAATAGGTAATGAACAAAATAATTAAAAGAATGAGAGACAAGCTTTTTCTTTTGAAAAGCTTATGTTCTTTCCTCAACATTTGTTATCATAGTATTCTTGACTATACATGAGGAAAACTCAAGAAAATCTTACATAATGTGGTCAAAAGAGATTTACGTATAAACAACTTCATTTGTAGACATATGATAGGACTCAACAACATCGATTGATCCATGTAACTAACTCAACCTAATGAGATAAAGTTGCTTTGTTGTAATATTTTTCGTTCGAACATCCAAATAAAGGCTTTTAGTTCATTCAAATAAACTAAATATCATTTAATGTTAGAATCATTAGTGGTTTAGTCTCCAGTTTATTTTAAAGTTTTTAATTCAAGAAGTATCTAAACTGAATATATTTTTGTTAGTTGTTTCAATTATCTTCAAAATCTAGCGATCTGCAAATACGAGTCTGTATCTTGCAGAATGCATTTTCTGGTTGATTGACACAGCAACTTAATATTTGTATTATAAAATCAAATACAATGAGAAAGCTAATACATACACTCTCAAATGTCTCGGTGCGCAGACTAGTGTCTTATGTACAAGAAATAGGTGTGACATGAATGAGGCAAAAGATTGATGTACGAGATGTCGAGATTATCCAAACAAATCGAAACAACCACCAATGAAACAGAGGATTACAATGCAGAGACGACCTGAGTTTCTCGTGCAGCACTGCCGGATCTACGTGTTGCTACTTCGGAGAATGAAAGAAATCATTTATCAGTGACTGGAAGTTTTCTATCAGTTCCCAGACTTTTCCTTTTATGAGCTGTAGTATCCAGCTTAACAGATACATGGCGAGCTCATTTTCTTCAGAATTCTGAGGCGTCTTGTTCTCATCTAGATGAAAGAATACAACGTGGAATGAGTCAGTTGGTTAGAGGCTGAAGCAATCTAGGATTTCAATATTTCATGAAACAGACATTGGCATTTGGCAATATTGGTGTCGTTCGTTCAACATAGCTTCTTTGTGACAGTTTTCACTTAGCCACCACTAGTAATTATTATTGTTATTATTATTCAAAATACTCAAATGCCATGCCAATGACTCACTAGTCAAGTGGCAAAGTCAACTAGAAAAGAAGGTGTGCATGGATAAACATCCAGTGGGGAAACAAACTGTTTTGATGCGTGGCTCCCTAAGTTATGAGTAAACACTCTTTATAGGTTATATCAAGAGGCCAGAAGGATTGGTTTCCGCTATGTTGGTAAACCCAGCAAAGGTAATATAAAGAAAAATGTCAAAAGTAAAAAAGAAAGAGAAGTATTTGGAAGTCAGCAACTTTTAGTATTTTTGACTATCATTTGACAAGCACAAATACTAAATTGTCTTTAACAAATAAATTTTACTAGTTCATGTGTTTAAAACTCTAAAAAATGTGGGGACAAACTATTGATTCATGTGTGTAAAACTCTAATAAATATAGATATAAATTATATGCTTTTTGTATGCAAAACTTTTATAAATATGGGGACGCCTTTCAAGTACTGGCAAAAAATGATAATATTTGCTATCCATATAGCATTGCTAAAAAAGAAATACTCAACTGCAATTGCTAGCCGCTGCATCTTAGTGATTTAATTTTGTTTAGCTTCTTCATTTTATAAAATAAGAGGGGGTCTTGGAGCAACTACGAGTTCTCTTCGTGGCGGCGAAGGCAAAGGGATGGAGTCCCATTGAGAAGAATGAACAAAGTGAGGATCTCGACGATCCACCGAAGGGGTTTTTTGTTTTGAGATTCGGTTTTGGTTTTGGGTCAAAGTCAAAAGCAAAATGTATGCTCTTGTTTGAATTTTTTTTTAAATAACGTCACATTCCGTCTCTTCGCACCATCCTCCTATTTCTTCTAATTGGTTGTCGTTCAGACCTACCTACTAGGCATTCACAGCGCGCCGTCGATCCGTCTACACAGATCTCCGCCGCTGCCAGAAGGAGAGCCGTCGCGAGGTGCGCATTCGGCTGCAAGTACTATTGTATTGCTTTACACGTGTAGCCGCCGCAACCGCTCTCTCGCAATCCTATGCCACTGCCACCGCTGTATCGCGACTTCAATGTCCCCCGCAGCTATTGTTTAGTTATTTGTTTCTTATCAACCAAGTCGTATGTTCATTTTATTATGTATGTGAATGGTTCTTTTCATTCTAAAGTGAATATTTATTTAGGTATACCATTGGTATTTTACTTGATTTGCTTGATTCTACATGTACATGCTTCGCAGGTTTCTTTTGTTATGTGGTTTGGATTAGATTTAGTTTAATTTTGCTTGAATTCAAGTTGGGTTTGAGTTACGCCATTTAAGCATGGTGCACGGGTGGTATTTTGGTCCAACTTGTTAGTTGTTTCTTATCAACTAAGACGGATGTTCATTTTACTATATATGCGGATGGTTCTTTTCACTAAGATATGAATATTTATTTAGGTCATACCATTTAGGTGAACGAAGCAACCCGGCACGCGACGGAAGTGCCGAAGACATGACGCAGCGGCGTGGAAGAAAGGCCAGAGGTGCAGCGTTGGAGCAGCGGCGGAACAAAGCCTCTGGCTCGGCGACGATGCAACATCACTTCCTAGGCTTTGAAATGGGCAGAGTAGCAGTGCGCGAAGAATGGGGAGAAGACGCGACTGCGCGGCGATGACACAGCGGCAGTGGTGTGGCGTCCGAGCAACGGCGAAACTGCAATTCTCTTAGTGGGTTAGCAACGGCAGGCGAGGGTGGCATTAGAAAGCTTCGTTTTCAGCAATAGGGAAGGCGGCGATGAGGTGATGCGGTGAAAAAACATAGTTGACATTAGGGGTAGGTGAAAACAGGATTCAGGTTAAGAAAGAAGGTAAAATGAAAAAGTAAAATTAAAAATTCGGTGGAGTAATTATATTGGATATTATTTTTATGTTTAGTAGGTAGTAAATTGTTTACGTTGTTCATAATTTTTGTTGTCTACATAAATATATGATATTATCTGTGATAATTAATTTATGGCATCATTTATATTCACTTGTGACATAAAATTTAAAAAATATTTGTGTATTTATTTCCATTCAAACTTTAATTATGTGTTGATTGATTAATGTATAATTTGATGTGTTAAAAATATATAAATAGTTTGTCTAAAAAGGATAATTTGTCCCAAAAAAATGTTTGATTATGATATTTAGAGTATTTTATCATATAAAAAGTATGACGGTCTTCCTTCTCCTCCTCTTCTTCCTCTTTTTTCATCTTTTTTTTTCATCATTGTCATTATCACCACCATCATACAACCGCATCCATTTCCTCTTCCTCATTCTCTTCCTGTTTTTTTTTTATTTGAATTTTTTTGATCTTTTCCTTCATTTTCTTCTTCCTCCTCCATCATCATTATCGTCATCACCAACAACACCAACATTTTGCTAACATTTTTATTGATTTTGATTCTCTATGGTGATCGAATGAACCGAAAATATTATCAAAACAAAACCATTGTATAATACCAAATGAACCGAAAATGGTCCATTATATAAATTCGAATTCAGAAACACCTTCATCTCGAATGAACCGAAAATATTATCAAAACAAAACCATTGTATAATACTAAATGAACCGATAATTGTCCATTATATAAATTCAAATTCGATGATAACGATAACGACGATACGTATTAGAAGAAGACAATGACGATAACGATGATAATGATGATGATGATGGATGAGAAAGATAAAAAGGAAGAAGAAGACGAAATTCCAATAGGAGGAGGAGGAGGAGGAGGAGGAGGAAGTGTTGTTGGTGACGACGGTAACGAAATTGAAAAATAATAAAGAAAAAAGAGGAGAAGAAGAAGAAGACATAGCATCCGGAGTGAAGAAGAAGAAGAATAACGTGAATTTGCGAAGAAGAAGAAATGCAAGGGGGAAGAAAACGGAAAAAAACGTGTAACTTAAATCACTTGGATGAACTTTGATGTAAAATTCCTTGAATGTGGAGAATTACTCAAAATACATCTTTTGATGGTTATTAAAAGAGCATTTTTAATACATGATTTTAGTTTAATTTATTTTGAGTATTATAAAATATTACATTAGAATTTATAGAATTATATGTTATAAATAATAGAATAAAATAATAAATAAATTCTTAAAAATTTATACTTTGAAAAATTAATTCTTAAAGAAAAAATACCAATAAAGATTTTTAGGATAGTAGATGTGGACACATTACTTTTAAATTAGTCTCTATGATTAAAGTAGAAGCTCTTAATTTAAACTAATATATCCACCTTTATTATCTTGGAGAATTTTATTGATACTTTTTTTTCTTTAAAAATAATCTGTCCGAAATATAAATCTTCAAAATGTATTTGTCACTTTAAATAATAAAAAGGATTTTTAAAATTTAATTAATATATGTGCTAAGAACAAATTTTAATATTATTAATTAAAAAAATTTGTATAAAAAATATAAAATTTAAATTTTTAATATATTTATAATTTATTTTTTAAAGTAAAAAATTTAATTTTTTTATTATTCTTACTCAGTGTTACTAAAACTGAATTAATATAGTACACCATAATTAACCAGTGTACCATAAGCCTGTCAAATGACACCAACCGATAGTCACCAAAAAAAAAAAATGACACCAACCGATGCACCCAAACCGTAGCATCCATAGATAACAATTAACAAGATTATAGGTGAAAAGAGAGTAAGCAGCGACAATCATTGCTCACCTCAACAACCTTGAATCTGGAAATTCAGTCTGTGATGGGTGGTGGAACCATGCCTCAGCGTCGTTAAGCTCAAATCTGGAAAAGCTTTCTCCTCCGCCGCCAACTTCATCTTCATTTTCTTCTCCTAATAATCTCAAGCCTCCAAACGCAAACACTGCTTTATCTACTTCTATCTCTCACAGCAATGAACCTAGTAGAGAGCTTATGCCGGTGGATCCGAAAGAAGTTGCCAAAAAAGCCAACAGTAGTCTCTATGATCACGTCTTTGAAACGGTTCCATCTCAACGGGAAGTTGAGGATCCCATATCAGCTCTTCTAAAGTGAGTTCTACATAGTTCTCAATTTCTTATTCTTACCTAATGTTTGCATTCTGGGAGTTTCTTTTGTTACTTGAGCTGCTTTTACATAATTTGAACTTGTTAGTTCTGGATATTGCTTATTTTTGGAAATATTTGTGGGGAAATTACCATGGCTTAGGTTTCGAGTATGGTCAGACATGTTGATGGATAATTTACTAATTTTCCAGTGTTCTGGGGATTTAAATTTGAAGATTTTAGTCATTAAATTGGTTCCCGTTTTAATCTTAAACAACAAATGAAATACCAAATCGGTCAGAATATCATATGGTACACTTTGCTACTTAACAAGTTTTTATTCTCTAAAAATTCTTGAAAACTAATTCCGTGTTTTTTTGTAGTCTTGAAGGAGTAGTATGTCTTATGATAAGATCTAGCTAAGGAGGGATGAATTTGTTTGGAAATAAACAAAAATTCCAATTTATTTAGTCTATTTCCTACCTGGACTATTTTGTGTATTTCCCGGTCAAAAGACTTAGACTGTACTTCTTCATGTGGTTTCAATTTTTCTAGAATTAGTGTATTACTGACTTGCGCAAACTACCATAACGATTAAAATCTCAAGTATCCTTTTCAAATTGATTTGTCAGTTTTATAGAAGCGGTATCATCCTCGAGCTCAAATCGACAAATCACAAGCTCTTCTGATTCGAGGATATTTATGTCTGAGGGATATAAACGATTATATGATGCAATCCAGTTGCTGCAAACTGATCCATCAATTAAGGTTCCATTTTGAAGTTTTACAACATTTGAAAGTTTTTTTATGCTTCTCAAAGTGAAACAGTACAAATTTACATAGTGGTAACTACGTATATAACCATAATCCAACATGGATATGATTATGAAAATGAGAATAATTTTAGATTTTTAGGCAATTGGGTAATTTTCTACCCGGTGTAATTCAGTTTTACAAAATCATCATGTACGACAAAAAAAAAAACAGCTTGATCAATATACAATAAGTAATAGATATTGAAAATAAATAAATAAAATGAATATGGCTTCATTCCTTTGCGTTCTGTAAAATTATTTTTTTAAATTGTCAATTTTATGAAATTAGTTTCTATAATAATTATCTTGTTTTATGGGTGATAAATTTGTTATTTTAAAGACATACTTTTATGGGTTCTTACTTTTCCACATCTTGGAATTTTTTCATTTATATACAGATCATCTCATTATAATTAACGCTATTTGCGATTATTTTCTTCAAAATTTGTTATTATTTATGCATTTATTATTAAAATTTTTATGACCTCTGTTAGATTTGTTCGTTAACTTTGTATGGGACTACAATTTCCTAGTAGAGATTAGTGGTGTCGCTGTCATCTGATAAAGCTATTTGGGATGCTGTCATGAGCCATGTGCAGCATCAAAAGCTCCTAGAGATGCCTGATTCAGGTCTTTATTTCTACTTATATGCATATTTATTTTATAAAATGAAACTCAACCCTGTGCACAAATATTCCGCTTTATGCAAATTCCAGGAAAGTGTATAATGTATTTTAAATTTTTAACTGATAAACGGATTAGGGACTGATTTCACAGTTTGAATTTGACCTCAAAATCACACGGAGAGAACTCGTAGTTGCTCCAAGACCCCCTCTTATTTTATAAAATGAAGAAGCTAAACAAAATTAAATCACTAAGATGCAGCGGCTAGCAAGTACAGTTGAGTATTTCTTTTTTAGCAATGCTGGATGGATAGCAAATATTATTATTTTTTGCCAGTACTTGAAAGGCAATAATTTATACCCATATTTATAAAAGTTTTGCATAAATTAGTAAAATTTATTTGTCAAAGATAATTTAGTATTTGTGCTTGTCAAATGATAGTCAAAAATACTAAAAGTTGCTGACTTCCAAATACTTCTCTTTCTTTTTTACTTTTGACATTTTTCTTTATATTACCTTTGGTGGGTTTACCAACATAGCGGAAACCAATCCTTCTGGCCTCTTGATATAACCTATAAAGAGTGTTTACTCATTTGTGCATGCAGCAACCCATTGGCCAGCGGCAAACCCTTAAATGGAACTCAGTACCGCGACGGATTAATCCTTGACCTGTCGGGTTGGGGGATACCGTGGGAAACCAAAAAAAAAAAAGAGTGTTTACTCATAACTTAGGGAGCCACGCATCAAAACAGTTTGTTTTCCCACTGGATGTTTATCCATGCACACCTTCTTTTCTAGTTGACTTTGCCACTTGACTAGTGAGTCATTGGCATGGCATTTGAGTATTTTGAATAATAATAACAATAATAATTACTAGTGGTGGCTAAGTGAAAACTGTCACAAAGAAGCTATGTTGAACGAACGACACCAATATTGCCAAATGCCAATGTCTGTTTCATGAAATATTGAAATCCTAGATTGCTTCAACCTCTAACCAACTGACTCATTCCACGTTGTATTCTTTCATCTAGATGAGAACAAGACACCTCAGAATTCTGAAGAAAATGAGCTCGCCATGTATCTGTTAAGCTGGATACTACAGCTCATAAAAGGAAAAGTCTGGGAATTGATAGAAAACTTCCAGTCACTGATAAATGATTTCTTTCATTCTCCGAAGACGCAACACGTAGATCCGGCAGTGCTGCACGAGAAACTCAGGTCGTCTCTGCATTGCAATCCTCTGTTCCATTGGTGGTTGTTTCGATTTGTTTGGATAATCTCGACATATCGTACATCAATCTTTTGCCTCATTCATGTCACACCTATTTCTTGTACATAAGACACTAGTCTGCGCACCGAGACATTTGAGAGTGTATGTATTAGCTTTCTCATTGTATTTGATTTTATAATACAAATATTGAGTAAGTTGCTGTGTCAATCAACCAGAAAATGCATTCTGCAAGATACAGACTCGTATTTGCAGATCGCTAGATTTTGAAGATAATTGAAACAACTAACAAAAATATATTCAGTTTAGACTTTAGATACTTCTTGAATTAAAAGCTTTAAAATAAACTGGAGACTAAACCACTAATGATTCTAACATTAAATGATATTTAGTTTATTTGAATGAACTAAAAGCCTTTATTTGGATGGCCGAACGAAAAATATTACAACAAAGCAACTTTATCTCATTAGGTAGAGTTAGTTACATGGATCAATCGATGTTGTTGAGTCCTATCATATGTCTACAAATGAAGTTGTTTATACGTAAATCTCTTTTGACCACATTATGTAAGATTTTCTTGAGTTTTCCTCATGTATAGTCAAGAATACTATGATAACAAATGTTGAGGAAAGAACATAAGCTTTTCAAAAGAAAAAGCTTGTCTCTCATTCTTTTAATTATTTTGTTCATTACCTATTTAGATATTAAATGTATTTATATTTTTTTTTCTATTCTTTTAAAAACAGTATATGTAAAAAAAATAATATTTAGGCCAGCAGAAAATTTAATGGTAACAATCACTCAAACAATTCATCTCAAATCTCACACAAAAGGCACAATAACCTCCTCTCACAAATCCGTGTGTTTATCTGCTGGAATTTCATCTAAATTTTGAACAGGTCCTTACAAGATCGACATATCAGGACATCCAGATTCTTGGACCCGTCAGTTCACGATCTGAAGCAGAACCTTGGTTAGCAAGCTTCTGAATGCGGGATGAAAATTCTTCAGCCCGAGAAGGATTGATCAAAATCACAGCACTTGTATTCAGTTATAAGGCAAAAACACAGGACAGAAGAAACAGGCGCAAATTAGGTTTTCAAGGAATCCACCCCCCCCCCCTTCCCTTCCGAAAAAACACACCATAACCACAATTAGAGAATATTTGAGTCGAGGAATCATGTTAACAGATCTTTGTTTGTTTTGTTTTTCGGAGAAAATTTATTATAAATTCCAAATACTGGGAAGACAATACTTATATGCACATCGAACTTCAATCCCGTCAGATTAAAGAGCATGAATGATCTTAACTAATACCTAAGCTTTTAACTAAGTTCAGGTGCGTATAGTATCCAACCTATTTTAAGGGTGTTAGCTTGACTTCACTCCCAAACGAACACACCCAATAATAATACTAAGCATACCTAACAAGTAGAAGCAACAAAAAGTTCCACCAAACAATGGCATGGTGGAAAATACTGACCTTTTCATCTATCCACATCAGAGAGGTTAGTTGATTGTTTAGGATTCGAACTACTGCATCTAATGGAGTCATTCCATCAAGTGCATCAAGCTCTCCACCCTGAATGTCACAATAAAGTAAGCATCGCTTTTAAGTTCTGTGTGCAATAACAAATCAACTGAAACTGACAACCTTTACCTGGTTTGAGTTAAGAGATTGGATCATGAATTTGATCTGTTCTGTCATCTGCTCTAGTTCCCTTTCTATCAGTTCAGACTGCTCATACCTG
Organism: Arachis ipaensis; assembly: GCF_059453495.1. Lineage (NCBI taxonomy): Eukaryota > Viridiplantae > Streptophyta > Magnoliopsida > Fabales > Fabaceae > Arachis > Arachis ipaensis. Next base: position 159,717 of record NC_142437.1, read on the forward strand.
CAAATCAATGTATTGGAAAAATAAATCAAAGAAATGACAGAATGAGAGGTACTGGTGTCAAAATTACAATTCATATTACAAAAAAAATTACTAATAATAGCCTTCACTGGACCCAGATACTACTTAATCACCAAACAAACTAGGATTAACTAACATTGCATCTCTTGTAGAAGCAGCTTCATCTTCCTCCATGCTTTGTAAAGCCTTGTCAACCTAAATACAGGAATGACAACAAAAGAATTCATTCAGAACACAACTCATTTCAATTCCTTTTTTATCTTTTTGGGTGATGAAACTGTTAAATGATAAAATCAATATGAAAATATTTTTATATAAGCATAGTAACTTACTCTTCAGATGTAGAGAAAACAATTTGGATAACCAGATAAAAGTTAGATGAAGTGACTAAACTCTTCTAGCATAATGAAAATTAAATGTTCCGATTTTGAGTCTATCAATTTCAATCTTTTCTATTTCTAAATTCTAATTGCTTCAATAATCAAGCTACCTAGGTTTAATTCACTTTATGTCAACGATCTGATTGAAATCAATAAATGTTGCCTGCTTGTTGAGTTTGTAAAAACTATGAAATTTATAGCTTCTTACTAGTATGTTAATTCCCAATATGCAAATATACAACAGGAAGTAATATATTTTTATATAATTAGTATCAGCTTTGTAGATTGTGTCGATCCATCCTCCATGAGCTTGATGACAAAAAGACAAGCAAACAACTAATTCCTTCATACGATAAAAATGCAAAGATGCTTAAGTAAAATTAACTTCAAACAGAAGAGAAGCTAGTTTCGAGCCCCAATGTTAGAGAAATTTACCAAAAAGAAAAAACAAAGATCCTAGTTGCTGAAGATAAAAGAACTAGAAAAAATCACATGCAAAATCTTGTATGAACAGCACATCACAACAACTAAAATAAATAGTAGGCCAAACACACATTAAATGCAGCTCGCAAAAAACTGTTTTTTTTTGTTTTTTTGGTGACTGCAAAAAAAAAAAAAAAAAAAAAAAAAAAAAAAAAAAAACTGTTTAGAAACGGGAAAAAGAACTTCTCAAAATACCTCCTGTTGATGAGTCTCAATTAACTCCAATTGCCGCTCCATGTTTGACTGTGTCTCAACTACTTTTGCCACCTCGATCTAAATTAAAAACATTTTATATAAGCTATAGAGAAATAATTGGTAAATGTAAGCTGTTTCATAGAGCGTACTATAGAAAAAAAAAAGTAGAAAAAGATTATTAGCAGAGAGAGAAACCTCAAGCCTCAATAGAACATCACGATTCTGCAAAATTCTGCGATCCCACTCAGCTATAGCATTAGCCTGTTTCCTAAATTTTCCAGTACGCTCTTGCAACTCAGTATTCCACTCTTTGATAATCTACAGAAGATTACAGGATCCCAAAATGGTCAGGGCAAAAGAAAGAAATATCTAGTTCAGAATTCTATAAACAACTCTGTTGGAAATACCCGACCTCTATCATCACTGGAATCGATATCAGTTAAATAAAGGCTTTACACAATTATTTGAACATATAATTTATATCATTTATGCAATATTCCAATTCTTTTCAATATATTCCAGTAAGTCGTGTTTAACACTCAATAAAAATGCAGTTCTTTTCTTAATTTATCAATTAATTCAATTTTCTAAGCCAAATGCACACAAAATAGGGAATATGGAAAAGAATAGGAATGCATCACGTACCTCTTCCACAGTCTTCTCTGTAATTTCACATGGCAATTTGGGAGCGGCAACAGCAGCAAGTTCTAGGTGACAAAAAGAACGTAAGATATCATATATAACTTAGGATTTTCTAGGATTTTCTAAAATTTTAAAGTTTTTTAAGATTTTTCTAAGCTTTTCTATGATTTTTTAGGTTTTTCTAGGTTTTTTTTAGGATTTTCTATGAGTTTTTTATGATTTTTAGTGTTTTTTAGATTTTTTTTAGGGTTTTTCAGATTTTTCTATGGTTTTTCTATTGTTTTCTAGGGGTTTTTAGCAATTTTTTTAAGATTTTTTAGGATTTTCCAAAATCTTCTAGGACTTTTTATGGGTTTTAGGATTTTTTTTAGAGTTTTTCTAGAGTTTTTTGGATTTTCTACGGTTTTTTAGAACTTTTCTAGAGTTTTCTAAGGTTATCTAAAGTTTTCTAGGGTTTTCTAAATTTTTCTATTGTTTTCTAGGGTTATCTAGGATTTTTTAGGATTTTTTATGGTTTTTCTAAGGTTTTCTATGGTTTTTCTAGGATTTTCTAGGATTTTTTAGGGTTTTCTAGGATTTTCTAGGGGTTTTAGGGCGTTATAGGGTTTTTTTTATGGTTTTTAGGGTTTTCTAGGGTTCTTTAGTGATTTTAGGGTTTTCTAGGATTTTCTAGGGGTTTCAAGGGTGTTCTAGGGTTTTAGCGTTTTTTAAAATTTTTTTTATGCTTTTTAGGGTTTTTTAAGGTTTTTCTAGGATTTTCTTAGGTTTTTCTAGGGTTTTTCTATTATTTTCTAGGATTTTTCTAGAGTTTTTTAGGGTTAATTTTAGTATATTAAAGGCAAAATTTTCAAGGCGTAGAGCAAAGAAAATGGTCAAACAATCAACTTAATTGAAGGAACTTAAAACCGAAATGCAGCAACCTCAATTCAAAGAGCTTGAAATCGAAGGTACAGCAAAATCAAATAACAAATTTCTTGATCAGCATAAAGTTTTCACTATTTATTTTCATTAAAACTCTACCTGTGTGTTTGTGGTAGTGGAGCGTCAAATCAGTGCAATTAGAGTGGTTCGTGATGTTGACATCGAGCAATTGTTGATGGAACTTCGTTTGGTTCGATCGTGTTTCAGTGAGGAACAGCTCTGGAAGCCAATACTGCAGGTCTTTAAAGAAACCTTAACTAATCTCTCAATTGTGAAAGATGAAGGGAAATGAGGAATTTGATGTGAAATGGAAAGAGAGAGGGAGCAGAGTGTCCACGACCTGTGGTGGTGTAGGAAGAGATTTGCACGCTACTCTATTCCAGAGGCTTTCGATTGCTTTTCCTTCGGAATATCCTTCTTCGATTCCTCAGTTTGGTGGTTTTGAATACTCTAGCAATACTGGTAGTGTTTTGTTTTCTCTTTCGATTTAACTCATTTCATATCTGAATTAAAGTTTCTTAAATTGAATTAAAAAAAAATGGAAATGTGTGTTACGAAACATACTATTGTTCTATGCCCCTTAAAATGTTTGACTTCCTTCAATTTTGAACGATTTTACTATAGATATTATAGTTCTTATACATTTTGGCATAGATTGTAATTTATACCTGTTAGTTTACTTCTTTGTTGATAGGGAGAACATGATTTTTTGGTGATGAGAATCTTCATTTTAAGGACTTTTTATGTTCTCTATCTTCTCTGTGCACTTTGATTAATTGTATTTTGTAACATCCTTAGTTGGCTTGTTTAGGTCACTTATGCAGGACTTGATGCGACATAAAATTGGGGTAGCTGTGTAGGAGCAGCATTAATATAGCACTTCCATTCTTATTTCCATCATGTGCTGAAGCATCCATGAATTGATTTGAATGAGAAATGTTGCTATTCATTTAGGATCGTTTCATGTACAGATGGAAGAGAACTTACCTCTATTACTAGTTTCTTTGCATACGCTGCTAAATCTATTATGACTAACTTAATCAGGTTGCAAATAACAACTAATTAGTGATTACAATGTATTGTGATAATATGAATTGATTGAATATTTGTTACATAGGTTTTTGAGGAGCCATGTGAAGCTCAGACTCTCACAAGTCAAGAAGGTCTTCAGACTCCTAATGTCTGTATTTTCTCCTTTTATTTTTTACCATCTGTTTTTTATGGATGACTTTATGAACTCTAGTATTCATTGCTGAGGCTATTTTTGAAACAGCTGTGATTGATTTGGCTTTGTTACCTTTTGCAGGTGAGTAGTCAGCGCTTGTCTGTTGGGATGACACCCAAGACCCTTAGGCTGCCGAAACCTGGCGAGATGCTTCTCTGTCTATGGATCACCTCTTGGTGTTTATAAGGAAAATAACATGGAAGCTATATATGGTATAAAGCAAATGTTCTAATTGAAACTATTGCTATATCTTGTTCATTTTTCTAGGGTTTTCTAGGGTTATTCAAGGATTTCCACAGTTTTTTAGGGTTTTCTAGGGTTATCTAGGATTTTCTAGGGTTATCTAAGGTTTTATAGGTCTTTTTAGGGTTTTATTAGGTTTTTTCTAGGGTTTTATAGGCTTTTATAGGTTTTTATAGGTTATCTAGGGTTTTATAGGTTTTTTCTAGGGTTATTCAAGGATTTCTAGAGTTTTTTGGGTTTTTTAGGGTTATTTATGATTTTCTAGGGTTATCTAAGGTTTTATAGGCCTTTTTAGGGTTTTCTTAGGTTTTTTCTAGGGTTTTATAAGTTTTTCTTCGGTTTTCTAGTGTATTTAGGATTTTCTAGAATTTTTATGATTTTTAAGGTTTTTTAAGATTTTTCTAGGATTTTCTAGATTTTTCCATGGCTTTCTATTATTTTCTAGGTTTTTCTAGTATTTTTCTAGGATTTTCTAGGTTTTTTTTCTAAGATTTTCTAGGGTTTTCTAGGAATTTTAGGGGTTTTTAGGGTTTTCTAGGGTGATCTAAGGTTTTCTAGGATTTTTAGGGGTTTTTAGGGTTTTCTAAATTTTTTTAAGGTTTTCTAGGGTTACCTAGAATTTTCTAGGGTTTTTTAGGATTTTTCAGAGTTATCTAGGTTTTCTATGATTTTTTAGGGTTTTCTACGATTTTTATAGGGTTTTCTAGGGTTATCTAAGGTTTTCTAGAATTTTCTAAGGTTATCTAGGATTTTCTAGGGTTTTTAAGATTTTTTATGGTTTTTAGGGTTTTTAGGGTTTTTCTAGGGATTTCTAGAATTTTCATGGATTTTTTAGGGTCTTTAGGATTCTTAAGGTTTTTAGGGTTTTGTAGAGTTTTTCTAGGAGTTTTTAGGGTTTTCTAGGATTTTTCTAGGATTTTTAGGGTTATTTTAGGGTTTTCTAGAGTTTTCTAGGTTTTTTCTAAGGTTATCTAGGGTTTTCTAAGGTTTTTTAGGATTTTCTAGGGTTATCTAGGGTTTTTCTAGAATTTTTTTAGTGTTATCTAGGGTTTTCTGGGATTTTCTTGGGTTTTCTAGGATCTTCTAGGATTTTCTAGGATTTTTAGGTTTTTCTAGGGTTATCTAGGGTTTTTTAGAGTTTTTTAGGATTTTTCTAGGGTTTTTTAGGGTTTCTAAGGTTTTCTAGGATTGTCTTGGTTTTTCTAGGGTTTTCTACGATTTTCTAGGGTTTTTAGTTTTTTTAGGGTTTTTTTTATGGTTTTTAGGATTTTTTAGGATTTTTCTAGGGTTTTCTAGATATTTTTAGGGTTTTCTAGGATTTTTCTATTGCTTTCTAGGGTTTTTCTAGGGTTTTCTAGGGTTTTCTAAAGTTTTCTAGGGTTATCTAGGGTTTTCTAGGATTTTGTAGGGTTTTGTAGGATTTTTCTAGGATTTTGTAGAATTTTTTAGGATTATCTAGGGTTTTCTAGAATTTTTAGGGTTTTTCTTAGATTTTCTCGGGTTTTTTAGGGTTTGTTAGGATATTTCAGTTTTTTTAAGATTTTCTAGAGTTTTGTAGGGTTATCTAGGGTTTTCCTGAATTTTTTAGGATTTTTCAGGATTTTTTTGGGTTTTCTAGGTTTAATTTTAGTATATTAAAGGAAAAATTTCCAAGGCGTAGAGCGAAGAAAATGGTCAAACAATCAACTCAATTGAAGGCACTTAAAACCGAAACGCAGCAACCTTAATTCAAGGAGCTTGAAATCGAAGGTACAGCAAAATCAAATAACAAATTTCTTGATCAGCATAAAGTTTTCACTATTTATTTTCATTAAAACTCTATCTGTGTGTTTGTGGCAGTGGAGCGTCAAATCAGTGCAATTAGGGTGTGTCGTGATGTTGACATCGAGCGATTGTTGATGGAACTTCGTTTGGTTCGAATGTGTTTCAGTGAGGAACAGCTCTGGAAGCCAATGCTACAGGTCTTCGAAGAAACCTTACCAAATCTCTCAATTGTGAAAGATGAAGTGAACGGGAAATTCGATGTGAAGTGAAAAGAGAGAGGGAGCAGAGTGTCCACGACCTGTGGTGGTGTAGGAAGAAATTTGCACGCTTCTCTGTTCCAGAGGCTTTCGATAGCTTTTACTTCGAAATATTCTTCTTCGATTCCTCAGTTTGGTGGTTTTGAAAACTCTAGCAATACTGGTAGTGTTTTGTTTTCTCTTTCGATTTAACTCATTTCATATCTGAATTAAAGTTTCTTAAATTGAATTAAAAAAAATGAAAATGTGTGATACGAAACATACTATTGTTCTATGCCCCTTAAATTGTTTGACTTCCTTCAATTTTAAACGATTTTACTATAGATATTATAGTTCTTATACATTTTGGCATAGATTATAGTTTATACTTGTTAGTTTACTTCTTTGTTGACAGGGAGAACATGATTTCTTGGTGATCATTTTAAGGACTTTGTATGTTCTCTATCTTCTCTGTGCACTTTGATTAATTGTATTTTGTAACATCCTTAGCTGGCTTGTTTGGGTCACTTACGCAAGACTTGATGCGACATAAAATTGGGGTAGCTGTGTAGGAGCAGCATTAATATAACACTTCCATTCTCATTTCCATCATATGCTGAAGCATCCATGAATTGATTTGAATGAGAAATGTTGTTATTCATTTAGGATCGTTTCATGTACAGATGGAAGAGAACTTACCTCTATTACTTGTTTCTTTGCATACGTTGCTAAATCTATTATGACTAACTTAATCTGCTTGCAAATAACAACTAATTAGTAATTGCAATGTATTGTGATAATATGAATTGATCGAATATTTGTTACATAGGTTTTTGAGGAGCCATGTGAAGCTCAGACTCTCACAAGTCAAGAAGGTCTTTAGACTCCCAATGTCTGTATTTTCTCCTTTTATTTTTTACCTTCTGTTTTTTATGGATGACTTTATGAACTCTAGTATTCATTGTTGAGGCTATTTTTTAAACAGCTGTGATAGATTTGGCGTTGTTACCTTTTGCAGGTGAGTAGTCAGCACTTGTCTGTTGGGATGACACCCAAGACCTTTAGGCTGCCGAAACCTGGCGAGACGCTTCTCTGTCTATGGATCATCTCTTGGTGTTTACAAGGAAAATAACATGGAAGCTATATATGGTATAAAGCATATGTTCTAATTGAAACTATTGCTATATCTTGTTCATTTTTCTAGGGTTTTCTAGGGTTATCCAAGGTTTTCCAGAGTTTTTTAGGGTTTTCTAGGGTTATCTAGGATTTTCTAGGGATATCTAAGATTTTCTAGGGCTTTTTAGGGTTTTCTTAGGTTTTTTCTAGGGTTTTATAGGTTTTTCTTAGGTTTTCTAGCGTATTTAGGGTTTTCTAGCATTTTTATCGTTTTTAGGATTTTTTAAGATTTTTTTAGGATTTTCTAGATTTTTCTAGGGCTTTCTATTGTTTTCTAGGTTTTTCTAGTGTTTTTCTAGGATTTTCTAGAATTTTCTAGAGTTTTTCTAAGATTTTCTAGGGTTTTCTAGGAATTTTAGGGGTTTTTAGGGTTTTCTAGGATTTTTAGGATTTTTTAAGGTTTTCTAGGGTGATCTAGGATTTTCTAGGGTTTTTAGGGGTTTTTAGGGTTTTCTAAATTTTTTTAGGGTTTTCTAGGGTTACCTAGAATTTTCTAGGGTTTTTTAGAATTTTTCAGGGTTATCTGGGTTTTCTAGGATTTTTTAGGATTTTCTAGGATTTTTATAGGGTTTTCTAGGGTTATCTAAGGTTTTCTAGAATTTTCTAAGGTTATCTAGGATTTTCTAGGGGTCTTTCTAGGGTTTTCTTTGGTTTTCTAGGGTTACCTAGGGTTTTCTAGGTTTTTTCTAGAATTTTCTAGGGTTTTTAAGATTTTTTATGGTTTTTAGGATTTTTCTAGGGGTTTCTAGAATTTTTATGGATTTTTTAGGGTTTTTAGGGTTTTTAGGATTCTTAGGGTCTTTAGGGTTTTGTAAAGTTTTTCTAGGAGTTTTTAGGGTTTTCTAGGATTTTTTTAGGATTTTTTTGGGTTATTCTAGGGATTTCTAGAGTTTTTTAGGTTTTTTTTAGGGTTTTCTAAGGATATCTAGGATTTTCTAGGGTTTTCTAAGGTTTTTTAGGATTTTCTAGGGTTATCTAGGGTTTTTCTAGGATTTTTCTAGTATTATCTAGAGTTTTCTAGGATTTTCTTGGGTTTTCTAGGATCTTCTAGGATTTTCTAGGATTTTAAGGTTTTTCTAGGGTTATCTAGGATTTTCTAGAGTTTTTTAGGATTTTTCTAGGGTTTTCTAAGGTTTCTAAGGTTTTCTAGAATTGTCTAGGTTTTTCTAGGGTTTTCTACGATTTTCGAGGGTTTTTAGTTTTTTAGGGTATTTTTTTAGGGTTTTTTAGGATTTTTCTAGGATTTTCTAGATATTTCTAGGGTTTTCTAAGATTTTTCTATTGTTTTCTAAGATTTTTCTAGGGTTTTCTGGAAATTTTCTAAAGTTTTCTAGGGTTATCAAGGGTTTTCTAGGGTTTTGTAGGGTTTTCTAGGATTTTTCTAGGATTTTGTAGAATTTTTTAGGATTATCTAGGATTTTCTAGAGTTTTTCGGGTTTTTCTTAGATTTTCTCGGGTTTTTTAGGGTTTGTTAGGATACTTCGGTTTTTTTAGGATTTTCTAGAGTTTTCTAGGGTTTTCCTGGATTTTTTAGAATTTTACAGGATTTTTTAGGGTTTTCTAGGGGTTAATTTTAGTATATTAAAGTCAAAATTTCCAACGCGTAGAACGAAGAAAGTGGGCAAATAATCAACTCAATTGAAGGAACTTAAAACCGAAACGCATCAACCTCAATTCAAGGAGCTTGAAATCGAAGGTACAGCAAAATCAAATAACAAATTTCTTGATCAGCATAAAGTTTTCACTATTTATTTTCATTAAAACTCTATCTGTGTGTTTGTGGCAGTGGAGCGTCAAATTAGTGCAATTAGGGTGGTTCGTGATGTTGACATCGAGCGATTGTTGATGGAACTTCGTTTGGTTCGGTCGTGTTTCAGTGAGGAACTGCTCCGGAAGCCAATGCTGCAGGTCCTCGAAGAAACCTTACCGAATCTCTCAATTGTGAAAGATGAAGGGAATGGGAAATTCGATGTGAAGTGGAAAGAGAGAAGGAGCAAAATGTCCACGACCTGTGGTGGTGTAGGAAGAAATTTGCTCGCTTTTCTGTTCCAGAGGCTTTCGATTGCTTTTCCTTCGGAATGTCCTTCTTCGGTTCCTCATTTTGGTGGTTTTGAATACTCTAGCAATACTGGTAGTGTTTTGTTTTCTCTTTCGATTTAACTCATTTCATATCTGAATTAAAGTTTCTTAAATTGAATTAAAAAAAATGAAAATGTGTGATACGAAACATACTATTGTTCTATGCCCCTTAAATTGTTTGACTTCCTTCAATTTTAAACGATTTTACTATAGATATTATAGTTCTTATACATTTTGGCATAGATTATAGTTTATACTTGTTAGTTTACTTCTTTGTTGACAGGGAGAACATGATTTCTTGGTGATCATTTTAAGGACTTTGTATGTTCTCTATCTTCTCTGTGCACTTTGATTAATTGTATTTTGTAACATCCTTAGCTGGCTTGTTTGGGTCACTTACGCAAGACTTGATGCGACATAAAATTGGGGTAGCTGTGTAGGAGCAGCATTAATATAACACTTCCATTCTCATTTCCATCATATGCTGAAGCATCCATGAATTGATTTGAATGAGAAATGTTGTTATTCATTTAGGATCGTTTCATGTACAGATGGAAGAGAACTTACCTCTATTACTTGTTTCTTTGCATACGTTGCTAAATCTATTATGACTAACTTAATCTGCTTGCAAATAACAACTAATTAGTAATTGCAATGTATTGTGATAATATGAATTGATCGAATATTTGTTACATAGGTTTTTGAGGAGCCATGTGAAGCTCAAACTCTCACAAGTCAAGAAGGTCTTTAGACTCCCAATGTCTGTATTTTCTCCTTTTATTTTTTACCTTCTGTTTTTTATAGATGACTTTATGAACTCTAGTATTCATTGTTGAGGCTATTTTTTAAATAGCTGTGATAGATTTGGCGTTGTTACCTTTTGCAGGTGAGTAGTCAGCACTTGTCTGTTGGGATGACACCCAAGACCTTTAGGCTGCCGAAACCTGGCGAGACGCTTCTCTGTCCATGGATCATCTCTTGGTGTTTATAAGGAAAATAACATGGAAGCTATATATGGTATAAAGCATATGTTCTAATTGAAACTATTGCTATATCTTGTTCATTTTTCTAGGGTTTTCTAGGGTTATCCAAGGTTTTCCAGAGTTTTTTAGGGTTTTCTAGGGTTATCTAGGATTTTCTAGGGTTATCTAAGATTTTCTAGGGCTTTTTAGGGTTTTCTTAGGTTTTTTCTAGGGTTTTATAGGTTTTTCTTAGCTTTTCTAGCGTATTTAGGGTTTTCTAGCATTTTTATCGTTTTTAGGGTTTTTTAAGATTTTTTTAGGATTTTCTAGATTTTTCTAGGGCTTTCTATTGTTTTCTAGGTTTTTCTAGTGTTTTTCTAGGATTTTCTAGAATTTTCTAGGGTTTTTCTAAGATTTTCTAGGAATTTTAGGGGTTTTTAGGGTTTTCTAGGATTTTTAGGATTTTTTAAGGTTTTCTAGGGTGATCTAGGTTTTTCTAGGGTTTTTAGGGGTTTTTAGGGTTTTCTAATTTTTTTTAGGGTTTTCTAGGGTTACCTAGAATTTTCTAGGGTTTTTTAGAATTTTTCAGGGTTATCTGGGTTTTCTAGGATTTTTTAGGATTTTCTAGGATTTTTATAGGGTTTTCTAGGGTTATCTAAGGTTTTCTAGAATTTTCTAAGGTTATCTAGGATTTTCTAGGGGTCTTTCTAGGGTTTTCTTTGGTTTTCTAGGGTTACCTAGGGTTTTCTAGGTTTTTTCTAGGATTTTCTAGGGTTTTTAAGATTTTTTATGGTTTTTAGGATTTTTCTAGGGGTTTCTAGAATTTTTATGGATTTTTTTAGGGTTTTTAGGGTTTTTAGGATTCTTAGGGTCTTTAGGGTTTTGTAAAGTTTTTCTAGGAGTTTTTAGGGTTTTCTAGGATTTTTTAAGGATTTTTTTGGGTTATTCTAGGGATTTCTAGAGTTTTTTAGGTTTTTTTAGGGTTTTCTAAGGATATCTAGGATTTTCTAGGGTTTTCTAAGGTTTTTTAGGATTTTCTAGGGTTTTTCTAGGATTTTTCTAGTATTATCTAGAGTTTTCTAGGATTTTCTTGGGTTTTCTAGGATCTTCTAGGATTTTCTAGGATTTTTAGGTTTTTCTAGGGTTATCTAGGATTTTCTAGAGTTTTTTAGGATTTTTCTAGGGTTTTCTAGGGTTTCTAAGGTTTTCTAGGATTGTCTAGGTTTTTCTAGGGTTTTCTACGATTTTCGAGGGTTTTTAGTTTTTTAGGGTATTTTTTTATGGTTTTTAGGGTTTTTTAGGATTTTTCTAGGATTTTCTAGATATTTCTAGGGTTTTCTAAGATTTTTCTATTGTTTTCTAGGATTTTTCTAGGGTTTTCTGGAAATTTTCTAAATTTTTCTAGGGTTATCAAGGGTTTTCTAGGGTTTTGTAGGGTTTTCTAGGATTTTCTAGGATTTTGTAGAATTTTTTAGGATTTTCTAGAGTTTTTCGGGTTTTTCTTAGATTTTCTCGGGTTTTTTAGGGTTTGTTAGGATACTTCGGTTTTTTTTAGGATTTTCTAGAGTTTTCTAGGGTTTTCCTGTATTTTTTAGAATTTTACAGGATTTTTTAGGGTTTTCTAGGGGTTAATTTTAGTATATTAAAGTCAAAATTTCCAACGCGTAGAACGAAGAAAGTGGGCAAATAATCAACTCAATTGAAGGAACTTAAAACCGAAACGCATCAACCTCAATTCAAGGAGCTTGAAATCGAAGGTACAGCAAAATCAAATAACAAATTTCTTGATCAGCATAAAGTTTTCACTATTTATTTTCATTAAAACTCTATCTGTGTGTTTGTGGCAGTGGAGCGTCAAATTAGTGCAATTAGGGTGGTTCGTGATGTTGACATCGAGCGATTGTTGATGGAACTTCGTTTGGTTCGGTCGTGTTTCAGTGAGGAACTGCTCCGGAAGCCAATGCTGCAGGTCCTCGAAGAAACCTTACCGAATCTCTCAATTGTGAAAGATGAAGGGAATGGGAAATTCGATGTGAAGTGGAAAGAGAGAAGGAGCAAAATGTCCACGACCTGTGGTGGTGTAGGAAGAAATTTGCACGCTTTTCTGTTCCAGAGGCTTTCGATTGCTTTTCCTTCGGAATGTCCTTCTTCGGTTCCTCATTTTGGTGGTTTTGAATACTCTAGCAATACTGGTAGTGTTTTGTTTTCTCTTTTGATTTAACTCATTTCATATCTGAATTAAAGTTTCTTAAATTGAATAAAAAAAATGGAAATGTGTGATACGAAACATACTATTGTTCTATGCCCCTTAAATTGTTTGACTTCCTTCAATTTTAAACGATTTTACTATAGATATTATAGTTCTTATACATTTCGGCATAGATTATAGTTTATACTTGTTAGTTTACTTCTTTGTTGACAGGGAGAACATGATTTCTTGGTGATGAAAATCTTTATTTTAAAGACTTTGTATGTTCTCTATCTTCTCTGTGCACTTTAATTAATTGTATTTTGCAACATCCTTAGCTGGCTTGTTTGGGTCACTTACGCAGGACTTGGTGCGACATAAAATTGGGGTAGCTGTGTAGGAGCAGCATTAATATAGCACTTCTATTCTCATTTCCATCATGTGTTGAAGCATCCATGAATTGATTTGAATGAGAAATGTTGTTATTCATTTAGGATCGTTTCATGTACAGATGGAAGAGAACTTACCTCTATTACTTGTTTCTTTGCATACGTTGCTAAATCTATTATGACTAACTTAATCTGCTTGCAAATAACAACTAATTAGTAATTTTAATGTATTGTGATAATATGAATTGATTGAATATTTGTTACATAGATTTTTGAGGAGCCATGTGAAGCTCAGACTCTCACAAGTCAAGAAGGTCTTCAGACTCCCATTGTCTGTATTTTCTCCTTTTATTTTTTACCTTTTATTTTTTATGGATGACTTTATGAACTCTAGTATTCATTGTTGAGGCTATTTTTTAAACAGCTGTGATTGATTTGGCTTTGTTACCTTTTGCAGGTGAGTAGTCAGCACTTGTCTGTTGGGATGACACCCAAGACCTTTAGGCTACCGAAACCTGGCGAGACGCTTCTCTGTCCATGGATCACCTCCTGGTGTTTACAAGGAAAATAACATGGAAGCTATATATGGTATAAAGCAAAGGTTCTAATTGAAACTATTGCTATATCTTGTTCATTTTTCTAGGGTTTTCTAGGGTTATCTAAAGTTTTCCAAAGTTTTTTAGGATTTTCTAGGGTTTTCTATGGTTATCTTGGATTTTCTAGGGTTATCTAAGGTTTTATAAGGCTTTTTAGGGTTTTCTAGGATTTTCTAGGTTTTTCTTGGGTTTTCTAGCGTATTTAGGGTTTTCTAGCGTTTTTATGGTTTTTAGGGTTTTTTAAGATTTTTCTAGGATTTTCTATATGTTTTTAGGGTTTTCTAGTGTTTTCTACGATTTTTAGGATTTTCTAGAATTTTTAGGGGGTTTTTAGGGGTTTCTAGGATTTTTAGGATTTTTTAGGGTTTTCTAGGGTGATCTAGGGTTTTCTAGGATTTTTAGAAGTTTCTAGGGATTTCTAGATTTTTTTAGGGTTTTCTATGTTACCTAGAATTTTCTAGGACTGTTTAGGATTTTTCAGGGTTATCTAGGGTTTTCTAGGATTTTTTAGGGTTTTGTAGGTTTTTCTAGGATTTTTTAGGGTTTTCTAAGGTTTTCTAAAATTTTCTAAGGTTATCTAGGATTTTCTAGGATTTTTCTAGAGTTTTCTTTGATTTTCTAGGGTTATATAGTGTTTTCTAGGTTTTTCTAGGATTTTCTAGGATTTTTAGGATTTTTTATGATTTTTAGGATTTTTAGGGTTTTCTAGAATTTTCTTGGATTTTTTAGGGGTTTATAGGGTTTTCTAGATTTTTCTAGGGTTATCTAGGATTTTAAGGATTTTCTAGAGTTTTTCTAGGAGTTTTTAGGGTTTTCTAGGATTTTTCTAGAATTTTTAGAGTGATTTTAGGGTTTTCTAGAGTTTTCTAGGTTTTTTCTAGAATTTTCTAAGGTTATCTAGGGTTTTCTAGGGTTTTCTAGAGTTTTTTAGGATCTTCTAGGGTTATCTAGTGTTTTTCTAGTGTTATCTAGGATTTTCTCGGATTTTCTAGGGTTTTCAAGGATCTTCTAGAATTTTCTAGAATTTTTAAGTTTTTCTAGGGTTATCTAGGGTTTTCTAGGGTTTTTTAGGATTTTTCTAGGGTTTTCTATTATTTTCTAGGGTTTTTAGTTTTTTTTAGGTTTTTTATGGTTTTTAGGGTTTTTTTAGGATTTTTCTAGGGTTTTCTAGATTTTTCTAGGATTTTCTAGGGTTTTTCTTTTGTTTTCTAGGGTTTTTCTAGGATTTTCTAGGGTTTTTTTTAAGTTTTCTAGGGTTATCTAAGGTTTTCTAGGGTTTTGTAGGGTTTTCTAGGATTCTTCTTGGATTTTCTAGATTTTTTTAGGATTATCTAGGATTTTCTAGAGTTTTTAGGGTTTTTTTTGGATTTTCTAGAGTTTTTTAGGGTTTGTTAGGATACTTCGGTTTTTTTTAGGATTTTCTAGGGTTTTTAGGATTTTTTAGGGTATTCTAGGGTTCTTTAGTGTTTTTTAGAATTCTCTAGGATTTTCTAGGTTTTTTCTAATTTTTTTAGTGTTATCTAGAGTTTTCTAGGATTTTCTAGGATTTTCTAAGTTTTTTAGGATTTTTATAGGGTTTTTTAGTGTTTACTAGGTTTTTTCTAGGGTTTTCTAGGGCTTTAGGGTTTTCTAAGGTTTTTTTATGGTTTTTAAGATTTTCAGGATTTTTTTAGATTTTCTAGGATTTTTCTATTGTTTTCCAGGGTTTTTCTAGGGGTTTCTAGTGTTTTCTAGTGTTTTTCTAAAGTTTTCTAGGATTTTTTTTTGTATTTTCTAGGGTTTTTCAGGATATTTTAAGATTTTCTAAGATTTTTTTAGCATTTTTTAGAATTTTTCTAGGATTTTGCACCAAGTGAGAGGTCCTTGGTTTAATACCCACCTATAACATATTTTTATAACATATACATATATAAGATGTAAGTTAGTCACACTCAATCTCTCATCCTCTAATTTATCATATTTTGACATAGTTTATTGTTAAAGTATTCAAACTATTTTAAATTATTCCAATTTAGCCACTTAAATTTTATTGTTTAAATTTTAAATATTTAATTTTTAATCATATTTTTAATTTTATCTTTAAATATAAAAAAAATATTGTTAAACTAATGAACTATTAACAAAAATGAAAAATCTAAAGATTTCAAATTAATACATGAGTGACAAACCCCCCAAAAAATACCCCAACGACTATGACATCCCATTTTCTCTTTGTTTACCCAACAATACCCACTACTTTTAAATCCCCAATCTTCTTCTTCCACAGCCCCTCAGTCTCCCACTCTGTCATAGACCATAACGGCAGCCACTTCTTTCTTCAGCATCCCTCCGATCTCTTCATTGTACATTGTTGCTATTGCTGTTGAGGCTGCAACCTTTGAGCTCGATGCCGATCTGCTCTCTACTATGTACTCTCTTTCCAACTTTTTACTTTCTCTACGCACACCGCCGTTGTTCTATCCACTAGCAGTCTCGGCCGCCGCCTGCAAACTCTGCTGCCAGCACTACAACGAATGTCTCCTTCCGTCAGAAAATTAGGTATGCGTTCTCTTTCTTCATCTTCTATTTGTTGTCATTTCTCATTTTGGAACCTAAATTTGTGTCTCTTATTTTATTTTATCTAAATATTTGTTTTTTTCTCTTCCTCTATGAATTGAATTTATTTATTTTTAAACTATGGTATTTTATATGATTGTTTTGTGTTATTTTCTGGAATGATAGAACTTTGGCACTAGAATTTGCTTAATGGAATGGATATTGATGGCGTGTTTCTTCTTCTATTTTTTTGTGCATCTCTTAATTTTTGATTAATTGATTATTGAATATTGATGAGTTGATCAGTTAAGAATATGGATTAGTTGGATTTTTAAATTTCTTTGTTCATCTATCTTTTTTATTAGGTTAGTTGTGGGTTGTCTTTTTATAAGATAAAAATACAGTGTAATTAAACTTTATTCAATTCAGTGAGAGCTTTTTAATATTTGTGATGTGTTCTTTCGAAATAGAGGCTTAATTTGCTTGTGTATGATTAAACCTTGCTGCTTTATAAAAGAATGAACTAGTTAACATTTTGGGGCCTTAATTTGCTTGTCATTTGAATTTAATTAAAGACAAATGGAAGAATGAAGGCCTTAGTTTGCTTCGGTTTGCCTTACCATTTAGGTTCACTAATCCATCTTCATTAAATACAATGTAATAAGTGTCTTGCATATGATTGTTTGCGATTCTCAATTTATCTTTTATTCATGTAATGAGACTCCTTTATGGCTATGCAATTGATGACTGCTTGTTAAACTAACCATATTCTTGTCTTTTATTATTGTCTATGTTAATTTGTTAATTGAAATATATCAGATCACACAGAATATTATTATTCATTGAAAAAGTTAAGAAGTTGAAGAAACACAATCTCTGGGATAACTTTTGTCCCATTTTAGATTAAAAAAAAATAATAGTTTACAATCAAAAGATGTCAAGAAAGAAAATGGGTTAAGCAAAAAAAGAGAAAGAAATAAAAAAAGAAAGAAAGAAGAAAGAAAAGTTGAGATATGCATTGATATAAAGGGCATCTAAAAACATATTGTGATGACTAAAAGATATCTCTATATATGTATCATGTTGCTAAATGCTACAAAGGGAATGGACATATAACCTAAGATGGAGGAAAAATAATGAAGGATGTTGTGAGGAAATATTGAGTGATTGCTTTGGGAGATGACAAAAAGCTATCCACCTGCTGTATTTTTGGTCTATTAAGTAATAATGTAGATTAAAATGACGATAGGTGAAAACTTTTAACATGGATGTCGCAAATTATATTATGTAGGATATTTGTGTCTTTATTTGTGGTCTATTGTAGACATAGTTATCAAACTCGGCTTGACTCCGGTCACCTGGCCGAGCCACTCGTTGAACCGATTGTGCAACAAACCCGGTCGAATCCCGGTTCGACTCGACGGGTTTTTGTGAAACCCAGTAACCCGACTAGTTAATTTAACCCGGTCTGGCATCATTTCATAACCCCCTCCTCCCCTTTCCCTTTCGATGAAACCATATGCCCAAATGCCAAATCTGATACTCTTGACTCTGAGAGTCTGAGTAGAACCCCCCAACCTAGCTAGTCTCTGTGCTCTCTCCATCTCTAGCTCGGCAGTCAGAACCCAGTACTCAATAGTCCATCTCTCGTCTCTCCCCTCACCTCGACAGTCGTCACTTTCAGTCTCTCACGGCCTCACCTCGTCGCTTTCTCAGTCTCTCACCTCGTCCACTCACCTTGGTCGTCGTCACGATCCCATGCCCCTGCGCTCGCTTCGCTGGCGACAGAAGCAAATGGAACCGCATCTGGTCCCTCGGGTGGTGGTAGTGGTCATCTTCTTGCTTTTCACGGTCTCTGTCTCACACCTGGTCTTGATCTCTCCCTTCCCTACGCTCTTCATCGCCGGTAACAGAGGCAACAGATCCTGGTGGGCTGGTCTTCGTTGTCGTCTTCTTGCTTTGAGCCTTGCCGTCAGATTCCTTCGTGCAACCCGATTTGGTGAGTTCCCCCTGTTCTTTCTGTTTCAATTTTGTTGCTGCATCACTGCACTTTGATTTTGTTGCCAAAATAATTTGTTGCTGAAAGTTGAACGTGATGCTAAAATTTGTTACTGATTATCATGAACCTTGAATTTGTTAGTGAGTTTTCCCTGTTTTTTCTGTTTCAATTTTCTTGTTTTTTTGTTGCTATCTGAAAGTTATCATAGTTATCATAGCTGAATTTGTTGCTAGAACTCTAGAAGTAGAATTTGTTTTCAGCTGTAAGTTGAATTTGATGCTGAACCTATCATAAATGTGGTTGTTGCTGGAAGTAGAATTTGTTACTGGATAATTGACTTGAGTTGAATTTGTTACTGAACTTTCTTGTTGTGTTGCTTAAAAAATGCTAAATCTTTTGTTGTTGTATGTTAAGCAATGTTTTGAAAATTAGACCGAACTGGCCGGTCGAACCAGTTCATCAGACAACCGGCAAAAAAAAGATCCGATCCAGAGTGTAAAACCATTCAATCCAAAACCGTTAGTAAATCGCTTAATCGGCCGGTAATCAGCCGGTTGGACTGGACCGGGAACCGACCGGTTCTTTTAAACGCTATCGTTTTGAGCCTTTTTTTTTAAAAGGAAACCAACGCGTAAACGCTCACCCTCACCCACCCCCTTCCCCCAAGCGAAATTCAGAATTGAAAAGCAAAGCTTGCAAGTTCAAAAAATAGGGTTCTGGGTCCTGCCGCGCCGTCCGTTGTTCTCGGCGCCTCCGCGGCCTCTTCCTTTTTCCTGTTTCGAACCCAGCCACTCTCTCGGCACATCGTCTGGTTGAGGGTTAGAGCTGCTTGCCGTCTATTCGTCGGCGTCGTCTCCCCGGTCGCCGTCGTCTGTTCGTCGCTCTACTCTTCGTCGGAGGTTAGTGGCACTGCTTTCAGGCTTACAGGGTTTTTCACTTCTTCGGTTCTTGCTTTTATGCTCTGTTTAGTGATTTACTGATTCTAAATGTGGATTGAAATTAAATGGTTGATTTTGTGTTGTTAAAATAGATTTTTTACTCTGCTGCTGCTCTTTTTAATTTCCGAGAAAGTGGTGAAGTGGAGAAGAAGGAATAACAGTGGTCGTCGCCTGGTGGCCGTCCTGCTCGCCGTCGTCTACTCGCTGTCGCGCTCAACTGCTCAGATCGAAGGTCGGTGCACATTGCTATTGCTTGTTCTTCTTTTTTTATGCTCTGTTCAGAAGTGAGAACGAAGGGTTTAGGGTTTTACTACTGTTAATGCTATTGTTGAATGATTAACTCTGCTGTTATTGCTGTGCTGTACTCTGTTTGGTTTTTTTTCTATGCTGTATTGAAATAATTATACTGAAACTTTGATAATTCTTTGTTAATTATATTAAAATTTTGATCAATCTGCTGTCTGCTGAAAATGTTACTAATCTTTGTTAAAATTGTGGTGAGGTGTGAGCTTTTATTTGTTCAATGTAATCACTTTATTAAAATGATACTAAAGCATGAGCTTTTATATGAATGATTGAGTCTTCTCTATTGTATTGAACTGAATTTATTTATTAAATTTTTTAGTTAAATTCTGCCAAGTTGTATCTTGTTTTGAACTGATTAAAATGAATGATGGAATTTTTATTGTTGAATTTTTGTTGTTAAATCTTGTTTCCATTGAAAAAAAGAAACTAAAAGGAGTAGAAAGCTTCCACAAACTATAGAATATTAAGTTAATTCCCACAAAAAAACATATGCAAATGTCATGAGTTATGCAAAAATAGCATAAACAACTTACATGAATTCCATGTATTGAAGTTTATTAATGATCATGTTTCACAGCAATAGTATAAGCAAATATCAATGCTTCTACAAATTATTAACTGTTAATATCTATTTTTGTACAATTGTTCTCTCTGTTTTAGATGTTGAGTATTGCTAATTTTCAAAATATCAGTGCTCAACCTCTGCATATTTGGTCTATGTTCACTTATCTTTTCAATCATTTGGTTGCCAAAGAAATGAAGAATCAAGGAGTTTTAATCAAGGTTAAAAAAACCGGACCGGTCATCAAACCGCTCTAGTCACTGGTTCACTGGTTTAACCGGTGATTCAACCGAAAAAACCGTTTTATAATAGAATAATAAATAAATTATAAATACACATCCAAAAAAATAATTATAGTCTAATATAAATCTTAAAATATCTTCAAAATTTAAAACACTACATAAAATATTTCATCAGTCACTGATTCTCAGAAGTTGAGATTGAGTATTTCCCTTCATATATAACAACTCATGAACTGAATTGAATGCTTCAATACTACTACTGATATTGAATGTTGACTCGAACAATATTCAAAACGAATGGAATAAGTAACATGAATACATTACAACATATAACAAATTGACTGCTAATGCATTGTGCAAAAAAGGTTGCATGCATTCTAATCAGAGTAGAACTAGGATCCATTTGCATACTTAAGATTGAAGAAGGCTCTGAGTGCGAGGATTCTTACCCCAAGCTCTATCCTTCCATAAAATCTCCACTTCATCAAACGTCAACCCTTTGGTTTCAGGAACAAAAACAAGCACAAACAGAAACACAAGCACAGCTATGCCTGCAATGATCAAGAAAGTAGGACCAATTCCTGCACCTTGAGCAACTGATAGAAATGACTCTGCTACAATCAAATTGGAAACCCAATTGACAGTTGCAGACATGCCGCCGTAAATTCCTCGATATTGTTCGGGATATATCTCTGAGTTTACTGTCCAAGGCACAGTCCCCATCCCCGGTGAGAAGAATGCAATATACAGGGCCAATCCTAGAACCGCAAGCCATCCATACAAAGCATTTTCAGATGATTGCTTGAAAAATGAAATGGATAGGATGATCAGTGATACTATTACTCCTGCTAAGCTATAGAGGGACAGTTTTCTTTGCCCTGCGTGGTCGATAAGGTAAATGCCAAGAATGGTGCCGCAAGCATTCAAGCCACAACTATGAGGGATAGAAGAAGAGCTAACTCATTAGAGCGGAAGCCAGCCATTTGCACAATCGTTGGGCTGTAGTACATTACTGTGTTAATGCCTGTAAACTGATGAAAAGCCTGCACAATCAACCATCATATGCTTGGTAAAGAATAACTAGTTTATTTGAGAAACACTCAGGAGCCATTCAAGTATTCAACACAACACCTTATCTGCCTACAACATTCAGCCATTCAACACAATACAATTCTGCCTACAGCATTCACCCATTCAACTTTTTTTTAAATAGAGTAAATATCCACTTTCCAGCCTTGACAAAACACCGAAACAGAGTAACAAAGCAAAACACAAAAACATGAATGTATGAAACAGAACATTATGCGAAGACGAAGATTATGAAGACGAAGTAAGAGGCCAGCGAAGACGACGCGTTCTGGAATCAGAACCATACATTCTAACATAGAAGATGAAACAGAGAAGATGAAAGTATGAAACAGAGGAGTCACTCACCTGGGTGCTGACGAAGCGAAGACCAGCGAAGACGAAGCAAAAGGTCAGCGAAGACGAAGCAAGAGACTAGGCGACCGCGGTGGCGCTGACGACCTGAGAACCCCGGCAACGGCGGTGGCTACTGGGCTGGGATTTAGGAATGCTTCAGAGCTAGGGTTCACGAGACGAGACTGAGACGAATGAATGTGGGATGGAGGGCTGCCGGTGTTGACTGTTGAGGACCGCGCGATGAGAGGGCTACTGCTTGCTGGTGTTGAGAAGATGAAGACGATGGAGATGGAGGGCTACTGGGCAGGGAACCAGGCGACGATGGAGGGTTACTGGGGCTGAGGTCCAGGCGATGGCGGTGGCGCTGACGACCTGTGACCGCGGGGACGAAGGATGGCGACAGGGGGGCTATGGTTCAGGGCGGCTAGGGTTATCCATTGGAGATGATTCAGATGAATCATGAATGAATGGGGTCGGGGGAAGAAAGGGGGGGTGGGGTGCTCCGGGTGCTCCACGAGCGAGTCGGGTTGGGTTCATTTTTTTATTTTTTTAAAAATCATAAAACGGCATCGTTTAGCGTAACCGGCCGGTCACCGGTTCGGTCCAATCGGCCGGTTTTTGGCCGGTTCACCGGTTCTTGAGCGGTTCTTCTGTGCACAGTTTTCAGATGAGGACCGGACCGTTTGCAGCGCCGGTTCGTGGTTAAACCGGTCGAATCGGCCGGTCCGGTCCATTTTTCAGAACCTTGGTTTTAATTTTTATTTGTTTTTTTAATGAGCTTCAAGTCAATAAAATTATTGAATGTGACCTCTATGATGTATTGCACATAAGATGAGGAAAATGTTGATCAAGCTCCAAATTTGTCCTATGAAGATATAGATGTCGATTTTAAGATCACTTGGACTTGATTATCGATTATGTTATCTTTTGCTTGCTCTTGTTTATTTAAATAGAGAAAGTATTTTGTACTAGAAACTAGTTTATTATCTCTTTTTACATTATTAGTTGTCAAAAATTAACATTTGATTATTATTAATATGTTTGTAAAGACTTGCATTTTAAGTTTTAGTATGTAATTTTAATTTCATTTATATAATTTTATATTTTTTAAATTATGACCGGGTCAACCAGGTGAATCAGTAACTCACTAGTTGAACCAGTGACCCGGTGAACCGGTCATATGACCGGGTGAATTATCGGTTCG
Organism: Arachis ipaensis; assembly: GCF_059453495.1. Classification (NCBI taxonomy): domain Eukaryota; kingdom Viridiplantae; phylum Streptophyta; class Magnoliopsida; order Fabales; family Fabaceae; genus Arachis; species Arachis ipaensis. The sequence continues at coordinate 182,422 of NC_142437.1, forward strand.
GTTCTGATAACCATAGTTGTAAAAACCGGTGAACTGGACCCATAACCAGTCCGGACGAGTGGTATGACCGGATAAGGAAGGGAACCGTTGAGAACCGGGTTGAACCGGCTGGTTTTGCTGAAAACCGGAAAACCGGCGGTTTCTGATTAACCGACCGGTTCGAAAACGTTTTTTTTTATTCCTTTTCCAAAACGACGTCGTTTTGGTTTATTTTAAAAAAAAAAGAAAAAAAAAAAGAAAGGTCCTCGTAATTACGGACCCCAGCCCCAAACCCCACCCCCAGTTCCACTTTTCCCCTCCCCCCAACCCTAATGTGCGAACTGCTAACCCTCTCCGCCTCACCTCATTCTACGTCACTCACCCAGCCACCGCCGCCAGCCGCCCGCCGTCGTCCTCTTCGTCTCACCGCCGGTCAGAACTCTGAAGTCTGAAGGAACCAACGAAGTAGGAACAGGACAGAGACAGACCCGCGGCTGTCTCTCATCGCCGTCGCCGCACCGTCGCCCTCGCCGTTGCTGCGCCGTCGATCTCGCCGTTGCCTCGCTCTTCTGCTCTGTCAAACAGGTTAGCTCCAGTTCTCCTCTGTAGCCTGTTCTGCACTTCTTGCTGTTACAGTGTTATGCATATTTATGCTTGTTGAAATTTCTGGGATGAATATGCTTGTTGAAACTTGAAAGCTTGAATCTGTTATGAATAATGTTAATCTATTATTGTTCTGTTATGATTTATGAATATGCTTGTCTTGCTGAATAGGGAATTTAACTGTTTAAGATTGCTTGTTGACTAATGCTTGTCTAGGATGAATATGCTTGTGCTGTGAATTTAACTATTTAAGATTGCTGTGAATTTAACTATTTAAGCCTTTAAGGTTGCTGTCTTGCTGAATAGGGAATACTGGAATAGGAATTAAGGCAACTAACAATATGTATTTTGAATGTTTATCTTTGTATTAGTTATATTTAGACTTTGAAACTTGGTTGTTTTTAAAATGTTGGTGAAGAACTAACAATATGTATTTTGAATTTATTAAGTTTATGACTATTTTTAGTATTTTATATTTTTTATTTATGTGAAACCGGTTTTATTGGTTCAACCAGTGGTTTATCGGTTGAACCAATAAACCAGTGAACCAGTAACCTGACCGGTTCGATCATCGGTTCGGTTTTTACAACTATGCTGATAACTATGATTGTAGCCATTTTTTCTTACTATATTATTTTTAGTATATTAAAGGCAAAATTTCCAAGGCGTATATCGAAGAAAATGGTCAAACAGTCAACTCAATTGAAGGAACTTAAAACCCAAACGCAGAAACCTCAATTCAAGGAGCTTGAAATCGAAGGTACAGCAAGATCAAATAACAAATTTCTTGATCAGCATAAAGTTTTCACTATTTATTTTCATTAAAACTCTACCTGTGTGTTTGTGGCAGTGGAGCGTCAAATCAGTGCAATTAGGGTGGTTCGTGATGTTGACATCGAGCGATTGTTGATGGAACTTCGTTTGGTTCGGTCGTGTTTCAGTGAGGAACAGCTCCGGAAGCCAATGCTGCAGGTCTTCGAAGAAACCTTACCGAATCTCTCAATTGTGAAAGATGAAGGGAATGGGAAATTCGATGTGAAGTGGAAAGAGAGAGGGAGCAAAATGTCCACGACCTGTGGTGGTGTAGGAAGAGATTTGCACGCTTCTCTGTTCCAGAGGCTTTCGATTGCTTTTCCTTCGGAATGTCCTTCTTCGGTTCCTCAGTTTGGTGGTTTTGAATACTCTAGCAATACTGGTAATGTTTAGTTTTCTCTTTCGATTTAACTCATTTCATATCTGAATTAAAGTTTCTTAAATTGAATTAAAAAATGGAAATGTGTGATACGAAACATACTATTGTTCTATGCCCCTTAAATTGTTTGGCTTCCTTCAATTTTGAACGATTTTACTATAGATATTATAGTTCTTATACATTTTGGCATAGATTGTAGTTGATACCTATTAGTTTACTTCTTTGTTGGCAGGGAGAACAGGATTTCTTGGTGATAAAAATCTTCATTTTAAGGACTTTGTATGTTCTCTATCTTCTCTATGCACTTTGATTAATTGTATTTTGTAACATCCTAGCTGGCTTGTTTGGGTCACTTACGCAGGACTTGATGCGACATAAAATTGGGGTAGCTGTGTAAGAGCAGCATTAATATAGCACTTCCATTCTCATTTCCATCATGTGCTGAAACATCCATGAATTGATTTGAATGAGAAATGTTGCTATTCATTTAGGATTGTTTCATGTACAGATGGAAGAGAACTTACCTCTATTACTAGTTTCTTTGCATATGCTGCTAAATCTATTATGACTAACTTAAACAGCTTGCAAATAACAACTAATTAGTGATTGCAATGTATTGTGATAATATGAATTGATTGAATGTCTGTTACATAGGTTTTTGAGGAGCCATGTGAAGCTCAGACTCTCACAAGTCAAGAAGGTCTTCAGACTCCCAATGTCTGTATTTTCTCCCTTTATTTTTTACCTTATATTTTTTATGGATGACTTTATGAACTCTAGTATTCATTGTTGAGGCTATTTTTTAAACAGCTGTGATTGATTTGGCTTTATTGCCTTTTGCAGGTGAGTAGTCAGCGCTTGTCTGTTGGGATGACACCCAAAACCCTTAGGCTGCCGAAACCTGGCGAGATGCTTCTCTCTGTCCATGGATCACCTCTTGGTGTTTACAAGGAAAATAACATGGAAGCTATATATGGTATGAAGCAAATGTTCTATTTGAAACTAATGCTATATCTTGTTCATTTAGTTTCTTGTTGCATTAAGAGAAGGCGACAACTCTTTTTGTTTAACATCTGCATACTTTCCCAAACATAAACTTCCAAGATGGTACTCGAAAGTTTATGCCGCTAATAAAAATAACCTGGAAAGATAACAAATAAGCTCCAAGAGATTTAAAAAGTGAGAAAACTAACTGGATATTAGTTATATTTTTTCATAAAATACTTTAGATATTAGATTTCGATGCGATTTTTTGTAAGTATTATTAGAAAAATGAGACTTTGTCATAGTTAAAATTTGGTGATTTGTCAAGGAATTTTTTCAATGTGTTTTGTGAATGATTGAATTTAAAATAAAATGCACAAGTTGTTTGCTAAATACAAAATTCCTTTATCATTTATGTAAAAAAAAATATGATATTTTTGTTAATTTTGTCATGTTTTTAAATCTTTTGAGACTTCTTTGTCATTCATAGAAATCTTATTTGGTTATTTTTCATAGCGATATGAGTTTTTTGGTGCAATTTCGGTAGTTTACCTTGTTCCTAATAGCATGTGAGCTATTTTTAGCTCAATTTGTTAGTTACTTTATAAGCTAAGCTCTTGAGCCGGTGAGCTACTGAGCTTGAGCTAAAAATTTGAGCTCATTTATTAAATGAGTCAAACTTAACTTTGCTATGTTCCATGAGCAGGGTTGTATATTCATTTATCGGTTCACATAGATATGTAGATGCCTGAGACCTTGGCATAATATCACCTATATCATTGTATATTATCAACAATAATATATAATATCTCAATTATTTGCATAATGTGTCTTGTAGATTAAATATGTTGAAAATAAGTATGTACTTATAGCCAAAAGCTTAATTAATATCTAAGGGTTAATGTTTAAAATAGTCTTTGAAATTTTACTCGTGCATCAAGATTCCATAATAAGATTAAGCTCGATAATAAATTAGTCAAACCATGAGTTGAGCTAAATATTATCAAGCTGAGTTTGAGCATTGTCAATTTTGGGGTTGACTTTGCGTAATTTCAACCCTTGATTTTGTTTTTGTTCTTTCACACTGAATGAAAATCCTGGAATCTTCCAGAATACTCTAGTTATGATATCTATTATTATCTGCAGAGTCAGAAGAAGGTTAAATGCCTGCTAAAGCTATTATGCGCACTAACAGTACCATTCTCTTCATCTCCTTAGAGGATGGCCATGTAAATTTGGTGTCCCCTAGTTCATCATTTTTCATTTAATGTTCTACAGTTTTAGATGAATGCCATTGACTAATTAGATCAAAGAAATGCAAGTATTGGTTTTCAGTTGCTAGACCATTCTACAAAGTTGCTTATACCCTATAGTTTCAAATTCAGTGTTGGTTTATACTTGGGGAAGCATAATTGTTAGATTATTACATAGTTACATTGAGGTTCAGTTATTTAGTTAGTAATGAGAATTATTCTCCTAAATATGTTGTTAGGATTGGTTTCATTCTGTTAAGAGTAGTACAAACTACTTAAAATGAGTATGTAAGTGATAGCTATGATTGATTGTATCGGTCAACCTCATTTTAAATTTATGCTTAGATTTTTCTCCCAGCCTACTCAATGTCTCAGCCTCCATGCCTACTCAATTTGTCTGAGCCTCCATGCATTCCATTGGCTATTGACATTTGTTAACCCTTCGTGTTATAAATTTTAATAATTTGAATTGTGTATTCTCTTTGCTAATAGATGTTTTATATTGTTATGAAAACCATCATGTAATATTTAATTTGAAAGTAATAGCAGAAGCAATAGAATAATAGCAAGCGGCATACAATCCCATAAAAAAAGAAAAGAAAAAGGTAGACTTAAGTTGATTGTGCAATAAATCTTTCTCCTTTTTCACCCTATCGACGTTTGCAATGTAGCATTTGGATTAAATACATTTGAGATTTTTCGTTTGCACCGGAAAAGTTTTTGAGATTTTAAATACATTATAAATATCTTTAAGATTAAAAAAATTGTATTTTTATCATTTCAACAAATATTTATCGTCAAAACTAAAGTAACGTTGTTTTGTCTAATTCAAGTTATTCAAGATATGATGTGTAACTCGACAGAGAGGGGATAGGAACCATGTGGTGCAATTTTTTTAATCTTAGAGATTTTTATAGTGCAATTAAAATTTTGGTGATTTTTTTTTATGCAAGCAGCCAATTTTACTGACTACTTTAGAGTTTAATAGAGTTTACGTCGTAATATTTTTTCTTATGTTGCAAATAGTTGGTGTTTTTTTATCTTGAAGCAGTTGGTGTTTAATCCATGGCCTGACTATTGGCATACTTTTTGCTCAAAGATAAAGTCTCTGTATTATATTTAGTGGGAAGTATATAAAAATAAGTTATATGTCAGGATCCTGTTTAGTTGAAGATAAATATAGAAATTGAAATAAACAAAATTACTAAAATATCTTTACTAATAAAAAAAATTAAAATTAGAATAAAATTTTCATTCGGTTATCCCACACATTGAAAACAAAAGAAACAAAGAAGAGAGAGCAGAGACAACAAAAAGATAGAGAAAAAAGGAAGGAAAAAGAAAAAAGAGGGGAGGGAGAGACGACGCCAATGGTAGGGGTGTTCGTGCAGTTTGGATCAGTTTTGAGTCAAACATTCACTTGATTCGAATACTAATTTTACTTGCGGTGTGGTTTGGATGGAATTAGATTTTGCGGTTTTGTAAATAACAAAATTAAATATAATAAGTTTCAACATCAAATTTTAAATAACCAACAACAACATAACGAATCTCAATAGTATAACGAAAAATCAACAATAACATAATAGAAATAAAATTTATAAGTTGGTAAAAATAAATAAATAATTTTTTTTAATTCATAAAATATTCATTAAATAATAATAAGGTAAATACCAAATCGGTATCCAAAAAATTCTGGTGCTGATAAAATGGTACCTGACTTTTGTTATTGACAAAATGGTCTCTAGAAGATTTTAAAATTTGACAAGCGTGTCTCCGAACTCGCCGGAGCAAATCTCCTATAAGTACAATGTTGACGTGGCCACCATATTTTAGTGACCTGGAAAATAACTCCCAAACCCTAATCCTTCCCACACTCCTCGCTCCCCCCTCCCAATCGCAGCCCCCCTTCCTTCTCCTTCCCCATCGCAGCCCCCCCTCAGGAAGACTAGCAGACTAGCTGCATCCTCAAGGGAGACACCAGGTGGAAGGGAGGACTGCGATGGGAAGGGAGAAGGAGGGGTGAGTGTCCGTTGGGGAGGAAGGGATTAGGGGTTTGGGGGTGGTTTGTCAGATCACCAAAATACAGTGGCTACGTTAGCATTATGCTTGCTGAAGATTTGCTCCGGTAAGCTTGGGGACATGCTTGTCAAATTTTAAAATCTCTTAGGGACCATTTTGTCAATAACAAAAATCAGATACCATCTTGTCAGCGCTAGAATCTTTCAGGTACCGATTTAGTATTTACCTCAATAATAATAATACATGAATAAGATAAAAATGTATAACAAATTGAACATATTACACGTAAATTTTTAAATATAATAATAAAAAGTTATATTATATCACATTGTGTGGTTTGGATTGGATTGAATTAGTTTTAAGAGGTAGATTTAGAATCCGATTCAATCCATGCGGTTTGCCAAGAATAATATCCAATCAAATCCAAATTAATGCAGTTTTAATTGGTTTCGGTTTGGATTGGATAAGCAGTTTGATTTGGATCGGTTTAGATTTGAACACCCATTCCATTGGAGTCACTATTACTACTACGGTTGTTGGAAGAAGACAAAGGAGAGGGGGAGAGGATTCGAGAAGAATCGAAGAGAGAGAGAGAGAGAGAGAGTGCGCACATAGCAGGAGAGAGAATACAAAGGAGAGAGATGCTCGTCAAAAGAAGAGGAAGGCAGTGACAACGCCAGAGAGAGAGAGAGAGAGAGAGAGAGAGCACTATTGGGAAGGCAGGAATGCAGGGAAGGAGGAGTCTCCACCGTTTTCATGTGATCATCAAACTCGGCCGCCAGAACTGCCCAGAAACCACCGTTTTGAATGAGGGCATTTTCGAGATTAAATATTAGTAAAGTTTCAATGTTTGTCTTTAGAAATTTCAGTGCAGAGACAGAGACAGAAAGACTGAAACTGAGAGACAGAGACTAAGAGACAGAGATTGAAATAAATCTCAATATTCTGTTTGGTGCAAAGTAGGAGACATAAATTGAAACAAGAATGAAGCTCTAATTTAATTTGTACAAAGGATAAAATTGAAATTAATTAATTGAAATGAGGATATTTTAGGTATAAAATGTTACTAAAGTTTCAGTATCCATCTCTAAAAATTTTAGTCATCTGTGTCCCTACTTTTTGGAGGTACTGAAATACTAAAATTTTAGGGACAGAGACAGAAATTTTAGTACCAGTCTCTGAACCAACAAACATGATACCGAGTCTCAATCTCTCAGTCTTTGTCTCAATACCTTAAAACAAACGCTACCTAAGTACTAATTGCCTAGTCTCAGTCTTCGTCTCTAGAAACAAACACAACTTTCGGAATCCAATTAAAAAAAAAAATATAACAACCTTCAGGATCCAATTGAAAAAAAAAATATAAGAACTTATTTATAAATTTAATAAATATGGACCAATTAAACTTAAAATAATATATTTATGTATAAAATATATAATTTAAAAATAATAATTTTGTTATTTTTAATCAATTAACCGTTAAAAAATAAGACTAATTTAACTTAACTAATTGTTAGATTGATTTTTTCAATTTTTGATCGGTTCATTGCTAAACGATTTTTATCTTGAATCGAACCGATGATTTGGTGATCGATTTCTAATTAACCGAACTGATTTTCAGTTTAGTTCCCAGAACAACAGCTTAAACGGGTTAGTGCATTTATTCTTTATTTTTTATCTACATAGGCAATTTTTAATTAAAAAACAAAAATAATGATTAAAAATTAGAAAGAAGTTGTGCGTATGAGCGTATCAGATTCTCCTGAGGTAACTGATACATAACATTCACCTGACAACTGATACATAGATGATACTGGTAACATAAAAGAGGTCGAATAAAATAGGGCACACTGAACCATTGCAACATATGTTCATATTTAATAGCCACACTGGTCAAGTATACACAATTTGCTTGTCTATATAAAAAGCTAAAAGTAGAGGGTTAACCGCAGTAGCTTACGCTGTTTCCTCTTCAACATTACGATGCTTGGAGAAGCATCTCAAATGGCAAAGGGATATATAGCGATGGTACAAGAATACAAGAGTATTTGGGAAGGAATGCAAAGATTTGAAACAACATATACAACTTATCTTATATTTACAATAGCTCCAATGAATATGTGCATTTGCAGATAGCCCAAAATAGAAATGACTTAGAAGAGCATTCACACAATGAAGCCAAAACTATTCCTGTGGATGACATAACCCACCATAATTGAATAAAAATTAATTACGAAATCATAGATGAGAATTTCGTAAATGGCATAAAACTTTTATTCATTTGTTACTGTTTAGGGTGGGGGGTTATCATGTTATATCATTGCCATTTAAAGGAAATTATTTCTGCTGCAGTACCTACATTTTGGGATGCAGGTACTCGTCCACACTGAGAGGTTTAGGACCGCCATACCAATCGATTAGAAATATATCTTCTATTTCTAATTTGAAGACTTGAAAGTTGTGACCCTCAGTTCAACCTGTTAAAGAATACCAAAATTAAAATAGCAGAAATAAGTTTTTTTTAGCAAGAATCAAATATATAATGAGGAGAAAGCTGGTCATTGAAAATTTGCAACTAGTCAAATATCCGACATAAAACACATAGGATTCTAATCTAATTTAATGATTTTCAGGTATTACCCTTCATCTCAGAGTGCTTGGAAAACAAGGAAATTCTTGCAAATTCGGCTTCCTCGGAATCATCAACCAATTTAAGCTGAAACACAAGAGACAGCTATCAAAATCCAAGTTACTTATCATCAAAGGAAGCACAAAATTTCTTTATGATTTTCCCTTTCCTCAAATAAAGTTGTTTAAAACTTTGAACATAACGTATTATACAAGAGCACAAGAAAACAAGTTGGCATTTACAAATCAATGAACTACAGACTTTTAAATATGACCACAAATGTTCTTCAGAAACCAGACCTTGCACCTATATGAAGGATATTTTTGTAAAAATCTGCATCAATTTATATAGTGTGGTTCACATTATCTCTTATAATTGATAGGAAAGAAGTATATGAGTAAAAAGGGTAGCATTGTCCATTATAATGTCATTCTTTTGCTTTTCCTTTTGAAGAAATAATCCACAAGCTGGAGATTCAATGAAAAATTTATACAGAAGGACTAAGATCCATAGATATTGCTACATCATTAGTTGGCCACTAGACGTAATGTTAATTTTATTTTCGCCCGAAACATCATGTTCAACTAGTCTGGAGGTGGAAAACAACCAAAGAGAAAAACCTAGCATGAAGGAAGACTGAAAATTTGAAGAACAAAAAGACCAAGATCAACTAATGGAAAACCATAGCGGCAACACCTACATGAATATATTCAACCAGAATTTCATTTTTTTTCACACACCTATCCAGTTAGAGTAATTTTTGAACACGTAGTGTTCTCTGGGTCAAGGTTACCGCAGGTCCCGAGAGGGTATTCATTAACTGTGAACGAGGCTCTTTCATCTTTTAATGCATTTCTTGCTGTTGGAGTGTTGGATCAAGAGTTGTCAAGTAAAAGTATAGGATGCCACTGCCTTCATTGGGAGGTCCATCGCTAAATGATACCACATTCCTTCATATAGATAATAAGATTTAATTACTTTGAATACTGGAAATTATTAAATTACACAATGCAAATCCAATGGTCAAATAATGTTGAACGTAATAAAAATTATTCCTTAACAAAAATATACGTTTCGAAGGAGGTGGAAACTCAGGTGCAGTCGACTTCACGTGAAGTTGATACCTGAGAACCATTAGATGATTTAACTGATTTGACTAAATTTTTATCTAACAGCTCTGAGGTATCAACTTCACGTGAAGGAATAGATAATTTAGAAGGTTGATCAAACTGAAGGCAAAAGAAATATAGCAAATAGCAATTGAGATTAGCATTTATTTTACCATTTCGTTTTCATTGGCCTCATACAACGAATAGTATGCAGTTGTGCAAAGATGAAATAACAACTATTCTTTTCCAAGAAATCGACAATCTCAGCCTTTTCAAAATCACTTGGTAAAAAGCAATTTTCCTGAATTCAGCCAGATAAAAGTAGGAAATGCTTACCCAAAGGAAGCTCCATCTAGATCAGTTGAGATAGTACTGCAAAGAATCAAAGAGATGCGCTTGAGAAACATAATTTGAACTTTAGACTTCGAAACCAAATAGTTAAATGATAGAGAACTGACTAGACATAACACATCGAACACGGTTAAGCAACTGCCCAATACACATAATGCAATTCCCTTGATCTCAGTGTGAAAATGGTCAAGTATTTTGAGGTATCATCATAAATTTTATCCTGATTCAGTTTTGCATCAACATAAAAGACGATGACATATGAAAAACCAGAAACCAAAACATCATTGATTTTCAATTTAAGGTAGTTAATGCACATCATCTATGGTTTATGTTTGTCATTATTCATAAGTCACTGCACATCCTTCCACTTTATCCTCCTACAGTAAATCATCTCGTAACACAAAGCCATTGTAAATTAAGGCGACAATTACATAAAGGTATGTGCATCATGGATGGTAGGAGTGAAAAATCTAATGAAGAAGGCAAGATGTAAAAATTGTCACTCTGTAGTATAAGAATTCCCCCTAGTGGGGTGAATTCAAACATGATTCATGATAAGAAACAATGGAATCGTTTGATCTGTTAGAATATAATTAGGATCAATTAGCATTAATGATCAAACATCATTGTCATTCGCTGCTTACTTATTCTCATGAAGAAATGATATAGTTTTCGCTCTCTTTCGGTAGTTCCGCCTGCGTTTTCTCGTGGCAGTTCCGTCTGCGCTTAATATCCTATAATATCCTATAATAAATATTCAGATATGTTAAATAATGCTAATTGATCCTAATTATATTCTAACATGATCCATATAACTGATCCTTTTCCACCTTTACAGCTAGGGAAATACTTAATAAGTTCAATTTCATCACAAAGCAATGAAGTATTCATTAGAACGATAACAGATAATCCACAAGATTACAAGAAACCAACGTTCTAACATAAATAATCAACACAAACCAATAGCGAAGATCAAACTACCACAATATCATTAACCATCAAGTACTTCCTCCATTTCAAATTAATCATCACTGTCACTCTTTTGGCAAATTAGAAAACCAATGTATTCATAAACAGAGTTGAAGTCAACAATTAATTTGAGATTGAGGGAGTAAAATTGCAATTAAACAGGGAAAACCAAGTATGGAGTTATGAGCTGCAGTCATACTAAGTGAGAATAAAACTAAAACACAAATTAACCATCCCATAACTTATCAAGTGAAATAAAATATAACAATTCTATGCGAACAAGTAATTTTTGTAATCAAGTATAACCGAATTTTTTTTCTTCTTACGTGTCTCTTTTAGACCAACTTGGGTAAACTTAGTTAGATAAGTTAATAATGTAACATCACCGCATGCAAAAACCCATAGAATATGAAAAAATTAGTATGTTGGTACTGGTTCCAAAGAGTTGTTTGCCTCTAAAAGTTCTGAAATAGAAATTCATGGAGAAGTAAGTAGTGTACTTATATCAAAATTAAAGGAGGGAGGAAAAGAGTGTATATTTCAAGACACCTCATGAGCGGATATTATATACGCTTTTTGGCATCATTTTCATATAGTTTTTAACATGTTTTGTTTAATTTCTATAAAGTTTTTATAGGTTTTAGTGTTAAATTCACATTTTGGATTCTATTTTGATTTTGTGTGTTTTTATGCAATTTCAGGTATTTTTTTGCTGAAATTGAGGAGTTGGAGCGAAAGTCTGATTCAGAGACAGAGAAAGCACTGCAGATGCTGTCTGGATCTGACCTTCTTTACTCGAAAGAGCTTTTCTGGAGCTACAGAAGTCCAAATGGAGTGTTTTCAATGGCTATGAAAAGCTGACTTCCAGAGCTTTCCAGAAATATATAATAGTGCATACTTTATTTCAGATTAGAAGGCCCAAAACTGGCGTCCAACGCCAGCATCCTGCCCCTTTCCAGGCGTCTAGCGCCCAAGGAGAAGAGACCAGCGTCCAAACACCCAGAGAGGACCCCATAGCCAGCTTTCAATGCCCTAGAGGCTTCATAGCATGTGGATCTCATCAAGGCTCAGCCCAAACACTCACCAAGTGGGTCCCAGAAGTGGATTTTAGCACTAAAAGACTGTTTTACCCTTCTTATGTAATCCTTAGTCATTACTCATTAGTTTAGTATTTAAGGGATTAGATTTATACTATTTAGGGAACATCTATATCTCTTCCAGCATATTTCAAATTTATCATTGTATTTCCTATCAGTATGAGTTTCTAAACCTCCTAGGTGAGGGGAGGAGCCCTGCTGAATCCTATGAATTAATAAAAGTATTACTGTTTCTCTTCAATCTGTGTTTGATTTAATTCTAAGATGTATATTCATTCTTCAACATGATGAACGGGATGAACCATGACAATTATCTTCGTTCTTCATACTAAGACCGCATGCCTGACAACCACCCGTGTTCTTCTTGGGTTCGTGGGAATACGTGACTGGAAAGCATCGAATTACTAGCTTGATTATACATCTCTTAGACGGTTAATCTACGACTTCATTGGGGACTTCTCAAGACACCAGTTCAGTCGAGGTATGGGGAGATTAGGGTCTCTGTGGTAGAGGCTAGAACCAAGGCGTAGCATCCTCTGATCCGGAAGATTCGACATTGTCTGTGGCATTTTGAGTAGGATCACCAAAGAGAATGAATTGCAGGAGCTTCACCCTCGTTCAGATTGGATGACCGCTGACCCGGTGTTTGATCTGAAGCAGAGGAGATTGGCGACCACGGCCGTACGGCGTTGATCACATACAACCTGCCATAGAAGAAATCATTCACAATTAAAGAAGACAGTAAGACCAGAGTTAATCTAGAAGGACAAAGCAACTCCAAGCCTTAACCATCTAAGATTTAAGATTATCATTGTAAACATATCAACCTAGTTCAGATCTCATAAATCCAACAACTCTTCTATCCGCCTGACTAAGACCTGCAAGATAACCATAGCTTGCTTCAAACCACAATCCTTGTGGGATCGACCCTGACTCGCTCAGGTATTACTTAGACAACCCAGTGCACTTGCTGGTACAGTTGTACGAAGTGTGGGGATTCGTGCACCAAGTCTTTGGCGCCGTTGCCGGAAATTGTTCGAGTTTGGACAACTGACGGATTATCTTGTTCCATAGATTAGGTATTATCTTTAATTTTGTTAGAGTCTGTTATTTTATTTTATTCTTCTTTTTTTCGAAAAAATCAAAAAAAAATTCAATTTTTTTTTCTTTTCTTTGTTTAATCTTTTTTTTTTGTTTGAGTCTTTTGTTTATGTTCTTTGTTGAATTTTCGAAATTCTTTGAGTCTTTCTTTCTAAAAAAATTTCAAAAATAGTTTCTTTGTTTAAATCTTGTATCAATCTTTAAGTTTGGTGTCTTCTTGTGTCTTTTATTTGAAATTTTTGAAAATTTTGTTCTTGGTTTTCAAAAATTTTAAGTTTGGTGCCTTTTGCATGTTCTTGTGTTCTTTGAATTTTTTGAGTTTTATTCTTGGTGTTCTTCTTGATCTTCAAAGTGTTCTTGTTTTTCTTTTTGTTATGATCTTAAAAATTTTAAGTTTGGTGTCTTTTTGGTGTTTGTCTTCAAATTTTCGAAAATTTAGGGTTCTAAATCTAAAAATTTTAAGTTTTGTGTCTTTTACTTGTTTTTCTCTTTCTTCGTTAAATTCAAAAATAAAAAATATCTTTTCTATCTTTATTTTAATTAATTTTTGAAATTTTCATTAAAAATTCATATTTTAATTTTAAATTTTTATCTTATCTTATCCTAGTTTTAAATTTCAAAATCAAATCTTTTCAAAAAATCATATCTTTTTCAATTCTTATCTTATCTTTTTATCTTTTCTTAAAAATTCAAAATTTAAAATTCAAAAATCTTATCTTATCTTATCTCAATTTCAAATTTTAAAATTAAACCTTTTCAAAAATCAAATCTTTTTTAAATCTTTATCTTATCTTATTGACTTTTTCAAAATTTAAAATTTAAAATTCAAATTTCAAAAATTCAAATTTCAATTTCAACATTCAAAATTTGAAATTTAATTTTTAAATTTCAAATTTTAAATTCAAATCTTTTTGAATTAAAACTTATCTTTTCTTAACTTCCTTATCTTATCTTTCTTACCTAAATTATCTTCTTTTTAATTCAAAACCTTTTCTATCTTGTCTTCTTTTAAATTTTAATTTTAAAAACTTTTCAAATTTTTTCAATTCTTACCTTATCTTGTTGACTTTTTCAATTATTTTTAAATTCAAATCTTTTCTAATCTTCTATCTTATCTTGTTTTCAAATCTTTTAGTTACTTATCTTCTCTCTTCTTTTTCAAAACTTCCTAACTAATTCTTCTCTCTCCTAATTTTTGAAAATCCTTCTTCTATTTCTCTATCTTCTTTTTCAAAATTCATTAACTAATTTTCCATTCCTTTTTGATTAATTAACCTTTATTTTCGAATTGCATTAATAAATAAAACAAAAACAAAATTATTTAAATTCTTGTTTATCTTTTCTATTTCTAATTCTTCTTCTCTCTACTTCTATTTGTTCGAATTATTCTTCCTCCTTCCTCTATCTTCATTCTTCTCTCTTCCTCTTCTTTCTTCACATCTCACAGGGAGTCCTCTATTCTTAAACATAGAGCTCCCATTCTTTTCTGTCCTTGGTTTCTTCTTTTCTTATTTATGACCAGGAACAGGGATAAAGAACCCCTCTTTAATCTTGATCATGAACTTGAGAGGACTTTAAGGAGAAGCTTACAACAAATTAGAGCACAATACTCCAGAGGGAACCTCACAGAGTTATTTGAACAAGAAACAAGAAATACAGACATGACAGCCGAACCTAACAATGGAGGAGATGCAACACAAGTTCTTGGTGACTTCATTGTAACAACTTTTGACATGTATGGAAGAAGTATCTCTATACGTCATATCAGAGCAAGCAGCTTTGAGCTCAACCCAAAACTGATTGCCTTAGTATTGTAGAAGTTCCAGTTTCACGGACACCCACAGGAAGACCCAGTAGGTTCATCACTGACTTCCTGCAGTTCTGTGACACTGCAGAGACCAATGGAATGAACCCTGAATTACTCAAGCTAAAACCATTCCCATTTTCTCTGAAAGATTGAGCGAAATATTGGTGGTATGCGGTACCCAGAGGAAGTATGAACACCTGGGATCAGGTTGCTAACAAATTCCTGAAAAGGTTCTCTCCCTCGCAGAGATTGGCTAAGTTAGCAACAGATGTTCAGATCCCAGCTAGGACAGAAGTTCTAGACATGGAGACCTTAAAAGAAGGTGGGACAGTAGTCTTCACCAAGGAGACCGAACCTCAAGAGCATGCTACTGAGAGACTTAAGGCAATTAAGGACAAAGAGGAGCCTGAGAATGCCAGTGAGCATGCCCCTACAAGGGTGAAAGAGCCTCAAGAGCCATTTCTCATTGGTAGGGATGACAATACCACCCGAACCCACGGGTACCCACCCTGCCCCTACCCGCTCGGGGCGGGTAATTACCCGTCCCGCACCGGGGCGGGTTCTTGGGAGGGGCGGGGCGGGGTCGGGTTTAGGTAATACCCGCCCCTACCCGCCCCGCTATATATATAATATATATAATTTTAATATATAATATGTATAATATATGTAAAATAATTAGTAAATGATTAACAATAATATATCATATTTAAATTTTTACTTTAATTTATGTTATGTTGATAAACCGCAATTTTACGGTTTATCTTTTGCTCAATTGAGTGGATTTTATCAATCTTTCATACACTTATTCATAGAAATCGCATGTTTTACATTTTCCTTCCTGATTTTGTGCTATGATTGAAAACATGCCTCTTTGGCCTAACCTTTGCTAATTTTAATCATCTCTTATTACCATTCGATGCTGTGATATGTGTGTTAAGTTTTTCCAGGGATTATAGGTCAGGAATGGTTTAGCGGATGGAAAGGAAGCATGCAAAAGTGGAAGGAATACAAGAAATTGAAGGAATTGCTGAGCTGTCCAGCCTGACCTCTTCGTACTAAATCGATCATAACATGAGCTACAGAAGTCCAAATGAGGCGGTTTCAGTTGCGTTGGAAAGCTAACATCCGGGGCTTCGAAATGATATATAATTTATCATAGTGGCCATGCAGCTAGGCGATGCGCACGCGTGCATTGGCGCAGAAGACCCTTGACGCGCACGCGCACTTGGCGCGTACGTGTGACATGCGCGACATGCTGTACCTGCAGAAATTGCTGGGGGCTATTTTTGACCCAGTTTTCGGCCCAGAAAATATAGATTAGAGGCTGTAGAGTGGATCACTCATCATTCTCTCATTCATTCACATAATTTTAGGTTTAGATGTAGATTCTAGAGAGGGAGGCTCTCTCCTCTCTCTAGGTTTTAGGATTTAGGATTTCTTCTTTCAATTTCTTCTCAAATCCAGGTTCAATGTTCCTTTAATTTAGTTTTCTTATACTTTTATTTATTCTATTACTGTAGTTTATCTTCTTCTCTTGTTAATTTATTAATACAAAGAGTATTTTTCTATGTAATTTCTTTATTTGCTTGATTATCTCAATTCAATTCCAATTATTATGTCTTCTTTCTACCCCTTGTATGTGTATGTGAAATTGGCATCCATGTCAATGGAGTAGACTTCCAACTTGGCTTTGGAGTTGATTAATATTTAATAGGAGACCCTTGAGTTAGAATACTCAAGAGTTAATTGGTAATTGGAAGTTGTTGGCTGGCTCTCTAGTTGCTAACGCTAATCCTTCCCAAGAGAGAGGATTAGGACTTGTGAATAGAAGTTGGCTTAATTTCTTGACTTTCCTTTATTTGGTAAGGGTTAACTAAGTAGAAACAACAACCTATTACTATTAATCTTGGGAAATCCAACAAGGATAGAACTTCCGATTAATCTTCTCCTAGTCAAGGCTTTTTATTGTTGTTATTTTATTTTCTTTGCAATTTACTTTCCCTGTTTCCTATCCAAAACCCCAAAACACACTTTTCCATAACCAATTATAAGCACACTTCCTTGCAATTCCTTGAGAGACGACCTGATGTTTAAATACTTCAGTTATTATTTTTAAGGGGTTTGTTACTTGTGACAACCAAATTTTTGCATGAAAGGATTATTGTTAGTTTAGAAACTATACTTGCAACGAGAATTTATTGTAAAATTCTAGACCACACAAAAGTCCGTTCGTCAAAATGGCGCTGTTGCCGGGGAATTGCAAACGTGTGCAGTTATTGGTTATTGTAAATATTTGCTTTTTACTTGTTTGTTAGTTCTTGTTAGTTTTAGGACTTAGTTGCTTATTTTTATTAGTTTTTGTTTCTCTTTTCTACTATGAATTCTCACCCCTTTGGCTACGAGTGTGGTTATAATTATGTTGCAGGAAGAGGAGATTACAATGAGAACATGCATCAAGGTTGGGACAATCAAAGATGGGAGGAGCCACAAGGATTTGATCAACCCTCTTTGCAACAACCCCCTCCAATGTACTACGAGAAACAACCATTCCATGATGCATACTAAGACAATGGTTATGGTGGACCTTTTCGTGACAATCAATACCCACCACAACACATCTATGAGCCCCTTCTTCAACATAACTTTGAACCACCATACTCACAAGCCCCTTACCACCAAACACCTCCATATGACCCTTACCCATATCCACCATACCAACCACCTTATGAGCCATATGAACCACATATAGAACCACCTCCATATCCCTATCAAGATGAACCACCCTCCTATTATGAACCCTTTCCCCAAAATAATGAACCCTCCTATCCACCCCAACCCCCACTGGATAGTAACACCCTTCGTGTTATTCACCAAGGGCAAATAAAGCTTCAAACCACACTTACCTCTACTTTCACTAATCTCACCTCTACTATCCAAGCCCTTATATCCCGCATGGACCAATCTTCTACCTCGAATACTCAACCCTCAAGCTCTAGTGCACCACCACCCTCTATTGAAAAACATCTATATCCATCAATCCAAGAGCAACATGATCCCAATTATGCTATTGATATGGAACAAGAGAGAAGGGGTCGTCTTAGGGATGTAATCGATCGGTTTCACGCAACCATACATCAAGAGAAGCAAGAGAAGGCCCAAAAGGTGGAGGTAGGAGAGACCCTTGAAGTTGAAGGAGTAGTTGAAGAATTAGTAAAGGAAGACATCAAGGATGAGTTCGATTTTGTATTAGAGCAAGTGGAGAAAGCCGAAATTATAGAAGAGGAGGAAGTGGTTGAAGACTTAGGAGATGCAGAACCCCCATGGGAAACTCAAGTCATAGAACCTCCTTCCAAGACGCTTGAAATTGATGTTGAGGAGGGTATACAACCTCCAAGGCATATCATGGTTGAAGACTTTGAAGAGGTTGATCAAGAGATGGATTCAATCATTGATGAATCCTTATCTACAATTGAATCCTCTCCCATTGGACTTGACATGGAGATTATAGAAGAAGAAGCACAACCTCCCATGCCCTTAGTGAGCAATGAAGAAGATATTAAATTAGAAGAAAGCTACCAAGGGGGAAAGGTTGATGTTGAAGAAGCTTGCAAAGAGGTGGAAGTTGTCAAGAAAGAACACACGGGAATGGAGCTTGAAATCACCTTGCCAAAGTTGTTGGATACCCCTGCCCCTAAGTCGCCATCATCCTTCACAACATTCAAGTGGATAAAATTCATGTCCCTTAGCTTTCTCATTCCACTTGAATATGGTTTACTTAAGACAGATGGTCAACTTAGGGCTCTTTGTGGCGTTAAGAGTAAGAGGAAGATGGTTAGTGGTTGGAGTTGCCATGCAAGGTTCAATATGGTTGTATGCTCCAAGTTAAAGTGCAAGGATTGGTGTAGATCTCGATTGAATGGGTCTAGGAAGTCGTTTGGGTACTTCATTGAGAATTCAGATTGCTTGCCACCCGATTGGAACAACGATGATCAATGCAAAGACGGGTGCAAAAGCAAGGTTTGGGACCCCGGAATTCATTCTAGCAATCAACACTCTTGGGGCCTTGTCACTTGCTTCAACATGCTTGAAGGCTTTATGCGCCTAATTTGGGATCCCGGAGGCTATTGGAATTGTAAGCAATGGTGGGGATTCCTGGAAGAGTTCAAGCATAAGACGCCCTGACAAAGAGCTCATCAAATGTCCAACTTAAGGACTTTAACTAAAAGTGCTAGGTGGGAGACAACCCACCATGGTTAGATCGTCCCTTTCTATTCTTAGTTTCATTCTAGTTGATTTTTCTCAGCATTACTTCATAAATTCTGCATCATCACCTGCATTCTGCATTAAAAAAAAGCCACCTTCGATGTGGATGCGTACATGACGCGTACGCGTGCCCCTGAAATCGACGTAAAAGGGTGTTTGGCCGACAGTTGTGCTGGCCTGGCGTGGGTATTGTGCCAGAAGCACAAATTGACCCATGCGTCAGTGTGCATGACGCGTGCGCGTCCCTTTCACTTCATGGTCATCCACGCGCGCGCGTGCATGACGCGCACGCGTCGCACGAAATTTTGGCCACTGTGCAAAAGTTACAGAAAGTTGTGCGAGCGCGGGGCTAGACTCGCGCTAAAGGCACCGCCCCAAGCACGCACACGCGTACGGGACACTTCCACGTCCCCTTCCTTTTGTGCACATCCACGCGAACGCACGCAGTACACGTGCGCGTCGGTTGCGCCGCATCACTTATTCAGCACGCAACCCTGTTCTGCACTTTCCTCCTTCCTTTCTTCTCTTTTCAAATCCTAATTCTTTTTTTCTTCTCTTTCCCTCTCATCCTTATTTCCTTTCTTTTCTTCTATTTGTTACATTTGCATACTCACATTCAGGGCATTTTAACTTCATTTTTTCTTCTCCCTTTCTTTTCTATATTTGTTGTTTTCACATTGGTGTTAAAAATTTTCTTACTCAACTGTTGCATATTTCTTGCATTATTTTGGGTGCTCCTTGACTTGTTTGCTATTTAGTTGACATGCCCTGTGCTTTTATTATTTTCTCACTTACATGTTGTAGCTACCATGTAGTTGAGAACCTTATTATTTGGCACTATCCCACATATGTTTTATTTCTTTTCATATCTTTCCTTGTGGGTTTTTTCCCTTCTTTTTTCTCTTCTTTCAGGATGGCCACCAAGAGGGAAAAGGAAAAGTTTCTAACTGGAGTAATAAACAAGTCTGCTGCACAATCTTTGGAGAAAATGCATCAGTTGGAGCCACCCGTCCACTTGTACATCTCTGCATGCACCGAGGACGGTGCAATCTTTAAGTGTGGGGAGGTTGATACCGACCTCCGCGGGTAACTACTTTCTGAATCAACACCAATGTTTAAATTTTCTTTGTTAAATTAGTTGTTGCATTTGCATGTTTAATTGCATGTTTGTTTGATTTTGTGCATATTTTACCACTACTTGGTTGAAGTAATATTTACATTTTCAAGAAACTTTTTATAACATTTCACTAATTTTAATTAAAATTTTTGTGTTAAACTTGTTTGAAGAACTTTATTTTGGAACATGGTTAAGAGCTCGAACACGCAAAACCAGTGAGATTTTGAGCCTATTGTGATTGGTTGCATTTTATCAACCAATATTTTATTTTTGGTGTGTGTTATTCTCTCTAAAATTGTGATCTTTGTCTTACCTAATTCTATATTTCCATTGCTTGATGTATACATGCACTTATATGATTGAGGTCTTGTTTCACTAAGCTTACATACCCATATGGCCTTAACCTTTCACTATCCTTTGCAAACCAATTTGAGCATATTTTACCCCATTTGTTCTTTATTTTAGCACATCACTAACTCTAAGCGAAAAACACTAATGTCCTTAATTTGAATCCTTGGTTAGCTTAGACTAGTGAGAGTGTTCATGATTTAAGTGTGAGAAAATTGGGTTGGAAATATTTGGTTTGGGAATTGGGTATTATATATTTCTATGAAAGAGATAGTTAAGCACATATTCTCGCATTCAATCACTTAATCATATGCATTGAGAAAAACAAAAGAAAAAAATAAAATAAAATAAAAAGAGAAAAAGAAAAGAAAATAATAATAATAATAATAAGGGGACAAAATGCCCTAAGTTAAGTAATAATATCAATGCATGAGTTGTACTTGAATTTGGGATGCATGAATATGTGGTAAACATAGTTAATGGGCAGTTAGATTTTGTATTGTAATTACATGGAATGTCTTAGGCTAAGTGAGAAGTTGAGGTTAATCAAGGATTTGAATTTCAGTCCACTTAACAAAATACATTCCTACCTTGACCCTAACCCCATTACAACCATTGAAAAGACCTCTTGATATGTGTGTTTGTGCATTAAATTATGTTGATTGGTAGAAGAAAAGCAAGCCTTAGAGAGCAAGATTAGTAGAGAACCGAGAGACTCGACCCTCAAACACTAGAGTGATTAGAGTGTATACATTTCCAGTGAGGGTTCGATGCTCGATTTTTTGTTCCCAGCTTTCGTGAGCTATTTTCTTCTGCAAGTCTATTTGTACTTCATTTTTATGATTTGAATTAGTGAAATCCAGTTCATATTTGTTCTTGAAAGGTTTATTTACTTTTCACCAAGTAGGTAAAAGCATTTTGCATTTAGCTGAATTCATACAGATAGGTTGCATTTCATACATCCTACCATTTTGCCTTCACTCTTTTAATTCTCTTGAGCTTAGCATGAGGACATGCTAATGTTTAAGTTTGGGGAGATTTGATAAACCGCTATTTTACAGTTTATCTTGTGCTCAATTGAGTGGATTTTATCAATCTTTAACACTCTTATTCATAGAAATCGCATGTTTTACGTTTTCCCTCCCTATTTTTGTGCTATGATTGAAAACATGCCTCTTTGGCCTTACATTTGCTAATTTTAATCCTCTCTTATTACCATTCGATGCCGTGATATGTGTGTTAAGTGTTTCCAGGGTTTATAGGGCAGGAATGACTTAGAAGATGGAAAGGAAGCATGCAAAAGTGGAAAGAATACAAGAAATTGAAGGAACTACTGAGCTGTCCAGCCTGACCTCTTTGTACTAAATCGATCATAACCTAAGCTATAGAGGTCCAAATGAGGCGGTTTCAGTTGTGTTGGAAAGCTAATATCCGGAGCTTCGAAATAATATATAATTTGTCATAGTGGCCATGCAGCTAGGCGACGTGCACGCGTGCATTGGTGCAGAAGACCCTTGACGCGCACGCGCACCTGGCGCATACGCGTTACATGCGCATAACACAATCGACGCGCTGTACCTGCAGAAATCGTTGGGGGCAATTTTTGGGCTGTTTTTGACCCAGTTTTCAGCTAAGAAAACATAGATTAGAGGCTGCAGAGTGGATCGCTCATCATTCTCTCATTCATTCACATAATTTTAGGTTTAGATGTAGATTCTAGAGAGGGAGGCTCTCTCCTCTCTCTAGGTTTTAGGATTTAGGATTTCTTCTTTCAATTTTTTCTCAAATCCAGGTTCAATGTTCCTTTAATTTAGTTTTCTTATACTTTTATTTATTCTATTAATTTAGTTTATCTTCTTCTCTTGTTAATTTATTAATACAAAGAGTATTTTTCTATTTAATTTCTTTATTTGCTTGATTATCTCAATTCAATTCTAATTATTATGTCTTCTTTCTACCCCTTGTATGTGTATGTGAAATTGGCATCCATGTCAATGGAGTAGACTTCCAACTTGGCTTTGGAGTTGATGAATATTTAATAGGAGACCTTTGAGTTGGAATACTCAAGAGTTAATTGTTAATTGGAAGTTGTTGGCTGGCTCTCTAGTTGCTAATGCTAATCCTTCCCAAAGGAGAGGATTAGGACTTGTGAATAGAAGTTGGCTTAATTACTTGACTTTCCTTTATTCGGTAAGGGTTAACTAAGTAGAAACAACAACCTATTACTATTAATCTTGGGAAATCCAACAAGGATAGAACTTTCGATTAATCTTCTCCTAGTCAAGGTTTTTTATTGTTATTTTATTTTTTCTGCAATTTACTTTCCCTGTTTCCTATCCAAAACCCCAAAACACACTTTTCCATAACCAATTATAAGCACACTTCCCTGCAATTCCTTGAGAGACGACCCGAGGTTTAAATACTTCGGTTATTATTTTTAAGGGGTTTGTTACTTGTGACAACCAAATTTTTGCATGAAAGGATTATTATTGGTTTAGAAATTATACTTGCAACGAGAATTTATTGTAAAATTCTAGACCACACAAAAGTCCGTTCGTCATATGTATAGGATGATGGTTATATAAATTTTAAAATTTAATTTTATTTATTGGATTTTAATAATTATAGGGGCGGGTTAGGGTTCAACATTTTACTACCCGCGGGTAGGAGCGGGGCGGGTTCTATGCGGGTTGTTGTACGGCGGGGTGGGGTCGAGTAGAGCAAAAGCCCACCCCTACCCGCCCCGTTGCCACCCCTACTCATTAGCATGCAGATAGAGCTTGAAGATGAGCAACTGACTCATCTCTTAGCAGCCCCCAAAAATCTGTAACTCAATATCTCTTTTATAGAGGTATTGGAGAAGAAAACCCCTTGATTGAAACCAATTCAATCCCTCCTAAGACCAAAAAAAAAAATTTGGTGTTGGATGTACACCATCCACCAATAAAGAAAGGCTCCAAAAGGAAGACGCATAAGGGTTGGAAAAACAACAATATCCATCAGAACAAGATCTTGACCCAGCAGGTCAATATGATCTCTCAGCATTTGATTGGAATGCAAGCTGCAGCTGACAGCACTCAGGAAGCTTCTTTTGAAGTAGAAGCTTATGATCCTGATCAACCCACCATGGAGGAGGTGAATTACATGGGAGAACCCTATGGAAACACCTATAATCCCTCATGGAGGAACCATCCTAACCTTTCATGGAAGGATCAACAAAAGCCTCAGCAAGGCTTCAATAATAATCAAGGTGGAAGGAACTAGAATAGGTTCAACAAGAGACTCAGCAACGACTATGAAGTTTGCCGGGATGTAGTAGTCTTCAACCTTCACCAAGAGATCCTCTACTAAGCCATATGGCTTCTTCATTGACTTGTCTGCCATCTCTAGTGAGATGTTTGCAGCTTGTACCTCAAAAATTTCCAGCTTCTCTGTACAGAGAGTGGCATGAGATTTATGCTTGACCCTAGGTCACACAGAGCCTTCTCAAAGGTCATGGTGCCTATGGTGCAAGGAATCAGGAAGCGTCCAGGATCTGGAAGCTTCTGAGGTAGCTTCTGCTGAACCAAAGCATTAAGTTCTTTAGAAAGCAATGGAGGTTCTTCCTCCAAAGGCTTTGTACTAAATAGCTTGGCATTCAGCTTCATGAGAGCTCCTAGGTACCGAGCAACTTGTTCTTCCCTAGTGTCTTCATCCTCATCAGAGGATGAGTATTCATTAGAACTCATGCATTGCAGAAGTGCATGCAAAGGAACCTCTATGGTCTCTATTTGAGCATTGGCTTCCTTTAGTTCTTGGATAGAGATTTCTTGAGTAGGTATTGAGCTCTCAGAGGGTGTGCTTTTACTGGCGTTCAATGCCAGCTCTAATGGCTCTTTAGGCATTGAATGCCCATGTTGTATACCCTTACTGGCGTTTAACGCCAGTTCCCTTACCATTTTGGGTGTTGAACGCCCAGCAGGGGTGTCCTGGCTGGCATTCAATGCCAGCTTCCCTGGATGTTTGGGCATTGAACGCCCAGTGAGGGCTTCCTCACTGGCGTTCAACGCCAGCTTTGCTGTCTGGTTGGGCGTTAAACGCCCAGTGGGGGCTTCCTCACTGGCGTTCAACGCCAGGCTTGTTACCAGGATGGGCATTGAACGCCCAATGAAGGCTTTCTCACTGGCGTTTAGCGCCAGGCTCTTAGCCATTTTAGGCATTGAACGCCCAGTGAGATCTTCCTCACTAGCGTTCAATGCCTTCCCA
Organism: Arachis ipaensis; assembly: GCF_059453495.1. NCBI lineage: Eukaryota > Viridiplantae > Streptophyta > Magnoliopsida > Fabales > Fabaceae > Arachis > Arachis ipaensis. The sequence continues at coordinate 207,491 of NC_142437.1, forward strand.
GCCTCTCCAGATTCGGCCTCTACCTCAGTGATGATGGCCTTGCACTCTTCTCTTAGGTTTACTTCAGTGTTACCAGGAAGAATGTCAGGAGAAGTCTCAGGGATCCTCTTGCTCAATTGACCAACTTGAATCTCCAAATTTCTGATGGAGGATCTTGTTTCAGTTATCAAACTGTAAGTAGTCTTTGAGAGGTTGGAGACTAGAATGGCTAAGTCAGAAAGGCTCTGCTTAGGAGTCTCCATATTCCCTTGAAAAGATGGGATAGTGGTCTCTTGTTGAACCTATTCTAGTTCCTTCCACCTTGATTATTATTGAAGCCTTGCTGAGGCTTTTGTTGATCCTTCCATGAAAGGTTAGGATGGTTCCTCCATGAGGGATTATAGGTGTTTCCATAAGGTTCTCCCATGTAATTCACCTCCTCCATGGTAGGTTGATCAGGATCATAAGCTTCTACTTCAGAAGAAGCTTCCTGAGTGCTGCCAGCTGCAGCTTGCATTCCAGTCAAATGCTGAGAGATCATATTGACCTGCTGGGTCAAGATCTTGTTCTGATAGATATTATTGTTTTTCCAACCCTTATGCGTCTTCCTTTTGGGGCCTTCCTCCTTGGTGGATGGTGTACATCCAACACCAAATTTTTTTTTTAGTCTTAGGAGAGAATGAATTGGTTTCAATCAAAGGGGTTTTCTTCTCCAATACCTCTACAAAAGAGATATTGAGTTACAGATTTTTGGGGGCTGCTAAGAGATGAGTCATTTGCTCATCTTCAAGCTCTCTATGCATGCTAATGAGTAGGGGTGGCAACGGGGCGAGTAGGGGTGGGAATTTTCTCTACTCGACCCCACCCCGCCGTACAACAACCTGCATAGAACCCGCCCCGCTCCTACCCGCAGGTAGTAAAACGTTGAACCCTAACCCGCCCCTGCGGGTACCCACCCCTATAATTATTAAAATCCAATAAATAAAATTAAATTTTAAAATTTATATAACCATCATCATATACATATGACGAACGGACTTTTGTGTGGTCTAGAATTTTACAATAAATTCTCGTTGCAAGTATAGTTTCTAAACCAACAATAATCCTTTCATGCAAAAATTTGGTTGTCACAGGTAACAAACCACTTAAAAATAATAACCGAAGTATTTAAACCTCGGGTCATCTCTCAAGGAATTGTAGGGAAGTGTGCTTATAATTGGTTATGGAAAAGTGTGTTTTAGGGTTTTGGATAGGAAACAGGGAAAGTAAATTGCAGAGAAAATAAAATAACAACAATAAAAAACCTTGACTAGGAGAAGATTAATCGGAAGTTCTATCCTTGTTGGATTTTCCAAGATTAATAGTAATAGGTTGTTGTTTCTACTTAGTTAACCCTTACCGAATAAAGGAAAGTCAAGTAATTAAGCCAACTTCTATTCAAAAGTCCTAATCCTCTCCCTTGGGAAGGATTAGCGTTAGCAACTAGAGAGCCAGCCAACAACTTCCAATTAACAATTAACTCTTGAGTATTCCAACTCAAGGGTCTCCTATTAAATATTAATCAACTCCAAAGCCAAGTTGGAAGTCTACTCCCTTGACATGGATGCCAATTTCACATACACATACAAGGGGTAGAAAGAAGACATAATAATTGGAATTGAATTGAGATAATCAAGCAAATAAAGAAATTAAATAGAAAAATACTCTTTGTATTAATAAATTAACAAGAGAAGAAGATAAACTAAAGTAATAGAATAAATAAAAGTATAAGAAAACTAAATTAAAGAAACATTGAACCTGGATTTGAGAAGAAATTGAAAGAAGAAATCCAAAATCCTAAAACCTAGAGAGAGGAAAGAGCCTCCCTCTCTAGAATCTACATCTAAATCTAAAATTATGTGAATGAATGAGAGAATGATGAGTGATCCACTCTGCAGCCTCTAATCTATGTTTTCTTGGCCGAAAACTGGGTTAAAAATAGCCCAGAAATTGCCCCCAGCGATTTCTGCAGGTACAGCGCGTCGATTGTGTTATGCGCATGTCACGCGTATGCGCCAGGTGCGCGTGCGCGTCAAGGGTCTTTTGCACCAATGCACGCGTGCGCGTTGCCTAGCTGCATGGCCACTATGGCAAATTATATATTATTTCGAAGCTCCGGATATTAGCTTTCCAACGTAACTAGAACCGCCTCATTTGGACTTCTATAGCTTAGGTTATGATCGATTTAGTACAAAGAGGTAAGGTTGGACAGCTCGGCAATTCCTTCAATTTCTTGTGTTCCTTCCACTTTTGCATGCTTCCTTTCCATCTTTTAAGCCATTTCTGCCCTATAAACTCTGGAAACACTTAACACACATATCACAGCATCGAATGGTAATAAGAGAGGGTTAAAATTAGCAAATGTAAGGCCAAAGAGGTATGTTTTCAATCATAGCACAAAATCAGGAAGGAAAATGTAAAACATGCAATTTCTATGAATAAGAGTATTAAAGATTGATAAAATCCACTCAATTGAGCACAAGGTAAACTGTAAAATAGCGGTTTATCAAATCTCCCCACACTTAAACATTAGCATGTCCTCATGCTAAGCTCAAGAGAACTAAAAGAGTGAAGGCAAAATGGTAGGATGTATGAAATGCAACCTATCCGTATGAATTCAGCTAAATGCAAAATGCTTTTACCTACTTGGTGAAAAGTAAATAAACCTTTCAAGAACAAATATGAACTGGATTTCACTAATTCAAATCATAAAAATGAAGTACAAATAGACTTGCAGAAGAAAATAGCTCACGAAAGCTGGGAACAAAAGATCGAGCATCGAACCCTCACTGAAAATGTATACACTCTAATCACTCTAGTGTTTGAGGGTCGAGTCTCTCGGTTCTCTACTAATCTTGCTCTCTAAGGCTTGCTTTTCTTCTACCAATCAACATAATTTAATGCACAAATACACATATCAAGAGGTCTTTTCAAGGGTTGTAATGGGGTTAGGGTCAAGGTAGGAATGTATTTTGTTAAGTGGACTGAAATTCAAATCCTTGATTAACCTCAACTTCTCACTTAGCCTAAGACATTCCATGTAATTACAATACAAAATCTAACTGCCCATTAACTATGTTTACCACATATTCATGCATCCCAAATTCAAGTACAACTCATATGCATTGATATTATTACTTAACTTAAGGAATTTTGTCCCTTTTTATTATTATTATTATTATTATTTTCTTTTCTTTTTCTCTTTTTATTTTTTTTTTATTTTTTTTTTGTTTTTCTCAATGCATATGATTAAGTGATTGAATGCGAGAATATGTGCTTAACTATCTCTTTCATAGAAATATATAATACCCAATTCCCAAACCAAATATTTCCAACCCAATTTCCCCACACTTAAATCATGAACACTCTCACTAGTCTAAGCTAACCAAGGATTCAAATTAAGGACATTAGTGTTTTCCGATTAGAGTTAGTGATGTGCTAAAATAAAGAACAAATGGGGTAAAATAGGCTCAAATTGGTTTGTAAAGGATAGTGAAAGGTTAAGGCCATTTGGGTATGTAAGCTTAGTGAAACAAGGCCTCAATCATATAAGTGCATATATACATCAAGCAATGAAAATATAGAATTAGGCAAGACAAAGATCACAATTTTAGAGAGAATAACACACACCAAAAATAAAATATTGGTTGATAAAATGCAACCAATCACAATAGGCTCAAAATCTCACTGGTTTTGCGTGTTCGAGCTCTAAACCATGTTCCAAAATAAATTTCTTCAAACAAGTTTAACACAAAAATTTTAATTCAAATTAGTGAAATATTATAAAAAGTTTCTTGAAAAAGTAAGTATTACTTCAACCAAGTAGTGGTAAAATATGCACAAAATCAAACAAACATGCAATTAAACATGCAAATACAACAACTAATTTAACAAAGAAAATTTAAACATTGGTGTTGAGTCAGAAAGTAGTTACCCGCGGAGGTCGGTATCGACCTCCCCACACTTAAAGATTGCACCGTCCTCGGTGCATACAGAGATGTACAAGTGGACGGGTGGCTCCAACTGATGCATTTTCTCCAAAGATTGTGCGGCAGACTTGTTTATTACTCTAGTTAGAAACTTTTCCTTTTCCCTCTTGGTGGCCATCCTGAAAGAAGAGAAAAAGGAAGGGAAAGAACCCACAAGGAAAGATATGAAAAGAAATAAAACATATGTGGGCTAGTGCCAAATAATAAGGTTCTCAACTACATGGTAGCTACAACATGTAAGTGAGAAAATAATAAAAGCACAGGGCATGTCAACTAAATAGCAAACAAGTCAAGGAGCACCCAAAATAATGCAAGAAATATGCAACAGTTGAGTAAGAAAATTTTAACACCAATGTGAAAACAACAAATATAGAAAAGAAAAGGAGAAGAAACAATGAAGTTAAAATGCCCTGAATGCGAGTATGCAAATGTAACAAATAGAAGAAAAGAAAGGGAATAAGGATGAGAGGGAAAGAGAAGAAAAAAAGAATTAGGATTTGAAAAGAGAAGAAAGGAAGGAGGAAAATGCAGAACAGGGTTGCGTGCTGAATAAGCGATGCGACACAACCGACGCGCACGCGTACTGCGTGCGTTCGCGTGGATGTGCACAAAAGGAAGGGGACGTGGAAGCGTCCCGTACGCGTGCGCGTGCTTGGGGCGGTGCCTTTAGCGCGAGTCCAGCCCCGCGCACGCACAACTTTCTGTAACTTTTGCACAGTGGCCAAAATTTCGTACGACGCGTGCGCGTCATGCACGCGTGCGCGTGGATGACCATGAAGTGAAAGGGATGCGCACGCGTCATGCACGCTGACGCATGGGTCAATTTGTGCTTCTGGCACAATACCCACGCCAGGCCAGCACAACTGTCGGCCAAACACCCTTTTACGTCGATTTCAGGGGCACGCGTACGCGTCATGTACGCGTCCACGTCGAAGGCGGCTTTTTTTTTAATGCAGAATGCAGGTGATGATGCAGAATTTATGAAGTAACACTGAGAAAAATCAACTAGAATAAAACTAAGAATAGAAAGGGACGATCTTACCATGGTGGGTTGTCTCCCACCTAGCACTTTTAGTTAAAGTCCTTAAGTTGGACATTTGGTGAGCTCTTTGTCAGGGCGGCTTATGCTTGAACTCTTCCAGGAATCCCCACCAATGCTTACAATTCCAATAGCCTCCGGGATCCCAAACTAGGCGCATAAAGCCTTCAAGCAAGTTGAAGCAAGTGACAAGGCCCCAAGAGTGTTGATTGCTAGAATGAATTCCGGGGTCCCAAACCTTGCTTTTGCACCCGTCTTCGCATTGATCATCGTTGTTCCAATCGGGTGGCAAGCAATCTGAATTCTCAATGAAGTACCCAAACGAATTCCTATACCCATTCAATCGAGATCTACACCAATCCTTGCACTTTAACTTGGAGCATACAACCATATTGAACCTTGCATGACAACTCCAACCACTAACCATCTTCCTCTTACTCTTAATGCCACAAAGAGCCCTAAGTTGACCATCTGTCTCAAGTAAACCATATTCAAGTGGAATGAGAAAGCTAAGGGACATGAATTTTACCCACTTGAATGTTGTGAAGGATGATGGCGACTTAGGGGCAGGGGTCTCCAACAACTTTGGCAAGGTGATTTCAAGCTCCACTCCCGTGTGTTCTTTCTTGACAACTTCCACCTCTTTGCAAGCTTCTTCAACATCAACCTTTCCCTCTTGGTAGCTTTCTTCCATATCAATCTCTTCTTCATTGCTCACCAAGGGCATGGGAGGTTGTGCTTCTTCTTCTGTAATCTCCATGTCAAGTCCAATGGGAGAGGATTCAATTGTAGATAAGGATTCATCAATGATTGAATCCATCTCTTGATCAACCTCTTTAAAGTCTTCAACCATGATATGCCTTGGAGGTTGTACACCCTCCTCAACATCAATTTCAAGTGTCTTGGAAGGAGGTTCTATGACTTGAGTTTCCCATGGGGGTTCTGCATCTCCTAAGTCTTCAACCACTTCCTCCTCTTCTATAATTTCGGCTTTCTCCACTTGCTCTAATACAAAATTGAAATCCTCCTTGATGTCTTCCTTTACTAATTCTTCAACTACTCCTTCAACTTCAAGGGTCTCTCCTACCTCCACCTTTTGGGCCTCCTCTTGCTTATCTTGAAGTATGGTTGCGTGAAACCGATCGATTACGTCCCTAAGACGACCCCTTCTCTCTTGTTCCATATCAATAGCATAATTGGGATCATGTTGCTCTTGGATTGATGGATATAGATGTTCTTCCATAGAGGGGGGTGGTGGTGCACTAGAGCTTGAGGGTTGAGTATTCGAGGTAGAGGATTGGTCCATGCGGGATATAAGGGCTTGGAGAGTAGAGGTGAGATTAGTGAGAGTAGATGTAAGTGTGGTTTAAAGCTTTATTTGCCCTTGGTGAATAACATGAAGGGTGTTGCTATCCAGTAGGGGTTGGGGTGGATAGGAGGGTTCATTATTTTGGAGAAAGGGTTCATAATTGGAGGGTGGTTCATCTTGATAGGGATATGGAGGTGGTTCTATATGTGGTTCATATGGCTCATAAGGTGGTTGGTATGGTGGATATGGGTTAGGGTCATATGGAGGTGTTTGGTGGTAAGGGGCTTGTGAGTATGGTGGTTCAAAGTTATGTTGAAGAAGGGGCTCATAGATATGTTGTGGTGGGTATTGATTGTCACGAAAAGATCCACCATAACCATTGTCTTAGTATGCATCATGGAATGGTTGTTGCTCGTAGTACATTGGAGGGGGTTGTTGCTAAGACGGTTGATCAAATCCTTGTGGCTCCTCCCATCTTTGATTGTCCCAACCTTGATGCATGTTCTCATTGTAATATCCTCTTCCTGCAACATAATTATAACCACACTCGTAGCCAAAGGGGTGAGAATTCATAGTAGAAAAGAGAAACAAAAACTAATAAAAATAAGTAACTAAGTCCTAAAACTAACAAGAACTAACAAACAAGTAAAAAGCAAATATTTACAATAACCAATAACTGCACACGTTTGCAATTCCCCGACAACAGCGCCATTTTGACGAACGAACTTTTGTGTGGTCTAGAATTTTACAATAAATTCTCGTTGCAAGTATAGTTTCTAAACCAACAATAATCCTTTCATGCAAAAATTTGGTTGTCACAAGTAACAAACCCCTTAAAAATAATAACTGAAGTATTTAAACATCATGTCGTCTCTCAAGGAATTGCAAGGAAGTGTGCTTATAATTGGTTATGGAAAAGTGTGTTTTGGGGTTTTGGAAAGGAAACAGGGAAAGTAAATTGCAAAGAAAATAAAATAACAACAATAAAAAGCCTTGACCAGGAGAAGATTAATCGGAAGTTCTATCCTTGTTGGATTTCCCAAGATTAATAATAATAGGTTGTTGTTTCTACTTAGTTAACCCCTACCAAATAAAGGAAAGTCAAGTAATTAAGCCAACTTCTATTCACAAGTCCTAATCCTCTCCTTTGGGAAGGATTAGCGTTAGCAACTAGAGAGCCAGCCAACAACTTCCAATTACCAATTAACTCTTGAGTATTCTAACTCAAGGGTCTCCTATTAAATATTAATCAACTCCAAAGCCAAGTTGAAAGTCTACTCCATTGACATGGATGCCAATTTCACATACACATACAAGGGGTAGAAAGAAGACATAATAATTGGAATTGAATTGAGATAATCAAGCAAATAAAGAAATTAAATAGAAAAATACTCTTTGTATTAATAAATTAACAAGAGAAGAAGATAAACTAAAGTAATAGAATAAATAAAAGTATAAAAAAACTAAATTAAAGGAACATTGAACCTGGATTTGAGAAGAAATTGAAAGAAGAAATCCTAAATCCTAAAACCTAAAGAGAGGAGAGAGCCTCCCTCTCTATAATCTACATCTAAACCTAAAATTATGTGAATGAATGAGAGAATGATGAGTGATCCACTTTGCAGCCTCTAATCTATGTTTTCTGGGCCGAAAATTGGGTCAAAAACAGCCCCCAGCAATTTCTACAGGTACAGCACGTCGCGCATGTCACACGTACGCGCCAGGTGCGCGTGCGCGTCGATTGTGTTCTGCGCATGTCAAGCGTACGCGCCAGGTGCGCGTGCACGTCAAGGGTCTTCTGCGCCAATGCACACGTGCGCATCGTCTAGCTGCATGGCCACTATGACAAATTATATATCATTTCGAAGCACTGGATGTTAGCTTTCCAACGCAACTGGAACTTTCTCATTTGGATTTCTGTAGCTCATGTTATGATTGATTTAGTATGAAGAGGTCAGGCTGGACAGCTCAGCAATTCCTTCAATTTCTTGTATTCCTTCCACTTTTGCATGCTTCCTTTCCATCCTCTAAACCATTCCTGCCCTATAAACCTTGGAAACACTTAACACACATATCACAACATCGAATGGTAATAAGAGAGGATTAAAATTAGCAAATGTAAGGCCAAAGAGGCATGTTTTCAATCATAGCACAAAATCAGAAAGGAAAATGTAAAATATGCGATTTCTATGAATAAGTGTATGAAAGATTGATAAAATCCACTCAATTGAGTACAAGATAAACCGTAAAATAGCGATTTATCAACATAACCTAAATTAAAGTAAAAATTTAATTATGATATATTATTATTAATCATTTACTAATTATTTTACATATATTATACATATTATATATTAAAATTATATATATTATATATATAGCGGGGCGGGTAGGGGCAGGTATTACCTAAACCCGACCCCGCCTCACCCCTCCCAAGAACCCGCCCCGGTGCGGGACGGGTAATTACCCGCCCCGAGCGGGTAGGGGCAGGTTGGGTACCCGTGGGTTCGGGTGGTATTGCCATCCCTACCAATGAGAAATGGCTCTTGAGGCTCTTTCACCTCTGTAGGGGCATGCTCCTGAGGTTCGGTCTCCTTGGTGAAGACTACTGTCCTACCTTCTTTTAAGGTCTCCATGTCTAGAACTTCTGTCCTAGCTGGGATCTGAACATCTGTTGCTAACTTAGCCAATCTCTGCGAGGGAGAGAACCTTTTCAGGAATTTGTTAGCAACCTGATCCCAGGTGTTCATACTTCCTCTGGGTACCTGATGAGCGGATAATTTATACGCTTTTTGGCATTTTTTTTAGGTAGTTTTTAGTAGGTTCTAGCTATTTTTTAGTATGTTTTTATTAGTTTTCACGAAAAATTCACATTTCTGGACTTTACTATGAGTTTGTGTGTTTTTCTATGATTTCAGGTATTTTCTGGCTGAAATTGAGGGATCTGAGCAAAAATCTGATTCAGGCTGAAAAAGGACTGCTGATGCTGTTGGATTCTGACCTCCCTGTACTCGAAATGGATTTTCTGGAGTTACAGAAGTCCAATTGGCACGCTCTCAATTGCGTTGGAAAGTAGACATCCAGGGATTTCCAGTAATATATAATAGTCCATACTTTTCTCGAAGATAAAGGACGTAAACTGGCGTTTAACGCCAGTTCCATGTTCCATTCTGGCGTAAAACGCCAGAAACACGTTACAAGTTGGAGTTAAACGCCCAAAACAGGTTACAACCTGGTGTTTAACTCCAGAAACAGCCCAGGCACGTGAAAAGCTCAAGTCTCAGCCCCAGCACACACCAAGTGGGCCCTGGAAGTGGATTTCTGCACTATCTATCTTAGTTTACTCATTTTCTGTAAACCTAGGTTACTAGTTTAGTATTTAAAACAACTTTTAGAGATTTATTTTGCACCTCATGACATTTTAGATCTGAACTTTGTATCTTTGACGGCATGAGTCTCTAAACTCCATTGTTGGGGGTGAGGAGCTCTGCTGTGTCTCGATGAATTAATGTAATTACCTCTGTTTTCCATTCAAACACGCTTGTTTCTATCTAAGATATTTATTCGTACTTAACCGTGATGAATGTGATGATCCGTGACACTCATCACTATTCTCAACCTATGAACGCGTGCCTGACAACCACTTCCGTTCTACCTTAGATTGAATGAGTATCTCTTGGGTTCCTGGCTCGCAAGTCTGATTGCCTCTCCTGATAACAGAGCATTCAGATCCGTGAGATCAGAATCTTCGTGGTATAAGCTAGAATCTATTAGCAGCATGCTTGAGATCTGGAAAGTCTAAACCTTGTCTGTGGTATTCCGAGTAGGATCCAGGAAGGGATGACTGTGACGAGCTTTAAACTTACGAGTGCTGGGTGCAGTGACAGACGCAAAAAGATCGATGGATCTTATTCCAACACAAGTGAGAACCGACATATGATTAGCCATGTACATGGACCTTTTTCACTGAGAGGACGGATGGTAGCCATTGACAACGGTAATCCACCAATATACAGCTTGCCATGGAAGAAGCCTTGCGTGCGTGAAGAAGATGACAGTAGGAAAGCAGAGATTCAGAAGGCAAAGCATCTGCAAAACTCCAACATATTCTCCATTACTGCATAACAAGTATTTATTTCAGGCTCTTTTGTTCATTTGCAAGTCAAACTGATAATTATAATTGATATCCTGACTAAGAGTTACAAGTATTTATTTCTTGGACGACCCAGTGCACTTGCTGGTTAGTTGTGCGAAGTTGTGAAGAATTGTGATTTCCAATTTCGTGCACCAAGTTTTTGGCGCCATTGCCGGGGATTGTTCGAGTTTGAACAACTAACGGTTTATTTTGTTGCTTAGATTAGGAATAATTTATTTTGCTGTGTTTAGAGTCACTAGGATTGCATCTTATATTTTTCCTTTCAAAAAAAAATCCTTTAAAAATATTTTTTTTCCTTATTAATTTTTAATTTTTCTTTGAGTTTAGTTTCATATTTCAAGTTTGGTGTCCATTGCATATTTTTATTTTTCTTCATAATTTTTGAATTGCATGCTTTTTATTTTCCTTCAATTTTTCAAAAATACCTCTCTTTTGTTTAGTCCATGCATTTGTTGAATGTGTCTATGTTCTTGTGAATAGTTGCTCCTTTGAGTCTTTCTTTCTAAAATCTTTTCAAAAATTTATATATTAAATACCTTATTAAAATATGTTAAATTTGTAGCTCAATTGGCTAGAGCGTTGTGCCTATATTCTTGGTAATTGGGTATCTTCCTTTTAAAACTTTTTCAAAAATAATTTTTCTTTGATTAAATCTTGTGTCAATCTTTAAGTTTGGTGTTCTCTTGTCAATTTTTCCTTTATTTTTTGAAAATTTTATCTTGGTTTTCTAAAAATTTTCTTTGAGTCTTTGAATTTTTGTTCTTCGTGTTCTTGTGAATCTTCAAAGTGTTCTTGAGTCTTCTTTGTGTTTTGATCTTAAAATTTTTAAGCTTGGTGTTCCTTAGTGTTTTCCCTCCAAAATTTTTGAAAACAAGGAGCATTAGATCTAAAAATTTTAAGTTGTGTGTCTTTTGTGTATTTTTCTCTTTCATCATAAAATTCAAAAATAAAAAAAATATCTTCTCTAACTATTTTTAAGCAAAAATTTCGAAATTTTTCAAAAAAATTCAGATTTCAATTTCAAAATTTTATCTTATCATATCTTAGTTGTCAAGTTTTTAAAAATCATATCTTTTTCAAATATTTTCTCTTATTTATTTTCCTACAAGTATCTTCAATTTTAAGACATATCTTTTTCAAAACCTCCTAACCACTTTTTCTCTCTCTTCATTTTTCGAAAATCCTCACTCATTTTTCATTTATTTTATTTTATTTTATTTCATTTTTTTTATTTCCGTTTTCAAAAAAAATAAATAAATAAATTTAAAAATATATTTTTTAATAATACTATTTGAATCTCTAATTCACATCATCTCCCTTTCTCCATCATGGACCTAAGTGGAAATGAACAGTCCAGAAGGACTCTAGGATCATATGCTAATCCCACTACTGCTTCATATGGGAGTAGTATCTGTATACCCTCCATCGGAGTCAGTAGTTTTGAGTTGAATCCTCAGCTCATTATCATGGTGCAGCAAGATTGCCAGTATTCCGGTCTTCAACAGGAAGAACCTACTGAGTTTCTGGCACAGTTCTTACAAATTGCTGACACAATACGTGATAAGGAGGTAGATCAGGATGTCTATAGATTGTTACTGTTTCCTTTTGCTGTAAAAGATAAAGCTAAGAGGTGGTTAAATAACCAACCCACAGCAAGCATAAAGACATGGAAACAGCTGTCAGAAAAATTTCTGAATCAATATTTCCCTCCAAAACGGATGACACAGCTAAGGCTGGACATCCAAGGCTTTAAACAAAGAGATAATGAACCTCTCTATGATGCCTGGGAGAGATACAGAGAGATGCTAAGGAAATGCCCCTCTGAAATGTTTTCAAAGTGGGTGCAGTTAGACATCTTTTACTATGGGCTTACAGAAAAGGCTCAGATATCTCTAGACCACTCAGCTGGTGGATATATACACATGAGAAAGACAATTGAAGAGGCTCAAGAGCTCATTAATACAGTTGCCAGAAATCAGCATCTGTACTTAAGTAGTGAGTCTTCCATGAAAGAAGAGGCTAAAATAGTAACTGCTGAACTCAGTCCTGCAGAACAAGTTACTGAATTCAATCAGCAATTAGATTTTCTAACAAAACAGCTAGCCGAATTCAAGGAGATGCTACAAGACACAAGAATTGCTAATATGAATATGGAAGTACAGTTGAAGCAAACAAAATAGCAGTTATCAAAACAGATAACAGAAGAGTGCCAAGCAGTTCAATTAAGAAGTGGAAAAACATTAAATACCTCACTTCAAGGAAGCAGAAAGCCAAGAAATGAACAAACTGCTACCCAAAATCCCTCTGAGGACAATAAGAGCCCAGAGAGGAATAATTCTGGCGTTCAAAAGCCAGAAAAGGGTGAAAAGCTGGCGTTAAACGCCCAATGGAAGCTCAGATCTGGCGTTCAGATGCCAGAAACAGGTAAGGAGTTGGCGTCCAACGCCAATCCAGCTTCCAACCCTGGCATTCAAACGCCAGTGAGGGATCAGACACATACAAGTGCTGATAGCAACCCCTCTAAGAAGGCTTCTCCAACCACCTCTGTAGGAAATAAACCTGCAGCAACTAAGGCTGAGGAATACAAAGCCAAGATGCCTTATCCTCAGAAACTCCACCAAGCGGAGCAGGATAAGCAGTTTGCCCACTTTGCAGACTATCTCAGGACTCTTAAAATAAAGATTCCGTTTGCAAAGGCACTTGAGCAAATATTCTCTTATGCCAAGTTCATGAAAGAGATCTTGAGTCATAAGAAGGATTGGAGAGAAACTAAAAAAGTTTACCTCACTGAAGAATGCAGTGCAGTCATTCTGAAAAGCTTACCAGAGAAGCTTAAAGATCCTGGAAGCTTTATGATACCATGCACATTAGAGGGCACTTGTACCAAGACAGCTCTATGTGATCTTGGGGCAAGTATCAACCTAATACCTACATCCACTATCAGAAAGCTTGGCTTGACTGAGGAAGTCAAACCAACCTGGATCTGTCTTCAACTTGCTGATGGCTCCATTAAATATCCATCAGGTGTGATTGAGGACATGATTGTCACAGTTGGGCCATTTGCCTTTCCCACTGACTTTGTAGTGCTGGAAATGAAGGAGCACAAGAGTGCAACTCTCATTCTAGAAAGACCTTTCCTAGCAACTGGACGAACCCTCATTGATCTCCAAAAAGGGGAAGTAACCCTCAGAGTCAATGAGGATGAGTTCAGGCTGAATGCTGTTGAAGCAATGAAGCATCCAGACACATCAAATGACTACATGAGCGTTGATGTTATCGACTCCCTAGTAGAGGAGATCAACATGGTTGAGAGTCTCGAATCAGAGCTAGAGGATATCTTTAAAGATGTTCAGCCTGATTCGGAGGAACCAGAGGGAATAATAGAACCTCTGAAAATTCCTCAGGGAGAGGAGAAACCTCCTAAACCCGAGCTCAAACCATTACCACCATCCCTGAAATATGCATTTCTGGGAGAAGGCGACATTTTTCCTGTAATCATAAGCTCTGCTTTAAAGCCACAGGAAGAAGAAGCACTGATTCAGGTGTTGCGGACACACAAGACAGCTCTTGGGTGGTCCATAAGTGATCTTAAGGGCATTAGCCCAGCCAGATGCATGCACAAGATCCTATTGGAGGATAATGCTAAGCCAGTGGTTCAACCACAGAGGCGGCTAAATCCATCCATGAAGGAGGTGGTGCAGAAAGAGGTCACTAAGCTACTAGAGGAAGGGATTATTTATCCCATTTCTGATATCCCCTGGGTAAGCCCTGTCCAAGTCGTCCCTAAGAAGGGTGGCATGACAGTGGTTCATAATGAAAAGAATGAATTGATTCCTACAAGAACAGTTACAGGGTGGCGTATTTGTATTGATTACAGAAGGCTCAATACAGCCACCAGGAAGGATCATTTTCCTTTACCATTAATAGACCAGATGCTAGAAAGACTAGCAGGTCATGATTACTACTGCTTTCTGGATGGCTATTCAGGTTACAACCAGATTGCAATAGATCCCTAGGATGAAGAGAAAACAGCATTCACATGTCCATCTGGAGTGTTTGCTTACAGAAGGATGCCATTTGGTCTGTGTAATGCACCTGCAACCTTTCAAAGGTGCATGCTCTCTATTTTCTCTGATATGGTGGAAAAGTTTCTGGAATTCTTCATGGATGACTTCTCAGTATTTGGAGACTCATTCAGCTCCTGTCTTGACCATCTAGCACTTGTTCTGAAAAGGTGCCAAGAGACTAACCTGGTTTTAAACTGGGAAAAATGTCACTTTATGGTAACTGAAGAAATTGTCCTTGGGCACAAAATTTCGAACAAAGGGATAGAGGTGGATCAAGCTAAGGTAGAGGTAATTGAAAAATTACCACCACCTACCAATGTTAAAGCAATCAGAAGCTTTCTGGGGCATGCAGGATTCTATAGGAGGTTTATAAAGGATTTTTCAAAAATTGCAAAACCTCTGAGTAATTTGCTAGCTGCTGACATGCCATTTATCTTTGATAAGGAGTGTCTGCAGGCGTTTGAGACTCTGAAAGCTAAGCTGGTCACAGCACCAGTCATCTCTACACCAGACTGGACATTACCATTCGAACTAATGTGTGATGCCAGTGACCATGCCATTGGTGCAGTGTTGGGACAAAGGCATGACAAGCTTCTGCACGTCATTTATTATGCCAGCCGTGTTCTAAATAACGCACAGAAGAACTACACTACCACAGAAAAGGAATTGCTTGCAGTGGTTTATGCCATTGACAAGTTTAGATCCTATTTAGTAGGATCAAAAGTGATTATGTACACTGACCATGCTGCTCTTAAATATCTACTCACAAAGCAGGATTCAAAACCCAGGCCCATAAGATGGGTGTTGCTTCTGCAAGAGTTTGATATAGAAATAAGAGACAGAAAAGGGACAGAGAACCAAGTAGCAGATCACCTGTCCCGAGTAGAATCAGTAGAAGGGGCGTCCTCCCTCTTACTGAGATCTCTGAAAACTTTTCGGATGAGCAACTCTTTGCCATCCAGGAAGTACCATGGTTTGCAGACATTGCAAACTATAAGGTTGCAAGGTTCATACCCAAGGAGTACAGCAGGCAGCAAACGAAAAAATTAATTTCTGATGCAAAGTACTACTTGTGGGATGAACCATATCTCTTTAAGAGATGCGCAGATGGAATAATCTGCAGATGTGTGCCTAGAGAAGAGGCGCAGAAGATCCTTTGGCACTGCCATGGATCACAATATGGAGGACATTTCAGAAGTGAGCGAACTGCCACAAAAGTCCTCCAATGTGGCTTCTACTGGCCTACCCTCTATAAAAACTCCCGAGAGTTTGTACGTAACTGTGACAATTGCCAGAGAGCTGGTAATCTGCCTCATGGTTACGCCATGCCTCAACAAGGGATCTTGGAGATTGAGTTGTTTGATGTATGGGGTATTGACTTTATGGGGCCTTTCCCACCATCATACTCAAATACCTATATTCTGGTAGCAGTGGATTATGTATCCAAATGGGTGGAGGCTATTGCAACACCCACTAATGATACTAAGATGGTGCTGAAGTTCCTCCAGAAACATATCTTCAGCAGGTTTGGTGTCCTAGAGCACTAATCAGTGATGGGGCACTCATTTCTGCAATAAACAGCTTTACTCTGCTATGGTCTGATATGGAGTTAGTCACAGGGTAGCAACTCCATATTATCCACAAACAAATGGGCAAGCTGAAGTCTCTAATAGAGAATTAAAAAGAATCCTGGAACGGACTATAATTGCCCAAAGAAAGGATTGGGCAAAGAGCTTTGATGATGCTCTATGGGCATACAGAACAGCATTCAAGACTCCGATAGGAACTTCTCCATACCAGCTTGTTTATGGTAAGGCCTGTCATCTGCCCGTGGAACTGGAGCATAAGGCCTACTGGGCAACCAGATTCCTAAACCTTAACGCCAAATTAGCTGGAGAGAAAAGATTGCTCCAGCTAAATAAGCTAGAGGAGTTCAGACTCAATGCTTTCGAAAATGCTAAGATTTATAAAGAGAAAGCAAAAAGGTGGCATGACAGAAAATTATCATCTAGAGTCTTTGAACCAGGACAGAAGGTCCTGCTATTTAACTCCAGGCTCAGGTTATTCCCTGGGAAATTAAAATCCCGGTGGAGGGGACCATATATGATTACAGGTGTGTCACCATATGGATATGTAGAGCTTCATGATATTGACTCTGACAAAAAGTTCATTGTTAATGGACAGAGAGTCAAGCATTATCTTGAAGGCAACATTGAGAAAGAATGCTCAAAACTGAGACTAGATTAAAGCTCAGTAAAGTCCAGCTAAAGACAATAAAGAAGCGCTTATTGGGAGGCAACCCAATTTTATTTATCTATGTTAAAATTCCATTGTTATTTTATGTTTTCTTTAGGTTGATGATCATGTGAAGTCACAAAAACAACTGCAAAAATTAAAGAAAATCAAAAACAGCATTAAAAACAGCATACCCTGGAGGATAAGCTTACTGGCGTTTAAATGCCAGTAAGAAGCATCAGACTGGCGTTTAACGCCAGAAAGGAGCATCAAGCTGGCGTTAAACGCCAGAAACAGGCTGCAAGCTGGCATTTAACGCCAGAAACAAGCAGCAGTCTGGCGTTAAACGCCAGGATTGCACTAAGAGGGCGTTTTACACGCCTAAATGGTGCAGGGATGAGAAATCCTTGACACCTCAGGATCTGTGGACCCCACAGGATCCCCACATACCTCACCATTCAAATTCAAACCATTTCCCTCCCAAACCCACCCATTCACACACCTCCATCTCCTCCACTTCTCCTTCTACTCCCTTCTTTCTTCTTTTGCTCGAGGACGAGCAAACCTTTTAAGTTTGGTGTGGAAAAAGCGTTGCTTTTTGTTTTTCCATAACCATTTATGGCACCTAAGGCCGGAGAAACCTCTAGAAAGAGGAAAGGGAAGGCAGTTGCTTCCACATCTGAGTCATGAGAGATGGAGAGGTTCATCTCAAGGGTCCATAGTTCAGTGGTAGAGCATTTGACTGTAGATCAAAGAGCCTTGAGGGAAGAGCAACAAAGGCAAGGAAGAGACATAAAGGAGCACCATTAGATCTTCAAGAGGAAGAACAAGCCGCCATCACTAAGGTGGACTCATTCCTTAACTTCCTTGTTCTTATTTTTCTATTTTTTTTATTTTCATACTTTATGTTTGTCTATGTTTTGTGTCTTTACTACATGATCATTATTGTCTAGTGTCTATGTCTTAAAGCTATGAATAACTCCATGAATCCTTCACCTCTCTTAAATGAAAAATGTTCTAAAAAACAAAAGAACAAGAAGTACATGAGTTTCGAATTCATCCTTGAAATTAGTTTAATTATATTGATGTGGTGACAATACTTTTTGTTTTCTGAATGAATGCTTGAACAGTGCATATTTTTTATATTGAATTTTATGAATGTTAAAATTGTTGGCTCTTGAAAGAATGATGAACAAGAGAAATGTTATTGATAATCTGAAAAATCATAAAATTGATTCTTGAAGCAAGAAAAAGCAGTGAATAACAAAAGCTTGCGAAAAAAATGGCGAAAAAAAAATATAAAAGAAAAAGAAAAAGCAAGCAGAAAAAGCCAATAGCCCTTAAAACCAAAAGGCAAGGGTAAAAAGGATCCAAGGCTTTGAGCATCAATGGATAGGAGGGCCCAAGGAAATAAATCCAGGCCTAAGCGGCTAAATCAAGCTGTCCCTAACCATGTGCTTGTGGCATGCAGGTCCAAGTGAAAAGCTTGAGACTGAGTGGTTAAAGTCGTGATCCAAAGCAAAAGAGTGTGCTTAAGAACTCTGGACACCTCTAATTGGGGACTTTAGCAAAGCTAAGTCACAATCTGAAAAGGTTCACCCAGTTATGTGTCTGTGGCATTTATGTATCCGGTGGTAATACTGGAAAACAAAGTGCTTAAGGCCACGACCAAGACTCATAAAGTAGCTGTGTTCAAGAATCAACATACTAAACTAGGAGAATCAATAACACTATCTGAATTCTGAGTTCCTATAGATGCCAATCATTCTAAACTTCAAAGGATAAAGTGAGATGCCAAAACTGTTTAGAAGCAAAAAGCTACTAGTCCCACTCATCTAATTAGAACTAAGCTTCATTGATATTTTGGAATTTATAGTATATTCTCTTCTTTTTATCCTATTTGATTTTCAGTTGCTTGGGGACAAGCAACCATTTAAGTTTGGTGTTGTGATGAGCGGATAATTTATACGCTTTTTGGCATTGTTTTTAGGTAGTTTTTAGTAGGTTCTAGCTACTTTTTAGTATGTTTTTATTAGTTTTCACGCAAAATTCACATTTCTGGACTTTACTATGAGTTTGTGTGTTTTTCTATGATTTCAGGTATTTTCTGGCTGAAATTGAGGGATCTGAGCAAAAATCTGATTCAGGCTGAAAAAGGACTGCTGATGCTGTTGGATTTTGACCTCCCTGCACTCGAAATAGATTTTCTGGAGCTACAGAAGTTCAATTGGTGCGCTCTCAATTGCGTTGGAAAGTAGACATCCAGGGCTTTCCAGCAATATATAATAGTCCATACTTTTCTTGAAGATAAACGACGTAAACTGGCATTTAATGCCAGTTCCATGTTCCATTCTGGCGTAAAACGCCAAAAACACGTTAAAAGTTGGAGTTAAACGCCCAAAACAGGTTACAACCTGGCGTTTAACTCCAGAAACAGCCTAGGCACGTGAAAAGCTCAAGTCTCAGCCCCAGCACACACCAAATGGGCCCCGAAAGTGGATTTCTACACTATCTATCTTAGTTTACTCATTTTCTGTAAACCTAGGTTACTACTTTAGTATTTAAAACAACTTTTAGAGATTTATTTTGCACCTCATGACATTTTAGATCTGAACTTTGTATATTTGACGGCATGAGTCTCTAAACTCCATTGTTGGGGGTGAAAAGCTCTGCTGTGTCTCGATGAATTAATGCAATTACCTATGTTTTCCATTCAAACGTGCTTGTTTCTATCTAAGATATTTATTTGTACTTAACCGTGATGAATGTGATGATCCGTGATACTCATCACTATTCTCAACCTATAAACGCGTGCCTGACAACCACTTCCGTTCTACCTTAGATTGAATGAGTATCTCTTGGGTTCGTGGCTCGCAAGTCTGATTGCCTCTCCTGACAACAGAGCATTCAGATCCGTGAGATCAGAATCTTCGTGGTATAAGCTAGAATCTATTGGCAGCATCCTTGAGATCCGAAAAGTCTAAACCTTGTCTGTGGTATTCCGGGTAGGATCCGGGAAGGGATGACTGTGACGAGCTTCAAACTTACGAGTGCTGGGCGTAGTGACAGACGCAAAAGGATCGATGGATCTTATTCCAACACAAGTGAGAACCGACAGATGATTAGCCATGTACATGGACCTTTTTCACTGAGAGGACGGATGGTAGCCATTGACAACAGTAATCCACCAACATACAGCTTGCCATGGAAGAAGCCTTGCGTGCATGAAGAAGATGACAGTAGGAAAGCAGAGATTTAGAAGGCAAAGCATCTCCAAAACTCCAACATATTCTCCATTACTGCATAACAAGTATTTATTTCAGGCTCTTTTGTTCATTTGCAAGTCAAACTGATCATTACAATTGATATCCTGAGTAAGAGTTACAAGATAACCATAGCTTGCTTCAAGCCAACAATCTTCGTGGGATCGACCCTTACTCACGTAAGGTATTACTTGGACGACCCAGTGCACTTGCTGGTTAGTTGTGCGAAGTTGTGAAGAATTGTGATTTACAATTTCGTGCACCAGTACCGCATACCACCAATATTTCACTCAATCTTTCATAGAAAATGGGAATGGTTTTAGCTTGAGTAATTCAGGGTTCATTCCATTGGTCTCTGCAGTGTCACAGAACTGCAGGAAGTCAGTGATGAACCTACTGTGGGTGTCCGTGAAACTGAAACTTCTACAATACTAAGGCAATCAGTTGTGGGTTGAGCTCAAAGCTGCTTGCTCTGATATGACGTATGGAGATACTTCTTCCATACAGGTCAAAAGTTGTTACAATGAAGTCACCAAGAACTTGTGTTGCATCTCCTCCATTGTTAGGTTCGGCTGTCATGTCTGTATTTCTTGTTTCTTGTTCAAATAACTCTGTGAGGTTCCCTCTGGAGTATTGTGCTCTAATTTGTTGTAAGCTTCTCCTTAAAGTCCTCTCAAGTTCATGATCAAGATTAAAGATGGATTCTTTATCCCTGTTCCTAGTCATAAACAAGAAAAGAAGAAACCAAGGACAGAAAAGAATGGGAGCTCTATGTTCAAGAACAGAGGACTCCCTGTGAGATGTGAAAAAAGAAGAGGAAGAGAGAAGAATAAAGATAGAGGAAGGGGGAAGAATAATTCGAATAAATAGAAGTAGAGAGAAGAAGAATTAGAAATAGAAAAGATAAACAAGAATTAAAATAATTTTGTTTTTGTTGTATTTATTAATGCAATTCAAAAATAAAGGTTAATTAATCAAAAAGGAATTGAAAATTAGTTAATGAATTTTGAAAAAGAAGAGAGAGAAATAGAAGAAGGATTTTCAAAAATTAGGAGAGAGAAAAATTAGTTAGGAAGTTTTGAAAAAGAAGAGAGAGAAGATAAGTAACTAAAAGATTTGAAAACAAGATAAGATAGAAGATTAGAAAATATTTGAATTTAAAAATAATTGAAAAGTCAATAAGATAAGGTAAGAATTGAAAAGATTTGAAAAGTTTTTAAAATTAAAATTTAAAAGAAGATAAGATAGAAAAGGTTTTGAATTAAAAAGAAGATAATTTAGGTAAGAAAGATAAGATAAGGAAGTTAAGAAAAGATAAGTTTTAATTCAAAAAGATTTGAATTTAAAATTTGAAATTTAAAAATTAAATTTCAAATTTTGAATGTTGAAATTGAAATTTGAATTTTTGAAATTTGAATTTTAAATTTTAAATTTTGAAAAAGTCAATAAGATAAGATAAAGATTTAAAAAAGATTTGATTTTTGAAAAGGTTTAATTTTGAAATTTGGAATTTGAAATTTAAATTTTGAAATTTGAATTTTAAAATTTGAAATTGAGATAAGATAAGATAAGATTTTTTAATTTTAAATTTTAAATTTTGAATTTTTAAGAAAGATAAAAAGATAAGATAAGAATTGAAAAAGATATGATTTTTTTGAAAAGATTTGATTTTGAAATTTAAAACTAGGATAAGATAAGATAAAAATTTAAAATTAAAATCTGAATTTTTAATGAAAATTTCAAAAATTAATTAAAATAAAGATAGAAAAGATATTTTTTATTTTTGAATTTAATGAAGAAAGAGAAAAACAAGTAAAAGACACAAAACTTAAAATTTTTAGATTTAGAACCCTAAATTTTCGAAAATTTGAAGACAAACACCAAAAAGACACCAAACTTAAAATTTTTAAGATCAAAACAAAAAGAAAAACAAGAACACTTTGAAGATCAAGAAGAACACCAAGAACAAAACTCAAAAAATTCAAAAAACACAAGAACATGCAAAAGGCACCAAACTTAAAATTTTTGATAACCAAGAACAAAATTTTCAAAAATTTCAAATAAAAGATATAAGAAGACACCAAACTTAAAGATTGATATAAGATTTAAACAAAGAAACTATTTTTGAAATTTTTTTAGAAAGAAAGACTCAAAGAATTTTGAAAATTCAACAAAGAACATAAACAAAAGACTTAAACTAAAAACAAAGATTAAACAAAGAAAAGAAAAAAATTTGAAAATTTTTTTTATTTTTTCGAAAAAAAAAAGAATAAAATAAAATAAAAGACTCTAACAAAATTAAAGATAATACCTAATCTATGGAACAAGATAATCCGTCAGTTGTCTAAACTCGAACAATTTCCGGCAACAGCGCCAAAAACTTGGTGCATGAATCCCCACACTTTGTACAACTGTACCAGCAAGTGCACTGGGTTGTCTAAGTAATACCTGAGCGAGTCAGGGTCGATCCCACAAGGATTGTGGTTTGAAGCAAGTTATGGTTATCTTGTAGGTCTTAGTCAAGCGGATAGAAGAGTTGTTGGATTTATGAGATCTGAACTAGGTTGATATGTTTACAATGATAGTCTTAAATCTTAGATGGTTAAGGCTTGGAGTTGCTTTGTCCTTCTGGATTAACTCTGGTCTTACTGTCTTATTCAATTGTGAATGATTTCTTCTATGGCAGGTTGTATGTGATCAACGTCGTACGGCCGTGGTCGCCAATCTCCTCTGCTTCAGATCAAACACCGGGTCAACGGTCATCCAATCTGAATGAGGGTGAAGCTCCTGCAATTCATTCTCTTTGGTGATCCTACTCAAAATGTCACAGACAATGTCGAATCTTCCGGATCAGAGGATGCTGCGCCTTGGTTCTAGCCTCTACCACAGAGACCCTAATCTCCCCATACCTCGACTGAACTGGTGTCTTGAGAAGTCCCCAATGAAGTCGTAGATTAACCGTCTAAGAGATGTATAATCAAGCTAGTGATTCGATGCTTTCCAGTCACGTATTCCCACAAACCCAAGAAGAACACGGGTGGTTGTCAGGCATGTGGTCTTAGTATGAAGAACGAAGATAATTGTCACGGGTCATCCCGTTCATCATGTTGAAGAATGAATATACATCTTATAATTAAATCAAACACAGATTAAAGAGAAACAGTAATACTTTTATTAATTCATAGGACTCAGCAGGGCTCCTCCCCTCAACCTAGGAGGTTTAGAAACTCATACTGATAGGAAATACAGTGATAAATTTGAAATATGCTGGAAGAGATATAGATGTTCCCCGAATAGTATAAATCTAATCCCTTAAATAATAAACTAATGAGTAATGACTAAGGATTACATAAGAAGGATAAAACAGTCTTTTAGTGCTAAAATCCACTTTTGAGGCCCACTTGGTAAGTGTTTGGGCTGAGCCTTGATGAGATCCACATGCTATGAAGCCTCTAGGGGGTTGAAAGCTGGCCAGGGGGTCCTCTCTGGGTGTTTGGACGCTGGTCTCTTCTCCTTGGGCGCTAGACGCCTGGAAAGGGGCAGGACGCTGGCGTTGGACGCCAGTTTTGGGCCTTCTAATTTATACTTTTGTATAAACTATTATATATTTCTGGAAAGCTCTGAAAGTCAGCTTTCCATAGCCATTGAAAACGCTCCATTTGGACTTCTGTAACTCCAGAAAAGCTCTTTCGAGTGCAAGGAGGTCAGATCCGGACAGCATCTGCAGTGCTTTCTCTGTCTCTGAATCAGACTTTTGCTCCAACTCCTCAATTTCAGCCAGAAAATACCTAAAATTGCATAAAAACACACAAACTCAAAATAGAATCCAAAATGTGAATTTAACACTAAAACCTATAAAAACTTAATAGAAATTAAACAAAACATGTTAAAAACTATATGAAAATGATGCCAAAAAGCGTATATAATATCTGCTCATGAGGTGTCTTGAAATATACACTCTTTTCCTCCCTCCTTTAATTTTGATATAAGTACACTACTTACTTCTCCATGAATTTCTATTTCAGAACTTTTAGAGGCAAACAACTCTTTGGAACCGGTACCAACATACTAATTTTTTCGTATTCTATGGGTTTTTGCATGCGGTGATGTTACATTATTAACTTATCTAACTAAGTTTACCCAAGTTGGTCTAAAAGAGACACGTAAGAAGAAAAAAAATTCGGTTATACTTGATTACAAAAATTACTTGTTCGCATAGAATTGTTATATTTTATTTCACTTGATAAGTTATGGGATGGTTAATTTGTGTTTTAGTTTTACTCTCACTTAGTATGACTGCAGCTCATAACTCCATACTTGGTTTTCCCTGTTTAATTGCAATTTTACTCCCTCAATCTCAAATTAATTGTTGACTTCAACTCTGTTTATGGATACATCGGTTTTCTAATTTGCCAAAAGAGTGACAGTGATGATTAATTTGAAATGGAGGAAGTACTTGATGGTTAATGATATTGTGGTAGTTTGATCTTCGCTGTTGGTTTGTGTTGATTATTTATGTTAGAACGTTGGTTTCTTGTAATCTTGTTGATTATCTGTTATCGTTCTAATGAATACTTCATTGCTTTGTGATGAAATTGAACTTATTAAGTATTTCCCTAGCTGTAAAGGTGGAAAAGGATCAGTTATATGGATCATGTTAGAATATAATTAGGATCAATTAGCATTATTTAACATATCTGAATATTTATTATAGGATATTATAGGATATTAAGCGCAGACGGAACTGCCACGAGAGAACGCAGACGGAACTACCGAAAGAGAGCGAAAACTATATCATTTCTTCGTGAGAATAGGTAAGCAGCGTGTAAGGGGTAAGATTTAAGAATAGAGAAGAATTAATTAATCAGAGAGAATTAAGAGGGAGAGAGATAATTCCATGAAAGGAATTCCAGAAAAGGAACTATATTCATTACCCAATTCATCCTTCCCTATTACATTTCTGTTATATCTATTTATAGTAAATCAATTACTAATGAATTGGGCCTTGGCCTATATTTTACTCATTACATTACATTCCCCTTAACGACAACCTTGCCCTCAAGGTTGTTGAAAAAAAAAAATTATAAACCCTAATTACAATTAATAAAAGTAACAATTAATCTTAAAGTAACATTTTTTTTTATTCCTATTCTACTGTCTAAAATAAAAAATTACCTCCAGGATCCCACTGTTTAAAAAAAACTAGGCCCTCCATCTTTTTAAAATATTTTTTGGTAGGCCTAAATCTATTTGTTGATGTGAATTGGACTCTTGTTGAGGTAAATTGGGCTTGGCACATTGGGAAAAGGCCCAACCCTTGAGGAAGGAACAGCTCCTCATTCTCTGCTTTCTCATTCTCGTTGCTGCTCTTGAGAAGAGAAGGCACCATTCCAAAACAGCCACCACTCATCTCTTGACCACTCTGCATCTCCGCCGTCTGCTTTGCCTGGGTAGGCTCCTGTGCTGCTGCTTGGTCCATCGCCACCCACGGAGACAACACCTCGTCCCGCTTCTTCTCTGTGCTGCCTCTATGCTCGCGGTCCCATGGAAAAACCGCCACCGTGAGTGGTGGTGGTTTGGCCACGATTGAGGGAACACAATGGAACAGAACGCCTCTTCTAACCTTCGCCGCTTCGTCAACTCGGGTCGTCGCGAGCTTTGCCTTCGCGGAGGCGCCGCTTGCTACCACCGCGTCGTTCGTCTTCCGTGGTCTTGGTTCTGGTGCGGGCTTTCTTGCAGCTGCTCCGCCTCTGACCACCGCGTCCGTAAACCTGCAAGGCGGCTTTGGTGTCGGTTCCCGATCCCATAGATCTGTGTCATCCACCTTCCCCTTCGCGACGGCGCCGTCCTCGGCGCCACTGTTGGCCTTGCTGAGCCTGCCGTCACTACTTCGAGCGGTTCTGTCGACGTGGACGTCGTCGTCCTCCGCAACGGGTGCTGTTTCCCTCCACGTACGATCGCTGGCGTTGAGAGGTCGCGGTCCGGCATTCAGGGAGGTCGTTTCTTGAATCTGAAGCTCCCTTCGCAGATCTGGAAGTGCTGTTGTTGATGCTGAAAACTGTTGTTGAGGTATTGAATTAGATAGTTGAATTCTTGAGGATGTAAAATCTGTATCCGCAGTCTGTAATTTCGCTTGATCTTGAGTTTGGATTGATGATTCTGCTTCTGAATTTCTGATTTTGTGTTCTGTTGATGATTTTTCTCTGGTGTCTACTGTGGAATTCTGGATTTGAATTTTTGCTTGAAATGCGGATTCTAGACTTTGATACAGTGATTGATAGGAAATTTTTGTTGATGAACTTTTCTGGATCTGGTGCTGAGATGATAATTTTGGCTTTGAAATTTCTGAAAATGGATTGCTCCAGCGTTCTTCATAATACTTTGCCAAATAAAATGCATCAGAAAGAGTTTTAGGATCATCAAAGATAATTTCTCTATGGATATAAGTTTCCAATCCATTGAGAAATGTCTTCAATATTTCAGTATCAGTCCAAATTACTCTTTGAACAGAAGACAAAAAAGCAGTAAAATATTCAGCTACACTTCCAATTTGCTCCATTGGAGGTGAGATCGCCAAACCACCATGAAAATAGAAAAATGGTGGTCAATGAAAGCACCAGCGTAAGGGGTAAGATTTAAGAATAGAGAAGAATTAATTAATCAGAGAGAATTAAGAGGGAGAGAGATAATTCCATGAAAGGAATTCCAGAAAAGGAACTATATTCATTACCCAATTCATCCTTCCCTATTACATTTCTGTTATATCTATTTATAGTAAATCAATTACTAATGAATTGGGCCTTGGCCTATATTTTACTCATTACACAGCGGATGACAATGGTGTTTGATCATTAATGCTAATTAATCCTAATTATATTCTAACAGATCAAACGATTCCATTGTTTCTTATCATGAATCATGTTTGAATTCACCCCACTAGGGGGAATTCTGATACTACAGAGTGACAATTTTTACATCTTGCCTTCTTCATTAGATTTTTCACTCCTACCATCCATGATGCACATACCTTTATGTAATTGTCGCCTTAATTTACAATGGCTTTGTGTTACGAGATGATTTACTGTAGGAGGATAAAGTGGAAGGATGTGCAGTGACTTATGAATAATGACAAACATAAACCATAGATGATGTGCCTTAACTACCTTAAATTGAAAATCGATGATGTTTTGGTTTCAGGTTTTTCATATGTCATCGTCTTTTATGTTGATGCAAAACTGAATCAGGATAAAATTTATGATGATACCTCAAAATACTTGACCATTTTCACACTGAGATCAAGGGAATTGCATTATGTGTATTGGGCAGTTGCTTAACCGTGTTCCATGTGTTATGTCTAGTCAGTTCTCTATCATTTAACTGTTTGGTTTCGAAGTCTAAAGTTCAAATTATGTTTCTCTTGCGCATCTCTTTGATTCTTTGCAGTACTATCTCAACTGATCTGGATGGAGCGCCCTTTGGGTAAGCATTTCCTACTTTTATCTGGCTGAATTCAGGAAAATTGCTTTTTACCAAGTGATTTTGAAAAGGCTGAGATTGTCGATTTCTTGGAAAAGAATAGTTGTTATTTCATCTTTGCACAACTGCATACTATTCGTTGTATGCGGCCAATGAAAACGAAATGGCAAAATAAATGCTAATCTCAATTGCTATATTTCATCTTTGACCCAGAGAACACTACGTGTTCAAAAATTACTCTAACTGGATAGGTGTGTGAAAAAAAATGAAATTCTGGTTGAATATATTCATGTAGGTGTTGCCGCTATGGTTTTCCATTAGTTGATCTTGGTCATTTTGTTCTTCAAATTTTCAGTCTTCCTTCATGCTAGGTTTTTCTCTTTGGTTGTTTTCCACCTCCAGACTAGTTGAACATGATGTTTCGGGCGAAAATAAAATTAACATTACGTCTAGTGGCCAACTAATGATGTAGCAATATCTATGGATCTTAGTCCTTCTGTATAAATTTTTCATTGAATCTCCAGCTTGTGGATTATTTCTTCAAAAGGAAAAGCAAAAGAATGACATTATAATGGACAATGCTACCCTTTTTACTCATATACTTCTTTCCTATCAATTATAAGAGATAATGTGAACCACACTATATAAATTGATGCAGATTTTTACAAAAATATCCTTCATATAGGTGCAAGGTCTGGTTTCTGAAGAACATTTGTGGTCATATTTAAAAGTCTGTAGTTCATTGATTTGTAAATGCCAACTTGTTTTCTTGTGCTCTTGTATAATACGTTATGTTCAAAGTTTTAAACAACTTTATTTGAGGAAAGGGAAAATCATAAAGAAATTTTGTGCTTCCTTTGATGATAAGTAACATGGATTTTGATAGCTGTCTCTTGTGTTTCAGCTTAA
This sequence comes from Arachis ipaensis, assembly GCF_059453495.1. Lineage (NCBI taxonomy): Eukaryota > Viridiplantae > Streptophyta > Magnoliopsida > Fabales > Fabaceae > Arachis > Arachis ipaensis. The sequence goes on from NC_142437.1 coordinate 235,952, forward strand.
ATTGGTTGATGATTCCGAGGAAGCCGAATTTGCAAGAATTTCCTTGTTTTCCAAGCACTGAGATGCAGGATAATACCTGAAAATCATTAAATTAGATTAGAATCCTATGTGTTTTATGTAGGATATTTGACTAGTTGCAAATTTTCAATGACCAGCTTTCTCCTCATTATATATTTGATTCTTGCTAAAAAAAACTTATTTCTGCTATTTTAATTTTGGTATTCTTTAACAGGTTGAACTGAGGGTCACAACTTTCAAGTCTTCAAATTAGAAATAGAAGATATATTTCTAATCGATTGGTATGGCGGTCCTAAACCTCTCAGTGTGGACGAGTACCTGCATCCCAAAATGTAGGTACTGCAGCAGAAATAATTTCCTTTAAATGGCAATGATATAACATGATAACCCCCCACCCTAAACAGTAACAAATGAATAAAAGTTTTATGCCATTTACGAAATTCTCATCTATGATTTCGTAATTAATTTTTATTCAATTATGGTGGGTTATGTCATCCACAGGAACAGTTTTGGCTTCATTGTGTGAATGCTCTTCTAAGTCATTTCTATTTTGGGCTATCTGCAAATGCACATATTCATTGGAGCTATTGTAAATATAAGATAAGTTGTATATGTTGTTTCAAATCTTTGCATTCCTTCCCAAATACTCTTGTATTCTTGTACCATCGCTATATATCCCTTTGCCATTTGAGATGCTTCTCCAAGCATCGTAATGTTGAAGAGGAAACAGCGTAAGCTACTGCGGTTAACCCTCTACTTTTAGCTTTTTATATAGACAAGCAAATTGTGTATACTTGACCAGTGTGGCTATTAAATATGAACATATGTTGCAATGGTTCAGTGTGCCCTATTTTATTCGACCTCTTTTATGTTACCAGTATCATCTATGTATCAGTTGTCAGGTGAATGTTATGTATCAGTTACCTCAGGAGAATCTGATACGCTCATACGCACAACTTCTTTCTAATTTTTAATCATTATTTTTGTTTTTTAATTAAAAATTGCCTATGTAGATAAAAAATAAAGAATAAATGCACTAACCCGTTTAAGCTGTTGTTCTGGGAACTAAACTGAAAATCAGTTCGGTTAATTAGAAATCGATCACCAAATCATCGGTTCGATTCAAGATAAAAATCGTTTAGCAATGAACCGATCAAAAATTGAAAAAATCAATCTAACAATTAGTTAAGTTAAATTAGTCTTATTTTTTAACGGTTAATTGATTAAAAATAACAAAATTATTATTTTTAAATTATATATTTTATACATAAATATATTATTTTAAGTTTAATTGGTCCATATTTATTAAATTTATAAATAAGTTCTTATATTTTTTTTTTCAATTGGATCCTGAAGGTTGTTATATTTTTTTTTTTAATTGGATTCCGAAAGTTGTGTTTGTTTCTAGAGACGAAGACTGAGACTAGGCAATTAGTACTTAGGCAGCGTTTGTTTTAAGGTATTGAGACAAAGACTGAGAGATTCAGATTTGGTATCATGTTTGTTGGTTCAGAGACTGGTACTAAAATTTTTGTCTCTGTCCCTAAAATTTCAGTATTTCAGTACCTTCAAAAAGTATGGACACAGAGGACTAAAATTTTTAGAGATGGATACTGAAACTTTAGTAACATTTTATACCTAAAATATCCTCATTTCAATTAATTAATTCCAATTTTACCCTTTGTACAAATTAAATTAGAGCTTCATTCTTGTTTCAATTTATGTCTCCTACTTTGCACCAAACAGAATATTGAGATTTATTTCAATCTCTGTCTCTTAGTCTCTGTCTCTCAGTTTCAGTCTTTCTGTCTCTGTCTCTGCACTGAAATTTCTAAAAACAGACATTGAAACTTTACTAATATTTAATCTCGAAAATGCCCTCATTCAAAACGGTGGTTTCTGGGCAGTTCTGGCGGCCGAGTTTGATGATCACATGAAAACGGTAGAGACTCCTCCTTCCCTGCATTCCTGCCTTCCCAATAGTGCTCTCTCTCTCTCTCTGGCGTTGTCACTGCCTTCCTCTTCTTTTGACGAGCATCTCTCTCCTTTGTATTCTCTCTCCTGCTATGTGCGCACTCTCTCTCTCTCTCTTCGATTCTTCTCGAATCCTCTCCCCCTCTTCTTTGTCTTCTTCCAACAACCGTAGTAGTAATAGTGACTCCAATGGAATGGGTGTTCAAATCTAAACCGATCCAAATCAAACCGCTTATCCAATTCAAACCGAAACCAATTAAAACTGCATTAATTTGGATTTGATTGGATATTATTCTTGGCAAACCGCATGGATTGAATCGGATTCTAAATCTACCTCTTAAAACTAATTCAATCCAATCCAAACCACACAATGTGATATAATATAACTTTTTATTATTATATTTAAAATTTTACGTGTAATATGTTCAATTTGTTATACATTTTTATCTTATTCATGTATTATTATTATCGAGGTGAATACTAAATCGGTACCTGAAAGATTCTAGCACTGACAAGATGGTATCTGATTTTTGTTATTGACAAAATGGTTCCTAAGAGATTTTAAAATTTGACAAGCATGTCCCCAAGCTCACCGGAGCAAATCTTCAGCAAGCATAATGCTAACGTAGCCACTGTATTTTGGTGATCTGACAAACCACCCCCAAACCCCTAATCCCTTCCTCCCCAACGGACACTCACCCCTCCTTCTCCCTTCCTATCGCAGTCCTCCCTTCCACCTGGTGTCTCCCTTGAGGATGCTGCTAGTCTGCTAGTCTTCCTGAGGGGGGGCTGCGATGGGGAAGGAGAAGAAAGGGGGGCTGTGATTGGGAGGGGGGAGCAGGGAGTGTGGGAAGGATTAGTGTTTGGGAGTGATTTTCCAGTTCACCAAAATATGGTGGCCACGTCAGCATTGTACTTGTAGGAGATTTGCTCCGGCGAGTTCGGGGACACGCATATCAAATTTTAAAATCTTCTAGAGACCATTTTGTCAATAATGAAAGTCAGGTACCATTTTATCAGCACCAGAGTTTTTTGGATACCGATTTGGTATTTACCTCTATTATTATTATTATTATTATTATTATTATTATTATTATTATTATTATTATTTAATGAATATTTTATGAATTAAAAAAATTATTTATTTATTTTTACCAACTTATAAATTTTATTTCTATTATGTTATTGTTGATTTTTCGTTATACTATTGATATTCGTTATGTTGTTGTTGGTTATTTAAAATTTGATGTTGAAACTTATTATATTTAATTTTATTTACAAAACCGCAAATCTAATTCCATCCAAACTGCACCGCAAGTAAAATTAGTATTCGAATCAAGTGAATGTTTGACTCAAAACTTATCTAAACTGCACGAACACCCCTACCATTGGCGTCGTCTCTCCCTCCCCTCTTTTTTCTTTTTCCTTCCTTTTTTCTCTATCTTTTTGTTGTCTCTGCTCTCTCTTTCTTTGTTTCTTTTGTTTTCAATGTGTGGGATAACCGAATGAAAATTTTATTCTAATTTTAATTTTTTTTATTAGTAAAGATATTTTAGTAATTTTGTTTATTTCAATTTCTATATTTATCTTCAACTAAACAGGATCCTGACATATAACTTATTTTTATATACTTCCCACTAAATATAATACAGAGACTTTATCTTTGAGCGAAAAGTATGCCAATAGTCAGGCCATGGATTAAACACCAACTGCTTCAAGATAAAAAAAAACACCAACTATTTGCAACATAAGAAAAAATATTACGACGTAAACTCTATTAAACTCTAAAGTAGTCATTAAAATTGGCTGCTTGCATCGAAAAAAATCACCAAAATTTTAATTGCACTATAAAAATCTCTAAGATTAAAAAAATTGCACCACGTGGTTCCTATCCCCTCTCTGTCGAGTTACACATCATATCTTGAATAACTTGAATTAGACAAAACGACGTTACATTAGTTTTGACGATAAATATTTGTTGAAATGATAATAATACAATTTTTTTAATCTTAAAGATATTTATAATGTATTTAAAATCTCAAAAACTTTTCCGGTGCAAACGAACAATCTTAAATGTATTTAATCCAAATTCTACATTGCAAACGTCGATAGGGTGAAAAAGGAGAAAGATTTATTGCACAATCAACTTACGTCTACCTTTTTATTTTCTTTTTTTATGGGATTGTATGCCGCTTGCTATTATTCTATTGCTTCTGCTATTACTTTCAAATTAAATACTACATGATGGTTTTCATAACAATATAAAACATCTATTAGCAAAGAGAATACACAATTCAAATTATTAAAATTTATAACACGAAGGGTTAACGAATGTCAATAGCCAATGGAATGCACGGAGGCTCAAACAAATTGAGTAGGCTGGGAGAAAAATCTAAGCATAAATTTAAAATGAGGTTGACGGATACAATCAATCATAGCTATCACTTACATACTCATTTTAAGTAGTTTGTACTACTCTTAACAGAATGAAACCAATCCTAACAACATATTTAGGAGAATAATTCTCATTACTGACTAAATAACTGAACCTCAATGTAACTATGTAATAATCTAACAATTATGCTTCCCCAAGTATAAACCAACACTGAATTTGAAACTATATGGTATAAGCAACTTTGTAGAATGGTCTAGCAACTGAAAACCAATACTTGCATTTCTTCGATCTAATTAGTCAATGGCATTCATCTAAAACTGTAGAACATTAAATGAAAAATGATGAACTAAGAGCCACCAAATTTACATGGCCATCCTCTAAGGAGATGAAGAGGATGGTACTGTTTGTGCGCATAATAGCTTTAGCAGGCATTTAATCTTCTTCTGACTCTGCAGATAATAATAGATATCATAACTAGAGTATTCTGGAAGATTCCAGGATTTTCATTCAGTGTGAAAGAACAAAAACAAAATCAAGGGTTGAATTTACGCAAAGTCAACCCCAAAATTGACAATGCTCAAACACAGCTTGATAATATTTAGCTCAACTCATGGTTTGACTGATTTATTATCGAGCTTAATCTTATTATGGAATCTTGATGCACGAGTAAAATTTCAAAGACCATTTTAAACATTAACCCTTAGATATTAATTAAGCTTTTGGCTATAAGTACATACTTATTTTCAACATATTTAATCTACAAGACACATTATGCAAATAATTGAGATATTATATATTATTATTGATAATATATAATGATATAGGTGATATTATGCCAAGGTCTCAAGCATCTACATATCTATGTGAACCGATAAATGAATATACAACCCTGCTCATGGAACATAGCAAAGTTAAGTTTGACTCATTTAATAAATGAGCTCAAATTTTTAGCTCAAGCTCAGTAGCTCACCGGCTCAGGAGCTTAGCTTATAAAGTAAGTAACAAATTGAGCTAAAAATAGCTCACATGCTATTAGGAACAAGGTAAACTACCAAAATTGCACCAAAAAACTCATATCGCTATGAAAAATAACCAAATAAGATTTCTATGAATGACAAAGAAGTCTCAAAAGATTTAAAAACGTGACAAAATTAACAAAAATATCATATTTTTTTTACATAAATGATAAAGGAATTTTGTATTTAGCAAACAACTTGTGCATTTTATTTTAACTATGACAAAGTCTCCTTTTTCTAATAATACTTACAAAAAATCGCATCGAAATCTAATATCTAAAGTATTTTATGAAAAAATATAACTAATATCCAGTTAGTTTTCTCACTTTTTAAATCTCTTGGAGCTTATTTGTTATCTTTCCAGGTTATTTTTATTAGTGGCATAAACTTTCGAGTACCATCTTGGAAGTTTATGTTTGGGAAAGTATGCAGATGTTAAACAAAAAGAGTTGTCGCCTTCTCTTAATGCAACAAGGAAACTAAATGAACAAGATATAGCATTAGTTTCAAATAGAACATTTGCTTCATACCATATATAGCTTCCATGTTATTTTCCTTGTAAACACCAAGAGGTGATCCATGGACAGAGAGAAGCATCTCGCCAGGTTTCGGCAGCCTAAGGGTTTTGGGTGTCATCCCAACAGACAAGCGCTGACTACTCACCTGCAAAAGGCAACAAAGCCAAATCAATCACAGCTGTTTAAAAAATAGCCTCAGCAATGAATACTAGAGTTCATAAAGTCATCCATAAAAAACATAAGGTAAAAAATAAAGGGAGAAAATACAGACATTGGGAGTCTGAAGACCTTCTTGACTTGTGAGAGTCTGAGCTTCACATGGCTCCTCAAAAACCTATGTAACAGACATTCAATCAATTCATATTATCACAATACATTGCAATCACTAATTAGTTGTTATTTGCAAGCTGTTTAAGTTAGTCATAATAGATTTAGCAGCATATGCAAAGAAACTAGTAATAGAGGTAAGTTCTCTTCCATCTGTACATGAAACAATCCTAAATGAATAGCAACATTTCTCATTCAAATCAATTCATGGATGTTTCAGCACATGATGGAAATGAGAATGGAAGTGCTATATTAATGCTGCTCTTACACAGCTACCCCAATTTTATGTCGCATCAAGTCCTGCGTAAGTGACCCAAACAAGCCAGCTAGGATGTTACAAAATACAATTAATCAAAGTGCATAGAGAAGATAGAGAACATACAAAGTCCTTAAAATGAAGATTTTCATCACTAAGAAATCCTGTTCTCCCTGCCAACAAAGAAGTAAACTAATAGGTATCAACTACAATCTATGCCAAAATGTATAAGAACTATAATATCTATAGTAAAATCGTTCAAAATTGAAGGAAGCCAAACAATTTAAGGGGCATAGAACAATAGTATGTTTCGTATCACACATTTCCATTTTTTTTAATTCAATTTAAGAAACTTTAATTCAGATATGAAATGAGTTAAATCGAAAGAGAAAACTAAACATTACCAGTATTGCTAGAGTATTCAAAACCACCAAACTGAGGAACCGAAGAAGGACATTCCGAAGGAAAAGCAATCGAAAGTCTCTGGAACAGAGAAGCGTGCAAATCTCTTCCTACACCACCACAGGTCGTGGACATTTTGCTCCCTCCCTCTTTCCACTTCACATCGAATTTCCCATTCCCTTCATCTTTCACAATTGAGAGATTCGGTAAGGTTTCTTCGAAGACCTGCAGCATTGGCTTCCGGAGCTGTTCCTCACTGAAACACGACCGAACCAAACGAAGTTCCATCAACAATCGTTCGATGTCAACATCACGAACCACCCTAATTGCACTGATTTGACGCTCCACTGCCACAAACACACAGGTAGAGTTTTAATGAAAATAAATAGTGAAAACTTTATGCTGATCAAGAAATTTGTTATTTGATCTTGCTGTACCTTCGATTTCAAGCTCCTTGAATTGAGGTTTCTGCGTTTGGGTTTTAAGTTCCTTCAATTGAGTTGACTGTTTGACCATTTTCTTTGATATACGCCTTGGAAATTTTGCCTTTAATATACTAAAAATAATATAGTAAGAAAAAATGGCTACAATCTACAATCATAGTTATCAGCATAGTTGTAAAAACCGAACCGATGATCGAATCGGTCAGGTTACTGGTTCACTGGTTCAACCGATAAACCGCTGGTTGAACTGATAAAACCGGTTTCACATAAATAAAAAATATAAAATACTAAAAATAGTCATAAACTTAATAAATTCAAAATACATATTGTTAGTTCTTCCCCAACATTTTAAAAACAACCAAATTTCAAAGTCTAAATATAACTAATACAAAGATAAACATTCAAAATACATATTGTTAGTTGCCTTAATTCCTATTTTAAAACAATAGCAATCCTAAATTTCCTAATTCCTATTCCAGTATTCCCTATTCAGCAAGACAGCAACCTTAAAGGCTTAAATAGTTAAATTCACAGCAATCTTAAATAGTTAAATTCACAGCACAAGCATATTCATCCTAGACAAGCATTAGTCAACAAGCAATCTTAAATAGTTAAATTCCCTATTCAGCAAGACAAGCATATTCATAAATCATAACAGAACAATATTAGATTAACATTATTCATAACAGATTCAAGCTTTCAAGTTTCAACAAGCATGTTCATCCCAGAAATTTCAACAAGCATAAATATGCATAACACTGTAACAGCAAGAAGTGCAGAACAGACTACAGAGGAGAACTGGAGCTAACCTGTTTGACAGAGCAGAAGAGCGAGGCAACGGCGAGATCGACGGCGCAGCAACGGCGAGGGCGACGGTGCGGCGACGGCGATGAGAGACAGCCGCGGGTCTGTCTCTGTCCTGTTCCTACTTCGTTGGTTCCTTCAGACTTCAGAGTTCTGACCGGCGGTGAGACGAAGAGGACGACGGCGGGCGGCTGGCGGCGGTGGCTGGGTGAGTGACGTAGAATGAGGTGAGGCGGAGAGGGTTAGCAGTTCGCACATTAGGGTTGGGGGGAGGGGAAAAGTGGAACTGGGGTTGGGGTTTGGGGCTGGGGTCCGTAATTACGAGGACCTTTCTTTTTTTAATTTCTTTTTTTTTTAAAATAAACCAAAACGACGTCGTTTTGGAAAAGGAATAAAAAAAAAACGTTTTCGAACCGGTCGGTTAATCAGAAACCGCCGGTTTTCCGGTTTTCAGCAAAACCAGCCGGTTCAACCCGGTTCTCAACGGTTCTCTTTCTTATCCGGTCATACCACTTGTCCGGACTAGTTATGGGTCCAGTTCACCGGTTTTTACAACTATGGTTATCAGAACCGAACCGATAATCTACCCGGTCATATGACCGGTTCACCGGGTCACTGGTTCAACTAGTGAGTTACTGATTCACCCGGTTGACTCGGTCATAATTTAAAAAATATAAAATTATATAAATGAAATTAAAATTACATACTAAAACTTAAAATGCAAGTCTTTACAAACATATTAATAATAATCAAATGTTAATTTTTGACAACTAATAATGTAAAAAGAGATAATAAACTAGTTTCTAGTACAAAATACTTTCTCTATTTAAATAAATAAGAGCAAGCAAAAGATAACATAATCGATAATCAAGTCCAAGTGATCTTAAAATCTACATCTATATCTTCATAGGACAAATTTGGAGCTTGATCAACATTTTCCTCATCTTATATGCAATACATCATAGAGGTCACATTCAATAATTTGATTGACTTGAAGCTCATTAAAAAAAGAAATAAAAATTAAAACCAAGGTTCTAAAAAACGGACCGGACCGGCCGATTCGACCGGTTTAACCGCAAACCGACGCTGCAAACGATCCAGTCCTCATCTGAAAACTGTGCACAGAAGAACCGCTCAAGAACCGGTGAACCGGTCAAAAACCAGCTAGTTGGACCGAACCGGTGACCGGCCGGTTACGCTGAACGACGCCGTTTTATGAGTTTTAAAAAAAAATAAAAAAATGAACCCGACCCGACTCGCTCGTGGAGCACCCAGAGCACCCCACCCCCCTTTCTTCCCCCGACCCCATTCATTCATGATTCATCTGAATCATCTCCAATGGATAACCCTAGCCGCCCTGAACCATAGCCCCCCTGTCGCCATCCTTCGTCCCTGCGGTCACAGGTCGTCAGCGCCACCGCCATCGCCTGGACCTCAGCCCCAGTAACCCTCCATCGTCGCCTGGTTCCCTGCCCAGTAGCCCTCCATCTCCATCGTCTTCATCTTCTCAACACCAGCAAGCAGTAGCCCTCTCATCGCGCGGTCCTCAACAGTCAACACCGGCAGCCCTCCATCCCCCATTCATTCGTCTCAGTCTCGTCTCGTGAACCCTAGCTCTGAAGCATTCATAAATCCCAGCCCAGTAGCCACCGCCGTCGCCGGGGTTCTCAGGTCGTCAGCGCCACCGCGGTCGCCTAGTCTCTTGCTTCGTCTTCGCTGACCTCTTGCTTCGTCTTCGCTTCGTCAGCACCCAGGTGAGTGACTCCTCTGTTTCATACTTTCATCTTCTATGTTAGAATGTATGGTTCTGATTCCAGAACGCGTCGTCTTCGCTGGCCTCTTACTTCGTCTTCATAATCTTCGTCTTCGCATAATGTTCTGTTTCATACATTCATGTTTTTGTGTTTTGCTTTGTTACTCTGTTTCGGTGTTTTGTCAAGGCTGGAAAGTGGATATTTACTCTATTTAAAAAAAAGTTGAATGGGTGAATGCTGTAGGCAGAATTGTATTGTGTTGAATGGCTGAATGTTGTAGGCAGATAAGGTGTTGTGTTGAATACTTGAATGGCTCCTGAGTGTTTCTCAAATAAACTAGTTATTCTTAACCAAGCATATGATGGTTGATTGTGCAGGCTTTTCAGCAGTTTACAGGCATTAACACAGTAATGTACTACAGCCCAACGATTGTGCAAATGGCTGGCTTCCGCTCTAATGAGTTAGCTCTTCTTCTATCCCTCATAGTTGTGGCTTGAATGCTTGCGGCACCATTCTTGGCATTTACCTTATCGACCACGCAGGGCGAAGAAAACTGTCCCTCTATAGCTTAGCAGGAGTAATAGTATCACTGATCATCCTGTCCATTTCATTTTTCAAGCAATCATCTGAAAATGCTTTGTATGGATGGCTTGCGGTTCTAGGATCGGCCCTGTATATTGCATTCTTCTCACCGGGGATGGGGACTGTGCCTTGGACAGTAAACTCAGAGATATATCCCGAACAATACCGAGGAATTTACGGCGGCATGTCTGCAACTGTCAATTGGGTTTCCAATTTGATTGTAGCAGAGTCATTTCTGTCAATTTGATTGGGCAGAACCTCTGTGGACCCCACCGACCAGGGTGGTGCTGGTCTCCTCTTTGGGACCCACTTTCAGGATGCTTGGGATGATCTTGTCCTTCAGGTAATTATTCTCTGTTCTACTCCTACACTACATTTTTATGCCTCTCTCTCTATGCAACAGTGTGTTGCACTTGCACACTACTTATTAGACCATGTTTTTCTCATTGCCAAACCCAAAACAATTTATAAAGCCTTGGTTAATCATGTGTTTTCTTAGGTGTATTTCTGAGTTGTTTAATTTAGTGTAGGTTGATTCTAATGAATTAAAATAGCTACTGCATATAACAAATGTGACTCAAAATAAATATATAATTCGTGATATAGATTAATTTGAATCATATGAGTAATAATTTTATTCACGTATATTAGAATTGAAATGATGTGAACTTAATTCAACTCCAAAAACTAATTTATAAAATAAAAAATATCTTATATTTATAAATTATCTAAACACCTTCATTAAATTAGATTAGAATCCTATGTGTTTTATGTCGGATATTTGACTAGTTGCAAATTTTCAATGACCAGCTTTCTCCTCATTATATATTTGATTCTTGCTAAAAAAAACTTATTTCTGCTATTTTAATTTTGGTATTCTTTAACAGGTTGAACTGAGGGTCACAACTTTCAAGTCTTCAAATTAGAAATAGAAGATATATTTCTAATCGATTGGTATGGCGGTCCTAAACCTCTCAGTGTGGACGAGTACCTGCATCCCAAAATGTAGGTACTGCAGCAGAAATAATTTCCTTTAAATGGCAATGATATAACATGATAACCCCCCACCCTAAACAGTAACAAATGAATAAAAGTTTTATGCCATTTACGAAATTCTCATCTATGATTTCGTAATTAATTTTTATTCAATTATGGTGGGTTATGTCATCCACAGGAACAGTTTTGGCTTCATTGTGTGAATGCTCTTCTAAGTCATTTCTATTTTGGGCTATCTGCAAATGCACATATTCATTGGAGCTATTGTAAATATAAGATAAGTTGTATATGTTGTTTCAAATCTTTGCATTCCTTCCCAAATACTCTTGTATTCTTGTACCATCGCTATATATCCCTTTGCCATTTGAGATGCTTCTCCAAGCATCGTAATGTTGAAGAGGAAACAGCGTAAGCTACTGCGGTTAACCCTCTACTTTTAGCTTTTTATATAGACAAGCAAATTGTGTATACTTGACCAGTGTGGCTATTAAATATGAACATATGTTGCAATGGTTCAGTGTGCCCTATTTTATTCGACCTCTTTTATGTTACCAGTATCATCTATGTATCAGTTGTCAGGTGAATGTTATGTATCAGTTACCTCAGGAGAATCTGATACGCTCATACGCACAACTTCTTTCTAATTTTTAATCATTATTTTTGTTTTTTAATTAAAAATTGCCTATGTAGATAAAAAATAAAGAATAAATGCACTAACCCGTTTAAGCTGTTGTTCTGGGAACTAAACTGAAAATCAGTTCGGTTAATTAGAAATCGATCACCAAATCATCGGTTCGATTCAAGATAAAAATCGTTTAGCAATGAACCGATCAAAAATTGAAAAAATCAATCTAACAATTAGTTAAGTTAAATTAGTCTTATTTTTTAACGGTTAATTGATTAAAAATAACAAAATTATTATTTTTAAATTATATATTTTATACATAAATATATTATTTTAAGTTTAATTGGTCCATATTTATTAAATTTATAAATAAGTTCTTATATTTTTTTTTTCAATTGGATCCTGAAGGTTGTTATATTTTTTTTTTTAATTGGATTCCGAAAGTTGTGTTTGTTTCTAGAGACGAAGACTGAGACTAGGCAATTAGTACTTAGGCAGCGTTTGTTTTAAGGTATTGAGACAAAGACTGAGAGATTCAGATTTGGTATCATGTTTGTTGGTTCAGAGACTGGTACTAAAATTTTTGTCTCTGTCCCTAAAATTTCAGTATTTCAGTACCTTCAAAAAGTATGGACACAGAGGACTAAAATTTTTAGAGATGGATACTGAAACTTTAGTAACATTTTATACCTAAAATATCCTCATTTCAATTAATTAATTCCAATTTTACCCTTTGTACAAATTAAATTAGAGCTTCATTCTTGTTTCAATTTATGTCTCCTACTTTGCACCAAACAGAATATTGAGATTTATTTCAATCTCTGTCTCTTAGTCTCTGTCTCTCAGTTTCAGTCTTTCTGTCTCTGTCTCTGCACTGAAATTTCTAAAAACAGACATTGAAACTTTACTAATATTTAATCTCGAAAATGCCCTCATTCAAAACGGTGGTTTCTGGGCAGTTCTGGCGGCCGAGTTTGATGATCACATGAAAACGGTAGAGACTCCTCCTTCCCTGCATTCCTGCCTTCCCAATAGTGCTCTCTCTCTCTCTCTGGCGTTGTCACTGCCTTCCTCTTCTTTTGACGAGCATCTCTCTCCTTTGTATTCTCTCTCCTGCTATGTGCGCACTCTCTCTCTCTCTCTTCGATTCTTCTCGAATCCTCTCCCCCTCTTCTTTGTCTTCTTCCAACAACCGTAGTAGTAATAGTGACTCCAATGGAATGGGTGTTCAAATCTAAACCGATCCAAATCAAACCGCTTATCCAATTCAAACCGAAACCAATTAAAACTGCATTAATTTGGATTTGATTGGATATTATTCTTGGCAAACCGCATGGATTGAATCGGATTCTAAATCTACCTCTTAAAACTAATTCAATCCAATCCAAACCACACAATGTGATATAATATAACTTTTTATTATTATATTTAAAATTTTACGTGTAATATGTTCAATTTGTTATACATTTTTATCTTATTCATGTATTATTATTATCGAGGTGAATACTAAATCGGTACCTGAAAGATTCTAGCACTGACAAGATGGTATCTGATTTTTGTTATTGACAAAATGGTCCCTAAGAGATTTTAAAATTTGACAAGCATGTCCCCAAGCTCACCGGAGCAAATCTTCAGCAAGCATAATGCTAACGTAGCCACTGTATTTTGGTGATCTGACAAACCACCCCCAAACCCCTAATCCCTTCCTCCCCAACGGACACTCACCCCTCCTTCTCCCTTCCTATCGCAGTCCTCCCTTCCACCTGGTGTCTCCCTTGAGGATGCTGCTAGTCTGCTAGTCTTCCTGAGGGGGGGCTGCGATGGGGAAGGAGAAGAAAGGGGGGCTGTGATTGGGAGGGGGGAGCAGGGAGTGTGGGAAGGATTAGTGTTTGGGAGTGATTTTCCAGTTCACCAAAATATGGTGGCCACGTCAGCATTGTACTTGTAGGAGATTTGCTCCGGCGAGTTCGGGGACACGCATATCAAATTTTAAAATCTTCTAGAGACCATTTTGTCAATAACGAAAGTCAGGTACCATTTTATCAGCACCAGAGTTTTTTGGATACCGATTTGGTATTTACCTCTATTATTATTATTATTATTATTATTATTATTATTATTATTATTATTATTATTATTTAATGAATATTTTATGAATTAAAAAAATTATTTATTTATTTTTACCAACTTATAAATTTTATTTCTATTATGTTATTGTTGATTTTTCGTTATACTATTGATATTCGTTATGTTGTTGTTGGTTATTTAAAATTTGATGTTGAAACTTATTATATTTAATTTTGTTATTTACAAAACCGCAAATCTAATTCCATCCAAACCGCACCGCAAGTAAAATTAGTATTCGAATCAAGTGAATGTTTGACTCAAAACTTATCTAAACTGCACGAACACCCCTACCATTGGCGTCGTCTCTCCCTCCCCTCTTTTTTCTTTTTCCTTCCTTTTTTCTCTATCTTTTTGTTGTCTCTGCTCTCTCTTTCTTTGTTTCTTTTGTTTTCAATGTGTGGGATAACCGAATGAAAATTTTATTCTAATTTTAATTTTTTTTATTAGTAAAGATATTTTAGTAATTTTGTTTATTTCAATTTCTATATTTATCTTCAACTAAACAGGATCCTGACATATAACTTATTTTTATATACTTCCCACTAAATATAATACAGAGACTTTATCTTTGAGCGAAAAGTATGCCAATAGTCAGGCCATGGATTAAACACCAACTGCTTCAAGATAAAAAAAAACACCAACTATTTGCAACATAAGAAAAAATATTACGACGTAAACTCTATTAAACTCTAAAGTAGTCATTAAAATTGGCTGCTTGCATCGAAAAAAATCACCAAAATTTTAATTGCACTATAAAAATCTCTAAGATTAAAAAAATTGCACCACGTGGTTCCTATCCCCTCTCTGTCGAGTTACACATCATATCTTGAATAACTTGAATTAGACAAAACGACGTTACTTTAGTTTTGACGATAAATATTTGTTGAAATGATAATAATACAATTTTTTTAATCTTAAAGATATTTATAATGTATTTAAAATCTCAAAAACTTTTCCGGTGCAAACGAACAATCTTAAATGTATTTAATCCAAATTCTACATTGCAAACGTCGATAGGGTGAAAAAGGAGAAAGATTTATTGCACAATCAACTTACGTCTACCTTTTTATTTTCTTTTTTTATGGGATTGTATGCCGCTTGCTATTATTCTATTGCTTCTGCTATTACTTTCAAATTAAATACTACATGATGGTTTTCATAACAATATAAAACATCTATTAGCAAAGAGAATACACAATTCAAATTATTAAAATTTATAACACGAAGGGTTAACGAATGTCAATAGCCAATGGGATGCACGGAGGCTCAAACAAATTGAGTAGGCTGGGAGAAAAATCTAAGCATAAATTTAAAATGAGGTTGACCGATACAATCAATCATAGCTATCACTTACATACTCATTTTAAGTAGTTTGTACTACTCTTAACAGAATGAAACCAATCCTAACAACATATTTAGGAGAATAATTCTCATTACTGACTAAATAACTGAACCTCAATGTAACTATGTAATAATCTAACAATTATGCTTCCCCAAGTATAAACCAACACTGAATTTGAAACTATATGGTATAAGCAACTTTGTAGAATGGTCTAGCAACTGAAAACCAATACTTGCATTTCTTCGATCTAATTAGTCAATGGCATTCATCTAAAACTGTAGAACATTAAATGAAAAATGATGAACTAGGAGCCACCAAATTTACATGGCTATCCTCTAAGGAGATGAAGAGGATGGTACTGTTTGTGCGCATAATAGCTTTAGCAGGCATTTAATCTTCTTCTGACTCTGCAGATAATAATAGATATCATAACTAGAGTATTCTGGAAGATTCCAGGATTTTCATTCAGTGTGAAAGAACAAAAACAAAATCAAGGGTTGAATTTACGCAAAGTCAACCCCAAAATTGACAATGCTCAAACACAGCTTGATAATATTTAGCTCAACTCATGGTTTGACTGATTTATTATCGAGCTTAATCTTATTATGGAATCTTGATGCACGAGTAAAATTTCAAAGACCATTTTAAACATTAACCCTTAGATATTAATTAAGCTTTTGGCTATAAGTACATACTTATTTTCAACATATTTAATCTACAAGACACATTATGCAAATAATTGAGATATTATATATTATTATTGATAATATATAATGATATAGGTGATATTATGCCAAGGTCTCAAGCATCTACATATCTATGTGAACCGATAAATGAATATACAACCCTGCTCATGGAACATAGCAAAGTTAAGTTTGACTCATTTAATAAATGAGCTCAAATTTTTAGCTCAAGCTCAGTAGCTCACCGGCTCAGGAGCTTAGCTTATAAAGTAAGTAACAAATTGAGCTAAAAATAGCTCACATGCTATTAGGAACAAGGTAAACTACCAAAATTGCACCAAAAAACTCATATCGCTATGAAAAATAACCAAATAAGATTTCTATGAATGACAAAGAAGTCTCAAAAGATTTAAAAACGTGACAAAATTAACAAAAATATCATATTTTTTTTACATAAATGATAAAGGAATTTTGTATTTAGCAAACAACTTTTGCATTTTATTTTAAATTCAATCATTCACAAAACACATTGAAAAAATTCCTTGACAAATCACCAAATTTTAACTATGACAAAGTCTCATTTTTCTAATAATACTTACAAAAAATCGCATCGAAATCTAATATCTAAAGTATTTTATGAAAAAATATAACTAATATCCAGTTAGTTTTCTCACTTTTTAAATCTTTTGGAGCTTATTTGTTATCTTTCCAGGTTATTTTTATTAGCGGCATAAACTTTCGAGTACCATATTGGAAGTTTATTTTTGGGAAAGTTTGCAGATGTTAAACAAAAGGAGTTGTCGCCTTCTCTTAATGCAACAAGGAAACTAAATGAACAAGATATAGCATTAGTTTCAAATAGAACATTTGCTTCATACCATATATAGCTTCCATGTTATTTTCCTTGTAAACACCAAGAGGTGATCCATGGACAGAGAGAAGCATCTCGCCAGGTTTCGGCAGCCTAAGGGTTTTAGGTGTCATCCCAACAGACAAGCGCTGACTACTCACCTGCAAAAGGCAACAAAGCCAAATCAATCACAGCTGTTTAAAAAATAGCCTCAGCAATGAATACTAGAGTTCATAAAATCATCCATAAAAAACAGAAGGTAAAAAATAAATGGAGAAAATACAGACATTGGGAGTCTGAAGAACTTCTTGACTTGTGAGAGTCTGAGCTTCACATGGCTCCTCAAAAACCTATGTAACAGACATTCAATCAATTTATATTATCACAATACATTGCAATCACTAATTAGTTGTTATTTGCAAGCTGTTTAAGTTAGTCATAATAGATTTAGCAGCATATGCAAAGAAACTAGTAATAGAGGTAAGTTCTCTTCCAACAACATGAAACGATCCTAAATGAATAGCAACATTTCTCATTCAAATCAATTCATGGATGCTTCAGCACATGATGGAAATGAGAATGGAAGTGCTATATTAATGCTGTTCTTACACAGCTACCCCAATTTTATGTCGCATCAAGTCCTGCGTAAGTGACCCAAACAAGCCAGCTAGGATGTTACAAAATACAATTAATCAAAGTGCACAGAGAAGATAGAGAACATACAAAGTCCTTAAAATGAAGATTTTCATCACCAAGAAATCCTGTTCTCCATGCCAACAAAGAAGTAAACTAATAGGTATCAACTACAATCTATGCCAAAATGTATAAGAACTATAATATCTATAGTAAAATCGTTCAAAATTGAAGGAAGTCAAACAATTTAAGGGGCATAGAACAATAGTATGTTTCGTGTCACACATTTCCATTTTTTAATTCAATTTAAGAAACTTTAATTCAGATATGAAATGAGTTAAATCAAAAGAGAAAACTAAACATTACCAGTATTGTTAGAGTATTCAAAACCACCAAACTGAGGAACCGAAGAAGGACATTCCGAAGGAAAAGCAATCGAAAGCCTTTAGAACAGAGAAGCATGCAAATCTCTTCCTACACCACCACAGGTCGTGGACATTTTGCTCCCTCTCTCTTTCCACTTCACATCGAATTTCCCATTCCCTTCATCTTTCACAATTGAGAGATTCGGTAAGGTTTCTTTGAAGACCTGCAGCATTGGCTTCCGGAGCTGTTCCTCACTGAATCACGACCGAACCAAACGAAGTTCCATCAACAATCACTCGATGTCAACATCACAAACCACCCTAATTGCACTGATTTGACGCTCCACTGCCACAAACACACAGGTAGAGTTTTAATGAAAACAAATAGTGAAAACTTTATGCTGATCAAGAAATTTGTTATTTGATCTTGCTGTACCTTCAATTTCAAGCTCCTTGAATTGAGGTTGCTGCGTTTGGGTTTTAAGTTCCTTCAATTGAGTTGATTGTTTGACCATTTTCTTCGCTATACGCCTTGGAAATTTTGCCTTTAATATACTAAAAATAATATAGTAAGAAAAAAGGGCTACAATCTCCAATCATAGTTATCAGAACCGAACCGGCAATCCACCCGGTCATATGACCGGTTCACCGGGTCACTGGTTCAACCAGTGAGTTACTGATTCACCCGGTTGACCCGGTCATAATTTAAAAAATATAAAATTATATAAATGAAATTAAAATTACATACTAAAACTTAAAATGCAAGTCTTTACAAACATATTAATAATAATCAAATGTTAATTTTTAGACAACTAATAATGTAAAAAGAGATAATAAACTAGTTTCTAGTACAAAATAATTTCTCTATTTAAATAAACAAGAGCAAGCAAAAGATAACATAATCGATAATCAAGTCCAAGTGATCTTAAAATCGACATATATATCTTCATAGGACAAATTTGGAGCTTGATCAACATTTTCCTCATCTTATGTGCAATACATCATAGAGGTCACATTCAATAATTTTATTGACTTGAAGCTCAATAAAAAAACAAATAAAAATTAAAACTCCTTGATTCTTCATTTCTTTGGCAACCAAATGATTGAAAAGATAAGTGAACATAGACCAAATATGCAGAGGTTGAGCACTAACATTTTGAAAATTAGCAATACTCAACATCTAAAACAGAGAGAACAATTGTACAAAAATAGATATTAACAGTTAATAATTTGTAGAAGCATTGACATTTGCTTATACTATTGTTGTGAAACATGATCATTAATAAACTTCAATACATGGAATTCATGTAAGTTGTTTATGCTATTTTTGCATAACTCATGACATTTGCTTATGTTTTTTTGTGGGAATTAACTTAATATTCTATAGTTTGTGGAAGCTTTCTACTCCTTTTAGTTTCTTTTTTTCAATGGAAACAAGATTTAACAACAATAAAAATTCCATCATTCATTTTAATCAATTCAAAACAAGATACAACTTGGCAAAATTTAACTAAAAAATTTAATAAATAAATTCAGTTTAATACAATAGAGAAGACTCAATCATTCATATAAAAGCTCATGCTTTAGTATCATTTTAACAAAGTGATTACATTGAACAAATAAAAGCTCACACCTCACCATAATTTTAACAAAGATTAGTAACATTTTCAGCAGACAGCAGATTGATCAAAATTTTAACATAATTAACAAAGAATTATCAAAGTTTCAGTATAATTATTTCAATACAGCATAGAAAAAAAACCAAACAGAGTACAGCACAGCAGTAGCAACAGAGTTAATCATTCAACAATAGTGTTAACAGTAGTAAAACCCTAAACACTTCGTTCTCACTTCTGAACAGAGCATAAAAAAAGAAGAACAAGCAATAGCAATGTGCATCGACCTTCGATCTGAGCAGTTGAGTGCGACAGCGAGTAGACGACGGCGAGCAGGACGGCCACCAGACGACGACCACTGTTATTCCTTCTTCTCCACTTCACCACTTCCTCAAAAATTAAAAAGAGCAGCAGCAGAGTAACAAATCTATTTTAACAACACAAAATCAACCATTTAATTTCAATCCACATTCAGAAATCAGTAAATCACTAAACAGAGCATAAAAGCAAGAACCGAAGAAGTGAAAAACCCTGTAAGCCTGTAAGCAGTGCCACTAATTCTACTTCAGTTATCCAGTAACAAATTCTACTTCCAGCAACAACCACATTTATGATAGGTTCAGCATCAAATTCAACTTACAGCTGACAACAAATTCTACTTCTAGAGTTCTAGCAATAAATTCAGCTATGATAACTATGATAACTTTAAGATAGCAACAAAAAAAACAAGAAAATTGAAACAGAAAAAACAGGGAAAACTCACTAACAAATTCAAGGTTCATGATAATCAGTAACAAATTTTAGCATCACGTTCAACTTTTAGCAACAAATTATTTTGGCAACAAAATCAAAGTGCAGTAATGCAGCAACAAAATTGAAACAGAAAGAACAGGGGGAACTCACCAAATCGGTTTGCACGAAGGAATCTGACGGCAAGGCTCAAAGCAAGAAGACGACAACGAAGACCAGCCCACCAGGATCTGTTGCCTCTGTTACCGGCGATGAAGAGCGTAGGGAAGGGAGAGATTGAGACCAGGTGTGAGGCAGAGACCGTGAGAAGCAAGAAGATGACCACTACCACCACCCAAGGGACCAGATGCGGTTCCATTTGCTTCTGCCGCCAGCGAAGCGAGCGCATGGGTATGGGATCGTGACGACGACCAAGGTGAGTGGACGAGGTGAGAGACTGAGAGAGCGACGAGGTGAGGCCGTGAGAGATTGAGAGTGACGACTGTCGAGGTGAGGGGAGAGACGAGAGAGGGACTATTGAGTACTGAGTTCTGACTACCGAGCTAGAGATGGAGAGAGCACAGAGACTAGCTGGGTTGGGGGGTTCTACTCAGACTCTCAGAGTCAAGAGTATCAGATTTGGCATTTGGGCATATGGTTTCATCGAAAGGGAAAGGGGAGGAGGGGGTTATGAAATGATGCCAGACTGGGTTAAATTAACTGGTCGGGTTACCGGGTTTCACAAAAACCCGTCGAGTCGAACCGGGATTCGACCGGGTTTGTTGCACAATCGGTTCAACGAGTGGCTCGGCCCGGCCAGGTGACCGGAGTCAAGCCGAGTTTGATAACTATGTCTACAATAGACCACAAATAAAAACACAAATATCCTAAATAATATAATTTGCAACATCCATGTACAGGTCTCCAACATTCATTAAAAGTTTTCACCTATCGTCATTTTAATCTACATTATTACTTAATAGACCAAAAATTACAGCAGATGGATAGCTTTTTGTCATCTCCCAAAGCAATCACTCAATATTTCCTCACAACATCCTTCATTATTTTCCCTCCATCTTAGGTTATATGTCCATTCCCTTTGTAGCATTTAGCAACATGATACATATATAGAAATATCTTTTAGTCATCACAATATGTTTTTAGATGCCCTTTATATCAATGCATATCTCAACTTTTCTTTCTTACTTATTTCTTTCTCTTTTTTTGCTTAACCCATTTTCTTCCTTAACACCTTTTGATTGTAAACTATTATTTTTTTTAATCTAAAATGGGACAAAAGTTATCCCAGAGATTGTGTTTCTTCAACTTCTCAACTTTTTCAATGAATAATAATATTCTGTGTGATCTGATATATTTCAATTAACAAATTAACATAGACAATAATAAAAGACAAGAATATGGTTAGTTTAACAAGCAGTCATCAATTGCATAGCCATAAAGGAGTCTCATTACATGAATAAAAGATAAATTGAGAATTGCAAACAATCATATGCAAGACACTTATTACATTGTATTTAATGAAGATGGATTAGTGAACCTAAATGGTAAGGCAAACCGAAGCAAACTAAGGCCTTCATTCTTCCATTTGTCTTTAATTAAATTCAAATGACAAGCAGATTAAGGCCCCAAAATGTTAACTAGTTCATTCTTTTATAAAGCAACAAGGTTTAATCATACACAAGCAAATTAAGGCTCTATTTTGAAAGAACACATCACAAATATTAAAAAGCTCTCACTGAATTGAATAAAGTTTAATTACACTGTATTTTTATCTTATAAAAAGACAACCCAGAACTAACCTAATAAAAAAGATAGATGAACAAAGAAATTTAAAAATACAACTAATCCATATTCTTAACTGATCAACTCGTCAATATTCAATAATCAATTAATCAAAAATCAAGAGATGCACAAAAAAATAGAAGAAGAAACACGCTATCAATGTCCATTCCATTAAGCAAATTCTAGTGCCAAAGTTCTATCATTCCAGAAAATGACACAAAACAATCATACAAAATACCATAGTTTAAAAATAAATAAATTCAATTCATAGAGGAAGAGAAAAAAAACAAATATTTAGATAAAATAAAATAAGAGACACAAATTTAGGTTCCAAAATGAGAAATGACAACAAATAGAAGATGAAGAAAGAGAACGCATACCTAATTTTCTGAAGGAAGGAGACATTTGTTGCAGTGCTGGCAGCAGAGTTTGCAGGCGGCAGCCGAGGCTGCTAGTGGATAGAACAACGGCGGTGTGCGTAGAGAAAGTAAAAGGTTGGAGAGAGAGTACATAGTAGAGAGCAGATCGGCATCAAGCTCAAAGGTTGCAGCCTCAACAGCAACAGCAACAATGTACAATGAAGAGATCGGAGGGATGCTGAAGAAAGAAATGGCTGCCGTTATGGTCTATGACAGAGCGGGAGACTGAGGGGCTGTGGAAGAAGAAGATTGGGGATTTGAAAGTAGTGGATATTGTTGGGTAAGCAAAGAGAAAATGGGATGTCATAGTCGTTGGGGTATTTTTTGGGGGGTTTGCCACTCATGTATTAATTTGAAATCTTTAGATTTTTCATTTTTGTTAATAGTTCATTAGTTTAACAATATTTTTTTATATTTAAAGATAAAATTAAAAATATGATTAAAAATCAAATATTTAAAATTTAAACAATAAAATTTAAGTGGCTAAATTGGAATAATTTAAAATAGTTTGAATACTTTAACAATAAACTATGTCAAAATATGATAAATTAGAGGATGAGAGATTGAGTGTGACTAATTTACATCTTATATATGTATATGTTATAAAAATATGTTATAGATGGGTATTAAAACAAGGACCTCTCACTTGGTGAAAAATCCTAGAAAAATCCTAAAAAATCCTAAAAAAATCTTAGAAAACCTTAAAATATCCTGGAAAACCCTAGAAAATACAAAAAAAAAACCTAGAAAACTTTAGAAAAACACTAGAGAACACTAGAAACCCCTAGAAAAACCCTGGAAAACAATAGAAAAATCCTAAAAAATCTAAAAAATTCTGAAAATCTTAAAAACCATAAAAAAAAACCTTAGAAAACCCTAAAGCCCTAGAAAAAACCTAGTAAACACTAAAAAATCCTAGAAAAATCCTAAAAAACTTAGAAAACCCTAGAAAATCCTAGAAAACTCTAGATAACACTAGAAAAACCTAGAAAAAACCTAGAAAATCCTAGAGAATTCTAAAAAACACTAAAGAACCCTAGAATACCCTAAAAAATCCTAAAAAACCCTAGAAAATTCTAAAAAAACCGAAGTATCCTAACAAACCCTAAAAAACTCTAGAAAATCCAAGAAAAACCCTAAAAACTCTAGAAAACCCTAGATAATCCTATAAAAATCTAGAAAATCCTAGAAGAATCTTAGAAAACCCTACAAAATCCTAAAAAACCCTAGATAACCCTAGAAAACTTTAAAAAAAATCCTAGAAAATCCAAGAAAACAATAGAAAAATCCTAAACCTTCGAAAAATCTAGAAAACCCTAGAAAAATCCTAAAAAACCCTAAAAACCATAAAAAAATCTAAAAAAAACTAAAAACCCTAGAAAATCGTAGAAAACCCTAGAAAAATCCAAAAAATCATAGAAAACCTTAGAAACCCTAGAAAACCCTAGAAAAATCCTAAAAAACCCTAGAAAACTCTAGATAACCCTAGAAAAACTTAAAAATTCTAGAAAATTCTAGAAGATCCTTGAAAACCCTAGAAAATTCCAAAAAATCCTAGATAACACTAGAAAAACACTAGATAACCCTAGAAGATCCTAAAAAACCCTAGAAAACCCTACAAAACCCTAGATAACCTTAGAAAATCCTAGAAAAACCCTAGAAAACTCTAGAAAACCCTAAAATCACCCTAAAAATCCTAGAAAAATCCTAAAAAACCCTAAAAACTCCTAGAAAAACTCTAGAAAATCCTTAAAACCCTAAAAATCCTAAAAACCCTAGATAACCCTAGAAAAATCTAGAAATCCTAGAAACCCCTAAAAAATCCAAGAAATTCTAGAAAACCCTAGAAAACCTTAAAAATCCTAAAAATCATAAAAAATCCTAAAAATCCTAGAAAATCCTAGAAAAACCTAGAAAACACCAGATAACCCTAGAAAACCAAAGAAAATTCTAGTAAAATCCTAGAAAATCCTAGATAACCTTAGAAAATTTTAGAAAACCTTAGAAAACCCTAAAAAACCCTAGAAAAACCTAGAAAACCCTAAAAAATCCTAGAAAACCCTAGATAACCCTGAAAAATCATAAACAACCCTAGAAAATTCTGGGTAACATAGAAAACCCTAAAAAAACTAGAAAATCCTAGAAACTCCTAAAAACCCTAGAAAACCTTAGATCACCCTAGAAAACCCTAAAAAATCCTAAAAATCCTAGAAAACCCTAAAAATCCTAGAAAACCCTAAAAATCCCCCTAAAAATCGTAGAAAATACTAGAAAACCCTAGAAACATCTAGAAAATCCTAGAAAAATCTTAAAAAAACCCTAAAAACCATAAAAATGCTAGAAAACCCTAAATACGCTAGAAAACCCAAGAAAAACCTAGAAAATCTTAGAAAAACCTAGAAAATCCTAGAAAACCCAAGAAATTCCTAAAAAGCCCTATAAAAACCTTAGATAATCCTAGAAAATCCAAGATAACCGTAGAAAATTCTAGAAAATCCTAAAAAAACTCTGGAAAATCTTAGATAACCCTAGAAAAACCTAGAAAAATGAACAAGATATAGCAATAGTTTCAATTAGAACATTTGCTTTATACCATATATAGCTTCCATGTTATTTTCCTTGTAAACACCAAGAGGTGATCCATGGACAGAGAAGTATCTCACCAGGTTTCGGTAGCCTAAAGGTCTTGGGTGTCATCCCAACAGACAAGTGCTGACTACTCACCTGCAAAAGGTAACAAAGCCAAATCAATCACAGCTGTTTAAAAAATAGCCTCAAAAATGAATAGTAGAGTTCATAAAGTCATCCATAAAAAACAGAAGGTAAAAAATAAAAGGAGAAAATACAGACATTGGGAGTATGAAGACCTTCTTGACTTGTGAGAGTCTGAGCTTCACATGGCTCCTCAAAAACCTATGTAACAAATATTCAATCAATTCATATTATCACAATACGTTAAAATTACTAATTAGTTGTTATTTGCAAGCTGATTAAGTTAGTCATAATAGATTTAGCAACGTATGTAAAGAAACAAGTAATAGAGGTAAGTTCTCTTCCATCTGTACATGAAACGATCCTAAATGAATAACAACATTTCTCATTCAAATCAATTCATGGATGCTTCAGCACATGATGGAAATGAGAATGGAAGTGCTATATTAATGCCGCTCCTACACAGCTACCCCAATTTTATGTCGCACCAAGTCCTGCGTAAGTGACCCAAACAAGCCAGCTAAGGATGTTACAAAATACAATTAATTAAAGTGCACAGAGAAGATAGAGAACATACAAAGTCCTTAAAATAAAGATTTTCATCACCAAGAAATCATGTGTCAACAAAGAAGTAAACTAACAAGTATAAACTATAATATATGCCAAAATGTATAAGAACTATAATATCTGTAGTAAAATCATTTAAAATTGAAGGAAGTCAAACAATTTAAGGGGCATAGAACAATAGTAAAATCATTTATAATATCTGTTGTCACACATTTCCATTTTTTAATTCAATTTAAGAAACTTTAATTCAGATATGAAATGAGTTAAATTGAAAGAGAAAACTAAACATTACCAGTATTGCTAGAGTATTCAAAACCACCAAACTGAGGAACCGATGAAGGACATTCCGAAGGAAAAGCAATCGAAAGCCTCTGGAACAGAGAAGCGTGCAAATCTCTTCCTACACCACCACAGGTCGTGGACATTTTGCTCCCTCTCTCTTTCCACTTCACATCGAATTTCCCATTCCCTTCATCTTTCACAATTGAGAGATTCGGTAAGATTTGTTCGAAGACCTGCAGCATTGGCTTCCGGAGCTGTTCCTCACTGAAACACGACCGAACCAAACGAAGTTCCATCAACAATCGCTCGATGTCAACATCACGAACCACCCTAATTGCACTGATTTGACGCTCCACTGCCACAAACACACAGATAGAGTTTTAATGAAAATAAATAGTGAAAACTTTATGCTGATCAAGAAATTTGTTATTTGATTTTGCTATACCTTCGATTTCAAGCTCCTTGAATTGAGGTTGTTGCGTTTCGGTTTTAAGTTCCTTCAATTGAGTTGATTGTTTGACCATTTTCTTCGCTCTATGCCTTGGAAATTTTGCCTTTAATATACTAAAATTAACACTAGAAAACTCTAAAAAATCTTGGAAAATCCTAAAAAATCCAGGAAAATCCTAGAAAACTCTACAAAACCCTAAAAAAACCGAAGTATCCTAACAAACCCTAAAAACCCGAGAAAATCTAAGAAAAACCCTAAAAAATTCTACAAATTCATAGAAAACCCTAGAAAACCCTTGATAACCCTAGAAAATTTTAGAAAAACCCCAGAAAATTCTAGAAAAACCCTAGAAAACAATAGAAAAATCCTAGAAAACCCTAGAAATATCTAGAAAACCCTAGAAAAATCCTAAAAAAATCCTAAAAACCATAAAAAACACCCTAAAAAACTAAAAACCCTAGAAAATCGTAGAAAACCCTAGAAAAACCTAGACAATCCTAGAAAACCTTAAAAACCCTAGAAAATCATAGAAAAATCCTAAAAAACTCTAGAAAACCCTAGATAACCCTAGAAAAACCTAAAAGTCCTAGAGAATCCTAGAAGATCCTAGCTAGAAAACCCAAGAAAATCCTCGAAAACCCTAGATAATACTAGAAAAATCCTAGAAAAACCCTAGATAACCCTAGAAAATCCTAAAAAATCTTAGAGAACCCTAGATAACCTTAGAAAACCCAAGAAAAAACCTAGAAAACTCTAGAAAACCCTAGAATAACCCTAAAAAATCCTAGAAAAATCCTAGAAAACCCTAAAAACTCCTAGAAAAACTTTACAAAACCCTAAAAACCCTAAGAATCCTAAAAACCCTAAAAAATCCATGAGAATTCTAGAAACTCCTAGAAAAATCCTAAAAACCCTAAAAACCATAAAAAATCTTAAAAACCCTAGAAAATCCTAGATAAACCTAGAAAACCAAAGAAAACCCTAGAAAGACCCTAGAAAATCCTAGATAACCTAAAAAAATTCTAGAAAACCTTAGATAACCCTAGAAAATCCTGGAAAATCCTAAAAAATCCTAGAAAACTCAGATAACCCTAAAAAATCCTAAAAAACCCTAGAAAATTCTAGGTAACCCTAGAAAACCCTAAAAAAATTTAGAAAATCCTAAAAACCCTAGAAAACCTTAGATCACATTAGAAAACCTTAAAAAATCCTAAAAATCCTAGAAAACCCTAAAAACCCCTAAAATTCCTAGAAACCCTAGAAAATCTTAGAAAAACCCTAGAAAATCCTTGAAAATCCTAGAAAAACACTAGAAAAACCTAGAAAACAATAGCAAGCCCTAGAAAAATCTAGAAAATCCTAGAAAAATCTTAAAAAACCCTAAAAATCATAAAAATGCTAGAAAACCCTAAATACGCTAGAAAACCCAAGAAAAAACTATAAAACCCTAGAAAAAATCAAAGAAAACCCTAAAAAGCCCTAGAAAACCTTAGATAACCAAAGAAAACCCTAAAAAACTCTGGAAAACCTTGGATAACTCTAGAAAATCCTAGAAAAATGAACAAGATATAGCAATAGTTTCAATTAGAACATTTGCTTTATACCATATATAGCTTCCATGTTATTTTCCTTGTAAACACCAAAACGTGATCCATGGACAGAGAAGCGTCTCGCCAGGTTTCGGCAGCCTAAAGGTCTTGGGTGTCATCCCAACAGACAAGCGCTGACTACTCACCTGCAAAAGGTAACAAAGCCAAATCAATCACAGCTGTTTAAAAAATAGCCTCAGCAATGAATACTAGAGTTCATAAAGTCATCCATAAAAAACAGATGGTAAAAAATAAAAGGAGAAAATACAGACATTAGGAGTCTAAAGACCTTCTTGACTTGTGAGAGTTTGAGCTTCACATGGCTCCTCAAAAACCTATGTAACAAATATTCAATCAATTCATATTATCACAATGCATTGCAATCACTAATTAGTTGTTATTTGCAACCTGATTAAGTTAGTCATAATATATTTAGCAGCGTATGCAAAGAAACTAGTAATAGAGGTAAGTTCTCTTCCATCTGTACATGAAACGATCCTAAATGAATAGCAACATTTCTCATTCAAATCAATTCATGGATGCTTCAGCACATGATGGAAATAAGAATGGAAGTGCTATATTAATGCTGCTCCTACACAGCTACCCCAATTTTATGTCGCATCAAGTCCTGCATAAATGACCCAAACAAGCCATCTAAGGATGTTACAAAATACAATTAATCAAAGTGCACAGAGAAGATAGAGAACATACAAAGTCCTTAAAATGAAGATTCTCATCACCAAGAAATCATGTTCTCCCTATCAACAAAGAAATAAACTAACAGGTATAAATTACAATCTATGCCAAAATGTATAAGAACTATAATATCTATAGTAAAATCGTTCAAAATTGAAGGAAGTCAAACATTTTAAGGGGCATAGAACAATAGTATGTTTCGTAACACACATTTCCATTTTTTTAATTCAATTTAAGAAACTTTAATTCAGATATGAATTGAGTTAAATCGAAAGAGAAAACAAAACACTACCAGTATTGTTAGAGTATTCAAAACCACCAAACTGAGGAATCGAAGAAGGATATTCCGAAGGAAAAGCAATCGAAAGCCTCTGGAATAGAGAAGCATGCAAATCTCTTCCTACACCACCACAGGTCGTGGACACTCTGCTCCCTCTCTCTTTCCATTTCAAATCGAATTTCTCATTCCCTTCATCTTTCACAATTGAGAGATTCGTTAAGGTTTCTTCGAAGACCTGCAGCATTGGCTTCCAGAGCTGTTCCTCACTGAAACACGATCGAACCAAACGAAGTTCCATCAACAATCGCTCGATGTCAACATCACGAACCACCCTAATTGCACTGATTTGATGCTCCACTGCCACAAACACACAGGTAGAGTTTTAATGAAAATAAATAGTGAAAACTTTATGCTGATCAAGAAATTTGTTATTTGATTTTGCTGTACCTTCGATTTCAAACTCCTTGAATTGAGGTTGCTGCGTTTCGGTTTTAAGTTCCTTCAATTAAGTTGATTGTTTGACCATTTTCTTCGCTCTACGCCTTGGAAATTTTGCCTTTAATATACTAAAATTAACACTAGAAAACTCTAAAAAATCCTGGAAAATCCTAAAAAATCCAGGAAAACCCTAGAAAACTCTAGAAACCCCTAAAAAACCGAAGTATCCTAACAAACCCTAAAAAACCCAAGAAAATCTAAGAAAAACCCTAAAAAGTCTAGAAAACCCTAGATAATCCTAAAAAGTTATACAAAATCCTAGAAAAATCCTAGAAAACCCTACAAAATCCTAGAAAACCCTTGATAACCCTAGAAAACCTTAGAAAAACCCCAGAAAACTCTAGAAAAACCCTAGAAAACAATAGAAAAATCCTAGAAAACCCTATAAATATTTAGAAAACCCTAGAAAAATCCTAAAAAACCCCTAAAAACCATAAAAAATACTCTAAAAAACTAAAAACCCTAGAAAATCGTAGAAAACCCTAGAAAAACCTAGACAATCCTAGAAAATCTTAGAAACCCTAGAAAATCCTAGAAAAATCCTAAAAAACTCTAGAAAACCCTAGATAACCCTAGAAAAACCTAAAATTCCTAGAAAATCCTAGAAGATCCTAGAAAACCCAAGAAAATCCTAGAAAACGCGAGATAATACTAGAAAAATCCTAGAAAAACCCTATATAACCCTAGAAAATCCTAAAAAACCTTAGAAAACCCTAGATAACCTTAGAAAACCCTAGAAAAAACCTAGAAAACTCTAGAAAACCCTAGAATAACCCTAAAAAAGCCTAGAAAAATCCTAGAAAACCCTAAAAACTCCTAGAAAAACTTTACAAAACCCTAAAAACCCTAAGAATCCTAAAAACCCTAAAAACCCTAAAAAATCTATGAGAATTCTAGAAACCCCTAGAAAAACCCTAAAAATCCTAAAAACCATAAAAAATCTTTAAAACTCTAGAAAATCCTAGAAAAAACCTAGAAAACCCTAGGTAACCCTAGAAAACCAAAGAAAACCCTAGAAAGACCCTAGAAAATCCTAGATAACGTTAGAAAATTTTAGAAAACCTTAGATAACCCTAGAAAACCCTATAAAAATCCTAGAAAATCCTAAAAAATCATAGAAAATCCAGATAACCCTGAAAAATCCTAAAAAACTCTAGAAAATTCTAGGTAACCCTAGAAAACCCTAGAAAAATTTAGAAAACCCTAAAAACCCCTAAAAACCCTAGAAAACCTTAGATTACCCTAGAAAACCTTAAAAAACCTAAAAATCTTAGAAAACCCTAAAAACCCCTAAAATTCCTAGAAAACCCTAGAAAATCTTAGAAAAACCCTAGAAAATCCTTGAAAATTCTAGAAAAACACTAGAAAAACCTAGAAAATAATAGAAAGCCCTAGAAAAATCTAGAAAATCCTAGAAAAATATTAAAAAACCCTAAAAACCATAAAAATGCTAGAAAACCCTAAATACGCTAGAAAATTCAAGAAAAACCTATAAAACCCTAGAAAAAACCTAAGAAAACCCTAAAAAGCCCTTGAAAACCTTAGATAACCCTAGAAAATCCTAGATAACTCTAGAAAACACTAAAAAACTCTGGAAAACCTTGGATAACCCTAGAAAACCCTAGAAAAATGAACAAGATATAGCAATAGTTTCAATTAGAACATTTGCTTTATACCATATATAGCTTCCATATTATTTTCCTTGTAAACACCAAAACGTGATCCATGGACAGAGAAGCGTCTCGCCAGGTTTCGGCAGCCTAAAGGTCTTGGGTGTCATCCCAACAGACAAGCGCTGACTACTCACCTGCAAAAGGTAACAAAGCCAAATCAATCACAGCTGTTTAAAAAATAGCCTCAGCAATGAATACTAGAGTTCATAAAGTCATCCATAAAAAACAGATGGTAAAAAATAAAAGGAGAAAATACAGACATTAGGAGTTTGAAGACCTTCTTGACTTGTGAGAGTCTGAGCTTCACACGGCTCCTCAAAAACCTATGTAACAAATATTCAATCAATTCATATTATCACAATACATTGCAATCACTAATTAGTTGTTATTTGCAACCTGATTAAGTTAGTCATAATATATTTAGCAGCGTATGCAAAGAAACTAGTAATAGAGGTAAGTTCTCTTCCATCTGTACATGAAACGATCCTAAATGAATAGCAACATTTCTCATTCAAATCAATTCATGGATGCTTCAGCACATGATGGAAATAAGAATGGAAGTGCTATATTAATGCTGCTCCTACACAGCTACCCCAATTTTATGTCGCATCAAGTCCTGCATAAATGACCCAAACAAGCCAGCTAAGGATGTTACAAAATACAATTAATCAAAGTGCACAGAGAAGATAGAGAACATACAAAGTCCTTAAAATGAAGATTCTCATCACCAAGAAATCATGTTCTCCCTATCAACAAAGAAGTAAACTAACAGGTATAAATTACAATCTATGCCAAAATGTATAAGAACTATAATATCGATAGTAAAATCGTTCAAAATTGAAGGAAGTCAAACATTTTAAGGGGCATAGAACAATAGTATGTTTCGTAACACACATTTCCATTTTTTTAATTCAATTTAAGAAACTTTAATTCAGATATGAAATGAGTTAAATCGAAAGAGAAAACAAAACACTACCAGTATTGCTAGAGTATTCAAAACCACCAAACTGAGGAATCGAAGAAGGATATTCCGAAGGAAAAGCAATCGAAAGCCTCTGGAATAGAGAAGCATGCAAATCTCTTCCTACACCACCACAGGTCGTGGACACTCTGCTCCCTCTCTCTTTCCATTTCAAATCGAATTTCTCATTCCCTTCATCTTTCACAATTGAGAGATTCGTTAAGGTTTCTTCGAAGACCTGCAGCATTGGCTTCCAGAGCTGTTCCTCACTGAAACACGATCGAACCAAACGAAGTTCCATCAATAATCGCTCGATGTCAACATCACGAACCACCCTAATTGCACTGATTTGATGCTCCACTGCCACAAACACACAGGTAGAGTTTTAATGAAAATAAATAGTGAAAACTTTATGCTGATCAAGAAATTTGTTATTTGATTTTGCTGTACCTTAGATTTCAAACTCCTTGAATTGAGGTTGCTGCGTTTCGGTTTTAAGTTCCTTCAATTAAGTTGATTGTTTGACCATTTTCTTCGCTCTACGCCTTGGAAATTTTGCCTTTAATATACTAAAATTAACACTAGAAAACTCTAAAAAATCCTGGAAAATCCTAAAAAATCCAGGAAAACCCTAGAAAACTCTAGAAACCCCTAAAAAACCGAAGTATCCTAACAAACCCTAAAAAACCCAAGAAAATCTAAGAAAAACCCTAAAAAGTCTAGAAAACCCTAGATAATCCTAAAAAGTTATACAAAATCCTAGAAAAATCCTAGAAAACCCTACAAAATCCTAGAAAACCCTTGATAACCCTAGAAAACCTTAGAAAAACCCTAGAAAACTCTAGAAAAACCCTAGAAAACAATAGAAAAATCCTAGAAAACCCTAGAAATATTTAGAAAACCCTAGAAAAATCCTAAAAAACCCCTAAAAACCATAAAAAATACTCTAAAAAACTAAAAACCCTAGAAAATCGTAGAAAACCCTAGAAAAACCTAGACAATCCTAGAAAATCTTAGAAACCCTAGAAAATCCTAGAAAAATCCTAAAAAACTCTAGAAAACCCTAGATAACCCTAGAAAAACCTAAAATTCCTAGAAAATCCTAGAAGATCCTAGAAAACCCAAGAAAATCCTAGAAAACGCGAGATAATACTAGAAAAATCCTAGAAAAACCCTATATAACCCTAGAAAATCCTAAAAAACCTTAGAAAACCCTAGATAACCTTAGAAAACCCTAGAAAAAACCTAGAAAACTCTAGAAAACCCTAGAATAACCCTAAAAAAGCCTAGAAAAATCCTAGAAAACCCTAAAAACTCCTAGAAAAACTTTACAAAACCCTAAAAACCCTAAGAATCCTAAAAACCCTAAAAACCCTAAAAAATCTATGAGAATTCTAGAAACCCCTAGAAAAACCCTAAAAATCCTAAAAACCATAAAAAATCTTTAAAACTCTAGAAAATCCTAGAAAAAACCTAGAAAACCCTAGGTAACCCTAGAAAACCAAAGAAAACCCTAGAAAGACCCTAGAAAATCCTAGATAACGTTAGAAAATTTTAGAAAACCTTAGATAACCCTAGAAAACCCTATAAAAATCCTAGAAAATCCTAAAAAATCATAGAAAATCCAGATAACCCTGAAAAATCCTAAAAAACTCTAGAAAATTCTAGGTAACCCTAGAAAACCCTAGAAAAATTTAGAAAACCCTAAAAACCCCTAAAAACCCTAGAAAACCTTAGATTACCCTAGAAAACCTTAAAAAACCTAAAAATCTTAGAAAACCCTAAAAACCCCTAAAATTCCTAGAAAACCCTAGAAAATCTTAGAAAAACCCTAGAAAATCCTTGAAAATTCTAGAAAAACACTAGAAAAACCTAGAAAATAATAGAAAGCCCTAGAAAAATCTAGAAAATCCTAGAAAAATATTAAAAAACCCTAAAAACCATAAAAATGCTAGAAAACCCTAAATACGCTAGAAAATTCAAGAAAAACCTATAAAACCCTAGAAAAAACCTAAGAAAACCCTAAAAAGCCCTTGAAAACCTTAGATAACCCTAGAAAATCCTAGATAACTCTAGAAAACACTAAAAAACTCTGGAAAACCTTGGATAACCCTAGAAAACCCTAGAAAAATGAACAAGATATAGCAATAGTTTCAATTAGAACATTTGCTTTATACCATATATAGCTTCCATATTATTTTCCTTGTAAACACCAAAACGTGATCCATGGACAGAGAAGCGTCTCGCCAGGTTTCGGCAGCCTAAAGGTCTTGGGTGTCATCCCAACAGACAAGCGCTGACTACTCACCTGCAAAAGGTAACAAAGCCAAATCAATCACAGCTGTTTAAAAAATAGCCTCAGCAATGAATACTAGAGTTCATAAAGTCATCCATAAAAAACAGATGGTAAAAAATAAAAGGAGAAAATACAGACATTAGGAGTTTGAAGACCTTCTTGACTTGTGAGAGTCTGAGCTTCACACGGCTCCTCAAAAACCTATGTAACAAATATTCAATCAATTCATATTATCACAATACATTGCAATCACTAATTAGTTGTTATTTGCAACCTGATTAAGTTAGTCATAATATATTTAGCAGCGTATGCAAAGAAACTAGTAATAGAGGTAAGTTCTCTTCCATCTGTACATGAAACGATCCTAAATGAATAGCAACATTTCTCATTCAAATCAATTCATGGATGCTTCAGCACATGATGGAAATAAGAATGGAAGTGCTATATTAATGCTGCTCCTACACAGCTACCCCAATTTTATGTCGCATCAAGTCTTGCATAAATGACCCAAACAAGCCAGCTAAGGATGTTACAAAATACAATTAATCAAAGTGCACAGAGAAGATAGAGAACATACAAAGTCCTTAAAATGAAGATTCTCATCACCAAGAAATCATGTTCTCCCTATCAACAAAGAAGTAAACTAACAGGTATAAATTACAATCTATGCCAAAATGTATAAGAACTATAATATCGATAGTAAAATCATTCAAAATTGAAGGAAGTCAAACATTTTAAGGGGCATAGAACAATAGTATGTTTCGTAACACACATTTCCATTTTTTTAATTCAATTTAAGAAACTTTAATTCAGATATGAAATGAGTTAAATCGAAAGAGAAAACAAAACACTACCAGTATTGCTAGAGTATTCAAAACCACCAAACTGAGGAATCGAAGAAGGATATTCCGAAGGAAAAGCAATCGAAAGCCTCTGGAATAGAGAAGCATGCAAATCTCTTCCTACACCACCACAGGTCGTGGACACTCTGCTCCCTCTCTCTTTCCATTTCAAATCGAATTTCTCATTCCCTTCATCTTTCACAATTGAGAGATTCGTTAAGGTTTCTTCGAAGACCTGCAGCATTGGCTTCCAGAGCTGTTCCTCACTGAAACACGATCGAACCAAACGAAGTTCCATCAACAATCGCTCGATGTCAACATCACGAACCACCCTAATTGCACTGATTTGATGCTCCACTGCCACAAACACACAGGTAGAGTTTTAATGAAAATAAATAGTGAAAACTTTATGCTGATCAAGAAATTTGTTATTTGATTTTGCTGTACCTTAGATTTCAAACTCCTTGAATTGAGGTTGCTGCGTTTCGGTTTTAAGTTCCTTCAATTAAGTTGATTGTTTGACCATTTTCTTCGCTCTACGCCTTGGAAATTTTGCCTTTAATATACTAAAATTAACACTAGAAAACTCTAAAAAATCCTGGAAAATCCTAAAAAATCCAGGAAAACCCTAGAAAACTCTAGAAACCCCTAAAAAACCGAAGTATCCTAACAAACCCTAAAAAACCCAAGAAAATCTAAGAAAAACCCTAAAAAGTCTAGAAAACCCTAGATAATCCTAAAAAGTTATACAAAATCCTAGAAAAATCCTAGAAAACCCTACAAAATCCTAGAAAACCCTTGATAACCCTAGAAAACCTTAGAAAAACCCCAGAAAACTCTAGAAAAACCCTGGAAAACAATAGAAAAATCCTAGAAAACCCTATAAATATTTAGAAAACCCTAGAAAAATCCTAAAAAACCCCTAAAAACCATAAAAAATACTCTAAAAAACTAAAAACCCTAGAAAATCGTAGAAAACCCTAGAAAAACCTAGACAATCCTAGAAAATCTTAGAAACCCTAGAAAATCCTAGAAAAATCCTAAAAAACTCTAGAAAACCCTAGATAACCCTAGAAAAACCTAAAATTCCTAGAAAATCCTAGAAGATCCTAGAAAACCCAAGAAAATCCTAGAAAACGCGAGATAATACTAGAAAAATCCTAGAAAAACCCTATATAACCCTAGAAAATCCTAAAAAACCTTAGAAAACCCTAGATAACCTTAGAAAACCCTAGAAAAAACCTAGAAAACTCTAGAAAATCCTAGAATAACCCTAAAAAAGCCTAGAAAAATCCTAGAAAACCCTAAAAACTCCTAGAAAAACTTTACAAAACCCTAAAAACCCTAAGAATCCTAAAAACCCTAAAAACCCTAAAAAATCTATGAGAATTCTAGAAACCCCTAGAAAAACCCTAAAAATCCTAAAAACCATAAAAAATCTTTAAAACTCTAGAAAATCCTAGAAAAAACCTAGAAAACCCTAGGTAACCCTAGAAAACCAAAGAAAACCCTAGAAAGACCCTAGAAAATCCTAGATAACGTTAGAAAATTTTAGAAAACCTTAGATAACCCTAGAAAACCCTATAAAAATCCTAGAAAATCCTAAAAAATCATAGAAAATCCAGATAACCCTGAAAAATCCTAAAAAACTCTAGAAAATTCTAGGTAACCCTAGAAAACCCTAGAAAAATTTAGAAAACCCTAAAAACCCCTAAAAACCCTAGAAAACTTTAGATTACCCTAGAAAATCTTAAAAAACCTAAAAATCTTAGAAAACCCTAAAAACCCCTAAAATTCCTAGAAAACCCTAGAAAATCTTAGAAAAACCCTAGAAAATCCTTGAAAATTCTAGAAAAACACTAGAAAAACCTAGAAAATAATAGAAAGCCCTAGAAAAATCTAGAAAATCCTAGAAAAATATTAAAAAACCCTAAAAACCATAAAAATGCTAGAAAACCCTAAATACGCTAGAAAATTCAAGAAAAACCTATAAAACCCTAGAAAAAACCTAAGAAAACCCTAAAAAGCCCTTGAAAACCTTAGATAACCCTAGAAAATCCTAGATAACTCTAGAAAACACTAAAAAACTCTGGAAAACCTTGGATAACCCTAGAAAACCCTAGAAAAATGAACAAGATATAGCAATAGTTTCAATTAGAACATTTGCTTTATACCATATATAGCTTCCATATTATTTTCCTTGTAAACACCAAAACGTGATCCATGGACAGAGAAGCGTCTCGCCAGGTTTCGGCAGCCTAAAGGTCTTGGGTGTCATCCCAACAGACAAGCGCTGACTACTCACCTGCAAAAGGTAACAAAGCCAAATCAATCACAGCTGTTTAAAAAATAGCCTCAGCAATGAATACTAGAGTTCATAAAGTCATCCATAAAAAACAGATGGTAAAAAATAAAAGGAGAAAATACAGACATTAGGAGTTTGAAGACCTTCTTGACTTGTGAGAGTCTGAGCTTCACACGGCTCCTCAAAAACCTATGTAACAAATATTCAATCAATTCATATTATCACAATACATTGCAATCACTAATTAGTTGTTATTTGCAACCTGATTAAGTTAGTCATAATATATTTAGCAGCGTATGCAAAGAAACTAGTAATAGAGGTAAGTTCTCTTCCATCTGTACATGAAACGATCCTAAATGAATAGCAACATTTCTCATTCAAATCAATTCATGGATGCTTCAGCACATGATGGAAATAAGAATGGAAGTGCTATATTAATGCTGCTCCTACACAGCTACCCCAATTTTATGTCGCATCAAGTCTTGCATAAATGACCCAAACAAGCCAGCTAAGGATGTTACAAAATACAATTAATCAAAGTGCACAGAGAAGATAGAGAACATACAAAGTCCTTAAAATGAAGATTCTCATCACCAAGAAATCATGTTCTCCCTATCAACAAAGAAGTAAACTAACAGGTATAAATTACAATCTATGCCAAAATGTATAAGAACTATAATATCGATAGTAAAATCGTTCAAAATTGAAGGAAGTCAAACATTTTAAGGGGCATAGAACAATAGTATGTTTCGTAACACACATTTCCATTTTTTTAATTCAATTTAAGAAACTTTAATTCAGATATGAAATGAGTTAAATCGAAAGAGAAAACAAAACACTACCAGTATTGCTAGAGTATTCAAAACCACCAAACTGAGGAATCGAAGAAGGATATTCCGAAGGAAAAGCAATCGAAAGCCTCTGGAATAGAGAAGCATGCAAATCTCTTCCTACACCACCACAGGTCGTGGACACTCTGCTCCCTCTCTCTTTCCATTTCAAATCGAATTTCTCATTCCCTTCATCTTTCACAATTGAGAGATTCGTTAAGGTTTCTTCGAAGACCTGCAGCATTGGCTTCCAGAGCTGTTCCTCACTGAAACACGATCGAACCAAACGAAGTTCCATCAACAATCGCTCGATGTCAACATCACGAACCACCCTAATTGCACTGATTTGATGCTCCACTGCCACAAACACACAGGTAGAGTTTTAATGAAAATAAATAGTGAAAACTTTATGCTGATCAAGAAATTTGTTATTTGATTTTGCTGTACCTTCGATTTCAAACTCCTTGAATTGAGGTTGCTGCGTTTCGGTTTTAAGTTCCTTCAATTAAGTTGATTGTTTGACCATTTTCTTCGCTCTACGCCTTGGAAATTTTGCCTTTAATATACTAAAATTAACACTAGAAAACTCTAAAAAATCCTGGAAAATCCTAAAAAATCCAGGAAAACCCTAGAAAACTCTAGAAACCCCTAAAAAACCGAAGTATCCTAACAAACCCTAAAAAACCCAAGAAAATCTAAGAAAAACCCTAAAAAGTCTAGAAAACCCTAGATAATCCTAAAAAGTTATACAAAATCCTAGAAAAATCCTAGAAAACCCTACAAAATCCTAGAAAACCCTTGATAACCCTAGAAAACCTTAGAAAAACCCCAGAAAACTCTAGAAAAACCCTAGAAAACAATAGAAAAATCCTAGAAAACCCTAGAAATATTTAGAAAACCCTAGAAAAATCCTAAAAAACCCCTAAAAACCATAAAAAATACTCTAAAAAACTAAAAACCCTAGAAAATCGTAGAAAACCCTAGAAAAACCTAGACAATCCTAGAAAATCTTAGAAACCCTAGAAAATCCTAGAAAAATCCTAAAAAACTCTAGAAAACCCTAGATAACCCTAGAAAAACCTAAAATTCCTAGAAAATCCTAGAAGATCCTAGAAAACCCAAGAAAATCCTAGAAAACGCGAGATAATACTAGAAAAATCCTAGAAAAACCCTATATAACCCTAGAAAATCCTAAAAAACCTTAGAAAACCCTAGATAACCTTAGAAAACCCTAGAAAAAACCTAGAAAACTCTAGAAAATCCTAGAATAACCCTAAAAAAGCCTAGAAAAATCCTAGAAAACCCTAAAAACTCCTAGAAAAACTTTACAAAACCCTAAAAACCCTAAGAATCCTAAAAACCCTAAAAACCCTAAAAAATCTATGAGAATTCTAGAAACCCCTAGAAAAACCCTAAAAATCCTAAAAACCATAAAAAATCTTTAAAACTCTAGAAAATCCTAGAAAAAACCTAGAAAACCCTAGGTAACCCTAGAAAACCAAAGAAAACCCTAGAAAGACCCTAGAAAATCCTAGATAACGTTAGAAAATTTTAGAAAACCTTAGATAACCCTAGAAAACCCTATAAAAATCCTAGAAAATCCTAAAAAATCATAGAAAATCCAGATAACCCTGAAAAATCCTAAAAAACTCTAGAAAATTCTAGGTAACCCTAGAAAACCCTAGAAAAATTTAGAAAACCCTAAAAACCCCTAAAAACCCTAGAAAACCTTAGATTACCCTAGAAAACCTTAAAAAACCTAAAAATCTTAGAAAACCCTAAAAACCCCTAAAATTCCTAGAAAACCCTAGAAAATCTTAGAAAAACCCTAGAAAATCCTTGAAAATTCTAGAAAAACACTAGAAAAACCTAGAAAATAATAGAAAGCCCTAGAAAAATCTAGAAAATCCTAGAAAAATATTAAAAAACCCTAAAAACCATAAAAATGCTAGAAAACCCTAAATACGCTAGAAAATTCAAGAAAAACCTATAAAACCCTAGAAAAAACCTAAGAAAACCCTAAAAAGCCCTTGAAAACCTTAGATAACCCTAGAAAATCCTAGATAACTCTAGAAAACACTAAAAAACTCTGGAAAACCTTGGATAACCCTAGAAAACCCTAGAAAAATGAACAAGATATAGCAATAGTTTCAATTAGAACATTTGCTTTATACCATATATAGCTTCCATATTATTTTCCTTGTAAACACCAAAATGTGATCCATGGACAGAGAAGCGTCTCGCCAGGTTTCGGCAGCCTAAAGGTCTTGGGTGTCATCCCAACAGACAAGCGCTGACTACTCACCTGCAAAAGGTAACAAAGCCAAATCAATCACAGCTGTTTAAAAAATAGCCTCAGCAATGAATACTAGAGTTCATAAAGTCATCCATAAAAAACAGATGGTAAAAAATAAAAGGAGAAAATACAGACATTAGGAGTTTGAAGACCTTCTTGACTTGTGAGAGTCTGAGCTTCACACGGCTCCTCAAAAACCTATGTAACAAATATTCAATCAATTCATATTATCACAATACATTGCAATCACTAATTAGTTGTTATTTGCAACCTGATTAAGTTAGTCATAATATATTTAGCAGCGTATGCAAAGAAACTAGTAATAGAGGTAAGTTCTCTTCCATCTGTACATGAAACGATCCTAAATGAATAGCAACATTTCTCATTCAAATCAATTCATGGATGCTTCAGCACATGATGGAAATAAGAATGGAAGTGCTATATTAATGCTGCTCCTACACAGCTACCCCAATTTTATGTCGCATCAAGTCTTGCATAAATGACCCAAACAAGCCAGCTAAGGATGTTACAAAATACAATTAATCAAAGTGCACAGAGAAGATAGAGAACATACAAAGTCCTTAAAATGAAGATTCTCATCACCAAGAAATCATGTTCTCCCTATCAACAAAGAAGTAAACTAACAGGTATAAATTACAATCTATGCCAAAATGTATAAGAACTATAATATCGATAGTAAAATCGTTCAAAATTGAAGGAAGTCAAACATTTTAAGGGGCATAGAACAATAGTATGTTTCGTAACACACATTTCCATTTTTTTAATTCAATTTAAGAAACTTTAATTCAGATATGAAATGAGTTAAATCGAAAGAGAAAACAAAACACTACCAGTATTGCTAGAGTATTCAAAACCACCAAACTGAGGAATCGAAGAAGGATATTCCGAAGGAAAAGCAATCGAAAGCCTCTGGAATAGAGAAGCATGCAAATCTCTTCCTACACCACCACAGGTCGTGGACACTCTGCTCCCTCTCTCTTTCCATTTCAAATCGAATTTCTCATTCCCTTCATCTTTCACAATTGAGAGATTCGTTAAGGTTTCTTCGAAGACC
Organism: Arachis ipaensis; assembly: GCF_059453495.1. Classification (NCBI taxonomy): domain Eukaryota; kingdom Viridiplantae; phylum Streptophyta; class Magnoliopsida; order Fabales; family Fabaceae; genus Arachis; species Arachis ipaensis. The sequence continues at coordinate 277,982 of NC_142437.1, forward strand.
TGCAGCATTGGCTTCCAGAGCTGTTCCTCACTGAAACACGATCGAACCAAACGAAGTTCCATCAACAATCGCTCGATGTCAACATCACGAACCACCCTAATTGCACTGATTTGATGCTCCACTGCCACAAACACACAGGTAGAGTTTTAATGAAAATAAATAGTGAAAACTTTATGCTGATCAAGAAATTTGTTATTTGATTTTGCTGTACCTTAGATTTCAAACTCCTTGAATTGAGGTTGCTGCGTTTCGGTTTTAAGTTCCTTCAATTAAGTTGATTGTTTGACCATTTTCTTCGCTCTACGCCTTGGAAATTTTGCCTTTAATATACTAAAATTAACACTAGAAAACTCTAAAAAATCCTGGAAAATCCTAAAAAATCCAGGAAAACCCTAGAAAACTCTAGAAACCCCTAAAAAACCGAAGTATCCTAACAAACCCTAAAAAACCCAAGAAAATCTAAGAAAAACCCTAAAAAGTCTAGAAAACCCTAGATAATCCTAAAAAGTTATACAAAATCCTAGAAAAATCCTAGAAAACCCTACAAAATCCTAGAAAACCCTTGATAACCCTAGAAAACCTTAGAAAAACCCCAGAAAACTCTAGAAAAACCCTAGAAAACAATAGAAAAATCCTAGAAAACCCTAGAAATATTTAGAAAACCCTAGAAAAATCCTAAAAAACCCCTAAAAACCATAAAAAATACTCTAAAAAACTAAAAACCCTAGAAAATCGTAGAAAACCCTAGAAAAACCTAGACAATCCTAGAAAATCTTAGAAACCCTAGAAAATCCTAGAAAAATCCTAAAAAACTCTAGAAAACCCTAGATAACCCTAGAAAAACCTAAAATTCCTAGAAAATCCTAGAAGATCCTAGAAAACCCAAGAAAATCCTAGAAAACGCGAGATAATACTAGAAAAATCCTAGAAAAACCCTATATAACCCTAGAAAATCCTAAAAAACCTTAGAAAACCCTAGATAACCTTAGAAAACCCTAGAAAAAACCTAGAAAACTCTAGAAAACCCTAGAATAACCCTAAAAAAGCCTAGAAAAATCCTAGAAAACCCTAAAAACTCCTAGAAAAACTTTACAAAACCCTAAAAATCCTAAAAACCATAAAAAATCTTTAAAACTCTAGAAAATCCTAGAAAAAACCTAGAAAACCCTAGGTAACCCTAGAAAACCAAAGAAAACCCTAGAAAGACCCTAGAAAATCCTAGATAACGTTAGAAAATTTTAGAAAACCTTAGATAACCCTAGAAAACCCTATAAAAATCCTAGAAAATCCTAAAAAATCATAGAAAATCCAGATAACCCTGAAAAATCCTAAAAAACTCTAGAAAATTCTAGGTAACCCTAGAAAACCCTAGAAAAATTTAGAAAACCCTAAAAACCCCTAAAAACCCTAGAAAACCTTAGATTACCCTAGAAAACCTTAAAAAACCTAAAAATCTTAGAAAAACCCTAGAAAATCCTTGAAAATTCTAGAAAAACCTAGAAAATAATAGAAAGCCCTAGAAAAATCTAGAAAATCCTAGAAAAATATTAAAAAACCCTAAAAACCATAAAAATGCTAGAAAACCCTAAATACGCTAGAAAATTCAAGAAAAACCTATAAAACCCTAGAAAAAACCTAAGAAAACCCTAAAAAGCCCTTGAAAACCTTAGATAACCCTAGAAAATCCTAGATAACTCTAGAAAACACTAAAAAACTCTGGAAAACCTTGGATAACCCTAGAAAACCCTAGAAAAATGAACAAGATATAGCAATAATTTCAATTAGAACATTTGCTTTATACCATATATAGCTTCCATATTATTTTCCTTGTAAACACCAAAACGTGATCCATGGACAGAGAAGCGTCTCGCCAGGTTTCGGCAGCCTAAAGGTCTTGGGTGTCATCCCAACAGACAAGCGCTGACTACTCACCTGCAAAAGGTAACAAAGCCAAATCAATCACAGCTGTTTAAAAAATAGCCTCAGCAATGAATACTAGAGTTCATAAAGTCATCCATAAAAAACAGATGGTAAAAAATAAAAGGAGAAAATACAGACATTAGGAGTTTGAAGACCTTCTTGACTTGTGAGAGTCTGAGCTTCACATGGCTCCTCAAAAACCTATGTAACAAATATTCAATCAATTCATATTATCACAATACATTGCAATCACTAATTAGTTGTTATTTGCAACCTGATTAAGTTAGTCATAATATATTTAGCAGCGTATGCAAAGAAACTAGTAATAGAGGTAAGTTCTCTTCCATCTGTACATGAAACGATCCTAAATGAATAGCAACATTTCTCATTCAAATCAATTCATGGATGCTTCAGCACATGATGGAAATAAGAATGGAAGTGCTATATTAATGCTGCTCCTACATAGCTACCCCAATTTTATGTCGCATCAAGTCCTGCATAAATGACCCAAACAAGCCAGCTAAGGATGTTACAAAATACAATTAATCAAAGTGCACAGAGAAGATAGAGAACATACAAAGTCCTTAAAATGAAGATTCTCATCACCAAGAAATCATGTTCTCCCTATCAACAAAGAAGTAAACTAACAGGTATAAATTACAATCTATGCCAAAATGTATAAGAACTATAATATCGATAGTAAAATCGTTCAAAATTGAAGGAAGTCAAACATTTTAAGGGGCATAGAACAATAGTATGTTTCGTAACACACATTTCCATTTTTTTAATTCAATTTAAGAAACTTTAATTCAGATATGAAATGAGTTAAATCGAAAGAGAAAACAAAACACTACCAGTATTGCTAGAGTATTCAAAACCACCAAACTGAGGAATCGAAGAAGGATATTCCGAAGGAAAAGCAATCGAAAGCCTCTGGAATAGAGAAGCATGCAAATCTCTTCCTACACCACCACAGGTCGTGGACACTCTGCTCCCTCTCTCTTTCCATTTCACATCGAATTTCCCATTCCCTTCATCTTTCACAATTGAGAGATTCGTTAAGGTTTCTTTGAAGACCTGCAGCATTGGCTTCCAGATCTGTTCCTCACTGAAACACGATCGAACCAAACGAAGTTCCATCAACAATCGCTCGATGTCAACATCACGAACCACCCTAATTGCACTGATTTGACGCTCCACTGCCACAAACACACAGGTAGAGTTTTAATGAAAATAAATAGTGAAAACTTTATGCTGATCAAGAAATTTGTTATTTGATTTTGCTGTACCTTCGATTTCAAGCTCCTTGAATTGAGGTTGTTGCGTTTCGATTTTAGGTTCCTTCAATTAAGTTGATTGTTTGACCCTTTTCTTTGCTCTACGCTTGGAAATTTTGCCTTTAATATACTAAAATTAACCCTAGAAAAATCCTAGAAAATAATAGAAAAACACTAGAAAACCCAAGAAAATTCTAGAAAAACCTTAAAAAACTTTAAAAACCATAAAAAAAACTTTAAAAAACGCTAAAACCCTAGAACACCCTTGAAACCCCTAGAAAATCTTAGAAAACCCTAAAATCACTAAAGAATCCTAGAAAACCCTAAAAACCATAAAAAAAACCCTATAACACCTTAAAACCCCTAGAAAACCCTAGAAAATCTTATAAAACCCTAAAAAACCCCTAGAAAATCCTAGAGATCCTTGGTTTTCTAGGATTTTTTAGGATTTTTTAAGAGTTTTCTAGGATTTTTTAGGATTTTTTAGGGTTTTTTTAGGGTTTTGCACTAAGTGAGAGATCCTTGGTTTAATACCCACCTATAACATATTTTTATAACATATACATATATAGGATGTAAGTTAGTCACTCTCAATTTCCAATCCTCTAATTTGTCATATTTTGACATAGTTTATTTGTAAGGTATTCAAACAATTTTAATTTATTCCAATTTAGCCTCTTAAATTTTATTGTTTAAATTTGAAATATTTGATTTTTAATCATAATTTTAATTTGATCTTTAAATATAAAGAAATATTGTCAAACTAATAAACTATTAACAAAAATAAAAAATATAAAAATTTCAAATTAATACATGAGTGACAAACCCCCAAAAAAATACCCCAACGACTATGACATCCCATTTTCTCTTTGCTTACCCAATAATACCCACTACTTTCAAATCTCCAATATTCTTCTTCCACAGCCCCTCAGTCTCCCACCCTGTCATAGACCAGAACGGCAACCACTTCTTTCTCCAGCATCCCTCTGATCTCTTCATTGTACACCGCTACTATTGCTGTTGAGGCTGCAACCTTTGAGCTCGATGCCGATCTGCTCATTTCTTCTCTCTTCGCTGCTGCTGTGCTCTCTACTATGTACTCCCTCTCCAACCTTTTGCTTTCTCTACGCACACCGCCGCTATTCTATCCACTAGCAGCCTCCGCCGCCGCCTGCAAACTCTGCTGCCAGCACTGCAACGAACGTCTCCTTCCTTCAGAAAATTAGGTATGCGTTCTCCTTCTTTATCTTCTATTTGTTGTCATTTCTCAATTTGAAACCTAAATTTGTGTCTCTTGTTTGATTTTATCTAAATATTTTTCCTCTTGCTCTGTGAATTGAATTTATTTATTTTTAACCTATGGTATTTTGTATGATTGTTTTGTGTCATTTTCTCGAATGATAGAGCTTTGGCACTAGAATTTGCTTAATGAAATGGACATTGATGACGTATTTTTTCTTCTACTTTTCTGTGCATATCTTGATTTTTGATTAATTGATTATTGAATATTGATGACTTGATTAGTTAAGAATATGGATTAGTTCAATTTTTAAATTTCTTTGTTCATCTATCTTTTTTATTAGGTTAGTTCTAGATTGCCTCTTTATGAGATTAAAATATAGTGTGATTAAACTTTATTCAATTTAGTTAGAGCTTTTTAATATTTGTGATGTGTTCTTCCCAAATAGAGGCTTAATTTGCTTGTGTATGATTAAACCTTGCTGCTTTATAAAAGAATGAACTAGTTAACATTTTAGGGACTTAATTTGCTTGTCATTTGAATTTAATTAAAGAAAAATGGAAGAATGAAGGCCTTAGTTTGCTTCGGTTTTGCTTACCATTTAGGTTCACTAATCGATCTTCATTAAATACAATTTAATAAGTGTCTTGCATATGAATGTTTGCGATTCTCAATTTATCCTTTATTCACGTAATGCAACTCCTTTATGGTTATGCAATTGATGACTGCTTGTTAGACCAACCATATTTCTGTTTTTTATTATTGTCTATATTAATTTGTTAATTGAAATATATCAGACCACAGAATATTATTATTCATTGAAAAAGTTGAGAAGTTCAAGAAACACAATCTCTGGGATCACTTTCGTCCCATTTTGGATTAAAAAAAAATTAACAATTTACAATCAAAAGATATCAAGGAAGAAAATGAGTTAAGCAAAAAGAGAGAAAGAAATAAAAAGAGAAAGAAAGAAGGAAGAAAGAAAAGTTGAGTATGCATTGATATAAAGGGCATCTAAAAACATATTGTGATGACTAAAAGATATCTCTATATATGTATCATGTTGCTAAATGCTACAAAGGGAATGGACATATAACATAAGATGGAGGAAAAAATAATAAAGGATGTTGTGAGGAAATATCGAGTGATTGCTTTGGGAGGTGACAAAAAGCTATCCACCTGCTGTAATTTTTGGTCTATTAAGTAATAATGTAGATTAAAATGGCGATAGTTGAAAACTTTTAATGAATGTTAGAGACCTGTACATGAATGTTGCAAATTATATTATGTAGGATATTTGTATCTTTATTTGTGGTCTATTGTAGACATATTTATCAAATCCGGCTTGATCTTGCCGGTTCGACCGAAAACTCGGTCACCCGGTTACTTGGTCGGGCCAAGCCACTCGTTGAACTGGTTGTGCAACAGACCAGGTCGAACCCGGTTCGACCAAACGGGTTTTCGTGAAATGAGTTAAGCAAAAAGAGAGAAAGAAATAAAAAGAGAAAGAAAGAAGGAAGAAAGCAAAGTTGAGATATGCATTGATATAAAGGGCATCTAAAAACATATTGTGATGACTAAAAGATATCTCTATATATGTATCATGTTGCTAAATGCTACAAAGAGAATGGACATATAACATAAGATGGAGGAAAAAATAATAAAGGATGTTGTGAGGAAATATCGAGTGATTGCTTTGGGAGGTGACAAAAAGCTATCCACCTGTTATAATTTTTGGTCTATTAAGTAATAATGTAGATTAAAATGGCGATAGTTGAAAACTTTTAATGAATGTTGGAGACCTATACATGAATGTTGCAAATTATATTATGTATGATATTTGTATCTTTATTTGTGGTCTATTGTAGACATATTTATCAAATCCGGCTTGATCTTGCCGGTTCGACCGAAAACTCGATCACCCGGTTACTTGGTCGGGCCAAGCCACTCGTTGAACTGGTTGTGCAACAGACCAGGTCGAACCCGGTTCGACCAAACGGGTTTTCGTGAAATCCGATGACCCGGCCGGTTAATTTAACCCGATCCGGGTCTTTTTTATTTTTTTTCCTTCCTAATACTTGAAACGACGTCCTTTCATAACCCCCCTCCTAACCTTTCCCTTTAGATGAAACCCTATGCCCAAATGCCAAATCTGAGACTCTTGACTCTGAGAGTCTAAGTAAAACCCCCCTAACCCAGCCAGTCTCTGTGCTCTCTCCATCTCTAGCTCGGCAGTCGGAACTCAATACTCAGTAGTCCCTTTCTCGTCTCTCCCCTCACCTCGACAGTCGTCACTCTCAGTCTCTCACGGCCTCACCTCGTCGCTCTCTCGGTCTCTCACCTCGTCCACTCACCTTGGTCGTCGTCGCGGTCCCGTGCCCCGGTGTTCGCTCCGTTGGCGACAGAAGCAGACGGAACCGCATCTGGTCCCTCGGGTAGTGGTGGTGGTCATCTTCTTGCTTCTCACGGTCTCTGTCTTGCACCTGGTCTCGATCTCTCCCTTCCCTGCGCTCTTCGTCGCCGGTAATAGAGGCAACAGGTCCCGGTGGACTGGTCTTCGTTGTCGTCTTCTTGCTTCGAGCCTTGCCGTTAGCTTCTCCCTCACCATCAGCTTCTCCTTCGCCGTCAGATTCCTTCGTGCAACCCGATTTGGTGAGTTCCCCCTATTCTTTCTGTTTTAATTTTGTTGCTGAAAACCGAATATGTTGCTGAAATTGGTGAGTTCCCCCTATTCTTTCTGTTTTAATTTTGTTGCTGAAAACCGAATATGTTGCTGAAATTTGTTACTGATTATCATGAACCTTGAATTTATTAGTGAGTTTTCCCTGTTCTTTCTGTTTCAATTTTCTTGTTTTTTTTTTGTTGCTGCCTGAAAGTTATCATAGTTATCATACAATGTAACTAGTTTCTTGTATCTCTCTCTTCAAACTCTTCTTTTTCAAACTCTTCTTTCTCCTATTCTGATGTCTTGCATAACATCATAATGCAGTGTTTCTTATGAAAGATATAGATGCAAATCAAAATGAGAAAAATGTTGATCAAGCTCTAAATTTGTCCTATAAAGATATAAATTTCAATTTTAAGATCACTTGGACTTGATTATCAATTATGTTATCTTTTAATTGCTCTTGTTTATTTAAATAGAGAAAGTATTTTGTATTAAAAACTAATTTATTATCTTTTTTTGCATCATTAGTTGTCTAAAAATTAACATTTGATTATTATTATTATATTTGTAAAGACTTACATTTTAAGTCTTAGTATGTAATTTTAATTTTATTTATATAATTTATATTTTTTAAATTATAACCGGATCAACCGGATAAACCAGTGACCCACCAGTTGATTCAGTAATCGGGTCACCTGGTCATTTGGTTATGATAACTATGATTAATATTATATTAAAGTGTGTTTATGTATCGATTAGGATATACTAGAATTAATTAAGATCAATTAGGACTCATCATGTTCTTCTTTATTATATATTATAATTATGAGTAATAATTAATTAGTGTATATAAATCTAAAAATTGAGGAGTTCATTAACCTTTTTCACATTATAATCACCGTCTAAAAGTGGTATCAGAGGCAAAGCATAGGTTTTGTCAGTTTTTTTCTCAAAAAGCATTCTGTCAGTTTTTCTAACCACTAATTAAGATGACTTAAAAACTTTTAACCTAAATTAAAATTTAATAAAAAAAAAAATCTGACATCGTATACCATAGATAAAAATATCATAAATAAACCAATATCAAAGATAGAATAAAATAAACCAATATCATAAACCAATACCATAGATAAAAATATCATAAATAAACCAATATCATAAATAAACCATTTGAAAAGAGAAACAAGGATAGAATAAAATAAGAACCCCACTTGTTAATGTCACCAGCAACAGCTCCTTGGAATTCTGTTGGTACTTTCAGCTCAACAAGCATAACAGGTTCTAATATAAATGGCCTGGAAGCTGTATAGCACTGATACAAATATCAAAGAATATGGTCATTACTATGAGAACAAAACTATGGACAATATTATCAGGATGATATGTGCAATGTTATGAATATGGATGCAGAATTGTAAAGAACCTGTCTGAAAGCATAGATAGAAGCCAACTTAAATGCAAGTTCACTAGAATCAACGGCATGAGCAGCACCATCTGTCAAGACAACTCTAAGATTTTCGACAGGATGTCCAATTAAAGCCCCCCTGTATGAAAGCAACATTACGTTACCATAAAATGAGTATTGTAATACTATCATGGCTGAATCGCATAATAAAATTGATGTTTCGTAAATATGCCAATGAATGAACTTTGGCTTCCTCAATATTACATTCTTAGTCCCCATAAATTACTTTTGAATGCTCACTTATTCCATCATTACATTTTTCGGTGGTCTTTATTACATTCATGGGGAATAAGATAATATATGTTGAACGACAATTAGACTTAAAGTAGAAATCACAAATAAGCAATGATGAAAATTTCACTCACGAGTTGGCGGCTTCCTTAAAACCTTTTTCAATTGCAGGGATAAAACCTGATGGAATAGCTTGCCCAACAAGGAGGTTTTCAAATTCGAATTTAGTTGGTGATCCTGCCCGAAGTGGTTCAATATACCTGCAAACATAGAACATAGTGAATTCACTAAGCATCAAGAAACAAAAGGTGATTAGGGATAAGTTGGAACATCACAAATTCACAATCAGCTGCTATCATAAAGTAAGATATACTTTATACGGAAGCCATTAGCCCAGAACCAGAACCAGAACCACAGCAAAGAGAAGAAGGCTTTATCCAATTTGTTTTAAATCTAAGGATTATTACACTTTTATTGAGAAAAGAAAAAGGATATTTATACACATGGAGAAGTCTGGAAGTAAATGAAAATCCCTTTCTAAAATTTGATTGCCCTTGAATACCAGCAATTTTCTGTTCCTAAGAGACATGCATTTAGTTTGGATGACATTGTTTGAAAATCACAATGTATACTTTCTTCATTTATTAATTCACAACACCTTTTATTTAACAAAACTTTTTTGACTAACTTTAAATTTTTTTAATAATGCATCAACTTAATTTTATTTCTAATCACACAGAAAAGAATATAAATTTGAGACAAATTTGTTTAAAAACTAACATGGACAAAAATGCCTCTTTTGTCAAGTGCTTATATTAAAAGGAACTTCTCAAAAAGTAATTTCTGAATAAACAATTTGCTGTAAGATTAATATAAGTTACTTTTTTTTTATCCTTTAGAAAGTACTTATTGAGCCTAATATAAAAAATATATAATTTACACACTACAACGACATATTTATCTTGTAATATTCAGTAAGTTAAAACTTGGGGAAAAATAATTAATCAATCTTGTAATGATCAAACAGTTCTTCAAACAGTGCCTACTCCCTAATCTTGCCTTGCATGCAAGGTCTATGCATATTTAGACATGCGGTTGTTTGAGAGAAAGTTAATCACGACTAAGTCACAGTCATTATATTTCTTGCAAGGTTGGTTCACATGATTTCTATGCTCCAACCATAGGGTATTGAAAATTGTAATTGTAATTGCAATTAAACTTTATTTGGAGTTATATCTTTGATGCTAACAGTTTGTCAGTAAGTATCTCTCCTAAAGTTGTAATTATTGTAATTGGATAAAGGTAAAACTCAAAAGAATGGTTTAATATAGAACAGGCCCCTTCACACGAATGTCGCTTATTCTTTTTGAGTTTGAAGAATGGACAATGCACAGGTCCATCCTATCTTGGGATGCAGCTTTTATTAAGAATAATTGAGAGACAACAAGGATTGAACCCTCTGTCTAGTCATAGAAGCTCTTACACCATTATTGAAACTCAGTCACTCTAATTAAACTTTAAAAAATAGCTCAAGGGAGAGGGTTGCCCTAGACTTGTAAAGGCTTCTACCACACCTTATCCTTAGGACATGTGGAACTATAATATAGCTTCTCATGCTCAAGACTGGACAAAGACTTGCTATTTGGTTGACTAGACATTTTGGGGTGACCCAAAAACAACCATAGAATAGGTTCTGGTACAGTAATATACCATGATATGAACCATCTTTCCCATGAACTTAAATTGTTGGTCAGCGACACGATTTTATATCTAACACTTTCATGAGAAACAAATCCAAAAAGAAGACTTTTTTTAATATGAAGAGAAAACTAAACAAACTGGGTAGGACAAGGGGATAAGAGTTACTCTTTACCATAAAAAAATAATGAGAAAAAAATACCAATAACATGAAAATCCGCCAGTAATACTGTAAATCCAAAACCTAACCTCCATCTCATCAGAATGCATCCTAACTAAGTGAGGAACCTGCATCCATTAAGAAAAACATTTAGCCAAAAATTCATTCTAATTTTGAAATGCAATACATGAAAGCACAGACCTAATGATCTAACTAGTGAAAATATTACATCACTGGTAGCACAGCAACAAAATTTTGGTGCATAGTTTTAAAGAAATTCATGAACCCAGGGTAGATTAAAATTGAATAATTGCTATAATCTTATGTCATGTAATTTATTACTCTTCCCAAGATGAAATCTAAAGGAAATAATAAAAAGCTGAAGATTTCAACAAAATACTGCAAAGTTGTGTTTGGAAAAATCTTGAGAGTTACACCTATGATTTATAGCATAGCATTAGCCAAAAAAAAATCCAGGATTCAATTGCACATATGCACATGAATAACACAATCACAAAAAGCCTTAGATTTTACCTTGATCTTCTTGCCGGTGTTTACATTAATAATAAACTCGCCCTTGCGGATCACACCCTCGTAAATTCTTCAACACCCAAAGCCGGGGGGAGGGAAAATTGAGAAAACAATCCAATAATTTTGTGTAATTTACAAAGTTAACACATTCAAAACAAAATATATGCAGACAAACACACGCAGGGAAAGTGATAAAATGGTTAATGGTGAGAATAAAATGAGTAAATCTCGGTTGTGGAAAAACAAAATGCTCAGGACGGGGAGGAGGGGAGCGCAATATGGGCCCGAGGGACTGGTAACTCTGGGTGGCAAGACTGGTGGGGAGGGGTAGTGAAATGATTTTGTTAGAAAAGAGAGTTGGGGAGTATATTGGGAGGTGACAAAATGCTGAGGAGGGCATTCAGATTGTTGGGATTAGAATCAGACTAGGAGAGAGTCAGGTCTCTCAAAAGTCTGCCATTTGTCACACATTGTTTTTTCCTTTCTCAGTAAAGAACACATATGACCTGGGGAAGGGTAAAGCCACATTGGATTTTACCCATTTCCTTCAGTTTCTGTACTGTTTGATCTCTTTTCTACCTACAATTGGTACCAGTTGTTACATACAGTCATACGAGAGGCGACTTCTATATGTAATCATGTGAGCTCTAAAGTACGTCAACCATTCATGTACGATGATGCAGCCAAGAATTGCTCTCACTCTCATAACAGCCAACTTCTCTCACTTGATACTGCCATATATATGTTGAAAAAGAGTTTGAAGTTATATTACCTTAAATATGTCAACTGGCCAAACCGCCCTTCCTCCAACTTAAATGCCAACGCTACAAGTGGCCCATCAAGACTTCCAGTCAACTCAACCTGAAAGTGCATAGATAAATTATTCAATAAAAAAAGAAACAAGAGCACAAATGCAAAATCGGCTTGCAAAATCATTTGCAGGCCTCTCATTGCCACAGCAAGAACTCTTGAGACCTTTTGGTATCATTTAAAATCCTTGGGTTTTTCCCGATGGATTTGCATCAGTTTCTAATTACCACATTCAGAGTTTTGGATCATACCAAGAAGCAAATACAACTGGTAACTTTTCAGTGTTTTGGCGCATTCGGTTGAAACTTGTAAAGGAAGTCCATGCCTTTTAACAGCTCCTTTTCGACTACTCATTTAATTGAGATACGATTACCTTTTCGGCCTCGCTTTGGTGCTTAGTACATGGTCTGTCTAAGGGTGTTCCTCACTTCCTCTAGCTAACATTCAAAGGGATTGGCATGCTTTAGTACATGGTCCTGTTTGTTGGGTGATACCATTTTGTATCCATGTGAGGATATTCCATCCTCTTGTGTACATTCTTCTCTCTCCTAATAAAATTTCTTTTTCTATCAAAATAATTTAACCTTCCCTTGACTAAGTTGTGATTTATATTTTGAAAACTTATGCAATAGTTATCATCCCGGTTAAATCTAAGTTATGTTATTTTTCATTTTGTATTTACTTTTTCTGCCTGGAGTCTTACAAATGCTACTATAGATGCAAGAAAATGTCCACATGAGAATTTTTAACTTTTTTAAAGATTATGTTTAACTAGTAATTACATTTTAAAAAATCCATGAAAATTTAATTATTCGAGTAATTAACCAAGTTCTTAATTGATGTTTTTCCCCTTTTTCTAGGTTTTACTCTATTCTCCATATATTTTCTTGTATGATTCTTCAAACCAAATATTCTTCTTTCACTCCCACTCAAATATATATCTAATCTATAAATATAAAGAAACTTATAAATCATCATTAAAAAATAGCCTGCAAATTCAGAGGCCAATTGACAATTTATGACAAATAGATCATAATATCAAAGCAAAACAAAGATAAACATCTTACAAATCAGGTACCTTTTCCTCATTCTTTGTTTGGTCAAGGGCATAACTACTAACTTCAATTGGACATGGCAAATAATTAAGTACACCATCCAGAAGTGGCTGTACTCCCTGTATCAGTAACAGAAGACAATGAAAAGCATAAGAGGCAGAAGGTAAAAATAGGGATGCCTGCAAGCATATGCATGTACAAGAGAACCTCTTGGGGGTTTGGGAGTTTGAACTTGAGAGCAAGGATACCAACCCAAGACGAATTGATGATAAAAAGATTCATCAATTACACAAACCCGATCAAAAGGTAACTTAATAAATGATACAAATTACAAAACATTACACGCCACATTAACAGAGCAATCCAGAATATCACAAGCAAGATAGGAGATCGAACACAAATAGGAGACTAGTAGTCAGTAATAGATAGTTATAAACACAGCAGCATTCTAATAAAAATTTATCAGGACAAAATATTTTATTCCTTTATATTTATTGTGTATGGTCATAAATTGACCTGTATTTGATTTCATTTGGGCATATGATGGGATCAAAAATCCCAGACATCTATGATCCAATCAAAACAAACGTAAAGGATCTAGTAGGTTGGGCAACTTAAGCTACCTCTTGCAATATTTGAATATTTTACACTCCTAATATTTTGAGCCATCCTGACAAATATTAAATACCTGCTAACATGATGCATGCCATTTATGATCCCATATGATATGCATACTCAACCATTATAGCAGTTGTGTATTACAGAATGTCGAGGCAACTATGCCAAGAGGATTTAAGTTCTCAAAAAAAGAAAAGGAAAAAAAAAAAAATCCAAATTAGGTGCATTGTGTACATATGGAAAATAAGGATACAACATATTAATAATGTAAAGAGGAGGAATACAGAAAGCAATGACTATATAGCATAGAATACACATAATAACTAAAGGTAATTCAATGGTTGCCTTATTTTTAAAAGCACTACCCATGAACACTGGTACAAACTTCAGTGCTATGGTGGCCCTACGAATTGCTTCCTGCTCAAAGAAAAATGACATCACAATAATAAAACTCAATATTTAATAAAATAATTAAATATTCTAAACTACATATAAAGCTAAAGGAGAATGCCGTACATCAACTTCATGATAATCTATTGGTGAAAAACCATAGGCCGAAGTGAGTGAAAAATGCAAGAACTAAGCATCAACGAAGAACCAAAGAACCATGCTTACAACTTTTATTAGCAGAAACCATACATATTACAATATAAGCAATTTTTTTCACTGATAATCATAAAATAACAAGACCACTTCCCATTGACACACCTATGCCTTTACTATTTCTGATACACATCTAGAATGCTCAAGACTTCTATGTAATCAACAATAAAACATCCCAACAAAACAATTGTCAGAGGTAAACCAAATTCGATGCATATCCTATAAATCAAATAATGAACATACCTAATAGAGAAAGCTAGAAAACTCTCTAACTTGATTAGAAGAGTAGGGACTTAAGAAACTGACCCTACCAGCTAGATTAGGATAAATACAACAGATTCAGAAAATATCTTCTCTCTCTACTCAGTTTCAGTTAATACCAAACTTCAATAGGGATGAGGGAAAGGGAAAAAAAAAACCGAAAAATGAAAAAAGAAAACCCACAGACCTGAAGGTCAGCAGGTGATATGGGCTCATCACCAAGAAAAGCTTCAGCAAGTTGATCATCAACTTCTGACACAGCTTCTATGAGCTCACGCCTTTTTTCTACTTCCAAGGCTTCCATATCTGCAGGCACCTCTTCAGTGACAACTTTTTCACTGAAATAAGCAACAACAGAGCATGCTAAAAGTAAGCCATAAGGAGAATTAATTTTAGTAATAAACAGCAATAATTTTGAAACAAACCCATTAGAACCCCGAAAATAGTATGCTTTTAACTGCACAAGATCAACAAGTCCCTCAAAATCATCCTCCAAGCCTATCGGAACTTGCATTGCAGCACTATGATGCCGAAGTTTAGATCGTGCCTGTAAAAGTATAGTCCTCAAATGAGAAAAAAGTTATACAACTATAATGATGATGTAAGCACTTTTGGCTATATTTTGCTATTGTATATATGATCTCTTATCCTCCTTCTCCTTCTATCCGTATTAATGATATTCTTCTTTTGTCAATATAAATACAATAAAAAAGAAAGTATGGTGACAATGATATAATGAATCAAAAGGAAACTAAAAGGATTTCCAGAATGCACAAAGGTAATAACAAATAATACTTACTAAACTACCAAACTAAAATTTGATAGCTTATATATTGCTGCAAAATCTTAATTAATGTGATGCTATATACATATAAAAATTAAGGTGAAGTCATAGAAGATTTTTAGTAAACAGGTTACAGAAGGTTTTATCATGAAAAATCAGCTTTAGAAGAGGTTCAACTTTTTCAAATTCCTTAATTTCTCAAAGATCAGCAACCAAGGGATTGAGGAACCAAATCTGCGAAATTCTCTTCCATAAAATCGTATGAATGGCAATAAAACTATAAAACATATCATCTATACGGTCTTCATTAATCTCCAATGAACCTGATTTAAAACTTTCCATGGATCTGCTCCCATTCGATCAAGCTTGTTAATAAATGCAAGTCTTGGAACCTCGTATCTTCTCATTTGTCAATCTACCGTGATGGACTGACTTTGCACACCACCAACACTACAAAGTACAAGAATAGCACCATCAAGGACACGCAAAACCCTCTCAACTTCAATGGTGAAATCAACGTGACCAGGTGTGTCAATTATGTTAATCTGCAATGACAAATTTCCCAAAAGAAATACAGATACAATTATATTTATACCCAAAAATTAGAAAGTATAAATAATTAGCAAGTCAAAGAGATGAAAGAAGGAAGTCATCAGTACTGCAAGTATAATATAGAATTCTTATTCCAATATTCCAATGTTTCAACATTTCTGACTGTCATCGAGACAATTTACTTTTGCTTAGCAGACTAACTTTTTTATTTTCTCAATTCCACTTAAGAATGATTACACAGAGAAACCTTTTCAACCTTTTCTCCATTATCCATCATAACTAATAACTAATCCATAACAATAATTAGTATGTTAGGGATTGCAGTAACAGCAGCACTCAAATCTCACTATACATTAAAAGCTCATTAGCTCTTCAAAATTGATTTAATACTTAAATTCAGTCTGAGCTCAGTCAACTCATAACCACATAAAATTCATCCAACTGAATCTCAACTCCAATCATAACTGCAACACTGAAATGAAACTGACTGATTCATCATAGTCACTAGTAGATTGACAGGTACTTCAATACACATTTTCTTTACAGAAAACGTAAAAAAAATAATTACTTTTTGAAAAATTAGACTAAAATTGGAGTAAATAACTACTTTTATATTGTTTTATCATTTGAGGAATAGCAAAACAACAAAACCATTTGGAGAAGGGGAACAGTTTATCAATAGCAGAGAAAGAGATATTACCTTATAGTCTTTCCAAGAGCAGTAAGTAGCAGCAGACTGGATAGTGATACCTTTCTCCCTCTCCAAGTCCATGGAATCCATCTTGGCGCCGACGCCGTCTCTGCCCCGAACCTCGTGGATCTCGTGGATACGACCAGTGTAGAAAAGCACTCGCTCCGTCAAAGTTGTCTTGCCAGAGTCGATGTGAGCAGAGATCCCGATGTTGCGTAACCGCTCCATGGACTCCTTCCACCATGGCTCCTTGTCCGCCGCCGCCGCCCTCGCTCGAGCAGCGTTGCCCGACGAGAAGTGCCGCAGGTGGAATGCACCGGCAAGGAGGGACGACGCCGGAGACGGAGACGGCGATGGGGATGCCGGGGGCACGGAGGAGGAGAAGAAGGTGTAGAGCAGGCGCGGCGCAGAGGACCTGGCTATCCGTGCCATGATGGTGGTGGAAGAGGTGGCGCAGGGTTTGTCGTTTGGTTTGTGGTTTTGTGGGGGCTTACTGGTGCGGAAACCCTGTGGTTCGAAATAGGAAATTATTAGGCAAATGTTCTTAGGATTTTTTTTAATAAATAAAATAGAGTATATACGGTCAAATAAGATTCAAAAAATTTCATATTCCACGTTTTGGTGTAATGAAATTTTTTTACAATCAAAGTTTTCGAATTTTATAAAACAATTAGGCTATTAATTACTAACAGTCAAAGACTACGTGAGCATTAAATTGCTGACTATAATGTTATTACGTATCGCCAATCAAATTAATAGGTTCTTTAATTAAATTTTTTGGACAAAATACTGCATTTTTATTTAAATTAAAACAACAATATTCATATTCAGATATACCAATCGCATTCAAATTTATATCAAAATTTTTTGCATTGACATTCACATAAGAACTCTTGTATTCTGTCATTCATTTCAGAATTTAAGTAGAAAAGCAGCATTTTATCAAAAAAAAAAAAAAAACGACATTGCTTTTGTCCTTTAATTTGGAAGACCTATTAGTCCGACTGGCGACACGTGACAACGTTATGGCCACGTCAGCAACTTAACGACCACATCTACTTTTACTGTTAGTAGTCAACGACTTTGACTAACTAGATATCTAAAATGTCTCGTTTATGTAAAGTTTGGGGGACCTTGATTATAATAAAAAATTGTCAAAGACTAAATCGTCTTATACAAAATTTTTTGGAACCTATTTGAATATATACTCAATAAAATATTTAATAATTATATATTTGTGTACTTTTTTAAAAAAATTAGCCAAATGTTGTTATGAAAATACAAAATATTATATAAAAAAAATAAGGTATTAAATTAATTATTATGTATTTATATGTATATAGATATATATAGTATTTAACTTATTTTTAATATATTATTATATTTTTATATATATTTTATATGAATAGTTAATTTTTTAAATACACAAAGTATGATTAGTTAAAATAATTTCTATTTTTCTTTTGTATTTTTATTTTTGAAAATAATTTTTATTTTTAACTTTTTATATTTTAAAAATATAATTTGTTTGTGAAAATAATAAAAACATGTTGGATTAGTCTATTTATAAAATATGTTTTTAATATTGATTTTAGAATATAAATTTATGCTTTATTGAATTTATAATTTTATTTATTTTTTATAAAGTTAACAATTAATTTTTATAAATTTCAAAAATAAAATTAATTACTATCATAAAGTAATTAACTTAATTCATAATAAAAATAGATAATTTAACCAAATAAACAATAGGGTTAAGTACAATTTTGGTCTTTAATGTATAGGCCGAAATTTTTTTTGTCTCTAATCTTTTTTTCATACAAAATCGTCCCTAAGGTTCGAGTTTGTTTTAAATCGTCCTTCGGGCTAAAAAATACTTTTTAAAGACGATTTTGCTCTTTATGGTTTCTTTTCCTTCATGTTATTCTCGTGAAATCATTTCGTCTTCCTCAAATAACTCACAATATTTGAGAACACACTTGGTCTTTGAAACATTTGCGTGAAACCCTACAAAAGTGTTCCTGCGAGGATGATCTACGCTAGTAGTTGAAGACATTTTGTTGTTAGGAGTTTGACCGAGGGTGTGGCGTGATGTCGCATTCGTCACTCATCTTCATCGCTGTAGATAGCCGTTGTTGAGGTAAGCTTGCTTTCCATGCAATGTCGCTTCACCTCAAATATTTCTTACATTTGGGTGGTTTAAGCTTTACAACAATGTTGCTGCATCTGAATTGTTTAGGGTTTAATGTAGACTGCATTGACGGTGGATAAAGCTAGGTTTGTGATGATCTATTTCTTTTCTTTCTTGTTTGTTTTAGTAATGTATTATGTTGAATAATAATAAGGTTGTTTGAGTAGAAGACGGTGTACTTTACATGAGGGTGCATCATGGGGTGCATTCGGATATGAGAACGGGGTATTTAAGCATTTGAAGGGGCAAACTACAATTATCGAAAAAATTGATGGCAATCGGTGCTCTGTGTTGAGGCCTGTGAAGAGTTAAGACGGTTTGGATACTTGGAGTCCAACATTGCAGCATTATGGTATAAAGATCCAACTACGGAAGATTCTGAAAATAACTTGAAGATGTTAAAAGGTGACTCAGATGTAATTGAGATGTGCAAAATAGCTGAGATGTGGGGTTTGGTGATTTGTTTGTGGTCTATGATGTTGGGGATGCGGATGGATTTCCGAAAGTTAGTTATATTAATGTAGGGGGAGTTATTGGGGCGTTGAAAGTGAGAAACTTAATGGTGCTGGTGTTGAGATAGTTGGTATTTGAAGGAAAGCAAGAAAGGAGTGTGATAGTAAAGGATGATGACCCTTTGACTGAAGCAGTTGATGATGAGGTTGAAATAGAATTTCAGAATGCAGAAAGTGGGGAACATAACGAGGGTGTTTCAGGAGAGTTAGGAGGTGGAGGACAGATTGGAAGAGGGCTGTTTGTCACAAAGAGTGCCTCTTTTGGCTTTATGCACACAGGATTGGCGGGGAGGAGTCAACATGGCAATTAAGAAGCTTAAATTTGCAACATACTTGCATGCAAACACACAGGATTGGCATAATGAACTCCAAATGGCTAGACAACCAGTTTAAGAAGAAGGTGGAGTCTAATCCAAGAATCAAAATAAAGGAGTTGGTGGCAAAGGCATACAAAAAGTGGAATCTGACTGTGACTAAATCAATGGCAGTAAAAACCAAGCAAAAGGCATTGAGCCAGATTCAGGGCATTTAGAGAGCAGTATAAGAGGATTAACGATTATTGTTTGAACTTCTAAGAGCAAATCCAGGATCATCCGTTTACCTGAAAATGATTCGGTCCCTAGATTTTGCTCAGGAGATCCAGAACCCAATCTTGATGAATTATTGTGTATTCCAGAGACTGTATGTATCCTTTGATGCATGCAAGAAAATCTTCCAACACTGTAGACCGTTTGTTAGTTTGGACGGATGCTTCTTAAAGACTCCTCAGGGTGGACAACTGTTAACTGCAATTGGAAGAGACCCGAACGATCATATGCTTCCAATTGCTTATGTAGTGGTTGAAGCTGAGACATATGACTCCTTGATTTGGTTTTTGCGCCATCTTGTTGAGGATTTGGAGTTGGAAAAAATTGGAAAATGCACCTTCATGTCTGATCAGCAGAAGGTAATGATACAGTTTACATTATTGTTATGCTTTAACAAATAATGATTGTTTCAAATTAGATATAATGATTTCTGGACTAACCAAATGCATGCTCACCTTCATTTCATAAGGTTTGTTACCAGCATTTGAAGAGGTCATACCAGGGGTGACAACAGACTCTGCATGAGGCATCTCTATAGCAATTTCAGATAGAAATTTCCTAGTTTAGAGCTGAAGAACAGAATGTGGCAATGTGCAAAGGCAACTCATTGGAGGGATTGGGAGAAGGAAATGAAATCTCTGAGACTTGTAATGATGGGGAATTTTGACATTTAAACGGCATTGCACACAGGTTTTGGTCGCGTTCTAGATTTATATTTCATTCAAAATGTGACACCCTTGTTAATAACATGAGTGAAAGTTTTAATGCTGTCATAGTAGAGGCAAGAGAAAAACCTATTGTAACCATGTTAGATGACATTATGGTGTATCTCATGACTAGATAGGTTGCCAATAGAGATAGGATTAAGCTTTACTAGGAAAATATTATGCCAATAATTAGGAATAAATTGGAGAAATGGGCAAGGTTAGCTAGGGACTGGAGGCCATACTGGTCAGCTACTAATAAATATGAGGTCATGTGTGGATTAGATAAATTTATTGTGGATCTGGCTGCTGCTTAGTGTTCTTGTAGGAAGTGGCAGATGAGTGGAATTTCATGTCCTCATGCCATTAGTTGCATTAACTTCAAAGGACTAGATTTAAAATCCTATGGGGATGATTGCTAAAAGAAAGATGCTAACCAGAAGTGCTGCTACCAGAAGGTGATATACCCTCTGAATGGACCGGATTTATAGGAGAGAACCCAATATGATGATGTCATGCCACCTCCATATAGGAGGCCAAGTCACATACCTGTGAAAAAGAGGAAGCGAGGATCTGGAGATGAGGAGAATAGAAGCCAGAATCACCTATCACAGAGGGGTCAAATTCAAAGATGCTCTAATTGTGGTGATGTAGGGCACAAGAAGGGGGCTGCACAAAATCTAATAAGAGTATATGTGTGGTGCACGGAATTGTTGTTCGCTCCCTCGTGGGCAATGGCACCAAAGACTTGGTCGCATTAAATTGTTATTCACAATTCCGATACAACTAACCAGCAAGTGCATTGGGTCGTCCAAGTAATACCTTACATGAGTAAGGGTCGATCCCACGGAGATTGTCGGCTTGAAGCAAGCTATGGTCATCTTGTAAATCTCAGTCAGGCGGATTCAAATGGTTATGGGATTTTGATAACTAAAAGATAAATAAAACATAAAATAAGATAGAGATACTTATGTAATTCATTGGAGGGAGTTTCAGATAAGCGTATGGAGATGCTTTGTTCCTCCTGAACTTCTGCTTTTCTATTGTCTTCATCCAATCATTCATACTCCTTTCCAGGGCAAGCTATATGTTGGGGGATCACCGTTGTCAATGGCTACCATTCGTCCTCTCAGTGAAAATGGTCCGGCTACGGGTTACGTAGGGCTAATCATCTGTCGGTTCTCACTCATGTCGGAATAGGATACAATTATTCTTTTGCACACTGTCACTGCGCCCAACACTCGTGAGTTTGAAACTCGTCACAGTCATCCCATCCCGGATCCTACTCGGAATACCACAGACAAGGTTTAGACTTTCCAGATCTTAAGAATGCTGTCAAATGATTCTAGCTTATACCACGAAGACTCTGATCTCACGGAATGGAATGCTCTGTTGTCAGGAGAGGCAATCATGCGTCGTGAACCAGGAGGCCAAGAGATATGCATTCAAGCTTATTTTCAGGTAGAACGGAAGTGGTTGTCAGGCACGCGTTCATAAGTGAGAATGGTGATGAGTGTCACTTGATCATCACATTCATCATGTTGAAGTGCGAATGGATATCTTAGAACAAGAATAAGCATGAATTGAATAGAAAAACAATAGTACTTTGCATTTATTCATGAGGAACAGCAGAGCTCCACACCTTAATCTATGGTGTGTAGAAACTCCACCGTTAAAAATACATAAGTGATGAAGGTCCAGGCATGGCCGAATGGCTAGCCTCCAATACTAGAGGATAAAATGATCTTCGGATGAAAATACAATAGTAAAAAGTTCTATTTATAATGAACTAGTAACCTAGGGTTTATAGAAATAAGTAAATGATGTAGAAATTCACTTCCGGGCCCACTTGGTGTGTGCTTGGGCTGAACATTGAAGCTTACACGTGCATAGGCTTTTCCTGGAGTTAAACGCCAGCTCTGGTGCCAGTTTGGGCGTTTAACTGCAGCTTTTATGCCAGTTTGCGTTATCAAAACTCGGGCAAAGTATGGACTATTATATATTGCTGGAAAGTCCAAGATGTCTACTTTCCAACGCAATTGAGAGCGCGCCAATTGGGTATCTGTAGCTCTAAAAAATCCATTTCGAGTACAGGGAGGTCAGAATCCAATAACATCTGCAGTCCTTTTTCAGCCTCTGAATCAGATTTTTGCTCAGGTCTCTCAATTTCAGCCAGAAAATACCTGAAATCATAGAAAAACACACAAACTCATAGTAAAGTCCAGAAATGTAAATTTTGCATAAAAACTAATAAAAATATAATAAAAACTAATCAAAACATACTAAAAACTACTTAAAAATAATGCAAAAAAGCGTATAAATTATCCGCTCATCACAACACCAAACTTAAATTGTTGCTAGCCCCCAAGCAACTGAAAACACAATAGGATAAAAAGAAGAGAATATACAATAAAGTCCAAACTATCAATGAAGCTTAGTTTCAATTAGATGAGCGGGACTAGTAGCTTTTTGCTTCTGAATAGTTTTGGCATCTCACTTTATCCTTTGAAGTTCAGAATGATTGGCATCTATAGGAACTCAGAATTCAGATAGTGTTATTGATCCTCCTAGTTTTAGTATGTTGATTCTTGAACACAGCTACTATATGAGTCTTTGCCGTGGCCCTAAGCACTTTGTTTTCCAGTATTACCACCGGATACATAAATGCCACAGACACATAACTGGGTGAACCTTTTCAGATTGTGACTCAGCTTTGCTAAAGTCCCCATTTAGAGGTGTCCAAAGTTCTTAAGCACACTCTTTTTCTTTGGATCACAACTTTAACCACTCAGTCTCAAGCTTTTCACTTGGACCTGCATGCCACAAGCACATGGTTAGGGACAGCTTGATTCAGCTGCTTAGGCCAGGAATTTATTCCTTTAGGCCCTCCTATCCATTAATGCTCAAAGCCTTGGATCCTTTTTACCCCTGCCTTTTAGTTTAAAGGGCTATTGGCTTTTTCTGCTTGCCTTTTCTTTTTCTTTTCTTTTTCGGCCTTTTTTTTTGCAAGCTTTGTTCTTTACTACTTTTTCTTGCT
This sequence comes from Arachis ipaensis, assembly GCF_059453495.1. Taxonomy (NCBI): domain Eukaryota; kingdom Viridiplantae; phylum Streptophyta; class Magnoliopsida; order Fabales; family Fabaceae; genus Arachis; species Arachis ipaensis. Next base: position 301,577 of record NC_142437.1, read on the forward strand.
TCAAGAATCAATTTTATGATTTTTCTGATAAACAATAACATTTCTCTTTTTTCATCATTTTTTCAAGAGCCAACAATTTTAACATTCATAAACTTCACTAAAAAAAATATGCACTGTTCAAGCATTCATTCAGAAAACAGAAAGTATTGTCACCACATCAAAATAATTAAACTAATTTCAAGGATGAATTCGAAATTCATGTACTTCTTGTTCTTTTGCATTTAGAACATTTTTCATTTAAGAAAGGTGAAGGATTCATAGGACATTCATAGCTTTAAGACATAGACACTAGACACTAATGATCATGTAATGAAGACACAAACATAGATAAAACATCAAGCATAAAAATCGAAAAACAGAAAAATAAGAACAAGGAAATTAAAGAACGGGTCCACCTTAGTGATGGCGGCTAGTTCTCCTTCTTGAAGATCCTATGGAGTGCTTGAGCTCCTCAATATCTCTTCCTTGCCTTTGTTGCTCTTCCCTCATAGCTATTTGATCCTCTCTAATTTCATGGAGAATAATAGAGTGCTCTTGGTGCTCCATCCTCAGTTGCTCCATATTGGAACTCAAATCTCCCAAAGAGGTGTTGAGTTGCTCCCAATAGTTGTATGGAGGAAAATGCATCCCTTGAGGCATCTCAAGGATTTCTTGATGAGGGACTTCCTCATGCTCTTGTTGAGGTCCATGAGTGGACTCTCTTGTTTGCTTCATCCTCTTTTTTAGTGATGGGCTTGTCCTCTTCAATGAGGATGTCTCCTTCTATGACAATTCCAGCTAAATTGCATAGGTGACATATGAGATGAGGAAAGGCTAACCTTGCCAAGGTGGAGGTTTTGTCAGCCACTTTGTAGAGTTCTAGAGATATAACCTCATGAACTTCTACTTCCTCTCCAATCATGATGCTATGGATCATGATAGCCTGATCCACAGTTACTTCGGACCGGTTGCTAGTAGGAATGATAGAGCGTTGGATGAACTCCAACCATCCTCTAGCCATGGGCTTGAGGTCAAGCCTTCTTAGTTGAACCGACTTGCCTTTAGAGTCTCTTTTCCACTGAGCTCCTTCTACACATATGTCCATGAGGACTTGGTCTAACCTTTGATCAAAGTTGACCCTTCTAGTGTAGGGGCATGCATCTCCTTGCATCATTGGCAAGTTGAATGCCAACCTTACATTTTTTGGACTGAAATCTAAGTATTTCCCCCGAACCATTGTAAGCCAATTCTTTGGGTTTGGGTTCATACTTTGATCATGGTTCTTAGTGATCCATGCATTAGCATAGAACTCTTGAACCATTAAGATTCCGACTTGTTGAATGGGGTTGGTGAGAACTTCCCAACCTCTTCTTCGAATCTCATGTCGGATCTCCAGATACTCATTCTTCTTGAGCATGAAAGGGACCTCAGGAATCACCTTCTTCTTGACCACAACTTCATAGAAGTGGTCTTGATGGACCTTTGAGATGAATCTCTCTATCTCCCATGACTCGGAGGTGGAAGCTTTTGCCTTCCCTTTCCTCTTTCTAGAGGTTTCTCCGGCCTTAGGTGCCATAAATGGTTATAGAAAAACGAAAAGCAACACTTTTTACCACACCAAACTTAGAAGGTTTGCTCGTCCTTGAGCAAAAGAAGAAAGAAGGGCGGAGAAGAAGAAGAAACAGAGGAGATGGAGGGGGAAGAAAGGTTCGGCCAAGTAGGGAGAAAGTGTATAAGATGTGTGGAAATGAAGGAGTGATGAGGGGTTTATATAGGAGCGGAAAGAGAGGGGTGTCCGTGTGTGAGGGTTGGGTTTTGGGAGGGAAAGGTTTTGAATTTGAATGGTGAGGTAGGTGGGGGTTTTTGGGAAAGAATGGGTGGATGTAATTGGTGAGGGGGTATTTAGGGAAGAGAGATGGAGGTGATTGGTGAAGAGTATTTGGGGAAGGGTGTTATGGGAAGGTGTGAAGAAGAGAGAGAGTGAGTTGAGATAGGTGGGGATCCTGTGGGGTCCACAGATCCTGAGGTGTCAAGGATTTCTCATCCCTGCACCATTCTGGCGTGTAAACGCCCATTCCTGTGCTAATCCTGGCGTTAAACACCAGGTTGCTGCCCATTTCTAGCGTTTAACGCCAGCTTTTCTTCCCTTTCTGGCGTTTAACGCCAGCTTTTTGCCATTTTCTGGCGTTAAACGCTAGTCTGGTGCCCTTCTCTGACGTTAAACGCCAATCTGGTGCCCTTTTCTGGCGTTAAACGCCCAGAATGGTGCCAAACTGGGTGTTTAACGCCCATTCTGCTACCCTTACTGGCGTTTAAATGCCAGTAAGCTCATCCTCCAGGGTGTGCTGTTTTTAATGCTGTTTTTGATTTTGCTTTAATTCTGTAGTTGTTTTTGTGACCTCACATGATCATCAACCTAAAGAAAACATAAAATAACATAGATAAATAAAATTGGGTTGCCTCCCAATAAGCGCTTCTTTAATGTCAATAGCTTGACAGTGAGCTCTCATGGAGCTTCACAGATATTCAGAGCATGGTTGGGGCCTCCCAACACCAAACTTAGAGTTTGAATGTGGGGGCTTTGTTTGACTCTGTATTGAGAGAAGCTTTTCATGCTTCCTCTCCATGGTTACAGAGGGAGATCCTTGAGCTTTAAACACAAGGTGGTCATCATTCAATTGAAGGACCAACTCTCCTCTGTCCACATCAATCACAGCTCTTGCTGTGGCTAGGAAAGGTTTTCCAAGGATGATAGATTCATCCTCATCCTTTCCAGTGTCTAGGATTATGAAGTCAGCAGGGATGTAAAGGCCTTTAACCTTCACGAAGGCATCCCCTACTAGTCCATAAGCCTGTTTCATGGATTTGTCTGTCATCTCTAGTAAGATTCTTGCAGCTTGTACCTCAAAGATTCCCAGTTTCTCCATTACAGAGAGTGGCATGAGATTTATGCCTGACCCCAGGTCACACAGAGCCTTCTCAAAGGTCATGGTGCCTATGGTACAGGGTATTAAGAATTTTTCGGGATCCGGTTTCTTCTGAGGTAATGTCTGCCTAATCAAGTCATTCAGTTCATTGGTGAGCAAGGGGGTTCATCCTCCCAAGTCTCATTACCAAATAACTTGGCATTCAGCTTCATGATTGCTCCTAGGTACTTAGCAACTTGCTCTTCAGTAATATCTTCATCCTCTTTAGAGGAAGAATACTCATCAGAGCTCATGAATGGCAGAAGGAGGTTCAATGGAATCTCTATGGTCTCTGTATGAGCCTCAGATTCCTTTGGTTCCTCAAAGGGGAACTCCTTATTGGTCAGTGAACGTCTCATGAGGTCTTCCTCACTGGGAATCACTGCCTTTTCACTCTCTCCAGGTTCGGCCATTGTGGTTACAGTTATGGCCTTGCACTCTCTCTTGGAATTTTCTTCTGTATTGCTTGGGAGAGTGCTAGGAGGAGTTTCAGTAACCTTTTTACTCAACTGACCCACTTGTGCCTCCAGATTCCTGATAGAGGACCGTGCCTCATTCATGAAACTGAGAGTGGTCTTGGATAGATCAGAGACTATGGTTGCTAAGCTAGAGAGGCTCTGCTCAGAATTCTCTGTCTGTTGCTGAGAAGATGATGGAAAAGGCTTGCTATTGCTAAACCTATTTCTTCTACCATTATTATTGTTGAAGCCTTGTTGAGGCTTTTGTTGGTCCTTCCATGAGAGATTTGGATGATTTCTCCATGAAGGATTATAGGTGTTTCCATAGGGTTCTCCCATGTAATTCACCTCTTCTATTGCAGGGTTCTCAGGATCATAAGCCTCTTCTTCAGAAGATGCTTCTTTAGTAGTGTTGGATGCAGCTTGCAATCCATTCAGACTATGAGAAATCATATTGACTTGCTGAGTCAATATTTTGTTCTGAGCCAATAAGACATTCAGAGCATCAATTTCAAGAACTCCCTTCTTCTGAGGCGTCCCATTATTCATAGGATTCCTCTCATAGGTGTACATGAACTGGTTATTTGCAACCATTTTAATAAGTTCCTGAGCTTTGCAGGTGTCTTCTTTAGATGAAGAGATCCTTGGTGGGCGAAATTGTGATCATCAACAATGGCTCGAAAGACTTGGTGCTCTCAAACGTGAATCACACTTTGTCATAACTCCGCTCAACTAACTAGTAAGTGCACTGGGTCGTCCAAGTAATACCTTACGTGAGTAAGGGTCGATCCCATGGAGATTGTTGGTATGAAGCAAGCTATGGTCACCTTGTAAATCTCAGTCAGGCAGATTCAAAGTGGTTATGGGTTTTCGAAAATATAAAGATAAATAAAACATAAAATAAAGATAGAAGAACTTATGTAATTCATTGGTGAGAATTTCAGATAAGTGTATGGAGATGCTGTGTTCCTTTTGAATCTCTGCTTTCCTACTGTCTTCATCCAATCATTCCTACTCCTTTCCATGGCAACTGTTATTGTTGGGTTTCACCGGCGTCAATGGCTACCTCCCGTCCTCTCAGTGAAAATGGTCCAACTACGGGTTACGTAGGGCTAATCATCTGTCGGTTCTCAATTGTGTTGGAATAGGATCCAGTGATCCTTTTGCATCTGTCACTATGCCCAGCACTCATGAGTTTGAAGCTCGTCACAGTCGTTCAATCCCTGAATCCTACTCGGAATACCACAGACAGGGTTTAGACTTTCCGGATTCTCAAGAATGCTGCCAATGGATTCTAGCTTATACCACGAAGACTCTGATCTCAAAGAGTTGACGGCTCTATTGTCAGGAGAGGCAATCAACACGCATAAGCCAGGAATCTAAGAGATAAATGCTCCATCTTAGGTAGACCGGAAGTGGTTGTCAGGCACGCGTTCATAGGTGAGAATGATGATGAGTGTCACGGATCATCACATTCATCAGGTTGAAGTGCGAGTGAATATCTTAGAACAAGAATAAGTTTGAGTTGAATAGAAACTAGTAGTAATTGTATTAAAACTCGAGGTACAGCAGAGCTCCACACCCTTAATCTATGGTGTGTAGAAACTCCACCGTTGAAAATACATAAGAACAAGGTCCAGGCATGGGCATGAGGCCAGCCTCCAAAACGTGATCAAAGGATCAACAAATAATCCAAAGATACGGTCTAAGGACTAAATGTCCAAAGATCCCCGCCTAAAAGACTCCGTATACATTAGTAAAAAGTCTTATTTATACTGAGACTAGCTACTAGGGTTTACAGAAATAGATGATTGATACAGAAATCCACTTCTGGGGCCCACTTGGTGTGTGTTGGGCTGAGCATTAAGCTTTTACTCGAGCAGAGGCTCCTTAGAGTTGAAACGCCAGCTTTTATGCCAGTTCTGGCGTTTTGACTTCAGAATAGGGCAGAGAATGGGCGTTTTGACGCCATTTTACGTCATCAAAACCCGTACAAAGTATGGACTATTATATATTTCTGTAAAGCCCTAGATGTCTACTTTCCAACGCAATTGAGAGCGCGCCATTTGGAGTTCTGTAGCTCCAGAAAATCCATTTCGAGTGCAGGGAGGTCAGAATCCAACAGCATCAGCAGTCCTTTTTCAGCCTCTGAATCAGATTTGTGCTCAGGTCCCTCATTTTCTGCTAGAAAATACCTGAAATCACAGAAAAATACACAAACTTATAGTAAAGTCCAGAAATGTGAATTTTGCATAAAAACTAATAAAAACATCCCAAACAGTAGCTAGATCCTACTAAAAACTACCTAAAAATAATGCCAAAAAGCGTATAAATTATCCGCTCATCACAACACCAAGCTTAAATTGTTGCTTGTCCCCAAGCAACTGAAAATCAATTAGGATAAAAAGAAGAGAATATACTATAAATTCCAAAATATCAATGAAACTTAGCTCCAATTAGATGAGCGGGACTAGTAGCTTTTTGCTTCTGAACAATTTTGGCATCTCACTTTTTCCTTTGAAGTTTAGAATGATTGACATCCATAGGAACTCAGAATTCAAATAGTTTTATTGATTCTCCTATTTCAGTATGTTAATTCTTGAACACAGCTACTTTTATGAGTCTTGGCCGTGGCCCTAAGAATTTTGTTTTCCAGTATTACCACCGGATACATAAATGCCACAGACACATAACTGGGTGAACCTTTTCAGATTGTGACTCAGCTTTGCTAAAGTCCCCAATTAGAGGTGTCCAGAGCTCTTAAGCACACTCTTTTTGCTTTGGATCACGACTTTAACCACTCAGTCTCAAGCTTTTCACTTGGACCTTCATGACACAAGCACATGGTTAGGGACAGCTTGATTTAGCCGCTTAGGCCTGGATTTTATTTCCTTGGGCCCTCCTATCCTTTAATGCTCAAAGCCTTGGATCCTTTTTACCCTTGCCTTTTGGTTTAAAGGGCTATTGGCTTTTTCTGCTTGCTTTTTCTTTTTCTTTCTTTTCTTTTTTTTTTCCGCAAGCTTTTTCTTTTTCACTGCTTTTTTTTGCTTCAAGAATCAATTTTATGATTTTTCATATCATCAATAGCATTTCTCCTTTTTCCTTATTCTTTCAAGAGCCAACAATTTTAACATTCATAAACAACAAGATAAAAAATATGCACTGTTCAAGTATTCATTCAGAAAACAAAAAGTATTGCCACCACATCAAAATAATTAAACTAATTTCAAGGATAATTTCAAAACTCATGTATTTCTTGTTCTTTTGTAGTTAGAAACATTTTTCATTTAAGAGAGGTGAAGGATTCATAGAGTTATTCATAGCTTTAAGGCATAGACACTAGACACTAATGATCATGTAGTGAAGACACAAACATAGATAGCATATCAAGCAAAAATTCGAAAAAACAGAAAAAAAAAATAAACAAGGAGATTAAGGAATGAGTCCACCTTTGTGAGGGTGGTGTCTTCCTCCTCTTGAATGACCAATGGTGCTTTTGAGCTCCTCTATGTCTCTTCTTTGACTTTATTACTCTTTTCTCGTGGCTCTTTGATCTACAGTCAAATGCTCTACCACTGGACTATGGACCCTTGAGATGAATCTTTCCATCTTCCATGACTCGGAGGTGGAAGCTTTTACCTTCCCTTTCCTCTTTTTAGATGTTTCTCCGGCCTTAGGTGCCATAAATGGTTATGGAAAAACAAAAAGCAATGCTTTTACCACACCAAACTTAAAATGTTTGCTCGTCCTCGAGCAAAATAAGAAAGAGGGGAGTATAAGGAGTTGAGGTTGGTAGGGATCCTGTGGGGTCCACAGATCCTGTGGGGCCAAGGATTTTTCATCCCTGCTCCAATTGGGCGTTCAAAACGCCTTAGGAGTGCAATCCTGGCATTTAAACGCCAGATTGCTGCCTTGTTTTGGCGTTTAAACGCCAGCTTTCCTTCCTGTTCTGGCATTTAAACGCCAGCTTTCCTTCCTGTTCTGGCATTTAAACGCCAGCTTTCCTTCCTGTTCTAGCATTTAAACGCCAGCTTCCTGCCCTGTTCTGGCATTTAAACGCCCAGAAAGGTGCCAGGATGGGTGTTTAAATGCCCATTTTGCTACCCTTACTGGCGTTTAAACGCCAGTAAGTTCTTCCTCCAGGGTGTGCTGTTTTCGACTTCTGCTTTATTTTTATGAGTGTCTTTGTGATTTCACATGATCATCTACCTAAAAGAAAACAAAAATTACATAGATAAAATAAAGTTAGATAAAATAAAATTGGTTGCCTCCCAATAAGCGCTTCTTTAATGTCAATAGCTTGACAGTGAGCTCTCATGGAGCCTCACAGATGATCAGAGCATGGTTGAGATTTCTCAACACCAAACTTAGAGTTTGGCTGTGGCCTCCCAACACCAAACTTAGAGTTTGAATGTGGGGGCTCAGTATGACTCTGTATGGAGAAAAGCTTGTCATGCTCACTCTTCATGGTTACAGAGGGAGAACCTTGAGTCCTTACTACAAGGCATTCGTCCTTTACATAAAGGATCATCTCTCCTCTGTCAACATCAATCACAGCTTTTGCTGTGGTTAGGAAGGGTCTTCCAAGGATGATGGATTCATCCTTATCCTTCACAGTGTCCAGGATTATGAAATCAGCAGGGATGTAAAGGCCTCCAACCTTTATCAACATGTCCTCTACTAATCTATAAGGCTTTTTTGTAGAGCTGTAGACCATCTCTATTGAGAATTTTGTAGCCTGTACCTCAAAGATTCCCAGTTTCTCCATTACAGAGAGTGGGATCATGTTTATCCCTGACCCTAGGTCACACAGAGCTTTTTCAAAGATCATGGTGCCGATATAAGAATTTACCAGGATCCTGTCTCTGTTGAGGTAGAGTTTGCTGAACCAATGCATTCTCTTCATTGGTGAGCAAGGGAAGTTCATCTTCCCAAGTCTCATTACCAAACAATTTGGCATTCAGCTTCATGATTGCTCCTAAGTACTGGGCAACTTGCCCTTCAACAATATCTTCATCTTTCTCAGAAGATGAATAATCATCAGAGCTCATGAATGGTAAAAAGAAGTCCAATGGAATCTCTATGGTCTCTGTATGAGCCTCAGATTCCTTTGGTTCCTCATTAGGGTACTCCTTACTGAATGGTAGACGTTCCTTGAGGTATTCCTCATTGGAATTTTTGTCCTCCTCCTCCTTCTCAGGTTTGGCCATTTTGATTACTTCAATGGCCTTGCACTCTCCTTTTGGATTTTCTTCTGTATTGCTTGGGAGAGTGCTGGGAGGAGTTTCAGTGACCCTTTTACTCAGCTGGCCCACTTGTGCCTCCAAGTTTCTAATGAAGGACCTTGTTTCAGACATGAAACTGAGAGTGGCCTTAGATAGATCAGAGACTAAGTTTGCTAAGCTAGAAGGGTTCAGCTCAGAATGCTCTGTCTGTTGCTGAGATGATGATGGAAAAGGTTTGCTATTGCTAAACATGTTTCTTCCACCATTGTTATTATTGAAGCCTTGTTTCTGTGGGTCCTTCCATGAAAAGTTTGGGTGATTTCTCCATGAAGGATTATAAGTGTTGCCAAAGGCTTCACCCATGTAATTTACCTCTGCCATTGCAGGGTTCTCAGGATCATAGACTTCTTCTTCAGAAGTTGCTTCTTTAGTACTGTTGGATGCATGTTGCAATCCATTCAGACTCTGAGATATCATATTGACTTGTTGAGTCAATACTTTGTTCTGAGCCAGTATGGCATTCAGAGCATCAATTTCAAGAACTCCTCTCTTCTGGGGCGTCCCATTATTTACAGGATTCCTCTCAGAGGTGTACATGAATTGGTTATTTGCAACCATCTCAATGAGTTCTTGAGCTTCTGCAGGCGTTTTCTTTAGGTGAATGGATCCACCTGCAGAATGGTCCAGTGACATCTTAGAAAACTCAGATAGACCATCATAGAATATATCTAAGGTGGTCCACTCTGAGAGCATGTCAGAAGGACACTTTTTGGTCAGCTGCTTGTATCTTTCCCAAGCTTCATAGAGGGATTCACCATCTTTTTGTCTGAAGGTCTGAACATCCACTCTAAGCTTGCTCAGCTTTTGAAGAGGAAAGAACTTGGCCAAGATGGCCGTGACCAGCTTATCCCAAGAGTCCAGGCTATCTTTAGATTGTGAGTCCAACCATGTTCTAGCTCTGTCTCTTACAACAAAAGGGAAAAACATAAGCCTGTAGACTTCAGGATCTGCTCCATTAGTCTTAATAGTGTCACAGATCTGCAAGAACTCAGTTAAAAACTGATAAGGATCTTCTGATGGAAGTCTATGAAACTTACAGTTCTGTTGCATTAGAGAAACTAATTGAGGCTTTAGCTCAAAATTGTTTGCTCCAATGGCAGGGATTGAGATGCTTCTTCCATGGAAGTTGGATTTAGGTGCAGTAAAGTCACCAAGCATCTTCCTTACATTGTTATTGGGTTCGGCCATAGTTGTTTCTTGGGCTGCCTCTTTTTCAAAAATTTCAGTGAGGTCCTCCTCAGAGTTTTGTGCTTTAGCTGCTCTTAGCTTTCTCTTCAGAGTCCTTTCAGGTTCAGGATCAGCTTCAACAATTATGCCTTTATCCTTGTTCCTGCTCAAGAGAAGAAAACAAAGAAAATATGGAATCCTCTATGTCACAGGATAGAGATTCCTTGAGGTGTCAGAGGAAAATAAGAATAGAAGGATGAAGGAGAATAAGAATTCGAACACTCAAGGAGAGATGGGGTTCGAATTGATAATGGAGGAGGAATGTTAGTGTTCAATTTAAAAAATGAGAAAAAGGGGGGAAATTTTTCGAAAATTAAAATTAAAATTTGAAAAAGTAGTTAATAATTTTTGAAAACTAGAGAGAGAAAAATAGTTAGGTGGTTTTAAAAAAGATAAGAAATAATAAATGTGGAAAGATAAGAGGTTAGAAAAAGATTTTGAAATCAAATTTTGAAAAGATATAATTTGAAAAAGATATGATTGATGTGAAAAGATATGGAAAAGATAAGATTTTGAAAAATTTTTAAAAATTATGAAGATTTTGAAAAAGATTTGATTTGAAAACAATTTCCTCCCCTAGTGCTTTCTGGCGTTAAACGCCCAGGAGCTGCACGTTTTGGGCATTTAATGCCCACTTGATGCATGTTTTGGGCGTTTAAACGCCCAGCCAGGTATCATGGCTGGCGTTTAAACGCCAGTTTTCCTTCCTTATTGGGCGTTTAAACGCACAACCAGGTACCCTGGTTGGGCGTTTAAACGCCAGTTTTTCTTCCTCATTGGGCGTTTAAACACCCAACCAGGTACCCTAGTTGGCGTTTAAACGCCAAGTTTCCTTCTTCACGGGGCGTTTTGAATGTCCAGCTTTTTCTCTGTAAATCTTCTGCTTTTTGTTCTTGAAACCTCATTTTGCTATATTCTTTATTCAAGAAGATGTATTTTCAATTTTGAAAAACAGCAAAATGAGTCAAAATATATAATTCTTGGATCAAACACAAGATATATGCAAGAACAGTATGAATGTCAAGATGAACACCAAGAACAATCATAAAGATTATGATGAACATCAAGAACTTAGTTTTCAATAAAAGAAAACATGGAAGACACCAAACTTAGAATTTTCTCATGTTTGGTCCATATGCTTTGCAAGAATGCACATGTAAAACATTATGCAATGCAAAACAAGGAATCATGAAGATCAAACAAGGCAATTCATCAAGAACAGCTTGAAGATCATCAAGAACATTATGCATGTTCTTCGAAAATTGCAAGATAATTAAATTCATGCAATTAACACCAAACTTAAAATTTGGCACTAGATTCAAACAAGAATCATGAAATATTTATTTTTTTGGATTTTTATAATTTTATGATTTTTTTTCGAAATTAAAGAAAAACAAAATAAAATAAAATTACCCAATCTGAGCAACAAGATGAACCGTTAGTTGTCCAAACTCGAACAATCCCCGGCAACGGCGCCAAAAACTTGGTGGGTGAAATTGTGATCATCAACAATGGCTCCAAAGACTTGGTGCTCTCAAACGTGAATCACACTTTGTCACAACTTCGCTCAACTAACCAGCAAGTGCACTGGGTCGTCCAAGTAATACCTTACGTGAGTAAGGGTCGATCCCACGGAGATTGTTGGTATGAAGCAAGCTATGGTCACCTTGTAAATCTCAGTCACGCAGATTCAAAGTGGTTATGGGTTTTCGAAAATATAAAGATAAATAAAACATAAAATAAAGATAGAAGAACTTATGTAATTCATTGGTGAGAATTTCAGATAAGTGTATGGAGATGCTGTGTTCCTTTTGAATCTCTGCTTTCCTACTGTCTTCATCCAATCATTCCTACTCATTTCCATGGCAAGCTGTTATGTTGGGTTTCACCGGCGTCAATGGCTACCTCCCGTCCTCTCAGTGAAAATGGTCCAACTACGGGTTACGTAGGGCTAATCATCTGTCGGTTCTCAATTGTGTTGGAATAGGATCCAGTGATCCTTTTGCATCTGTCACTACGCCCAGCACTCATGAGTTTGAAGCTCGTCACAGTCATTCAATCCCTGAATCCTACTCGGAATACCACAGACAGGATTTAGACTTCCCGGATTCTTAAGAATGCTGCCAATGGATTCTAGCTTATACCATGAAGACTCTGATCTCAAAGAGTTGACGGCTCTATTGTCAGGAGAGGCAATCAACACGCATAAGCCAGGAATCTAAGAGATAAATGCTCCATCTTAGGTAGAACGGAAGTGGTTGTCAGGCACACGTTCATAGGTGAGAATGATGATGAGTGTTACGGATCATCACATTCATCAGGTTGAAGTGCGAGTGAATATCTTAGAACAAGAATAAGTTTGAGTTGAATAGAAACTAGTAGTAATTGTATTAAAACTCGAGGTACAGCAGAGCTCCACACCCTTAATCTATGGTGTGTAGAAACTCCACCGTTGAAAATACATAAGAACAAGGTCCAGGCATGGCCGTGAGGCCAGCCTCCAAAACGTGATCAAAGGATCAACAAATAATCCAAAGATACGGTCTAAGGACTAAACGTCCAAAGATCCCCGCCTAAAAGACTCCGTATACATTAGTAAAAAGTCTTATTTATACTGAGACTAGCTACTAAGGTTTATAGAAATAGATGATTGATACAGAAATCCACTTTCGGGGCCCACTTGGTGTGTGTTGGGCTGAGCATTGAGCTTTTACTCGAGCAGAGGCTCCTTAGAGTTGAAACGCCAGCTTTTATGCCAGTTCTGGCATTTTGACTTCAGAATAGGGCAGAGAATGGGCGTTTTGACGCCATTTTACGTCATCAAAACCCGCACAAAGTATAGACTATTATATATTTCTGGAAAGCCCTGGATGTCTACTTTCCAACGCAATTGAGAGCGCGCCATTTGGAGTTCTGTAGCTCCAGAAAATCTATTTCGAGTGCAGGGAGGTCAGAATCCAACAGCATCAGCAGTCCTTTTTCAGCCTCTGAATCAGATTTGTGCTCAGGTCCCTCAATTTTAGCTAGAAAATACCTGAAATCACAGAAAAACACACAAACTCATAGTAAAGTCCAGAAATATGAATTTTGCATAAAATCTAATAAAAACATCCCAAAAAGTAGCTAGATCCTACTAAAAACTACCTAAAAACAATGCCAAAAAGCGTATAAATTATCCGCTCATCAATCCTCTAGCAGAGCTGTCCAATGACATCTTGGACAGTTCAGACAGACCATCATAAAATATGCATATGATGCTCCATTCTGAAAGCATGTCAGAAGGACACCTTCTGATCAATTGCTTGTATCTTTCTAAAGCTTCATAGAGGGATTCACCTTCCTTCTGTCTGAAGGTTTGGACTTCCACTCTAAGCTTGCTCATCTTTTGAGGTGGAAAGAATTTAGCCAGAAAATCACTGACCAACTTTTCCCAAGAGTTCAGGCTTTTCTTAGGTTGTGAGTCCAACCATATCCTAGCTCTGTCTCTTACAGCAAAGGGGAAGAGCAGTAGCCTGTAGACCTCGGGATCAACTCCATTGGTCTTAATAGTGTCACAGATTTGCAAGAATTCAGCCAAAAACTGATGAGGATCTTCCAATGAAAGTCCATGAAACTTGCAATTCTGTTGCATCAGAGAAACTAATTGAGGCTTAAGCTCAAAATTGTTTGCTCCAATGGCAGGAATAGAGATGCTTCTCCCATAGAAGTCGGGAGTTAGTGCAGTAAAGTCACCAAGTACCTTCCTTGCATTGTTGTTGTTGGGTTCGGCCATGACTGTTTTGTCTGCTTCCTTTTCGAAAATTTCTGTCAGGTCCTCTTTAGAGTATTGTGCTTTAGCTGCTCTTAGCTTTCTCTTCAAGGTCCTTTCAGGTTAATGATCAGCTTCAACAAGAATGCCTTTGTCCTTGTTCCTGCTCATATGAGAGAGAAGAAAATAAAAAAAGTATGAAATCCTCTATATCACAGTATAGAGATTCCTTGATGTGTCAGAGGAAAAGAAGAACAGAAGGATGAGGTAGATAGAGAAGAATTCGAACATATAAGGAGAGTAGAGAGTTCGAATTATTAAGAGAGGAGAAGTGTTAGTGATTAAATAGAAAGAGATGAGAGAGAGGGAATCTTCAAAAAATTTTTAAAATAAAATAAACTAGAGTTCAAAACAATTATTTAATTAGAAAGAATTTTGAAAAATGGTTAATGGTTTTCAAAAATTGAAAGTGAGAAAGTGGTTGGGTGGTTTTGAAAAAGATAAGAAATAATAAATTTTGAAAAGATAAGAAGTTAGAAAAAGATTTTAAAATCAAAGGGTTTTAAAAAGATATGATTGAAAAAGATTTAATTAGAAAAAGATATGATTGAAAAACAAAATTAAAAAGATTTGATTTTTAAAATTGATGACTTGACTAACAAGAAACTAAAAGATATGATTCTAAAATTTCAAAGATTGAACCTTTCTTAACAAGAAAGTAACAAACTTGAAATTTTTGAATCAAAACATTAATTGTTAGCAAGGGTTTCAAAAATATTAAAAGAAAATTGAAAAAGATTTGATTTTAAAAAGGATATGATTAAAAAGATAAGATTTGAAAAAGATTTGATTTTGAAAAGTTATGAGAATTTGAAAAAGATTTGAATTGAAAACAAGCTTACCTCCCTTGTGTCTTCCTGGCGTTAAATGCCCAGAATGGTATCAATTCTAGCGTTTAACGCCCAAATCACTACCTTTTTGGGTGTTTAACGCCCAGCCAGGTACCCTGGCTGGCATTTAAATGCCAGAAATCCTTCCTCACTGGACGTTTTGAACGCCCAGTTTTTTCTCTGTAATTCCTCTACTGTATGTTCTGAATCTTCAATTCTCTATATTATTGACTTGAAAAGATATTTTTTTTATTTTTTTTGAATTTTTAATGATGAGAGAGAAAAATAACAAAATGACTCAAAACAGAAAAATTTAAGATATAAACTAATAATGCATGCAAGAACACTTTGAATGTTAAGATGAACACCAAGAACACTTTGAAGATCATGATGAACATCAAGAACACATTTTTGAAAATTTTTAAGAAAAGATAGACATGCAAGACACCAAACTTAAAAATTTTTATACTAGAGACACTAACAATTTGAAAATGCATATGAAAAACAACAAAAGACGCAAAACAAGAGAATTTAAAGATCAGAACAAAGAAAATCATCAAGAACAACTTGAAGATCAATAAATAACACAATGCATAAAATTTCGAAAAAAATGCAAGAAAAAAAAAAGAAAAACATGCAATTCACACCAAACTTAAAACTTGACACTAGACTCAAACAAGAAACACAAAATATTTTTTTTAGTTTTATGATTTTTATAAATTTTTTTTTGTATTTTTTGAAAGTATTTTGGAAAAAAGAAAATAAGGAAATCAAAATTCTTAATGAGAATTCCAGGAATCATGCAATGTTAGTCTAAAGCTCCGGTCCAGAGATTAGACATGGCTTACTAGCCAGCCAAGCTTTAAGTGAAAGCTTCGGTCCAAAACACTAGACATGGCCAATGGCCAGCCAAGCTTTAGCAGATCATTACATTCAACAGCAAGATTGATAGAAATCAACAAGCTCTTGTGATGATAAATTGAAGCCTCGGTCCAAAAGATTAGACATGGCTTAACAGCCAACCAGACTTCACATATCATCTGAAACTCTAGAATTCATTCTTAAAAATTCTGAAGAACAGAATAAAATTTTTTGAAATTTTTGATTCTTTTTTAAAATAAAAAAATAAAAGAAGGTTTAATCATAAAATAAAATTACCCAATCTAAGCAACAAGATGAACCGTCAGTTGTCCAAACTCGAACAATCCCCGGCAACGGCGCCAAAAACTTGGTGCACGGAATTATTGTTCGCTCCCTCGTGGGCAATGGCCAAAGACTTGGTCGCATTAAATTGTTATTCACAATCCCGATACAACTAACCAGCAAGTGCACTGGGTCATCCAAGTAATACCTTACGTGAGTAAGGGTCGATCCCACGGAGATTGTCGGCTTAAAGCAAGCTATGGTCATCTTGTAAATCTCAGTTAGGCGGATTCAAATGGTTATGGGGTTTTGATAACTAAAAGATAAATAAAACATAAAATAAGATAGAGATACTTATGTAATTCATTGGAGGGAGTTTCAGATAAGCGTATGGAGATGCTTTGTTCCTCCTGAACTTCTGCTTTCCTATTGTCTTCATCCAATCTTTCATACTCCTTTCCATGGCAAGCTGTATGTTGGGGGATCACCGTTGTCAATGGCTACCGTCCGTCCTCTCAGTGAAAATGGTCCGGCTACGGGTTACGTAGGGCTAATCATCTGTCGGTTTTCACTCATGTCAGAATAGTATACAATTATTCTTTTGCACACTGTCACTGCGCCCAACACTCGCGAGTTTGAAGCTCGTCACAGTCATCCCATTCCGGATCCTACTCGGAATACCACAGACAAGGTTTAGACTTTCCAGATCTCAAGAATGCTGTCAAATGATTCTAGTTTATACCACGAAGACTCTGATCTCACAAAATGGAATGCTCTATTGTCAGGAGAGGCAATCATGCGTCGTGAACCAGGAGGCCAAGAGATATGCATTCAAGCTTGTTTTCTGGTAGAACGGAAGTGGTTGTCAGGCACGCGTTCATAAGTGAGAATGGTGATGAGTGTCACTTGATCATCACATTCATCATGTTGAAGTGCGAATGGATATCTTAGAACAAGAATAAGCATGAATTGAATAGAAAAACAATAGTACTTTGCATTTATTCATGAGGAACAGCAGAGCTCCACACCTTAATCTATGGTGTGTAGAAACTCCACCGTTGAAAATACATAAGTGATGAAGGTCCAGGCATGGCCGAATGGCCAGCCTCTAATACTAGAGGATAAAATGATCCTCGGATGAAAATACAATAGTAAAAAGTTCTATTTATAATGAACAAGTAACCTAGGGTTTACAGAAATAAGTAAATGATGCAGAAATCCACTTCTGGGCCCACTTGGTGTGTGCTTGGGCTGAACATTGAAGCTTACACGTGCATAAGCTTTTCCTGGAGTTAAACGCCAGCTCTGGTGCCAGTTTGGGCGTTTAACTCCAGCTTTTATGCCAGTTCTGGCGTTTAACGCCAGAAAAGGGTAGAAAGTTGGCGTTTAAACGCCAGTTTGCGTTATCAAAACTCGGACAAAGTGTGGACGATTATATATTGCTGGAAAGCCCAAGATGTCTACTTTCCAACGCAATTGAGAGCGCGTCAATTGGGTATCTTTAGCTCCATAAAATCCATTTCGAGTGCAGGGAGGTTAAAATCCAACAGCATCTGCAGTTCTTTTTCAGCCTCTAAATCAGATTTTTGCTCAGGTCCCTCAATTTCAGCCAGAAAATACCTGAAATCACAGAAAAATACACAAATTCATAGTAAAGTCCAGAAATGTGAATTTTGCATAAAAACTAATAAAAATATAATAAAAACTAATCAAAACATACTAAAAACTACTTAAAAATAATGCTAAAAAGCGTATAAATTATCTGCTCATCAATGTGCCATTATGCTCTAGGGTTTACTTGGGTTTATGCTATGTATATATTTTACTTTTTGGTTATGTATTTAATTCTGATTCTTTTTATATAATTGTGATTACCTTCATAGGCCCAAATATCAACACAACAAGCTGCCAAAGCTCCTAAGAGAGGGAGGAAGGCTTCATCCTCACAACTCCCTGGTCAAATAGTTCAAAAAGGGAAGTAGAGGAAGACTTCATCCTCACAACCCAACCCTCCAGCAACTCAACCCAAAAAACCAGCTTCTAAACCCAAGAAATCAGCAGCTCAACCCAAGAATGCAACAACTCAGTCCAATAACCAATTCTAGTCCAATCCTAAAACACCTTCAGCCTAACCGTTGGCCAAGAACAAACGTACAGTAGCAATAACCTCCTCCAATAAGAAATAGTCACTGAGTCAACTAACTAAGAGAAAGAGACATTTTTCTGTCATCCAAACTGGTGCACCACATGTTCTTCTACAGAAGTTCAAGCTAATGGCAAAATTACCTTCTAGTAAATGGAAAAATCTTTAGATATTGCTCGTTATGTTTGTTTTGTTATCAATGTGTTACTTAGTTGGAAACAATGTTTTATGCAACATTCCAGATACTGTTACTTGGTTTTAGGTATTTCAACACACTATCTTGAATTGTGTTTTTTGTTTAAGTGGCATGACATCCACTGTAAGCTATGGTTTCAATTTAGACTTGTATAATCCATGGGTTAAATTGTGAAAGTTTTAACTTGTCTTTAATTAAAATTGGCCATTAGGTCATTACTAGATTTACAAATCTCATTCCTACATATTGCTATACTAAGCTTCTGATTTAAGCTTCGCAATATTATTATTATTATTATTATTATTATTATTATTATTATTATTATTATTATTATTATTATTATTATTATTATTATTTAATGAATATTTTATGAATTAAAAAAATTATTTATTTATTTTTACCAACTTATAAATTTTATTTCTATTGTGTTATTGTTGATTTTTCAACATACTATTGAGATTCGTTATGCTGTTGTTTGTTATTTAAAATTTGATGTTGAAATTTGTTATGTATGTTTAATTTTGTAATTTACAAAGACACAAATCCGATTCCATCCAAACCGCACCTCAAGTAAAATTAGTATTCGAATCAAATGAGTGTTTGACTTAAAACCGATCCAAACTGCACGAACACCCATACCATCGGCATCGTCTCTCCCTCCCCTCTTCTCTCTTTCCTTCCTCTTCTTCCCTATCTTTTCTTTCAGTCTCTGCTCTCTCTTTCTTTATTTCTTTCGTTTTCAATGTGTGGGATGACCGAATGGGATTTTTATTCTAATTTTAATTTTTTTTATTAATAAGGATATTTTAGTAATTTTGTTTATTTCAATTTCTATATTTATCTTCAACTAAACAGGATACTAACATATAACTCATTCTTATATACTTTCCACTAAATATAATACAGAGACTTTATCTTTGAGCGAAAAGTGTGCCAATAGTCAGACCATGGATTAAACACCAACTACTTCAAGATAAAAAACACCAACTATTTTTTTTTTTTTTTGGTGACTTAAACACCAACTATTTGTAACATAAGAGAAAATATTACGATGTAAACTCTGTTAAACTCTAAAGTGGTCATTAAAATTGGCAGCTTGCACAAAAAAAAAATCACCGAAATTTTAATTGCACTAACAAATCTCCAAGATTAAAAAAATTACACCACGTGATTCCTATCCCTTCTCTGTCGAGTTACACATCATATCTTGAGTAACTTGACTTAGACAAAATGACGTTACTTTAGTTTTGACGATAAATATTTGTTGAAATGATAATAATACAATTTTTTTAATCTTAAAGATATTTATAATGTATTTAAAATCTCAAAAACTTTTCCGGTGCAAATGAACAATCTCAAAAACTACTTTGGACTTAATCCAAATGCTACATTGCAAACGTCGATAGGGTGAAAAAGGAGAAAGATTTATTGCACAATCAACTTACGTCTACCTTTTTCTTTTCTTTTTTTTATGGGATTTGATAATGAGATATTGTCGTGTCGGTTTAGATTTTCTTCTTATAGAAAGAATTACTTCGTTGTAAGCATAGCTCCAAACCAACAAACAATTCTCACATAAAAAATTTAGGTTGTCACAATTAACAAACCCCAAATAAGAATTAACCGGAGTATTTAGACCCCGGGTCGTCTCACGAGGAATTGCAATGAAGTGAATGATTATTGGCTATGAAGATACAAGGGGGTGTTTGATTTGTAAGAAGGGATAAGAAATTAAATGGGCAAGAAAAGTAAATCAAGCAAGTCACTAAAGGAAGCAACTAATAAAGAGAGACATTCATGGCAAGAATTGAGATCATAGGCTTTCTATCCTAGTCATACAATGATTAATTCATCTTTTCTAGTCAACTCCAACAAATGGAAGAAGGTATCATGTTATCTTCACATAGGGAGAATGTCAAATAAAACTAATCAATCATATCACAATAATAACAAGAATCTATCTCATTTCGTCATCTCCAATATTGGAAGAAGGTATCACATTATCTTCCATAAGAGAAAGTCAAACAAGACTAGTTAACCTCAATCCAAATGTATAGCAAAAGATTAGAGTCAATGGAATTCATATTAATTAACAACTCTAGATCACCAACATTAGTTGGGTATTCATGACTCAAGATTGCCTAATTATTCTTTCCAAGCCAAGAATGCTCAAAGTCTACTCTAAAGCCCAACCAAGCATTTTGTCAAACACTTGATGGGTACAAATGGAAAGCATGGTAAAAGTGCAAGAATAATAAATCTACCAACTATCAATTGCAAGAAAAGTAAATTCACAACTCAAATCAACAATTAAAAGAACATCAAACATAAATTTCATAAAAGAGATCCAAATCCATCAAGAGTTCATCATCACAAAAGAGAACAAAAGGGAAATTAACATTACAAATCATGAGAATGAAAGAGTAGAAGCATGAAATTGTAAAGAGAACAAGATGAAAACATGTAATCATGCCTAGATCTAAGATGGATTAACCTAACCTAATTCTAGAGAGAAGAGGGAGCTTCTCTCTCTAGATACTAACCTACATGATGCTAAGCTACCAAACAATTGCTCCCCCCTTGTCCAAGCTTAAATTCTGCATGAAATAGCATCAAAAATGAGTTGAGTTGGGCCCAAAATGCTTCAGAAATCGCTGGGGGCAATTTCACTTTAGTGGGCCACGAGCAGCATCGGCAGGCACGCGTACATGACGCGTGCGCGCCCCTTAAAATGAAGCAACATATGACAAATTTTATATTATTTCGAAGCCCCGGATGTTAGCTTTCCAACGCAACTGGAACTGCCTCATTTGGACCTCTGTAGCTCAAGTTATGGTCGTTTGAGTGCGAAGAGGTCAGGCTTGACAGCTTTACGATTCCTTCATTTCTTCATGAGTTCTCCCACTTTGCATACTTTTCTCCTCACTTCTTCTATCCAATACTTGCCTTATGAACCTGAAATCACTCAACAAATACATCAAGGTATCGAATGGAATTAAAGTGAGTTAAATTTAGCTATTTTAGGGCCTAAAAAGCATGTTTTCACATTTAAGCACAAATCAAGGGAGAATTGCAAAACCATGCTATTTCATTGAATAAATGTGAGAAAAGGTGATAAAATCCCCCAAAATAAGTACAAGATAAACCACAATATTGGAGTTTATCAGGATTATATGCCGCTTGCTATTATTCTATTGCTTCTGCTATTACTTTCAGATTAAATACTACATGATGGTATTCATAACAATATAAAACATCTATTAGCAAAGAGAATACACAATTCAAATTATTAAAATTTATAACACGAAGGGTTAACAAATGTCAATATCCAATGGAATGCACGGAGGCTCAGACAAATTGAGTAGGCTGGGAGAAAAATCTAAGCATAAATTTAAAATGAGGTTGACCGATACAATCAATCATAGCTATCACTTACATACTCATTTTAAGTAGTTTGTACTACTCTTAACAGAATGAAACCAATCCTAACATACATATTTAGGAGAATAATTCTCATTACTGACTAAATAACTGAACCTCAATGTAACTATGTAATAATCTAACAATTATGCTTCCCCAAGTATAAACCAACACTGAATTTGAAACTATATGGTATAAGCAACTTTGTAGAATGGTCTAGCAACTGAAAACCAATACTTGCATTTCTTCGATCTAATTAGTCAATGGCATTCATCTAAAACTGTAGAACATTAAATGAAAAATGATGAACTAGGCGCCACCAAATTTACATGGCCATCCTCTAAGGAGATGAAGAGGATGGTACTGTTAGTGCGCATAATAGCTTTAGCAGGCATTTAACCTTCTTCTGACTCTACAGATAATAATAGACATCATAACTAGAGTATTCTGGAAGATTCCAAGATTTTCATTCAGTGTGAAAGAACAAAAACAAAATCAAGGGTTGAAATTACGCAAAGTCAACCCCAAAATTGACAATGCTCAAACTCAGCTTGATAATATTTAGCTCAACTCATGGTTTGACTGATTTATTATTGAGCTTAATCTTATTATGGAATCTTGATGCACGAGTAAAATTTCAAAGACCATTTTAAACATTAACCCTTAGATATTAATTAAGCTTTTGGCTATAAGTACATACTTATTTTCAACATATTTAATCTACAAGACACATTATGCAAATAATTGAGATATTATATATTATTATTGATAATATATAATGATATAGGTGATATTATGCCAAGGTCTCAGGCATCTACATATCTATGTGAACCGATAAATGAATATACAACCTTGCTCATGGATCATAGCAAAGTTAAGTTTGACTCATTTAATAAATGAGCTCAAATTTTTAGCTCAAGCTCAGTAGCTCACCGGCTCAAGAGCTTAGCTTATAAAGTAACTAACAAATTGAGCTAAAAATAGCTCACATGCTATTAGGAACAAGGTAAACTACTGAAATTGCACCAAAAAACTCATATCGCTATGAAAAATAACCAAATAAGATTTCTATGAATGACAAGAAGTCTCAAAAGATTTAAAAACGTGACAAAATTAACAAAAATATCATTTTTTTTACATAAATGATAAAGGAATTTTGTATTTAGCAAACAACTTGTGCATTTTATTTTAAATTCAATCATTCACAAAAAATATTGAAAAAATTCCTTGACAAATCACCAAATTTTAACTATGACAAAGTCTCTTTTTTCTAATAATACTTACAAAAAATCGCATCGAAATCTAATATCTAAAGTATTTTATGAAAAAATATAACTAATATCCGGTTAGTTTTCTCACTTTTTAAATCTTTTGGAGCTTATTTGTTATCTTTCCAGGTTATTTTTATTAGTGGCATAAACTTTCGAGTACCATCTTGGAAGTTTATTTTTGGGAAAGTATGCAGATGTTAAACAAAAGGAGTTGTCGCCTTCTCTTAATGCAACAAGG
Source organism: Arachis ipaensis (assembly GCF_059453495.1). NCBI lineage: Eukaryota > Viridiplantae > Streptophyta > Magnoliopsida > Fabales > Fabaceae > Arachis > Arachis ipaensis. Next base: position 324,541 of record NC_142437.1, read on the forward strand.
AAACTAAATGAACAAGATATAGCATTAGTTTCAAATAGAACATTTGCTTCATACCATATATAGCTTCCATGTTATTCTCCTTTACAAGCGTACATCTTGCAAGTTATGTTCACCGTATTGTGATGCTTTGAATTGGTAGCATTCTTGGACTATCATGTCACCTTAACCCTATATATTCCCATATATTATTGGAGGATAGATTCACCCTTGACCAAGTAGGTAGATGCATTTGCATTAGTTGCATTCCACAACTCTCTTTTCATTATATCCTTTGGTCTTCTTATCTTTAGCATGAGGACATGCATGGTTTAAGTGTGGGGAGGTTTGATAAACCCTAATTTTGTGGTTTATCTTGTGCTGATTTGAGGGGATTTTGTCAATATTTTCCACACTTATCCACTTGAATTGCATGGTTTTGTATCTCCATCCGTGTTTGATCTTGTGATTGAAAACATGCTTATTTGAGCCGGAATTGCTATATTTTGATCTCTTCTATTACCACTCGATGCCGTGACGTATTTGTTTAGTGATTTTATAGTTTCCAGGGCAGGATTGGTCTAGAAGAGGAGAAGGAAGCATGCACAAGTGAAGAAACATGGAGGTTTGGAGCCTTGGAGTTCAGTCATCAACGCGCACGCGCACCTGGCGCGTACGCGTGGATGCGTACTATTGTGGCCACTCGCATATAGCTGACGCTCCCATGCACATTGGAAGAATCGTCATCAGCACACACGCGTACTGTGCGCATACGCGTGGATTCAGGAGCTCATCGGCGCACGCACGCACCTGGCGCGCACGCGTCGCGACCAGCACGTGACCTCATTAATGAAATCGTGGCTAGCGATTTCTGAGGCCTGGAGGGACCCAATTGAAGGCTAGCTCTGCATGGAAATGACCCATGGATTGTAGGAGCAATGGGGGATCACACATTAGACACTTAGACACATTTTGAGTTTTTGGGTAGTTTTTGTTCATCTAGAGAGGAACCCTTCTTCCTCCCTAAATCTAGCTTGATTTTGATCTCCCATTGTGAAATTACTGGATTGGATCTTGTTGTTTGATACTCTTGTTTACTCAATTTGAATCCTCTAGTGTTATTTTGTTTAGATCTTATCTTGATTGTGTTGTCTTATTGCTTTTCAATTTTCTACCCCAATTCATGAACATTGTGGGTGTTGATTTCTATGAATATGTTGATGCTTCTTGTGATTGCTAGTGTTAATTATGTAGTTTCTATAGATGATTGTTAGTGGGTCCTCATAATTCTCAATTTAATTGTAATTTGAACATGTCTCTAGTTAGTGCATTCTATGTGTTTGATGAAATGTTTGCTTTAATTATGGAGTAGTTTCTTTTACTCTTGGTCTAAGTTATGAGAATTGGGTGACCTTGAGTCATTGGGTCTCATTGGATTGTTGATTGGAGAACCCTTAGTGACCAAATTGACACCCATTAACACCAACCCACTACTAATTAGTAGATTGGTTGGGACTTATGGGTTGAAATTGGTCAAACCACTTGACGTACCTCAACCCTAGGAGTAAATGTTACGTACTTAAGGTTCTTTGAGGTAGACTTAGTGAGTTTGGTTCGTCACAATTGGCTAATTATAGTTGAAGACAAGGATAGAGACCCCAATTCCCATGCTTAGTCAAGAGTACCTTTGATTCATATTTGAAAAACCAAAATTCTTAGTTGCTAGTTCTTGATTTAGTTAATTGCTTAAATTTAGAGTTTCTTGCATTTTAAGATTTCTTGCATGACAAGCTTGGTAGTTAATTTTCATCACCATGATTCTCAACCCCGTATTTCTGATCAATGCTAAAGCACATGCTTTTCCATTCTTCGTGAGATGACCCGGAGTCTAAATACTCCGGTTACATTCTTATTTGGGGTTAGCACTTGTGACAACTGATAGGCGAATTTGTGATCTCAATGGCAATTGTTGTTCGTTCCCTCCCTGGCAACGGCTCCAAAAACTTGGTGCACAATACCATGGTTCACACACATTCTTCACAACTTCGGACAACTAACCAGCAAGTGCACTGGGTCGTCCAAGTAATAAACCTTACGTGAGTAAGGGTCGATCCCACGGAGATTGTTGGTATGAAGCAAGCTATGGTCATCTTGTAGATCTTAGTCAGGCTGATTCAAATTGGTTGAGAGATTATAATATATTAAAAGATAAATAAAATAGGATAGAGATACTTATGTAAATCATTGGTGGGAGTTTCAGATAAGCGTATGGAGATGCTTGTTCCTTTTGAATCTCTGCTTTCCTTCTGTCTTGATCCAATCGTTCTTACTCCTTTCCATGGCAAGCTGTATGTTGGGGGATCACCGTTGTCAATGGCTACTGTCTGTCCTCTCAGTGAAAATGGTCCAGATGCGCTGTCACCGCACGGCTAATCATCTGTCGGTTCTCGATCATGTAGGAATAGGATTTACTATCCTTTTGCGTCTGTCACTACGCCCTACAGTCACGAGTTTGAAGCTCGTCACAGTCATTCAATCCCTGAATCCTACTCTTTAGACTTTCCGGATTCTCAAGAATGCTGCCAATGGATTCTAGCTTATACCACGAAGATTCTGATTAAGGAATCCAAGAGATATTCATTCAGGCTTGTTTGCATGTAGAACGAAGGTGGTTGTCAGGCACACGTTCATAAGTGAGAATGGTGATGAGCGTCACATAATCATCACATTCATCATGTTCTTGGGTGCGAATGGATATCTTAGAATAAGAATAAGCATGAATTGAATAGAAGAACAATAGTACTTTGCATTAATACTCGAGGTACAGCAGAGCTCCACACCTTAATCTATGGTGTGTAGAAACTCCACCGTTGAAAATATATAAGTGATGGTGGTCCAGGCATGGCCGAATGGCCAGCCCCCAATGTCTAAGAACTGAACGTCCAAGGATCCTCCCAAAAGGGGATTTTCCAAAAAGGAACTCCATACACAATAGTAAAAAGTTCTATTTATACTAAACTAGTTACTAGGGTTTATAGAAATAAGTCTAAGTGCAGAAATCCACTTCCAGGGCCCACTTTGGTGTGTGCTGGGGCTGAGACTTGAGCTTTACACGTGTTAGGCTTCTTCTGGAGTTAAACGCCAAGTTGTAACGTGTTTTTGGCGTTTAACTCTGGTTTGTGACGTGTTTGCATTGTCTAAACTTGAATAAAGTATGGACTATTATATATGGCTGGAAAGCCCTGGATGTCTAATTTCCAACGCAATTGAGAGCACGCCATTTGGAGTTCTGTAGCTCCAGAAAATCCATTTCGAGTATAGGGAGGTCAGAATCCAACAGCATCAGCAGTCTTTTTTCAGCATGAATCAGATTTTTGCTCAGATCCCTCAATTTCAGCCAGAAAATACCTGAAATCACAGAAAAACACAAAAACTCATAGTAAAGTCCAGAAATGTGAATTTTTCATAAAAACTAATAAAAACATCCCTAAAAATAGTTAGATCCTACTAAAAACTACCTAAAAACAATGCCAAAAAGCGTATAAATTATCCGCTCATCAACAACCACCCTTTCTTAATTTGGGATTGAGGATTAATTATCAGTTGGGCTATACTAACAACGGATGTATTTTGTGGAATTCCGAACCGGTATACCTTCCGTCAACTCTACCAAATTAATGGCGCCGTTGCTGGGGAATGAGTGCAACGTATGCCTTAGCATTGGTTATATGAATATGTAGATAGTGTGGATAGTTTACTTGTTTTCTCTATTTTTCTCTTAGTATAGATTTCTTGTGTACATGAGCTATGACTCTCAAGTTTGATGACTCGGTCCCAACCAAACGCTAGCTTAGCCGAGCTTGACTTAGAAATTGAAAGGACTTTATTGCATACTCGGCAAGCTAGGCGTCGGTTGGACTACGCGCCCAGTGTTTCGGCCTCACTTGAGGAACATACCGAACCACTAGACGGTTCCGAGCGACTTAGAGTCCATTACTTCTTATTCTTCTGTTGGCACTACTGATACATCTTCGCAATCAACAGGTGAACCTCGCATGGCGGAGCCACGTAGGATCACTTTGCATGAACAAGGAGCGCCGGACCTCATTCTGCCACCACTACAAACAAGATTTCCCAACCTTGACCGAAACTTTGAGTTGAAGAGTAGTCTGATCAACTTGTTTCCTAAGTACCATGGGCTTCCCGGTCAAGACCCCATTCGACATCTGAGAGATTTTCAAGCGGCTTGTGCTACGGCCCGGAGGCATGGGGCCAACGAAATTGCCATCATGGTTTACTCCTTCCCCTTTTCTCTTGAAGGGCAAGCGAAGGAATGGTACTACTCCCAACCGGATGAGATAGTGACCAATTGGGACTTCTTGAGAAGAGAGTTTCTAGACAAGTTCTTCCCGCCGGAAAAGATCGACTATATCCGGAAAGAGATCTCGGGCATAATGCAAAAGTATCAAGAGACTTTGTATGAGTATTGGAGCCGATTCAAGAGATTATTGGAGACTTGCCCCCACCATGGGTTGAGCACTCATCTACTCATAAGTTACTTCACCGGAGGTCTTTGTGTGGAAGATAGAAGGCTACTTACCGCATCTAGCGGTGGTCCCTTTCCAAGAACAAGACAGAGGCGGAAGCATAGAGCTTGATAAATGATGTCACCGAGGCTACTCAACACGTAAGGGTGAGAAGCAACCCCCTCAAGGGTATAGTGGAACCCTCTCCTTCTGAATCAAGTTTGACTAAGGTGCTTGGTGACATGACTACCATTCTCATCGAGATGCACAAACAGCAAAAGGAGTTCTATTCCATTCAAGCCGTTCAAGCTTCACCCCAAGTTCCCCAAATTGAAGGTCCTCTAAGGATTTGTGGCTTGTGTTCTAGCACCGTACATTACACGGATCAATGCCACCGAATTCAAGAGGACTACACCTTAGCCGTCGCTAATGTGAATTACAACAATCACCCACCCTACCAAAACCAAGGCCACAACAACTACTCTCATGGCAATAACTCCAATCAAGGGTGGAGGGATAATGCACAAGGGAACCATCAAGGTCAAAGATGGAACAACTCTTCTTCGCACCACAACAACAATTACCAATCTTCATCCCAACACCACCATAACAACAACAACTACCAAGCCAACCAAAACCAAAACAACTACCAAAAATACCAAGCACCACATCAAAGACAACAATCCAACCAAGCTTCTTCTGCTTCTACCAACCAAGTTGATAAGCTTAGAGCTATTGTGGAAAAGAATGAAGAAAATAGCAAAGCTCAATTTAATACTGTGAATGCCCAATTAGCTAACCTCACCGAGATGGTCTCAAGATTGGTTTTACCCTCTTCCAACAACATCCACCAACCCTCAAGCTCTTCAAACCTTCCATCCCAACCCCTTCCAAACCCAAAGGGCATACTCAACGCCATCACACTACGGTCGGGGACTACATTGGAGAAGATACCTCCTAGGGTCTTGGAAGACATTCAGGAGAAGGAAGTGGCTGTTGAAGCTCCACATGAAGAGGAGGAGGTGAGCACAAGGCAAGAAGAAGAAGAAATGAGCCTCAAGGAACCTAAGAGGAAAGCTACCACAGATGATCCCATTCCTATCCCATTCCCTTCAATGATAAAGAAAGCAAAGAAAGCTCCGGAATTCGATTTGAACATGCTCCAAGTGTTCAAGAAGGTTGAGGTAACCATCCCACTTCTTGATGCTATACAACAAATTCTGAAGTATGCAAAATTTTTGAAGGACTTGTGTACACATAAAGATAGGATTGGTGAACTAGAAATGTTGTCTTTGGGCAATTCTATTTCTGCATTGATGAAGCCTATTCTTGAAAAGTTTGATGACCCCGGGCCTTGTCTGGTTTCTTGTTGTATTGGTAGAGTTATTTTTCCTGATTGTATGTGTGATCTAGGAGCTTGTGTGAGTATTATGCCGCTCTCAGTTTTTGCAAGGTTGAACTTGGCTCCATTGAAAAGGTTGGCCGCTCGATTTGCCTTAGCCGACAAGAGTATAATTACTGTGATGGGTATAGCCTAAGATGTACTCGTAGCAATCAAGGATTTGGTGTTTCCGGTCGATTTTTACATTCTTGAAATGCCACTAACAGAGGGTAGAAGCTCTTCCTCTGTTCTACTTGGTAGACCCTTCCTTAAAACTTCCAAATTCAAGTTAGATGCCTACACCGGCAGATATTCTTTTGAGGTTGGGGATACGATGATTAAGTTCAACTTGGAGAAAGCCATGAAACACCCACCAGAAGAGCATTCCGTTCTCCGATGTGATGTAATTGATGAGGTGGTAGCGGAAGTGCAAAGCGAAGATCATGACGAGCTATGTTACGCTACTATTAAAGAGAAGGATAATCATGATGAACAAAGGGAAATGGTTGAAGATGAATCCTATGAGCTCAGTGAAAAAGAACCTCAATTGGAAGCAAAAAGTGAACTGAAACCTCTTCCGTCTCATTTGAAGTATGCGTTCCTTGGGAACAATTAAGAGTTTCCGGTCATTATTGCTAGTGAGCTCTCTAGTCACGAAGAGGAGAAGCTCCTAGAAGTCCTGAGGAAACACAAGAGAGCAATCGGTTGGAGCTTAGCCGATATTGTGGGAATTGATCCACAAATGTGCATGCATCGCATTTTTCTATAAGAAGGAGCTCGGCTGGTTAGACAACCGCAAAGACGACTTAACCCAACTATCCTTGACGTGGTAAAGAAGGAAGTCACGAGCCTACTTGATGCAAGTATCATATACCTGATTTTTGATAGTGAATGGGTAAGTCTGGTCCAGGTCGTTCCAAAGAAATCTGGCATCACCGCTGTAAAGAATAAAGATGGTGAAGTGGTCACCACAAGAGTACAAAATGCATGGCGAGTGTGCATCGATTATAGGAGGTTGAACGCTACAACTAGGAAGGACCACTATCCTTTGTCGTTCATCGACCAGATACTAGACCGACTTGTGGGTAAATCCCATTATTGCTTTCTTGATGGCTATACTGGATATTTCCAGATTCACATCGCTCCTGAGGATCAGGAAAAGACCACATTTACTTGTCCCTTTGGCACCTTTGCCTACAAAAGGATGCCATTCGGGCTATGCAATGCACCCACCACATTTCAGCGGTGTATGATGAGTGTCTTTTCCGATCTTATGGAGAGTTGTATGGAAGTCTTTATGGACAACTTCAGTGTGCACGGAACTTCATTTGATAGTTGTTTGGAGAACTTGGCCAAGGTCCTAGCTAGGTGTGTTGATACTAACCTTGTCTTGAATTTTGAAAACTGTCACTTCATGGTTAGACAAGGTATAGTATTAGGACACGTAGTTTCCGACAAAGGAATTTCTGTAGACCCGGCCAAGGTGAATGTCATTACCGGTTTATCTCACCCCTCATCTGTGAGGGAGGTCCGTTCTTTTTTGGGGCATGCAGGATTCTATAGGCGCTTCATCAAGAATTTTAGCAAAATTGCATTGCCATTGTCGCGCCTACTCCAAAAGGACGTGGACTTTGAGTTTGATAGTGCTTGTGTGGACGCATTTGAGGAGTTAAAGAGAGCACTTACCACAGCACTGATTGTGAGGGGCCCTGACTGGACGTAGCCATTCGAGATCATGTGCGATGCGTCAAATCATGCCGTAGGTGCCGCGCTAGCACAGCGCGATGGTAAGCTCCCCTATATCATCGCTTACTCCTCAAAGACGTTGGATGCGGCACAATCCAACTATACCACTACCGAGAAAGAGCTTTTAGCCGTTGTTTATGCTTTGGATAAGTTTCGATCTTACTTGCTAGGCTCTAAGATAGTGGTATACACGGATCATGCTGCCTTGAAATATTTATTGACAAAGACTGAGTCAAAACCCAGGCTCATACGTTGGATCTTGCTTTTGCAAGAATTCAACATTGAGATTAGGGACCGGAGTGGATCACAAAATTTAGTTGCGGATCATTTAAGCCGCTTGGAAAATATTAAGTATGATCCATTTCCGATCAATGACTCATTCCCTTTAGAAGGTTTGCATGCTGTTTCGGATAGTTTTCCTTAGTTTGCCCCCATGGCGAACTACTTGGTTGCTAAGATTTACCCTGCCAACTTTTCCAAACACCAAAGAGATAAGTTGAGGAGTGATTCCAAATATTATATTTGGGATGACCCCCACTTATGGAGGAGAGGAGTAGACCAAGTAATTCGCAGATGTGTTCCAGAATCTGAAATCCAATCAATTCTTGAATCTTGTCACTCGTCCGAGTTTGGTGGCCACTTTTGCCCACAACAGACGGCGAAAAAAGTTTTGGATTGTGGATTCTGGTGGCCCACGCTGTTCAAGGATGCTAACCAATTTTGTGTGTCGTGTCACCAATGTCAAAAGTCGGGGAATGCATCTCAAAGGGATGAAATGCCTCAACAACCCATGCTATTTTGCGAAATCTTTGATGTATGGGGCATAGACTTTATGGGACCATTTTCCAACTCAAGTGGGTACTTGTATATCCTGTTAGAAATTGACTACGTCTCAAAGTGGGTAGAAGCGATACCTACTTGCCTTGATGACGCCAATGCTGTGATTTCTTTCATTAGAAATAATATTGTGTGCCGTTATGGGTTGCCACGAGCAATCGTGAGCGACCAAGGTTCCCATTTTTGTAACAGAAAAGTAGAAGCACTACTCAAGCGCTATGGGATAGCACATAAGGTTTCAACTGCATATCACCCCAAACAAATGGGCAAGCAGAAGTGTCCAACCGAGAGATTAAGCGAATCCTGGAGAAAGTGGTAAACCCACAAGGAAGGACTGGAGCACTCGGTTAGGAGATGCATTGTGGGCATACAGGACGGCCTACAAGACAGCGTTAGGGATGAGCCCCTTTCGGGTCGTCTATGGTAAGGCATGCCACCTCCCGGTGGAAGTTGAACACAAAGCCTATTGGGCAGTGAAGCAGTGTAATATGGACATCACCAAGGTGGGTGTAGCCCGAAAATTGCAGTTAGAGGAGCTTGAATATCTTAGAATAGAGGCATATGAAAATGCCCGGATCTACAAGGAAAAGACTAAGACATTCCATGACCACCACATTCGGAAGAAAGATTTTCAAGAAGGTGACGAAGTTCTCCTCTACAACTCGAGGCTCAGATTCATGCCTGGAAAGCTCTGTTTAAGATGGGAAGGTCCCTTTAAGGTGAAGGAAGTTAAACCCTATGGTATAGTGGAGCTGTTTGATCCTCAAAGTAAGACAACCTTCAAGGTGAATGGCCATAGAGTAAAGAAGTACCATGGCTACAAATCACCCAAGGAAGTGGAAGTGCTCCTCCTGGAGGATGCACCAAAAGAAGAGGAAGCTTGAGCACAAGATCGTCCAACTTAAGGATGTAAAAGAAAAGTGCTGGGTGGGAGACACCTGATGAGCGGATATTTTATACGCTTTTTGGGGTTAATTTCATATAGTTTTTAGGATGTTTTAGTTAGTTTTTTGTTTAATTCTATTAGTTTTTAGGAAAAAATTCATATTTCTGGACTTTACTATGAGTTGTGTGTTTTTCTGTAATTTCAGGTATTTTTCTGGTTGAAATTGAAGGAGCTGAGCAAAAATCTGATTCAGGCTGAAAAAGGACTGCTGATGCTGTTGGATTCTGACCTCCCTGCACTCAAAGTGGATTTTCTGGAGCTACAGAACTCGAAATGGCGTGCTTCTAATTGCGTTGGAAAGTAGACATCCAGGGATTTCCAGCAATATATAATAGTCCATACTTTTCACAAGGATAGACGACGTAAACTGGCGTTCAACGCCAGTCCTCTGCCCAAAACTTTAAGTTTGGTGTTTTCTTGTTGATTTCTCTGTGTTTTTCGAAAATTTTAGTTTGGTTTTCTAAAAATTTTAAGTTTGGTGTTCTTCCTTCGTGTTACTGTGTTCTTGTGAATCTTCAAAGTATTCTTGAGTTTTCCTTGTGTCTTGATCTTAAAATTTTTAAGTTTGGTGTTCCTTGGTGTTTTCCCCTCCAAAATTTTCGAAAACAAGGAGCATTAGATCTAAAAATTTTAAATCTTGTGCTATCTTATTGTTTTTCTCTCTCCTCTTTAAATTCAAAAATATATTTTCTCTCTGTTTTAAAAGCAAATTTTCGAATTCTATTTCAAAAATTCAGATTTTTATTTCAAAATTTAAAACCTTTTTCAAAAAAATCATCATATCTTTTTCAAAACTTCCTAACCATTTTCTCTCTCCTCAATTTTTCGAAAATTTCACCCATTTTTATTTATTATTATTTTATTTTCGAAATAAATTAATAAATAAATAAATAAAAATATTTTTTTTCTATTTTACATCATCTCCCTTTCTCCATCATGGACCTAAGCGGAAATGAACAGTCCAGGAGGACTCTGGGGTCATATTCTAACCCCTCTACTGCTTCATATGGGAGTAGCATTTGCATACCCTCCATTGGAGTCAGTAGCTTTGAGTTGAATCCTCAGCTCATTATCATGGTGCAGCAGAGTTTCCAGTATTCCGGTCTTCCACAGGAAGAACCTACAGAATTTCTGGCACAGTTTCTACAGATTGCTGACACAGTACATGATAAAGAAATAGATCAGGATGTCTACAGACTATTACTGTTTTCATTTGTTGTAAAAGATCAAGCTAAGAGGTGGTTAAATAACCAACCTAAAGCCAACATAAGGACATGGAAACAGCTAACAGAAAAATTCCTGAATCAGTATTTCCCTCCAAAAAGGATGACACAGCTAAGGCTGGACATCCAAGGCTTCAAGCAAGGAGATAATGAATCTCTTTATGATGCCTGGGAGAGATACAGAGAGATGCTACGAAAATGCCCCTCTGAAATGTTTTCAGAGTGGGTTCAGTTAGACATCTTCTACTATGGGCTTGCAGAAGGAGCTCAGATGTCTCTGGATTACTCAGCTGGTGGATCTATCCACATGAGAAAGACAATTGAAGAGGCTCAAGAGCTCATTGATACAGTTGCCAGGAATCAGCATCTGTATCTAAGCAGTGACCCTTCCATGAAAGAAGAGGTTAAAACAGCAACTGCTGAACTCAGTCCTGTAAAACAAGCTGCTGAATTCAATCAGCAATTGGACTTCCTAACAAAGCAGTTAACCGAATTCAAGGATAGACTACAAGAGACAAGGATGGCTAATATACATATGGAAGAACAGTTTAGGCAAACAAAGCAGCAGCTGTCAAGATAAATAACAGAAGAATGCCAAGCAGTTCAATTAAGAAGTGGGAAAACATTAAATGCCCCACCTCAAGGCAGCAAAAAGCTAAGAAATGAGCAAACCACCTAAGATTCACCTGAGGACTATAAGAGCCCAGGGAGAAATAATTCTGGCGTTAAAACGCCAGAAAATTGGTGGAAGGCTGGCGCTGAACGCCCAGACCATGCCCAAAACTGGCGTTCAACGCCAGAAACAAGGCAGGATTGGCGTTCAACGCCAGAAATGGACAAGGATCTGGCGTTGAACGCCCAAAATGGGCAGGATCTGGCGCTGAACGCCCAAAATGGGCACAATTCTGGCGTTCAAACGCCAGGAACAGACAAGGAGTTGGCGCCCAACATCACTCCAGCTTCTACTTCTGGCACTCAATTGCCAGTGAGGGATCAGACACACACAAATGCTGATAACAACCCCTCTAAAAAGGCTTCTTCAACCACTTCTGTAGGCAATAAACCTGCAGCAACTAAGGTTGAAGAATATAAAGCCAAGATACCTTATCCTCAAAAACTCCGGAAAGAGGAGCAGGATAAGCAATTTGCTCGCTTTGCAGATTATCTCAGGACTCTTGAAATAAAGATTCCATTTGCAGAAGCACTTGAGCAAATACCTTCTTATGCCAAGTTCATGAAAGAGATCTTGAGTCATAAGAAGGATTGGAGAGAAACAGAAAGAGTTCTCCTTACTGAAGAATGCAGTGCAGTCATTCTGAAGAGCTTTCCTGGAAAGCTTAAAGACCCTGGGAGTTTTCTGATACCATGCATATTGGAAGATAATTGTACCAAGACATCTTTATGTGATCTTGGGGCAAGCATCAACCTAATACCTGCATCCACTGTCAGAAAGCTTGGCTTAGCTGACGAAGTTAAACCAACCCGGATATGTCTCCAACTTGCTGATGGCTCCACTAAATACCCATCAGGCGTGATTGAAGACATGATAGTCAGAGTTGGGCCATTCGCCTTTCCCACTGACTTTGTTGTGCTGGAAATGGAGGAGCACAAGAGTGCTACTCTCATTCTAGGAAGACCCTTCCTAGCAACTGGATTCAGAGGACATGAAAGAGCCTCTGAAATTTCTTCTGGAAGAGGAAAAACCTCCTAAACCCGAGCTCAAGCCATTACCACCATCCTTGAAATATGTATTTCTAGGAGAAGGTGACACTTTTCCAGTGATCATAAGCTCTGCTTTAAATTCACAGGAAGAGGAAGCACTTATTCAGGTGCTAAGGACACACAAGACAGCTCTTGGGTGGTCCATAGGTGACCTTAAGGGCATAAGCCCAGCTAGATGCATGCACAAAATCCTATTGGAGGATAATGCTAAACCAGTGGTTCAACCACAGAGGCGGCTAAATCCAGCCATGAAGGAAGTGGTGCAGAAAGAGGTCACCAAATTACTAGAGGTTGGGATTATTTATCCTATTTCTGATAGCCCCTGGGTGAGCCCTGTCCAAGTCGTCCCAAAAAAGGGAGGCATGACAGTGATTCATAATGAAAAAAATGAACTGGTTCCTACAAGAACAGTTACAGGATGGCGCATGTGTATTGACTACAGAAGGCTCAATACAGCCACCAGAAAGGATCATTTTCCTTTACCATTCATAGACTAGATGCTAGAAAGACTGGCAGGTCATGAGTATTACTGCTTTTTGGATGGCTACTCAGGCTATAACCAGATTGCAGTAGATCCCCAGGATCAAGAGAAAACAACATTCACATGTCCATCTGGAGTGTTTGCTTATAGAAGGATGCCATTCGGGCTGTGTAATGCGCCTGCAACCTTCCAGAGATGCATGCTCTCTATTTTCTCTGATATGGTGGAAAAATTTCTGGAAGTCTTCATGGATGACTTCTCAGTATATGGAGACTCATTCAGCTCCTGTCTTGATCACCTGAAACTTGTTCTGAAAAGATGCCAAGAGACCAACCTAGTTTTAAACTGGGAAAAATGTCACTTCATGGTGACTGAAGGGATTGTTCTTGGGCATAAAATCTCAAACAAGGGAATACAGGTGGATCAAGCAAAGATAGAGGTAATTGAAAAATTACCACCACCTGCCAATGTTAAGGCAATCAGAAGCTTTCTGGGGCTTGCAGGATTCTATAGGAGGTTTATAAAGGATTTTTCAAAAATCGCAAAACCTCTAAGCAACCTGCTAGCTGCTGACACGCCATTTGTGTTTGACACAGAGTGCCTGCAGGCGTTTGAAACGCTGAAAGCTAAGCTGGTCACAGCACCAGTTATCTCTGCACCAGACTGGACATTACCATTTGAGCTAATGTGTGATGCCAGTGATCACGCCATTGGTGCAGTGTTAGGACAGAGGCATGACAAGCTTCTGCACATCATTTATTATGCTAGTCGCGTTTTAAATGATGCCCAGAAAAATTACACAACCACAGAAAAAGAATTACTTGCAGTGGTTTATGCCATTGACAAGTTCAGATCATACTTAGTAGGATCAAAAGTGATTGTGTATATTGACCATGCTGCTCTTAAATATCTACTCACAAAGCAGGATTCAAAACCCAGGCTCATCAGATGGGTGTTGCTTCTGCAAGAGTTTGATATAGAAATAAGAGACAGAAAAGGGACAGAGAACCAAGTGGCTGATCATCTGTCCCGGATAGAGCCAATAGAAGGGACGCCCCTCCCCTCTCTTGAGATCTCTGAGACTTTTCCGGATGAGCATCTATTTGCCATTCAGGAAGCACCATGGTTTGCCGATATTGCAAACTATAAAGCTGCAAGGTTCATACCCAAAGAGTACAACAGTATACAAAAGAAAAAATTAATCACTGATGCAAAGTACTACTTGTGGGATGAACCCTATCTCTTTAAGAGATGTGCAGACGGAATAATCCGTAGGTGTGTGCCTAAAGAAGAAGCACAGAGGATCCTATGGCATTGCCATGGATCACAATATGGAGGCCATTTCGGAGGTGAGCGAACAGCCACCAAGGTCCTCCAATGTGGCTTCTATTGGCCCATACTCTATAAAGATTCCCGAGAGTTTGTACGTAACTGTGACAGTTGCCAAAGAGCTGGCAATCTGCCTCATGGTTACGCCATGCCTCAACAAGGGATCTTGGAGATTGAGTTGTTTGACGTATGGGGAATTGATTTCATGGGACCTTTCCCACCATCATACTCAAACACTTATATTCTGGTGGTAGTTGACTATGTATCAAAATGGGTTGAGGCCATTGCCACACCCAACAATGATACTAAAACAGTGCTGAAGTTCCTCCAGAAACATATCTTTAGCAGGTTTGGTGTCCCTAGAGTACTAATTAGTGATGGGGGCACTCACTTCTGCAATAAACAGCTTTACTCTGCCATGGTTCGGTATGGAATTCGCCATAAAGTGGCCACTCCATATCATCCACAAACTAATGGGCAAGCTGAAGTCTCTAACAGAGAATTAAAGAGAATCCTAGAACGGACAGTAAGTACCCGTAGAAAGGATTGGGCACGGAGCTTGGATGATGCTCTGTGGGCTTACAGAACAGCATTCAAGACCCCTATAGGGACTTCTCCATACCAACTTGTGTATGGTAAGGCATGTCACCTGCCCGTGGAACTGGAACATAAAGCCTACTGGGCAACCAGATTCCTAAACTTTGATGCCAAGTTAGCAGGAGAAAAAAGATTGCTCCAGCTAAATGAGCTAGAGGAATTCAGATTCACAGCTTTCGAAAATGTCAAGCTTTATAAAGAGAAATAAAAAAAATGGCATGACAGAAAGCTGTCATCTAGAATCTTTGAACCAGGACAGAAGGTTCTGCTGTTTAACTCTAGACTCAGGCTATTCCCCGGGAAATTGAAATCCCGGTGGAGGGGACCATACGTGATTACAAGTGTATCACCATATGGTTATGTGGAGCTTCAAGATATTGATTCTGACAAGAGGTTCACTGTCAATGGACAGAGAATCAAGCATTATCTTGAAGGCAACGTTGAGCAAGAATGCTCAAGGCTGAAGCTAGATTAAAAGCTCAGCAAAGTCCAGCTAAAGACAATAAAGAAGCGCTTGCTGGGAGGCAACCCAGCCATGGGGCATCAATCCTCTAAGCATTTTGCCCGATTTTTATTTTTATTTGTTTATATAAAATTCATTGAGACTAAGGTAAATCATTATTTTCATAAATCCACAGGGTTACAGAAGGAATCTACACACAAAACAGAGATAGGGAGCTCACTGGCAAGAAAACGCCAGTGAAGGCCATTTTGGGCGTTCAGCGCCCAAAATGGGCATCCAGTGGGCGCTGAACGCCAGGAAGGATAGCAATCTGGCGTTCAACGCCAGAAAAGGGCAACAACTGGGCGTTGAACGCCCAGGAGTGCAGCATTTGGGCGCTGAACGCCCAAAACAGGCAGTGTTTGGGCGTTCAAACGCCAGGATGGCAGGGAAGAGCCAAATTCATTTTTTTCCACACATATTTCCATTCTAATTTCAAAATTTTATGTTTCAATACATGATTTCTTGCATAAACATGTCAAGAACCCTGATTTCTAAAAACTTTAATTTCTAAAAATTCCTCTTTCAAAATATCAAATATATCTTAATCCATAAGCACAACCCTCTTTGCAAATTCAATCCAACTCCTTTCAAATATTTTCTAAAAACAAATCTATCTTTTTCACTCTAAAATATTTTCAATATCTTTTTCAAATCTCCATATTATCTTTTTCAAAATCTAGATTCATCTTTTTCAAAAATCTATCATATCTTCTCAATTTTAAACTATATCTTCTATCTTATCTTTTTCAAATCAATCTTTTTATCTTATCTTTTCCAATTTTTCGAAAACCCCCCCATCCCTTTAAATATGGGTTCGGCCTCCCTCCTCCTCAATCAACAATTGCACCTAGCTCTCCTTCCATCCCTCTCCTTTCTTTTCTTTTGCTTGAGGACAAGCAAACCTCTAAGTTTGGTGTGTTTATCCGAGATCACTAAGATCATGGCTCCTAAAGGAAAACAACCCACTCCAAGAGGCAAGAAAGAGAGCGTTCCAAAACCACTTTGGAATCAAGGGAAGTTCTTATCTAAAGAACATTCAGACCATTATTACAAAATAATGGGTCTGAGATTAGTGATCCCGGAAGTTAGATTCAATCTGAAAGAAGATGAATATCCGGAGATCCAGGAGCAAATTCGAATCAGGAACTGGGAACTCCTAGCTAATCCTGAAACGAAAGTGGGGAGGAACATGGTCCAGGAGTTCTATGCTAATATGTGGCAAACTGACAAGCAGAAACTATCTGGGACTGCTCTCTATGACTATCGGACCGTGGTCAGAGGAAAGATTGTTCATACTCACCCTGACAAGATCAGGGAGATCTTAAAGCTACCTCAGCTGAAAGATGATCCAGACTCATTCAATAGGAGAATGATGAGAACAGACAAGGGCCTGGACAAGATTCTAGAGGACATATGTATCCCTGGAGCCAGGTGGACCACCAACACAAAGGGTGTCCCAAATCAACTCAAGAGAGAAGATCTCAAACCAGTCGCCAGAGGATGGCTGGACTTCATTGGGCATTCTCTGCTGCCCACCAGCAACCGTTCTGAGGTCACTGTTAAAAGAGCAGTGATGATCCATTGCATCATGATGGGAAAAGAAGTGGAAGTCCATTAGCTGATCTCAGCTGAACTCTACAAAATTGCTAACAAAAATTCTAAAGAGGCCAGGTTGGCTTATCCAAGCGTGATCTCTCTGCTCTGCAAGGATGCTGGAGTAAGGATGGGAATAACTGAGTATATCTCAGTTGAGAAGCCAATCACCAAAGCATCAATGGAAAAACAACAAGCACAGGATGATCCCATCAAGAAGAAAACACAGGAATTTCTCCCAGAGATCCTTCAGTCTGAATACTGGGAGTATCTTGAGACGTCTGTTACCAAGATACGGGAAGCTATGGAACAAATCATAAAAGAACAAAAGGAACACGGTCAAATTCTCACCTATATGTTTAAAGAACAAGAGGAGCAAGGGCGTGACTTAAGGGACTTGAAGCGCCAGAAAGTATCTCTTGCAGGACCAAGCACCCCAAGGATCAGAGGAACCCCCGTTCCCCCAGAATAAAGGTTGTTAATTTCCAATTTCTGCCTTAACTCTGTGATAGTGTCCTTATAGAAGTTTACCTTAGGAGTCATATAGTAGTAATTAGTATCTATTTTGATTTTATCTCCAATTAAGCTATAGTTTATTTTTCTCATCATTAGCAAACATGAATAAAGTAGTAGATCTTTTGAATAAGAGGCAATAAAATTTCGAGTTTTAATAAGAGAAATTCTAATTAGTTAAATGTGGTGGCAATGATTTCTGTCTTCTGAATGAATGCTTGAACAGTGCATATGTCTTTTGAATTTGTTGCTTAAGACTGTTAAATATGTTGGCTCTTGAAAGAATGATGAACATGAGACATGTTATTGATCATCTGAAAAATCATAAAAATGATTCTTGAAGCAAGAAAAAGTAGCGAAAAAAATAGAAAGAAAAAGAAAAAGCAAGCAGAAAAAGCCAAAGCTCTTAAAACCAAGAGGCAAGAGCAAAGAGCCAATAGCCCTTAAAACTAAAAGGCAAGGGTAATAAAAAGGATCCCAAGGCTTTGAGCATCAGTGGATAGGAGGGCCAAGAAGGAATAAAATCCTGGCCTAAGCGGCTAAACCAAGCTGTCCCTAACCATGTGCTTGTGGCGTGAAGGTGTCAAGTGAAAACTTGAGACTGAGCGGTTAAAGTCAAGGTCCAAAGCAAAAAGAAGAGTGTGCTTAAGAACTCTGGACACCTCTAATTGGGGACTTTAGCAAAGCTGAGTCACAATCTGAAAAGGTTCACCCAGTTATGTGTCTGTGGCATTTATGTATCCGGTGGTAATACTGGAAAACAAAGTGCTTAGGGCCACGGCCAAGACTCATAAAATAGCTGTGTTCAAGAATCATCACGCTGAAATAAGAGAATCAATAACACTATCTGAATTCAGAGTTCCTATAGATGCCAATCACTCTGAGCTTCAATGGATAAAGTGAGATGCCAAAACTGTTCAGAAGCAAAAAGCTACTAGCCTCGCTCATCTAATTAGAATCTGAGCTTCATTCAAAAACTTTGAGATATTATTGCTTCTCAACCTATTAGTCTTCTATTTTATTTGTCTAGTTGCTTGAGGACAAGCAACAGTTTAAGTTTGGTGTTGTGATGAGCGGATATTTTATACGCTTTTTGGGGTTAATTTCATATAGTTTTTAGGATGTTTTAGTTAGTTTTTAGTTTAATTCTATTAGTTTTTAGGAAAAAATTCATATTTCTGGACTTTACTATGAGTTGTATGTTTTTCTGTAATTTCAGGTATTTTTCTGGCTGAAATTGAAGGAGCTGAGCAAAAATCTTATTCAGGCTGAAAAAGGACTACTGATGCTGTTGGATTCTGACCTCCCTGCACTCAAAGTGGATTTTCTGGAGCTACAGAACTTGAAATGGCGCGCTTCCAATTGCGTTGGAAAGTAGACATCCAGGGATTTCCAGCAATATATAATAGTCCATACTTTGCACAAGGATAGATGACGTAAACTGGCATTCAACGCCAGTCCTCTGCCCAATTCTGGCGTCCAGCGCCAGAAAAGGATCAAAAGTTGGAGTTCAACGCCAGAAATGGATCCAAACCTGGCGTTGAACGCCCAAAACAGCCTTATGCACGTGAATTGCTTAAGTCTCAGCCCCAGCACACACCAAGTGGGCCCCAGAAGTGGATCTCTGCACCATCTGTTACAGTTTACTCATTTTCTGTAAACCTAGGCTACTAGTTTAGTATTTAAACAACTTTTAGAGATTTATTTTGTATCTCATAACATTTTAGATCTGAACTTTGTACTCTTTGACGGCATGAGTCTCTAAACTCCATTGTTGGGGGTGAGGAGCTCTGCTGTGTCTCGATGAATTAATGCAAGTATTTCTGTTTTCCATTCAAACACGCTTGTTCCTATCTAAGATGTTCATTCGCGCCTAACTGTGATAGAGGTGATGATCTGTGACACTCATCACCTTCCTCAAACCATGAACGTGTGCCTGACAACCACCTCCGTTCTATATCTGATTGAATGAGTATCTCTTAGATTCCTTAACCAGAATCTCCGTGGTATAAGCTAGATTGATGGCGGCATTCATGAGAATCCGGAAAGTCTAAACCTTGTCTGTGGTATTTCGAGTAGGATTCTGGGATTGGATGGCTGTGACGAACTTCAAACTCACGAGTGCTGGGCGTAGTGACAGACGCAAAAGGATAGCAGATCCTATTCCGGTATGACTGAGAACCTGCAGATGATCAGCCGTGCGGTGACAGCGCACTTGGAATCTTTTCACTGGAAGGATGGATGGTAGCCATTGACAACGGTGATCCACCTACACACAGCTTGCAATAGGGGGACATGCGTGCGTGAATCAGAAGACAGAGGAAAGCAGAGATTCAGAAGACAAAGCATCTCCAAAACTCCAACATATTCTCCATTACTGCATAACAAGTAACCTTTAATTTATGCTCTTTTGGTTATTCGCAATTCAACTGATAAATATAATTGACTTCCTGACTAAGATTTATAAAATAACCATAGATTGCTTCAAACCAACAATCTCTGTGGGATTCGACCCTTACTCACGTAAGGTATACCTTGGACGACCCAGTGCACTTGTTGGTTAGTGGTACGAGTTGTGAAAAGTGTGATTCACAATTCGTGCACCAACACCCCACCGTGGTATGTTCGTTCTTGTATATACTTTCTTGTTTCTAGCTTAGATACTTGTGAATTCCATGATTTTTTATGATTGTTGAGCTTGTTTTGATATATGTTGATATGATAGGTATAGTTGAATTTGTTTGAATGTTGTGATACTCATTAGGATTTTGTCAACCTTGGCAATCTTTGTTGTGTTGGTTGTGTTGTTGAAATACTTCATCTTGAGTGTTGTATGATTTTGTGAGTGTTTTCTCAACCTATCTAGTTGATTGTATGCCAAGAGTATGTTAAATTACATTTTCTTTTTCCTGTGTTGTTAAAAAAAAACAAAAAAACAAAAAAAAAGAAGGGGAAATTGGGCATCCGCGCGCCAGCGTGCCGTGCGCGTGCGTGCCGGTGGTGCATTTATACTCTGGTATAAAAAACCAGAGAGTTGTGCCTCTTTTGTGCCCACTTCATGTCAGGCGGCCCACGCGCAAGCGTACGTGGCGCCTGCGCGCAACCCTGCTGTCTCGTTATCGACGCGCAAGCGCACAGTGCGTGTGCGTCGTGTGTGTATTCTGAGCTCTCTGGTACAAAAATCAGAGAGTTGTGCCAAAGTCGTGCCTGCTCTGTGCCCACGACCTGACGCGCAAGTGCACCTGGCGCGTCAGCGTCGGTCGCCACCCTCTTCATACGCGCGAACGCGCACTGTGCGTGTCCGCGTCGCTTATGCCGCACGCCAACTCTGGTACAACAACCAGAGAGTTAGGCCTACTCTGGGCCTACCCCGTGCCAATCTTAGCGCGTACGTGCAAGGGACGCGCACGCGTCCCTTGCCCAACCCTTATCGGTGCGCTAGCGCGCTATGCGCGCGCGCGCCGGCCACGCAGCCCAGCTTTAAACTGCGCGCCCCTGCTTCGTCCCTCCTCTCATCTCTTTTCTAATTCTCTCTTCTTCCACTACTTACTCTTTCCTCTTCTTCCATACTTCACTTACATTGTCTCTGGTCACCCACTGGCAACCACCACCACCTCCGGTGGCCCTACATTTCTCTTCCCCTCTTCTCCTTTTGCAAGAACCCCATCTTGCCTCTCTCTCCCTCTCAAGGTTTTGCTTCTTCTACTCTCATCTCTTACTTTCTTTTCACATTTTCTTCTTTTAGTTGCATGCTTCTTTTAGTACCTTCTTATTTCTCTCTTACTTTTATTTGCTTGTTGCTTGTCCATTTGATTTTTCCTTTCTTATTTCTCCATGGATGATGAACTAAAACTTTAATTTGCTTGAGTAAATCTTGTTGTTGTCATTTGATGACTTTGTAAGTAAGTGATCTTGTGTTGATGATTGATGTTTCATTTTGAGGCTTTAATTGAGTGAGTTTCTTATATTTGCTCATTACTTGTTAGTTGCACGCCAAGTGTTCGAAGAAATGCACACATGCCATTTTGGTTTGTTTTGGTCTTGTACCCGCAATTTAGTGCTTCTTCCTCATTCACTTGCCATCTTTCAAGCATATTGAGCCATTCTACTTTATGCTCACCAATTGAATGCTCACTTCACATGACTGGTTCTTTCTTTTGGATACTTGAGTGCACTCTTCTCATGCCACATTGCATGCATTATTCACTCTTGCATCCCATGCTAAGTGTTGTGACCCATGCTTCTTTAGTTGTTCTTGATCACATGTGCAACTGTCGCATCTTCAAGATCCACAATTTACTCTGGGCACTACTTCTCACTTGCATGATGTTTTCCATGAGATGATTATTTGGGTTTAATATTTTTCATTCTCTTTCCTTTTTCAAGATGGCCACCAAAAAAGGAAAGGGGAAGGAACCAAGAAAACCGGCCACAAAAAGGGCACCCCAAAAGTCATCCTCCAAGGCGCATCCTACACTAGAAGCCATACCTCTTTCTAAGAAAGCGAAGGCATCCACTCCTATTGATGAAAAAGAGAAGAGCAATCCGGAAAGGGACTCTTCAAGGTTCCCCAACCGCTTCTGTGAACTTGTGTTCCCCGCCATGGTTGATCGGAACTATCATGCTGAGCATCTACTCACCCCTCCGGACAAGATTGCCCATTATATCCTACCCCGCATCGAGCGGCGAGGATGGGATTTTCTTCTGAGAAAACCACAAGAGGTCAATCTCTTGGGTGGTAGATTTTTATACCAACTACCACCTCCCATCTCTTCAGCCAGTATATGTGCGCCGAAAGCAAGTCCTGGTTTCAGAAGAGGCTATTCAGCATGTGCTTAATGTCCTACCGGTACCAAGGGAAATGGATGGATACCAAGAGGTCTTACGTCAGCGAAGTGCGTTTGGGTTTGATTGGGACTCGATTCTTCGAGTCATCACTGAGCCAGAGACATTTTGGACCCAAGGACGACTCCGGATGCAGCCCAAGTGCATCGATGCTCGTTACCTTACTGTGGAAGCTAGAGCTTGGGCCCAGATCCTCTCCCACTATGTGCTACCTAGCACCCACAAGTCGTCCTTCATGGCGGATCTTGCCTTGCTTGTTTGGTGTGTTCTCACAGAGAGACCGGTGAACATTCCACTTCTTGTCCAACAAGCAATGAGTCAAATCCATGCTCGGGGTAATTTGCCATTACCAGCATTGGTATCTACTTTAGTCGCTGCAGCGGGTGTTCCTTGGGAGACCACGAACACGAAGGCTATAATTCCGGCCAAGGGCGATGTAGTCCCGAGTGGGAGATACTTACAGCTTCCCTTGACTACCCCAAGCCTTGACATTACCCCGCAGCCTATTTTTCCTTCCACATCATCATCACTACCACCACAAAGATCCACCCATCAACAAATTGAAGATCTCCACCGAAAGATTGATAGATATGAGTGGCGCAACCAACGCCGCTATACTTACATCAAGAAGCTTCTGCGTTGTGTTACCCCTAAACTGAAGGAACGCGAAATATTCACATCCACTTCGAACCCAACTGACAGGAGCTCTGATGAAGAGGATAGTGCTAGTTCCAGTCCCGACCGTCCTTTGCGCATTGCTAGTAGCACGGAGGACCGTGCTATATTCTAAGTGTGGGGAGGTCGTTCGACCGATCTCCATGGGTAACCATCTCTTCCTCACCCATGGATGTTCTTGATTAGTCAGTAGATTGCATGTTAGTTAACTTTTGCTTGTGAATACTCCTTGCATGATAGTTAGTTTACACTTGGTCAAAGTAATAACTTCCTTTTCTGAGAAAATGTATTTTTAGGGCACCCTACCAATTAATTGAAAAAAAAAATTTTTGTGTGACAAACTTGCTAGAAGAATGTACTTTGGAACATGATTGTTGAGTTAAGAACACAAGCTTGTGGGACTTGAGCCTAATGACGTGGTCACATCTTATGACTACTTATTTTTCTTCTTGTGTGCGAACATTCTCTTTCCATGAGTGTAATCATTGCTTTGTCTGACTCTATATGTCCTTTATTTGGTGTATGAATGCATTTACATGATTGAGGCTATCATTTCAATAGTCACTTCACTTCCCCAAAATAGCCTTAACCTTTATCTACCATTGCTAACCAATTTTGAGCCCATAATAATCCCTTTTGTTCTTAATTTTAGCACGTCAACACCCCTAAGCAGAAAACAATGAATGTCCCTGGAATTGGATCCTTGATTAGCTTAGGTGAGTGAGGGTGTGTGTTATTCAATTGGGAGGGAATACCTGGGAACTTGGGTAGATGTAAAGGTAGGTTTTTGTAATTATAATGAAAAAAAATTTGGGAGGTAAGAACATACTTATGTATTGAATGATTGGACCGCATGCATTGGCACTCTTGTACATAAAATCCCCAAAAAGAAGGGGACAAGCAAAGAGAAACAAAAAGAAAGAAAAGGAAGAATGTAAAAAAAAAAAGAATAGAAAAAAAAAGAGAAAAACAAAAGAGACAAAAACATAGATAAAGAAACAATGAAAATGGGACAAATTACCCCAAGGCAAAGCCAATGATCACCAATGCATGCAGATGAAGAACTAAAGAGAAATACATGAGCATGAGGAAAAGTGGATAATTGGGTAGCTAGGTTATGTATTAGAATTGCATAGGTTATTGTATGTTTTAGGTGAGGATCTAAGCTAATCAAAGATACAAATCTTAAGCTCACTTGGCCATACATGCATCCTTACCCTCACCCTAGCCCCATTACAACTGAAAATAAGACCTCATGATAACTGTATGCATGCATTAAAATAATTGTTGATTGTTAGATGAAGGACAAATCTTGGAGAGCATGATTGGAAGGGAATTGAGTGGCGAACCCTATACACTTGAGCGAATAGAGCGGATACACTTCCGGTGAGGGTTCGATGCTCAACTTCTTGTTCCCGACTTTCACAAGCGTACATCTTGCAAGTTATGTTCACCGCATTGTGATGCTTTGAATTGGTAGGATTCTTGGACTATCATGTCACCTTAACCCTATGTATTCCCATATATTCTTGGAGGATAGATTCACCCTTGACCAAGTAGGTAGATGCATTTGCATTAGTTCCATTCCACAACTCTCTTTTCCCTATATCCTTTGGTCTTCTTATCTTTAGCATGAGGACATGCATGGTTTAAGTGTGGGGAGATTTGATAAACCCTAATTTTGTGGTTTATCTTGTGCTGATTTGAGAAGATTTTGTCAATATTTCCGCACTTATCCACTTGAATTGCATGGTTTTGTATCTCCATCCGTGTTTGACCTTGTGATTGAAAACATGCTTATTTGAGCTGGAATTGCTATATTTTGATCTCTTCTATTACCACTCGATGCCGTGACGTGTTTATTCAGTGATTTTAGAGTTTCCAGGGCAGGATTGGTCTAGAAGAGGAGAAGGAAGCATGCACAAGTGAAGAAACATGGAACTTTGGAGCCTTGGAGTTCAGTCATCGACGCGCACGCGCACCTGGCGCGCACGCGTGGATGCGTACTATTGTGGCCACTCGCATATAGCTAACGCTCTCGCGCTCATTGGAAGAATCGTCATCGGCGCGCACACGCACCGTGCGCGTACGCGTGGATTCAGGAGCTCATCGGTGCGCGCGCACACCTGGCGCGCACGCGTCGTGACCAGCACGTGACCTCATTAATGAAATTGTGGCTGGCGATTTCTGAGGCCGGGAGGGGCCCAATTGAAGGCTAGCTCTGCATGGAAATGACCCAGGGATTGTAGGAGCAAGGGGGGATCACACATTAGACACTTAGACACATTTTGAGTTTTTGGGTAGTTTTTGTTCATCTAGAGAGGGAACCCTTCTTCCTCCCTAGATCTAGCTTGATTTTGATCTCCCATTGTGAAATTACTGGATTGGATCTTGTTGTTTGATACTCTTGTTTACTCAATTTGAATCCTCTAGTGTTATTTTGTTTAGATCTTATCTTGATTGTGTTGTCTTGTTGCTTTTCAATTTTCTACCCCAATTCATGAACATTGTGGGTGTTGATTTCTATGAATATGTTGATTCTTCTTGTGATTGCTAGTGTTAATTGTGTAGTTTCTATAAATGATTGTTAGTGGGTCCTCATAATTCTCAATTTAATTGTAATTTGAACATGTCTCTAGTTAGTGCATTCTATGTGTTTGATGAAATGTTTGCTTTAATTATGGAGTAGTTTCTTTTACTCTTGGTCTAAGTTATGAGAATTGGGTGACCTTGAGTCATTGGGTCTCATTGGATTGTTGATTGGAGAACCCTTAGTGACCAAATTGACACCCATTAACACCAACCCACTACTAATTAGTAGATTGGTTGGGACTTATGTGTTGAAATTGGTCAAACCACTTGACATACCTCAACCCTAGGAGTAAATATTACGTACTTAAGGTTCTTTGAGGTAGACTTAGTGAGTTTGGTTCGTCACAATTGGCTAATTATAGTTGAAGACAAGGATAGAGACCCCAATTCCCATGCTTAGTCAAGAGTACCTTTGATTCATATTTGAAAAACCAAAATTCTTAGTTGCTAGTTCTTGATTTAGTTAATTGCTTAAATTTAGAGTTTCTTGCATTTTAAGATTTCTTGCATGACAAGCTTGGTAGTTAATTTTCATTACCATGATTCTCAACCCCGTATTTTTTATCAATGCTAAAGCACATGCTTGCCCATTCTTCGTGAGACGACCCAGAGTCTAAATACTCCGGTTACATTCTTATTTGCGGTTAGCACTTGTGACAACCACCCTTTCTTAATTTGGGATTGAGGATTGATTATCGGTTGGGCTATACTAACAACGGAAGTATTTTGTGGAATTCCGAACCGGTATACCTTCCATCAACTCTACCAAACCCTGCTCATGGAACATAGCAAAGTTAAGTTTGACTCATTTAATAAATGAGCTCAAATTTTTAGCTCAAGCTCAGTAGCTCACTGGCTTAAGAGCTTAGCTTATAAAGTAACTAACAAATTGAGCTAAAAATAGTTCACATGCTATTAGGAACAAGGTAAACTATCGAAATTGCACCAAAAAACTCATATCGCTATGAAAAATAACCAAATAAGATTTCTATGAATGACAAAGAAGTCTCAAAAGATTTAAAAACGTGACAAAATTAACAAAAATATCATATTTTTTTTACATAAATGATAAAGGAATTTTGTATTTAGTAAACAACTTGTGCATTTTATTTTAAATTCAATCATTCACAAAAAACATTGAAAAAATTCCTTGACAAATCACCAAATTTTAACTATGACAAAGTCTCATTTTTCTAATAATACTTACAAAAAATCGCATCGAAATCTAATATCTAAAGTATTTTATGAAAAAAATATAACTAATATCCGGTTAGTTTTCTCACTTTTTAAATCTTTTGGAGCTTATTTGTTATCTTTCTAGGTTATTTTTATTAGCGGCATAAACTTTCGAGTACCATTCTTGGTAGTTTATTTTTAGAAAAGTATCTCTTCATGCAACAAGGAAACTAAATGAACAAGATATAGCAATAGTTTCAAATAGAACATTTGCTTCATACCATATATAGCTTCCATGTTATTTTCCTTGTAAACACCAAAAGGTGATCCATGGACAGAGAGAAGCATCTCGCTAGGTTTCGGCAGCCTAAGGGTTTTAGGTGTCATCCCAACAGACAAGCGCTGACTACTCACCTGCAAAAGGCAACAAAGCCAAATCAATCACAACTGTTTAAAAAATAGCCTCAGCAATGAATACTAGAGTTCATAAAGTCATCCATAAAAAACAGAAGGTAAAAAATAAAGGGAGAAAATTCGGACATTGGGAGTCTGAAGACCTTCTTGACTTGTGAGAGTCTGAGCTTCACATGGCTCCTCAAAAACCTATGTAACAGATATTCAATCAATTCATATTATCACAATACATTGCAATCACTAATTAGTTTTTATTTGCAAGCTGTTTAAGTTAGTCATAATAGATTTAGCAGCGTATGCAATGAAACTAGTAATAGAGGCAAGTTCTCTTCCATCTGCACATGAAAGGATCCTAAATGAATAGCAACATTTCTCATTCAAATCAATTCATGGATGCTTCAGCACATGATGGAAATGAGAATGGAAGTGCTATATTAATGCTGCTCCTACACAGCTACCCCCAATTTTATGTCGCATCAAGTCCTATGTAAGTGACCCAAACAAGCCAGCTAAGGATGTTACAAAATACAATTAATCAAAGTGCACAGAGAAGATAGAGAACATACAAAGTCCTTAAAATGAAGATTTTCATCACCAAGAAATCCGGTTCTCCCTACCAACAAAGAAGTAAACTAACAGGTATCAACTACAATCTATGCCAAAATGTATAAGAACTATAATATCTATAGTAAAATCGTTCAAAATTGAAGGAACTCAAACATTTTAAGGGGCACAAAACAATAGTATGTTTCGTAACATACATTTCCATTTTTTTTAATTCAATTTAGGAAACTTTAATTCAGATATGAAATGAGTTAAATCGAAAGAGAAAACTAAACACTACCAGTATTGCTAGAGTATTCAAAACCACCAAACTAAGGAACCGAAAAAGGACATTCCGAAGGAAAAGCAATCGAAAGCCTCTAGAACAGAGAAGCGTGCAAATCTCTTCCTACACCACCACAAGTCGTGGACATTCTGCTCCCTCTCTCTTTCTACTTCACATCAAATTTTCCATTCCCTTCATCTTTCACAATTGAGGGATTCGGTAAGGTTTCTTCGAAGACCTGCAGCATTGGCTTCCGGAGCTGTTCCTCACTGAAACACGACGGAACCAAACGAAGTTCCATCAACAATCGCTCAATCTCAACATCACGAACCACCTTAATTGCACTGATTTGACGCTCCACTGCCACAAACACACAGGTAGAGTTTTAATAAAAATAAATAAATAGTGAAAACTTTATGCTGATCAAGAAATTTGTTATTTGATTTTGCTGTACCTTCGATTTCAAGCTCTTTGAATTGAGGTTGCTGCGTTTGGGTTTTAAGTTCCTTCAATTGAGTTGATTGTTTGACCATTTTCTTCACTCTACGCCTTGGAAATTTTGCCTTTAATATACTAAAACTAATATAGTAAGAAAAAAGGGCTACAAATCTACAATTATAGTTATCAGAACTGAATCGGCAATCCACCCGGTCTGGTTCAACCGATGGGTCACTGATTCACTCGGTTGACCCGGTCATAATTTAAAAAATATAAAATTATATAAATGAAATTAAAATTACATATTAAAACTTAAAATGCAAGTCTTTACAATAATAATAATAATAATAGTAATAATAATAATAATAATAATAATAATAATAATAATAATAATAATAATAATAATAATAATAATAATAATAATAATAATAATAATCAAATGTTAATTTTTAGACAACTAATGATGAAAAAGAGATAATAAACTAGTTTCTAGTACAAAATACTTTCTTTATTTAAATAAACAAGAGTAAGCAAAAGATAACATAATCGATAATCAAGTCCAAGTGATCTTAAAATCGACATCTATATCTTCATAGGACAAATTTGGAGCTTGATCAACATTTTCCTCACTTTGATTTGCATCTATATCTTCCATAAGAAACACTGCATTATGATGTTATGCAGAACATCTGAAATAGAGAAAGAAGAGTTTGAAGAGAGAGGTACAAGAAACTAGTGAACTGAATTAACTTCATCTTATTCCTCCATCAATGAATCAATTCTACACACCTCTTAGAGAGATGCAAGAGCTTTATTTATAACAGAATTGAAAAAGAGAAAAAGATCAGACATCAGAATAACAAACCCTAACTAACTGTACCAAACTGATTTTGTTATTGACTAACTCTCTTATCTCTTATCCCTTAACATACAGCAACAAAAGATTTAGCATTTTTTAAGCAACACAACAAGAAGGTTCAGTAACAAATTCAACTCAAGTCAGTTATCCAGTAACAAATTCTATTTCTAGCAACAACCACATTTATGATAGGTTCAGCATCAAATTCAACTTAACAACAAATTCTACTTCTAGAGTTCTAGCAACAAATTCAGCTATGATAACTATGATAACTTTCAGGCAGCAACAAAAACATAAACTATGATATAACAAATTTCATCAACACATTCAACTTTCAGCAACAAATTATTTTGGCAACAAAATCAAAGTGCAGTGATGCAGCAAAAAAATTGAAACAGAAAGAACAGGGGGAACTCACCAAATCGGGTTGCACGAAGGAATCTGACAGCGAAGGAGAAGCTGATGGCGAGGAAGAAGCTGACGGCAAGGCTCAAAGCAAGAAGACGACAACGAAGACCAGCCCACTAGGATCTGTTGGCTCTGTTACCAGCGATGAATAGCGTAGGGAAGGGAGAGATCGAGACCAGGTGTGAGATAGAGACTGTGAGAAGCAAGAAGATTACCACCACCACCACCCGAGGGACCAGATGCGGTTCCATTTGCTTCTGCCGCCAGCGAAGCGAGCACAGGGGCATGGGACCGTGACGACGACCAAGGTGAGTGGATGAGGTGGGGGACTGAGAGAGCGATGAGGTGAGGCCGTGAGAGACTGAGAGTGACGACTGTCGAGGTGAGGGGAGAGATGAGAGAGGGACTATTGAGTACTGAGTTCTGACTGCCGAGCTAGAGACGGAGAGAGCACAAAGATTCAAGAGTCTTAGATTTGGCATTTGGGCATAGAGTTTCATCGAAAGGGGAAGGGGAGGAGAGGGTTATGAAACGACGCCGTTTCAGGTATTAAGAAGAAAAAAAAAACGACCTGGACCGGGTTAAATTAATCAGCTGGGTCATCGGGTTTCACGAAAACCCGTCGGGTCGAACCAGGTCTGTTGCACAATCGGTTCAATGAGTGGCTCGATCTAGTCAGGTGACCGGGTGATCGGGTTTTCGGTCGAATCGGCCGAGTTGAGCCGGGTTTGATAACTATGTCTACAATAGACTATAAATAAAGACACAAATATCCTACATAATATAATTTGCAACATTCAGATACAGGTCTCCAACATTCATTAAAAGATTTCACCTATCGTCATTTTAATCTACATTATTATTTAATAGACAAAAAATTACAGTAGATGGATAGCTTTTTGTCATCTCCCAAAGTAATCACTCAATATTTTCTCACAACATTCTTTATTATTTTTTCTCCATCTTTTGTTATATGTCCATTCCCTTTGTAGCATTTAGTAACATGATACATATATAGAGATATCTTTTAGTCATCACAATATATTTTTAGATGTCCTTTATATCAATGTATATATCAACTTTCTTTCTTCCTTCTTTCTTTCTCTTTTTATTTCTTTCTCTTTTTTTGCTTAACTTATTTTCTTCATTGAAATCTTTTTATTGTAAACTATTCATTTTTTTTAATCCAAAATGGGATGAAAGTGATCCCAGAGACTGTGTTTCTTCAACTTCTCAACTTTTTCAATGAATAATAATATTCTGTGTGATCTGATATATTTCTATTAACAAATTAACATAGACAATAATAAAAGACAAGAATATTGTTGGTTTAACAAGCAGTCATCAATTGCATAGCCATAAAAGAGTCTCATTACATGAATAAAAGACAAATTGAGAATTGTAAACAATCATATGCAAGACACTTATTACATTGTATTTAATGAAGATGGATTAGTGAACCTAAATGGTAAGCAAAACCGAAGCAAACTAAGGCCTTCATTCTTCCATTTGTCTTTAATTAAATTCAAATGACAAGCAAATTAAGGCCCTAGAATGTTAACTAGTTCATTCTTTTATAAAGCAGCAAGGTTTAATCATACACAAGCAAATTAAGCCTCTATTTGGGAAGAACACATCACAAATATTAAAAAACTCTCACTGAATTGAATAAAGTTTAATCGCACTGTATTTTCATCTCATAACGAGGCAACCCAGAACTAGTCTAATAAAAAAGGTAGATGAACAAAGAAATTTAAAAATTGAACTAATCCATATTCTTAACTGATCAAATCATCAATATTCAATAATCAATTAATCAAAAATCAAGAGATGCACAGAAAAGTAGAAGAAGAAACACGCCATCAATGTCCATTCCATTCAGCAAATTCTAGTGCCAAAGTTCTATCATTCCAGAAAATGACACAAAACAATCATACAAAATACAATAGTTTAAAAATAAATAAATTCAATTCACAGAGTAAGAGAAAAAAATATTTAGAAAAACATAGAAAATCCTAGAAAACTCTAAAAGACCTTAGAAAATCTTAGATAACCCTAGAAAACCCTAAAAAATCCTAAAAAATTCTAAAAAATCCTAAAAAACCCTAGAAAACCCTAAAAAACCCTAGAAAACCCTAGATAACCTTAGAAAACTTTAGAAAAATCCTAGAAAATCCTAGAAAATACTAGAAAAATCCTAAAAAACGCTAGAAAATAATAGAGAAACCCTAGAAAAATCTAGAAAATCCTAGAAAAACCCTAAAAATTGTGAAAACTATAAAAAACCCTAGAAACTCAAAAAATCCTTAAAAAATCCTAGAAAACCCTAGAAAAAACCTAGCAAACCCTAGATAACCCTAGGAAAACCCTAAAAACCCTAGAAAATCCTAGATAACCCTAGAAAACCCTTGGATTCCGGTCACCATCAACCACGTTCACGTCAACGCCGAGAAGAATTCCATCGGAGGGTTATTCCCTTCAACAAATAGGGAAGATGCTGAGACTTCAGTTTCTGTCCCTTTCAACAAATAACTTTTTAGGTTCGGTCCCCACTTCGTTGTTGTGCGATTCTTTGTCCATTCAAATTGTTAAACTTGTCTTTAATTTTCTCACGGGAATTTTCGAGCTGCAAAGTACAAAGAACTGCATTAACTCGGGTTGAAGTGAGTCTCTGAATTGGAGCAACTTGGTGGGTTATTGTTGTTGTTCTTGTTCTTGATTATGAAGGTTATAATCTTCTGCCATTTTTATTTTTTTGAATCAGTTTATTGAGATTTTTCGATTTCTTTTCTTTATTCTGTTTAGAAATAAGATTAAGGGGAAGATATGATGATAATAGTGGCGGTAGTGGTAAGGGGTTTGGTGATGGGGTATTTGGAAGAGAGAGAAAATAATATTTTGGAAATGATGAAAGTGAATAGATTTTGAAGGGTAAAATTGAAAAAAAAATAGTGTTGACCATAGTTTGATAAAAAAATTTGGAATAAGGATAAAATTGATGCAAATCGAAAAAATTAAATATAAAATTGAAACAAATTAAAACTTAAGAATATTTTTAAAATTTTTAACAAATTTCAAGAACAAAAAATATACTTTACCTTAAAAATTATACATCTTCAATCCTTGTTTTTAGTCTGTATCTTCAACCTTCTTCCCCCATCTACCCCCAAGTTGCAATGGTAATAAACTAGGCCAATTCTTGCATAAACTTCTTTTGTTATTCTAAAAAGAACCACATCATTGTATTTTACCATGTGGTTTTGTTTTGTACATAGATTGTAGGAACATGCATTTTACAACTCAAAATTCATGCCAACGATACCCTTTTTTTTCTAAAAGTTAAAATAATCATCGAATACTAACAAAACTAGTGGTTCAATTTGTCAATATGTTTTTCTTTCTTTTTGAGATTCAACACGTATTGTATACTAACAAAATCACGATGGTAAATAATAAATATGCGCAATTTGGAAATTTAAGACTGAATTTTTATATAAAGGTTTTGCCGAATGAATTGATGAAAGAAAATTAAAACGAGCAGACTCAATGATGTAAATAAAAGCCCAAACTCTATGAAACGCTGTAGTTACAATGGGCTAAAGCCCAATCTAATAAAAGCCCGTTAACAATAATTACTGTCCATGCATGATGCATGGTGGATAGAGCTGTTTGGTTTAGGTAGTCGGGAAGAAGAGAACAAGGCAACCAGCATCATTAGCAATTTGCAGCATTGCCAAATGGCAATGGCAATGGCCATGACCTCATCCTTAATGTTATCAACAACTTGTTCTTTCAGTTTCCCTTCTATCACTATATGCATTTCCTCTTACAACCCTAACCCTTCTAGAAGACTAGCTCTCTTTCACCTTCTTTCTGGTCCTTTTGGTAATTAACCTCCATTCACATAAGCTTTATTATTATCCATTTGATACTTAGAGTTAATTAATTATATTATCACTCTGTTTATATTAACAGAATTGTTATGTCAATTTGTTCAGCTATTCCATAGTCCCAATCTCTGTTATTTGGTGTAAAAGGTTCAGAATTGTTTAGAGTAGTAGAGGCTAATACAGCAAAGAATCTAATTCAACCAAAGCAAAACTTGTTTGAATAGGTCAAAAATGACAATAGAAGATTCTTACATGTTGTGTACCGTGTTGGGGACTTGGATAAGACTATAAAGTATGCTACCTATGATGCTTCAATTGCCCTAAATTAATGCAATTATTATACTATATTCTTGAATCTTGATTACATTTTTGGAATGTGTATATATATTTAGGTTTTACACTAAGTGCCTTGGCATGAAGCTGTTGAGAAAACGTGATATACCTGAAGAAAGATACACAAATCCTTTTCTTGGATATGGCCCTGAAGATTCCAATTTTACAGTTGAGCTTACCTATAGTGAGTTTAGATGTGCAAGATACAAACTTTTGTTTAGCATAAAATAGTTTGTGCTTCTCATGTTTCTTGTTTGTATTTCTTGATCATTGTAGATTATGGAGTGGACAAGTATGACATTGGAAATGGGTTTGGTCATTTGGGTGTTGTAGTTGAAGATGTAAGCTCCTATTATAGAACAATTAGAAAACAAAGCATGATTGTTGATATTGTAGAACTAAGCAACAGCAACTTAAAATTCAAATAGAGTCTCCAATTGAACACATTGGTGCATTAAGAACCAATTTATATTTTTCATGAACATTAGTTACCAGCTTATCTAACATCACCAGCCAATTAATCAATGTGTGTTGTTATCTTCAAACTATGAAATTCTCACAGGAAGTTAAAAACTAAATGGTCTTTTTAAGAGTGGTTTTTGGTTCATTTCCTTTTATTGATGCTCAATTTTCATGTATGTTGCATGTCTCTGTCAAATTTCTGACTTAAATTATGATGATTATTGTCCTTACTCCAATTTCTAGGCTGCCAAGGCAGTTTATCTGATAAAAGTAAAAGGTGGAAAGGTTATCAAGGAACCAGGGCCTGTCAAAGGTGGCAGCACAGTAACTTCTTTCATCCAAGATCCTGATGGTTATGAATTTGAGCTCTTGGAAAGAGGACTTACTTCCGAACCCCTATGCTAAGTGTCACTTCGTGTAGGTGATCTTGACCATGCCATAGTCTTCTATCAGAAAGTGAGTGTTTTCTACTCCTGTTAGGATGAAAATGTGAAAGGTTCTTTCATGAAGTGAATTCCATCTTTCTTTCATGTATTAATATTTTTTCTTTGTTTTTATGGATTTCAAAAGGCTATTGGCATGCAACCTCTGCATAGGAAAGACAATCCTGAGCACAAGGTAAACTTATGCTGGTGGCAATTATTAATATCATGCGCAAGTTGGCTTGTTTGGTTTCTGTTTTCATTTTCAGTAACATTTGCTTATTAGATTTTGTGAAGAAAAAAAGTAAAAACAAAAAACATGATTTTATCGATTTTTAGCTATCAATTGTCATTGATTCTGATTGGTTTATAGAATACAGTTGCCACAATGGGGTATGGTCCTGAAGATAAGAACATTGTTCTAGAACTTACATATATCTACGGAATCACTAATTATGACAAAGGAAATGGCTATGGACAGGTAGATACTATTTATTTTCCATTTTCGAAAGTGATTTTATTGATTTTTGTGGTGTTCTCCGTGTCTATTTTCTATATCTTACTGTTAGAATGCAACTCATTTATGTGTTTGCACATATTGCAATAGGCACAAATGATGTGTATAAGAGTGTAGAAGCAATCAAACTGTGTGGAGGCAAGATTATCCGTGAACCTGGGCCGCTGCCAGTTATCAACACCAAGATAGCAGTTTGCTTGGACCTTGGACCCTGATGGTTGCAAATTGGTATGCGTAACCTTTCCATCTATTTGATTGTATGGGATTTATTATGTGCTTCTTCTAAGACTTCAACCTGGTCAACTATGTTGATGAATTCATGGGTGGTTTGTGTTTGATATGTAATTAGAGAGGAATGAATCATATGTGAAATAACGTGAGAAATACTAGGCAAATATATTTTATTTTAAACACCATGCCGACTCACACTATCCACGGTTGAACGGGGTGAGTCGGATGACTTGCGATGCAAGATATGTACACCTAACATAACTCAAAATATTATTTACCACTACTTCTTTTTCTCTATACCTATCATCTGAGTTCTCCTTTCATTTATACCCGAGACTTTGGCATAGAATGATACCATCTTATTGTATTTTAAAGTTTGACTTGTGTATTACTTATGCAGGCTTTTGTTGATAATGCTGATTTCCTGAAGGAATTAGAGTGACAATGTAACGGTTCTAGATCCTATGCCTCTTCATTGAAATCATTGTACTCTGTCATAGTCCTTGGCGAAATCTTACAGTTATTCTATCAAATGTACATCTTTATAAGCATCTCACAAAGTAAAAGTAAAAGAGAAGTAGAAAAAGCAACCCCATATCAGCCATTTTATTTTTTCTTATTTTCTGTTTATATTTATGCCGCTTTGGCATGGCAATTCAACATATACTGAATCCCATCAAGCTAGAACTGTTTGTCTCTTTTACTCTCACATTCAAACTCTATTATCCTTTCTGCAGTTTTAATTCCGAAATATGCCCTCTTTTCTATTAAGTCTTCTTTCTCTCTTCCTGGCCAAGCTTGGACATCACTGCAGACTCCGGTGACTATACCTGCGATTTTATAGGCCATACCTTAAAGCATTGGTTTTTAGATTGTGGGAAAGAATAGTTATGAATGAAACTTTGAGCTTACATTTCTTCTTTTTGGTGAATGTTCCTGCCATGTGCTTGCTCTTCATTTTTGCTATAACCTGTTGTAATTTTGTTAGAACATTCCATGTAACTATTTAATTGGAGATATTAACAAAATCAGTGGTTATGATTATCTCCTATGCCTATTATTTTTTGATGGATTTTTGAGTGTCTTCTAGCAATTACCTGTAAATTTGAATTCATATTGAAAAATACTTGCTTCCAGTGAAGATCTCCTGCATTTGACATTCAGAAAGAAAGGGATACTTTGTGTTATAAATATAAACTTCTATGTGCATTTGCCATTTATTTTAATTTACTTCAATTGCTATAAATATTTTAAGGATACCTTTTCGTGTACGCTTTAGAAGCTCCCCTCCTTCGATAACAGAGTTTAGTGCCAGCAAGATGTTTGCTTCTCTTCCTTCCTTGCATTTTTCATCGACTAGAGGGATTTTTAGATTTTTTCTAGGATTTTCTAGATTTTTCTAAGGTTTTCTAGGATTTTTCTATTGTTTTCTAGGGTTTTCTAGTGTTTTTTAGGATTTTCTAGGATTTTCTAGGATTATCTAGGGTTTTCTAGGATTTTTTAGGGATTTTCTAGGGTTTTCTAGGGTTTGTTAGGTACTTAGGTTTTTTTAGGATTTTCTAGAGTTTTTTAAAGTTTTCTAGGATTTTTCAGGATTTTTTAGGGTTTTTTAGGGTTTTCTAGGAGTTTTCTAGGATTTTTTAGGATTTTCTAGGGTATTTTTTAGGGTTTTGCTCTAAGTGAGAGATCCTTGGTTTAATACCCACGTATAACATATTTTTATAACATATACATATATAGGATGTAAGTTAGTCATACTCAATTTCCAATCCTCTAATTTGTCATATTTTTACATAGTTTATTCGTAAGGTATTCAAACTATTTTAATTTATTCTAATTTAGCCTCTTAAATTTTATTGTTTAAATTTGAAATATTTGATTTTTAATCATAATTTTAATTTGATCTTTAAATATAAAGAAATATTGTTAAACTAATAAACTATTAACAAAAATGAAAAATCTAAAGACTTCAAATTAATACATGAGTGACAAACCCCCCAAAAAATACCTCAACGACTATGACATCCCATTTTCTCTTTGCTTACCCAACAATACCCACTACTTTCAAATATGCAATATTCTTCTTCCACAACCCCTCAGTCTCTCACCCTGTCATAGACCAGAATGGCAGCCACTTCGTTCTCCAGCATCCCTCTGATCTCTTCATTGTACACCATTACTATTGCTGTTGAGGCTGCAACCTTTGAGCTCGATGCCGATCTGCTCTCTACTCCTCTCTTCGCTGCTGTTGTGCTCTCTACTCTGTACTCTCTCTCCAACCTTTTGCTTTCTCTATGCACACCACCGCTATTCTATCCACTAGCAGCCTCCGCCGCCGCCTGCAAACTCTGCTGCCAGCACTGCAACGAACGTCTCCTTCCTTCAGAAAATTAGGTATGCGTTCTCCTTCTTTATCTTCTATTTGTTGTCATTTCTCAATCTGGAACCTAAATTTGTGTCTCTTGTTTGATTTTATCTAAATATTTTTTCCTCTTCCTCTGTGAATTGAATTTATTTATTTTTAAACTATGGTATTGTGTATGATTTTTTTGTGTCATTTTCTCGAATGATAGAGTTTTGGCACAAGAATTTGCTTAATAAAATGGACATTGATGACGTATTTTTTCTTCTACTTTTCTGTGCATCTCTTGATTTTTGATTAATTGATTATTGAATATTGATGACTTGATCAGTTCAGAATATGGATTAGTTCAATTTTTAAATTTCTTTGTTTATCTATCTTTTTTATTAAGATAGTTCTGGGTTGCCTCTATATGAGATAAAGATACAGTGTGATTAAACTTTATGCAATTTATGAGAGCTTTTTAGTATGTGTGATGTGTTCTTTCCAAATAGAGGCTTAATTTTTCTGTGTATGATTAAACCTTGCTGCTTTATAAAAGAATGAACTAGCTAACATTCTGGGGCCTTAATTTGCTTGTGATTTGAATTTAATTAAAGACAAATGGAAGAATGAAGGCCTTAGTTTGCTTCGATTTTGCTTACCATTTTAGTTCACTAATCCATCTTCATTAAATACAATGTAATAAGTGTCTTGCATATGATTGTTTTCAATTCTCAATTTATCTTTTATTCACGTAATGAGACTCTTTTATAGCTATGCAATTGATGACTGCTTGTTAGACCAACTATATTCCTGTCTTTTATTATTGTCTATGTTAATTTGTTAATTGAAATATATAAGATCACACAGAATATTATTATCCATTGAAAAAAGTTGAGAAGTCGAAGAAACACTATCTCTAGGATCACTTTCGTCCCATTTTGGATTTAAACAAAATTAATAATTTCAATCCAAAGATGTCAAGGAAGAAAATGAGTTAAGCAAAAAAAGAGAAAGAAATAAAAAGAGAAAGAAAGAAGGAAGAAAGAAAAGTTGAGATATTCATTTATATAAAGGGAATCTAAAAATACATTGTGATGACTAAATTAAAAGATATCTCTATATATGTATCATGTTGCTAAATGCTACAAAGGGAATGGACATATAACAAAAGATGGAAGGAAAATAATGAAGGATGTTGTGAGGAAATATTGAGTGATTGCTTCGGAAGATGACAAAAAGCTATCTACCTGCTGTAATTTTTGGTCTATTAAGTAATAATGTAGATTAAAATACGATAGGTGAAAACTTTTAATGAATGTTGGAGACCTATACATGGATGTTGCAAATGATATTATGTAGGGTTTTTTAGAGTTTTCTAGGTTTTTCTATGGTTTTTTAGGATTTTTCTAGGATTTTCTAGGGTTATCTAAGGTTTTCTAGGGTTCTCTAGTATTATCTAGGGTTTTTTTAGGGTTTTACTAGAGTTTTCTAGGGTTTTTTATGGTTGTCTAGGATTTTCTAGGTTTTTTTAGGGTTTTCTAGGGTTTTTAGGATTTTCTAGACTTTTTTTTTCATGTTTTTTAGGGTTTTTCTTGTGTTTTCTAGGTTTTCTAGGATTTTCTTAAGTTTTTGAGGGGTTTCAAGGATTTTCTAGGTTTTATCTAGGTCTATCTAGGGTTTTTAGGATTTTTAGAGTTTTCAATAATTTTTTAGGGTTTTTTTTTATTTGTTCTAGGATTTTTTAAGGTTTTTTAGAGTTTTCTAGGGTTTTCTAGATTTTTTCTTAGGTTTTCTAGGGTTTTTCTAGGGTGTTTAGCATTTTTAGGATTTTCTAGGGTTTTTCTAGGATTTTCTTGGGTTATCTAAGGTTTTCTAGGATTTTCTAGGATTTTTTTGTATTTTCTAGGGTTTCCTAGGAATTTATTTAGGATTTTCTATGTTTTTTTAGGGGTTTTTCAGGTTTTTTGTATTTTCTAAGGTTTTCTAGGGTTATCTAGTGTTTTCTAAGATTTTTCTTGGGTTATCTAGGGTTTTCTAGGATTTTTTATGTTTTTCTAAGATTTTCTAGGGTTATCTAGGGTTTTTTAGAATCTTCTAATGTTTTTTTAGGTCTTTTAGAGTTTTCATGTGTTTTTTAGGTTTTTTCTAGGATTTTCTAGAGTTTTTAGGACTTTCAAGGGTGTTTTTTGGTTTTTAGAATTTTTCAGGATTTTTCTTGGGTTTTATAGATTTTCTACAGTTTTCTAAGATTTATCTATTATTTTCTTGAATTTTCTAGGTTTTTCTTGGGTTTTCTTGGGTTTTCTAGGACTTTTTAGGATTTTTTAAGATTTATTAAGATTTTCTAGGGTTTTTAGGGTTTCTATTGTTTTCTAAGATTTTTTTAGGGTTTTCTAGGGTTATCAAAGATTTTCTAGTGTTATTTAGGTATTTCTAGGGATTTCTACGGTTTTCTAGGATTTTTTTGGATCTTCTAGGATTTTCTATGGTTTTTCTACAGTTTTCTATGATCTTCTAGATTTTTTTTATGGTTTTCTATGATTTTTCTAAAATTTTTTAGGATTTTCTAGGATTTTTTAGGGTTATCTAGGC
Organism: Arachis ipaensis; assembly: GCF_059453495.1. Classification (NCBI taxonomy): domain Eukaryota; kingdom Viridiplantae; phylum Streptophyta; class Magnoliopsida; order Fabales; family Fabaceae; genus Arachis; species Arachis ipaensis. The sequence continues at coordinate 364,946 of NC_142437.1, forward strand.
TTTTCTAGGATTTTTATGGTTTTTCTAGGATTTTCAAAGGTTTTCAAGGGTTTTCTATGGTTTTTAGGGTTTTCTAGGGTTTTTTATGATTTTTCTAGGGTTTTTTATGGTTTTTTCTAGTGTTATTTATGGTTTTTAGAGTTATCTAGGGTTTTCTAGGGTCTTCGAGAATTTTCTAGGGTTATTTAGGGTTTTTTTAAGATTTTTCTAGGGTTTTCAAGGGTTTCTAAGATTTTATAGGTTTTTTCTACGGTTTTCTAAAATTTTCTAAGATTTTTAGGGTTTTTTGGATTTTTTTTTTATGGTTTTTAGGATTTTTAGGATTTTTCTAGGATTTTCTAGATTTTTCTAAGGTTTTCTAGGATTTTTCTATTGTTTTCTAGGGTTTTCAAGGATTTTTCTAAAGTTTTCTAGGGTTATCTGATGTGTGGAAAACGATCCAACACAAAACTCACCGGCAAGTGTACCGGGTCGCATCAAGTAATAATAACTCACGGGAGTGAGGTTGATCCCACAGGGATTGAAGGATTGAGCAATTTTAGTTTAGTGGATGATTTAGTCAAGCAAACAAGAGTTGATCTGAGTGATTTGTAATTGACAGAAGCTAAATTGCATGAATTGTAAAGGGAGAGGGAAGAATTGCAGTAAATTAAAGAGCTTAAAGAAGTGAAAGAGCTGAATCTTAAAGGACAAGTAAAGTAAATGACAGAAACTTAAAGTGCAAGAAAGGTAAATTGCAGAAGCTTAGAGTGCAGGAAATGTAAATTGCTTGAATATTAAAGGGCTTAGGGAGTTGTGATAGCAGAATTTAAGCAAAGGAAAGTAAATTGCAACAAGTAAAAGAGTAGAAGATAACTTGGATTGAGCTGGATCTTTAAATAGAAAAGTAAATTGGCTTGAAGAAGCCTTAGCAAATGAACAAAAATGAAAATGCAGATCTCAGGGGTCAAGAGACTAGAAAACAAGTCTAGATCTCAATTTCTTCCTTGATCCGATCAGCAAGCAATTCGCAAAAAAATATAAAATGGAAGTAGTAAGGGAAATTTAGATCCAGTCCTTAGATCACTTGAGATGAAGAATAAAAAATGATTCTCAGAATTTGAATCAATAGAACTCGTTCCAATCTCAATTCCAGATCCAAAGGAAAATAGCAAGATTAGTAGGAGCAATAAGAATGAAATCAGAAAGCTTAATTCAATTCACAATTCCTTAAAATTATGCAGACTTTCACAAAGATAAATTGTAGATCAGGGATTGAAACAGAATTCCTTCAATCTCTCTCTACAATTCTCAAAACAGAAAGAAGGAATGCAGAGTAAGAATAAAGAGGAGGGAGAATTCAATCTCAACTAAACTGAGCTTACAGCCAAAAAAACAAAAAAAAATTACCGTCCCCTTTCTAAATCAAACTAACTTCTATTTATACACTTTCTATTTTTAATCTTCAAGCCTTGAATTGGGCTTTTAGCCTTGATGAATTTGGATCAAAGATGGCTCCCATTGACTGCTCTTGATCTTGAGAAGAGATCTGTGTGAAAGTTGGATGCTGGTGCTTCAAGTTTGAGTCAACATTTTAGTGCCAATGTTAACTCAAACGCCACTTTCCATCATATCAGTAAAACCAGAAAGGTCTGCTGTCATCGGCGTTTGACCCAACGTTGGAGGGCCAACGTCCGCCGATCCACGCGTACGCGCACCTTGCCAAAATTGCTCATCCACGCGTGCGCGCACTGCGCGCTTGCGCGTGGATGCATATTTTCCAATTTCCAGTTTGATCCAGGGAGGGATGACGTTGGTCTCAGCGTTGGACCTCCAACGTTCCCTCCAACGTTGGTATTTTTACGCGTGCGCGTACTTCACACTTACGCGTGCATTGCTTTTTACCCTAGTACGCGTACGTGGCATTGGTGCGTGCGCGCCGATTCCACTTTTTCCAATCTCAATTCTGGGATGAGCATCGAAGATGTTGGAGGTAGCGTTTGAGGCAACGTTGGACCCCCAACGTTTGGTTGTGGTGCGTACGCGCACCGTGCGCTTCCGCGCACATGAGCCAAAAATATGCGTCTGCGCGTACGCGTGCTGTATGCTTCCGCGCGGATGCCAAAATTTGTTGCTTTTGTGCATACGCGGCATGTACGCGTGCGCGCACCTCAAAAATCCTTCGGCCCAGACTTGATCATTTTCTAACTACGTTGGGGTTAACGTTGGACCCCCAACGCCATCTCAAACGTGAGCTCTGTTTCTCTTCTCCAAGTCTCTTTTCTTCAACCTTTCTCCATGTCTTTCTTTACCTGTTATCAACCAATAAATGCATCAAAGCTATGCTAAAATCATGAGACTTCTTATTATCCTTGACATATAAGCAATTATAGCACAATACCTCATGAAAATGCATTAATTTACTCTTGGTTGATTGAATCCAAGTACACATGAATTTATACCCAAATGGCTTACTTGTAACTCAGGAAAGTGCATAAAACCAAATGAAAACAAAGAAAAAGACTAGTAAAACTAGGATAAGATGCCATGGCATCACAACACCAAACTTAAATCTTGCTTGTCCCCAAGCAAGTACTGAACTATTAAGAAGAAAGAATGAAATGGAAGGGAATGTTCACGTTAGCAAAGTATTATTGGTAGTTCATGGGGTTTTGTTAAGATATGCAACAACTCACTTCTTATTGACCTTTAGGCATAGAAAGTCTCTTTCAAGCATCAATTAACACATTGCTATGACCTCTCATTATTTACTTGTCCTTGGTGATTACTTTTCTTCATTTTCTTTTTCTGTAAGCTTTAGCTCAGTGTCATGTGTACAACAATTTCTCAACTTATTTGTGCTCAACACATTATTCACTGCAGACACTTGGCTCATATTTCTACTTAGGACATTGATGCCTAGCACCTCTTTGGGTCACTAAATGTCTTGTAACTAAGTTGTTCTTGATATTGAACTTTCAGTTGATAATCTCGGGTTAGTTAACCCAAGTTACCAAGTGTTAAAGCACTCCATAGAACTTAATCGTCCAAGCAGATCCTAGTACAAAGATACCACAGGCATATATCCTAGTGTTCAAGCTATTGGTGTCTAGCTTTATTCTTTCTTTTTTTTTTCTGCCACTCTTGGCTTTTCTTTTTCTTTCTATTTGTTTTTCTTTTAACCAAGGATTTTTATTTGCTTGAGATTCATAGACAGCAGGCTAATTTCCACTTAAAAAGAGAACAAGCTATTCCTTTTATTCATTGTGAGTGAGCTACCACACAATCAAACACACATACCACCACTTACTATTATTTTACTTCCAGCTAACAAAGAACTATCTCGCTTCATGTTTCAAACATTTCTTTTATTGAATTGAAAACACTCAGGCCATAAGACAAGCATTTAGTCAAGTGAAAGTGAACACACACAAGCACACACTTAAACTAGCCTTCTTATTGTAAAGTTAAACAGACAAGATGCAAAAACTATCAAACTAGAATGACTACCAACTAAACAAGCATGTTCTTTTCTTTAGTGAATGTGATAAGCAAGGAGCGGGTCCACCTTTTATTTGTCTTCCTTTTTGTCTTTGTTTTTCTTCTCACTTGCTTGCTTACTAGTTTCTCCCTTGCCCTTGCCTTTTAGCTTTTGCCAGAATCCAACTTTTTTCATTGTCTCTTCTACCCTGTTCTCCAGGAGTATTGCTTTGTCTACTTCTCTTTCACTTCTCACTTTGAAGTATTCATCAAAAGTTGAAAATGCTGGTTCCATGTTGTGTAGATGATCCACAATATAGCTTAACTTGAATTGGCCATTTATGTTATAATCAGCTTGAACTCCATACCTTGCATCCTGAAGGGTTGTGAATTCCTTGAGAGCTCTCATATTCTCAAAGTACAGTTGGGCCAACTGATTGAATGACTCTTGAATTTGTGAAGCTTGGTCCTGTTGCATGACCAAAGATCTTGACTCATAGTCTCTTTGTTGACTCATCATCCTCAACTGAAGTTCTTCTTGTCTTTGTTGAGCTCTCATGTACTGTGAATGAAATTCTTCCTGCTTCTCTTGAATCCCATGTATTGTTCTGATAGCCTTTGAATTGCTTCTTGCATCCGAACCATGTTCATATTGTTTTGTGGTTGAACTTGTTGCTGTTCTCCTTGTTCTTCCAATGGTTCTTCTTCCTCCTTTGGTTCTTCTCTTCTTCTCCTTCTTTGTGGTCTTCAACTTTGCTGCGCCTCTGTGACGATCATCATTCTTTCAAAGGTTATAGGCATGCCTGGATTCAACCATTTTGGGTTTGCATCCTCTTGTGGTACTTTAGCCTTCATGCATAACCGCATAATGGTACTTGGGTAGTACAGCCAAGCGTCAGCCGAACTCTTCTCTGCAATCCTTTGAATATCATCGGCGATGATTTCTTGAACCTTCACTTCTCCCCCCATCACCATACAGTGTAGCATGACAACTCTTTGCTTGTTAACTTCTGAAGTGTTCACTGTACCTAGGATTGATCTCTTTATGAGCTCATACCATCCTTTTGCCTCAGGGGTTAGATCTCCCCTTTTCAAGTATTTATGCCTTCCATGTTCATCTCTTTCCCAATCTGTGTTCACCACACAGATATCACTAGAGATTTCATCATAATCTGGGTTTCTATTTACTCTTTGGTGGTACCCTGATTCATCAAAGTGAGCTGTCCTTAGTCCTAAGACTTTCGCAATAGTCTTCGAACTAAAATCCACTTCTACTCCCCGTACATAGCTCTTGTAAGTTGGAGCTTCATTCGCATTAAGCCTTGGGGTGTTAGCATAAAACTCTCTTATGATGTTTGCATTAATTCTAGTGATTGGTGATGTGAGCTCTTCCCATTTTCTCTTTCTGATCTTGGCTTTCATTTCTAGGCATCCTTCATCAGGTAGCTGAAATGGAATTTCTGGATATATCTTTCTATCATTCATCCATCCCAGTTGCATTTGATGGTACCATGATTTGAACTTCCATCGATCATATTCACTACCACTTTCTTCAACCATGGGTTCCTTTCCTTTCCGTCTTTTTGCACTTGAAGAAGAAGCCATGCTTCCTTGATTGGTTGAAGGGGTTGAAGTTAAGTTACAAAGAAGGTTGGGTGGTGTGGTGTACTTTTGGAAGAAGAGTGTTTGAAGTGAGGGTAGTATGATGGGTGTAGGTGAACAAGGGTGCTTAGTTGGTCAGGAGGGGACACGGTTTCTAGGCCTTGGTTTTAAGGTACACAAGGTTTGAATTATCTGGAGTGCAAGATGTGTGAAAATTTGGTTCATGTGCATGGTTCAAGTGAGGCTTTTTATAGTATACTTTAATGAAGAATGGAGGGTTAGGATTCATTTGGACAAGTGGTTAATGAAGGGTGTGTATGCAAAGTTAAATGAAGACAAAGTTTGCCTCTTCGTAAAGTATATCTCCTTGGTCTTCAAAGTGCTCCTTCCAAGGATGTGCAGATTCACCTTTCAAGCCATGTGATCCACTTTTGTCTTCTTGCTAGCTTGCCCTTCCTTGTCTTTTCCCTTCCATTGAATAGTTCTCTGACTACCTAACTATCACAACAAGACAAAAAGAACAAGCATTATCAAACGGTAGCAAGATCCTTTCATATCTAAAACTATAGATTGACTATCATTCCTTATGATTGTCTAACCGTGACTCCCCCTTTTTTTTTCATAAAGAATCAATTGTGTCCCTTAATTAGTGAACCAAGGTTCGGTGAACACCAAACTTGTCTCTTGCTAAGGGATTAATGTAGAATGCAAGCAATTCATCACAATTGATATCTTCATCATAAAATATAATTTCTTTCCTATCATAAAGTCCTAAAATGTTATAATGCATGATCCATTTATGTATGACTTTGATTCTATGAACAAGAAATGATCTTCTGAAAATCACTACACATGCAGACACCAAACTTAGTGTTTGGTCATATACTTCAGCGAAATGACTGAGCATATGGTCTAAGAATGCTTGAAAAACTAATTTGGTGTTCTTGAAGGGACACCAAACTTAGAAGTCTGGCATATGCTTCGAAATAGTGCATGCATCTATCAAGTCTGTTCATGAAGATTCAAAATCATGCTAGGGTGATCATAGCTTATTGAATTTAAAACAAACAGGAATCTTAAATCATGGGTTGCCTCCCATGGAGCGCTCTTTTATTGTCACTAGCTTGACATTGGGTCCCCCTTCAGGGTGGTTGACGGCTGTGATGTCTCAACTTATCCCCCCTCACTGTGAGCTTCCTTTTTGTTCCTTGATGCTCAATTTCAGCATGCTCAAGTGAGAGTATTTTGCAAACAGTGTAGTAGTCATTGGCTTGTTGGCTTGTTCCCAATTGTTGATAGATCAACTGTACTTCATCACCCTGGAGAACCCCTCAGTTGGGATTTTCTTGTTCTTCCATCCCTTCTGAGTATTTTTCTTGCTTTTCTTTCTTCTTCTTGTTACTCCTTCTTCTTTGACAGCAACCTTTATTTTGGGCCTCTCCTTCTTAGTAAGCACTTCAATTCCTTCTCGGTTTCCCTCTTCACTTTGCCCAGTCTCATTCTTCTCTTACCCTGCTATGTTGTTTGTTTCCTGCCTTGGAAGATGGTTATCAACTGTCTTGCTAGTTCCTTCCTTCCATTGCAAGCTTCCTTTGTCAATGTCCATGCAGTTGTTCTTTTCATCACTGAGCTGTGTTTCTGGGAATACATTCAAGGTGATGTTTTTATCATGCATTCTGAGGGTTAGCTTTCCTTGCTCCACATCTATAATGGCCCTAGCAGTGGCCAAGAATGGTCTCCCAAGTATAATGGAATCACCTTCATCCTCATCTGAGTCTAAGACCACAAAATCCGCAGGGAATATGAATTTGTCCACCTTAACTAGAAGGTTTTCAATCACACCCCTGGAACATATCACCGACTTATCCACCAGTTCCAGAGACATTTGTATTGGCTTCACTTCCTCTATACAAAGCTTTTTCACCAAAGAAGAGGGTATTAGGTTGATACTTGCCCCTAAGTCACACATTGCCTTGTTGATGGTCAATCTCCCAATGGTGCAAGGCAGAAAGAAACTTCCGGGGTCTTCAAGCTTAGGGGGAAGCCCTTTTTGAATCAACGCCCTACATTCCTCAGTAAGCAGTATAGTCTCTTTCTCATGCCAACTTCTCTTTTTACTGATAAGCTCTTTCAGAAACTTGGCATACAGAGGCATCTGCTCTAATGCCTCAGCCAAAGGAATGTTGATCTCTAACTTCTTGAAAGTCTCAAGGAACTTATGAAAGTGTTGATCCTTTGCTTCTTTGTTGAATCTTTGGGGATATGGCAGTGAAGGTGTGTAAGTTTTCCCCACTTGTTTATATCCCTGGGTTGATTCTTCCTTTGAATTGTGTGGCTGGTTGTCCTTCTCTTTGAACTTTTCTGGGACATTCTTGCTTGTTGTGTCCTTGTTGCTAGCTTCCTCTTTCTCTGTTGATTCTTTGTCACTTTCCATAGGCTTCTTGGTTGCCTCTTTATTGTCCACCAATATCTTCCCACTCCTTAGCTGTATAGCTTTGCACTCTTCTTTTGGATTAGGAATGGTGTCACTTGGTAATGAGCTTGATGGTCTCTCAATAGCAATTTTCTTGGAGAGCTGTCCAATCTGCCTCTCCATATTCTTCATGGAAGCTTCCTGGTTCTTTGTTGTCATTTCTTGGTGCTTCATCATTTTCTCCATTAACATCTCCAAATTGGTGATCTTCTGAGAGTCTTGTGAGATCGGTTGGTTTTGGGGTGTTGATTGTTGATGGTAAGTATTTTGGTTGGTGGTTTGATTACTGGGTGGATAATGGTTGGAAGTGGGGTAGTTGTTTTGGGGTTTTCTGTAGGAGTTTTGGTTAGTGTGCTGCTGGTTGTGGTTCTAGTTATTTCTTGGGGTGTTTTGATTTGAATTCCTTTGCCATGGTTGTTGATTCTGGTTGTGGCCATCTCCCCACCTAAGGTTTGGGTGGTTCTTCCAGGATGGGTTATAGGTGTCACCATACGCTTCATTTTGTCTAGAGCCTTGGTTGTGCACATATTAGATTTGGCTTGATTCTCTTCATTCTGCCCCCAAGGAGTTGATGGTTGGCTTGTGACATTCACTGATGCAACTTGTAGGCTATCAATTCTCTTGGCCATTTGCTCAAATTATTGCTGAATTTGCTGCTGCATCACTTTGTGTTGGGCTAGGATTGTGTCTACTCCTTCCAACTCTAGCAGTCCTTTCCTCTGTGATGGTTGGCGTTGCCTTTGGTAAGCAAAGAAATATTGGTTGTTTGCCACCATGTCAATGAGGTTTTGAGCCTCCTCTGCAGTCTTCATCAGTTGCAATGAGCCTCCAGCTGAGTGATCCAGTGCCTCTTGAGCCTTTAGAGTGAGTCCTTCATAGAAGTTTTGCAGTTTGTCCTACTCAGTGAACATTTTCGGTGGGCATTTCCTGAGCAGAGCCTTATATCTCTCACATGCCTCATATAGAGTTTCAGCATCCAATTGTGTGAATATCTGCACTTCCGTCTTCAATCTAATAATCCTCTGAGGTGGGTAAAATTTGGCAAGAAACTTGCTCACCAAATCTTCCCAAGTGTTGATGCTCTCCTTTGGGAATGTTTCTAGCCATTGAGTGGCTTTATCTCTGAGGGAGAATGGGAATAACAGCAACTTGTAGATGTCAGAATGCACACCATTAGATTTTACAGTATCACATATCCTAAGGAAGGTGGATAAGTGTTGGTTTGGATCTTCAAGTGGCCCTCCTCCAAAAGAGCAGTTGTTTTGGACCAGTGTGATGAGTTATGGCTTCAGTTCAAAGTTATTTGCATTGACATTAGGGGTAAGAATGCTACTCCCACAATGTCTAGAGTTTAAAAATGTATAAGAGGCCAGTACTCTCCTCTGTGGTGGATTGTTATTGACCCCTCCTTCTGGAGGATTGGAATTAGAGGGATCTCCTTCCATTTCGTGGTATTCCTCCTCAGAATCTTCCTTTCCAACAACAGCCTTCCCTCTAGCTTCTCTTCTTATCCTTCTAAGAATCCTTTCGTCTTGTTCACAAAAGATAGGTGTAACTCTCCTTGTACCTGACATACAAACCAGAACACAAGAAACATAAAAGCCAGAAAACCAGTGAAACTTCAATCTATTGCTAGAATGAAGTTTTGGTTAGCTTAGGCAAAAAGTCAAACAGTTAATGTGTTAGTTGAAAACAAAAGAAAAAAATGCTTAATCTAGATCACCACCTCACTTAATCATTGTCAATCTATTTCAATCCCCGGCAACAGCGCCAAAAACTTCATGTGTGGAAAACAATCCAACACAAAACTCACCGGCAAGTGTACCGGGTCGCATCAAGTAATAATAACTCACGGGAGTGAGGTCGATCCCACAGGGATTGAAGGATTGAGCAATTTTAGTTTAGTGGTTGATTTAGTCAAGCAAACAAGAGTTGATCTGAGTGATTTGTAATTGACAGAAGCTAAATTGCATGAATTGTAAAGGGAGAGGGAAGAATTGCAGTAAATTAAAGAGCTTAAAGAAGTAAAAGAGCTGAATCTTAAAGGACAAGTAAAGTAAATGACAAAAACTTAAAGTGCAAGAAAGGTAAATTGCAGAAGCTTAGAGTGCAGGAAATGTAAATTGCTTGAATATTAAAGGGCTTAGGGAGTTGGGATAGCAGAATTTAAGCAAAGGAAAGTAAATTTCAACAAGTAAAAGAGTAGAAGATAACTTGGATTGAGCTGGATCTTTAAATAGAAAAGTAAATTGGCTTGAAGAAGCCTCAGCAAATGAACAGAAATGAAAATGCAGATCTCAGGGGTCAAGAGACTAGAAAACAAGTTTAGATCTCAATTCCTTCCTTGATCCGATCAGCAAGCAATTCACAGAAAAATATAAAATGGAAGCAGTAAAGGAAATTTAGATCCAGTCCTTAGATCACTTGAGATGAAGAATAAAAAATGATTCTCAGAATTTGAATCAATAGAACTCGTTCCAATCTCAATTCCAGATCCAAAGGAAAATAGCAAGATTAGCAGGAGCAATAAGAATGAAATCAGAAAGCTTAATTCAATTCACAATTCCTTAAAATTATGCAGACGAAAACAAAGATAAATTGTAGATCAGGGATTGAAACAGAATTCCTTCAATCTCTCTACAATTCTCAAAACAGAAAGAAGGAATGCAGAGTAAGAATAAAGAGGAGGGAGAATTCAATCTCAACTAAACTGAGCTTACAGCCAAAAAAAAAATGACCGTCCCCTTTCTAAATCAAACTAACTTCTATTTATACACTTTCTATTTTTAATCTTCAAGCCTTGAATTGGGCTTTTGGCCTTGATGAATTTGGATCGAAGATGGCTCCCATTGACTGCTCTTGATCTTGAGAAGAGATCTGTGTGAAAGTTGGATGCTGGTGCTTCAAGTTTGAGTCAACGTTTTAGTGCCAACGTTGACTCAAACTCCACTTTCCATCATATCAGTAAAACCAGAAAGGTCTGCTGTCATCGGCGTTTGACCCAACGTTGGAGGGCCAACGTCCGCCGATCCACGCGTACGGGCACCATGCGCTTCCGCACACCTTGCCAAAATTGCTCATCCACGCGTGCGCGCACTGCGCGCTTGCGCGTGGATGCATATTTTCCAATTTCCAGTTTGATCCAGGGAGGGATGACGTTGGTCTCAGCGTTGGACCTCCAACGTTGGCATTTTTACGTGTGCGCGTACTTCACGCTTACGCGTGCATTGCTTTTTTCCCAAGTACGCGTACGTGACATTGGTGCGTGCGCGCCGATTCCACTTTTTCCAATCTCAATTCTGGGATGAGCATCGAAGACGTTGGAGGTAGAGTTTGAGACAATGTTGGACCCCCAACGTTTGGTTGTGGCGCGTACGTGCACCGTGCGCTTTCGCGCACATGAGCCAAAAATATGCATCTGCGCGTACGCGTGCTGTATGCTTCCGCGCGGATGCCAAAATTTGTTGCTTTTGCGCGTACGCGGCATGTACGCGTGCGCGCACTTCAAAAATCCTTCGGCCCAGACTTGATCATTTTCTAACTACGATGGGATTAACGTTGGACCCCCAACGCCATCTCAAACGTGAGCTCTGTTTCTCTTCTCTAAGTCTCTTTTCTTCAACCTTTCTCCATGTCTTTCTTTACCTGTTATCAACCAATAATTGCATCAAAGCTATGCTAAAATCATGAGACTTCTTATTATCCTTGACATATAAGCAATTATAGCACAAAACCTCATGAAAATACATTAATTTACTCATGGTTGATTGAATCCAAGTACACATGAATTTCTACCCAAATGGCTTACTTGTAACTCAGGAAAGTGCATAAAACCAAATGAAAACAAAGAAAAAGACTAGTAAAACTAGGATAAGATGCCATGGCATCATTATCTAGGAATTTCTAGGGTTTTGTAGGGTTTTCAAGGGTTTTCTAGTGTTTTTATGGATTTTTAGGATTTTCTAGGGTTTTCTAGGATTTTCTAGGGTTTGTTAGGGTACATAGGTTTTTTAGGGTTTTTTTAGGGTTTTCTAGGGTTTTTATGGTTTTATCTAGGGTTTTTTATGGTTTTTAGGGTTATCTAGGGTTTTCTAGAGTTTTCGAAGATTTTCTAGGGTTATTTAGGGTTTTTAGGATTTTTAGGATTTTTCTAGGATTTTCTAGATTTTTCTAAGGTTTTCTAGAATTTTTCTATTATTTTCTAGGGTTTTCAAGGGTTTTTCTAAAGTTTTCTAGGGTTATCTAGGATTTTCTAGGGTTTTCTAGGGTTTTCTAGGGTTTTTCTAGTATTTTTTAGGATCTTTAGGATTTTCTAGGGTTTTCTAAGATTTTTTAGGGTTTTTCTTGGATTTTCTAGGGTTTTCTAGGGTTTGTTAGGGTACTTAGGTTTTTTTTAGGATTTTCTAGGGTTTTTCTAAAGTTTTCTAGGGTTATCTAGAGTTTTCTATGGTTTTTTAGGGTTTTTCAGGATTCTTTAGGGTTTTTTAGGAGTTTTCTAGGATTTTTTAGGGGATTTTTTAGAGTTTTGCACTAAGTGAGAGATCCTTGGTTTAATACCCACCTATAACATATTTTTATAACATATACATATATAGGATGTAAGTTAGTCACACTCAATTTTCAATCCTCTAATTTGTCATATTTTGACATAGTTTATTCGTAAGGTATTCAAACTATTTTAATTTATTCCAATTTAGCCTCTTAAATTTTATTGTTTAAATTTGAAATATTTGATTTAATCATAATTTTAATTTGATATTTAAATATAAAGAAATATTAGTAAACTAATAAACTATTAACAAAAATAAAAAATCTAAAGATTTCAAATTAATACATGAGTGACAAACCCCCCAAAAAAGACCCCAACGACTATGACATCCCATTTTCTCTTTGCTTACCCAACAATACCCACCACTTTCAAATCTCCAATATTCTTCTTCCACAGCCCCTCAGTCTCCCACCCTGTCATAGACCAGAACGACAGCCACTTCTTTCTCCAGCATCCCTCTGATCTCTTTATTATACACCGTTACTATTGCTGTTGAGGCTGCAACCTTTGAGCTCGATGCCGATCTGCTCACTTCTCTTCTCTTTGCTGCTGTTGTGCTCTCTACTCTGTACTCCCTCTCCAACCTTTTACTTTCTCTACGCACACCGCCGCTATTCTATCCACTAGCAGGCTTCGCCGCCACCTGCAAACTCTGCTGCCAGCACTGCAACGAACGTCTCCTTCCTTCAGAAAATTAGGTGACCTCTTTCTGCACCACTTCCTTCATGGCTGGATTTAGCCGCCTCTGTGGTTGAACCACTGGTTTGGCATTATCCTCCAATAGGATTTTGTGCATACATCTAGCTGGGCTTATGCCCTTAAGGTCACCTATGGACCACCCAAGAGCTGTCTTGTGTGTCCTTAGCACTTGAATAAGTGCTTCCTCTTCCTTTGAATTTAAAGCAGAGCTTATGATCACTGAAAAGTGTCACCTTCTCCCAGAAATGCATATTTCAAGGATGGTGGCAGTGGCTTGAGCTCGGGTTTAGGAGGTTTTTCCTCTTTCAGAAAAAATTTCAGAGGCTCTTTCATGTCCTCTGAATCCTCCAAATCAGGCTGAATATCTTTAAAGATATTTTCCAACTCTGATTCGAGACTCTCAGCCATGTTGATCTCTTCCACCAAGGAGTCAATAAGATCAACTTTCATGCAGTCTGTTGATGTGTCTGGATGCTGCATGGCTTTGACAGCGTTCAACTTGAACTCATCGTCATTGACCCTCAGGGTTATTTCCCCCTGTTGGACGTCAATGAGGGATCGTTCAGTTGCGAGGAAGGGTCTTCCTAGAATGAGAGTAGCACTCTTGTGCACCTTCATTTCCAGCACAACAAAGTCAGTGGGAAAGGCGAATGGCCCAACTCTGACTATCATGTCTTCAATCACGCCTAATGGGTATTTAGTTGAGCCATCAGCAAGTTGGAGACATATCCGGGTTGGTTTAACTTCGTCAGCTAAGCCAAGCTTTCTGACAGTGGATGCAGGTATTAGGTTGATGCTTGCCCCAAGATCGCATAAAGCTGTCTTGGTACCATTATCTTCCAATATGCATGGTATCAGAAAACTCCCAGGGTCTTTAAGCTTTTCAGGAAAGCTCTTTAGAATGACTGCACTGCATTCTTCAGTGAGGAGAACTCTTTCTGTTTCTCTCCAATCCTTCTTATGACTCAAGATCTCTTTCATGAACTTGGCATAAGAAGGTATTTGCTCTAGTGCTTCTGCAAATGGAATCTTTATTTCAAGAGTCCTGAGATAATCTGCAAAGCGAGCAAATTGCTTATCCTGCTCCTCTTTCCGGAGTTTTTGAGGATAAGGTATCTTGGCTTTATATTCCTCAACCTTAGATGCTGCAGGTTTATTGCCTACAGAAGTGGTTGAAGAAGCCTTTTTAAAGGGGTTGTTATCAGCATTTGTGTGTGTCTGATCCCTCACTGGCAATTGAGTGCCAGAAGTAGAAACTGGAGTGACGTTAGACGCCAGCTCCTTTTCTGTTTATGGCGTCTGAACGCCAGAAATGTGCCCATTTTGGGCGTTCAGCGCCGGATTTTGCCCCCTTTGGGCGTTCAACGCCAGGTCCTTGCCCATTTCTGGCGTTGAACGCCAGTTTTGCCTTGTTTCTGGCGTTGAACGCCAGTCCTGAGCGTGGTCTGGGCGTTCAGCGCCAGCCTTCCACCAATTCTCTGGCGTTTTAGCGCCAGAGTTATTTTTCCCTGGGCTCTTACTGTCCTCAGGTGAATCTTTGGTGGGTTGCTCATTTCTTGACTTTTTGCTGCCTTGAGGTGAGATATTTAATGTTTTCCCATTTCTTAATTGAACTGCTTGGCATTCTTCTGTTATTTGTCTTGATAGCTGCTGCTTTGTTTGCTTGAACTGTTCCTCTATATGTATATTAGCCATCCTTGTCTCTTGTAGTCTGTCTTTGAATTTGGCTAACTGCTTTGTTAGGAAGTCCAATTGCTGATTGAATTCAGCAGCTTGCTTTACAGGACTGAGTTCAGCAGTTGCTGTTTTAACCGCTTCTTTCATGGAAGGGTCACTGCTTAGATACAGATGCTGATTCTTGGCAACTGTATCAATGAGCTCTTGAGCTTCTTCAATTGTCTTTCTCATGTGGATAGATCCACCAGCTGAGTAATCCAGAGACATCTGAGCTCCTTCTGCAAGCCCATAGTAGAAGATGTCTAACTGAACCCACTCTGAAAACATTTCAGGGGGGCATTTTCGTAGCATCTCTCTGTATCTCTCCCAGGCATCATAAAGAGATTCATTATCTCCTTGCTTGAAGCCTTGGATGTCCAGCCTTAGCTGTGTCATCCTTTTTGGAGGGAAATACTGATTCAGGAATTTTTTTGTCAGCTGTTTCCATGTCCTTATGCTGGCTTTAGGTTGGTTATTTAACCACCTCTTAGCTTGATCTTTTACAGCAAATGGAAACAGTAATAGTCTGTAGACATCCTGATCTATTTCCTTATCATGTACTGTGTCAGCAATCTGTAGAAACTGTGCCAGAAACTCTGTAGGTTCTTCCTGTGGAAGACCGGAATACTGGCAACTTTGCTGCACCATGATAATGAGCTGAAGATTCAACTCAAAGCTACTGACTCCAATGGAGGATATGCAGATGCTGCTCCCATATGAAGCAGTAGAGGGGTTAGAATATGACCCCAGAGTCCTCCTGGACTGTTCATTTCCGCTTATGTCCATAATGGAGAAAGGGAGATGGTGTAAAATAAAAAAAAACTATTTTTATTTATTTATTTATTAATTTATTTTGAAAATAAAATAAATCAAAATAAAATAAATAAAAATGAGTAAGAGATTTTCGAAAAAGTGAGGAGAGAGAAAGTGGTTATGAAGTTTTGAAAAAGATATGATGATTTTTGAAAAGGGTTTTAAATTTTGAAATAAAAATCTGAATTTTAAAAATAGATTTTCGAAAAAGATGCTTTAAAACAGAGAGAAAAGATATTTTTGGATGTTTAAGGAAAAGGGGAAAAACAAAAAGATAGCACAAGATTTAAAATTTTTAGATCTAATGTTCCTTATTTTCGAAAATTTTGGAAGGAAAAACACCAAGGAACACTAAACTTAAAAATTTTAAGATCAAGACACAAGGAAAACTCAAGAACACGAAGGAAGAACACCAAACTTAAAATTTTTAGAAAACCAAACTAAATTTTCGAAAATTTTAAGAAAAATCAACACGAAAACACCAAACTTAGAGTTTGGCACAGGATTTAATAGAAAAATTGTTTTTGAAAAAGATTTTAAAAGGAAAATAAGGATTCTAAAGCTTTAACACGACACTAATAAGAGACTCTAAACCAAAAAGAAAAAAAATTTTCCTAATCTAAGCAACAAAATAAACCGTTTAGTTGTCCAAACACGAACAATCCCCGGCAACGGCGCCAAAAACTTGGTGCACAAATTGTGAATTACACGTTTCACAACTTGTACCACTAACCAGCAAGTGCACTGGGTCGTCCAAGTAATACCTCACGTGAGTAAGGGTCGAATCCCACAGAGATTGTTGGTTTGAAGCAGTCTATGGTTATCTTGTAAATCTTAGTCAGGAAGTCAATTATGTTTATCAGTTGAATTGCGAATGAACAAGAGAGCATGGATTAAAGGTTACTTGTTATGCAGTAATGGAGAATATGTTGGAGTTTTGGAGATGCTTTGTCTTCTGAATCTCTGCTTTCCTCTGTCTTCTGATTCACGCACGCACGTCTTCCTATGGCAAGCTGTGTGTAGGTGGATCACCGTTGTCAATGGCTACCATCCATCCTTCCAGTGAAAAGATTCCAAGTGCGCTGTCACCGTACGGCTAATCATCTGCAGGTTTTCAGTCATACCGGAATAGGATCTGCTATCCTTTTGCGTCTGTCACTACGCCCAGCACTCGTGAGTTTGAAGTTCGTCACAGTCCTTCAATCATTGAATCCTACTCGGAATACCACAGACAAGGTTTAGACTTTCCGAATTCTCATGAAAGCCGCCATCAGTTCTAGCTTATACCACGAAGATTCTGATTAAGAGATCTAAGAGATACTCATTCAATCGGATATAGAACGGAGGTGGTTGTCAGGCACACGTTCATGGTTTGAGGAAGGTGATGAGTGTCACAGATCATCACCTTCATCACAGTTAAGTGCGAATGAACATCTTAGATAGGAACAAGCGTGTTTGAATGGAAAACAGAAATACTTGCATTAATTCATCGAGACACAGCAGAGCTCCTCACCCCCAACAATGGAGTTTAGAGACTCATGCCGTTAGAGAATACAAAGTTTAGATCTAAAATGTCATGAGATACAAAATAAGTCTCTAAAAGTTGTTTAAATACTAAACTAGTGGCCTAGGTTTACAAAAAATGAGTAAACTATGATGGATGATGCAGAGATCCACTTCTGGGGGCCCACTTGGCGTGTGCTGGGCTGAGATTTAAGCAATTCACGTGCAGAGGCCATTTGTGGAGTTGAACGCCAGTTTTTGTGCCATTTTGGGCGTTCAACTCCAGCTTTCGCTCCTTTTCTGGCGCTGAACGCCAGAATTGGGTAGAGGACTGGCGTTGAACGCCAGTTTACGTCGTCTATCCTCGTGCAAAGTATGGACTATTATATATTGCTGGAAATCCCTGGATGTCTACTTTCCAACACCACTAGAAGCGCGCAATTTCGAGTTCTGTAGCTCCAGAAAATCCACTTTGAGTGCAGGGAGGTCAGAATCCAACAGCATCAGCAGTCCTTTTTCAGCCTGAATCAGATTTTTGCTCAGCTCCTTCAATTTCAGCCAGAAAAATACCTGAAATCACAGAAAAACACACAACTCATAGTAGAGTCCAGAAATATGAATTTTTCCTAAAAACTACTAGAATTAATATAAAAACTAACTAAAACCCCCTAAAAACTACATGAAATTAACCCCAAAAAGCGTATAAAATATCCGCTCATCACAACACCAAACTTAAACTGTTGCTTGTCCTCAAGCAACTAGACAAATAAAGTAGAAGACTAATAGGTTGAGAAGCAATAATATCTCAGAGTTTTTGAATGAAGCTCAGATTCTAATTAGATGAGCGGGACTAGTAGCTTTTTGCTTCTGAACAGTTTTGGCATCTCACTTTATCCATTGAGGCTCAGAGTGATTGGCATCTATAGGAACTCAGAATTCAGATAGTGTTATTGATTCTCCTAGTTCAGTGTGATGATTCTTGAACACAGCTTCTTTATGAGTCTTGGCCGTGGCCCTAAGCACTTTGTTTTCCAGTATTACCACCGGATACATAAATGCCACAGACACATAACTGGGTGAACCTTTTCAGATTGTGACTTAGCTTTGCTAAAGTCCCCAATTAGAGGTGTCCAGAGTTCTTAAGCACACTCTTCTTTTTGCTTGGACCTTGACTTTAACCGCTTAGTCTCAAGTTTTCGCTTGACACCTTCACGCCACAAGCACATGGTTAGGGACAGCTTGGTTTAGCCGCTTAGGCCAGGATTTTATTCCTTTTTGGCCCTCCTATCCACTGATGCTCAAAGCCTTGGGATCCTTTTTATTACCCTTGCCTTTTGGTTTTAAGGGCTATTGGCTTTTTCTGCTTGCTTTTTCTTTTTCTTTCTATTTTTTTTCGCTATTTTTTTTTTCTGCAAGCTTTGTTCTTTGCTGCTTTTTCTTGCTTCAAGAATCAATTTTTTGATTTTTCAGATCATCAATAACATGTCTCATGTTCACCATTCTTTCAAGAGCCAACATATTTAACAGTCTTAAGCAACAAATTCAAAAGATATATGCACTGTTCAAGCATTCATTCAGAAGACAGAAAGCATTGCCACCACATTTAACTAATTAGAATTTCTCTTATTAAAACTCGAAATTTTATTGCCTCTTATTCAAAAGATCTACTACTTTATTCATGTTTGCTGATGATGAGAAAAATAAATTATAACTTAATTGGAGATAAAATCAAAATAGATACTAATTACTACTTTATGACTCCTAAGGTAAACTTCTATAAGGACACTATCACAGAGTTAAGGCAGAAATTGGAAATTAACAACCTTTTTTCTGGGGGAACGGGGGTTCCTCTGATCCTTGGGGTGCTTGGTCCTACAAGAGAAGACTTTTGGCACTTCAATTCCCTTAAGTCATGCCCTTGCTCCTCTTGTTCTTTAAACATGTAGGTCAGCATTTGACTGTGTTCCTTCTGTTCTTTTATTATTTGCTCCATAGCTTCCCGTATCTTGGTAACAGACGTCTCAAGATACTCCCAGTATTCAGATTGAGGGATCTCTGGGAGGAATTCCTGTGCTCTCTTCTTGATGGGATCCTCCTGTGCTTGTTGTTTTTCCATTGATGCTTTGGTGATTGGCTTTTCAATTAGGATATATTCAGTTATTCCCATCCTTACTCCAGCGTCCTTGCAGAGCATAGAAATCACGCTTGGATAAGCCAACCTGGCCTCTTTGGAATTTTTGTTAGCAATTTTGTAGAGTTCAGTTGAAATCAGCTGATGAACCTCCACTTCCTTTCCCATCATGATGCAATGGATCATCACTGCTCTTTTAACTGTGACTTCAGAACGGTTGTTAGTGGGCAACAGAGAACGCCCAATGAAGTCCAGCCATCCTCTGGCGACTGGTTTGAGATCCTCTCTCTTGAGTTGATTTGGGACTCCCTTTGTGTTGGTGGTCCACCTGGTTCCAGGGATACATATGTCCTCTAGAATCTTATCCAGGTCAATGTCTGCTCTCATCATCCTCCTGTTGAAGGAGTCTGGATCATCCTTTAGCTGAGGTAGCTTTAAGATCTCTCTGATCTTGTCAGGGGTGGTGTGAACAAGCTTTCCTCTGACCATGGTCCGAAATTCATAGAAGGCAGTTCCAGATAGTTTTTGCTTGTCAGTCTGCCACATATTGGCATAGAATTCCTGGACCATGTTCCTTCCCACTTTCGTTTCAGGATTAGCTAGGACTTCCCAGTTCCTGATTCGAATTTGCTTCTGGATCTCCGGATATTCGTCTTCTTTCAGATCGAATCTAACTTCCGGGATCACTGATCTCAGCCCCATTACTTTAAGATAATGGTCTGAATGTTCTTTAGATAAGAACTTCCCTTGATTCCAAAGTGGTTTTGGAACGCTCTCTTTCTTGCCTCTTGGAGTGGGTTGTTTTCCTTTGGGAGCCATGATCTTAGTGATCTCGGATAAACACACCAAACTTAGAGGTTTGCTTGTCCTCAAGCAAAAGAAAAGAAAGAAGAGGGATGGAAGGAGAGCTAGGTGCAATTGTTGATGGAGGAGGAGGGAGGCCGAACCCATATTTAAAGGAATGGGGGGTTGTTTTCGAAAATTGGGAAAAGATAAGATAAAAAGATTGATTTGAAAAAGATAAGATAGAAGATATAGTTTAAAATTGAGAAGATATGATAGATTTTTGAAAAAGATGAATCTAGATTTTGAAAAAGATAATATGGAGATTTGAAAAAGATATTGAAAATATTTTAGAGTGAAAAAGATAGATTTGTTTTTAGAAAATATTTGAAAAGAGTTGGATTGAATTTGCAAAGAGGGTGGTGCTTATAGATTAAGATATATTTGATATTTTTGAAAGAGGGATTTTTAGAAATTGGGGATTTTAGAAATCAGGGTTCCTAACATGTTTATGTAAAAATCATGCATTGAAACATAAAATTTTGAAATTAGAATGGAAATATGTGTGGAAAAATGAATTTGGCTCCTCCCTGCCATCCTGGCGTTTGAACGCCCAAACACTGCCTGTTTTGGGCGTTCAGCGCCCAAATGCTGCACTTCTGGGCGTTCAATGCCCAGTTGTTGCCCTTTTCTGACGTTGAACGCCAGATTGCTATCCTTCCTGGCGTTCAGCGCCCACTGGATGCCCATTTTGGGCGCTGAACGCCCAAAACTGGCCCTCACTGGCGTTCCAGTAAGCTCCCTATCCCTGTTTTGTGTGCAGATTCCTTCTGTAACCCTGTAAATTTATGCAATTGATTCTTTACCTTAGTGTCAGTGAACTTTATATAAACAAATAAAAATAAAAATAAAAAATAGGGCAAAATGCTTAGAGAATTGATGCCCCATGGCTGGGTTGCCTCCCAGCAAGCGCTTCTTTATTGTCTTTAGCTGGACTTTGCTGAGCTTTTAATCTAGCTTCAGCCTTGAGCATTCTTGCTCAACGTTGCCTTCAAGATAATGCTTGATTCTCTGTCCATTGACAATGAACTTCTTATCAGAATCAATATCTTGAAGCTCCACATAACCATATGGTGATACACTTGTAATCACGTATGGTCCCCTCCACCGGGATTTCAACTTCCCGGGGAATAGCCTGAGTCTAGAGTTGAACAGAAGAACCTTCTGTCCTGGTTCAAAGATTCTAGATGACAGCTTTCTGTCATGCCATTTTTTTGATTTCTCTTTATAAAGCTTGGCATTTTCGAAAGCTGTGAATCTGAATTCCTCTAGCTCATTTAGCTGGAGCAATCTTTTTTCTCCTGCTAATTTGGCATCAAAGTTTAGGAATCTGGTTGCCCAGTAGGCTTTATGTTCCAGTTCCACGGGCAGGTGACATGCTTTACCATACACAAGTTGGTATGGAGAGGTCCCTATAGGGGTCTTGAATGCTGTTCTGTAAGCCCACAGAGCATCATCCAAGCTCCGTGCCCAATCCTTTCTACGGGTATTTACTGTCCGTTCTAGGATTCTCTTTAATTCTCTGTTAGAGACTTCAGCTTGCCCATTAGTTTGTGGATGATATGGAGTGGCCACCTTATGGCGAATTCCATACCGAACCATGGCAGAGTAAAGCTGTTTATTGCAGAAGTGAGTGCCCCCATCGCTGATTAGCACTCTAGGGACACCGAACCTGCTAAAGATATGTTTCTGGAGGAACTTCAGCACTGTTTTAGTATCATTAGTGGGTGTGGCAATGGCCTCAACCCATTTTGATACATAATCAACTGCCACCAAAATATAAGTGTTTGAGTATGATGGTGGGAAAGGTCCCATGAAGTCAATTCCCCATACATCAAACAACTCAATCTCCAAGATTCCTTGTTGAGGCATGGCGTAACCATGAGGCAGATTACCAGCTCTTTGGCAACTGTCACAATTACGTACAAACTCTCGGGAATCTTTATAGAGTGTGGGCCAATAGAAGCCACATTGGAGGACCTTGGTGGCTGTTCGCTCACCCCCGAAATGGCCTCCATATTGAGATCCATGGCAGTGCCATAGGATCCTCTGTGCTTCTTCTTTAGGCACACACCTACGGATTATTCCGTCTGCACATCTCTTAAAGAGATAAGGTTCATCCCACAAGTAGTACTTTGCATCAGTGATTAATTTCTTCTTTTGTATATTGTTGTACTCCTTGGGTATGAACCTTGCAGCTTTATAGTTTGCAATATCGGCAAACCATGGTGTTTCCTGAATGGCAAATAAATGCTCATCCGGAAAGGTCTCAGAGATCTCAAGAGAGGGGAGGGGCGTCCCTTCTACTGGCTCTATCCGGGACAGATGATCAGCCACTTGGTTCTCTGTCCCTTTTCTGTCTCTTATTTCTATATCAAACTCTTGCAGAAGCAACACCCATCTGATGAGCCTGGGTTTTGAATCCTGCTTTGTGAGTAGATATTTAAGAGCAGCATGATCAGTATACACAATCACTTTTGATCCTACTAAATATGATCTGAACTTGTCAATGGCGTAAACCACTGCAAGTAATTCTTTTTCTGTGGTTGTGTAATTTTTCTGGGCATCATTTAAAACGCGACTAGCATAATAAATGACATGCAGAAGCTTGTTATGCCTCTGTCCCAGCACTGCACCAATGGCGTGATCACTGGCATCACACATTAGCTCAAATGGTAATGTCCAATCTGGTGCAAAAATGACTGGTGCTGTGACCAGCTTAGCTTTCAGCGTTTCAAACGCCTGCAGACACCCTGTGTCAAACACAAATGGCGTGTCAGCAGCTAGCAGATTGCTTAGAGGTTTTGCGATTTTTGAAAAATCCTTTATAAACCTCCTATAGAATCCTGCATGCCCCAGAAAGCTTCTGACTGCCTTAACATTGGCAGGTGGTGGTAATTTTTCAATTACCTCTATTTTTGCCTGATCCACCTCTATTCCCTTGTTTGAGATTTTATGCCCAAGGACAATCCCTTCGGTCACCATGAAGTGACATTTTTCCCAGTTTAAAACTAGGTTGGTCTCTTGGCATCTTTTCAGAACAAGTTTCAGGTGATCAAGACAGGAGCTGAATGAGTCTCCATATACTGAGAAGTCATCCATAAAGACTTCCAGAAATTTTTCCACCATATTAGAGAAAATAGAGAGCATGCATCTCTGGAAGGTTGCAGGCGCATTACACAGCCCAAAAGGCATCCTTCTATAAGCAAACACTCCTGATGGACATGTGAATGCTGTTTTCTCTTGATCCTGGGGATCTACTGCAATCTGGTTATAGCCTGAGTAGCCATCCAAAAAGCAGTAATACTCATGACCTGCCAGTCTTTCTAGCATCTGGTCTATGAATGGTAAAGGAAAATGATCCTTTCTGGTGGCTGTATTGAGTCTTCTGTAGTCAATACACATGCGCCACCCTGTAACTGTTCTCGTAGGAACCAGTTCATTTTTCTCATTATGAATCACTGTCATGCCTCCCTTTTTTGGGACGACTTGGACAGGGCTCACCCAGGAGCTATCAGAAATAGGATAAATAATCCCAGCCTCTAGTAATTTGGTGACCTCTTTCTGCACCACTTCCTTCATGGCTGGATTTAGCCGCCTCTGTGGTTGAACCACTGGTTTGGCATTATCCTCCAATAGGATTTTGTGCATACATCTAGCTGGGCTTATGCCCTTAAGGTCACCTATGGACCACCCAAGAGCTGTCTTGTGTGTCCTTAGCACTTGAATAAGTGCTTCCTCTTCCTGTGAATTTAAAGCAGAGCTTATGATCACTGGAAAAGTGTCACCTTCTCCCAGAAATGCATATTTCAAGGATGGTGGCAGTGGCTTGAGCTCGGGTTTAGGAGGTTTTTCCTCCTTCAGAAAAAATTTCAGAGGCTCTTTCATGTCCTCTGAATCCTCCAAATCAGGCTGAATATCTTTAAAGATATTTTCCAACTCTGATTCGAGACTCTCAGCCATGTTGATCTCTTCCACCAAGGAGTCAATAAGATCAACTTTCATGCAGTCTGTTTATGTGTCTGGATGCTGCATGGCTTTGACAGCGTTCAACTTGAACTCATCGTCATTGACCCTCAGGGTTATTTCCCCCTGTTGGACGTCAATGAGGGATCGTCCAGTTGCTAGGAAGGGTCTTCCTAGAATGAGAGTAGCACTCTTGTGCTCCTTCATTTCCAGCACAACAAAGTTAGTGGGAAAGGCGAATGGCCCAACTCTGACTATCATGTCTTCAATCACGCCTGATGGGTATTTAGTTGAGCCATCAGCAAGTTGGAGACATATCCGGGTTGGTTTAACTTCGTCAGCTAAGCCAAGCTTTCTGACAGTGGATGCAGGTATTAGGTTGATGCTTGCCCCAAGATCGCATAAAGCTGTCTTGGTACCATTATCTTCCAATATGCATGGTATCAGAAAACTCCCAGGGTCTTTAAGCTTTTCAGGAAAGCTCTTTAGAATGACTGCACTGCATTCTTCAGTGAGGAGAACTCTTTCTGTTTCTCTCCAATCCTTCTTATGACTCAAGATCTCTTTCATGAACTTGGCATAAGAAGGTATTTGCTCTAGTGCTTCTGCAAATGGAATCTTTATTTCAAGAGTCCTGAGATAATCTGCAAAGCGAGCAAATTGCTTATCCTGCTCCTCTTTCCGGAGTTTTTGAGGATAAGGTATCTTGGCTTTATATTCCTCAACCTTAGATGCTGCAGGTTTATTGCCTACAGAAGTGGTTGAAGAAGCCTTTTTAAAGGGGTTGTTATCAGCATTTGTGTGTGTCTGATCCCTCACTGGCAATTGAGTGCCAGAAGTAGAAACTGGAGTGACGTTAGACGCCAGCTCCTTTTCTGTTTATGGCGTCTGAATGCCAGAAATGTGCCCATTTTGGGCGTTCAGCGCCGGATTTTGCCCCCTTTGGGCGTTCAACGCCAGGTCCTTGCCCATTTCTGGCGTTGAACGCCAGTTTTGCCTTGTTTCTGGCGTTGAACGCCAGTCCTGAGCGTGGTCTGGGCGTTCAGCGCCAGCCTTCCACCAATTCTCTGGCGTTTTAGCGCCAGAGTTATTTTTCCCTGGGCTCTTACTGTCCTCAGGTGAATCTTTGGTGGGTTGCTCATTTCTTGACTTTTTGCTGCCTTGAGGTGAGATATTTAATGTTTTCCCACTTCTTAATTGAACTGCTTGGCATTCTTCTGTTATTTGTCTTGATAGCTGCTGCTTTGTTTGCTTGAACTGTTCCTCTATATGTATATTAGCCATCCTTGTCTCTTGTAGTCTGTCTTTGAATTTGGCTAACTGCTTTGTTAGGAAGTCCAATTGCTGATTGAATTCAGCAGCTTGCTTTACAGGACTGAGTTCAGCAGTTGCTGTTTTAACCTCTTCTTTCATGGAAGGGTCACTGCTTAGATACAGATGCTGATTCTTGGCAACTGTATCAATGAGCTCTTGAGCTTCTTCAATTGTCTTTCTCATGTGGATAGATCCACCAGCTGAGTAATCCAGAGACATCTGAGCTCCTTCTGCAAGCCCATAGTAGAAGATGTCTAACTGAACCCACTCTGAAAACATTTCAGAGGGGCATTTTCGTAGCATCTCTCTGTATCTCTCCCAGGCATCATAAAGAGATTCATTATCTCCTTGCTTGAAGCCTTGGATGTCCAGCCTTAGCTGTGTCATCCTTTTTGGAGGGAAATACTGATTCAGGAATTTTTCTGTCAGCTGTTTCCATGTCCTTATGCTGGCTTTAGGTTGGTTATTTAACCACCTCTTAGCTTGATCTTTTACAGCAAATGGAAACAGTAATAGTTTGTAGACATCCTGATCTATTTCCTTATCATGTACTGTGTTAGCAATCTGTAGAAACTGTGCCAGAAACTCTGTAGGTTCTTCCTGTGGAAGACCGGAATACTGGCAACTTTGCTGCACCATGATAATGAGCTGAGGATTCAACTCAAAGCTACTGACTCCAATGGAGGATATGCAGATGCTGCTCCCATATGAAGCAGTAGAGGGGTTAGAATATGACCCCAGAGTCCTCCTGGACTGTTCATTTCCGCTTATGTCCATAATGGAGAAAGGGAGATGGTGTAAAATAAAAAAAAAACTATTTTTATTTATTTATTTATTAATTTATTTCGAAAATAAAATAAATCAAAATAAAATAAATAAAAATGAGTAAGAGATTTTCGAAAAAGTGAGGAGAGAGAAAGTGGTTATGAAGTTTTGAAAAAGATATGATGATTTTTGAAAAGGGTTTTAAATTTTGAAATAAAAATCTGAATTTTAAAAATAGATTTTCGAAAAAGATGCTTTAAAACAGAGAGAAAAGATATTTTTGGATGTTTAAGGAAAAGGGGAAAAACAAAAAGATAGCACAAGATTTAAAATTTTTAGATCTAATGTTCCTTATTTTCGAAAATTTTGGAAGGAAAAACACAAAGGAACACCAAACTTAAAAATTTTAAGATCAAGACACAAGGAAAACTCAAGAACACGAAGGAAGAACACCAAACTTAAAATTTTTAGAAAACCAAACTAAATTTTCGAAAATTTTAAGAAAAATCAACACGAAAACACCAAACTTAGAGTTTGGCACAGGATTTAATAGAAAAATTGTTTTTGAAAAAGATTTTAAAAGGAAAATAAGGATTCTAAAGCTTTAACACGACACTAATAAGAGACTCTAAACCAAAAAGAAAAAAAATTTTCCTAATCTAAGCAACAAAATAAACCGTTTAGTTGTCCAAACACGAACAATCCCCGGCAACGGCGCCAAAAGCTTGGTGCACAAATTGTGAATTACACGTTTCACAACTTGTACCACTAACCAGCAAGTGCACTGGGTCGTCCAAGTAATACCTCACGTGAGTAAGGGTCGAATCCCACGGAGATTGTTGGTTTGAAGCAGTCTATGGTTATCTTGTAAATCTTAGTCAGGAAGTCAATTATGTTTATCATTTGAATTGCGAATGAACAAGAGAGCATGGATTAAAGGTTACTTGTTATGCAGTAATGGAGAATATGTTGGAGTTTTGGAGATGCTTTGTCTTCTGAATCTCTGCTTTCCTCTGTCTTCTGATTCACGCACGCACGTCCTCCTATGGCAAGCTGTGTGTAGGTGGATCACCGTTGTCAATGGCTACCATCCATCCTTCCAGTGAAAAGATTCCAAGTGCGCTGTCACCGCACGGCTAATCATCTGCAGGTTCTCAGTCATACCGGAATAGGATCTGCTATCCTTTTGCGTCTGTCACTACGCCCAGCACTCGTGAGTTTGAAGTTCGTCACAGTCATTCAATCATTGAATCCTACTCGGAATACCACAGACAAGGTTTAGACTTTCCGAATTCTCATGAAAGCCGCCATCAGTTCTAGCTTATACCACGAAGATTCTGATTAAGAGATCTAAGAGATACTCATTCAATCGGATATAGAACGGAGGTGGTTGTCAGGCACACGTTCATGGTTTGAGGAAGGTGATGAGTGTCACAGATCATCACCTTCATCACAGTTAAGTGCGAATGAACATCTTAGATAGGAACAAGCGTGTTTGAATGGAAAACAGAAATACTTGCATTAATTCATCGAGACACAGCAGAGCTCCTCACCCCCAACAATGGAGTTTAGAGACTCATGCCGTTAGAGAATACAAAGTTTAGATCTAAAATGTCATGAGATACAAAATAAGTCTCTAAAAGTTGTTTAAATACTAAACTAGTGGCCTAGGTTTACAAAAAATGAGTAAACTATGATGGATGATGCAGAGATCCACTTCTGGGGGCCCACTTGGTGTGTGCTGGGCTGAGATTTAAGCAATTCACGTGCAGAGGCCATTTGTGGAGTTGAACGCCAGTTTTTGTGCCATTTTGGGCGTTCAACTCCAGCTTTCGCTCCTTTTCTGGCGCTGAACGCCAGAATTGGGTAGAGGACTGGCGTTGAACGCCAGTTTACGTCGTCTATCCTCGTGCAAAGTATGGACTATTATATATTGCTGGAAATCCCTGGATGTCTACTTTCCAACACCACTAGAAGCGCGCCATTTCGAGTTCTGTAGCTCCAGAAAATCCACTTTGAGTGCAGGGAGGTCAGAATCCAACAGCATCAGCAGTCCTTTTTCAGCCTGAATCAGATTTTTGCTCAACTCCTTCAATTTCAGCCAGAAAAATACCTAAAATCACAGAAAAACACACAACTCATAGTAGAGTCCAGAAATATGAATTTTTCCTAAAAACTACTAGAATTAATATAAAAACTAACTAAAACCTCCTAAAAACTACATGAAATTAACCCCAAAAAGCGTATAAAATATCCGCTCATCAGTCATTTTCTCGAATGATAGAGCTTTGGCACTAGAATTTGCTTAATGAAATGGACATTGATGACTATTTTTTTTCTACTTTTCTGTGCATCTCTTGATTTTTGATTAATTGATTATTGAATATTGATGACTTGATCAGTTAAGAATATGGATTAGTTTAATTTTTAAATTTTGTTGTTTATCTATCTTTTTTATTAGGATAGTTCTGGGTTGCCTCTATATGAGATAAAAATACAGTGTGATTAAACTTTATTCAATTTAGTGAGAGCTTTTTAATATGTGTGATGTGTTCTTTCCAAATAGAGGCTTAATTTGCTTGTGTATGATTAAACCTTGCTGCTTTATAAAAGAATGAACTAGCTAACATTCTGGGGCTTAATTTGCTTGTGATTTGAATTTAATTAAAGACAAATGGAAGAATGAAGGCCATAGTTTGCTTAGATTTTGCTTACCATTTTGGTTCACTAATCCATCTTGATTAAATACAATGTAATAAGTGTCTTGCATGTGATTGTTTTCAATTATCAATTTATCTTTTATTAACGTAATGAGACTCCTTTATAGCTATGCAATTGATGACTTCTTGTTAGACCAACTATATTCCTGTCTTTTATTATTGTCTATGTTAATTTGTTAATCGAAATATATCAGATCACACAGAATATTATTATTCATTGAAAAAAGTTGAGAATTTGAAGAAACACTATCTCTAGGATCACTTT
The DNA here is from genome assembly GCF_059453495.1 of Arachis ipaensis. Lineage (NCBI taxonomy): Eukaryota > Viridiplantae > Streptophyta > Magnoliopsida > Fabales > Fabaceae > Arachis > Arachis ipaensis. The sequence continues at coordinate 393,764 of NC_142437.1, forward strand.
TGTCCCTTTTTGGATTAAAACAAAATTAATAGTTTCAATAAAAAGATGTCAAGGAAGAAAATGAGTTAAGCAAAAAAAGAGAAAGAAATAAAAAGAGAAAGAAAGAAGGAAGAAAGAAAAGTTGAGATATTCATTTATATAAAGGGAATCTAGAAACACATTGTGATGACTAAATTAAAAGATATCTCTATATATGTATCATGTTGCTAAATGCTACAAAGGGAATGGACATATAACAAAAGATGGAAGGAAAATAATGAAGGATGTTGTGAGGAAATATTGAGTGATTGCTTCAGAAGATAACAAAAAGCTATCCACCTGCTGTAATTTTTGGTCTATTAAGTAATAATGTAGATTAAAATATGATAGGTGAAAACTTTTAATGAATGTTGGAGACCTGTACATGGATGTTGCAAATGATATTATGTAGGGTTTTTTAGAGTTTTCTAGATTTTTCTATGGTTTTTTAGGATTTTTCTAGGATTTTCTAGGGTTATCTAAGGTTTTCTAGGGTTCTCTAGTATTATCTAGGATTTTTTTAGGGTTTTACTAGAATTTTCTAGGGTTTTTTTATGGTTATCTAGGGTTTTCTAGGTTTTTTCTAGGTTTTTAGGATTTTCTAGACTTTTTTTCATTGTTTTTTAGGGTTTTTCTAGTGTTTTCTAGGTTTTTTAGGATTTTCTTAGGTTTTTGAGGGGTTTCAAGGATTTTCTAGGTTTTGTCTGGGTTTATCTAGAGTTTTTAGGATTTTTAGGGTTTTCTAGGATTTTTTTAGGGTTTTTTAGGATTTTTTTTTTGTTTTTTCTAGGATTTTTTAAGGTTTTTTAGGGTTTTCTAGAGTTTTCTAGATTTTTTCTTAGGTTTTCTAGGATTTTTCTAGGGTTTTCTTGGGTTATCTAGGATTTTCTATGATTTTCTAGGATTTTTTTGAATTTTCTAGGGTTTCCTAGGGATTTTTTTAGGATTTTCTATGGTTTTTTTAAGGGTTTTTAGGTTTTTTGTATTTTCTAAGATTTTTTATGGTTATTTAGTGTTTTCTAAGGTTTTTCTTGGGTTATCTAGGGTTTTCTAGGGTTTTTTATGTTTTTCTAGGGTTTTCTAAGGTTATCTAGGATTTTTTAGAATCTTCTAATGTTTTTTTTTGTTTTTAGAGTTTTCATGTGTTTTTAGGTTTTTTCTAGGATTTCTAGAGTTTTTAGGACTTTCAAGGGTGTTTTTATGGTTTTTAGAATTTTTCAGGATTTTTCTTGGGTTTTATAGATTTTTCTACAGTTTTCTAAGATTTTTCTATTGTTTTCTTGGATTTTCTAGGTTTTTCTAGAGTTTTCTTTGGTTTTCTAGGACTTTTTAGTGTTTTTTAAGATTTACTAGGGTTTTCTAGGATTTTTAGGGTTTTTATTATTTTCTAAGATTTTTTTTAGGATTTTCTAGGGTTATCAAAGATTTTCTAGTGTTATTTAGGGATTTCTAGAGATTTCTAGGGATTTCTACGGTTTTCTAGGATTTTTTAGGATCTTCTAGGGTTTTCTAGGGTTTTTCTATAGTTTTCTATGATCTTCTAGGTTTTTCTATGGTTTTCTATGGTTTTTCTAGAATTTTTTAGGGTTTTCTAGGATTTTTTTAGGGTTATCTAGGATTTTCTAGGGTTTTTATGGTTTTTCTACGATTTTCTAGGATCTTCTAGGGTTTTCTAAGTTTTTTTGTAGGATTTTCTTGGATTTTTTTATGGTTTTAGGGTTTTCTAGGATTTTTATGGTTTTTCTAGGATTTTTTATGGTTTTTTCTAGGATTTTTTATGATTTTTAGGGTTATCTAGGGTTTTCTAGGGTTTTCAAAGATTTTCTAGTGTTATTTAGGGTTTTCTAGGATTTTTCTAGGGTTTTCTAGGGTTTTCTAAAGTTTTCTAGGTTGTTTTCAAGGGTTTTCTAAAATTTTCTAGGATTTTTAGTGTTTTTTTTTATATTTTTTATGGTTTTTAGGATTTTTAGGGTTTTTCTAGGATTTTCTAGATTTTTCTAAGGTTTTCTAGGATTTTTCTATTGTTTTCTAGGGTTTTCAAGGGTTTTTCTAAAGTTTTCTAGGGTTATCTAGGAATTTCTAGGGTTTTGTAGGGTTTTCTAGGATTTTTCAAGTGTTTTTTTAGAATTTTTAGGATTTTCTAGGGTTTGTAGGATTTTCTAAGATTTTCTAGGATTTTTTAGGGGTTTTTCTTGGATTTTCTAGGATTTTCTAGGGTTTGTTAGGGTACTTAGATTTTTTTAGGATTTTTTAGGGTTTTTCTAAAGTTTTCTAGGGTTATCTAGAGTTTTCTAGGGTTTTTTAGGGTTTTCTAGGGTTTTCCAGAATTCTTTAGAATTTTTTTTAGGAGTTTTTAGGAGTTTTCTAGGATTTTTTAGGGTATTTTTTAGGGTTTTGCACTAAGTGAGAGATCTTTGGTTTAATACACACCTATAACATATTTTTATAATATATACATATATAGGATGTAAGTTAGTCACACTTAATTTCCAATCCTCTAATTTGTCATATTTTGACATAGTTTATTCGTAAGGTATTCAAACTATTTTAATTTATTCCAATTTAGCCTCTTAAATTTTATTGTTTAAATTTGAAATATTTAATTTTTAATCATAATTTTAATTTGATCTTTAAATATAAAGAAATATCGTTAAACTAATAAACTATTAACAAAAATAAAAAATCTAAAGATTTCAAATTAATACATGAGTGACAAACACTCCAAAAAATACCCCAACAACTATGACATTCCATTTTCTCTTTGCTTACCCAACAATACCCACTACTTTCGAATCTCCAATATTCTTCTTCCATAGCCCCTCAGTCTCCCACCCTGTCGTAGACCAGAACGGCAGCCACTTCTTTCTCCAGCATCCCTCTGATTTCTTCATTGTACACTGTTACTATTGCTGTTGAGGCTGCAACCTTTGAGCTCGATGCCGATCTGCTCACTTCTCCTCTCTTCGCTGCTGCTGTGCTCTCTACTCTGTACTCCCTCTCTAACCTTACCTTTTGCTTTCTCTACGCACACCGCCGCTATTCTATCCACTAGCAGGCTCCGCCGCCGCCTGCAAACTCTGCTACCAGCACTGCAACGAACGTCTCCTTCCTTCAGAAAATTAGGTATGCGTTCTCCTTCTTTATCTTCTATTTGTTGTCATTTCTCAATTTGGAACCTAAATTTGTGTCTCTTGTTTGATTTTATCTAAATATTTTTTCCTCTTGCTCTGTGAATTGAATTTATTTATTTTTAAACTATGGTATTTTGTATGATTGTTTTGTGTCATTTTCTCGAATGATAGAGCTTTGGCACTAGAATTTGCTTAATAAAATGGACATTGATGACGTATTTTTTCTTCTACTTTTCTGTGCATCTCTTGATTTTTGATTAATTGATTATTGAATATTGATGACTTGATTAGTTAAGAATATGGATTAGTTCAATTTTTAAATTTCTTTGTTCATCTATCTTTTTTATTAGGTTGGTTCTGGGTTGCCTCTTTATGAGATGAAAATACAGTGTGATTAAACTTTATTCAATTTAGTTAGAGCTTTTTAATATTTGTGATGTGTTCTTCCCAAATAGAGGCTTAATTTGCTTGTGTATGATTAAACCTTGCTGCTTTATAAAAGAATGAACTAGTTAACATTTTAGGGACTTAATTTGCTTGTCATTTGAATTTAATTAAAGACAAATGGAAGAATGAAGGCCTTAGTTTGCTTCTGTTTTGCTTACCATTTAGGTTCACTAATCGATCTTCATTAAATACAATTTAATAAGTGTCTTGCATATGATTGTTTGCGATTCTCAATTTATCCTTTATTCACGGAATGCGACTCTTTTTTGGTTATGCAATTGATGACTGCTTGTTAGACCAACCATATTTCTGTCTTTTATTATTGTCTATGTTAATTTGTTAATTGAAATATATCAGATCACACAGAATGTTATTATTCATTAAAAAAGTTGAGAAGTTCAAGAAACACAATCTCTGGGATCACTTTGTCCCATTTTGGATTAAAAAAAATTAATAATTTACAATCAAAAGATGTCAAGGAAGAAAATGAGTTAAGCAAAAAGAGAGAAAGAAATAAAAAGAGAAAGAAAGAAGGAAGAAAGCAAAGTTGAGATATGCATTGATATAAAGGGCATCTAAAAACATATTGTGATGACTAAAAGATATCTCTATATATGTATCATGTTACTAAATGCTACAAAGGGAATGGACATATAACATAAGATGGAGGAAAAATAATGAAGGATGTTGTGAGGAAATATCGAGTGATTGCTTTGGGAGATGACAAAAAGCTATCCACCTGTTGTAATTTTTGGTCTATTAAGTAATAATGTAGATCAAAATGACGATAGTTGAAAACTTTTAATGAATGTTGGAGACCTGTACATGGATGTTGCAAATTATATTGTGTAGGATATTTGTATCTCTATTTGTGGTCTATTGTAGACATAGTTATCAAATCCGGCTTGACCTGGCCGGTTCGACCGAAAATTCGGTCACTTCGTTACTTGGTCGGGCCAAGCCACTCGTTGAACTGGTTGTGCAACAGACCCGGTCGAACCCGGTTCGACCAAACGGGTTTTCGTGAAATCCAATGACCCGGCCGGTTAATTTAACCCGATTCGGGTCGTTCTTATTTTTTTTTCTTCCTAATACTTGAAACGGCGTCCTTTCATAACCCCCCTCCTAACCTTTCCCTTTAGATGAAACCCTATGCTTAAATGCCAAATCTGAGACTCTTGACTCTGAGAGTCTAAGTAAAACCCCCCTAATCCAGCCAGTCTCTGTGATCTCTCCATCTCTAGCTCGGCAGTCGGAACTCAATACTCAGTAGTCCCTTTCTCGTCTCTCCCCTCACCTCGACAGTCGTCACTCTCAGTCTCTCACGGCCTCACCTCGTCGCTCTCTCAGTCTCTCACCTCGTCCACTCACCTTGGTCGTCGTCGCGGTCCCGTGCCCCGGTGTTCGCTTCGTTGGCGGCAGAAGCAGACGGAACCGCATCTGGTCCCTCGGGTAGTGGTGGTGGTCATCTTCTTGCTTCTCACGGTCTCTGTCTCGCACCTGGTCTCGATCTCTCCCTTCCCTGCGCTCTTCGTCCCCGGTAATAGAGGCAACAGGTCCCGGTGGACTGGTCTTCGTTGTCGTCTTCTTGCTTCGAGCCTTGCCGTTAGCTTCTCCCTTGCCATCAGCTTCTCCTTCGCCGTCAGATTCCTTTGTGCAACCCGATTTGGTGAGTTCCCCCTGTTCTTTCTGTTTTAATTTTGTTGCTGAAAACCGAATGTGTTGCTGAAATTTGTTACTGATTATCATGAACCTTGAATTTGTTAATGAATTCCCCCTGTTCTTTCTGTTTCAATTTTCTTGTTTTTTTTTTTGTTGCTGCCTGAAAGTTATCATAGTTTATATTTTTGTTGCTCCCTGAAAGTTATCATAGTTATCATACAATGCAACTAGTTTCTTGTATCTCTCTCTTCAAACTCTTCTTTCTCTTATTCTGATGTTCTGCATCATAATACAGTGTTTCTTATGAAAGATATAGATGCAAATCAAAATGAGAAAAATGTTGATCAAGCTCCAAATTTATCCTATGAAGATATAAATTTCGATTTTAAGATCACTTGGACTTGATTATCAATTATGTTATCTTTTGCTTGTTCTTGTTTATTTAAATAGAAAAAATATTTTGTATTAAAAATTAATTTATTATCTTTTTTTGCATCATTAGTTGTCTAAAAATTAACATTTGATTATTATTATATTTGTAAAGACTTACATTTTAAGTTTTAGTATGTAATTTTAATTTTATTTATATAATTTATATTTTTTAAATTATGACCAGATCAACCGGATAAACCAGTAACCCACCAGTTGATTCAGTAATCGGGTCACCTGGTCATTTGGTTCTGATAACTATGATTAATATTATATTAAAGTGTATTTATGTATCGAGTAGGATATACTAGAATTAATTAAGATCAATTAAGACTCATCATGTTCTTCTTTATTATATATTATAATTATGAGTAATAATTAATTAGTGTATATAAATCTAAAAATTGAGGAGTTCATTAACCTTTTTCACATTATAATCACCGTCTAAAAGTGGTATCAGAGGCAAAGCATAGGTTTTGTCAGTTTTTTCAAAAAGCATTCTGTCAGTTTTTCTAGCCACTAATTAAGATGACTTAAAAACTCTTAACCTAAATTAAAATTTAATAAAAAAAAAATCTGACATCGTATACCATAGATAAAAATATCATAAATAAACCAATATCAAAGATAGAATAAAATAAACCAGTATCATAAACCAATACCATAGATAAAAATATCATAAATAAACCAATATCATAAATAAACCATTTGAAAAGAGAAACAAGGATAGAATAAAATAAGAACCCCACTTGTTAATGTCACCAGCAACAGCTCCTTGGAATTCTGTTGGTACTTTCAGCTCAACAAGCATAACAAGTTCTAATATAAATGGCCTGGAAGCTGTATAGCACTGATACAAATATCAAAGAATATGGTCATTACTATGAGAACAAAACTATGGACAATATTATCAGGATGATATGTGCAATGTTATGAATATGGATGCGGAATTGTAAAGAACCTGTCTGAAAGCATAGATAGAAGCCAACTTAAATGCAAGTTCACTAGAATCAACGGCATGAGTAGCACCATCTGTCAAGACAACTCTAAGATTTTCAACAGGATGTCCAATTAAAGCCCCCCTGTATGAAAGCAACATTACGTTACCATAAAATGAGTATTGTAATACTATCATGGCTGAATCGCATAATAAAATTGATGTTTCGTAAATATGCCTATGAATGAACTTTGGCTTCCTCAATATTACATTCTTAGTCCCCATAAATTACTTTTGAATGCTCACTTATTCCATCATTACATTTTTCGGTGGTCTTTATTACATTCATGGGGAATAAGATAATATATGTTGAACAACAATTAGACTTAAAGTAGAAATCACAAATAAGCAATGATGAAAATTTCACTCACGAGTTGGCGGCTTCCTTAAAACCTTTTTCAATTGCAGGGATAAAACCTGATGGAATAGCTTGCCCAACAAGGAGGTTTTCAAATTCGAATTTAGTTGGTGATCCTGCCCGAAGTGGTTCAATATACCTGCAAACATAGAACATAGTGAATTCACTAAGCATCAAGAAACAAAAGGTGATTAGGGATGAGTTGGAACATCACAAATTCACAATCAGCTGCTATCATAAAGTAAGATATACTTTATACGGAAGCCATTAGCCCAGAACCAGAACCACAGCAAAGAGAAGAAGGCTTTATCCAATTTGTTTTAAATCTAAGGATTATTACACTTTTATTGAGAAAAGAAAAAGGATATTTATACACATGGAGAAGTCTGGAAGTAAATGAAAATCCCTATCTAAAATTTGATTGCCCTTGAATACCAGCAATTTTCTGTTCCCAAGAGACATGCATTTAGTTTGGATGACATTGTTTGAAAATCACGATGTATACTTTCTTCATTTATTAATTCACAACACCTTTTATTTAATAAAACTTTTTTGACTAACTTTAATTTTTTTAATAACGCATCAACTTAATTTTATTTCTAACCACACAGAAAAGAATATAAATTGAGACAAATTTGTTTAAAAACTAACATGGACAAAAATGCCTCTTTTGTCAAGCGCTTATATTAAAAGGAACTTCTCAAAAAGTAATTTCTGAATAAACAATTTGCTGTAAGATTAATATAAGTTACTTTTTTTTATCCTTTAGAAAGTACTTATTGAGCCTAATATAAAAAATATATAATTTACACACTACAACGACATATTTATCTTGTAATATTCAGTAAGTTAAAACTTGGGGAAAAATAATTAATCAATCTTGTAATGATCAAACAGTTCTTCAAACAGTGCCTACTCCCTAATCTTGCCTTGCATGCAAGGTCTATGCATATTTAGACATGCGGTTGTTTGAGAGAAAGTTAATCACGACTAAGTCACAGTCATTATATTTCTTGCAAGGTTGGTTCACATGATTTCTATGCTCCAACCATAGGGTATTGAAAATTGTAATTGTAATTGCAATTAAACTTTATTTGGAGTTATATCTTTGATGCTAACAGTTTGTCAGTAAGTATCTCTCCTAAAGTTGTAATTATTGTAATTGGATAAAGGTAAAACTCAAAAGAATGGTTTAATATCGAACATGCCCCTTCACACGAATGTCGCTTATTCTTTTTGAGTTTGAAGAATGGACAATGCACAGGTCCATCCTATCTTGGGATGCAGCTTTTATTAAGAATAATTGAGACAACAAGGATTGAACCCTCTGTCTAGTCATAGAAGCTCTTACACCATTATTGAAACTCAGTCACTCTAATTAAACTTTAAAAAATAGCTCAAGGGAGAGGGTTGCCCTAGACTTGTAAAGGCTTCTACCACACCTTATCCTTAGGACATGTGGAACTATAATATACCTTCTCATGCTCAAGACTGGACAAAGACTTGCTATTTGGTTGACTAGACATTTTGGGGTGACCCAAAACAACCATAGAATAGGTTCTGGTACAGTAATATACCATGATATGAACCATCTTTCCCATGAACTTAAATTGTTGGTCAGCGACACGATTTTATATCTAACACTTTCATGAGAAACAAATCCAAATCTTGATTATTGATATTGTAAATGTGAGATGTAAATTAGTGGGATACAAATAATAATAATAATTAGAGCATATGACGATCATAGTGCAAAGTGCCACTCTCGGGCAATCCACATGTCTATCTGATTTTAATAAAAAAAAATCTTATGGTAACTAATATAAAAATTACCGATACATACCCGATTACCCGTCCATATTGACCTTGCCCTCCAGATTGCTTCTTGTGTAAATAATCAAAATCAGCACGTTGTGTAACAGTTTCTCTGAAGTTTACATGGGGCTTTCCAACAGTTGCATCAACCTTAACAAGTAGGAACATAATAATGAAACTCCAGAAGCAGGAAATATAAAACCAGTATCAGCAAGGATTAACAACATTAATGCATGGGAAAGGAATAGGTACCTTATACTCTCTCCAAATACGTTCAACATAAATATCTAAATGTAGTTCTCCCATTCCAGAAATGATAGTCTAACAACAAAGGTAAACTATGTCATTGCAAGTACAACAAATTTGCCACTTTTATGATCTAGATAAATAGAATAGAACATTACCTGCCCACTCTCTGGGTCTAAACCAACACGGAATGTAGGATCCTCTTTCTAGAAGCGATTCAAAGCTTTTGAAAACTGCAAGTGATATACCAAGAAAATCAAATACATGATAAGCTGGGACAGGGTGGTCAGTGTGTTACATAAAGAAACTACTTACTTGCCCTCCAGAATCTTTTGAAACTGGCTGTACAGCTAATGACATTACAGGTTCAGGAACATTCATGGAAGTCATTGTGTATTTAACTGATACATCGGTAAAAGTATCTCCTAATAACCAATGGATGGAAAAAAGCTAGACAAGTAATCATGTATTAAGGCCAATATAAACTAACTTAGGCAACATATTACTACAAGATTAAGTTCAAAATTGAGTGCAATTCATTCTCTACATCAATAGGCAGAGACTGCTAACAACAAAAGACTCAATTATCAGAAATTCAGAATGTTTAACAGCTGTTGAGAAGGATTGACAGTAATTAAGCCTAAAAAATTGATTAAACTATACAATTAGAGCCTTACAAATTAATTTAAAAGATTTAACTTGAGAGTTTCCTATGGGCATTGGTTAAGAGAGAAAATAGAAAAGTTTTGGTTTGCATTAAGTGCACAGAAAAATTAAAAAAAAAAATTAACATTTACTTGTTCTTATAGTATTCTTAGTAAGTGCCTTAACACTTGTTAACAAGACCCTTAATTAAATCTTGAATAAATAAAGGTACAATATAGGATTCCAGAAATCAATATTTGCCCTGCATGAGCCTCTTGAATGTCCTGCAATTTGGATAAAATCCTAATTGAATATTAAATATATTTAATTATTGAAATATATTAAACAGTCTTCGTAACAAATCAAGCAGGGAAAGGTACCCCTACCAAGTTACTCTATAGCAAAAACAATAGCCTATAACCTACCCAACAAAAGTTTCTTTTTCTTTTCTTTTCTTTTCTTTTTTGTTTTTTCTTGATAAAAGAAGACTTTTTTTAATATGAAGAGAAAACTAAACAAACTGGGTAGGACAAGGGGATAAGAGTTCCTCTTTACCATAAAAAAATAATGAGAAAAAAATACCAACAACATGAAAATCCGCCAGTAATACTGTAAATCCAAAACCTAACCTCCATCTCATCAGAATGCATCCTAACTAAGCGAGGAACCTGCATCCATTAAGAAAAACATTTAGCCAAAAATTCATTCTAATTTTGAAATGCAATACATGAAAGCACAGACCTAATGATCTAACTAGTGAAAATATTACATCACTGGTAGCACAACAACAAAATTTTGGTGCATAGTTTTAAAGAAATTCATGAACCCAGGGTAGATTAAAATTGAATAATTGCTATAATCTTATGTCATGTAATTTATTACTCTTCCCAAGATGAAATCTAAAGGAAATAATAAAAAGCTGAAGATTTCAACAAAACACTACTGCAAAGTTGTGTTTGGAAAAATCTTGAGAGTTACACCTATGATTTATAGCATAGCATTAGCCAAAAAAAATTCCAGGATTCAGTTGCACATATGCCCATGAATAACACAATCACAAAAAGCCTTAGATTTTACCTTGATCTTCTTGCCGGTGTTTACATTAATAATAAACTCGCCCTTGTGGATCACACCCTCGTAAATTCTTCAACACCCAAAGCCGGGGGGAAGGAAAATTGAGAAAACAATCCAATAATTTTGTGTAATTTACAAAGTTAACACATTCAAAACAAAATATATGCAGACAAACACACGCAGGGAAAGTGATAAAATGGTTAATGGTGAGAATGAAATGAGTAAATCTCGGTTGTGGGAAAACAAAATGCTCAGGACGGGGAGGAGGGGAGCGCAATATGGGCCCGAGGAACTGGTAACTCTGGGCGGCAAGACTGGTGGGGAAGGGTAGTGAAATAATTTTGTTAGAAAAGAGAGTTGGGGAGTATATTGGGAGGTGACAAAATGCTGAGGAGGGCATTCAGATTGTTGGGATTAGAATCAGACTAGGAGAGGGTCAGGTCTCTCAAAAGCCTGCCATTTGTCACACATTGTTTTTTCCTTTCTCAGTAAAGAACACATATGACCTGGGGAAGGGTAAAGCCACATTGGATTTTACCCATTTCCTTCAGTTTCTGTACTGTTTGATCTCTTTTCTACCTACAATTGGTACCAGTTGTTACATACAGTCATACGAGATGTGACTTCTTTATGTAATCATGTGAGCTCTAAAGTACGTCAACCATTCATGTACGATGATGCAGCCAAGAATTGCTCTCACTCTCATAACAGCCAACTTCTCTAACTTGATACTGCCATATATATGTTGAAAAAGAGTTTGAAGTTATATTACCTTAAATATGTCAACTGGCCAAACCGCCCTTCCTCCAACTTAAATGCCAACGGTACAAGTGGCCCATCAAGACTTCCAGTCAACTCAACCTGAAAGTGCATAGATAAATTATTCAATAAAAAAAGAAACAAGAGCACAAATGCAAAATCGGCTTGCAAAATCATTTGCAGGCCTCTCATTGCCACAGCAAGAACTCTTGAGACCTTTTGGTATCATTTAAAATCCTTGGGTTTTTCCCGATGGATTTGCATCAGTTTCTAATTACCACATTCAGAGTTTTGGATCATACCAAGAAGCAAATACAACTGGTAACTTTTCAGTGTTTTGGAGCATTCGGTTGAAACTTGTAAAGGAAGTCCATGCCTTTTAACAGCTCCTTTTCGACTACTCATTTAATTGAGATACGATTACCTTTTCGGCCTCGCTTTGGTGCTTAGTACATGGTCTGTCTAAGGGTGTTCCTCACTTCCTCTAGCTAACATTCAAAGGGATTGGCATGCTTTAGTACATGGTCCTGTTTGTTGGGTGATACCATTTTGTATCCATGTGAGGATATTCCATCCTCTTGTGTACATTCTTCTCTCTCCTAATAAAATTTCTTTTTCTATCAAAATAATTTAACCTTCCCTTGACTAAGTTGTGATTTATATTTTGAAAACTTATGCAATAGTTATCATCCCGGTTAAATCTAAGTTATGTTATTTTTCATTTTGTATTTACTTTTTCTGCCTGGAGTCTTACAAATGCTACTATAGATGCAAGAAAATGTCCACATGAGAATTTTTAACTTTTTTAAAGATTATGTTTAACTAGTAATTACATTTTAAAAAATCCATGAAAATTTAATTATTCGAGTAATTAACCAAGTTCTTAATTGATGTTTTTCCCCTTTCTCTAGGTTTTACTCTATTTTCCATATATTTCCTTGTATGATTCTTCAAACCAAATATTCTTCTTTCACTCCCACTCAAATATATATCTAATCTATAAATATAAAGAAACTTATAAATCATCATTAAAAAATAGCCTGCAAATTCAGAGGCCAATTGACAATTTATGACAAATAGATCATAATATCAAAGCAAAACAAAGATAAACATCTTACAAATCAGGTACCTTTTCCTCATTCTTTGTTTGGTCAAGGGCATAACTACTAACTTCAATTGGACATGGCAAATAATTAAGTACACCATCCAGAAGTGGCTGTACTCCCTGTATCAGTAACAGAAGACAATGAAAAGCATAAGAGGCAGAAGGTAAAAATAGGGATGCCTGCAAGCATATGCATGTACAAGAGAACCTCTTGGGCGTTTGGGAGTTTGAACTTGAGAGCCCGAGACGAATTGATGATGAAAAGATTCATCAATTACACAAATCCGATCAAAAGGTAACTTAATAAATGATACAAATTACAAAACATTACACGCCACATTAACAGAGCAATCCAGAATATCACAAGCAAGATAGGAGATCGAACACAAATAGGAGACGAGTAGTCAGTAATAGATAGTTATAAACACAGCAGCATTCTAATAAAAATTTATCAGGACAAAATATTTTATTCCTTTATATTTATTGTGTATGGTCATAAATTGACCTGTATTTGATTTCATTTGGGCATATGATGGGATCAAAAATCCCAGACATCTATGATCCAATCAAAACAAACGTAAAGGATCTAGTAGGTTGGGCAACTTAAGCTACCTCTTGCAATGTTTGAATATTTTACACTCCTAATATTTTGAGCCATCCTGACAAATATTAAATACCTGCTAACATGATGCATGCCATTTATGATCCCATATATGCATATTCAACCATTATAGCAGTTGTGTATTACAGAATGTCGAGGCAACTATGCCAAGAGGATTTAAGTTCTCAAAAAAAGAAAAGGAAAAAAAAAAATAAATATCCAAATTAGGTGCATTGTGTACATATGGAAAATAAGGATACAACATATTAATAATGTAAAGAGGAGGAATATAGAAAGCAATGACTATATAGCATAGAATACACATAATAACTAAAGGTAATTCAATGGTTGCCTTATTTTTAAAAGCACTACCCATGAACACTGGTACAAACTTCCGTGCTATGGTGGCCCTACGAATTGCTTCCTGCTCAAAGAAAAATGACATCACAATAATAAAACTCAATATTTAATAAAATAATTAAATATTCTAAACTACATATAAAGCTAAAGGAGAATGCAGTACATCAACTTCATGATAATCTATTGGTGAAAAACCATAGGCCGAAGTGAGTGAAAAATGCAAGAACTAAGCATCAACGAAGAACCAAAGAACCATGCTTACAACTTTTATTAGCAGAAACCATACATATTACAATATAAGCAATTTTTTTCACTGATAATCATAAAATAACAAGACCACTTCCCATTGACACACCTATGCCTTTACTATTTCTGATACACATCTAGAATGCTCAAGACTTCTATGTAATCAACAATAAAACATCCCAACAAAATAATTGTCAGAGGTAAACCAAATTCGATGCATATCCTATAAATCAAATAATGAACATACCTAATAGAGAAAGCTAGAAAACACTCTAACTTGATTAGAAGAGTAGGGACTTAAGAAACTGACTCTACCAGCTAGATTAGGATAAATACAACAGATTCAGAAAATATCTTCTCTCTCTACTCAGTTTCAGTTAATACCAAACTTCAATAGGGATGAGGGAAAGGAAAAAAAAAAAACCGAAAAATGAAAAAAGAAAACCCACAGACCTGAAGGTCAGCAGGTGATATGGGCTCATCACCAAGAAAAGCTTCAGCAAGTTGATCATCAACTTCTGACACAGCTTCTATGAGCTCACGCCTTTTTTCTACTTCCAAGGCTTCCATATCTGCAGGCACCTCTTCAGTGACAACTTTTTCACTGAAATAAGCAACAATAGAGCATGCTAAAAGTAAGCCATAAGGAGAATTAATTTTAGTAATAAACAGCAATAATTTTGAAACAAACCCATTAGAACCCCGAAAATAGTATGCTTTTAACTGCACAAGATCAACAAGTCCCTCAAAATCATCCTCCAAGCCTATCAGAACTTGCATTGCAGCACTATGATGCCGAAGTTTAGATCGTGCCTGTAAAAGTATAGTCCTCAAATGAGAAAAAAGTTATACAACTATAATGATGATGTAAGCACTTTTGGCTATATTTTGCTATTGAATATATGATCTCTTATCCTCCTTCTCCTTCTATCCGTATTAATGATTTTCTTCTTTTATCAATATAAATACAATAAAAAAGAAAGTATGGTGACAATGATATAATGAATCAAAAGGAAACTAAAAGGATTTCCAGAATGCACAAAGGTAATAACAAATAATACTTACTAAACTACCAAACTAAAATTTGATAGCTTATATATTGCTGCAAAATCTTAATTAATGTGATGCTATATACATATAAAAATTAAGGTGAAGTCATAGAAGATTTTTAGTAAACAGGTTACAGAAGGTTTTATCATGAAAAATCAGCTTTAGAAGAGGTTCAACTTTTTCAAATTCCTTAATTTCTCAAAGATCAGCAACCAAGGGATTGAGGAACCGAATCTGCGAAATTCTCTCCCATAAAATCGTATGAATGGCAATAAAACTATAAAACATATCATCTATACAGTCTTCATTAATCTCCAATGAACCTGATTTAAAACTTTCCATGGATCTGCTCCCATTCGATCAAGCTTGTTAATAAATGCAAGTCTTGGAACCTCGTATCTTCTCATTTGTCAATCTACCGTGATGGACCGACTTTGCACACCACCAACACTACAAAGTACAAGAATAGCACCATCAAGGACACGCAAAGCCCTCTCAACTTCAATGGTGAAATCAATGTGACCAGGTGTGTCAATTATGTTAATCTGCAATGACAAATTTCCCAAAAGAAATACAAATACAATTATATTTTTACCCAAAAATTAGAAAGTATAAATAATTAGCAAGTCAAAGAGATAAAAGAAGGAAGTCATCAGTACTGCAAGTATAATATAGAATTCTTATTCCAATATTCCAATGTTTCAACATTTCTGACTGTCATCGAGACAATTTACTTTTGCTTAGCAGACTAACTTTTTTATTTTCTCAATTCCACTTAAGAATGATTACACATTGAAACCTTTTCAACCTTTTCTCCATTCTCCATCATAACTAATAACTAATCCATAACAATAATTAGTATGTTAGGGATTGCAGTAACAGCAGCACTCAAATCTCACTATACATTAAAAGCTCATTAGCTCTTCAAAATTGATTTAATACTTAAATTCAGTCTGAGCTCAGTCAACTCATAACCACATAAAATTCATCCAACTGAATCTCAACTCCAATCATAACTTCAACACTGAAATGAAACTGACTGATTCATCATAGTCACTAGTAGATTGACAGGTACTTCAATACACATTTTCTTTACAGAAAACGTAAAAAAATAATTACTTTTTGAAAAATTAGACTAAAATTGGAGTAAATAACTACTTTTATATTGTTTTATCATTTGAGGAATAGCAAAACAACAAAACCATTTGGAGAAGGGGAACAGTTTATCAATAGCAGAGAAAGAGATATTACCTTATAGTCTTTCCAAGAGCAGTAAGTAGCAGCAGACTGGATAGTGATACCTTTCTCCCTCTCCAAGTCCATGGAATCCATCTTGGCGCCGACGCCGTCTCTGCCCCGAACCTCGTGGATCTCGTGGATACGACCAGTGTAGAAAAGCACTCGCTCCGTCGAAGTTGTCTTGCCGGAGTCGATGTGAGCAGAGATCCCGATGCTGCGTAACCGCTCCATGGACTCCTTCCACCATGGCTCCTTGTCCGCCGCCGCCGCCCTCGCTCGAGCAGCGTTGCCCGACGAGAAGTGCCGCAGGTGGAATGCACCGGCAAGGAGGGACGACGCCGGAGACGGAGACGGCGATGGGGATGCCGGGGGCACGGAGGAGGAGAAGAAGGTGTAGAGCAGGCGCGGCGCAGAGGACCTGGCTATCCGTGCCATGATGGTGGTGGAAGAGGTGGCGCAGGGTTTGTCGTTTGGTTTGTGGTTTTGTGGGGGGCTTACTGGTGCGGAAACCCTGTGGTTCGAAATAGGAAATTATTAGGCAAATGTTCTTAGGATTTTTTGTAATAAATAAAATAGAGTATATACGGTCAAATAAGATTCAGAAAATTTCATATTCGACGTTTTGGTGTAATGAAATTTTTTTACAATCAAAGTTTTTGAACTTTATAAAACAATTAGGTTTCCGTTAATTACTAACAGCCAAAGACTACGTGACCATTAAATTGCTGACTATAATGTTGTTACGTATCGCCAATCAGATTAATAGATTCTTTAAATTAAATTTTTTGGACAAAACACTGCATTTTTACTTAAATTAAAACAACAACATTTATATTCAGATATACCAATCGCATTTAGATTTATATCAAAATTTTTTGCATTGGCATTCACATAAGAACTCTTGTGTTTTGTCATTCATTTCAGAATTTAAGTAGAAAAGCAGCATTTTATCCCAAAAAAAAAAAATAACATCGCTTTTGTCCTTTAATTTGGGAGACTTATTAGTCCGACTGGCGACACGTGGCAACGTTATGGCCACGTCAGCAACTTAACGACCACATCTACTCTTATTGTTAGTAGTCAACGACTTTGACTAACTAGATATCTAAAATGTCTCGTTTATATAAAGTTTGGGGACCTTGATTATAATAAAAAAATTTTGAAGACTAAATCGTCTTATACGAAATTTTTTGAGACCTATTTGAATATATACTCAATAAAATAAATTTAATAATTACATATTTGTGTACTTTTTTAGAAAATTAGGCAAATGCTCTTATGAAAATACAAAATATTATATATAAAAAAATAAAGTATTAAATTAATTATTATGTATTTATATGTATATAGATATATATAGTATTTAATTTATTTTTAATATATTATTATATTTTTATATATATTTTATATGAATAGTTAATTTTTTAAATACACAAAGCATGATTAGTTAAAATAATTTCTATTTTTCTTTTGTATTTTTATTTCTGAAAATAATTTTTATTTTTAACTTTTTATATTTTAAAAACATAATTTGTTTGTGAAAATAATAAAAACATGTTGGATTAGTCTATGTATAAAATATGTCTCTAATATTGATTTTGGAATATAAAATTATGCTTTATTGAATTTATAATTTTATTTATTTTTTATAAAGTTAACAATTAATTTTTATAAATTTCAAAAATAAAATAAATTACTATCATAAAGTAATTAACTTAATTCATAATAAAAATAGATAATTTAACCAAATAAACAATATGGTTAAGTATAATTTTGGTCCTTAATATATAGGCCGGAATTTTTTTTTTGTCTCTAATCTTTTTTTGCATACAAAATCGTCCCTAAGGTTCAAGTTGGTTTTAAATCGTCCTTCGGGCTAAAAAATACTTTTTAAAGACGATTTTGCTCTTTATGGTTTCTTTTCCTTCATGTCATTCTCGTGAAATCATTTCGTCTTCCTCAAATAACTCACAATATTTGAGAACACACTTGGTCTTTTAAACATTTGCGTGAAACCCTACAAAAGTGTTCCTGCGAGGATGATCTACGCTAGTGGTTGAAGACATTTTGTTGTTGGGAGTTTGACCGAGGGTGTGGCGTGATGTCGCATTCGTCACTCATCTTCATCACTGCAAATAGCCGTTGTTGAGGTAAGCTTGCTTTCCATGCAATGTGGCTTCACCTCAAATATTTCTTACATTTGGGTGGTTTAAGCTTTACAACAATGTTGCTGCATCTGAATTGTTTAGGGTTTAATGTAGACTGCATTGACGGTGGATAAAGCTAGGTTTGTGATGATCTATTTCTTTTCTTTCTTGTTTGTTTTAGTAATGTATTATGTTGAATCATAATAGGGTTGTTTGAGTAGAAGACAGTGTATTTACATGAGGGTGCATCATGGGGTGCATTCGGATATGAGAACGGGGTATTTTTAAGTATTTGAAGGGGCAAACTATAATTATCGAAAAAATTGATGGCGATCGGTGCTCTGTGTTGAGGCCTGTGAAGAATTAAGACGGTTTGGATACTTGGAGTCCAACATTGCAGCATTATGGTATAAAGATCCAACTACGGAAAAATAACTTGAAGATGTTAAAAGGTGACTCAGATGTAATTGAGATGTGGGGTTTGGTGATTTGTTTGTGGTCTATGATATTGGGGATGCGGATGGATTTCCGAAAATTGGTTATATTGACGTAGGGGGAGTTATTGGGGCGTTGAAAGTGAGAAACTTAATGGTGCTGTTCTTGAGATAGTTGGTATTTGAAGGAGAGCAAGAAAGGAGTGTGATAGTAAAGGATGATGACCCTGTGACTGAAGCAGTTGATGATGAGGTCGAAATAGAATTTCAGAATGCGGAAAGTGGGGAACATAACGAGGGTGTTTCAGGAGAGTTAGGAGGTGGAGGACAGATTGGAAGAGGGTTGTTTGTCACAAAGAGTGCCTCTTTTGGCTTTATGCACACTGGGTTGGCGGGGAGGAGTCAACATGGCAATTAAGAAGCTTAAATTTGCAACATACTTGCATGCAAACACACAGGATTGGCATAATGAACTCCAAATGGCTAGACAACCAGTTTAAGAAGAAGGTGGAGTCTAATCCAAGAATCAAAATAAAGGAGTTGGTGGCAAAGGCATACAAAAAATGGAATCTGACTGTGACTAAATCAATGGCAGTAAAAACCAAGCAAAAGGCATTGAGCCAGATTCAGGGCATTTAGAGAGCAGTATAAGAGGATTAACGATTATTGTTTGAACTTCTAAGAGCAAATCCAGGATCATCCGTTTACCTGAAAATGATTCGGTCCCTGGATTTTGCTCAGGAGATCCAGAACCCAATCTTGATGAATTATTGTATATTCCAGAGACTGTATGTATCCTTTGATGCATGCAAGAAAATCTTCCAACACTGTAGACCGTTTGTTAGTTTGGACAGATGCTTCTTAAAGACTCCTTAGGGTGGACAATTGTTGACTGCAATTGGAAGAGACCCGAACGATCAGATGCTTCCAATTGCTTATGTAGTGGTTGAAGCTGAGACATATGACTCCTTGATTTGGTTTCTGAGCCATCTTGTTGAGGATTTGGAGTTGGAGAAAATTGGAAAATGCACCTTCATGTCTGATCAGCAGAAGGTAATGATACAGTTTACATTATTGTTATGCTTTAACAAATAATGATTGTTTCAAATTAGATACAATGATTTATGGACTAACCAAATGCATGCTCACCTTCATTTCATAAGGTTTGTTACCAGCATTTGAAGAGGTCATACCAGGGGTGACAACAGACTCTGCATGAGGCATCTCTATAGCAATTTCAGAAAGAAATTTCCTAGTTTAGAGCTGAAGAACAGAATGTGGCAGTGTGCAAAGGCAACTCATTGGAGGGATTGGGAGAAGGAAATGAAATCTCTGAGACTTGTAATGATGGGGAATTTTGACATTTAAACGACATTACACACAGGTTTTGGTCGCATTCTAGATTTACATTTCATTCAAAATGTGATATCCTTGTTAATAACATGAGTGAAAGTTTTAATGCTATCATAGTAGAGGCAAGAGAAAAATCTATTGTAACCATGTTAGATGACATTATGGTGTATCTCATGACTAGATAGGTTGCCAATAGAGATAGGATTCAGCTTTACTAGGAAAATATTATGCCAATAATTAGGAATAAATTGGAGAAAGGGGCAAGGTTAGCTAGGGACTGGAGGCCATACTGGTCAGCTACTAATAAATATGAGGTCATGTGTGGATTAGATAAATTTATTGTGGATCTGGCTGCTGCTTAGTGTTCTTGCAGGAAGTGGCAGATGAGTGAAATTTCATGTCCTCATGCCATTAGTTGCATTAACTTCAAAGGACTAGATTTAAAATCCTATGGGGATGATTGCTAAAAGAAAGATGCTTACCATAAGTGCTGCTACCAGAAGGTGATATACCCTCTGAATGGACCGGATTTATAGGAGAGAACCCAATATGATGATGTCATGCCACCTCCTTATAGGAGGCCAAGTCACATACCTGTGAAAAAGAGGAAGCGAGGATCTGGAGATGAGGAGAACAGAAGCCAGAATCACCTATCACAGAGGGGTCAAATTCAAAGATGCTCTAATTGTGGTGATGTAGGGCACAAGAAGGGGGCTGCACAAAATCTAATAAGAGTGTATGTGCCATTATGCTCTAGGGTTTACTTGAGTTTATGCTATGTATATATTTTATTTTTTGGTTATGTATTTAATTCTGATTCTTTTTATATAATTGTGATTACCTTCATAGGCCCAAATCTCAACACAACAAGCTGCCAAAGCTCCTAAGAGATGGAGGAAGGCTTCATCCTCACAACTCCCTGGTCAAATAGTTCAAAAAGGGAAGTAGAGGAAGACTTCATCCTCACAACCCAACCCTCCAGCAACTCAACCCAAAAAACTAGCTTCTAAACCCAAGAAATCAGCAGCTCAACCCAAGAATGCAACAACTCAGTCTAATAACCAATTCTAGTCCAATCCTAAAGCACCTTCAGCCCAACCATTGGCCAAGAACAAAAGTACAGTAGCAATAACCTCCTCCAATAAGAAATAGTCACCGAGTCAACTAACTAAGAGAAAGAGACATTTTTCTGTCATACAAACTGGTGCACCATATGTTCTTCTACAGAAGTTCAAGCTAATGGCAAAATTACCTTCTAATAAATGGAAAAATCTTTAGATATTGCTCGTTATGTTTGTTTTGTTATCAATGTGTTACTTAGTTGGAAACAATGTTTTATGCAACATTCCAGATACTGTTACTTGGTTTTAGGTATTTCAACACACTATCTTGAATTGTGTTTTTTGTTTAAGTGGCATGACATCCACTGTAAGCTATGGTTTCAATTTAGACTTGTATAATCCATGGGTTAAATTGTGAAAGTTTTAACTTGTCTTTAATTAAAATTGGCCATTAGGTCATTACTAGATTTACAAATCTCATTCCTACATATTGTTATACTAAGCTTCTGATTTAAGCTTGGCAATATTATTATTATTATTATTATTATTATTATTATTATTATTATTATTATTATTATTATTATTATTATTATTATTATTATTATTATTATTATTATTGTTATTTAATGAATATTTTATGAATTAAAAAAATTATTTATTTATTTTTACCAACTTACAAATTTTATTTCAATTATGTTATTGTTGATTTTTCAATATACTATTGAGATTCGTTATGCTGTTGTTTGTTATTTAAAATTTGATGTTGAAACTTGTTATGTATGTTTAATTTTGTAATTTACAAAACCACAAATCCGATTCCATCCAAACTGCACCTCAAGTAAAATTAGTATTCGAATCAAATGAGTGTTTAACTCAAAACCTATCCAAACTGCACGAACACCCATACCATCGGCGTCATCTCTCCCTCCCCTCTTCTCTCTTTCCTTCCTCTTCTTCCCTATCTTTTCGTTCAGTCTCTGATCTCTCTCTCTTTATTTCTTTTGTTTTCAATGTGTGGGATGACCGAATGGGAATTTTTTTCTAATTTTAATTTTTTTATTAATAAGAATATTTTAGTAATTTTCTTTATTTCAATTTCTATATTTATCTTCAACTAAACAGGATACTAACATATAACTCATTCTTTTATACTTTTCACTAAATATAATATAGAGACTTTATCTTTGAGCGAAGAGTGTGCCAATAGTCAGACCATGGATTAAACACCAACTACTTTAAGATAAAAAAACACCAATTATTTGCAACATAAGAGAAAATATTACGATATAAACTCTGTTAAAATCTAAAGTGGTCATTAAAATTGGCAGCTTGCACAAAAAAAAATCACCGAAATTTTAATTACACTATACAAATCTCCAAGATTAAAAAAATTGCACCACGTGGTTTCTATCCCCTCTCTGTCGAGTTACACATCATATCTTGAGTAACTTGACTTAGACAAAATGACGTTACTTTAGTTTTGACGATAAATATTTGTTGAAATGATAATAATACAATTTTTTTAATCTTAAAGATATTTATAATGTATTTAAAATCTCAAAAACTTTTTCGGTGCAAACGAACAATCTCAAAAACTACTTTGGACTTAATCCAAATGCTACATTGCAAACGTTATGGAATCTTGATGTACGAGTAAAATTTCAAAGACCATTTTAAACATTAACCCTTAGATATTAATTAAGCTTTTGGCTATAAGTACATACTTATTTTCAACATATTTAATCTACAAGACACATTATGCAAATAATTGAGATATTATATATTATTATTGATAATATATAATGATATAGGTGATATTATGCCAAGGTCTCAGGCATCTACATATCTATGTGAACCGACAAATGAATATACAACCCTGCTAATGGAACATAGCAAAGTTAAGTTTGACTCATTTAATAAATGAGCTCAAATTTTTAGCTCAAGCTCAGTAGCTCACCGGCTTAAGAGCTTAGCTTATAAAGTAACTAACAAATTGAGCTAAAAATAGCTCACATGCTATTAGGAACAAGGTAAACTACCGAAATTGCACCAAAAACTCATATTGCTATGAAAAATAACCAAACAAGATTTCTATGAATGACAAAGAAGTCTCAAAAGATTTAAAAACGTGACAAAATTAACAAAAATATCATATTTTTTTTACATAAATGATAAAGGAATTTTGTATTTAGCAAACAACTTGTGCATTTTATTTTAAATTCAATCATTCACAAAAAGCATTGAAAAAATTCCTTGACAAATCACCAAATTTTAACTATGACAAAGTCTCATTTTTCTAATAATACTTTCAAAAAATCGCATTGAAATCTAATATCTAAAGTATTTTATGAAAAAATATAACTAATATCCGGTTAGTTTTCTCACTTTTTAAATCTTTTGGAGCTTATTTGTTATCTTTCTAGGTTATTTTTATTAGCGGCATAAACTTTCGAGTACCATTCTTGGTAGTTTATTTTTAAGAAAGTATCTCTTCATGCAACAAGGAAACTAAATGAACAAGATATAGCAATAGTTTCAAATAGAACATTTGCTTCATACCATATATAGCTTCCATAAACACCAAAAGGTGATCCATGGACAGAGAGAAGCATCTCACTAGGTTTCGGCAGCCTAAGAATTTTGGGTGTCATCCCAACAGACAAGCGCTGACTACTCACCTGCAAAAGGCAACAAAGCCAAATCAATCACAACTGTTTAAAAAATAGCCTCAGCAATGAATACTAGAGTTCATAAAGTCATCCATAAAAAACAGAAGGTAAAAAATAAAGGGAGAAAATTCGGACATTGGGAGTCTGAAGACCTTCTTGACTTGTGAGAGTCTGAGCTTCACATGGCTCCTCAAAAACCTATGTAACAAACATTCAATCAATTCATATTATCATAATACATTGCAACCACTAATTAGTTTTTATTTGCAAGCTGTTTAAGTTAGTCATAATAGATTTAGCAGCGTATGCAATGAAACTAGTAATAGAGGCAAGTTCTCTTCCATCTGCACATGAAAGGATCCTAAATGAATAGCAACATTTCTCATTCAAATCAATTCGTGGATGCTTCAGCACATGATGGAAATGAGAATGGAAGTGCTATATTAATGCTGCTCCTACACAGC
Source organism: Arachis ipaensis (assembly GCF_059453495.1). Classification (NCBI taxonomy): domain Eukaryota; kingdom Viridiplantae; phylum Streptophyta; class Magnoliopsida; order Fabales; family Fabaceae; genus Arachis; species Arachis ipaensis. The sequence goes on from NC_142437.1 coordinate 418,074, forward strand.
TACCCCAATTTTATGTCGCATCAAGTCCTATGTAAGTGACCCAAACAAGCCAGCTAAGGATGTTACAAAATACAATTAATCAAAGTGCACAAAGAAGATAGAGAACATACAAAGTCCTTAAAATGAAGATTTTCATCACCAAGAAATTATGTTCTCCCTACCAACAAAGAAGTAAACTAACAGGTATCAACTACAATCTATGCCAAAATGTATAAGAACTATAATATCTATAGTAAAATCGTTCAAAATTGAAGGAACTCAAACATTTTAAGGGGCACAGAACAATAGTATGTTTCGTAACATACATTTCCATTTTTTTAATTCAGTTTAGGAAACTTTAATTCAGATATGAAATGAGTTAAATCGAAAGAGAAAACTAAACACTACCAGTATTGCTAGAGTATTCAAAACCACCAAACTGAGGAACCGAAAAAGGACATTCCGAAGGAAAAGCAATCAAAAGCCTCTAGAACAGAGAAGCGTGCAAATCTCTTCCTACACCACCACAAGTCGTGGACATTCTGCTCCTTTTCTCTTTCCACTTCACATCAAATTTTCCATTACCTTCATCTTTCACAATTGAGGGATTTGGTAAGGTTTCTTCGAAGACCTGCAGTATTGGCTTCCGGAGCTGTTCCTCACTGAAACACGACCGAACCAAACGAAGTTCCATCAACAATCGCTCAATCTCAACATCACGAACCACCTTAATTGCACTGATTTGACGCTCCACTGCCACAAACACACAGGTAGAGTTTTAATAAAAATAAATAAATAGTGAAAACTTTATGCTGATCAAGAAATTTGTTATTTGATTTTGCTGTACCTTCGATTTCAAGCTCTTTGAATTGAGGTTGCTGCATTTGGGTTTTAAGTTCCTTCAATTGAGTTGATTGTTTGACCATTTTCTTCGCTCTACGCCTTGGAAATTTTGCCTTTAATATACTAAAACTAATATAGTAAGAAAAAAGGGCTACAAATCTACAATTATAGTTATCAGAACTGAATCGGCAATCCACCCGGTCTGGTTCAACCGATGGGTCACTGATTCACTCGGTTGACCCGGTCATAATTTAAAAAATATAAAATTATATAAATGAAATTAAAATTACATATTAAAACTTAAAATGCAAGTCTTTACAATAATAATAATAATAATAATAATAATAATAATAATAATAATAATAATAATAATAATAATAATAATAATAATAATAATAATAATAATAATAATAATAATCAAATGTTAATTTTTAGACAACTAATGATGCAAAAAGAGATAATAAACTAGTTTCTAGTACAAAATACTTTCTTTATTTAAATAAACAAGAGTAAGCAAAAGATAACATAATCGATAATCAAGTCCAAGTGATCTTAAAATCGACATCTATATCTTCATAGGACAAATTTGGAGCTTGATCAACATTTTCCTCACTTTGATTTGCATCTATATATTCCATAAGAAACACTGCATTATGATGTTATGCAGAACATCTGAAATAGAGAAAGAAGAGTTTGAAGAGAGAGGTACAAGAAACTAGTGAACTGAATTAACTTCATCTTATTCTTCCATCAATGAATCAATTCTACACACCTCTTAGAGGGATGCAAGAGCTTTATTTATAACAGAGTTGAAAAAGAGAAAAAGATCAGACATCAGAATAACAAACCCTAACTAACTGTACCAAACTGATTTTGTTATTGACTAACTCTCTTATCTCTTATCCTTTAATATACAGCAACAAAAGATTTAGCAACACAACAAGAAGGTTCAGTAACAAATTCAACTCAAGTCGGTTATCCAGTAACAAATTCTACTTCTAGCAACAATCACATTTATGATAGGTTCAACATCAAATTCAACTTAACAACAAATTCTACTTCTAGAGTTCTAGCAACAAATTCAGCTATGATAACTATGATAACTTTCAGGCAGCAACAAAAACATAAACTATGATATAACAAATTTCAGTAACACATTCAACTTTCAGCAACAAATTATTTTGGCAACAAAATCAAAGTGCAGTGATGCAGCAACAGAATTGAAATAGAAAGAACAGGGGGAACTCACCAAATCGGGTTGCATGAAGGAATCTGACGGCGAAGGAGAAGCTGATGGCGAAGAAGAAGTTGACGGCAAGGCTCAAAGCAAGAAGACGACAACGAAGACCAGCCCACCGGGACCTGTTGCCTCTGTTACCGGCGATGAAGAGCGTAGGGAAGGGAGAGATCGAGGCCAGATGTGAGATAGAGACCGTGAGTAGCAAGAAGATGACCACCACCACCACCACCCGAGGGACCAGATGCGGTTCCATTTGCTTCTGCCGCCAGCGAAGCGAGCGCAGGGGCATGGGACCGTGACAACGACCAAGGTGAGTGGACGAGGTGAGAGACTGAGAGAGCGACGAGGTGAGGCCGTGAGAGACTGAGAGTGACGACTGTCGAGGTGAGGGGAGAGACGAGAGAGGGACTATTGAGTACTGAGTTCTGACTGTCGAGCTAGAGACGGAGAGAGCACATAGATTCAAGAGTCTTAGATTTGGCATTTGGACATAGAGTTTCATCGAAAGGGGAAGGGGAGGAGGGGGTTATGAAACGACGCCATTTCAGGTATTAAGAAGAAAAAAAAATAAAAACGACCTGGACCGGGTTAAATTAATCATCTGGGTCATCGGGTTTCATGAAAACCCGTCGGGTCGAACCAGGTTTGTTGCACAATCGGTACAATGAGTGGCTCGATCTAGTCAGGTGACCGGGTGATCGGGTTTTCAGTCAAATCGGCCGAGTCGAGCCGGGTTTGATAACTATGTCTACAATAGACTATAAATAAAGACACAAATATCCTACATAATATAATTTGCAACATTCATATACAGGTCTCCAACATTCATTAAAAGTTTTCATCTATCGTCATTTTAATCTACATTATTATTAATAGACAAAAAATTACAGCAGATGGATAGCTTTTTGTCATCTCCCAAAGCAATCACTCAATATTTTCTCACAACATTTTTTTATTATTTTTTCTCCATCTTTTGTTATATGTCCATTCCCTTTGTAGCATTTAGTAACATGATACATATATAGAGATATCTTTTAGTCATCACAATATATTTTTAGATGTCCTTTATATCAATGTATATCTCAACTTTCTTTCTTCCTTCTTTCTTTCTCTTTTTATTTCTTTCTTTTTTTTGCTTAACTCATTTTCTTCCTTAACATCTTTTGATTGTAAACTATTAATTTTTTTTAATCCAAAATGGGATGAAAGTGATCCCAGAGACTGTGTTTCTTCAACTTCTCAACTTTTTCAATGAATAATAATATTCTGTGTGATCTGATATATTTCTATTAACAAATTAACATAGATAATAATAAAAGACAAGAATATGGTTGGTTTAACAAGCAGTCATCAATTGCATAGCCATAAAAGAGTCTCATTACATGAATAAAAGACAAATTGAGAATTGTAAACAATCATATGCAAGACACTTATTACATTGTATTTAATGAAGATAGATAAGTGAACCTAAATGGTAAGCAAAACCGAAGCAAACTAAGGCCTTCATTCTTTCATTTGTCTTTAATTAAATTCAAATGACAAGCAAAGTAAGGCCCTAGAATGTTAACTAGTTCATTCTTTTATAAAGCAGCAAGGTTTAATCATACACAAGCAAATTAAGCCTCTATTTGGGAAGAACACATCACAAATATTAAAAAGCTCTCACTGAATTGAATAAAGTTTAATCGCACAGTATTTTCATCTCATAACGAGGCAACCCAGAACTAATCTAATAAAAAAGATAGATGAACAAAGAAACTTAAAAATTGAACTAATCCATATTCTTAACTAATCAAGTCATCAATATTCAATAATCAATTAATCAAAAGTCAAGAGATGCACAGAAAAGTAGAAGAAGAAACACGCCATCAATGTCCATTCCATTAAGCAAATTCTAGTGCCAAAGTTCTATCATTCCAGAAAATGACACAAAACAATCATACAAAATACAATAGTTTAAAAATAAATAAATTCAATTCACAGAGGAAGAGGAAGAGAAAAAATATTTAGATAAAATAAAACAAGAGACATAAATTTAGGTTCTAAAATGAGAAATGACAACAAATAGAAGATGAAGAAGGAGAACACATACCTAATTTTTTGAAGGAAGGAGACGTTCGTTGTAGTGCTGGCAGCACAGTTTGCAGGCAGCGGCGGAGGCTGTTAATGGATAAAACAGCGGTGGTGTGCGTAGAGAAAGCAAAAGGTTGGAGAGAGATTACAGAATAGAGAGCACAACAGTAGCAGAGAGAGGAGAGGAGAGCAGATCGGCATCGAGCTCAAAGGTTGCAGCGTTAACAGTAACAACAACGGTGTACAATGAAGAAATTGGAGGGATGCTGGAGAAAGAAGTGGCTGCCGTTCTGGTTTATGACAGAGCGAGAGACTCAGGGACTGTGGAAGAAGAAGATTGGGGATTTGAAAGTAGTGGGTATTGTTGGATAAGCAAAGAGAAAATGAGATGTCTATTTATTGGGGTATTTTTTGGGGGGTTTGTCACTCATGTATTAATTTGAAATTTTTAGATTTTTTATTTTTGTTAATAGTTTATTAGTTTAACAATATTTCTTTATATTTAAAGACAAAACTAAAATTATGATTAAAAATCAAATATTTAAAATTTAAACAATAAAATTTAAGAGACTAAATTGGAATAATTTAAAATAGTTTAAATATTTTAATAATAAACTATGTCAAAATATGACAAATTAGAGGAGGAGAGATTGAGTGTGACTAACTTACATCCTATATATGTATATTTTATAAAATTATGTTATAGGTGGGTATTAAACCAAGGACCTCTCACTTAGTGCAAAACTCTAGAAATACCCTAGAAAATCCTATAAAATCCTAAAAAAAATCCTAGAAAACCCTAAAAAACCCTAAAAAATCATGAAAAATCCTAGAAAACCCTACATAACCCTAGAAAACTTTAGAAAAATACTAGAAAACCCTAGAAAAATCCTAGAAAACAATAGAAAAACCCTAGAAAAATCTAGAAAATCCTAGAAAACCCCTAAAAAAAATTCTAAAAACCATAAAAAAACCCTAGAAAATCCTAAAATCCTAGAAAACCCTAGAAAACTTTAGGAAACTCCAAAAAACCCTAGATAAACTAAGAAAACCCTAGAAAACCTTAGAAAATCCTAAAAAACACTAAAGAACCCTAGAAAACTCTAAGAAAATCCTAAAAACCCATAGAAAATTCTAAAAATCCTAGAAAATCCTAGAAAACCCTAAAAAATTCTAAGTACCCTAACAAACCCTAGAAAACCTTAGAAAACCCTAGAAAATCCTAGATAACCCTAGAAAATTCAAGAAAAATCCTAAAAATCCTAGAAAACCCTAGATAATCCTAGAAAACACTAGAAAAACCCTAGAAAATCCTAGAAAAACCTAAAAAATCCTAGAAAAATCCTACAAAACCCTAGAAAACTCTAGATAACCCTAGAAAACTTTAGAAAAATCCTAGCAAACCCTAGAAAACTCTAGAAAAACCCTAAACAACAATAGAAAAACCCTAGAAAATCCTAGAAAAATCTAGAAAACCTTCGAAAAACTCTAAAAAATCCTAAAAACCATAAAAAAAAACTCCTAAAAAATCCTAGAAAACCATGGAAAACCCCAGAAAAACCTTGAAAACCTTAGAAAATCCTAGAAAAACTCTAAAAAATCCTAGATAACCCAAGAAAATCCTTGAAAACCCTAGATAACACTAAACCCTGTGGTTCGAAATAGGAAATTATTAGGCAAATGTTCTTAGGATTTTTTTAATGAATAAAATAGAGTATATACGGCCAAATAGGATCTAGAAAATTTCATATCCGACGTTTTGGTCTAATGGAATTTTTTTACAATCAAGGTTTTCGAACTTTATGAAACAATTAGGCTCCTGTTAATTACTAACAGCAAAGACTATGTGACCGTTAAATTACTGACTATAATGTTGTTACGTATCGCCAATCAGATTAATAGGTTCTTTAAATTAAATTTTTTGGACAAAACGCTGCATTTTTACCTAAATTAAAACAACAACATTCATATTCAGATATACCAGTCACATTCAGATTTATATCAAAATTTTTTGCATTGGCATTCACATAAGAACTCTTGTGTTTTGCATTCATTTCAAAATTTAAGTAGAAAAGCAGCATTTTATCCAAAAAAAAACGACATCGCTTTTGTCCTTTAATTTGGGAGACCTATTAGTCCGACTGGCGACGTGGCAACGTTATGGCCACGTCAGCAACTTAACGACCACATCTACTCTTACTGTTAGTAGTCAACGACTTTGACTAACTAGATATCTAAAATGTCTCGTTTATGTAAAGTTTGGGGACCTTGATTATAATAAAAAATTTTCGAAGACTAAATCGTCTTATACGAAATTTTTTGGGACCTATTTGTATATATACTCAATTAAATAAATTTAATAATTACATATTTGTGTACTTTTTTAAAAAATTAGGCAAATGTTCTTATGAAAATACAAAATATTATATATAAAAAAAAGGTATTAAATTAATTATTATGTATTTATATTATATATTTGTATATAGATATATATAGTATTTAACTTATTTTTAATATATTATTATATTTTTATATATATTTTATATGAATAGTTAATTTTTTAAATACACAAAGCATGATTAGTTAAAATAATTTCTATTTTTCTTTTGTATTTTTATTTCTGAAAATAACTATTATTTTTAACTTTTTATATTTTAAAAACATAATTTGTTTGTGAAAATAATAAAAACATGTTGGATTAGTTTATTTATAAAATATGTTTTTAATATTGATTTTAGAATATAAAATTATGCTTTATTGAATTTATAATTTTATTTATTTTTTATAAAGTTAACAATTAATTTTTATAAATTTCAAAAATAAAATAAATTACTATCATAAAGTAATTAACTTAATTCATAATAAAAATAGATAATTTAACCAAATAAACAATAGGGTTAAGTACAATTTTGGTCCTTAATGTATAGGCCGAATTTTTTTTGTCTCTAATATTTTTTTGCATACAAAATCGTCCCTAAGGTTCGAGTTGGTTTTAAATCGTCCTTCGGGCTAAAAAAATACTTTTTAAAGACGATTTTGCTCTTTATGGCTTCTTTTCCTTCATGTCATTCTCGTGAAATCATTTCGTCTTCCTCAAATAACTCACAATATTTGAGAACACACTTGGTCTTTGAAACATTTGCGTGAAACCCTACAAAAGTGTTCCTGCGAGGATGATCTACGCTAGTGGTTGAAGACATTTTGTTGTTGGGAGTTTGATCGAGGGTGTGGCGTGATGTCGCATTCGTCACTCATCTTCATCGCTGCAGATAGCCGTTGTTGAGGTAAGCTTGCTTTCCATGCAATGTCGCTTCACCTCAAATATTTCTTACATTTGGGTGGTTTAAGCTTTACAACAATGTTGCTGCATCTGAATTGTATAGGGTTTAATGTAGACTGCATTGACGGTGGATAAAGCTAGGTTTGTGATGATCTATTTCTTTTCTTTCTTGTTTGTTTTAGTAATGCATTATGTTGAATTGTAACAGCCCAGACCACCCGCTAGCACGATATTGTCCGCTTTGGCACACAAAGCCTCACGGTTTTGCCTTTGACGATAGGGATGCTAGCCGAAGCCCCCCACACTCACTCGTCAAAACGCGTCATGCTAGGGAGAGGTATCTACACCCTTATAAGGCATGCTTCGTTCCCCTCCCCAACCGATATAGGCTTTACAATCCACCCCCTAAAGGAGCCCAGCGCCTTCGCTGGCACATCGATCCGGGTTCTGGCTCTGATACCATCTGTAACAGGCCAGACCACCCGCTAGCACGATATTGTCCGCTTTGACACACAAGGCCTCACGGTTTTGCCTTTGACGACAGGGATGATAGCCGAAGCCTCCCACACTCACTTGTCAACTAGGGGAACGAAGCATGCCTTATAAGGGTGTGGATACCTCTCCCTAGCATGACGCGTTTTGACGAGTGAGTGTGGGGGGCTTCTGCTAGCATCCCTATCGTCAAAGGCAAAACCGTGAGGCCTTGTGTGCCAAAGCGGACAATATCGTGCTCGCGGGTGGTCTGGGCTGTTACAGATGGTATCAGTGCCAGAACCCAGATCGATATGCCAGCGAGGGCACTGGGCTCCCTTAGGGGGGTGGATTGCAAGGCCCACATCGTTTGGAGAGGGGAACGAAGCATGCCTTATAAGGGTGTGGATACCTCTCCCTAGCATGACGCATTTTGACGAGTGAGTGTGGGGGGCTTCAGCTAGCATCCCTATCGTCAAAGGCAAAACTGTGAGGCCTTGTGTGCCAAAGCGGACAATATCGTGCTAGCGGGTGGTCTGGGCTGTTACATTGAATAATAATAGAGTTGTTTGAGTAGAAGACGGTGTACTTTACATGAGGGTGCATCATGGGGTGCATTCGGATATGAGAACGGGGTATTTAAGTATTTGAAGGGGCAAACTACAATTATCGAAAAAACTGATGGCAATCGGTGCTCTGTGTTGAGGCCTGTGAAGAGTTAAGACGGTTTGGATACTTGGAGTCCAACATTGCAGCATTATGGTATAAAGATCCAACTACGGAAGATTCTGAAAATAACTTGAAGATGTTAAAAGGTGACTCAGATGTATTAACTTCATTTCCGTCATAACATTAGTTGCATTAACTTCAAAGGACTAGATTTAAAATCCTATGGGGATGATTGCTAAAAGAAAGATGCTTACCAGAAGTGCTGCTACCAGAAGGTGATATACCCTCTGAATGGACTGGATTTATAAGAGAGAACCCAATATGATGATGTCATGCCACCTCCTTATAGGAGGCCAAGTCACATACCTGTGAAAAAGAGGAAGCGAGGATCTGGAGATGAGGAGAACAGAAGCCAGAATCACCTATCACAGAGGGGTTAAATTCAAAGATGCTCTAATTGTGGTGATGTAGGGCACAAGAAGGGGGCTGCACAAAATCTAATAAGAGTGTATGTGCCATTATGCTCTAGGGTTTACTTGGGTTTATGCTATGTATATATTTTACTTTTTGGTTATGTATTTAATTCTGATTCTTTTTATATAATTGTGATTACCTTCATAGGCCAAAATCTCAACACAACAAGCTGCCAAAGCTCCTAAGAGAGGGAGGAAGGCTTCATCCTCACAACTCCCTGGTCAAATAGTTCAAAAAGGGAAGTAGAGGAAGACTTCATCCTCACAACCCAACCCTCCAGCAACTCAACCCAAAAAACTAGCTTCTAAACCCAAGAAATCAGCAGCTCAACCCGAGAATGCAATAACTCAGTCCAATAACCAATTCTAGTCCAATCATAAAACACCTTCAGCCCAACCATTGGCCAAGAACAAAAGTACAGTAGCAATAACCTCCTCCAATAAGAAATAGTCACTGAGTCAACTAACTAAGAGAAAGAGACATTTTTCTGTCATCCAAACTGGTGCACCGCATGTTCTTCTACAGAAGTTAAAGCTAATGGCAAAATTACCTTCTAGTAAATGGAAAAATCTTTAGATATTGCTCGTTATATTTGTTTTGTTATCAATGTGTTACTTAGTTGGAAACAATGTTTTAGGCAACATTCCAGATATTGTTACTTGGTTTTAGGTATTTCAACACACTATCTTGAATTGTGTTTTTTGTTTAAGTGGCATGACATCCATTGTAAGCTATGGTTTCAATTTAGACTTGTATAATCCATGGGTTAAATTGTCAAAGTTTTAACTTGTCTTTAATTAAAATTGGCCATTAGGTCATTACTAGATTTACAAATCTCATTCCTACATATTGCTATACTTAGCTTCTGATTTAAGCATGGAAATATTATTATTATTATTATTATTATTATTATTATTATTATTATTATTATTATTATTATTATTTAAAGAATATTTTATGAATTAAAAAATTATTTATTTATTTTTACCAACTTACAAATTTTATTTCTATTATGTTATTGTTGATTTTTCAATATACTATTGAGATTCGTTATGCTGTTGTTTGTTATTTAAAATTTGATGTTGAAACTTGTTATGTATGTTTAATTTTGTAATTTACAAAACCACAAATCCAATTCCATCCAAACCGCACCTCAAATAAAATTAGTATTCGAATCAAATGAGTGTTTGACTCAAAACTGATCCAAACTGCACGAACACCCATACCATCGGCGTCGTCTCTCCCTCCCCTCTTCTCTCTTTCCTTCCTGTTTTTCCCTATCTTTTCGTTCAGTCTCTGCTCTCTCTTTCTTTATTTCTTTCGTTTTCAATATGTGGGATGACCGAATGTGAATTTTATTCTAATTTTAATTTTTTTTATTAATAAGGATATTTTAGTAATTTTGTTTATTTCAATTTCTGTATTTATCTTCAACTAAACAGGATACTAACATATAACTCATTCTTATATACTTTCCACTAAATATAATACAGAGACTTTATCTTTGAGCGAAGAGTGTGCCAATAGTCAGACCATGGATTAAACACCAACTACTTCAAGATAAAAAAATACCAACTATTTTCAACATAAGAGAAAATATTACGATGTAAACTCTGTTAAACTCTAAAGTGGTCATTAAAATTGGCAGCTTGCACAAAAAAAATCACTGAAATTTTAATTGCACTATACAAATCTCCAAGATTAAAAAAATTTCACCACGTGGTTCCTATCCCCTCTCTGTCGAGTTACACGTCATATCTTGAGTAACTTAACTTAGATAAAATGACGTTACTTTAGTTTTGACGATAAATATTTGTTGAAATGATAATAATACAATTTTTTTAATCTTAAAGATATTTATAATGTATTTAAAATCTCAAAAACTTTTCCGGTGCAAACAAACAATCTCAAAAACTACTTTGGACTTAATCCAAATGCTACATTGCAAACGTCGATAGGGTGAAAAAGGAGAAAGATTTATTGCACAATCAACTTACGTCTACTTTATTCTATTGCTTCTGCTATTACTTTCAGATTAAATACTACATGATGGTTTTCATAACAATATAAAACATCTATTAGCAAAGAGAATACACAATTCAAATAATTAAAATTTATAACACGAAGGGTTAACAAATGTCAATAGCCAATGGGATGCACAAAGGCTTAGACAAATTGAGTAGGCTGGGAGAAAAATCTAAGCATAAATTTAAAATGAGGTTGACCGATACAATCAATCATAGTTATCACTTACATATTCATTTTAAGTAGTTTTTACTACTCTTAACAGAATGAAACCAATCCTAACATACATATTTAGGAGAATAATTCTCATTACTGACTAAATAACTGAACCTCAACGTAACTATGTAATAATCTAACAATTATGCTTCCCCAAGTATAAACCAACACTGAATTTGAAACTATATGGTATAAGCAACTTTGTAGAATGGTCTAGCAACTGAAAACCAATACTTGCATTTCTTCGATCTAATTAGTCAATGGCATTCATCTAAAACTGTAGAACATTAAATGAAAAATGATGAACTAGGGGCCACCAAATTTACATGGCCATCCTCTAAGGAGATGAAGAGGATGGTACTGTTAGTGCGCATAATAGCTTTAGCAGGCATTTAACATTCTTCTGACTCTGCAGATAATAATAGATATCATAACTAGAGTATTCTGGAATATTCCAAGATTTTCATTCACTGTGAAAGAACAAAAACAAAATCAAGGGTTGAAATTACGCAAAGTCAACCCCAAAATTGACAATGCTCAAACTCAGCTTGATAATATTTAGCTCAACTCATGGTTTGACTGATTTATTATTGAGCTTAATCTTATTATGGAATCTTGATGCATGAGTAAAATTTCAAAGACCATTTTAAACATTAACCCTTAGATATTAATTAAGCTTTTGGCTATAAGTACATACTTATTTTCAACATATTTAATCTACAAGACACATTATGCAAATAATTGAGATATTATATATTATTATTGATAATATATAATGATATAGGTGATATTATGCCAAGGTCTCAGGCATCTACATATCTATGTGAACCGATAAATGAATATACAACCCTGATAAACCCCAATTTTGTGGTTTATCTTGTGCTGATTTGAGGGGATTTTGTCAATATTTTCCGCACTTATCCACTTGAATTGCATGGTTTTGTATCTCCATCCGTGTTTGACCTTGTGATTGAAAACATGCTTATTTGAGCCGGAATTGCTATATTTTGATCTCATTTATTACCACTCGATGCCGTGACGTGTTTGTTCAGTGATTTTAGAGTTTCCAGGGCAGAATTGGTCTAGAAGAGGAGAAGGAAGCATGCACAAGTGAAGAAACATGGAGCTTTGGAGCCTTGGAGTTCAGTCATCAACGCGCACGCGCACCTGGCGCGTACGCATGGATGCGTACTTGATAAACCATTATTTTGTGATTTATATTGTGTTTAATTGAGTGGTTTTATCAAGTCTTTCACCCACTTATTCATATTATTAGCATGATATTACAAGTCCTTCCCAAAATTGTTCTATGATGGAAAACTTGCTTCCTAAAGATCTTTTAATTGTATATTTTTATTCTCCTTTATACCATTCCTTGCCGTGATTTGTGTGTTAAGTGTTTCAGGCTTCATAGGGTAGGAATGACTTAGAGAATGGAGAGGAAGCTTGAAAAAATGGAAGGAACACAAGAAATTGAGGAGATGACCAGCGAGAAGCGATGCGGACGCATGGCTCACGAGTCCGTGCGAAATGGAGAAAATCACAGCGACGCGAACGCGTGCCTCACGCGAGTGCATGGATTGGAATCTGCACGAGTGACACGAACGGATGGATGACGCGCACGCGTGGCAAGGAAAAACGCTGGATGACGCGAACGCGTGGACGACACGGTCGCGTGACATGCGCGATCTGCAGAAAATTCAGAAAAACGCTGGGGGCGATTTCGGGCCATGTTTTAACCCAGTTTTCGGCCCAGAAACGTAGATTAGAGCCAGGGAACATGCAGAGACTTGGGGACATTCTCATTCCGCATAGTTTTAGTTTTAGTTTTGGAATCTAGAGAGAGAATTCTCCCTCCTCCTCTAGGTTTTTTTTTCTTTACACTCATAGTTTAGAATTTCATCGCTTTGCTTTGGATATTGAGAAGAGTCTACCTCCGGAATTGACTATTCTAGTTTGTTTTCTTTACCTTATTTACTCTTTTATATTTTTAATCCTTATTCAGCGCTACAATTGGGAAGCTTTTATAACCTTTAGAATTTATTAATGCAAGAACTATTTTATTTTTAATTGATCTTTTGATTATTATTTATCATGTCTTCTTTTTATTCTCTCTTTAATTTTGTGAACTTTATATTTATGATAATGGAGTAGTTCCCTAACTTGATTGGGAGCGGATTAAAAGGAAAACCTTGAGTTGGGATACTCAAGAGTTCAATTGTAATTGGTTCATTATTGGTTGGCTTGTTGGTCACTAACTCTAATCCTTCCCGAGGGAGAGGATTAGGACTTGTGAATAGAAGTTGACTTTCAACTACTTGACTTTCCCTTAATTAGTGAGGGTTAACTAAGTAGAAACAACTGCTAATTATTAATTGATCTTGAGAAATTTCCAACAAGGATAGAACTTCCGATTAATCTTCTCCCGGTCAAGGTTGTTATTTAAATTACATAAACTCTCTGATTTAATTTCCTGTTTATCAAACTCAAAAAAAATTTCTTGAAAACCTCCGACCAATAAGCTGCACTCTTTTGTCAACTCGTTGGGAGACGACTTGGGACTCATACTCCCAATAATCTTATTCTTAAAATTGTGAGAACTCTTTTCTAAATTGACAAGTGGATTTTTGCCGGTTAAGAGCTGTACTTACAACGTTGTTTTCCTTAATAATTCTTAATCTGCCAATTTCCACCACTGCCAATTTTTTGCGCCGTTGCCGGGAAGTTGCAATAGAGTGCTAATTTATTGATTGGAATTTATTTATTTTATTTTGTTTTTGTTACCATGAGCTATGTGCTTCTTCCATTGAATGATGCGTTCTTTGCCTGATCCGAGCTTAGCCTCTTTTGATCCTGAAATTAAAAGAACTATTTCACATATTAGGCGAGCTCGACGTCGGTTAGCCTCTGAGGGTGGTGAAGTGATTGTCGTCGATTCACCAGTCTCATCTAAGGGCGAATCTGAACCGCCATTTGAGGAAGAAATAAACTCCTCTACTACTGATTCGGTTGATTCACGTGCAGGTAACATGGCAGCACCTAGGAGAGTTACTATCCAGGAAGCTGGAGCCCCAGATTTTACACTGTAGCCATATCAAGCGTATTACCCAGCGGTGGCTGCAGATTTCAAACTAAAGACTGCACTAATCAACTTGATGCCCAAGTTTCATGGCTTACCTGCTCAAGAGCCTATCAAGCACCTTAGGGATTTCCAGACAGCCTGTTCTACTGTTAAGCGTGATGGTGCAGATGAAACTTCTATTCTGTTAAAAGCCTTCCTGTTCTCTCTTGAGGGAAAGGCGAGAGAGTGATACTACACTCAACCTGGAGCGACTGTTGCTAATTGGGATACGCTTAGAAGAAAATTTTTGGAAAAATACTTTCCAGCTGAAGTTACTGATAGATTGAGGAAAGAAATTTCCATGATTGTTCAAGACGAATCCGATACTCTCTACGAATATTGGGAGCACTTCAACAATCTTCTGGAAGCATGTCCCCACCACATGATTGACAAGTTGGTGTTGCTCGGCTACTTCACACAGGGCATGAAGCCTCAAGATAAGACCACATTGGAAGGTGCTAGCAATGGGTCTATGAAAAAGTACAAGACCACTGATGAAGCATGGCAATTGATCAGCGACTTAGCTGAATCCACTAGGAATCACAGGCAGAGGCAAGGCCACTCAAAAGCTATTGCAGAGGTATCCTCTAGCAAAGAGACTACTGCTCTGACCCAGAGTATATGTGAAATGACCAACTTACTGAAGCAGATGAAGTTGAATCAACAACAAGCTCAGCAAGCTCAGCCTTCCCCACCACAACAAAGCCAACAGTTGGTTCCACAAAGAGTATGTGGCATATGCGCTGATTATAGTCATTACACTGACGAGTGCCCACAGCTGCAACACGAGGACAACATCGTGGCAACTACTCACAATTTCTATGACCGCCCAAATCAAGGATATTATCAACAAGGCGGCAACTCTAACCAAGGTTGGAGGGACAACTATAACAGAGGAGGCAGAGATGGCCAAGGAATTCAGAGATGGAATAATAACAACAATCAGCAGAACCGGTATCAGCAAAATCCTGCCTATCAACAGCAGAACCAGAATCAGGCTTACAGAGCACCTCATCTAAGGCAGCCCCAAGCGTCTCAGCAGACCCCTCAGATCACTTACCCCTCTTCATCTTCTAATGATGAGTTACTACAATCTATTGATCGGAGACAGCAGGCCATGGAAAATAACCTTACTTCTACTCTAAATGGTCTGAACTCTACCTTGCAAGCTCTTGTCTCACAAATTGGATCACTAAATAATCCAACAACTAGCCTTCGAGCTCCAGTGGAATCCCCTCTCAACCATTACCCAACCCCAAGGGTGGCATCAATGCCATCACCTTGAGGTCTGGAACCACACTACAAGGGAGGAATCCTGAGGAGCCAAGCCCGCTAGAACACGCCCCAGCTGAGGACATGGTTGAGGTAGAGGATGTTGAAAAAGGAAGGTGAGGTACATGACACGGTTGAAGAAGGAGTCAACCCACCAGAGAAGGACGCGCCAGAAGGAGCTAAGGTTCCCAAGGACGCCACCCCTATCCCATTTCCACACCTTGCAAGAAAGCCCAGAAAGCAGATGGAACTTGATCCCAAAATGGTAGAAATCTTCAAAAAGGTTGAGGTAACCGTTCCCCTTTTTGATGTTATTCAGCAAGTACCTAAATACGCAAAGTTTCTAAAATTTCTAAAAGATTTGTGCATACATAAAGATAAACTTAATGAATTAGGGACTATTCCTTTAGGTAGCTCCATATCTGCTTTAATGGGAAATATACCTGAAAAATGTAGTGATCCAGGTCCATGTATGGTTAACTGTACCATTGGAGGCGTAAATTTTTTTGACTGCATGTGTGATTTAGGAGCGTGCGTGAGTATTATGCCTTTGTCTATATATAATGCTTTGAGGCTCCCTCCCTTAAAAAGGTCGGCAGCTCGTTTTGTGTTAGCAGATAAAAGTATTATTACAGTGGTTAGAATTGCTGAAGATGTGTTAGTGAGCATTAAGGGGCTCACATTTCTCATTGACTTCTATATCTTGGAGATGCCCCAAAATGACTCAGGAAAGCCATCATCAATCCTGCTTAGAAGACCGTTCTTGAAGACTTCGAAGTTCAAGCTGGATGCCTTTTCGGGAACCTATTCTTTTGAGATAGATGGCAAAATAGTGAGCTTCAATCTGGATGAAGCTATGAAGCATCCTCCGGAAAATCATTCCATATTCCAATGCGACATCATTGATGAAATTATAGCTGCAATTCACCAGGAAGAAATGGAAGAGAAGCACATGGAACAAAATCCAAGTGTGGGGACACCCTCTGAACATAATGAAGATTTTTTGCCATTGTCACCAGCTCCAGATGATCCAGAGCCCAGCCATGAGCGAAAAATGGAATTAAAGCCTCTTCCTTCACACCTCAAGTATGCTTACCTTAAGGACAAGCAGAAGTTTCCAGTTATCATTGCAAGGGAGCTCACTTCCCAACAAGAAGAACAACTGCTTAGTGTATTGAGGACGCATAAGAAAGCAATTGGATGGAGCTTGGCGGATATAGTAGGCATCAGCCCTCAAGTTTGTGAACACAGAATATTCTTAGAAGAAGGTGAAAGGCCTGTCCGTCAACCTCAAAGAAGATTGAATCCGACCATCTTAGAAGTTGTCAAGAAGGAAGTAACCAGACTACTTGAAGCAGATATCATTTACCCCATTTCAGATAGCGAATGGGTCAGCCCAGTACAAGTGGTGCTCAAGAAGTCTGGCGTCACAACAATAAGAAATGAGCATGGAGAACTTCTGACAACCAGAGTGCAGAACTCATGGAGAGTTTGCATTGACTACAGGTGTCTCAACCAAGCCACTCGCAAGGATCATTACCCCTTGCCATTCATTGATCAGATGCTTGATCGCCTGTCAGGTAAATCTCATTACTGCTTTCTAGATGGTTATACAGGTTATTTTCAAATCCATATAGCTCCTGAAGATCAGGAAAAGACTACCTTTACATGTCCTTTTGGGACTTATGCTTATAAAAGAATGCCCTTTGGCTTATGCAATGCACTAGCTACTTTCCAAAGGTGTATGATGAGTCTTTTCTCTGATCTCATTGAGAACTGTATGGAAGTTTTTATGGATGACTTTAGCGTATATGGTGATTCATTTAGCCTTTGCTTGGATAGTTTATCTAGAGTATTAGACAGGTGTGTTAGTTTAAACCTTGTTTTAAATTTTGAAAAGTGTCATTTTATGGTAAAACAAGGAATTGTTCTAGGACATGTTGTTTCTGATACTGGTATCTCTGTGGATCCAGCAAAGGTAGATGTTATTTCTAGTTTACCTTACCCCTCCTCTGTGAGGGAAGTCCGTTCGTTCCTTGGCCATGCAGGTTTTTACAGGAGATTCATTAAGGACATCAGTAAGGTAGCATTACCTTTATCCAGACTACTGCAGAAAGATATTGAGTTCAAGTTCAGTGAGGATTGCAAACAAGCGTTTGATAAGCTGAAGACCACCCTGACTCAAGCCCCGATTGTGAGAGGACCAGACTGGATTCAACCATTTGAAATCATGTGTGATGCCTCCAATCATGCAGTAGGAGCAGCACTAGCTCAACATGAAGGTAACGATCCTTTTGTAATTGCTTATGCATCTAAGACTTTAGATGCTGCTCAATCTAATTACACTACTACTGAAAAAGAGCTTCTAGCTATTGTTTTTGCTCTAGATAAATTCCGAGCCTATTTACTTGGTACTAAGGTAGTAGTGTACTCAGACCATGCAGCTCTAAAATATTTATTAGCTAAAAAGGAGTCTAAACCAAGGCTAATAGGTTGGATGCTGCTGCTGCAATAATTTGATTTAGAAATTAAGGATAGGAGTGGTAACCAGAATTTAGTGGCAGACCACTTGAGTCGCCTTGAGCACATTAAGGATGACTCCATTCCTATCAATGATACTTTCCCATTTGATAGCTTACAGGCAGTATCTGAAGTAGTTCTTTGGTATGCACCTGTAGCTAATTATCTAGTTAGCCACACTTTTCCTCCAGATTTTACTATGCATCAGAGAGACAAGCTGAAAAGCGTGTCCAAATATTATATATGGGATGATCCATATCTATGGAGGTGTGGTGCTGACCAGGTGATTAAACGGTGTGTCCCTCAATCAGAATTCCAGTCCATTTTAGAGGCCTGCCACTCATATGAGAGTAGAGGACATTTTGGTCCTCAAAGAACAGCTAGAAAAGTTTTAGACTGTGGATTCTGGTGGCCCACTCTTTTTAAAGATGCTGCTGACCTTTGTAAATCTTGTTCCCCTTGCCAAAGGTTTGGTAATATATCCAAGAGGGATGAAATGCCTCAACAGATTATGCTTTTCTGTGAAATTTTTGATGTTTGGGGCATTGACTTCATGGGTCCATTTCAAAATTCTAATGGTCACCTTTATATACTGTTAGCTGTAGATTATGTTTCTAAATGGGTGGAAGCAATTTCTACCTGCACTGATGATGCTAACACTGTTGTTTCCTTTGTTAGAAACCATATTATTTGTCGTTTTGGATCACCACGAGCAATTGTGAGCGATCAAGGCACTCACTTTTGTAACAGGAGACTAACAGGATTACTGAAGAGACATGGGATAGTTCATAAAATATCAACAGCCTACCACCCCCAGACTAATGAGCAAGCCGAGGTGTCTAACAGGGAGATAAAGCGCATACTGCAGAAGATAGTCAAGCCTCATAGAAAGGACTGGAGCACCAGGCTCCAAGATGCGCTTTGGGCATATCGGACAGCATACAAGACACCAATCGGGATGAGTCCTTTCCGCTTAGTTTATGGAAAGGCCTGTCACCTCCCAGTTGAGATAGAACACAAAGCCTTCTGGGTGGTAAAGGAATGCAACATGGAATTTGAGAAAGCCGGAACTAAAAGAAAGTTGCAACTGCAAGAATTAGAGAACCTTCGCCTAGAAGCTTATGAGAACTCCAGGCTGTACAAAGAGAAGGTGAAGGCTATGCATGATAAGAACATCAAGAGGAGGGAGTTCCAGCCTGGGGACTTAGTCCTAATTTACAACTCCAGAATGAGGCTCATGCCAGGCAAGCTGAGATCCAGATGGGACGGTCCCTATCGAGTAGAGAAGGCGGAGCCATACGGAGTCTTTCACGTGAGCCGTCCTTCAAACTCTGAACTTATCAAGGTCAATGGACATCGCTTGAAGTTATATCATGGCGAGAAGATGGAGAAAAAGAAGGAGCTAGAGATCTTTCTCTTGGAAGATCCACCCAAAGCAAAGGACTGAGCTAGTGGAGCGTCCAACTTAAGGACGTTAAAGCAAAGTGCTGGGTGGGAGACAACCCACCATGGTATGATCGTTCTTTTCCCTCTTCTTAGTTTTTTTTCAATAACTCTTCTC
Source organism: Arachis ipaensis (assembly GCF_059453495.1). NCBI lineage: Eukaryota > Viridiplantae > Streptophyta > Magnoliopsida > Fabales > Fabaceae > Arachis > Arachis ipaensis. The sequence goes on from NC_142437.1 coordinate 437,818, forward strand.
AGTCTTAGTGCATATAGTTTGCATCTACATTTGCATATTGCATATAAAAAAAAAACACACGCGACGCGTAAACGTCGCTGACGCGGCCGCGTCATAGGTGCATTCTGAAGAAAAGAGATTTGAACAGAAAGTCACGCAAAAGCGTGGCTGGAGGCGTGCCTTTGGCACAAATTGATCCACGCAACCGCGTCGCTGATGCGTCCGCATCATGTGGGAAAAATGCCTCCCACGCGTCCGCGTCAACCACGCGAACGCGTGACCTAAAAATCGACGTAAAAAAGGGTGTATGGCAGTAAGTTGAGCTGGAATTGGGCTGGAACCATGCTAGGAGCACAAGCCCTACCACGCGAACGTGTGCCCCACGCGTCCGCGCCATTTTTCTGAATAGGCCAACCACGCGATCGCGTCCCCCACGCGACCGCGTCACCCAAAATTTTGGCAAATTGAGTTTTTAACCAGAGAGTTGCACGAGCGCAAGGCTGCCCTCGCGCCAATGGCACAAATCACTTCACGCAAACGCATGACCCACGCGTCCGCGTCACTTCATAGAAGCGCTATTCGCGCGAACGCGTGACCTACGCGCTCACGTCGCCTACGCTGCACAGCTTATCCAGATCAGCCAAATATCTTATCTTTTCTTCTCCAAATCTAAATCTTTTCTTTCCCTTCTTATTTCTTTCTTACCTCTGCTTCCTTCTTTATTCTTTCTCACTCTTTACTTTCTCCATTCCTTATTTTTCACATCCATTATCAAGGTTCTTTTCTTTCTTTCTTTACTTTTTACTTTTCCTTTATTATTTTTATTTATGTCTTCTTCTTCTTTTCTTTTTACTTTCATTATCTATGTTTTTTTTTTCTTTCTTTCTTTTTGCATTATTTTTATTGGTGTTAGAAATTTATTTGGGTAATTATTTTCTCCTATATAATTACTTGTGGATTAATTAGGAATTGTTTGACAATTCGTATTACCTCTTAAAGGGTTGCTTGCATGTTCAATTTAATACTTTCAACAACATATTTACCATGCATGCTAAGTGTTTGTAAAAAAGCCCATATGGCATTGTGCATTATTTTAAATTATTCTACTACTCTAATGTCTGTTTTTCACAAAACCCCTTTTATATTTTATTGATTAAATATAATTATCAATACAAACAGATTGTTAGTTTGAAAGTGTTGGTAATCTAACTTGGACATTGAATGCTTGATCTATGCTACTCATGCCTTTGCCAGCATGCCAATAAACACCTTGCATTCAATTGTCATCACATACACTTGCTATATTTCCATTGATGGACTTTTCACATGTAATCTAGACCATGTGTTAACGACATCCCTCTTTACCGTGCATTGATTACTACCTATACCGTCTCTTTCCTTGCTCTAACCCTTAATTTTAAAAAGTTACATTCTCTTTCCCTTTTCAGGATGGCCACCAAGAAAGGCAAGGAGAAAGCTACTCCCAAACCACCAGCAAGAAGAGGAACGAAAAAAGCATTAGTGGCAGAGCCATCTTCAACAGTGGTGAAACCCTTAACAAAAAGAATCAAGAGGATTATCAAGGTCGAGGAAAAAGAAAAAGCCTTCCCAGCAAGGGACACTGCAAGGTTTACTAACCGTTACTGCGAGCAGATGTTCCCCATTCTGGCAGAGAGGAATTACAACAATGAACACCTTCTCATCCTCCCAACCGAAATTGCTGAATTTGTTGAGCTCCGCATTGCACGAAGACACTGGAGATTCCTACAGAGACAGCCGCGGCAAGTTAATCTTTCATGGGTAGTCAAATTCTACTCCAATTTTCACTTGCCAACCCTGCAGTCTGTCTATGTCCGTCAGAAGCAAGTCCCCATAGCTGAAGAGGCAATTCAAAGAGCTTTAGATCTTCCCCCTGCTCCAGAAGGATTGGACGCATTTCAAGAAGCCGCACTCAAGCGCCAGACATACCAATTTGATTGGGACGCTGTTCTCAGAGTTATAGCTCAACCTGGCAGCAGTTGGATCTTTGGATACCATCGATCCCGACCTAAAGGGATCTCGGCTTCCGCACTTACCTTAGAGGCTCGCGTATGGGCACAGATTATGTCCCATTACGTCTTTCCGAGCACTTATGAGTCCTCCTTCACTGCAGACATGGCCGTTCTACTATGGTGCATCCTTACAGACCAGCCTCTAAACTTACCAAGACACATCCGGAGTGCTATGGGACATGTACAAATTGCGGGCAACTTACCTTTTCCTGCCTTGGTTTCAGATCTTGTCTCGGCAGTCGGAGTCCCCTACAGAGCTGGGGACACCAAAGCCATGCTTCCACGGGATGATCAGTACATCCCTAACGGGAAATATATCAGACCTCCAGCAGCCACTACCAGCCAGCCTGCAGAACAAGCTGCAGACATTCCTCCTTCCACACCACAAGCAACTTCAACAAGTCAGCTGCTCCATCAGATACTTGAGAGGTTGGACCGACAAGAACAGAAAGCAAAGCTAAGAGAGCGTCGTAACCAGCGCCGATTCACATACCTCAAGGAGCTGCTCACAGGAGACCACAAACATGACAAGACCCCAAATACCCCAGACTCCACTTCATTTACCAGCACAGGGAGCCATGACGGTTCCAACTATGGAGATACTGCTACCAGCCCACCTTTGTTCCTGACAGATGGCACCGAGGACAATGCAAAGCCTTAAGTGTGGGGAGGTCGGTCAGTACCTGACTTCTGGAGGTAATTTCTCTTCCCTAACATCTTAGTTTTTCTTTAGGATAGGATAGATTGTTTAGAAATAGGATTATTTACATGCATGTTCTATTTAGTTGAAATATAATAAGTTTCTTTTAAGACCCTATTTTTGAAAATTTTCACTAATTTAAATCAAAACTTTTTGTTTTAAATTTGTTTGAAGATTGTAAATTGGAACATGGTTTTTGAGCTAAAAAATACACAACCTGTGAGACTTTGAGCCTAATTACATGGTTACATTATTTAACCATAAATATTTTATTCTTGTGTGTTTACTTCTCTATGATTGTAATCTTTATTTTGTTTCATCCTATATGTTCAATGTTTAATGTGTTATATGCATGCATATGATTGAGGCCATTATTTGTTTAGCTCACTTATCCCAAATAAGCCTACCCTTTAAATTACCTTTGTTAGCCACTTTGAGCCTTTTTAATCCCATTTGTTATACATTTTACCACATTACTAGTCTTAAGCGAAAAAAAAATTAAATATTCCAATTGAATCTTTGGTTAGTTTAAGATAGAAATTGTGTGTTAATTGAGTATGGGAAGATTGTGGGAACAAGGGTTAAGAAGGGAATGTGTCATGATAAAATAATGGGAATTTGGGTACCTACTCATGTGAACTAGAAAAATTAAAAATTCATGTGCATTGATAAGCTATGTTTATTTTTCAAAAACAAAAAAAAATCCAAAAAGTATTCAATAAATAAGTAATTAAATAAGGGGACAAAATTACCCCAATGCTAAGTTAAGTTAAGAAAAAGATCAATGCATATGTGATACAAATTAAAAGAACAGTTGATACATGAGTATGGAATGTGAAAGTGAAAAGTATGGGTAGCTAGGCATGATTCTATGTTATATAGAGTGTATGTATACTAGGTAAGAGCTTAGGTTAGTCAAAGATTCATACTTTAGCTCACTGATGAGCGGATAATTTATACGTTTTTTGGCATTGTTTTTAGGTAGATTTTAGTAGGATCTAGCTACTTTTAGGGATGTTTTTATTAGTTTTTATGCAAAATTCACATTTCTGGACTTCACTATGAGTTTGTGTGTTTTTCTGTGATTTCAGGTAAATTCTGGCTGAAATTGAGGGATCTGAGCAAAAATCTGATTCAGGCTGAAAAAGGACTGCTGATGCTGTTGGATTCTGACCTCCCTGCACTCGGAATGGATTTTCTGGAGCTACAGAACTCTAAATGGCGCGCCCTCACTTGAGTTGGAAAGTAGACATCCAGGGCTTTCCAGAAATATATAATAGTCCATACTTTATTCGAGTTTAGATGACGCAAACTGGCGTTCAACGCCAGTTCCATGCTGCATTCTGGAGTAAAACGCCAGAAACACGTCACAAACCAGAGTTAAACGCCAAAAACACGTTACAACTTGGTGTTTAACTCCAAGAGAAGCCTCTGCACGTGTAAAGCACAAGCTCAGCCTAAGCACACACCAAAGTGGGCCCCAGAAGTGGATTTCTGCACTAAGACTTATTTCTGTAAACCCTAGTAACTAGTTTAATATAAATAGAACCTCTTACTATTGTATTAGACATCGGGGGTATCTATCTTCGAATGTTTAGTTCTTAGACTAGGGGGGCTGGCCATTTGGCCATGCCTGGACCTTGATCACTTATGTATTTTCAACGGTGGAGTTTTTACACACCATAGATTAAGGTGTGGAGCTCTGCTGTACCTCAAGTATTAATGCAAAGTACTATTGTTCTTCTATTCAATTCATGCTTATTCATATTCTAAGATATCCATTCGTACTTCAACCTGATGAATGTGATGATCCATGACACTCATCATCATTCTCAACCTATGAACGCGTGCCTGACAACCACCTCCGTTCTACCTTCGATTGAATGAGTATCTCTTGGATTCCTTAATCAGAATCTTCGTGGTATAAGCTATAATCCATTGGCAGCATTCTTGAGAATCCGGAAAGTCTAAACCTTGTCTGTGGTATTCCGAGTAGGATTCAGGGATTGAATGACTGTGACGAGCTTCAAACTCGCGAGTGTTGAGCGTAGTGACAGACGCAAAAGAATCACGGCATTCTATTCCAACATGATTGAGAACCAACAGATGATTAGCCGTGCGGTGACAGCGCATTTGGAACATTTTCATTGAGAGGACAGACGGTAGCCGTTGACAATGGTGATCCCCCAACATACAACTTGCCATGGAAAGGAGCAAGAATGATTGGATGAAAGCAGTAGGAAAGCAGACGTTCTAGAGCCATACAGCATCTTCAGACGCTTATCTGAAATTCCTACTAATGAATTTACATAAGTATCTCTATCCTATTTTATTTATCTTTTAATTATCTAATCTCCCATAACCACATGAATTCGCCTGACTGAGATCTACAAGATGACCATAGCTTGCTTCATACCAACAATCTCCGTGGGATCGACCCTTACTCACGTAAGGTTTATTACTTGGACGACGCAGTGCACTTGCTGGTTAGTTGTGCGAAGTTGTGAACAAGAGTGATATTAAAATTGTGCGTACCAAGTTTTTGGCGCCATTGCCGGGGAATAAACAATCACGATTTCGTGCATCAAGTTTTTGGCGCCGTTGCCGGAGATTGTTGAGTTTGGACAACTGATGGTTCATCTTGTTGCTCAGATTAGGTAATTTTCTTTTTGTTTTATTTTCAAAAATTTTTCAAAAATCTTTCAAAAATTTCTCATCTGTTTTCAAATTTTTTTTCTAAATTTTTAAGAATGAATTCTAGTGTTACATGTTGACATATTGAAGTCTTGCTGGCTGTAAAGCCATGTCTAAATTCTTTTGGACTGAGGCTTCAACTAATCACCTCAATGCATGTAATGTCCTGCTGAAGCTTGGCTGGCCATTGGCCATGTCTAGTGTTTTGGACCGAAGCTTTTATGAAAAGCTTGGCTGGCTATTAAGCCATGTCTAATTCCTGGACCGGAGCTTTAGATTAACATTGCATGATTCCTGGAATTCATGTTAAAAATTTTGAATTTCTTATTTTCTTTTTCCTATATATTTTCGAAAAAAAATAAAATAAAATACAAAAAAAATTAGAAAATCATAAAAATAAAAAATATTTTGTGTTTCTTGTTTGAGTCTAGTGTCAATTGCATAATCATCTTATTCTTGCATTTTTCGAAAATTCATGCATTGCATTCATCATGATCTTCAAGTTGTTTTTTATGAACTTTCTTATTTGATCTTCATATTGTATTGTTTTGTGTTGTATGGTGTTTTTCATATGCATTCTTGTATTCATAGTGTCTAAACATGAAAGATTTCTAAGTCTAGTGTCTTGCATGTTTTCTTTGCATTAAAAAAATTTTTCAAAATAAGTTCTTGATGTTCATCATGATCTTTAAAGTGTTCTTGGTGTTCATCTTGATATTCATAGTGTTCTTGCATGCATTCATTGTTTAGATCTAAAAATTTTCATGCATTGAGTCTTTTTATTGTTTTTCTCTCTCATCATTAAAATTCAAAAATAAAAAAATATCTTATCTTTTTTTAAAAAAATCTTTTTCAAAAATCAAATCTTTTCCAATTTTATCTTTATTATTTGAAAATAATTTCAAAAATCTTTTTCAAAATTTTTCAAAAATCTTTTTCTTATTTTTACATCATATTTTCGAAAATATCATCAACAATTAATGTTTTGATTCAAAAATTTTAAGTTTGTTACTTTCTTGTTAAGAAAGATTCAAATTTTAAGTTCTAGAATCATATCTTGTGATTTCTTGTGAGTCAAGTCAGTAATTGTGATTTTAAAATTCAAATCTTTTTCAAAACTAATTTCAATCATATCTTTTTTTAAAAAAAAATCATATCTTTTTAAAAAAATCATATCTTTTCAAAATCATATCTTTTAAAAATCATATCTTTTCATAAATCTTATCTTTTCAAAATTTGATTTCAAAATCTTTTTCAAACTAATTTTCAATCATATCTTTTCAAAAATATCTTTTTTTATCTTATCTTTTTCAAAATCATATCTTTTTCATATCTTTTTCAAACTTTAATTTCAAAATATCTTTTCTAACTTTCTATCTTTTCAAAATTTAATTTCAAAATCTTTTTCAAAATCATCTAACCACTTTTTCATCTTTTTATTTTCGAAAACTACTAACTCTTTTTCAAAATTATTTTTGAAATTCTATCTCTCTCATCTCCTTCTATTTATTTTATTTATTTACTAACACTTCTCTTCATCTTAAAATTCGAACCCTCTCTTCTCCTCTGTGTTCGAATTTTTTCTCTTCTTCATTCTTATTCTTCTTCTCTTCTACTCACATAAAGGAACCTCTATATCTGGACAAAGAGGATCCCTATTATTATTTTCTGTTCCCTTCTTTTTCATATGAGCAGGAGCAAGGACAAGAACATTCTAGTTGAAGCAGATCCTGAACTTGAAAGGACTCTGAAGAGGAAGTTGAGAGAAGCTATAACACAACAATTCAGAGAAAACTTTGCAGAAATTTTCGAAAAAGAAGAGGAGATGGCAGCCGAAAATAATAACAATGCAAGGAGGATGCTTGGTGATTATACTGCACCTAAACCCAACTTTCATAGCAGAAGCATCTCAATCCCTGCCATTGGGGCAAACAATTTTGAGCTGAAGCCTCAATTAGTTGCTCTAATGCAACAGAACTGCAAGTTTCATGGACTTCCATCAGAAGATCCCTACCAGTTTTTAACTGAGTTCTTGCAGATCTGTGATACTATTAAGACTAATGGAGTTGATCCTGAAGTCTACAGGCTTATGCTTTTCCCTTTTGCTGTAAGAGACAGAGCTAGAACATGGTTGGACTCACAACCTAAAGATAGCCTGGACTCTTGGGATAAGCTGGTCACGACCTTCTTGGCTAAGTACTTTCCTCCTCAAAAGCTGAGCAAGCTTAGAGTAGATGTTCAAACCTTCAAGCAAAAAGAAGGTGAATCTCTCTATGAAGCTTGGGAAATATACAAACAGTTGACCAAAAAGTGTCCTTCTGACATGCTTTCAGAATGGACCATTCTGGATATATTCTATGATGGTCTATCTGAATTCTCTAAAATGTCACTGGACCATTCTGCAGGTGGATCCATTCACCTAAAGAAAACACCTGCAGAAGCTCAAGAACTCATTGACATGGTTGCAAATAACCAATTCATGTACACCTTTGAGAGGAATCCTGTGAGTAATGGGACGCCTAAGAAGAGGGGAGTTCTTGAAATTGATGCTCTGAATGCCATACTGGCTCAGAACAAAATATTGACTCAACAAGTCAATATGATATCTCAGAATCTGAATGGATTGCAAAATGCATCCAACAGTACTAAAGAAGCATCTTCTGAAGAAGAAGCTTATGATCCTGAGAACCCTGCAATGGCAGAGGTAAATTACATGGGTGAAGCCTTTGGCAACACCTATAACCCTTCATGGAGAAATCATCCAAATTTTTCATGGAAGGACCCACAGAAGCAAGGCTTCAATAATAATGGTGGAAGAAACAGGTTTAGCAATAGCAAGCCTTTTCCATCACTATCTCAGCAACAGACAGAGAATTCTGAGCAGAATCCCTCCAGCTTGGCAAACTTAGTCTCTGATCTATCTAAGGCCACTCTCAGTTTCATGACTAAAACAAGGTCCTCCATTAAAAACTTGGAGGCACAAGTGGGCCAGCTGAGTAAAAGGGTCACTGAAACTCCTCTCAGTATTCTCCCAGGCAATACAGAAGAAAATCCAAAAAGAGAGTGCAAGGCCATTGATATGACCATCATGGCCGAACCTACAAGGGAGAAGGAGGATGTGATTCCCAATAAGGAAGACCTCAGGGGACGTCGTCTAGACACTAAAGGGTCCCCTATTGAGGATTTAAAAGAATCTGAAGCTCATATAGAGATCATAGAAATTCCATTGAACTTCTTTCTGCCATTCATGAGCTCTGAAAACTATTCTTCCTCTGAAGAGGATGAAGATGTAACTGAAGAGCAAGTTGCTCAATATCTAGGAGCTATCATGAAGTTGAATGCCAAGTTGTTTGGTAATGAGACTTAGGAAGATGAACCTCCCTTGCTCATTAGTAAACTGAATACATGGGTTCAGCAAACTTTACCTCAAAAGAATCAAGATCCTGGTAAATTTTTAATATCCTGTACCATAGGTACTATGACCTTTGAGAAGGCTCTGTGTGACCTGGGGTCAGGTATAAACCTTATGCCACTCTCTGTAATGAAGAAACTGGGGATCTTTGAGGTACAAACTACAAGAATCTCATTAGAGATGGCAAACAAATCCAGAAAACAAGCTTATGGATTGGTAGAGGACGTGTTGGTAAAGGTTAAAGGCCTTTACATCCCTGCTGATTTCATAATCTTAGACACTAGGAAGGTTGAGGATGAATCCATCATTCTTGGAAGACCCTTCCTAGCCACAGCAAGAGCTGTGATTGATGTTGATAGAGGAGAGCTAGTCCTTCAATTGAATGGGATTCCCTTGTGTTTAAAGCTCAAGGACCTTCCTCTGCAACCAAAGAGAGGAAGCATGAAAAGCTTCTCTCAATACAGAGTCATACAAAGCCCCCACAATCAAACTCTAAGTTTGGTGTTGGGAGGCCACAACCAAACTCTAAGTTTGGTTTTGAGAAGCCCCCACATTCAAACTCTAAGTTTGGTGTTCGGAGGCCTTCATCATGCTCTGAACATCTGAAGCTCCATGAGAGCTCACTGTCAAGCTATTGACATTAAAGAAGCGCTTGTTGGGAGGCAACCTAATTTTTATTTATCTATATTTTTATTGTTATTTCATGTTTTATTAGGTTCATGATCATGTGGAGTCACAAAACAATTGCAAAAATTAAAAACAGAATCAAAAACAGCAGAAGAAACAGCACACCCTGGAGGAGAGACTTACTGGCGTTTAAACGCTAGTAAGGAGCATCTGGCTGGCGTTTAACACCAGAACAGAGCATGAATCTGGCGTTAAACACCAGAAACAAGCAGCAGTCTAGCGTTTAAACACCAGGATGGCACACTAAGGAGAGCTGGCGTTAAACGCCAGAAACAAGCATCTGGCTGGCGTTTAACACCAGAAACAAGCACCAAGCTGGCGTTCAACGCCAGAAACATGCTACAGTCTGGCGTTGAACGCCCCAAACAAGCATGGAAGTGGCATTTAACGCCAGAAACATGCTGCAGTCTGGCGTTAAACGCCAGGATTGCATACAGAGGGCAATTACACGCCTAATTGGTGCCGGGATGATAAATCCTTGACACCTCAGGATCTGTGGACCCCACAAGATCACCTCAGGATCTGTGGACCCCACAGGATCCCCACCTACCCCACTTCTCTCTTCTTCACACATTCTAATAACACTATTCCTTTCACCAATCACCTCAATCTCTCTTCCCCATCACCCTCTCACCAATCACCTCAATCACTCTTCCCCGTACACCCCACCTACCTTTAAATTCAAAAACTCTTTCCCACCCAAACCCACCCTAAATGGCCGAACCATAACCCCTCTCCCTCCACTATATAAACCCTTCCATCCTTCTTCATTTTCACACAACACAACCCTCTCTTCTCCCCTTTGGCCGAAACACACACCTCTCTCCCTTTCCTCCATATATTATTATTCTTCTTCTTCTCTTCTTTCTTCTTTTGCTTGGGGGCGAGCAACATTCTAAGTTTGGTGTGGTAAAAGCATAGCTTTTTTTTGTTTTTCCATAACCACTGATGGCACCTAAGGCCAGAGAAACCTCAAGAAAGAGGAAAGGGAAGACAATTGCTTCCACTTCTGAGTCATGGGAGATGGAGAGATTCATCTCAAAAGCCCATCAAGACCACATCTATGAAGTTGTGGCTAAGAAAAAGGTGATCCCTGAGGTCCCTTTCATGCTCAAGAAAAATGAGTATCTGGAGATCCGACATGAAATCCAAAGAAGAGGTTGGGAAGTTCTCACCAACCCCATTCAACAAGTTGGAATCTTAATGGTTCAAGAGTTCTATGCCAATGCATGGATCACTAGGAACCATGATCAAAGCATGAACCCAAACCCAAAGAATTGGCTTACAATGGTTCGGGGGAAATGCTTAGATTTTAGTCCTTATGGACATATGTGTGGAAGGAGCTCAATGGAAAAGAGACTCAAGAGGCAATCCGGTTCAATTAAGAAGACTGGACCTTAAGCCTGTGGCTAGAGGATGGTTGGAGTTCATCCAACGCTCCATCATTCCTACTAGCAACCGATCCGAAGTAACTGTGGATCGGGCCATCATGATCCATAGCATTATGATTGGAGAGGAAGTAGAAGTTCATGAAGTCATCTCTCTAGAACTCTACAAAGTAGCCGAAAAGCCCTCCACCTTGGCAAGGCTAGCTTTTCCTCATCTTATTTCCCATATATGCTACTTAGCTGGAGTTGTCATAGAAGGAGACATCCTCATTGAAGAGGACAAGCCCATCACTAAGAAGAGGATGGAGCAAACAAGAGAGCCCATTCATGGATCTCAACAGACACATGAGGAAACTCATCATCAAGAAATCCCTGAGATGCCTCAAGGGATGCATTTTCCTCCAAAAAACTATTGGGAACAACTCAACACTTCTCTAGAAGGATTGAGTCATAACATGAACCAATTAAGGGTGGAACACCAAGAGCACTCCATCATTCTTAATGAGATTAGAGAAGATCAAAGAGCTATGAGGGAGGAGCAACAAAGGCAAGGAAAAGACATAGAGGAGATCAAGAATACCATTGGTTCTTCAAGAAGAAGGCGCCACCCTCACTAAGGTGGACTCATTCCTTAACTTCCTTGTTCCTATTTCTCTGTTTTTCAATTTTATGCTTCATGTTTGTCTATGTTTTGAGTCTTTACTACATGATCATCAGTGTCTAGTGTCTATGCCTTAAAGCTATGAATAATTCCATGAATCCTTCACTTTTCTTAAATAAAAAATGTTTTTAATACAAAAGAACAAGAAGTACATGAATTTCAAATTTATCCTTGAAATTAGTTTAATTATTTTGATGTGGTGACAATACTTTTTGTTTTTTGAATGAATGCTTGAACAGTGCATATTTTTGATATTGTTGTTTATGAATGTTAAATATGTTGGCACTTGAAAGAATTATGAATAAGAGAAATGTTATTGATGATCTGAAAAATCATAAAATTGATTCTTGAAGCAAGAAAAAGCAGTGAATAAAAAGCTTGCGAAAAAAAAAATGCAAAAAAGAAAAGAAAGAAAAAGAAAAAGCAAGCAGAAAAAGCCAATAGCTCTTTAAACCAAGAGGCAAGAGCAAAAAGCCAAGAGCCCTTAAAACCAAAAGGCAAGGGTAAAAAGGATCCAAGGCTTTGAGTATCAACGGATAGGAGGGCCCAAGGAAATAAAATCCAGGCCTAAGCGGCTAAATCAAGCTGTCCCTAACCATGTGCTTGTGTCATGAAGGTCCAAGTGAAAAGATTGAGACTGAGTGGTTAAAGTCGTGATCCAAAGCAAAAAGAGTGTGCTTAAGAGCTCTTGACACCTCTAATTGGGGACTTTAGCAAAGTTGAGTCACAATCTGAAAAGGTTAACCCAGTTATGTGTCTGTGGCATTTATGTATCTGGAGGTAATACTGGAAAACAAAGTGCTTAGGGCCACGGCCAAGACTCATAAAAGTAGCTGTGTTCAAGAATCAACATACTAAACTAGGAAAATCAATAACACTATCTGAATTCTAAGTTCCTAAAGATGCCAATCATTCTAAACTTCAAAGGAAAAAGTGAGATGCCAAAACTGTTCAGAAGCAAAAAGCTACAAGTCCTGCTCATCTAATTAGAACTAATATTCATTGATATTTTGGGATTTATAGTATATTATCTTCTTTTTATCCTATCTGATTTTCAGTTGCTTGGGGACAAGCAATAATTTAAGTTTGGTGTTGTGATGAGCGGATAATTTATACGCTTTTTGGCATTGTTTTTAGGTAGTTTTTAGTAGGATCTAGCTACTTTTAGGGATGTTTTTATTAGTTTTTATGCAAAATTCACATTTCTGGACTTCACTATGAGTTTGTGTGTTTTTCTGTGATTTCAGGTAAATTCTGGCTGAAATTGAGGGATCTGAGCAAAAATCTGATTCAGGCTGAAAAAGGACTGCTGATGCTGTTGGATTCTGACCTCCCTGCACTCGGAATGGATTTTCTGGAGCTACAGAACTCTAAATGGCGCGCCCTCACTTGAGTTGGAAAGTAGACATCCAGGGTTTTCCAGAAATATATAATAGTCCATACTTTATTCGAGTTTAGATGACGCAAACTGGCGTTCAACGCCAGTTCCATGCTGCATTCTGGAGTAAAACGCCAGAAACACGTCACAAACCAGAGTTAAACGCCAAAAACACGTTACAACTTGGCGTTTAACTCCAAGAGAAGCCTCTGCACGTGTAAAGCACAAGCTCAGCCTAAGCGCACACCAAAGTGGGCCCCAGAAGTGGATTTCTGCACTAAGACTTATTTCTGTAAACCCTAGTAACTAGTTTAATATAAATAGAACCTCTTACTATTGTATTAGACATCGGGGGTATCTATCTTCGAATGTTTAGTTCTTAGACTAGGGGGGCTGGCCATTTGGCCATGCCTGGACCTTGATCACTTATGTATTTTCAACGGTGGAGTTTCTACACACCATAGATTAAGGTGTGGAGCTCTGCTGTACCTCAAGTATTAATGCAAAGTACTATTGTTCTTCTATTCAATTCATGCTTATTCATATTCTAAGATATCCATTCGTACTTCAACCTGATGAATGTGATGATCCATGACACTCATCATCATTCTTAACCTATGAACGCGTGCCTGACAACCACCTCCGTTCTACCTTCGATTGAATGAGTATCTCTTGGATTCCTTAATCAGAATCTTCGTGGTATAAGCTAGAATCCATTGGCAGCATTCTTGAGAATCCGGAAAGTCTAAACCTTGTCTGTGGTATTCCGAGTAGGATTCAGGGATTGAATGACTGTGACGAGCTTCAAACTCGCGAGTGTTGGGTGTAGTGACAGACGCAAAAGAATCATAGGATTCTATTCCAACATGATCGAGAACCGACAGATGATTAACCATGCGGTGACAGTGCATTTGGAACATTTTCACTGAGAGGACGGACGGTAGCCATTGACAACAGTGATCCCCCAACATACAGCTTGCCATGGAAAGGAGCAAGAATGATTGGATGAAAGCAGTAGGAAAGCAGACGTTCTAGAGCCATACAGCATCTTTAGACGCTTATCTGAAATTCCTACCAATGAATTTACATAAGTATCTCTATCCTGTTTTATTTATCTTTTAATTATCTAATCTCCCATAACCACATGAATTCGCCTGACTGAGATCTACAAGATGACCATAGCTTGCTTCATACCAACAATCTCCGTGGGATCGACCTTTACTCACGTAAGGTTTATTACTTGGACGACCCAGTGCACTTGCTGGTTAGTTGTGCGAAGTTGTGAACAAGAGTGATATTAAAATTGTGCATACCAAGTTTTTGGCGCCATTGCCGAGGAATAAATAATCACGATTTCGTGCACCACTCACTTAGCCTTATATATATATACCCTTACCCTTACCTTAGTCCCATTACAACCTTGAAAAGACCTCATGATGTTTGTATTGGTATATTAATTATTGTTGATTGGTTAGGTGAAGAACAAAGTTTAGAAAGCATGATTAGAGAAGGATAGAGTGGTTACCCTAAACACTAGAGAGATTAGAGTGCACACACACCACTAGTGAGGGTTCAATGCTCAATTCAATGTTCCCTGCTTTCATGAGCTGTCTTCTTACAAATTTACTTGCTTTTACTGTATGATTTGAATTAGTGGGATTTGATCTATGTTTGTCTTAAGAGAACTTATTTGCTTTTAACCGAATAGACAAAATCATATAGTTGCATTCGTATATATAGGTTGCATTGCATTGCATAAGTCTTACATGTCCCTATTCATTCATATTTATCTCCTTCAACTAAGCATGAGGACATGCTAATGTTTAAGTGTGGGGAGGTTGATAAACCATTATTTTGTGATTCATATTGTGTTTAATTGAGTGGTTTTATCAAGTCTTTCACCCACTTATTCATATGATTAGCATGATATTACAAGTCCTTCCTAAAATTGTTCTATGATTGAAAACTTGCTTCCTAAAGATCTTTTAATTGTATATTTTTATTCTCCTTTATACCATTCAATGCCGTGATCTGTGTGTTAAGTGTTTCAGGCTTCATAGGGCAGGAATGGCTTAGAGAATGGAGAGGAAGCTTGCAAAAATGGAAGGAACACAAGAAATTGAGGAGATGACCAGCGAGAAACGATGCGGACGCATGGCTCACGCGTCCACGCGAAATGGAGAAAATCACAGCGACGCGAACGCGTGCCTGACGCGAGTGCGTGGATTGGATTCTGCACGAGTGACGTGAACGCATGGACGACGCGCACGCGTGGCAAGGAAAAACGCTGGATGACACGAACGCATGGACGACGCGGTCGCGTGACATGCGCGATCTGTAGAAAATTCAGAAAAATACTGGGGGCGATTTCGGGCCAAGTTTTAACCCAGTTTTCGGCCCAGAAACGCAGAATAGAGCCAGGGAACATACAGAGACTTGTGGACATTCTCATTTTGAATAGTTTTAGTTTTAGTTTTGGAATCTAGAGAGAGAATTCTTCCTCCTCCTCTAGGTTTTTTTTTTACACTCATAGTTTAGAATTTCATCGCTTTGCTTTGGATATTGAGAAGAGTCTACCTTCGGAATTGACTATTCTAGTTTGTTTTCTTTACCTTATTTACTCTTTTATATTTTTAATCCTTATTCAGAGCTACAATTGGGAAGCTTTTATAACCTTTAGAATTTATTAATGCAAGAACTATTTTATTTTTAATTGATCTTTTGATTATTATTTATCATGTCTTCTTTTTATTCTCTCTTTAATTTTGTGAACTTTATATTTATGATAATGGAGTAGTTCCCTAACTTGATTGGGAGCGGATTAAAAGGAGAACCTTGAGTTGGGATACTCAAGAGTTCAATTGTAATTGGTTCGTTGTTGGTTGGCTTGTTAGTCACTAACTCTGATCCTTCCCAAGGGAGAGGATTAGGACTTGTGAATAGAAGTTGACTTTCAACTACTTGACTTTCCCTTAATTAGTGAGGGTTAACTAAGTAGAAATAACTACTAATTATTAATTGATCTTGAGAAATTTCCAACAAGGATAGAACTTCCGATTAATCTTCTCCCGGTCAAGGTTTTTATTTAAATTACATAAACTCTCTGATTTAATTTCCTGTTTATCAAACTCAAAAAAAATTTCTTGAAAACCTCCGACCAATAAGCTGCACTCTTTTGTCAACTCGTTGGGAGACGACCTGGGACTCATACTCCCAGTAATCTTATTCTTAAAATTGTGACAACTCTTTTCTAAAATGACAAGTGGATTTTTGCCGGTTAAGAGCTGTACTTACAACGCTGTTTTCCTTAATAATTCTTAATCTGCCAATTTCCACCACTGCTAGTACTATTGTGGCCACTCGCGTATAGCTGACGCTCCTGCGCACATTGGAAGAATCGTCATCGGCGCGCACGCGTACCGTGCGCGTACGCGTGGATTTAGGAGCTCATCGGCGCGCGCGCGCACCTGGCACGCACGCGTCGAGACCAGCACGTGACCTCATTAATAAAATCGTGGCTGGCGATTTCTGAGGCCTGAAGGGGCCCAATTGAAGGCTAGCTCTACATGGAAATGACCCAGGGATTGTAGGAGCAAGGGGTGGATCACACATTAGACACTTAGACACATTTTGAGTTTTTGGGTAGTTTTTGTTCATCTAGAGAGGGAACCCTTCTTCCTCCCTAGATCTAGCTTGATTTTGATCTCCCATTGTGAAATTACTGGATTGAATCTTGTTATTTGATACTCTTGTTTACTCAATTTGAATCCTCTAGTGTTATTTTGTTTAGATCTTATCTTGATTGTGTTGTCTTTTTGCTGTTCAATTTTCTACCCCAATTCATGAACATTGTGGGTGTTGATTTCTATGAATATGTTGATGCTTCTTGTGATTGCTAGTGTTAATTGTGTAGTTTCTATAGATGATTGTTAGTGAGTCCTCATAATTCTCAATTTAATTGTAATTTGAACATGTCTCTAGTTAGTGCATTCTATGTGTTTGATGAAATGTTTGCTTTAATTATGGAGTAGTTTCTTTTACTCTTGGTCTAAGTTATGAGAATTGGGTGACCTTGAGTCATTGGGTCTCATTGGATTGTTGATTGGAGAACCCTTAGTGACCAAATTGACACCCATTAACACCAACCCACTACTAATTAGTAGATTGGTTGGGACTTATGGGTTGAAATTGGTTAAACCACTTGACGTACCTCAACCCTAGGAGTAAATATTACGTACTTAAGGTTCTTTGAGGTAGACTTAGTGAGTTTGGTTCGTCACAATTGGCTAATTATAGTTGAAGACAAGGATAAAGACCCCAATTCCCATGCTTAGTCAAGAGTACCTTTGATTCATATTTGAAAAACCAAAATTCTTAGTTGCTAGTTCTTGATTTAGTTAATTGCTTAAATTTAGAGTTTCTTGCATTTTAAGATTTCTTGCATGACAAGCTTGGTAGTTAATTTTCATCACCATGATTCTCAACCCCGTATTTCTGATCAATGCTAAAGAACATGCTTGCCCATTCTTCGTGAGACGATCCGGAGTCTAAATACTCCGGTTACATTTTTATTTGGGGTTAGCACGTGTGACAACCACCCTTTCTTAATTTGGGATTGAGGATTGATTATCGGTTGGGCTATACTAACAACGGAAGTATTTTGTGGAATTTCGAACCGGTATACCTTCCATCAACTCTACCAAATTAATGGCGCCGTTGCCGGGGAATGAGTGCAACGTATGCCTTAGCATTGGTTATGTGAATATGTAGATAGTGTGGATAGTTTACTTGTTTTCTCTATTTTGCTCTTAGTATATATTTCTTGTGTACATGAGCTATGACTCTCAAGTTTGATGACTCGGTCCCAACCAAACGCTAGCTTAGCCGAGCTTGACTTAGAAATTGAAATGACTTTATTGCATACTCGGCAAGCTAGGCGTCGGTTGGACTACGCGCCCAGTGTTTTGGCCTCACTTGAGGAACATACCGAACCACTAGACAGTTCTGAGAGCGACTTAGAGTCCATTACTTCTTATTCTTCTGTTGGCACTACTGATACATCTTTACATTCCACAGGTGAACCTCGCATGGTGGAGCCACGTAGGATCACTTTGCATGAACAAGGAGCGCCGGACCTCATTCTGCCACCACTACAAACAAGATTTCCCAACCTTGACCCAAACTTTGAGTTGAAGAGTAGTCTGATCAACTTGTTTCCTAAGTACCATGGGCTTCTCGGTCAAGACCCCACTCGACATCTGAGAGATTTTCAAGCGGCTTGTGGTACGGCCCGGAGGCATGGGGCCAACAAAATTGCCATCATGGTTTACTCCTTCCCCTTTTCTCTTGAAGGGCAAGCGAAGGAATGGTCTACTCCCAACCGGATGAGATAGTGACCAATTGGGACTTCTTGAGAAGAGAGTTTCTAGACAAGTTCTTCCCGCCGGAAAAGACCGACTATATCTGGAAAGAGATCTCGGGCATAATGCAAAAGGATCAAGAGACTTTGTATGAGTATTGGAGCCGATTCAAGAGATTATTGGAGACTTGCCCCCACCATGGGTTGAGCACTCATCTACTCATAAGTTACTTCATCGGAGGTCTTTGTGTGGAAGATAGAAGACTACTTCCCGCATCTAGCGGTGGTTCCCTTTCCAAGAACAAGACGGAGGCGGAAGCATGGAGCTTGATAAATAATGTCGCCGAGGCTACTCAACACGTAAGGGTGAGAAGCAACCCCCTCAAGGGTATAGTGGAACCCTCTCCTTCCGAATCAAGTTTGACCAAGGTGCTTGGTGACATGACTACCATTCTCACCGAGATGCACAAACAGCAAAAGGAGTTCTATTCCATTCAAGCCGTTCAAGCTTCACCCCAAGTTCCCCAAATTGAAGGTCCTCCAGGGATATGTGGCTTGTGTTCTAGCACCGCACATTACACGGATCAATGCCACCAAATTCAAGAGGACTACACCTTAGCCGTCACTAATGTGAATTACAACAATCGCCCACCCTACCAAAACCAAGGCCACAACAACTACTCTCATGGCAATAACTCCAATAAGGGTGAAGGGATAATGCACAAGGGAACCATCAAGGTCAAAGATGGAACAACTCTTCTTCGCACTACAACAATAATAACCAATCTTTATCCCAACACCACCACAACAACCACCAAGCCAACCAAAA
Organism: Arachis ipaensis; assembly: GCF_059453495.1. NCBI lineage: Eukaryota > Viridiplantae > Streptophyta > Magnoliopsida > Fabales > Fabaceae > Arachis > Arachis ipaensis. The sequence goes on from NC_142437.1 coordinate 456,956, forward strand.
CCAAAACAACTACCAAAAATATCAAGCACCACATCAAAGACAACAATCCAACCAAGCTTCTTCTGCTTCTACCAACCAAGTTGATGAGCTTAGAGCTATTGTGGAAAAGAATGAAGAAAATAGCAAAGCTCAATTTAATGCCGTGAATGCTCAATTAGCTAACCTCACCGAGATGGTCTCAAGATTGGTTTTACCCTCTTCCAACAACACCCACCAACCCTCAAGCTCTTCAAACCTTCCATCCCAACCCTTTCCAAACCCAAAGGGCACACTCAACGCCATCACACTACGGTCGGGGACTACATTGGAGAAGATACCTCCTAGGGTCTTGGAAGACATTTAAGAGGAGGAAGTGGCTGTTGAAGCTCCACATGAAGAGGAGGAGGTGAGCACAAGGCAAGAAGAAGAAGAAATGAGCCTCAAGGAACCTAAAAGGAAAGCTACCATGGATGATCCCATTCCTATCCCATTCCCTTTAATGATAAAGAAAGCAAAGAAAGCTCCGGAATTCGATTTGAACATGCTCCAAGTGTTCAAGAAGGTTGAGGTAACCATCACACTTCTTGATGCTATACAAAAAATTTCGAAGTATGCAAAATTTTTGAAGGACTTGTGTACACATAAAGATAGGATTGGTGAACTAGAAATGTTGTCTTTGGGCAATTCTATTTCTGCATTGATGAAGCCTATTCCTGAAAAGTTTGATGACCCCGGGCCTTGTCTGGTTTCTTGTTGTATTGGTGGAGTTGTTTTTCCTGATTGTATGTGCGATCTAGGAGCTTGTGTGAGTATCATGCCGCTCTCAATTTTTGCAAGGTTGAACTTGGCTCCATTGAAAAGGTCGGCCGCTCGATTTGCCTTAGCCGACAAGAGTATAATTACTGTGATGGGTATAGCCGAAGATGTACTCGTAGCAATCAAGGATTTGGTGTTTTCGGTTGATTTTTACATTCTTGAAATGCCACCAACAGAGGGTAGAAGCTCTTCCTCTGTTCTACTTGGTAGACCATTCCTTAAAACTTCTAAATTCAAGTTAGATGCCTACACCGGCACATATTCTTTTGAGGTTGGGGATAAGATGATTAAGTTTAACTTAGAGAAAGCCATGAAACACCCACCTGAAGAGCATTCCGTTCTCCGATGTGATATAATTGATGAGGTGGTAGCAGAAGTGCAAAGCGAAGATCATGACGAGCTATGCTACGCTACTGTTGAGGAGAAGGATAATCATGAGGGTGAACAAAGGGAAATGGTTGAAGATGAATCCCATGAGCTTAGTGAAAAAGAACCTCAATCGGAAGCAAAAAGTGAACTGAAACCTCTTCCGTCTCATTTGAAGTATGCGTTCCTTGGGAACAATCAAGAGTTTCCGATCATTATTACTAGTGAGCTCTCTAGTCATGAAGAAGAGAAGCTCCTAGAAGTCCTGAGGAAACACAAGAGAGCAATCGGTTAGAGCTTAGCCGATATTATGGGAATTGATCCACAAATGTGCATGCATCGCATTTTTCTACAAGAAGGAGCTCGGCCGGTTAGACAACCGCAAAGAAGACTTAACCCAACTATCCTTGACGTGGTGAAGAAGGAAGTCACGAGACTACTTGATATGGGTATCATATACCCGATTTCTGATAGTGAATGGGTAAGTCCGGTCCAGGTCGTTCAAAAGAAATCTGGCATCACCGCTGTAAAGAATGAAGATGGTGAAGTGGTCACCACAAGAGTACAAAATGCATGGCGAGTGTGCATCGATTATAGGAGGTTGAATGCTGCAACCAGGAAGGACCACTATCCTTTGCCATTCATCGACCAGATGCTAGACCGACTTGCGGGTAAATCCCATTATTGCTTTCTTGATGGCTTTACTGGATACTTCCAGATTCACATTGCTCCTGAGGATCAGGAAAAGACCACATTTACTTGTCCCTTTGGCACCTTTGCCTACAAAAGGATGCCATTCGGGCTATGCAATGCACTCGCCACATTTCAGCGGTGCATGATGAGTGTCTTTTCCAATCTTATGGAGAGTTGTATGGAAGTCTTTATGGACGACTTCAGTGTGCATGGAACTTCATTTGATAGTTGTTTGGAGAACTTGGCCAAGGTCCTAGCTAGGTGTGTTGATACTAACCTTGTCTTGAATTTTGAAAAATGTCACTTCATGGTGAGACAAGGTATCGTATTAGGACACGTAGTTTTCGACAAAGGAATTTCTGTAGACCCGGCCAAGGTGAATGTCATTACCGGTTTATCTCACCCCTCATCTGTGAGGGAGGTCCGTTCCTTTTTGGGGCATGCGGGATTTTATAGGCGCTTCATCAAGAATTTTAGCAAAATTGCATTGCCATTGTCGCGCCTACTCCAAAAGGACGTGGACTTTGAGTTTGATAGTGCTTGTGTGGACGCATTTGAGGAGTTGAAGAGAGCACTTACCACCGCACCGATTGTGAGGGGCCCTGACTGGATGCAGCCATTCAAGATCATGTGCGGTGCGTCAAATCATGCCGTAGGTGCCGCGCTAGCACAGCGCGATGGTAAGCTCCCCTATATCATCGCTTACTCCTCAAAGACGTTGGATGTGGCACAATCCAACTATACCACTACCGAGAAAGAGCTTTTAGTCGTTGTTTATGCTTTGGATAAGTTTCGATCTTACTTGCTAGGCTCTAAGATAGTGGAATACACGGATCATGCTGTCTTGAAATATTTATTGACAAAGAATGAGTCAAAACCCAGGCTCATACGTTGGATCTTGCTTTTACAAGAATTCAACATTGAGATTAGGGACCGGAGTGGATCACAAAATTTAGTTGCGGATCATTTAAGCCGCTTGGAAAATCTTAAGTATGATACATTTCTGATCAATGACTCATTCCCTTTAGAAGGTTTGCTTGCTGTTTCGGATAGTTTTCCTTGGTTTGCCCCCATGGCGAACTACTTGGTTGCTAAAATTTACCTTGCCAACTTTTCCAAACACCAAAGAGATAAGTTGAGGAGTGATTCTAAATATTATATTTGGGATGACCCCCGCTTATGGAGGAGAGGAGTAGACCAAGTAATTTGCAGATGTGTTCCAGAATCTGAAATCCAACCAATTCTTGAATCTTGTCACTCGTCCGAGTTTGGTGGCCACTTTGGCCCACAACGGACGGCAAAAAAAGTTTTGGATTGTGGATTCATGTGGCCCACGCTGTTCAAGGATGCTAACCAATTCTGTGTGTCATGTCACCAATGTCAAAAGTCGGGGAATGCATCTCAAAGGGATGAAATGCCTCAACAACCCATGCTATTTTGCAAAATCTTTGATGTATGGGGCATAGACTTTATGGGACCATTTTCCAACTCAAGTGGGTACTTGTATATCCTGTTAACGGTTGACTACGTCTCAAAGTGGGTAGAAGCGATACCTAGTCGCCTTGATGACGCCAATGCTGTGATTTCTTTCATTAGAAATAATATTGTGTGCCGTTATAGGTTGCCACGAGCAATCGTGAGCGACCAAGGTTCTCATTTTTGTAACAGAAAAGTAGAAGCACTACTCAAGCGCTCTGGGATAGCACATAAGGTTTCAACTGCATATCACCCCCAAACAAATGGGCAAGCAGAAGTGTCCAACCGAGAGATTAAGTGAATCCTGGAGAAAGTGGTAAACCCACAAAGGAAGGACTGGAGCACTTGGTTGGGAGATGCATTGTGGGCATACAGGACGGCCTACAAGACACCGTTAGGGATGAGCCCTTTTCGGGTCGTCTATGGTAAGGCATGCCACCTCCCGGTGGAAGTTGAACACAAAGCCTACTGGGCAGTGAAGCAGTGTAATATGGACATCACCAAGGCGGGTGTAGCCTGGAAATTGCAGTTAGAGGAGCTTGAAGGTCTTAGAATAGAGGCATATGAAAATGCCCGGATCTACAAGGAAAAGACTAAGGCATTCCATGACCACCACATTTGGAAGAAAGATTTTCAAGAAGGTGACAAAGTTATCCTCTACAACTCGAGGCTCAGATTCATGCCTGGAAAACTTCGTTCAAGATGTAAAGGTCCCTTTAAGGTGAAGGAAGTTAAACCCATGGTGTAGTTGAGCTATTTGATCCTCAAAGTAAGACAACCTTCAAGGTGAATGGCCATAGAGTAAAGAAGTACCATGGCTACAAATCACCCAAGGAAGTGGAAGTGCTCCTCCTGGAGGATGCACCAAAAGAAGAGGAAGCTTGAGCACTGATGACAAGTCATCTTAGGCTAGTTTCAAAAGCCTTTTTCATTTGTTTTTACTTGGGTTTCATGCATTCTTAGGCAATAAGTAGGTGTTTGGATGAGAAATTCATGGTTGTCTTGATTCACTCAAACATTGCTAATTTTATGAATTTTCATGAGATTTATGCAAGAATTGATTGGTATTATGAAAGATGCAAAAATCTTGTGATTATGCCAAGACTTTGATGAGTTTGTTTGGTTGATGATAGGTGAAAGGAAGCATGAAGGAAGGTTGAAAAAGGAGCCTAGAGAAAATGAAGAAGAAGCAATGCTTGGAGAAGGGGCAGAGTAAACCTCTGCATGATATACTGATGCTCACGTTGGAGGGAGCGTTGGACATTCAACGTTACCCCCAACGTGATAAAGAAATGAGCTTTCTGGAGATTCTGAAAATTTTCAGTGGCGCGCACACGCACATGCCGCGAACGCGCGGATGAGGATTTTTGGCAAAGTGCGCGGATGCGCACTATGCGCGAACGCGTCGGTAGGCAATGTTGGACCCCAAACGCTACCTCCAATGTGAAGGCCAACGTGCGCGACTTTGAATCTGGAAGTTTGAGTTCGAAAAGGCACAAGGGCGTGCTCGCGCCTATGGCGCGTACGCGCAAATTCGATTTTTGGGCATCCGCGCAGACGCGCACATGCCGCGCACGCGTGGATGAGCTTTTTGACTTAAGTGCGTGGACGCGCACTGCACGCGTACGCGTGGATAGCGAGACATTGGCCCTCCAACATTGAGGCAAACGTGGATGACAGAACCAGAACCCAATTTTTTCAAAGGGCGTTTGACTCAATGTTTGGATGAAAATGTTGACTCCAATTTCAAAGACCAGAAATGCATAATTGGCACACTCTTCTCCTCAATTTCATTGGGCACCAATCCAATCAATCCTTGCTTCAATTAAGGCCAAGGCCCATGTCCAAGTACACTGAAGATCCAAGAAGAAGCCTATAAATAGAAGAATGTTTGAAGATTCAAGGAGGTTGGCTCTAATAGAGAGCATTAGGGAGGTTGGCTCTGCTAGAGCATTAGGAGTAGGGTAGAATAGAAAGTCCTCTTTGATACACTTTTAATTTTTTGCAATTGTCATTTTCTAATATTGAATTCAGTTTATGCAATCTCAGTTTCTACAATTCTCTGCTACACTTTTCTTTCCTACAAGTTTACTTTCTGCAACCTTGTGTTTGAAATTATTGAGATCCAAATTTACTTTTCCTGCAAGTTTAATTTTCTGCACTTGATCTGAGTTCTAATTTACTGCTTCCATTTAATTTTCAGCACCCAGCCCCCCTTTACATTTCATGCAATTTACCTTTCTTGTCATTTAAGATTTTGCCAATTTACATTCCTTGTTCTTTAAGTTTTCTGCCCATTTACATTCTGCAACTTTAAATTCCTTGTCATTTACATTCGGCTGCTTGAATTTCACTCAAATCACCAATGTTAGCTTGACTAAACTAATCACCTACTAAAGTTCCTTGATCCATCAATCCCTGTGGGATCGACCTCACTCTAAGTGAGTTATTACTACTTGATGCGACCCGGTATACTTGCCGGTTAGATCTATGTGTTTGGAAATTCGTTTTTCCACAAAAAACACCATCAAGTTTTTGGCGCCGTTGCCGAGGATTGATTAGATCAACAATGATTAAGTGGGTGAGAAGTCTAGATCAAGCGTTTTTTTTGTTTTTGTTCTCTGTTCTAAGTTGAAACCAAGGTGTTTGTGTTTTTGCCTCACTAAGAAATTCTTTCTCTGTGACATGAATTTCAATTTTCATTGATGTTGCCTTTTACAAAATACAAATGGAGTTCAACTCATCTTATGGTCAAACAAAATTTTATGGGATATCACCCACCATCACCAATCTCTAATGGTGGCTGGGAATATCACCAAGAAAATTCAAATTCTGAGCACTCTAATCCATGGAGCTATGCTTCAGAACCACAAGATGAGCAAGAGAATCATATGGGATACTTCTCACCACCACAAAATGATTCAAGTCATTATTCTAATGGTGGCTGGGAGTATTACCAAGAAACTACAAATTCTAAGCAGTCAATTCACATGAGAGATTGTCCAACCTCACCTCCCACTTTTACATTTGAAAATTATTCATCACCTAAATATGCCTCAACACAAACTTTCACGAGCCAAAGACTCTCAAAGCTTGAGTCCATGTTCAACAGAATTGTGGAGGAACAACAACAATCCTGGAGAGAACTAGAAATCCTTTTTCAGAAGACGGATGAGGATTTGGAGAACATAGGGAAAGGCTCAGAACCACTAAGCAAAGAAAATAAAGACCAATTGATGGATGTGAAGGAGAAAGAAAGTGAGGAGGACACTCAAGAGAAGTTACATTCAACTGAAACAGAGAAGTGCAAAGAGGAAGGGCTCATGGAACAACCAATTCAAAAAGCTCTTGATGAAGAGAAAACTCCAATAATCACACAGCAACCATATCTTGAAATCAAATAAGTGAAGGCAACCAACAACAACACCGAAGAGAGGATTGTGACCAAGCTGCCATTGAACACATCAATGAAAAAGGAGAGGTCAACCACAAGAAATCCAACCCCTGGACCACCAGTAAGCAAGCTCAATCAAGCCATTAACAAAAGGAAGCTTGATGAAGAGAGGCCAAGGCAGGGGGTACTGACTGAATCTTCTCCCCCTTTGAGGTCATTCCTCTTAACAAACTAGAAGAAGAGGAAGAAAGTCATCAGCCATAGGTCAGTAGCTTTTCTTTCTTAGTTATTTCAATAAAGAAGTTAAGTAGATTTCTCTGTATTGCAAAGAGCTAAGTTTGGTGTTGCACACCAAAATAATTAAGGGGTGAATGTTGGATGCTAAGTTTGGTGTTCCACCAAAATTTTTTTTCACATTGCACCCTCAGCATGATTAGTATCGGCTCCAAACAATCAGAGAAACTACTTAATAATTGTTATGTTTCTAGTTTTTAGTTTGTTTTCTAGTTTACATCCGTTTTCTAGTTCATAGTTATTTTCTGGTTTATAGTTTACTTTCTTACCAAAAAGCACTTAATGTTTCATGCATGTATTTATTTTGCGGCATATAGAAGTAGGCAAGGAACTAAGTTTGGTGTCCCTGCACCAACTTAGGTTCAGAGGATTACAAGCATACATGCATGCTAACTGTTTCTTAAGTACTTGGCGAACAAGCAACTTTCAATATCTTTTGTAGGAAGTCATTCAAACTCTTGGAGGACAAGGTACATCATCATGGACAAAGGAAGGACATGGAACCCAATAATGATGATGACACAGAGGAAACAAATGGACTCCAAGAGGTCGTATTGTTCTCTCACTGACTTTAGCTCAAATATGCCATTTGAAAGTGCAAATGTTCCCTGTTGATTAGTGTCCTATTAGATTTATTTACTGTTTGTTTGTTTTCATGCTATTTTAGCTTGCTAGTTTAAGTGCTTGATTTATTTTCATCTTATTTGAATTATATGCTTTGTTCCTCATGCTTGAATAAAAGAAAAATAACTGTGAAATAGAGAAAGAGTAAAAGTCTAGCATAATATGAGACAAAATAAGGTTATGTGGTGGTATCTGCTGGTTCATTGGTTGATTTATAAATAAAGCTGAATGTTGGCATGACTTTGTGATATGAACTTGAGTTGCATTTCATGAGACTTGACAAATGGAAAAGGTCCAAAATAAAAGAAAGAAAATGGAAGAAAAAGAAGCAAAAAGAAATAAACAAGGCTGGACACCAATAGCTTGAGATTTGGATATATGCCTGTGATGCTTTTGTACAAAGATAAGCTTGGATAACTAGGTTCTGAGGGGTGCTTCATCACCCGGCTGATGAGCGGATAATTTATACGCTTTTTGGCATAGTTTTTAAGTAGTTTTTAGTAGAATCTAGCTACTTTTAGGGATATTTTTATTAGAATTCATGTAAAAATCATATTTCTGGACTTTACTATGAGTTTGTGTGTTTTTCTGTGATTTCAGGTAAATTCTGGCTGAAATTGAAGGAGCTGAGCAAAAATCTGATTTAGGCTGAATAAGGACTGCTGATGCTGTTGGATTCTGACCTCCCTGCACTCGGAATGGATTTTCTGGAGCTACAGAACTCTTAATGGCGCGCTCTCAACGGCGTTGGAAAGTAGACATCCAGGGCTTTCCAGCAATATATAATAGTCCATACTTTGCACGATAATAGACGACGTAAACTGGCATTCAATGCCAGTTCCATGTTGCAGTCTGGCGTCCAGCGCCAGAAACAAGTTACAAACTGGAGTTCAACGCCCAAAACACGTTACAACCTGACGTTCAACTCCAGAAACAGCCCATGCACGTGAAAGCTCAAAGCTCAGTGGTGCACGAAATTGTGATCTCCAGGCTCGAACAAATCCTGGTAATGGCTCCAAAGCTTGGTGCTCTGATCTTAATTCTTAATTGTCACAACTTCGATACAACTAACCAGCAAGTGCACTGGGTCGTCCAAGTAATACCTTACGTGAGTAAGGGTTGAATCCCACGGAGATTGTTGGTATGAAGCAAGTTATGGTCACCTTGTAAATCTCAGTCAGGCAGATATAAATTGATAATGGTGTTTTCGAATATTATATACTAAAGTAGGGATAGAGATACTTATGTAAATCATTGGTAGAAATTTCAGATAAGTGAATGGAGATGCTTTTCGTTCCTCTGAACCTCTGCTTTCCTGCTATCTTCATCCAATCAGTCTTACTCCTTTCCATGGCTGGCTTTATGTGATACATCACCACTGTCAATGGCTACTTTCGGTCATCTCTCGGGAAAATGATCCAATGCCCTGTCACGGCACGGCTAATCGTCTGGAGGCATCACCCTTGCCAATGGCTTCATCTTATCCTCTCAGTGAATAATATGCTCACGCACCCTGTCACGGCACGGCTATTCATCTGTCAGTTCTCGATCATGCTGGAATAGGATTTACTATCCTTTTGCGTCTGTCACTAACGCCCTGCAATCGCGAGTTAGGAGCTCGTCACAGTCATTCAATCATTGAATCCTACTCGGAATACCACAGACAAGGTTTAGACTTTCCGGATTCTCTTGAATGCCGCCATCATTCTAGCTTACGCCACGAAGATTCTGGTTAGGAGATCTAAGAGATATTCATTCTAGCTTATTTCATGTAGAACGCAAGTGTTTGTCAGGCACGTGTTCATAGGGGAGAATGGTGATGAGCGTCACACATAATCATCACCTTCATCACGTTCTTGGGTGCGAATGGATATCTTAGAAGCGAAATAAGATGAATTGAATAGAAAACAGTAGTACTTGCATTAATCTTTGAGGAACAGCAGAGCTCCACACCTTAATCTATGGAGTGTAGAAACTCTACCGTTGAAAATACATAAGTGAAAGGTCCAGGCATGGACGAGATGGCCAGCCCCCTAAAACGTGATCAAAGGATCATAAGGTAATCCAAAGATCCAAAGATGGTCAAAAAGACGTCTAATACAATAGTAAAGGGTCCTATTTATAGTAAACTAGCTACTAGGGTTTACATGAGTAAGTAATTGATGCATAAATCCACTTCCGGGGCCCACTTGGTGTGTGTTTGGGCTGAGCTTAAGTGTTCCACGTGCAGAGGCCATTTGTGGAGTTGAACGCCACTTTTTGTGCCAGTTTGGGCGTTCAACTCTGGTTTTGGATCCTTTTCTGGCGCTGGACGCCAGTTTTGGGCAGAGAGCTGGCGTTGAACGCCAGTTTGCGTCGTCTATTCTTGGCCAAAGTATGGACTATTATATATTGCTGGAAAGCCCTAGATGTCTACTTTCCAACGCAATTGGAAGCACGCCGTTTTGAGTTCTGTAGCTCCAGAAAATCCATTTTGAGTGCAGGGAGGTCAGAATCCAACAGCATCAGCAGTCCTTCTTCAACCTCTGAATCTGATTTCTGCTCAAGTCCCTCAATTTCAGCCAGAAAATCCCTGAAATCACAGAAAAACACACAAACTCATAGTAAAGTCCAGAAATGTGAATTTAACACAAAATCTATTAAAAACATCCCTAAAAGTAACTAGATCCTACTAAAAACATACTAAAAACAATGTCAAAAAGCGTATAAATTATCCGCTCATCACTCAGCCCAAGCACACACCAAAGTGGGCCCCAGAAGTGGATTTCTGCATTTAGAATTAAACCCTAGTAACTAGTTCAGTATAAATAGGACTTTTTATTATTAAGTTTACATCTCTTGTCAGTCGGAGGATTTATCTTTGGTCTTTTTGACTGATCATTGATCACGTTTGGAGGCTGGCCATTCGGCCATGCCTGGACCACCATCACTTATGTATTTTCAACGGTGGAGTTTCTGCACACCATAGACTAAGGGTGTGGAGCTCTGCTGTACCTCGAGTTTCTATGCAATTACTACTATTTTCTATTCAATTCTACTTATTCTTATTCTAAGATACCATTCGTACTTCAATCTGATGGATGTGATGATCCGTGACACTCATCATCATCCATCCCTATGAACGCGTGCCTGACAACCACCTCCGTTCTACAAGTGAAAGCTAAAGTGCGTGTCTCTTGGATTCCTGGTGCACGACGCATGGTTGCTGCTCGCCTGAAACCGAGCGCTCGCCTGACAACCGAGCCATCCATTCCGTGAGATCAGAATTTTAGTTTCCGTTCTATAAGCAACAAAGGCCAGAATGCATATCTCTTAGGTCTTTCAACCATCACCCTCGTGGTATAAGCTAGAATTGATGGCGGCATTCAAGAGAATCCAGAAAGTCTAAACCTTGTCTGTGGTATTCCGAGTAGGATTCAAGGATTGAATGACTGTGACGAGCTTCAAACTCCTGAAGGCTGGGCGTTAGTGACAGACGCAAAAGAATCAATGGATTCTATTCCAACCTGATTGAGGACCGACAGATGATTAGCCGTGCTGTGACAGAGTGCGTAGAACATTTTCACTGAGAGGATGGACGGTAGCCATTGACAACGGTGATCCCCCTACATACAGCTTGCCATGGAAAGGAGTAAGAAGGATTGGACAAAAGGCAGTAGGACAACTACAAAGGACAGAAGGAGCAGCATCTCCATTCACTTATCTGAAATTCCCACCATTAATTTACATAAGTATTTCTATCCTATTATTATTTATTTTAGAAATATATATATCCAATTCATATTTGAGACAACCTAACTGAGATCTACAAGATGACCATGGTTGGCTTCATACCAACAATCTCCGTGGGATTCGACCCTTACTCACGTAAGGTATTACTTGGACGACCCAGTGCACTTGCTGGTTAGTTGTGCGAAGTTGTGAACCATGGTATTGGCATCAAGTTTTTGGCGCCATTGCCAGGGAAGAAAGAACAGTGAATTTTACATAAACAATGAATCACGATTTCGTGCACCAAGTTTTTGGCGCCGTTGCCGGGGATTGTTGAGTTTGGAACAACTAACGGTTCATCTTGTTCCTCAGATTAGGTAATTTATTTTTTCTTATTTTTTTTATTTTTTTCGAAATTTTTTTTAAATATTTCAAAAAAATTTCTCAACTGTTTTCAAAAAATTTTATTTTAAAGTTTTAAAGAAAAAAATTCTAGAGTTTCATTATGGTATGTTTCAGCCTGGCTGGCTGTAGGAGCTATTCCTCATCCAGCTGCTATTGATCATCCACCACCTGCTGAAGCTTGGCTGGCCATTGGCCAGGTCTAGTGTTTTGGACCGGAGCTTTCATTGAAAGCTTGGCTGGCTATTAAGCCATGTCTAATTCCTGGACTGGAGCTTTAGACTAACACTGCAAGATTCCTAGAATTCTTCTTGAAAATTTAGAATTTCTAATTTTTTTATCTATATTTTTCGAAAAAAAATTTAAACATAAAAATACAAAAAAACAAGAAAATCATAAAAATCAAAAATATTTTATATTGTTGTTGTTTGTGTCTTGAGTCAAATTTTTTGTTTCAATTGCATGAGTTCTTGTGTTCTTGCATGTTTAAACGCATGTTCATGTGTTCTTTAGAATCTTCAAGTTGTTCTTGATGATTTAATATGTTTGATCTTTGAATTCTCTGGTTATGTATGTTTTCATGTTTTTCATATGCATTATCAAATTGTTAGAGTCTCTAGTATGTAAAATTCTAAGTTTGGTGTCTTGCATGTGCATCTTTTCTAAAAATTTTTCAAAATTATGTTCTCGATGTTCATCATGATCTTCATCATGTTCTTGGTGTTCATCTTGAACATTCAAAGTATCTTGCATGCATTCTTTATTTTAATCTTGTGTTCTCATATCTAATTTTTGTTTAGTGTTTTAGAAAAATTCAAAATCATGTCTTTTTCAAAGTAAGAATATAGAGAATTAAAGATTCAGGACATATAGCAGAAGAATTACAGAAAAAGAAACTGGGCGTTCAAAACGCCCAGTGAAGAAGGAAGATTGGGCGTTAAACGCCCAGAAGAAGCAAGGACTGGGCGTTCAACGCCCAAAAGAAGCAAGGACTGGGCGTTAAATGCCCAGAACAAGCACCATCTGGGCGTTGAACACCAGAAAGGTGCCAGGGGAGGTAAATTTTCAAATTTTGATCAAATCATATCTTTTTCAACTCAAATCTTTTTCAAAATTTAAATCTTTTTCAAAATTCAAATCTTTTCAATCTTATCTTCTGTTTTTGAAAATTTTCAAAATTATTTTTCAAATTATTTCAAAATCTTTTTCAAAAATCTATCATATCTTATCTTATCTTTTTAAAATCATATCTTTTTCATATCTTTTTCAAAAATTTGACTTTAAAATATCTTATCTTCTCATCTTTTCAAAATTTAATTTCAAAAATCTTTTTTTCAAACTAACTTCCCATCTTATTCTTTTAAACATATCCTATCTTATCTTTTATATCATATCTTTTTCAAAAATATTTTTAAAATTTTAATTTTTAACTTTCGAAAATCCTTCCCCTTTTTCAAAATTTATTTTCGAAAATCTCTCTCCCCCCTCACTCTATTTATTTGTTCATTCACTAGCTTTACTCTTCACCTCTCCTCATCTCAAGTCACTGCTTCCACTTATACTCTTTACACAGACTATTCATTCTTCTTCATTCTTCTTCCCTCTCTTCTTCTGCTAACATAAAGGAATCTCTATACTATAGCATAGAGGATTCCTCTTTCTTTTCTTGTTCTCTTCTCTTTCATATGAGCAGGAGTAAGGATAAGAGCATTCTTGTTGAAGCTGACCCTGAACCAGAAAGGACTTTGAAGAGAAAATTAAGAGAAGCTAAATTACAACAATCCAGAGACAACCTTACTGAAATTTTCGAACAAGAAAAGGAGATGGCAGCCGAAAACAACAATAATGCAAGGAGGATGCTTGGTGATTATACTACACCTACTTCCAAGTTTGATGGAAGAAGCATCTCAATCCCCACCATTGGAGCAAACAATTTTGAGCTGAAACCTCAGCTAGTTGCTCTAGTGCAACAGAATTGCAAGTTTCATGGACTTCCATCAGAAGGTCCCTATCAGTTTTTAACTGAATTCTTGCAGATCTGTGAGACTGTAAAGACTAATGGAGTCAATCCTGATGTCTACAGGCTCATGCTTTTCCCTTTTGCTGTAAGAGACAGAGCTAGAATATGGTTGGATTCACAACCTAAGGATAGCCTGGACTCTTGGGATAAGCTGGTCACAGCCTTCCTGGCTAAGTTCTTTCCTCCTCAAAAGCTGAGCAAGCTTAGAGTGGATGTTCAAACCTTCAAACAAAAAGATGGTGAATCCCTCTATGAAGCTTGGAAAAGATACAAACAGATGACCAAAAGATGTTCTTCTGACATGTTTTCAGAATGGACCATTCTAGATATATTCTATTATGGTCTATCTGAATTTTCTAAGATGTCACTGGACCATTCTGTAGGCGGATCCATTCACCTAAATAAAACGCCTGAAGAAGCTCAAGAACTAATTGACATAGTTGCAAATAACCAGTTCATGTACACCTCTGAGAGGAATCCTGTGAGTAATGGGACGCCTCAGAAAAGGGGAGTTCTTGAAGTTGATGCTCTGAATGCCTTACTGGCTCAGAACAAATTATTGACTCAACAAGTCAATATGATATCTCAGAGTCTGAATGGATTGCAAAATGCATCCAACAATACTAAAGAAGCATCTTCTGAAGAAGAAGCTTATGATCCTGAGAACCCTGCAATGGCAGAGGTAAATTACATGGGTGAAGCCTTTGGCAACACCTATAATCCTTCATGGAGAAATCATCCAAATTTCTCATGGAAGGATCCACAGAAGCAAGGCTTCAACAATAACAATGGTGGAAGAAACAGGTTCAGCAAAAGTAAACCCTTTCCATCATTATCTCAGCAACAGACAGAGACTTCTGAGCAAGACTCCTCTAACTTGGCAAACTTAGTCTCTGATCTATCTAAGGCCACTCTCAGTTTTATGACTGAAACAAGGTCCTCCATTAAGAATTTGGAGACACAAGTGGGCCTGCTGAGTAAAAGGATCACTGAAACTCCTCCCAGTATTCTCCCAGGGAATACAGAAGAAAACCCAAAAGGAGAATGCAAGGCCATTGACTTGGTCAACAAGGCCGAACCTGGAGAGGGAGGAGAGGATGTGAATCCTAATGAGGAAGACCTCATGGGACGTCCCCTAACCAAGGAGGAATCTCCTACTGAAGATCCAAAGGAATCTGAGGTTCATCCAGAGACCATAGAGATTCCTTTAAACTTCCTTCTACCATTCATGAGCTCTGAGAACTATTCTTCCTCTGAAGAGGATGATGATGTAACTGAAGAGCAATATGCTCAATATCTAGGAGCCATCATAAAGCTGAATGCCAAATTATTTGGTAATGAGACTTGGGAAGACAAATCTCCCTTGCTCACCAATGCAGTGAATACATTGGTTCAGCAGGATTTACCTCAAAAGAGACAGGATCCTGGTAAATTCTTAATACCCTGTACCATAGGCACCATGACTTTTGAAGAAGCTCTGTGTGACCTGGGATCAAGTGTAAACGTAATACCTCTCTCTATGATGAAGAAACTAGAAACACTTGAGGTACAGACTGCAAGAATCTCATTAGAGATGGCAGATGGATCCAGAAAACAAGCTTATGGATCAGCAAAGGATGTGATGGTAAAGGTTAAAAGCTTTTACATCCCTGCTGATTTCATAATCTTAGATACTGGGAAGATTCTGAATGAACATATCATTCTTGGAAGACCCTTCCTAGCCACAGCAAGAGCTGTAATTGATGTTGGCAAAGGAGAACTAGTCCTTTGTGTGAATGGGGACTCCCTTATATTCAATAATCATGGATGTTCCCTTGCAGACATAACAGAGAGGAAGCATGCAAAGCTTCTCTCAGAACAGAGTCAAGTAAAGCCCCCACAGTCAAACTCTAAGTTTGGTGTTGGGAGGCCACAACCAAACTCTAAGTTTGGTGTTCAAACCCCATATCCAAACTCTAAGTTTGGTGTTGGGAGTTTCCAACGTTGACCTGATCACCTTTGGGGCTCCATGAGAGCCCACTGTCAAGCTATTGACATTAAAGAAGCGCTTGTTGGGAGGCAACCCAATTTTTATTTTATTTTATTTTAATCCTATTTTATTTTTATTCTGTGTTTTATTAGGTACATGATCATGTGGAGTCACGAAAAAAATACAAAAATTAAAAATAGAAATAAAAACAGCTGAAGAAAAATCACACCCTGGAGGAGGACCTCACTGGCGTTTAAACGCCAGTAAGGAGCATCTGGCTGGCGTTCAACGCCAGAACAGAGCATGGATCTGGCGTTGAATGCCAGAAACAAGCACCATCCTGGCGTTTGGACGCCAGGAATGCCCCCTGAGGAAGAGCTGGCGCTGAACGTCCAGTGCAAGCATGGAACTGGCATTCAACGCCAGAAACAAGCTACCAGCTGGCGCTGAACGCCCAGCACAAGCATGGAACTGGCGTTGAACGCCAGAAACATGCTGCCACTGGGCATTAAACGCCCAGAACGTGCATCACTCTGGAGTTTAAGCGCCAGAATAGCATGTAAAGGCAATTAACATGCCTAATCGATGCAGGGATGTAAATCCTTAACATCTAAGGATCTGTGGACCCCACAGGATCCCCACCTAACATACAACACTCTTCCCCAAAACCCTTCACCAATCACCTCAAACAGTCTTCCCCAAAAACCCTTCACCAATCATTTCAATCCCTCTTCCCCATCACATCCTCACCACTCACATCCATCCACTCTTCCCCATAAACCTTCAAAATTCAAAACCATTTTCCCTCTCATTCCCACCCAAATGGCCGAACCCAACTCCCCCTCCCCACACTATATAAACCCCTCCATACTACTCCATTTTCACACACAACATACCCTTCTCCACCCTTTGGCCGAAACTACATCTCCCTCTCTTCTCCATATTTTCTCTTCTTCTTCTACTCTTTTCTTTCTTCTCTTGCTCGAGGACGAGCAATATTTTAAGTTTGGTGTGGTAAAAGCATAAGCTTTTTGTTTTTCCATAACCATCAATGGCACCAAAGGCTGGAGAAACCTCTAAAAAGGGGAAAGGGAAGGCAAAAGCTTCCACCTCCGAGTCATGGGAGATGGAAAGATTCATCTCTAAAAGCCATCAAGACCACTTCTATGATGTTGTGGCAAAGAAGAAGGTGATCCTTGAGGTCCCTTTCAAGCTCAAGAAGAATGAGTATCCGGAGATCCGACATGAAATCCGAAGAAGAGGTTGGGAAGTTCTAACCAACCCCATTCAACAAGTTGGAATCCTAATGGTTCAAGAGTTCTATGCCAATGCATGGATCACCAAGAACCATGATCAAAGTATGAACCCGAACCCAAAGAATTTTCTTACAATGGTTCGGGAGAAATACTTAGATTTTAGTCCGGAAAATGTGAGGTTAGCATTCAACTTGCCCATGATGCAAGGAGATGCACACCCTTACACTAGAAGGGTCAACTTTAATCAAAGGTTGGACCAAGTCCTTATGGACATATGTGTGGAAGGAGCCTAATGGAAGAGAGACTCCAAAGGCAAGCCAATCCAACTAAGAAGATTGGACCTCAAGCCCGTGGCTAGAGGATGGTTGGAGTTCATCCAACGCTCCATCATCCCCACTAGCAACCGATCCGAAGTTACTGTGGATCGGGCCATCATGATCCATAGCATCATGATTGGGGAGGAAGTAGAAGTTCATGAAGTCATCTCCCTTGAACTCTACAAAATAGCCGAAAAGCCTTCACCTATGGCTAGGCTAGCTTTTCCTCATCTTATTTGCCATTTATGTTACTCAGCTGGAGTAGACATAGAAGGAGATATCCCCATTGAGGAGGATAAGCCCATCACTAAGAAAAAGATGGAGCAAATAAGAGAGCCCATTCATGAAGCCCAAGAGACACATGAAGAAGCTCAACACCAAGAAATCCCAGAAATGCCTCAAGGGATGCACTTTCCTCCCAACAACTATTGGGAACAACTTAATACTTCCATAGAAGATTTGAGTTACAATGTGAATCAACTAAGGGTGGAACATCAAGAGCACTCCATCATTCTCCATGAAATTAGAGAAGATCAAAGAGCAATGAGGGAGGAGCAACAAAAACAAGGAAAGGACATAGAAGAGCTTAAGGACATCATTGGTTCCTCAAGAAGAAAACACCACCATCACTAAGGTGGACTCATTCCTTGTTCTATTTCTTCTGTTTTTTTTTGTTCATTACGCTATATGTATGTTTATGTTTTGTGTCTCTACTCCATGATCATTAGTATGTGTTAACTATGTCTTAATGCTATAAATAAATTTCATGAATCCTTCACCTCTCTTAAATGAAAAATGTTCTAAAAAACAAAAGAACAAGAAGTACATGAATTTCGAATTTATCTTTGAATATTAGTTTAATTATATTGATGTGGTGACAATACTTTTTGTTTTCTGAATGAATGCTTGAACAGTGCATATTTTTGATCTTGTTGTTTATGAATGTTAAATATGTTGGCTCTTGAAAGAATGATGAACAAGAGAAATGTTATTGATGATCTGAAAAATCATAAAACTGATTCTTGAAGCAAGAAAAAGCAGTGAAAAATAAAGCTTGCGAAGAAAAAAAATATGGCGAAAAAAATAAAAATAAAAATAAAAAGCAAGCAGAAAAAGCCAAAAGCTCTTAAAACCAAGAGGCAAGAGCAAAAAGCCAATAGCCCTTAAAACCAAAAGGCAAGGGTAAAAAGGATCCAAGGCTTTGAGCATCAATGGATAGGAGGGCCCAAGGAAATAAATCCAGGCCTAAGCGGCTAAATCAAGCTGTCCCTAACCATGTGCTTGTGGCATGAAGGTCCAAGTGAAAACTTGAGACGGAGTGGTTAAAGTCGTGATCCAAAACAAAGAGTGTGCTTAAGAACCCTGGACACCTCTAATTGGGGACTTTAGCAAAGCTAAGTCACAATCTGAAAAGGTTCACCCAATCATGTGTCTGTGGCATTTATGTATCCGGTGGTAATACTGGAAAACAAAATGCTTAGGGCCACGACCAAGACTCATAAAAGTAGCTGTGTTCAAGAATCAACATACTTAACTAAGAGAATCAATAACACTATCTGAATTCTAAGTTCCTAAGAAGCCAATCATTCTAAACTTCAAAGGAAAAAGTGAGATGCCAAAACTATTCAGAAGCAAAAAGCTACAAGTCCCGCTCATATAATTATAATTAATATTCATTGATAATTTGATATTTATAGTATATTCTCTTCTTTTTATCTTATTTGATTTTCAGTTGCTTGGGGACAAGCAACAATTTAAGTTTGGTGTTGTGATGAGCGGATAATTTATACGCTTTTTGGCATAGTTTTTAAGTAGTTTTTAGTAGAATCTAGCCACTTTTAGGGATATTTTTATTAGAATTCATGTAAAAATCATATTTCTGGACTTTACTATGAGTTTGTGTGTTTTTCTGTGATTTCAGGTAAATTCTGGCTGAAATTGAAGGAGCTGAGCAAAAATCTGATTTAGGCTGAATAAGGACTGCTGATGCTGTTGGATTCTGACCTCCCTGTACTCGCAATGGATTCTCTGGAGCTACAGAACTCTAAATGGCGCGCTCTTAACGGCGTTGGAAAGTAGACATCTAGGGCTTTTCAGAAATATATAATAGTCCATACTTTGCATGAGAATAGACAACGTAAACTGGCGTTCAACGCCAGTTCCATGTTGCAGTCTGGCGTCCAGCGCCAGAAACAAGTTACAAACTGGAGTTCAACGCCCAAAACACGTTACAACCTGACGTTCAACTCCAGAAACAGCCCATGCACGTGAAAGCTCAAAGCTCAGCCCAAGCACACACCAAAGTGGGCCCCAGAAGTGGATTTCTGCATTTAGAATTAAACCCTAGTAACTAGTTCAGTATAAATAGGACTTTTTATTATTGAGTTTACATCTCTTGTCAGTCGGAGGATTTATCTTTGGTCTTTTTGACTGATCATTAATCACGTTTGGAGGCTGGCCATTCGGCCATGCCTGGACCACCATCACTTATGTATTTTCAACGGTGGAGTTTCTGCACACCATAGACTAAGGGTGTGGAGCTCTGCTGTACCTCGAGTTTCTATGCAATTACTACTATTTTCTATTCAATTCTACTTATTCTTATTCTAAGATACCATTCGTACTTCAATCTGATGGATGTGATGATCCGTGACACTCATCATCATCCATCCCTATGAACGCGTGCCTGACAACCACCTCCGTTCTACAAGCGAAAGCTAAAGTGCGTGTCTCTTGGATTCCTGGTGCACGACGCATGGTTGCTGCTCGCCTGACAACCGAGCCATCCATTCCGTGAGATCAGAATCTTAGTTTCCGTTCTATAAGCAACAAAGGCCAGAATGCATATCTCTTGGGTCTTTCAACCATCACCCTCGTGGTATAAGCTAGAATTGATGGCGGCATTCAAGAAAATCCGGAAAGTCTAAACTTTGTCTGTGGTATTCCGAGTAGGATTCAAGGATTGAATGACTGTGACGAGCTTCAAACTCCTGAAGGCTGGGCGTTAGTGACAGACGTAAAAGAATCAATAGATTCTATTCCAACCTGATTGAGGACCGACAGATGATTAGCCGTGCTGTGACAGAGTGCGTAGAACATTTTCACGGAGAGGATGGACGGTAGCCATTGACAACGGTGATCCCCCTACATACAGCTTGCCATGGAAAGGAGTAAGAAGGATTGGACAAAAGGCAGTAGGACAACTACAAAGGACAGAAGGAGCAGCATCTCCATTCACTTATCTGAAATTCCCACCATTAATTTACATAAGTATTTCTATCCTATTATTATTTATTTTAGAAATATATATATCCAATTCATATTTGAGGCAACCTAACTGAGATCTACAAGATGACCATGGTTGGCTTCATACCAACAATCTCCGTGGGATTCGACCCTTACTCACGTAAGGTATTACTTGGACGACCCAGTGCACTTGCTGGTTAGTTGTGCGAAGTTGTGAATCATGGTATTGGCATCAAGTTTCTGGCGCCATTGCCAGGGAAGAAAGAACAGTGAATTTTACATAAACAATGAATCACGATTTCGTGCACCAAGTTTTTGCAAAAACTTGGTGTGGAATTTTACAACCCACACTTACTAACCGGCAAGTGCACCGGGTCGTACCAAGTAATACCTTACGTGAGTAAGGGTCGATCCCATGAGGATTGATGGATTAAGCAACAATAGCATTTGATAGGATTAGTTAGGCAAATAGAAAATAGTGTTGGGATGCAATATGAAAAACATTAAACAATATAAAAAAATATTGAAGAAAGGCAAGTAATTAAATTAGAAAGAAAATATGGAATGAAACAGTTAAGGCTTCAGAGTTATCTATTTTTCTGGATTAACTTTTCTTACTAACTATTTTAATTATGTAGGATTTAATTTATGGCAAACTATATGTGACTAGACCCTAATTCCTTAGACCTTCCTAGTCTCCTCTAAAATTCATTAACTGCCAATTCCTTGGTCAGTTAATTCCAATTAAAGGGTGATGATCAAATTTCAGTTTATATGCCACAAAAATTCTAATTACCCAAAAATAAAAGGATTATATGTCACGTATCCTATTAAATCCAGATAATTAAAATTAAGGAGAATATGTTTTCAAGCTGTTGTTCAAGTATAGAGCTTTTCCAAGTTATACAAGAACTCAAATAGAAAGAGGGTCATACTTCCGTTCCACCCAAATTCATAAGATAAAGAACGAAAACAATTCTTAAATATAAATCCAAAACATAAATTAAAATAGAAAAATCAAGAAAATCAATCCATTACAAATAGGCAGAGCTCCTAACCTTAACAATGGAGGATTAGTTGCTCATGGTTCAGAGTAGAAAATAAGGATTGTAAATTAATCTCTCTCTGTGTCTGTCTAAATGTACCGAGTTCCTATTTATTACTAATCCTAATAAATTTGAAATCTAATATCTAAAATTAAGATAATATCTTTTCCTAAAAGATAAGATTTAAATTTAAAATTTGAATTAATTAACAGATCTTCAGTTGATGGGTGGGGACCACTTGATTTGTCCATTCTGCAGCTCTAATCTGTGTTTTCCGGGCTAGAAACTGGGTCGAACCAGCCCAGAAATCGCCTCCAGCATTTTCTGTATTTTTGCAGATCGCGTATGTGACGCGTCCGCGTCGTCCACGCGTTCGCGTCATTTATGCAGATTCCAGTCCATGCGTTCGCATCAGGCACGCGATCGCGTCATTGCGATTCCTCCATTCCGCGCGGTTGCGTGAGCCATGCGACCGCGTCGGTCTTCGCTGGTCATCTATTTGGTTTATTCTCTTTTTCTGCAGAAACTTCATCAAATTCATCCGAATGCTACCTAAAATAAATAAAATTGCACAAAACTCAAAATAGCATCCATAGTGGCTAAAATATAATTAATTCTTAATTAAACTCAACAAATTAGATGCAAATTCACTAGGAAAAGATAGACAAAATGCTCACGCATCACAACACCAAACTTAAACTGTTGCTTGTCCTCAAGCAACCAAAACTAATATAGGCTTAGGATGTGAATTTGCATGAGAATGAGAGTTCGATTAAGCTCGTGTCTCTTCTTATAGTGGGGTTTACAACTGTATTTCTGAATAGGTTTGGCATCTCACTTTATCCTTTGAAGTTTAGAATGATTGGCATCCATAGGAACTCAGAATTCAGATAGTGTTATTGATTCTCCTAGTTCAGTATGTTGATTCTTGAACACAGCTACTTTATGAGTCTTGGCTGTGACCCTAAGCATTTTGTTTTCCAGTATTACCACCAGATACATAAATGCCACAGACACATAACTGGGTGAACCTTTTCAGATTGTGACTCAGCTTTGCTAGAGTCCCCAATTAGAGGTGCCCAGAGTTCTTAAGCACACTCTTTTTGCTTTGGATCACGACTTTAACCGCTCAGTCTCAAGCTTTTCACTTGACACCTTCACGCCACAAGGACATGGTTAAGGACAGCTTAATTTAGCCACTTAAGCCAGGGTTTTATTCCTTTGGGCCCTCTTATCCATTAATGCTCAAAGCCTTGGATTCTTTTTACCCCTTGACTTTTAGTTTAAAGGGTTATTGGCTTTTTCTGCTTGCTTTTTCTTTTTCTCTTTTTTATTATTATTATTTTTTTTTATTTTTTTTCGCAAGCTTTGTATTTTTCACTGCTTTTTCTTGCTTCAAGAATCAATTTTATGATTTTTCAGATTATCAATAACAGTTCTCTTTTTTTTTTTCATTCTTTTAAGAGCCAACAATTTTAACATTCATAAACTTCACTATCAAAAATATGCACTGTTCATGTCATGCATTCAGAATTACAGAAAATACCACCACATTTAAGTAAATAAAACTACTTTTTAAAATTAACTCAATTTCTCATGCAATACATCACTTCTTTTCTTTTCTTTTTAGATTCAAGTTCAGTGAGTGGTACATGAAACATCTTTTCAGAATTAAAGCAATTAAAAGAAAACTAAACTAGTCCTAGAATTCTAACTAATAAAGGATCATGCAACAAACAAAGCAAAATAGCAGAAAACCGGAACATAATATAGAAAAAGATGGGAGGAATAAAAAATATGAAAGGAACTCAACCACCTTAGTTATCCTTAGCGGTCGCTTTATTCTTCAGGTTGTGCTCCTCAGTGAAGATGATTCGCCTCCCTCTTTGGTGCCATGTGAATAAACAGAAAACCTTTAAGTGAAGCGTCAACACCAAACTTAAAGATTTGCTTGTCCTCAAGCAAATAAGAACTGAAAATAGAAAGAAACAAATATTATTATGAAAGAAAAATAAGAGGATAAAAGAATAAGAGAGGATTAGGATTGGGAGAGAGAGGAGAAAAATTGGGCGGCGCAATCGACGCGAACGCGTGGGTCACGCGTTCGCGTGGGTGATGCGGTCGCGTGACCCAAGTTATGCTTCTAGCGCGAGTGCAGCCTCGCACCTGCACAACTCTCTGTTCGAATTCATATATGTGCCAAATTTGGGGTGACGCGATCGCGTTGGGCATGCGATCGCGCGGTTGGGCTTCAGAAAGAAATGACGCGGCCGCGTCGGCGACGCGGTCGCGTGATAGGGGTTGTGCGTCCAGCACCAATCCAGCACCACTCTCGCACAATAATTCGTTGTACACCCTTTTTACGTCGAAAATCATGGCACGCGGCCGCATGGGGCACGCGGTCGCATGGAAGGCCATTATTCCCATGTGACACGGTCGCGTGATCGACGCGGTCGCGTGGGACGATTTGTGCTATTGGCACGCCTCCAGCCACCCTCCAGCGCGACTCTCTGTTCGATTTTAATTTCTCCCCTCTCCAAGCCATGCGGACGCATCGCTGATGCGATCGCGTCGCGTGGCTCTCTTCTCTCTCTCTTTTTTTTTTTAAGGCTTGAGGTGTTCGGTTCCTGTGATAAAATAGCTGCATGATCAGAAAATTAGTAAGAACTCGATAAAAACAAAATAAATGAGAAAACTACTACTACGAAAAATAACTAAGGATACGAAATTATCGGGTTGCCTCCCGACAAGCGCTCTTTTATCGTCACTAGCTTGACGGTCAGTTCTGCTAATTCAGCAGATGAGTGGACCTCTGGCGATCAATCTCGCCTCCAAGATAGTGCTTCAACCTCTGACCATTCACTGTAAATCTTCTGTCGCAATTCTCCTCTTGTATTTCTACATGACCATACAGTGAGGCTCTGGTAACCACAAACGGTCCTGACCATCGGGATTTCAGCTTCCCGGGAAAGAATTTGAGCCTTGAATTATATAGAAGTACTCTTTGTCCTGGCTCAAAGACTCTGATGGCAATCTTCTTGTCATGCAGTAGCTTAGTTCTTTCCTTATAGAGCTTGGCATTCTCATAGGATAAATATCTGAATTCATCAAGCTCATTCAGCTGAAACATTCGCTTGATTCCTGCAGCTTCTGAATCAAGGTTCAGGTATCTGATTGCCCAGTAAGCTTTATGCTCCAGCTCAACTGGCAAGTGACAGGCTTTGCCATAGACCAACTGATAAGGAGACATGCCAATGGGAGTCTTATACGCTGTCCGGTATGCCCAGAGAGCATCATCAAGCTTCCTAGACCAGTCCTTTCTTGAAACACTGACAATCTTCTCTAGAATCTTTTTAAGTTCCCTGTTGGAAACTTCAACCTGTCCACTTGTCTGAGGGTGATAGGGGGTTGCCACTTTATGACGGACTCCATATCTCTGTAGAAGAGAGTCCAGCTGTCTATTGCAGAAATGGCTTCCTCCATCACTAATGAGTGTCCTTGGGACACCAAATCGGCTAAAGATATATCTCTGAAGAAAGCTCATTACCACTTTGGCATCATTGGTGGGTAAAGCCACAGCTTCCACCCATTTGGACACATAGTCAACTGCCACTAGAATATAGTTGTTTGAATGTGAGGGTGGAAAAGGTCCCATGAAATCAATACCCCACACATCAAATAACTCTACCTCAAGAATTCCCTGTTGTGGCATTTCATGGTTGGCAGGGAGATTTGCAGCTTTTTCACATTTGCCACAGTGCTTCACAAATGCTCTTGAGTCCCTGAAGAGAGTCGGCCAGTAAAATCCGCTCTGAAGGACCTTTGTAGCTGTCCTTTCACCACCAAAGTGGCCTCCATACTCAGAACCATGACAGTGCCAAAGAATCTGCTATTTTTCTTCATTTGGGACACACCTCCGGATGATTCCATCTGAACACCTTTTAAAAAGCTATGTTTCTTCCCAAATGTAGTACTTTGCATCAGTCAATAGCTTCTTCACTTGTTGCCTACTGTACTCCTTTGGGATAAAATTCATGGCCTTATAGTTTGCAATATCTGCAAACCATGGAGCCTGCTGAATGAGGAATAATTGTTCATCTGGAAATGTCTCAATCACAACTGTGGGTGGTCGTACTCCTGCTTCAGGCTCAATTCTGGAAAGATGGTCAGCTACTTGATTCTCTGACCCTTTCCTGTCTTTTATCTCAATATCAAACTCCTAAAGGAGTAACACCCATCTGATTAATCTTGGTTTAGAATCCTGTTTGGTTAGAAGATACTTCAAAGTAGCATGATCAGTATAAATAATAACCTTAGAACCAAGTAAATAGGACCTAAACTTATCAACAGCATATACAACAGCTAATAATTCCTTTTCTATAATTATGTAATGCTTTTGGGCATCATTCAGCACACGACTAGCATAATAAATGACATGTACAAGCTTACCATGCCTCTGTCCTAAAACAGCTCCTATAGCAAAGTCACTAGCATCACACATTAATTCAAATGGTAGTTCCCAGTCAGGGGGAGCTATAATGGGAGCAGAGGTAAGGTTTGCTTTTAGAGTTTCAAAAGCATGCAAACAATCAGAGTCAGAGACAAAAGGAACATCAGCAACCAACAGGTTGCTTAGAGGTTTAGCAATTTTAGAAAAATCTTTTATAAATCTTCTATAAAATCCTGCATGACCCAAGAAACTCCTGACTGCCTTAACATTAGTTGGTGGTGGTAATTTTTCAATTACCTCTACCTTTGCTCTATCAACCTCTATTCCCTTACTTGAAATCCGGTGTCCAAGGACAATACCTTCTGTAACCATAAAATGACATTTTTCCCAATTTAAAACAAGGTTTGATTCTTGACACCGTTTCAAGACAAGAGATAAATGCTTAAGGCAGGATTCAAAAGAATTACCAAAAACATAGAAGTCATCCATAAATACCTCAATAAACTTTTCAACCATATCAGAAAAAATTGAACGCATACACCTCTGAAAAGTTGCTGGAGCATTACAGAGTCCAAATGGCATTCTCCTATAGGCAAATACTCCAAAGGGGCATGTGAATGTTGTCTTCTCTTGATCTTGAGGGTCCACTGCAATTTGATTATATCCAGAATATCCATCTAGAAAACAGTAAAATGCATGACCAGCTAACCTCTCAAGCATTTGATCAATGAAAGGCAAGGGAAAGTGATCCTTCCTTGTAGCAGTGTTGAGCCTTCTGTAGTCTATACACATTCTCCAGCCTGTGACTGTTCTTGTAGGAATAAGCTCATTCTTTTCATTCTTGATCACTGTCATCCCTCCTTTCTTTGGAACTACCTGCACAGGACTTACCCAAGGACTGTCAGAAATAGGGTAAATGATACCTGCTTCCCATAATTTTATTACCTCTTTTTGGACCACCTCTTTCATGGTTGGATTAAGTCTCCTTTGTGGTTGCACAACTGGTTTGGCATCATCTTCAAGGAGGATCTTGTGCATACACTTGGTTGGACTAATCCCCTTTAAATCACTAATGGTCCACCCAAGAGCAGTTTTATGGCTTCTGAGCACTGCAATGAGCACCTCTTCTTCTTCAGGCTTTAGGAAAGAGCTAATAATCATTGGATTTGAGTCATTATCACCCAAGAACACATATTTCAAGGAAGGAGGTAAGGATTTGAGCTCAAGCTTGGGGACTTCTTTCTCCTTTATTGGCGTGTTCATCAGCTCCTTTTGGGGTGGTGAATCATCGACTTCCACTAATTCATATTCGGAAATAGGATCCAGGATGTCATCAAGTACCTCAGCCTGCAGTACCTCTTGAACAAGTGGTTCAATAACATCTATTTTCATACACCCTTCAGAATCATTAGGGTGCTTGAGAGCGTCAAAGACATGAAGGACCACCTGTTCTTCATTGACCCTCAGGGTTAATTCACCATTTTCCACATCAATCAGAGCTCTACCTGTAGCTAAAAAAGGTCTACCAAGTATAATAGAGGATTTTACCTCCTCTTCCATGTCTAATATAACAAAATCAACAGGAAAAATGAATGGTCCTACTTTAACAAGTAAATCCTCAACAACACCAACAGGTAATTTAATAGAAAGATCAGCAAGTTGGAGTGAGATACGAGTGGGTTTTACCTCCTCAATTTGGAGCTTTTTCATTACTGAAAGTGGCATTAAATTGATGCTAGCTCCAAGGTCACATAAGGCTTTTTGAATGGTGACATTACCAATGGTGCAAGGAATTGCAAAGCTCCCTGGATCTGGCATCTTCTCAGGAAGGTTGTGTTGAATAATAGCACTGCATTCCTTGGTTAATACCAGCGTCTCTTGTTCCTTCCAATTCCTCTTGCGGGTCAACAGTTCTTTCATAAATTTAGCATAGAGAGGCATTTGCTCAAGAGCCTCTGCGAAAGGAATGTTGATCTGCAGCTTTTTGAAAACATCTAAAAATTTAGAAAACTGTTTTTCTTTAGAAGCCTTCTGAAGTCTCTGAGGGTATGGCATTTTTGGCTTGTATTCAGGAGCCTTTGGCAGTGTAGGATATATGTCTAGAGAGTCAGGGAACGGGTTGTCTGCACGCTTTGGAGGGGCGTGCTCTACTTCTTCTTTCTTCTCCTCTGGAGCTTCTTTTTCCTCTAACTCTTCATTGACCTTGGTCTCAAAGCCAGCTACTCTACCACTTCTCAGCTGCATAACCTTGCAGTCTTCTCTTGGGTTTACTACTGTATCACCTGGAAATGTGCTTGCAGAGTTCTCAGGCAATTGCTTGCTTATTTGGCCTATTTGCATTTCCAGGTTTCTAATGGAGGCTCTAGTTTCCTTTGTGAGATTTATAAGTGAGGCTCTGGTTTCCTGCATAAAGCTTGACAATATTGCTTCCAAATTATTGTTTTGTTGGGGCTGAGAAGTTGCTTGTTGAGATGACTGACATTGGCTGTTATTGTAATTGTTCTGTTGGATGCCGCCCTGAGAATTATTGTTGAAATTCTGAGGTCTCTGTGGCTGGTCTCTCCACCTAAAATTTGGGTGACTTCTCCACCCCGGATTGTATGTCTTAGAATATGGATCATTATTGGGATTTCTAGGACCACTCCCCATGTAATTGACCTGTTCAGAAGAGGGTTGAGCATAATCATAATTATCATTCTGTACAAAATTACCTGTCATGTCATAAGAGATCTCTTGAGGTGGATTTTGGGTGTTGATAGCTGAGACTTGCATGCCACCCATCTGTTGAGTAAGTAGACTCATTTGCTGAGATATAAGCTTGTTTTGAGCAAGAAGAGCATTAAGAGCTTCTACTTCCATGATGCCCTTTTTCTGGGAGGTCTCAGAGTTCACAGGATTCCTGTTAGATGAATATAAGTATTGGTTGCTGGCAACCAATTCAATAAGCTCAATTGTCTCCTCTGGTGTCTTTTTCTTGTGCAATGAACCTCCTGCGGAATTATCTAAGCACATCTTGGACATATCACCCAAACCTTCATAGAAGATATCCAGTTTGGTCCATTGGGAGAACATATCTGGAGGGCATTGCCTAGTTAGTAGCTTGAATCTCTCCCATGCTTCATACAGAGTTTCACCATCTTTCTGCCTGAAGGTCTGAACCTCCATCCTAAGCTTAGTCAGCTTCTTTGGTGGAAAAAAATTTAGCCAGAAACTCCGTAACCACCTTGTTCCAAGTATCCAAGCTCTCCTTGGGTTGGGAATCTAGCCATAGTCTTGCTCCATCCCTCAGAGCAAACGGGAAGAGCATGAGTTTATACACATCTGGGTTCACTCCGTTTGTCTTCACAGTATCACAAATCTGCAGAAAATTTGAAATGAATTGATTTGGGTCTTCGTGGGGAAGACCATGATATTGACAGTTTTGTTGCACCAGAGTGACCAGTTGAGGCTTCAACTCAAAGTTGTTTGCAGTAATAGGAGGCACCACGATGCTTTTTCCATAAAGATCTGCAGTTGGAGAAGAGTAAGAGCCGAGCACTCTCCGTTGTTGCTCATCCCCAATTGGATTTTCCACATTGACATTAACAGCGTTATTATTTGCCATAGTGGTCTCTGCAGCCGTGTAAAGTCTTGCTTGTTGTAAACGTTGCCTGAAAGTTCTTTCAGGTTCAGGATCAAGGTCTAAGAGATGTTCTTTGTCTCTATTCCTGCGCATAAACAAACAGAAAACACGAAAGAATGGGAATCTCTACGTCAAAGTGCAAAGAGTTCCCAGTGAGGTAACCTGTGTAAAGAGATAAAAATATTGAATAAAATAAATAGAAGAAAAATAATAAATAGTCAACACCAAACTTAATTTCAGAAATTAAGAAAAAAATATTGGTCCTATTTAAAATTTTTTTTTTACTTTTTTTATTTTTATTATTATTTTTAATTATTTTTATTTTTTATTATTATTTTTTTACTAATTAATAAAAGAAAAAAAAGAAAAAGAAACGCACAGGGGGAGGGGGGTTAAACGAAAAGAGAAAAGGAAAAAAGAAAAAAAATTAATGTAAAAAAATAAAAAAATGCAAAATAAAACAAAATTATTTTTCTCTTTTTATTTTTTTTATTTTTATTTTTTTTTGTTTTGTTTTTTTTTTCTCAAGTAATAAAAGAAAAAAGAAAAAAAATAAAACAAACAGGGGGAGGGGGTAAACGAAAAAGGAAAAGTAAAGAGAAAAAAAAACAACGTAAAGGACAAAAGGAACAAAAATAACGTAAAGAAAGAAAAGAAAAAAAAAAGAAAAATTAACGTAAAAATTTAAAGCAAAATCTGGAATTTTTTTTTTCGAAAATAATAAAACAAAAGTTAAATAAAATTAAAACTAAAACGCCTAATCTAAGCAATCAAACAACTAATAGTTGTCAATCACAGTCAATTCCCGGCAACGGCGCCAAAAACTTGGTGCGGATTTTTTTTACAACCCACACTTACTAACCGGCAAGTGTACCGGGTCGTACCAAGTAATACCTTACGTGAGTAAGGGTCGATCCCACGAGAATTGATGGATTAAGCAACAATAGCGTTTGATAGGATTAGTTAGGCAAATAGAAAATAGTGTTGGGATGCAATATGAAAAACATTAAATAATATAAAAAAATATTGAAGAAAGACAAGTAATTAAATTGGAAAGAAAATATGGAATGAAACAGTTAAGGCTTCAGAGTTATCTATTTTTCTGGATTAACTTTTCTTACTAACTATTTTAATTATGTAGGATTTAATTTATGGCAAACTATATGTGACTAGACCCTAATTCCTTAGACCTTCCTAGTCTCCTCTAAAATTCATTAACTGCCAATTCCTTGGTCAGTTAATTCCAATTAAAGGGCGATGATCAAATTTTAGTTTATATGCCACAAAAATTCTAATTACCCAAAAATAAAAGGATTATATGTCACGTATCCTATTAAATCCAGATAATTAAAATTAAGGAGAATATGTTTTCAAGCTGTTGTTCAAGTATAGAGCTTTTCCAAGTTATACAAGAACTCAAATAGAAAGAGGGTCATACTTCCGTTCCATCCAAATTCATAAGATAAAGAACGAAAACAATTCTTAAATATAAATCCAAAACATAAATTAAAATAGAAAAATCAAGAAAATCAATCCATTACAAATAGGCAGAGCTCCTAACCTTCACAATGAAGGATTAGCAAAAACTTGGTGCGGAATTTTACAACCCACATTTACTAACCGGCAAGTGCACCGGGTCGTACCAAGTAATACCTTACGTGAGTAAGGGTCGATCCCACGAGGATTGATGGATTAAGCAACAATAGCGTTTGATAGGATTAGTTAGGCAAATAGAAAATAGTGTTTGGATGCAATATAAAAATTATTGAAGAAAGGCAAGTAATTAAATTGGAAAGAAAATATGGAAGGAAACAGTTAAGGCTTCAGAGTTATCTATTTTTCTGGATTAACTTTTCTTACTAACTATTTTAATTATGTAGGATTTAATTTATGGCAAACTATATGTGACTAGACCCTAATTCCTTAGACCTTCCTAGTCTCCTCTAAAATTCATTAACTGCCAATTCCTTGGTCAATCAATTCCAATTAGAGGTTGATGATCAAATTCCAGTTTATATGCCACAAAAATTCTAATTACCCAAAAATAGAAGGATTATATGTCACGTATCCCGTTAAATCCAGATAATTAAAATTTAGGAGAATATATTTTCAAGCTGTTGTTCAAGTATAGAGCTTTTCCAAGTTATACAAGAACTCAAATAGAAAGAGGGTCATACTTCCGTTCCACCCAAATTCATAAGATGAAGAACGAAAATAATTCTTAAATATAAATCCAAAACATAAATTAAAATAGAAAAATCAAGAAAATCAATCTATTACAAATAGGCAGAGCTCCTAACCTTAACAATGGAGGATTAGTTGCTCATGGAATGTGGAATGAAAATCTCTATAGAATTCCCTAATGGAATTCCCCCTAATGGAATTGTTTTCAATAGAAGAGAAGTCTCCCCTATTTATAACTAATCCTAATTAATTTAAAATCTAATATCTAAAATTAAGATAATATCTTTTCCTAAAAGATAAGATTTGAATTTAAAATTTGAATTAATTAATCAAATCTTCAGTTGATGGGTGGGGACCACATGAATTGTCCATTCTGCAGCTTTTAGTCTGTGTTTTCTGGGCTGAAAACTGGGTTGAAACAGCCCAGAAATCGCCCCCAGCATTTTTCTGCATTTTCTGCACGTGGTGCATATCACGCGGTCGCGTTAGTCACGCAGCCGCGTCGATGATCTTTTCTGCGAGTCATGCGGACGCGTCAGTCATGCGGACGCGTCATTTGTGCAGATTCCAGTCTATGCGTTCGCGTCAGGCACGCGATCGCGTCATTGCGATTCTTCCATTCCGCGCGGTCGCGTGATCCATGCGTCCGCGTCAGTAGTCGCTGGTCATCTATTTGGTTTATCTCTTTTTTCTGCAGAAACTTCACCAAATCCATCCGAATGCTACCTAAAACAAATAAAATTGCACAAAACTCAAAATAGCATCCATAGTAGCTAAAATATAATTAATTCTTAATTAAACTCAACAAATTAGATGCAAATTCACTAGGAAAAGATAGAAAAAATGCTCACGCATCACAACACCAAACTTAAACTGTTGCTTGTCCTCAAGCAACCAAAACTAATATAGGCTTAGGATGTGAATTTGCATGAGAATGAGAGTTCGATTAAGCTCGTGTCTCTTCTTATAGTGGGGTTTACAACTGTATTTCTGAATAGGTTTGGCATCTCACTTTATCCTTTGAAGTTCAGAATGATTGGCATCTATAGGAACTCAGAATTCAGATAGTGTTATTGATTTTCCTAGTTCAGTATGTTGATTCTTGAACACAGCTACTTTATGAGTCTTGGCCGTGACCCTATGCATTTTGTTTTCCAGTATTACCACCGGATAAATAAATGCCACAGACACATAACTGGGTGAACCTTTTCAGATTGTGACTTAGCTTTGCTAGAGTCCTCAGTTAGAGGTGTCCAGAGTTCTTAAGCACACTCTTTTCGCTTTGGATCACGACTTTAACCGCTCAGTCTCAAGCTTTTCACTTGACACCTTCACGCCACAAGCACATGGTTAAGGACAGCTTGATTTAGTCGCTTAGGCCAGAATTTTATTCCTTTGGGCCCTCTTATCCATTAATGCTCAAAGCCTTGGATCCTTTTTACCCTTTGCCTTTTAGTTTAAAGGGTTATTGGCTTTTTCTGCTTGCTTTTTCTTCTTTTTATTTTTTATTATTTTTTATTTTTTATTTTTTTTTCGCAAGCTTGTGTTTTTCACTGCTTTTTCTTGCTTCAAGAATCAATTTTATGATTTTTCAGATTATCAATAACATTTCTCTTTTTTTCATCATTCTTTCAAGAGCCAATAATTTTAACATTCATAAACTTCACTATCAAAAATATGCACTGTTCATGTCATGCATTCAGAATTACAATTAATACCACCACATTTAAGTAAATAAGACTACTTTTTAAAATTAACTCAATTCCTCATGCAATACATCACTTCTTTTCTTTTTTAGATTCAAGTTTAGTGAGTGGTACATGAAACATCTTTTTAGAATTGAAGCAATTAAAAGAAAACTAAACTAGTCCTAGGATTCTAACTAATAAAGGATCATGCAATAAACAAAGCAAAATAGCAGAAAACCGGAACATAATATAGAAAAAGAGGGGAGGAATAAAAAATATGAAAGGAACTTAACCACCTTAGTTATCCTAGTGGTCGCTTTATTCTTCAGGTTGTGCTCCTCAGTGAAGATGATTCGCCTCCTTCTTTGGTGCTATGTGAATAAACAGAAAACCTTTAAGCGAAGCGTCAACACCAAACTTAAAGATTTGCTTGTCCTCAAGCAAATAAGAACTGAAAATAGAAAGAAACAAATATTATTATGAAAGAAAAATAAGAGGATAAAAGAATAAGAGAGGATTATGATTGGGAGAGAGAGAGAGAGAAAGAAAACTGGGCGGCGCAAGCGACGCGAACGCGTGGGTCATGCGTTCGCGCGGTTAGCGTGTTGTTGAAGTGACACGGTCGCGTGGGTGACGCGGTCGCGTGACCCAAGTTATGCTTCTAGCGTGAGTGCAGCCTCGCACCTGCACAACTCTCTGTTCAAATTCATATATGTGCCAAATTTGGGGTGACGCGATCGCGTGGGGGATGCGATCGCGCGGTTGGGCTTCAGAAAGAAATGACGCAGCCGCGTTGGCGACGCGGCCGCGTTGGCGACGCGGTCGCGTGATAGGGATTGTGCGTCCAGCACCAATCCAGCACCACTCTCGCACAATAATTCATTGTGCACCCTTTTTACGTCGAAAATCAGGGCACGCGGCCGCATGGGGCACGCGGTCGCGTGGAAGGCCATTATTCCTATGTGACGCAGTCGCGTGAGCGACGCGGTCGCGTGGGACGATTTGTGCTATTGGCACGCCTCCAGCATGTCTCTCTGTTCGATTTTAATTTCTCCCCTCTCTAATCCACGCGGACGCGTCGCTGATGCGATCACGTCGCGTGGCTCTCTTCTCTCTCTCTCTCTTTTTTTTTTTTTGAGCTTGAGGTGTTCGGTTCCTGTGATAAAATAGCTGCATGATCATAAAATTAGTAAGGACTCAATAAAAACAAAATAAATGAGAAAACTACTACTACGAAAAATAACTAAGAATGAAAAGAACGATCATACCACGGTGGGTTGTCTCCCACCAAGCACTTTTAGTTAAAGTCCTTAAGTTGGACATGTTGTGAGCTCCGTGTCATGGTGGCTTATGCTTGTACTGATCCAGGAATCCCCACCAATGTTTGTAATTCCAATGGCTACCAGATCCCAAACTAGGCGCATAATGCCTTTGAGCAAGTTGAAGTAGGTGACAAGGCTCAATGGCTGTTGATTGTGGGAATGGATTCCAGGATCCCAAACCTTGCTTTTACATCCGTCTTCTTGTGTATCACCATTGTTCCCACCGGATGGCAAGCAATCTGAATTCTCACAGAGACATCCAAACAACCTTCTAGACCCTTTCAAATTAGCTTTACACCAATCCTTGCACTTAAATTTGGAGCATGCAATCATATTGAACCTTGCTTGACAACTCTTACCATTAACCATCTTCCTCTTACTCTTAATGCCACAAAGAGCTCTAAGTTGACCATCCGTCTCCAGTAGCCCATATTCAAGTGGGAAAGTAGGGATTAAGGGTAAGAATTTTACCCATTTGAATGTTGTATTGGATGGTGATGGCTTTGGGAGAGGTCTTGCAAGCTCCATTCCCTTGTGTTCTTCCTTGAATTCTTTTACCTCTTTGCAAGCTTCCTCAATTTCAACCTCTTCCTCTTGGTAGCTTTCTTCTAATGCAATCTCTTCTTTATTGCTTACCAAGGGCATTGGAGGTTGTGCATCTTCCTCTTCTTCTAATTGCTTGCTTATTTGGCCCATTTGCATTTCCAAGTTTCTAATGGAGGCTCTGGTTTCCTGCATGAAACTCATCATCATCTCCCAATTAGAATCTTCTTGGGATTTAGAGTTTTCCTGCTGAGTTGATTGTAACTGGTGGTTATTAAAATTATTCTGTTGAAAACCATCTTGAGAATTATGATTAAAATTTTGTGGCCTCTGAGGTTGCTCTCCCCACCCAAAATTTGGGTGTTGGGTGTTGATAGTTGG
This sequence comes from Arachis ipaensis, assembly GCF_059453495.1. NCBI lineage: Eukaryota > Viridiplantae > Streptophyta > Magnoliopsida > Fabales > Fabaceae > Arachis > Arachis ipaensis. The sequence continues at coordinate 492,755 of NC_142437.1, forward strand.
GACTTGCATGCCACTCATCTGTTGAGTAAGTAGATTTAATTACTGAGTCATAAGCTTGTTCTGGGCAAGAATAGCATTAAGAGTTTCTACTTCCATAACACTCTTCTTCTGAGAAGTCTCAATATCAGATGGTGGCTCTTGATATGGGTAGAAAGATGATGGTTCTTGGTAATTGGAACATGGAGCACTGAAGTTTCTTTGGTTTTGGCTTTGCCAACCAAAATTTGGATAGTTCCTCCATCCACCATAATATGAATCACTACTCGGGTATGAGTAGTAACCCATGTGATCTCTCTCCATTATTTTACCTCAGTACAAAACACCAAACAGGATTAAACGCACCATGTGGTAAACAGGAAAGCAAAGAAGAAAGAACAGAATTCTAAGAAATAAAACTAACTGGGAGACACCAAACTTAATTTCAGAAATTAAGAAAAATATTAGTGCAAAAAAAATTTTTTTTTTATTTTTTATTTTATTTAAATAATAAAAGAAAAAAAGGAAAGCGTAACAAGGGAGGGGGAACGAAAAAAATAGTAACGTAAAGAGCAAAATTTAAAAGCAAAAAATTTAAAGCAAAATTTTTATTTTTATTTTTATTTTTTTTATTTTATTTTTTGCACTAATATTTTTCTTAATTTCTGAAATTAAGTTTGGTGTCTCCCAGTTAGTTTTATTTCTTAGAATTCTATTCTTTCTTCTTTGCTTTTCTGTTTACCACATGGTGCGTTTAATATTTCTCGATTTTACTATGAGTTTGTGTATTTTTCTGTGATTTCAGGAAAATTCTAGCTGAAATTAAAGGAGCTGAGCAAAAATCTGATTCAGGCTGAAAAAGGACTGCTGATGCTGTTGGATTCTGACCTCCCTGCACTCGGAATAGATTTTCTAGAGCTACAGAACTCCAAATGGCGCGATCTCAACGGCGTTGGAAAGTAGACATCCAGAGCTTTCCAGCAATATATAATAGTCCATACTTTGCACGAAGATAGACGATGTAAACTGGCGTTCAACGCCAGTTCCATGTTGCAGTCTGGCGTCCAGCGCCAGAAACAAGTTACAAACTGGAGTTTAACGCCCAAAACACGTTACAACCTGGCGTCCAACTCCAGAAACAGCCCATGCACGTGAAAGTTCAAAGCTCAGCCCAAGCACACACCAAAGTGGGCCCCGGAAGTGAATTTCTGCACTTAGAATTACTTCTGTAAACCCTAGTAACTAGTTTAGTATAAATAGGACTTTTTACTATTGTGTTTACATCTTTGGTCTCAGTTTCAATTCATTGTTCATCTTAGGGGGCCATTGACCATGTTTTGGGGGCTGGCCATTCGGCCATGCCTGGACCACCATCACTTATGTATTTTCAACGGTGGAGTTTCTGCACACCATAGATTAAGGGTGTAGAGCTCTGCTGTACCTCGAGTTTTTATGCAATTACTACTATTTTCTATTCAATTCTACTTATTCTTATTCTAAGATACCATTCGTACTTCAACCTGATGGATGTGATGATCCGTGACACTCATCATCATCCATCCTTATGAACGCGTGCCTGACAACCACTTCCGTTCTACAAGCGAAAGCTAGAGTGCGTGTCTCTTGGATTCCTGGTGCACGACGCATGGTTGCTGCTCGCCTGACAACCGAGCGCTCGCCTGACAATCGAGCCATCCATTCCGTGAGATCAGAGTCTTAGTTTCCGTTCTACAAGCAACAAAGGCTAGAGTGTGTATCTCTTGGGTCTTTCAACCATCACCCTCGTGGTATAAGCTAGAATTGATGGCGGCATTCAAGAGAATCCGGAAAGTCTAAACCTTGTCTGTGGTATTCCAAGTAGGATTCTATGATTGAATGACTGTGACGAGCTTCAAACTCCTGAAGGCTGGGCGTTAGTGACAGACGCAAAAGATTTAATGAATTCTATTCCAACCTGATTGAGAACCGACAGATGATTAGTCGTGCTGTGACAGAGCGCGTAGAACATTTTCACTGAGAGGATGGACGGTAGCCATTGACAACGGTGATCCCCCTACATACAGCTTGCCATGGAAAGGAGTAAGAAGGATTGGATGAGATCAGTAGGAAAGCAGAGATCCAGAAGGAACAAGCATCTCCATTCGCTTATCTGAAATTCCCACCATTAATTTACATAAGTATCTCTATCTTTACTTTATGTTTTATTTATGTTTATCTATCCATTAATATTGTAACCCATATGTGTCAACTTAACTGAGATCTACAAGATGGCCATAGTTGGCTTCATACCAACAATCTCCGTGGGATTCGACCCTTACTCACGTAAGGTATTACTTGGACGACCCAGTGCACTTGCTAGTTAGTTGTGCGACATTGTGAATTCTCTAACAGTGCCTGTAACTCTTTTGGTTCAGCAACAACACCAAGTTGTTGGCACCATTATCAGGGATTATTGAGATCCCAATTCATTATACCATGATCTCTTTGGTGTATTTAACTACAGCCACCAACATCATGGGAAAAGTAAGAGATCACAATTTCGTGCACCAAGTTTTTGGCGCTGTTGCCGGGGATTGTTGAGTTTGGAACAACTAACAGTTCATCTTGTTCCTCAGATTAGGTAATTTATTTTTTCTTATTTTTTCGAAAATTTTTTTTAAATATTTCAAAAAATTTTCTCATCTGTTTTCAAAAAATTCTTTAGAGTTTTTAAGAATGGATTCTAGAGTTTCATAATGGTGTGCTGAAACTTGGCTGGCCACCAAGCTTTAGACTAACCTGCCATGATTCCTGGAATTCTTATTAAAAATTTTGAATTTCTTATTCTTTTTTTTTAATAATTTCGAAAAAAATAAAATAAAATCCAAAAAAAAATTTAAAAAATCATAAAATCCAAAAATATTTTGTGTTTCTTGTTTGAGTCTAGAGTCAAGTCATAAGTTTGGTGTCAATTGCATGTTTTAATTTTTTTTAAAAATAATTTTCGAAAATTTGCATTCATTCATGTGTTCTTCATGATCTTCAAGTTGTTCTTGATGAATTTTCTTGTTTGATCTTCATGTTTTCTTGTTTTGTGTTGCATCTTATTTTTCATGTATATTTTTGCATTTATAGTGTCTAAGCATTAAAGATTTATAAGTCTGGTGTCTTACATATTTTCTTTGCATTAAAAATTTTTCAAAAATATGTTCTTGATGTTCATCATGATCTTCAAAGTGTTCTTGGTGTTCATCTTGACATTCATAGTGTTCTTGCATGCATTATGTGTTTGATTCAAAATTTTTATGTTTTGGATCATAATTGTGTTTTTCTCTCTCATCATTTAAAATTCAAAAAAAAATCAAAAAAATATATCTTTTCCTTTTTTCTCTCAAAAATTCGAAAATTTGAGTTGACTTAGTCAAAAAAATTTTAAAATAAGTTGTTTCTTATAAGTCAAGTCAAATTTTCAAATTTTAAAAATCCTATCTTTTCAAAATCTTTTTCAAAAATCATATCTTTTCAATTTTATCTTTGTTTTTCAAAGATTTTCAAAAATATTTTTTCAAAATTTTTCAAAATCTTTTCTTATCTTTTACATCATATTTTCGAAAATTGCATTAACAATTAATGTTTTGATTCAAAAATTTCAAGTTTGTTACTTTCTTGTTAAGAAAGATTCAAACTTTAAGTTCTAGAATCATATCTTTTGATTTCTTGTGAATCAAGTCATTAATTGTAATTTTAAAAATCAAATCTTTTTCAAAACTAATTTTAATCATATCTTATCTTTAAAAAATAAATAAATAAATAAATAAATATCTTATCTTTTAAAAATCATATCTTTTTAAAATCATATCTTTTCATAAATCTTATCTTTTCAAAATTTGATTTCAAAATCTTTTTCAAACTAATTTTCAATCATATCTTTTCAAAAATATCTTTTTTATCTTATCTTTTTCAAAATCATATCTTTTTTATCTCTTTTTTCAAACTTTAATTTCAAAATATCTTTTCTAACTTCTTATCTTTTCAAAATTAAATTTAAATTCTTTTTCAAAATCATCTAACCACTTTCTCTCTCCTAATTTTCGAAAATTACTAACCCATTTTTTTAAAATTATTTTCGAAATTTTCTCTCCCTCATCTCTTTCTAATTATTTTATTTATCCACTAACAATTCTCTTAAAAAAAAAACAAGAAAAAGACATGGCAGCCGAACCTAACAACAATAATGCAAGGAGGATGCTTGGTGATTATACTATACCTACTTCCAAGTTTGATGGAAGAAGCATCTCAATCCCTACCATTATTGACTCAACAAGTCAATAGGATATCTCAGAGTCTGAATGGATTGCAAAATGCATCCAACAGTCCTAAAGAAGCATCTTTTAAAGAAGAAGCTTATGATCCTGAGAACCCTGCAATGGCAGAGGTAAATTACATGGGTGAAGCCTTTGGCAACACCTATAATCCTTCATGGAGAAATCGTCCAAATTTTTCATGGAAGGACCCACAGAAGCAAGGCTTCAATAATAACAATGGTGAAAGAAACAGGTTTAGCAATAGCAAACCTTTTCCATCATTATCTCAGCAACAGACAGAGAATTCTGAGCAGAATCCCTCTAGCTTGGCAACATTAGTCTCTGATCTATCTAAGGCCACTCTCAGTTTCATGACTGAAACAAGGTCCTCCATTAAAAAACTTGGAGGCACAAGTGGGCCAGCTGAGTAAAAGGATCACTGAAACTCCTCCCAGTACTCTCCCAGGTAATACAGAGGAAAACCCAAAAGGAGAGTGCAAGGCCATTGACTCAGTCAACAAGGCCGAACCTGGAAAGGGAGGAGAGGACATGAATCCCAATGAGGAAGACCTCATGGGACGTCTCCCAACCAAGAAGGAGTCTCCTACTGAGGATCTAATGGAATCTGAAGCTCATATAGAGACCATAGAGATTCCATTAAACTTCCTTCTACCATCATGAGCTCTGAGAACTATTCTTCCTCTGAAGAGGATGATGCTGTAACTGAAGAGCAATATGCTCAATATCTTGGAGCCATCATGAAGCTGAATGCCAAATTATTTGGTAATGAGACTTGGGAAGGTGAACCTCCCTTGCTCACCAATGCAGTGAATACATTGGTTCAGCAAAATAAAATAAGCTATGGATCAGTAGAAAACGTGATGATAAAGGTTAAAAGCCTTTACATCCCTGCTGATTTCATAATCCTAGACACTGGGAAGGATGAAGATGAATGCATCATCCTTAGAAGACCCTTCCTAGCCACAGCAAGAGCTGTGATTGATGTTAACAGAGGAGAGCTAGTCCTTCAATTGAATGGGGACCACCTTGTGTTTAATGCACAAGGATCTTCCTCTGCAACCATGGAGAGGAAGCATGAAAAGCTTCTCTCAATACAGAGTCAAATAAAGCCCCCACAATCAAACTCTAAGTTTGGTGTTGGGAGGCCACAACCAAACTCTAAGTTTGGTGTTGAGAAGCCCCCACATTCAAACTCTAAGTTTGGTGTTGGGAGGCCTTCACCTTGCTCTGAACATCTGTGAAGCTCCATGAGAGCTCACTGTCAAGCTATTGACATTAAAGAAGCGCTTGTTGGGAGGCAACCCAATTTTTAATTAATTATATTTTTATTGTTATTTCATGTTTTAATATGTACATGATCATGTGGAGTCACAAAACAAAAGCAAAAATTAAAAACAGAATCAAAAACAGCTGAAGAAAAAGCACACCCTGGAGGAAGAGCTTACTGGCGTTTAAACGGCAGTAAGGAGCATCTGGCTGGCGTTCAACGCCAGAACAGAGCATGGACCTGGCGTTGAACGCCAGAAACAAGCACCATCCTGGCATTTGGACGCCAGGAATGCACCCTGAGGAAGAGCTGGCGCTGAACGCCCAGTATAAGCATGAAACTGGCGTTCAACGCCAGAAACAAGCTATGAGTTGGCGCTGAACGCCCAGTACAAGCATGGAACTGGCGTTCAACGCCAGAAACATGTTGCAAGTGGGCGTTGAACGCCCAGAACATGCATCACTCTGGAGTTTAAATGCCAGAATAGCATGTAAAGGCATTTGACATGCCTAATTGATGCAGGGATGTAAATCCTTGACATCTCAGGATCTGTAGACCCCACAGGATCATCTCAGGATCTGTGGACACCGTAGGATCCCCACTTACCTCTCTTCTCTCCATTCATGGCCATCCCTTCTATTTTTTATTCACCACCTCGCATCCCTCCATCTCTTCCATCTCTTCTTCTTCTTCTTTCCCTTTTCTTTTGCTCGAGGGCGAGCAACATTCTAAGTTTGGTGTGGTAAAAGCATAGCTTTTTTGTTTTTCCATAACCAATAATGGCACCCAAGGCTAAAGAAATCTCAAAAAAAAAAAAGAGAGAGAGAAAAGAAAAGAAAAGGGAAGGCAAAGCTTTCACCTCCAAGTCATGGGAGATAGAAAGATTAATCTCAAGGGTCTATAGCTCAGCGGTAGAACATTTGACTGCACATCAAGAGAGCATAAGGAATTCCCTCATCAAGAAATCCCTGAGATACCTCAGGGGATACATTTTCCTCCACACAATTATTGGGAGCAACTAAAGACAGCACCAAAGCACTAAAGATCAGTAACAAAGGCAAGGAAGAGACATAAAGGAGCTCAAAGAACCATTATACCTCAAGAAGAAAATGCCACCATCACTAAGGTGGATTCATTCCTTGTTCTTATTTCTTTCTGTTTTTCGTTTTTTATGTTATATGTGTGTTTATGTTTTGTGTCTCTACTCCATGATCATTAGTATGTAGTAACTATGTCTTAATGCTATAAATAATTCCACGAATCCTTCACCTCTCTTAAATGAAAAATGTTTCTAAAACAAAAGAATAAGAAGTACATGAATTTCAAATTTATCCTTGAAATTAATTTAATTATATTGATGTGGTGACAATACTTTTTGTTTTCTGAATGAATGCTTGAACAGTGCATATTTTTGATCTTGTTGTTTATGAATGTTAAAATTGTTGGCTCTTGAAAGAATGATGAACAAGAGAAATGTTATTGATAATCTGAAAAATCAAAAAATTGATTCTTGAAGCAAGAAAAAGCAGTGAATGAAGCTTGCGAAAAAAAAAAGAAATTAGCGAAAAAAAAAAGCAAGCAGAAAAAGCCAAAAGCTCTTTAAACCAAGAGGCAAGAGCAAAAAGCCAATAGCCCTTAAAACCAAAAGGCAAGGGTAAAAAGGATCCAAGGCTTTGAGCATCAATGGATAGGAGGGCCCAAGGAAATAAATCCAGGCCTAAGCGGCTAAATCAAGCTGTCCCTAACCATGTGCTTGTGGCATGCAGGTCCAAGTGAAAAGCTTGAGACTGAGTGGTTGATGAGTGGATATTTTATACGCTTTTTGGGGATAATTTCATATAGTTTTAAGTATGTTTTAGTTAGTTTTTAGTCTATTTCTATTAGTTTTTAGGAAAAATTCATATTTCTAGACTTTACTATGAGTTGTGTGTTTTTCTGTAATTTCAGGTATTTTTCTGGCTGAAATTGAAGGAGCTGAGCAAAAATCTGATTCAGGCTGAAAAAGGACTGCTGATGCTGTTGGATTCTGACCTCCCTGCACTCAAAGTGGATTTTCTGGAGCTACAGAACTCGAAATGGCGTGCTTCCAATTGCGTTGGAAAGTAGACATCCAGGGCTTTCCAGCAATATATAATAGTACATACTTTGCACAAGAATAGACGACGTAAACTGGCGTTCAACGCCAGTCCTCTGCCCAATTCTGGCGTCCAGCGCCAGAAAAGGATCAAAAGCTGGAGTTGAACGCCCAAACTGGCATAAAAACTGGCGTTCAACTCCACAAATGGCCTCTGCACGTGAATTGCTTAAGTCTCAGCCCCAGCACACACCAAGTGGGCCCCAGCACACACCAAGTGGGCCCCAGAAGTGGATCTCTGCATCATCCATCATAGTTTATCCAATTTTTGTAAACCTAGGCTACTAGTTTAGTATTTAAACAACTTTTAGAGACTTATTTTGCATCTCATGACATTTTAGATCTAAACTTTGTATTCTCTGACGGCATGAGTCTCTAAACCCCATTGTTGGGGGTGAGGAGCTCTGCTGTGTCTCGATGAATTAATGCAAGTATTTCTGTTTTCCATTCAAACACGCTTGCTCCTATCTAAGATGTTCATTCGCGCTTAACTGTGATGAAGGTGATGATCCGTGACATTCATCACCTTCCTCAAACCAGGAACGTGTTCCTGACAACCACCTCCGTTCTATATCCGATTGAATGAGTATCTCTTAGATCTCTTAATCAGAATCTTCGTGGTATAAGCTAGAACTGATGGCGGCATTCATGAGAATCCGGAAAGTCTAAACCTTGTCTGTGGTATTCCGAGTAGGATTCAAGGATTGGATGACTGTGACGAGCTTCAAACTCCTGAAGGCTGGGCGTTAGTGACATATGCAAAAGGATAGTGAATCCTATTCCAACCGGATCGAGAACCAACCGGTGATTAGCCGTGCTGTGACAGAGCGCGTGAGCGTAGTTTTCACTGGAAGGATGGAAGGTAGCCATTGACAACGGTGATCCACCAACACACAGCTTGCCATAGGAGGACGTGCGTGCGTGAACAAGAAGACAGAGGAAAGCAGAGATTCAGAAGACAAAGCATCTCCAAAACTCCAACATATTCTCCATTACTACATAACAAGTAACCTTTAATCCATGCTCTATTGTTTATTTGCAATTCAATTGATAAACATAATTGACTTCCTGACTAAGATTTACAAGATAACCATAGATTGCTTCAAACCAACAATCTCCGTGGGATTCGACCCTTACTCACGTGAGGTATTACTTGGACGACCCAGTGCACTTGCTGGTCAGTGGTACGAGTTGTGAAAAGTGTGATTCACAATTTGTGCAACTAATGGTTTATTTTGTTGCTTAGATTAGGAAAAAATTTCTCTTTTTTGGTTTAGAGTCTTTTATTATTTATCCCTTGGTAAAATACTTTAAACTTATAGCTCAGTTATTTAGAACGTGGTGTTTATGTTCATGATAATTGGCTATCATATTTTTAAAATCTTTTTCAAAAATAATTTTTCTATTAAATCCTGTGCCAAACTTTAAGTTTGGTGTTTTCAAAAATAATCTTTCTTAAAATTTTCGAAAATTCCATAACTCATTTGGCTAGAGCGTTAATCTGTGTTCTTGATAATTGGGTTAGAGTCTTTTATATTCTTTTCAAAACCTTCTTTTTCATAAATAATATTTTCTCTATTAAATTTTGTGCCAAACTTTAAGTTTGGTGTTTTCTTGTTGATTTCCCTTTGGTTTTCGAAAATTTTGGTTTGGTTTTCTAAAAATTTTAAGTTTGGTGTTCTTTCTTCATGTTCTTGTGTTCTTGTGAGTCTTCAAAGTGTTCTTGAGTTTTCCTTGTGTCTTGATTTTAAAATTTTTAAGTTTGGTGTTCCTTGGTGTTTTCCCTCCAAAATTTTCAAAAACAAGGAGCATTAGATCTAAAAATTTTAAATCTTGTACTATCTTATTGTTTTTCTCTCTCCTCACTAAATTCAAAAATATCTTTTCAAAATATCTCTTCTAACTTCTTAACTTCTTATCTTTTCAAAAATTTGTTTTAACTAACCAACTAACTTTTTGTTTGTTTCTTAACTTTTTCAAAACTACCTAACTAACTCTCTCTCTCTCTAATTTTCGAAAATATCTTCCCTCTTTTTCAAAAATTTCTTTTTTATTAACTAATTAATTTTTATTTTTTTTATAAAAAAAAAAATTTTAATTTTAAAATTCAAATTCTTTTTAGTTATTTTATTTTATTTAAGTATTTACTTCTTATAAAATAAAATAAATAAAAAGATAAATCAGTCCAAGTTATATCCATATATCCATCATGGACATAAGTGGAAATGAACAGTCCAAGAGGACTCTGGGGTCATATTCTAACCCCTCTACTGCTTCATATGGGAGTAGCATATGCATACCCTCCATTGGAGTTAGTAGCTTTGAGTTGAATCCTCAGCTCATTATCATGGTGCAGCAAAGTTGCCAGTATTCCGGTCTTCCACAGGAAGAACCTACAGAGTTTCTGGCACAGTTTCTACAGATTGTTGACACAGTACATGATAAAGAAATAGATCAGGATGTCTACAGACTATTACTGTTTCTATTTGCTGTAAAAGATCAAGCTAAGAGGTGGTTAAATAACCAACCTAAGGCCAGCATAAGAACATGGAAACAGCTGACAGAAAAATTCCTGAATCAGTATTTTCCTCCAAAAAGGATGACACAGCTAAGGCTGGACATCCAAGGCTTCAAGCAAGGAGATAATGAATCTCTTTATGATGCCTGGGAGAGATACAGAGAGATGCTACGAAAATGCCCCTCTGAAATGTTTTCAGAGTGGGTTCAGTTAGACATCTTCTACTATGGGCTTGCAGAAGGAGCTCAGATGTCTCTAGATTACTCAGCTGGTGGATCTATCCATATGAGAAAGACAATTGAAGAGGCTCAGGAGCTCATTGATACAGTTGCCAGGAATCAGCATCTGTATCTAAGCAGCAACCCTTCCATGAATGAAGAGGTTAAAACAGTAAATGCTGAATTCAGTACTGTAAAACAAGCTGCTGAATTCAATCAGCAATTGGATTTTCTAACAAAGCAGCTAGCTGAATTCAAGGACAGGCTACAGGAGACAAGGATAGCTAATATACAGATGGACGAACAGTTTAAGCAAACAAAGCAGCAGCTATCAAGGCAAATAGCAGAAGAATGCCAAGCAGTTCAATTAAGAAGTGGGAAAACATTAAATACCCCACCTCAAGGGATTAAAAATTCAAGAAATGAGCAATCCACCAAAGATTCACCTGAGGACAGTAAGAGCCCAGGGAAAAATAATTCTGGCACTAAAACGCCAGAAAAGGGGTGGAAGGCTGGCGCTGAACGCCCAGACCAAGCCCAAAACTGGCGTTCAGCGCCAGAAACAAGGTAGGATTGGCGTTCAACGCCAGAAATGGGCAAGAATCTGGCGTTGAACGCCCAAATGGGGCAGAATCCAGCGTTGAACGCCCAAAATGGGCATAATTCTGGCGTTCAGGCGCCAGGAACAGACAGTGAGTTGGCGTCTAACGTCACTTCAGCTTCTGACTCTGGCACTCAATTGCCAGTGAGGGATCAGACACACACAAGTGCTGATAACAACCCCTCTAAAAAGGCTTCTTTAACCACTAAGGTTGAGGAATATAAAGCCAAGATACCTTATCCTCAAAAACTCCGGAAAGAAGAGCAGGATAAGCAATTTGCTCGCTTTGCAGATTATCTAAGGACTCTTGAAATAAAGATTCCATTTGCAGAAGCACTTGAGCAAATACCTTCTTATGCCAAGTTCATGAAAGAGATCTTGAGTCATAAAAAGGAGTGGAGAGAAACAGAAAGAGTTCTCCTCACTGAAGAATGCAGTGCAGTCATTCTGAAAAGCTTTCCTGAAAAGCTTAAAGACCCTGGGAGTTTTCTGATACCATGCATATTAGAAGGTGATTGCACCAAGACAGCTTTATGCGATCTTGGGGCAAGCATCAACCTAATACCTGCATCCACTATCAGGAAGCTTGGCTTAACTGAAGAAGTTAAACCAACCCGGATATGTCTCCAACTTGCTGATGGTTCCACTAAATACCCATCAGGCGTGATTGAGGACATGATTGTCAGAGTTGGGCCATTCGCCTTTCCCACTGACTTTGTTGTGCTGGAAATGGAGGAGCACAAGAGTGCTACTCTCATTCTAGGAAGACCCTTCCTAGCAACTGGACGATCCCTCATTGACGTCCAACAGGGGGAAATAACCCTGAGAGTCAACGATGATGAGTTCAAGTTGAACGCTGTCAAAGCCATGCAGCATCCAGACACATCAACAGACTGCATGAAAGTTGATCTTATTGACTCTTTGGTAGAAGAGATCAACATGGCTGAGAGTCTCGAATCAGAGTTGGAAGACATCTTTAAAGATGTTCAGTCTGATTTGGAGGATTCAGGGGACATGAAAGATCCTCTAAACTTTCTTCTGAAAGAGGAAAAACCTCCTAAACCCGAGCTCAAGCCACTACCACCATCCTTGAAATATGCATTTCTAGGAGAAGGTGACACTTTTCCAGTGATCATAAGCTCTGCTTTAAATTCACAGGAAGAGGAAGCACTTATTCAAGTGCTAAGGACACACAAGACAGCTCTTGGGTGGTCCATAGGTGACCTTAAGGGCATAAGCCCAGCTAGATGCATGCACAAAATCCTATTGGAGGATAATGCCAAACCAGTGGTTCAACCACAGAGGCGGCTAAATCCAGCCATGAAGGAAGTGGTGCAGAAAGAGGTCACCAAATTACTAGAGGCTGGGATTATCTATCCCATTTCTGATAGCCCCTGGGTGAGCCCTGTTCAAGTCGTCCCAAAAAAAGGAGGCATGACAGTGATTCATAATGAAAAAAATGAACTGGTTCCTACAAGAATAGTTACAGGGTGGCGCATGTGTATTGACTACAGAAGGCTCAATACAGCCACCAGAAAGGATCATTTTCCTTTACCATTCATAGACCAGATGCTAGAGAGACTAGCAGGTCATGATTATTACTGCTTTCTAGATGGCTATTCAGGCTATAACCAGATTGCAGTGGATCCCCAGGATCAAGAGAAAACAGCATTCACATGTCCATCCGGAGTGTTTGCTTATAGAAGGATGCCATTTGGGCTATGTAATGCGCCTGCAACCTTCCAGAGATGCATGCTCTCTATTTTCTCTGACATGGTGGAAAAATTTCTGGAAGTCTTCATGGACGACTTCTCAGTATATGGAGACTCATTCAGCTCCTGTCTTGATCACCTGAAACTTGTTTTGAAAAGATGCCAAGAAACCAACCTAGTTTTAAACTGGGAAAAGTGTCACTTCATGGTGACTGAAGGAATTGTTCTTGGGCATAAAATCTCAAACAAGTAATTGAAAAATTACCTCCACCTGCCAATGTTAAGGCAATCAGAAGCTTCCTGGGGCATGCAGGATTCTATAGGAGGTTTATAAAGGATTTTTCAAAAATCGCAAAACCTCTAAGCAATCTGCTAGCTGCTGACACGCCATTTGTGTTTGACACAGCATGCCTGCAGGCGTTCGAAACGCTGAAAGCTAAGCTGGTCACAGCACCAGTCATTTCTGCACCAGACTGGACATTGCCATTTGAGTTAATGTGTGATGCCAGTGATCATGCCATTGGTGCAGTATTGGGACAGAGGCATGACAAGCTTCTGCATGTCATTTATTATGCCAGTCGCGTTCTAAATGATGCCCAGAAAAATTACACAACCACAGAAAAAGAACTACTTGCAGTGGTTTACGCCATTGACAAGTTCAGATCATACTTAGTAGGATCAAAAGTGATTGTGTATACTGACCATGCTGCTCTTAAATATCTACTCACAAAGCAGGATTCAAAACCCAGGCTCATCAGATGGGTATTGCTTCTGCAAGAGTTTGATATAGAAATAAGAGACAGAAAAGGGACAGAGAACCAAGTGGCTGATCATCTGTCCCAGATAGAGCCAGTGGAAGGGACGTCCCTCCCCTTTCTTGAAATCTCTGAGACGTTCCCTGATGAGCATTTATTCGCCATTCAGGAAGCACCATGGTTTGCCGATATTGCAAACTATAAAGCTGCAAGGTTCATACCCAAGGAGTACAATAGGATACAAAAAAAGAAACTAATTACTGATGCAAAGTACTACTTGTGGGATGAACCCTATCTCTTTAAGAGATGTGCAGACGGAATTATCCGTAGGTGTGTCCCCAGAGAGGAAGCACAGAGAATCCTATGGCATTGCCACGGATCTCAATATGGAGGCCATTTCGGAGGTGAGCGAACAGCCACCAAGGTCCTCCAATGTGGCTTCTATTGGCCCACACTCTATAAAGATTCCCGAGAGTTTGTACGTAATTGTGACAGTTGCCAAAGAGCTGGTAACCTGCCTCATGGTTACGCCATGCCTCAACAAGGAATCTTGGAAATTGAGTTGTTTGACGTATGGGGAATTGACTTCATGGGACCCTTCCCACCATCATACTCAAACACTTATATTCTGGTGGCAGTCGACTATGTATCAAAATGGGTTGAGGCTATCGCCACACCCAACAATGATACTAAAACAGTGCTGAAGTTCCTCCAGAAACATATCTTTAGCAGGTTTGGTGTCCCTAGAGTACTAATCAGTGATGGGGGCACTCACTTCTGCAATAAAAAGCTTTACTCTGCCATGGTTCGGTATGGAATTCGCCACAAGGTGGCCACTCCATATCATCCACAAACCAATGGGCAAGCTGAAGTCTCTAATAGAGAATTAAAGCGAATCCTGGAACGGACAGTAAATACCCGTAGAAAGGATTGGGCACGGAGCTTGGATGATGCTCTGTGGGCTTACAGAACAGCATTCAAGACCCCTATAGGGACCTCTCCATACCAACTGGTGTATGGTAAAGCATGTCACCTGCCCGTGGAACTGGAACATAAGGCCTACTGGGCAACCAGATTCCTAAACTTTGATGCCAAATTAGCAGGAGAAAAACGATTGCTCCAGCTAAATGAGCTAGAGGAATTCAGATTCACAGCTTTCGAAAATGCCAAGCTATATAAAGAAAAATAAAAAAAGTGGCATGACAAAAAGCTGCCATCTAGAATCTTTGAACCAGGACAGAAGGTTCTGTTGTTTAACTCTAGACTCAAGCTATTCCCCGGGAAACTGAAATCCCGGTGGAGGGGACCATACGTGATTACAAGTGTGTCACCATATGGTTATGTGGAGCTTCAGGATATTGACTCTGATAAGAAGTTCATTGTCAATGGACAGAGAATCAAGCATTATCTTGAAGGCAACATCGAGCAAGAATGCTCAAGGCTGAAGCTAGATTAAAAGCTCAAGACAATAAAGAAGCGCTTGCTGGGAGGCAACCCAGCCATGGGGCAACAATCCTCTAAGCATTTTGCCCTATTTCTATTGTTATTTTCATTTGTTTATATAGAGTTCAGTGACAACAAGGTAAATAATCATTTACAGAAGACCTCGGCACACAAAATAAAGAAAAAGAGCTCAATGGCAAGAAAACGCCAGTAAAGGGGCATTTTGGGCGTTCAGCGCCCAAAATGGGCATCCACTGGGCGCTGAACGCCAGTGATGGCAGCATTTGGGCGTTCAACACCAGAAATGGCCACCCACTGGGCGTTGAACGCCAGTAATGGCAACAACTGGGCGCTGAACGCCCAGGAGATCAGCACTTGGGCGCTGAACGCCCAAAACAAGCAGTGTTTGGGCGTTCAAACGCCAGGAAGACAGGGAGGAGCCAAATCCATTTGCCCCACACGTATTTCCATTTTAATTTCAAATTTTATGCTTCAATGCATGATTTTTTACATGAACATGTCAAGAACCCTGATTTCTAAAATCCTTAATTTCTAAAAATCCGTCTTTCCAAATTCAATCAAACTCTTTTCAAAATCTTTTCTGAAAACAAATCTATCTTTTTCACTCAAAAATCTTTTCAACTAATCTATATCTTTTTCAAATATCCATATTATCTTTTTCAAAATTCAGAGTTATCTTTTTCAAAAATCTATCATATCTTCTCAAAATTAAACTCTATCTTCTATCTTATCTTTTTCAACTCAATCTTTTTTATCTTATCTCTTCCATTTTTTTCGAAAAGCCACCCCCCCACCCCTTTAAAATTGGGTTCGGCCTCCCCCCTCCTCCATCAACAAGTGCACCCCGATCTCCTTCTATCCCTCTCCTTTCTTTTCTTTTGCTTGAGGACAAGCAAACCTCTAAGTTTGGTGTGTTTTTCCGAGATCACTAAGATCATGGCTCCCAAAGGAAAACAATCCACTCCAAGAGGCAAGAAAGAGAGCGTTCCAAAACCACTTTGGAATCAAGGGAAGTTCTTATCTAAAGAACATTCAGACCATTATCTTAAAGTAATGGGTCTGAGATCAGTGATCCCAGAAGTTAGATTCGATCTGAAAGAAGACGAATATCCGGAGATCCAGGAGCAAATTCGAATCAGGAACTGGGAAGTCCTAGCTAATCCTGAAACGAAAATAGGAAGGAACATGGTCCAGGAGTTCTATGCTAATATGTGGCAGACTGACAAGCAAAGACTATCTGGAACTGCCTGCTACGAATTTCGGACCATGGTCAGGGGAAAGATTGTTCATACCACCCCTGACAAGATCAGAGAGATATTAAAGCTACCTCAACTAAAGAATGATCCAGACTCCTTCAACAGGAGGATGATGAGAGCAGACATTGGCCTGGATAAGATTCTAGAGGACATATGTATCCCTGGAGCCAGGTGGACCACCAACACAAAGGGCGTCCCAAATCAACTCAAGAGGGAGGATCTCAAACCAGTTGCCAGAGGATGGCTGGACTTCATTGGGCGTTCTCTGTTGCCCACTAGCAACCGCTCTGAAGTCACAATTAAAAGAGCAGTGATGATCCATTGCATCATGATGGGAAAGGAAGTGGAGGTTCATCAGCTGATTTCAACAGAGCTCTATAAGATTGCTAACAAAAATTCAAGAGAGGCCAGGTTGGCTTATCCAAGCGTGATTTCTCTTCTCTGCAAGGACGCTGGAGTAAGAATGGGAATAACCGAATATATCCTAATTGAAAAGTCAATCACCAAAGCATCAATGGAGAGACAACAAGCACAAGAGGATCCCATCAAGAAGAGAGCACAGGAATTCCTCCCAGAGATCCCTCAAGCGGAATATTGGGAATATCTTGAGACGTCCGTCACCAAGATACAGGAAGCTATGGAGCAAATAATAAAACAACAGAAGGAACACAGTCAAATGCTAACCCATATGTTTAAAGAACAAGAGGAGCAGGGACGTGACTTAAGGGAACTGAAGCGCCAAAAGTCTTCTGTAATACCAAGCATCCCAAGGATCAGAGGAACACCCATACCCCCAGAATAAAGGTTGTTAATTTCCAATTTCTGCCTTAACTCTGTGACAGTGTCCTTATAAAAGTTTACCTTAGAAGTCATATAGTAGTAATTAGTATCTATTTTGATTTTATCTCCAATTAAGCTATAGTTTATTTTTCTCATCATCATTAAACATGAATAAAGTAGTAGATCTTTTGAATAAGAGGCAATAAAATTTCGAGTTTTAATAAGAGAAATTCTAATTAGTTAAATGTGGTGGCAATGCTTTCTGTCTTCTGAATGAATGCTTGAACAGTGCATATATCTTTTGAATTTTTTGTTTAAGACTGTTAAATATGTTGGCTCTTGAAAGAATGATGAACATGAGACATGTTATTGATAATCTGAAAAATCAAAAAAATGATTCTTGAAGCAAGAAAAAGCAGCAAAGAACAAAGCTTGCAGAAAAAAAAAAAAGCAAGCAGAAAAAGCCAAAAGCTCTTAAAACCAAAAGGCAAGGGCAAATAAAAAGGATCCCAAGGCTTTGAGCATCAGTGGATAGGAGGGCCTAAAGGACTAAAATCCTGGTCTAAGCGGCTAAACCAAGCTGTCCCTAACCATGTGCTTGTGGCGTGCAGGTGTCAAGTGAAAACTTGAGACTGAGCGGTTAAAGTCAAGGTCCAAAGCAAAAGGAAGAGTGTGCTTAAGAACTCTGGACACCTCTAATTGGGGACTTTAGCAAAGCTGAGTCACAATCTGAAAAGGTTCACCCAGTTATGTGTCTGTGGCATTTATGTATCCGGTGGTAATACTGGAAAACAAAGTGCTTAGGGCCACGGCCAAGACTCATAAAGAAGCTGTGTTCAAGAATCATCACACTGAACTAAGAGAATCAATAACACTATCTGAATTCTGAGTTCCTATAGATGTCAATCACTCTGAGCTTCAATGGATAAAGTGAGATGCCAAAACTGTTCAGAAGCAAAAAGCTACTAGTCCCGCTCATCTAATTAGGATCTGAGCTTCAATCAAAAACTCTGAGATATTATTGCTTCTCAACCTATTAGTCTTCTATTTTATTTGTCTAGTTGCTTGAGGACAAGCAACAGTTTAAGTTTGGTGTTGTGATGAGCGGATATTTTATACGCTTTTTGGGGATAATTTCATATAGTTTTAAGTATGTTTTAGTTAGTTTTTAGTCTATTTCTATTAGTTTTTAGGAAAAATTCATATTTCTGGACTTTACTATGAGTTGTGTGTTTTTCTGTAATTTCAGGTATTTTTCTGGCTGAAATTGAAGGAGCTGAGCAAAAATCTGATTCAGGCTGAAAAAGGACTGCTGATGCTGTTGGATTCTGACCTCCCTGCACTCAAAGTGGATTTTCTGGAGCTACAGAACTCGGAATGGCGTGCTTCCAATTGCGTTGGAAAGTAGACATCCAGGGCTTTCCATCAATATATAATAGTCCATACTTTGCACAAGAATAGACGACGTAAACTGGCGTTCAACGCCAGTCCTCTGCCCAATTCTGGCGTCCAGCGCCAGAAAAGGATCAAAAGCTGGAGTTGAACGCCCAAACTGGCATAAAAACTGGCGTTCAACTCCACAAATGGCCTCTGCACGTGAATTGCTTAAGTCTCAGCCCCAGCACACACCAAGTGGGCCCCAGCACACACCAAGTGGGCCCCAGAAGTGGATCTCTGCATCATCCATCATAGTTTATCCAATTTTTGTAAACCTAGGCTACTAGTTTAGTATTTAAACAACTTTTAGAGACTTATTTTGCATCTCATGACATTTTAGATCTAAACTTTGTATTCTCTGACGGCATGAGTCTCTAAACCCCATTGTTGGGGGTGAGGAGCTCTGCTGTGTCTCGATGAATTAATGCAAGTATTTCTGTTTTCCATTCAAACACGCTTGCTCCTATCTAAGATGTTCATTCGCGCTTAACTGTGATGAAGGTGATGATCCGTGACATTCATCACCTTCCTCAAACCAGGAACGTGTTCCTGACAACCACCTCCGTTCTATATCCGATTGAATGAGTATCTCTTAGATCTCTTAATCAGAATCTTCGTGGTATAAGCTAGAACTGATGGCGGCATTCATGAGAATCCGGAAAGTCTAAACCTTGTCTGTGGTATTCCGAGTAGGATTCAAGGATTGGATGACTGTGACGAGCTTCAAACTCCTGAAGGCTGGGCGTTAGTGACAGACGCAAAAGGATAGTGAATCCTATTCCAACCGGATCGAGAACCAACCGGTGATTAGCCGTGCTGTGACAGAGCGCGTGAGCGTAGTTTTCACTGGAAGGATGGAAGGTAGCCATTGACAACGGTGATCCACCAACACACAGCTTGCCATAGGAGGACGTGCGTGCGTGAACAAGAAGACAGAGGAAAGCAGAGATTCAGAAGACAAAGCATCTCCAAAACTCCAACATATTCTCCATTACTACATAACAAGTAACCTTTAATCCATGCTCTATTGTTTATTTGCAATTCAATTGATAAACATAATTGACTTCCTGACTAAGATTTACAAGATAACCATAGATTGCTTCAAACCAACAATCTCCGTGGGATTCGACCCTTACTCACGTGAGGTATTACTTGGACGACCCAGTGCACTTGCTGGTCAGTGGTACGAGTTGTGAAAAGTGTGATTCACAATTTGTGCACCAGTGGTTAAAGTCGTGATCCAAAGCAAAGAGTGTGCTTAAGAACCCTGGACACCTCTAATTGGGGACTTTAGCAAAGCTAAGTCACAATCTGAAAAGGTTCACCCAGCTATGTGTCTATGGCATTTGTGTATCCGGTGGTAATACGGGAAAACAAAATGCTTAGGGCCACGGCCAAGACTCATAAAGTAGCTGTGTTCAAGAATCAACATACTTAACTAGGAGAATCAATAACACTATTTGAATTCTAAGTTCCTATAGATGCCAATCATTCTAAACTTCAAGGGATGAAATGAGATGCCAAAACTATTCAGAAGCAAAAAGCTATAAGTCCCGCTCATCTAATTATAATTAATATTCATTGATATTTTGGAATTTATAGTATATTCTCTTCTTTTTATCCTAATTGATTTTCAGTTGCTTGGGGACAAGCAACAATTTAAGTTTGGTGTTGTGATGAGCGGATAATTTATACGCTTTTTGGCATTGTTTTTATGTTGTTTTTAGTAGAATCTAGCTACTTTTAGGGATAATTTTATTAGAATTCATGCAAAAATCATATTTCTGGACTTTACTATGAGTTTGTGTGTTTTTCTATGATTTCAGACAAATTCTGGCTGAAATTGAAGGAGCTGAGCAAAAATCTGATTCAGGCTGAAAAAGGACTGCTGATGCTGTTGGATTCTGACCTCCCTGCACTCGGAATGGATTTTCTGGAGCTACAGAAACCCAAATGGCGCGCTCTCAAAGGCGTTGGAAAGTAGACATCTAGAGCTTTCCAGCAATATATAATAGTCCATACTTTGCAGGAAGATAGATGACGTAAACTGGCGTTTAACGCCAGTTCCATGCTGCAGTCTGGCGTCCAGCGCCAGAAACAAGTTACAAACTGGAGTTCAACGCCCAAAACACATTACAACCTGGCGTCCAACTCCAGAAACAGCCCATGCACGTGAAAGCTCAAAGCTCAGCCCAAGCACACACCAAAGTGGGCCCCGGAAGTGGATTTCTGCACTTAGAATTACTTCTGTAAACCCTAGTAACTAGTTTAGTATAAATAGGACTTTTTACTATTGTGTTTACATCTTTGGTCTCAGTTTCAATTCATTGTTCATCTTAGGGGGCCATTGACCACGTTTTGGGGGCTGGCCATTCGGCCATGCCTGGACCACCATCACTTATGTATTTTCAACGGTGGAGTTTCTGCACACCATAGATTAAGGGTGTAGAGCTCTGCTGTACCTCGAGTTTTTATGCAATTACTACTATTTTCTATTCAATTCTACTTATTCTTATTCTAAGATACCATTCGTACTTCAACCTGATGGATGTGATGATCCGTGACACTCATCATCATCCATCCTTATGAACGCGTGCCTGACAACCACTTCCGTTCTACAAGCGAAAGCTAGAGTGCGTGTCTCTTGGATTCCTGGTGCACGACGCATGGTTGTTGCTCGCCTGACAATCGAGCCATCCATTCCATGAGATCAGAGTCTTAGTTTCCGTTCTACAAGCAACAAAGGCTAGAGTGTGTATCTCTTGGGTTTTTCAACCATCACCCTCGTGGTATAAGCTAGAATTGATGGCGGCATTCAAGAGAATCCGGAAAGTCTAAACCTTGTCTGTGGTATTCCAAGTAGGATTCTATGATTGAATGATTGTGACGAGCTTCAAACTCCTGAAGGCTGGGCATTAGTGACAGACGCAAAAGAATCAATGGATTCTATTCCAACCTGATTGAGAACCGACAGATGATTAGCCGTGCTGTGACAGAGCGCGTAGAACATTTTCACTGAGAGGATGGACGGTAGCCATTGACAACGGTGATCCCCCTACATACAGCTTGCCATGAAAAGGAGTAAGAAGGATTGGATGAGATCAGTAGGAAAGCAGAGATCCAGAAGGAACAAGCATCTCCATTCGCTTATCTGAAATTCCCACCATTAATTTACATAAGTATCTCTATCTTTACTTTATGTTTTATTTATGTTTATCTATCCATTAATATTGTAACCCATATGTGTCAACTTAACTGAGATCTACAAGATGGCCATAGTTGGCTTCATACCAACAATCTCCGTGGGATTCGACCCTTACTCACGTAAGGTATTACTTGGACGACCCAGTGCACTTGCTGGTTAGTTGTGCGACGTTGTGAATTCTCTAACAGTGCCTGTAACTCTTTTGGTTCAGCAACAACACCAAGTTGTTGGCACCATTATCAGGGATTATTGAGATCCCAATTCATTATACCATGATCTCTTTGGTGTATTTAACTACAGCCACCAACATCATGGGAAAAGTAAGAGATCACAATTTCGTGCACCAAGTTTTTGGCGCCGTTGCCGGGGATTGTTGAGTTTGGAACAACTAATGGTTCATCTTGTTCCTCAGATTAGGTAATTTATTTTTTCTTATTTTTTTGAAATTTTTTTTTAAATATTTCAAAAAATTTTCTCATCTGTTTTCAAAAATTCTTCAGAGTTTTTAAGAATGGATTCTAGAGTTTCATAATGGTGTGCTGAAGCTTGGCTGGCCACCAAGCTTTAGACTAACCTGCCATGATTCCTGGAATTCTTATTAAAAATTTTGAATTTCTTATTCCTTTTTTTTAAATAATTTCGAAAAAAATAAAATAAAATCCAAAAAAAAAAATTTTAAAAAATCCAAAAATATTTTATGTTTCTTGTTTAGTATTGAGTCAATTTTTGTGTTTGGTGTCAACTGCATTTTTAAAAAAAAAATTATGCATTTTTCGAAAATTCATGCATTCATAGTGTTCTTCATGATCTTCAAGTTGTTCTTGATAAGTCTTCTTGTTTGATCTTGATGTTTTCTTATTTTGTGTCTTTTGTTGTTTTTCATGTGCATTTTTGCATTCATAGTGTCTAAGCATTAAAGATTTCCAAGTTTGGTGTCTTGCATTTTTCTTTGCATCAAAAAATTTTCAAAAATATATTCTTGATGTTCATCATGATCTTCAAAGTGTTCTTGGTGTTCATCTTGGCATTCATAGTGTTCTTGCATGCATTATGTGTTTGATTCAAAATTTTTATGTTTTGGGTCATAATTGTGTTTTTCTCTCTCATCATTTAAAATTCAAAAAAATCAAAAAAATATATCTTTTCCTTTTTTCTCTCAAAAATTCGAAAATTTAAGTTGACTTAGTCAAAAATTTTTAAAATAAGTTGTTTCTTATAAGTCAAGTCAAATTTTCAAATTTTAAAAATCCTATTTTTTCAAAATCTTTTTCAAAAAAACATATCTTTTCAATTTTATCTTTGTTTTTCAAAAATTTTCAAAAATATTTTTCAAAATTTTTCAAAATCTTTTTTCTTATCTTTACATCATATTTTCAAAAATTACATCAACAATTAATGTTTTGATTCAAAAATTTCAAGTTTGTTACTTTCTTGTTAAGAAAGATTCAAACTTTAAGTTCAAGAATCATATCTTTTGGTTTCTTGTGAATCAAGTCATTAATTGTAATTTTAAAAATCAAATCTTTTTCAAAACTAATTTTAATCATATCTTATCTTTAAAAAAAAAATCTTATCTTTTAAAAATCATATCTTTTTAAAATCATATCTTTTTATAAATCTTATCTTTTCAAAATTTGATTTCAAAATCTTTTTCAAACTAATTTTCAATCATATCTTTTCAAAAATATCTTTTTTATCTTATCTTTTTCAAAATCATATCTTTTTAAAAAATCATATCTTTTATATCATATCTTTTTCAAAAAAATAATTTGATTTTAAAATATCTTTTTCTAACTTCTTATCTTCTTATCTTTTCAAAATTGATTTTTAAATCTTTTTCAACTAACTAACTAACTCTTTGTTTGTTTCTTATCTTTTTTCAAAACAACTTAACTACTTTTCCCTCTCTAATTTTCGAAAATATCTCTCCCTTTTTCAAAATTATTCTTAAATTTAATTTTAATTTTATTTCTTATCTTAATTTTCAAAAATCACTAACTCTTTTTCAAAATTTATTTTTGAAAATCCTCCCCCTCTCATCTTCTTCTACTAACATAAAAGAATCTCTATACTGTGACATAGAGGATTCCTCTTTCTTTTCTTGTTCTCTTCTTTCCTATAAGAGCAGGAACAAGGAAAAAGGCATTCTTGTTGAAGCTGATCCAGAACCTGAAAGGACTCTGAAGAGGAAACTAAGAGAAACTAAATTACAACAATTCAGAGACAACCTTACTGAAACTTTCGAACAAGAAAAAGACATGGCAGCCGAACCTAACAAAATGCAAGGAGGATGCTTGGTGATTATACTACACCTACTTCCATGTTTGATGGAAGAAGCATCTCAATCCCTACCATTATTGACTCAACAAGTCAATATGATATCTCAGAGTCTGAATGGATTGCAAAATGCATCCAACAGTACTAAAGAAGCATCTTCTGAAGAAGAAGCTTATGATCCTGAGAACCCTGCAATGGCAGAGGTAAATTACATGGGTGAAGCCTTTGGCAACACCTATAATCCTTCATGGAGAAATCATCCAAATTTTTCATGGAAGGACCCATAGAAGCAAGGCTTCAATAATAACAATGATGGAAGAAACAGGTTTAGCAATAGCAAACCTTTTCCATCATTATCTCAGTAACAGACAGAGAATTCTGAGCAGAATCCCTCTAGCTTGGCAACATTAGTCTCTGATCTATCTAAGGCCACTCTCAGTTTCATGACTAAAACAAGGTCCTCCATTAAAAACTTGGACGTACAAGTGGGCCAGCTGAGTAAAAGGATCACTGAAACTCCTCCCAGTACTCTCCCAGGCTATACAGAGGAAAACCCAAAAGGAGAGTGCAAGGCCATTGACTCAGTCAACAAGGCCGAACCTGGAGAGGGAGGAGAGGACGTGAATCCCAATGAGGAAGACCTCATGGGATGTCTCCCAACCAAGAAGGAGTCTCCTACTGAGGATCTAATGGAATCTGAAGCTCATATAGAGACCATAGAGATTCCATTAAACTTCCTTCTACCATTCATGAGCTCTGAGAACTATTCTTCCTCTGAAGAGGATGATGATGTAACTGAAGAGCAATATGCTCAATATCTTGGAGCCATCATGAAGCTAAATGCCAAATTATTTGGTAATGAGACTTGGGAAGGTGAACCTCCCTTGCTCACTAAATGCAGTGAATACCTTGGAAGATTCTTCCTTACCACAGCAAGAGCTGTGATTGATGTTGACAGAGGAGAGCTAGTCCTTCAATTGAATGGGGACCACCTTGTGTTTAATGCACAAGGATCTTCCTCTGTAACCATGGAGAGGAAGCATGAAAAGCTTCTCTCAATACAGAGTCAAGCAAAGCCCCCACAATCAAACTCTAAGTTTGGTGTTGGGAGGCCACAACCAAACTCTAAGTTTGGTGTTGAGAAGCCCCCACATTCAAACTCTAAGTTTGGTGTTGGGAGGCCTTCACCTTGCTCTGATCATCTGTGAAGCTCCATGAGAGCTCACTGTCAAGCTATTGACATTAAAGAAGCGCTTGTTGGGAGGCAACCCAATTTTTAATTAATTATATTTTTATTGTTATTTCATGTTTTAATAGGTACATGATCATGTGGAGTCACAAAACAAAAGCAAAAATTAAAAACAGAATCAAAAACAGCTGAAGAAAGAGCACACCCTGGAGGAAGAGCTTACTGACGTTTAAACGCCAGTAAGGAGCATCTGGCTGGCGTTCAATGCCAGAACAGAGCATGGACCTGGCGTTGAACGCCAGAAACAAGCACCATCCTGGTGTTTGAACGCCAGGAATGCACCCTGAGGAAGAAGCTGGCGCTGAACGCCCAGTACAAGCATGGAACTGGCGTTCAACGCCAGAAAGATGCTGCAATTGGGTGCTGAATGCCCAGAACATGCATCACTTCGGCGTTTAAACGCCAGAACAGCATGCAAAGGTATTTTACATGCCTAATTGGTGCAGGGATGTAAATCCTTGACACCTCAGGATCTGTGGACCCCACAGGATCATCTTAGGATCTGTGAACCCCACAGGATCTCCACTTACATCTCTTCCATCTCTTCTTCTTCTTCTTTCCCTCTTCTTTTGCTCGAGGGCGAGCAACATTCTAAGTTTGGTGTGGTAAAAGCTTAGCTTTTTGTTTTTCCATAACCAATAATGGCACCCAAGGCCAGAGAAATCTCAGAAAAAAAGAGAGAGAGAGAGAGAAAAGAAAAGGGAAGGCAAAGCTTCCACCTCCAAGTCATGGGAGATGGAAAGATTCATCTCAAGGGTCTATAGCTCAATGGTAGAACATGTGACTGCACATCAAGAAAGCATGAGGAATTCCCTCATCAAGAAATCCCCTTTTGGGCGGATCATCCCCGTTTGGGAGATCATCTTTGGTCTCAGTTTTATTCATTGTTCATCCTAAGAGGCCATTGATCACGTTTGGGGGTTGGCCATTCGGCCATGCCTGGACCACCATCACTTATGTATTTTCAACGGTAGAGTTTCTGCACACCATAGATTAAGGGTGTGGAGCTCTGTTGTACCTCGAGTTTTTATGCAATTACTACTACTTTTTATTCAGTTCTACTTATTCTTATTCTAAGATACCATTCGTACTTCAACCTGATGCATGTGATGATCTGTGACACTCATCATCATCCATCCCTATGAACGCGTGCCTGACAACCACATCTGTTCTACAAGCGAAAGCTAGAGTGCGTGTCTCTTGGATTCCTGATACACGACGCATGGTTGCTGCTTGCCTGACAACCGAGCCCTCGCCTGACAACCGAGCCATCCATTCCGTGAGATCAGAGTCTTAGTCTCCGTTCTACAAGCAACAAAGGCTAGAATGCGTATCTCTTGGGTCTTTTAACCATCACCTTCGTGGTATAAGCTAGAATCCGGAAAGTCTAAACCTTGTCTGTGGTATTCCGAGTAGGATTCAATGATTGAATGACTGTGACGAGCTTCAAACTCCTGAAGGCTGGGCGTTAGTGACAGACGCAAAAGAATCAATGGATTCTATCCCAACCTGATTGAGAACCGACAGATGATTAGCCGTGCTGTGACAAAGTGCGTAGAACATTTTCACTGAGAGGATGGACGGTAGCCATTGACAACGGTGATCCCCCTTCATACAGCTTGCCATGGAAAGGAGTAAGAAGGATTGGATGAGATCAGTAGGAAAGCAGAGATCCAGAAGGGACAAGCATCTTCATACACTTATCTGAAATTCCCACCATTAATTTACATACGTTTTTCTATCCATTTATTTTATTTATCTTTTAATTATATATCCAATTCATATTTGAAGCAGCCTAACTGAGATCTACAAGATAACCATAGTTGGCTTCATACCAACAATCTCCGTGGGATTCGACCCTTACTCACGTAAGGTATTACTTGGATGACCCAGTGCACTTGCTGGTTAGTTGTGCGAAGTTGTGTCCACACAGAGCAAAGAGCCATAATAATGATTCCATACAATAACAAAGAGTACTACATTGATGTGATCACAATTTCGTGCACTAAGTTTTTGACAAAAACTTGGTGCACGTAATTGTGATCTATTATTTTTCCCATGATGTTGGTGGCTATAATTAAATACACCAAAGAGATCATGTTATGATGAATTGGGATCTCACAATATCGCACAACTAACCAGCAAGTGCACTGGGTCGTCCAAGTAATACCTTACGTGAGTAAGGGTCGAATCCCGCGGAGATTGTTGGTATGAAGCCAACCATGGTCATCTTGTAGATCTCAGTTAGGTTGCCTCAAATATGAATTGGATATATATATTTCTAAAATAAATAATAATAGGATAGAAATACTTATGTAAATTAATGGTGGGAATTTCAGATAAGTGAATGGAGATGCTGCTTCTTCTGTCCTTTGTAGTTGTCCCACTGCCTTTTGTCCAATCCTTCTTACTCCTTTCCATGGCAAGCTGTATGTAGGGGGATCACCATTGTCAATGGCTACCATCCATCCTCTCAGTGAAAATGTTCTACGCACTCTGTCACAGCACGGCTAATCATCTGTCGGTCCTCAATCAGGTTGGAATAGAATCCATTGATTCTTTTGCGTCTGTCACTAACGCCCAGCCTTCAGGAGTTTGAAGCTCGTCACAGTCATTCAATCCTTGAATCCTACTCGGAATACCACAGACAAGGTTTAGACTTTCCGGATTCTCTTGAATGCCGCCATCAATTCTAGCTTATACCATGAGGGTGATGGTTGAAAGACCCAAGAGATATGCATTCTGGCCTTTGTTGCTTATAGAACGGAAACTAAGATTCTGATCTCACGGAATGGATGGCTCGGTTGTCAGGCGAGCAGCAACCATGCGTCGTGCACCAGGAATCCAAGAGACATGCACTTTAGCTTTCGCTTGTAGAACGGAGGTGGTTGTCAGGCACGCGTTCATAGGGATGGATGATGATGAGTGTCACGGATCATCACATCCATCAGATTGAAGTACGAATGGTATCTTAGAATAAGAATAAGTAGAATTGAATAGAAAATAGTAGTAATTGCATAGAAACTCGAGGTACAGCAGAGCTCCACACCCTTAGTCTATGGTGTGCAGAAACTCCACCGTTGAAAATACATAAGTGATGGTGGTCCAGGCATGGCTGAATGGCCAGCCTCCAAACATGATCAATGATCAGTCAAAAAGACCAAAGATAAATCCTCCGACTGACAAGAGATGTAAACTCAATAATAAAAAGTCCTATTTATACTGAACTAGTTACTAGGGTTTAATTCTAAATGCAGAAATCCACTTCTGGGGCCCACTTTGGTGTGTGCTTGGGCTGAGCTTTGAGATTTCACGTGCATGGGCTGTTTCTGGAGTTGAACGTCAGGTTGTAACGTGTTTTGGGCGTTGAACTCCAGTTTGTAACTTGTTTCTGGCGCTGGACGCCAGACTGCAACATGGAACTGGCGTTGAACGCCAGTTTACGTCGTCTATTCTCGTGCAAAGTATGGACTATTATATATTTCTGGAAAGCCCTGGATGTCTACTTTCCAACGCCGTTGAGAGCGTGCCATTTAGAGTTTTGTAGCTCCAGAAAATCCATTTCGAGTGCAGGGAGGTCAGAATCCAACAACATCAGCAGTCCTTATTCAGCCTAAATCAGATTTTTGCTCAGCTCCTTCAATTTCAGCCAGAATTTACCTGAAATCACAGAAAAACACACAAACTCATAGTAAAGTCCAGAAATATGATTTTTACATGAATTCTAATAAAAATATCCCTAAAAGTAGCTAGATTCTACTAAAAACTACTTAAAAACTATGCCAAAAAGCGTATAAATTATCCGCTCATCACCAGCAACTTGGGTTAACTAACCCGGGATTGCCAACCGAAAGTCTACCATCAAGAGCTACTTTGAGACAAAGCATTTAGTAACCCAAAGAGGTGCTGGGCATCAATTTCCAAAAGAACAAACAGAGATGAACAAAACAAGCTAAATGCCTATGATGTGTGTGCGCTAAGGAAAGGCTTGAGCAAGTAAGCCCATAGGGGTGTTTCAACACCTAGCATCTTGAACCAACTGGGGCGGGAATGCTGGCTGAAAGCTTACTCTAAAAAGCTGCCTTACCACATAGCATTAAGCCTCAGCCAAGAAAAAGAACAAGAAAAGGACTAAGGACCAAGCAATAACAAGTCTCATTTTTTTGTGTAATTCAAGTAAAGATCCAAAGGAATGTTGATGTCTCAGCCATAGAATAAAAGTCCCTAAGATACCATGCATGAAAACCCTATTTACCAGTATTCAATGTCTCCCAATAAAAGGCTTATACACTTCTCTGCTTCTAGTAATTTTCCTTATGTTTCACTGCTTGCTTGGAGACAAGCAAGATTTAAGTTTGGTGTTGTGATGACAAGTCATCTTAGGCTAGTTTCACAAGCCTTTTTCATTTGTTTTTACTTGGTTTTCATGCATTCTTAGGCAATAAGTAGGTGTTTGGATGAGAAATTCATGGTTGACTTGATTCACTCAAACATTGCTAATTTTATGCATTTTCATGAGATTTATGCAAGAATTTTGGTAGGCAAAATTGTGATTTAGATGTGAAATTGTTGTTCAAAATTGATCCCTGGTAATGGCGCCAAAAACTGGTGCATAATACCATGGTCCAAACATAACTTCACAACGTCGCGCAACTAACCAGCAAGTGCACTGGGTCGTCCAAGTAATACCTTACGTGAGTAAGGGTCGATCCCACGAAGATTATTGGCTTGAAGCAAGCTATGGTCATCTTGTAGATCTCAGTCAGGCTTATTCAAATTGGTATAATGGTTTTCGAAAATTAGAAAGATAAATAATTAAATAATAAAAGATAGAGATACTTATGTAAATTCATTGGTGGGAATTTCAGATAAGCGTCTGAAGGTGCTGTATGACTCTAGGACGTCTGCTTTCCTACTGCTTTCATCCAATCATTCTTACTCCTTTCCATGGCAAGCTGTATGTAGGGGGATCACCGTTGTCAATGGCTACCGTCCATCCTCTCAGTGAAAATGTTCCAAATGTGCTGTCACCGCACGGCTAATCATTTGTCGGTTCTCGATCATGTTGGAATAGAATCCCTTGATTCTTTTGCGTCTGTCACTACACCCAACACTCGCGAGTTTGACGCTCGTCACAGTCATTCAATCCCTGAATCCTAATCGGAATACCACAGACAAAGTTTAGACTTTCCAGATTCTCAAGAATGCTGCCAATGGATTCTAGCTTATACCACGAAGATTCTGATTAAGGAATCTAAGAGATACTCATTCAATCGAAGGTAGAACGGAGGTGGTTGTCAGGCACGCATTCATAGGTTGAGAATGATGATGAGTGTCACGGATCATCACATCCATCAAGTTGAAGTACAAATGGATATCTTGGAATATGAATAAGCATGAATTGAATAGAAGAACAATAGAACTTTGCATTAATACTTGAGGTACAGCAGAGCTCCACACCTTAATCTATGGTGTGTAGAAACTCCACCGTTGAAAATACATAAGTGATCAAGGTCCAGGAATGGCCGAATGGCCAGCCCCCATGAAAGTCTAAAATCGCATGGTCTAAGACTCCATGGTCCCAGAACTTCGAATACAATAGTAAAAAGTTCTATTTATACTCAACTAGCTACTAGGGTTACAGAGATAAGTAATTAATGCAGAAATCCACTTCCGGGGCCCACTTGGTGTGTGATTGGGCTGAGCTTGAGCTTTACACATGCAGAGGCTTCTCTTGGAGTTAAACGCCAAGTTGTAACGTGTTTCTGGCGTTTAACTCTGGTTTGTGACATGTTTCTGGCGTTTTACTCCAGAATGCAGCATGGAGCTAGCGTTGAACGCCAGTTTGCGTCGTCTAAACTCGAATAAAGTATGGACTATTATATATTGCTGGAAAGCCCTGGATGTCTACTTTCCAACGCAATTAAGATCGCACCATTTGGAGTTCTGTAGCTCCAAAAAATCCATTCCGAGGGCAGGGAGGTCAGAATCCAACAGCATCAGCAGTCCTTTTTCAGCCTGAATCAGATTTTTGCTCAGATCCCTCAATTTCAGCCAGAATTTACCTGAAATCACAGAAAAATACACAAACTCATAGTAAAGTCCAGAAATGTAAATTTTACATAAAAACTAATGAAAACATCCCTAAAAGTAGCTAGATCTTACTAAAAACTACCTAAAAACAATGCCAAAAAGCGTATAAATTATCTGCTTATCACAACACCAAACTTAAATTGTTGCTTGTCCCCAAGCAACTGAAAATCAAATAGGATAAAAAGAAGAGAATATACTATAAATCCCAAAATATCAATGAATATTAGTTCTAATTAGATGAGCGGGACTTGTAGCTTTTTGCTTCTGAACAGTTTTGGCATCTCACTTTATCCTTTGAAGTTTAGAATGATTGGCATCTATAGGAACTCAGAATTCATAGTGTTATTGATTCTCCTAGTTAAGTATGTTGAATCTTGAACACAACTACTTTTATGAGTCTTGGCCGTGGCCCTAAGCACTTTGTTTTCCAGTATTACCACCGGATACATAAATGCCACAGACACATAACTGGGTGAACCTTTTCAGATTGTGACTCAGCTTTGCTAAAGTCCCCAATTAGAGGTGTCCAGAGCTCTTAAGCACACTCTTTTTGCTTTGGATCACGACTTTAACCACTTAGTCTCAAGCCTTTTCACTTGGACCTTCATGACACAAGCACATGGTTAGGGACAACTTAATTTAGCCGCTTAGGCCTGGATTTTATTTCCTTGGGCCCTCCTATCCATTGATGCTCAAAGCCTTGGATCCTTTTTACCCTTGCCTTTTGGTTTTAAGGGCTATTGGCTTTTTGCTCTTGCTTCTTGGTTTAAAGAGCTATTGGCTTTTTCTGCTTGCTTTCTCTTTTTCTTTCTTTTCTTTTTCACATTTTTTTCCGCAAGCTTTTGCTTTTTCACTGCTTTTTCTTGCTTCAAGAATCAATTTTATGATTTTTCAGATTATCAATAACATTTCTCTTGTTCATCTTTTTTCAAGAGCCAACATATTTAACATTCATAAACTTCACTATAAAAAATATGCACTGTTCAATCATTCATTCAGAAAACAAAAAGTATTGTCACCACATCAATATAATTAAACTAAATTCAAAGATAAATTCGAAATTCATGTACTTCTTGTTCTTTTGTTTTTAGAACATTTTTCATTTAAGAGAGGTGAAGGATTCATGGATTTATTCATAGCTTTAAGACATAGACACTAGACACTTAATGATCATGTAGTAGAGGCACAAAACATAGACAAACATGAAGCATAAAATCGAAAAACATAGAAATAAGAACAAGGAAGTTAAGGAATGAGTTCACCTTAGTGAGGGTGGCACCTTCTTCTTGAAGAACCAATGGTATTCTTGAGCTCCTCTATGTCTATCCCTTGCCTTTGTTGCTCCTCCTTCATAGCTCTTTGATCTTCTCTGATCTCATTGAGAATGATGGAGTGCTCTTGGTGTTCCACCCTTAATTGGTTCATGTTATGACTCAATCTTTCTAGAGAAGTGTTGAGTTGTTCCCAATAGTTGTTTGGAGGAAAATGCATCCCTTGAGGCATCTCAGGGATTTCTTGATGATGAGCTTCTTCATGCGTCTGTTGAGATCCATGAATGGGCTCTCTTGTTTGCTCCATCCTTTTCTTAGTGATGGGCTTGTCCTCTTCAATGAGGATGTCTCCTTCTATGACAACTCCAGCTAAGTAGCATAGATGGCAAATGAGATAAGGAAAAGCTAGCCTTGCCAAGGTGGAGGGCTTTTCGGCTACTTTGTAGAGTTCTAGAGAGATGACTTCATGAACTTCTACTTCCTCTCCAATCATGATGCTATGGATCATGATGGCCCGATCCACAGTTACTTCGGATCGGTTGCTAGTAGGAATGATGGAGCGTTGGATGAACTCCAACCATCCTCTAGCCACAGGCTTAAGGTCCAGTCTTCTTAGTTGAACCGGATTGCCTCTTGAGTCTCTTTTCCATTGAGCTCCTTCCACACATATATCCATGAGGACTTGGTCCAACCTTTGATCAAAGTTGACCCTTCTAGTGTAGGGGCGTGTATCTTCTTGCATCATAGGCAAGTTGAACGCCAACCTTACATTTTTCGGACTGAAATCTAAGCATTTCCCCCGAACCATTGTAAGCCAATTCTTTGGGTTTGGGTTCATGCTTTGATCATGGTTCCTAGTGATCCATGCATTGGCATAGAACTCTTGAACCATTAAGATTCCGACTTGTTGAATGGGGTTGGTAAGA
This sequence comes from Arachis ipaensis, assembly GCF_059453495.1. NCBI lineage: Eukaryota > Viridiplantae > Streptophyta > Magnoliopsida > Fabales > Fabaceae > Arachis > Arachis ipaensis. The sequence continues at coordinate 526,198 of NC_142437.1, forward strand.
ACTTCCCAACCTCTTCTTTGGATCTCATGTCGGATCTCCGGATACTCATTTTTCTTGAGCATAAAAAGGACCTCAGAGATCACCTTTTTCTTGGCCACAACTTCATAGAAGTGGTCTTGATGGGCTTTTGAGATGAATCTCTCCATCTCCCATGACTCAGAGGTGGAAGCAAGTGTCTTCCCTTTCCTCTTTCTTGAGGTTTCTCTGGCCTTAGGTGCCATCAATGGTTATGGAAAAACAAAAAGCTATGCTTTTACCACACCAAACTTAGAATGTTGCTCGCCCTCAAGCAAAAGAAGAAAGAATAGAAGAAGAAGAAGAAGATATGGAGGAAAGGGAGAGAGGTGTGTGTTTCGGCCAAGGGGGAGAAGAGAGGGTTGTGTTGTGTGAAAATGAAGAAGGATGGATGGGTTTATATAGTGGAGGGAGAGGGGTAAGGTTCGGCCATTTAGGGTGGGTTTGGGTGGGAAAGAGATTTTGAATTTGAAGGTAGGTGGGGTGTGTGGGGAAGAGTGGGTGGATGTGATTGGTGAAGGGGTAATGGGGAAGAGAGATTGAGGTGATTGGTGAAGGGGAATAGTGTTATTGGAATGTGTGAAGAAGAGAGAGGGTGGGGTAGGTGGGATCCTGTGGGGTCCACAGATCCTTTAGGTGTCAAGGATTTATCATCCCTGCACCAATTAGGCATGTAAATGCCCTTTGTATGCCATCCTGGCGTTTAACGCCAGATTGCAGCATGTTTCTGGCGTTAAACACCACTTCCATGATTGTTTTGGGCATTCAACGCCAGTCTGTAGCATGTTCCTGGCGTTGAACGCTAGTTTGATGCTTGTTTCTGGCGTTAAACGCCAGCCAGATGCTTGTTTCTGGCGTTTAACGCCAGCTTTCCCCAGGGTGTAATCCTGGCGTTTAAACGCCAGATTGCTACTTGTTTTTGGCGTTTAACACCAGATTCATGCTCTGTTCTGGTGTTAAACGCCAGCTAGATGCTCCTTACTGGCGTTTAAATGCCAGAAAGTCCCTCCTCCAGGGTGTGCTGTTTCTTCTTCTATTTTTGATTCTGTTTTTAATTTTTGCTGTTGTTTTGTGACTCCACATGATCATGAACCTAATAAAACATGAAATAACAATAAAAATATAAATAAATAAAAATTGGGTTGCCTCCCAACAAGCGCTTCTTTAATGTCAATAGCTTGACAGTGAGCTCTCATAGAGCTTCACAGATGTTTAGAGCATGATGAAGGCCTCCCAACACCAAATTTAGAGTTTGATTGTGGGGGCTTTGTTTGACTCTGTTTTGAGAGAAGCTTACTGTGCCTCTTTTCCATGTTTACAGAAGGATAACCTTGAGTTTTAAACACAAGGGAGTCCCCATTCAATTGAAGGACTAGTTCACCTCTGTCAACATCAATCACAGCTTTTGATGTGGCTAGGAAGGGTCTTCCAAGGATGATGGATTCATCCTCAACCTTCCCAGTGTCTAAGATTATGAAATCAGCAGGGATGTAAAGGCCTTTAACCTTTATCAACACGTCCTCTACCAATCCATAAGCTTGTTTTCTGGATCTGTCTGCCATCTCTAATGAGATTCTTGTGGCTTGTACCTCAAAGATCCCCCTTTTCTCCATTACAGAGAGTGGCATAATGTTTATACCTGACCCCAGGTCACACAGGGCCTTCTCAAAGGTCATGGTACCTATGGTACAGGATATTAAGAATTTACCAGGATCTTGTTTCTTTTGAGGTAAAGTTTGCTAAACCCATGTATTTAGTTCACTAATGAGCAAGGGAGGTTTATCTTCCCAAGTCTCATTACCAAACAACCTGGCATTCAGCTTCATGATGGCTCCTAGATATTGAGCAATTTGATCTTCAGTGACATCTTCATCCTCTTCAGAGGAAGAATAGTTCTCAGAGCTCATGAATGGCAGAGGGAAGTTTAATGGAATTTCTATGGTCTCTATATGAGCCTCAGATTCCTTTAAATCCTCAATAGGGGACCTTTTAGTGTCCAGAGGACGCCCCCTGAGGTCTTCCTTATTGGGAATCACGTCCTCCTTCTCCCTTGTAGGTTCGGCCATGATGATCATATCAATGGCCTTGCACTCTCCTTTTGGATTTTCTTCTGTATTGCCTGGGAGAGTATTGGGAGGAGTTTCAGTGACCCTTTTACTCAGCTGGCCCACTTGTGCCTCTAAGTTTTTAATGGAGGACCTTGTTTCAGTCATGAAACTGAGAGTGGCCTTAGATAGATCAGAGACTAAGTTTGCCAAGCTAGAGGGATTCTGCTCAGAATTCTCTGTCTGTTGCTGAGATAATGATGGAAAAGGCTTACTGTTGCTGAACCTGTTTCTTCCACCATTATTATTGAAGCCTTGCTTCTGTGGGTCCTTCCATGAAAAATTTGGATGATTTCTCCATGAAGGGTTATAGGTGTTGCCAAAGGCTTCACCCATGTAATTTACCTCTGCCATTGCAGGGTTCTCAGGATCATAAGCTTCTTCTTCAGAAGAGGCTTCTTTAGTACTGTTGGATGCATTTTGCAATCCATTCAGACTCTGAGATATCATATTGACTTGTTGAGTCAATATTCTGTTCTGAGCCAGTATGGCATTTAGAGCATCAATTTCAAGAACTCCCATCTTCTGAGGCGTCCTATTACTCACAGGATTTCTCTCAGAGGTGTACATGAATTGGTTATTTGCAACCATGTCAATGAGTTCTTGAGCTTCTGCAGGCGTTTTCTTTAGGTGAATGGATCCACCTACAGAATGGTCCAGTGACATTTTAGAGAATTCAGATAGACCATCATAGAATATATCCATAATAGTCCATTCTGAAAGCATGTCAGAAGGACACTTTTTGGTCAACTGTTTGTATCTTTCCCAAGCTTCATAGAGAGATTCACCTTCTTTTTGCTTGAAGGTCTGAACATCTATTCTAAGCTTGCTCAACTTTTGAGGAGGAAAGTACTTAGCCAAGAAGGTCGTGACCAACTTATCCCAAGAGTCCAGGCTATCTTTAGGTTGTGAGTCCAACTATGTTCTAGCTCTGTCTCTTACAGCAAAAAGGAAAAGCATAAGCCTGTAGACTTCAGGATCAACTCCATTCGTCTTAACTGTATCACAGATCTGCAAGAACTCAGTTAAAAACTGGTAGGGATCTTCTGATGGAAGTCCATGAAACTTGCAGTTCGGTTGCATTAGAGCAACTAATTGAGGCTTCAGCTCAAAATTGTTTGCTCCAATGGCAGGGATTGAGATGCTTCTGCTATGAAAGTCAGGTTTAGGTGTAGTATAATCACCAAGCATCCTCCTTGCATTGTTATTATTTTCGGCTGCCATCTCCTCCTCTTTTTTAAAAATCTCTGCAAAGTTTTCTCTGAATTGTTGTGTTTTAGCTTCTCTTAACTTTCTCTTCAGAGTTCTTTCAGGTTCAGGATCTGCTTCAACAAGAATGTTCTTGTCCTTGCTCCTGCTCATATGAAAAAGAAGGGAACAAAAATTAATAATACGGATCCTCTTTGTCCAGATATAGAGGTTCCTTTGTGTGAGTAGAAGAGAAGAAGAATAAGAATGAAGAAAGAGAAAAATTCGAACACAGAGGAGAAGAGAGGGTTCGAATTTTAAGATGAAGAGAAGTGTTAGTAAATAAATAAAATAAATAGAAGGAGATGAGAGAGAGAGAAATTCGAAAATAATTTTGAAAAATGGGTTAGTAATTTTCGAAAATTAAAAGTGAAAAAGTGGTTAGATGATTTTGAAAAAGATTTTGAAATTCAATTTTGAAAAGATAGGAAGTTAGAAAATATATTTTGAAATTAGTTTGAGAAAGATATGATATGAAAAAGATATGATTTTGAAAAAGATAAGATAAAAAAAAAAGATATTTTTGAAAAGATATGATTGAAAATTAGTTTGAAAATAATTTTGAAATCAAATTTTGAAAAGATAAGATTTGAAAAGATATTTTTGAAAAGATATGATTTTTAAAAGATATGGTTTTGAAAAGATATGATTGAAATTAGTTTTGAAAAAGATTTGATTTTTAAAATCATAATTAATGGCTTGATTCACAAGAAACCAAAAAGATAGGATTCTAGAATTTAAAGTTTGAATCTTTCTTAACAAGAAAGTAACAAACTTGAAATTTTTGAATCAAATTATTAATTGATGATGTAATTTTCGAAAATATGATAAAAATAAGAAAAAGATTTTGAAAAATTTTGAAAAATATTTTTGAAAATTTTCGAAAAACAAAGATAAAATTAGAAAAGATTTGATTTTGAAAAAGAATTTTTTTGAAAAGATAAGATTTTTTTTTTTGAATTTTTTTGAATTTTTATGATGAGAGAGAAAAACACAAAAATGACTCAATGCATGAAAATTTTAGATCAAAATAATGAATGCATGCAAGAATGCTATGAATGTCAAGATGAACACCAATAACACTTTGAAGATCATGATGAACATCATGAACATATTTTTGAAAAATTTTTAATGCAAAGAAAACATGGAAGACACCAAACTTTGAAATCTTTCATGTTTAGACACTATGAATGCAAGAATGCACATGAAAAACACCATACAACACAAAAACAAGAAAATATGAAGATCAAACAAGAAAGTTCATCAAGAACAACTTGAAGATCATGATGAATGCAATGCATGAATGTAATTTTCGAAAATGCAAGATGAATATGCAATTGACACCAAACTTAAAACATGACACATGACTCAAACAAGAAACACAAAATATTTTTTATTTTTATGATTTTCTAATTTTTTTGTATTTTATTTTTTTTTTTTCGAAAAACATATAGGAAAAAGAAAATAAGAAATTCAAAATTTTTAATAAGAATTCCAGGAATCATGCAATGTTAGCACTAAAGCTTCGGTCCAGGAATTAGACATGGCTTAATAGCCAGCCAAGCTTTCAGTGAAAGCTCCAGTCCAAAACACTAGACATGGCCAATGCCAGCCAAGCTTTAATTGAAACATCCTATACAGTAGCTAATTTGCTGAGAAAGACAAAAAAGCTCTTCTAAGGATGAGTGAAACCTTGGTCCAAAAGAATTAGACATGGCTTTATAGCCAGCCAGGCTTCAACATGCTTCATGAAACACTAGAATTCATTTTTAAGAATTTTGAAGATTTTAGAAAACAGATGAGAAATTTTTGAAAGATTTTTGAAAATTTTTTGAGAATAAAACAAAAATAAAATTACCTAATCTGAGGAACAAGATGAACCGTCAGTTGTTCAAACTCAAATAATCCCCAGCAATGGCGCCAAAAACTTGGTAGGCGAAATTGTGATTTAGATGTGAAATTGTTGTTCGAAATTGATCCCTGGTAATGGCGCCAAAAACTGGTGCATAATACCTTGGTCCAAACATAACTTCACAACTTCGCGCAACTAACCAGCAAGTGCACTGGGTCGTCCAAGTAATACCTTACGTGAGTAAGAGTTGATCCCACGGAGATTATTGGCTTGAAGCAAGCTATGGTCATCTTGTAGATCTCAGTCAGGCTGATTCAAATTGGTATAATGGTTTTCGAAAATTAGAAAGATAAATAATTAAATAATAAAGGATAGAGATACTTATGTAAATTCATTGGTGGGAATTTTAAATAAGCGTCTGAAGGTGCTGTATGACTCTAGGACGTCTGTTTTTCTACTGCTTTCATCCAATCATTCTTACTCCTTTCCATGGCAAGCTGTATGTAGGGGATCACCGTTGTCAATGGCTACCGTCCATCCTCTCAGTGAAAATGTTCCAAATGCACTGTCATCGCACGGCTAATCATCTGTCGGTTCTCGATCATGTTGGAATAGAATTCCTTGATTCTTTTGCGTCTGTCACTACGCCCAACACTCGCGAGTTTGAAGCTCGTCACAGTCATTCAATCCCTGAATCCTACTCGGAATACCACAGACAAGGTTTAGACTTTCTGGATTCTCAAGAATGCTGCCAATGGATTCTAGCTTATACCACGAAGATTCTGATTAAGGAATCCAAGAGATACTCATTCAATCGAAGGTAGAACGGAGGTGGTTGTCAGGCACGCATTCATAGGTTGAGAATGATGATGAGTGTCACGGATCATCACATCCATCAAGTTGAAGTACAAATGGATATCTTGGAATATGAATAAGCATGAATTGAATAGAAGAACAATAGTACTTTGCATTAATACTTGAGGTACAGCAGAGCTCCACACCTTAATCTATGGTGTGTAGAAACTCCACCGTTGAAAATACATAAGTGATCAAGGTCCAGGCATGGCCGAATGGCCAGCCCCCATGAAGGTCTAAAATCGCATGGTCTAAGACTCCATGGTCCCAGAACTTCGAATACAATAGTAAAAAGTTCTATTTATACTCAACTAGCTACTAGGGTTACATAGATAAGTAATTAATGCAGAAATCCACTTCCGGGGCCCACTTGGTGTGTGATTGGGCTGAGCTTGAGCTTTACACGTGCAGAGGCTTCTCTTGGAGTTAAACTCCAAGTTGTAACGTGTTTCTGGCGTTTAACTCTGGTTTGTGACGTGTTTTTGGCGTTTTACTCCAGAATGCAGCATGGAGCTGGCGCTGAACGCCAGTTTGCGTCATCTAAACTCGAATAAAGTATGGACTATTATATATTTCTAGAAAGCCCTATATGTCTACTTTCCAACGCAATTAAGAGCGTGCCATTTGAAGTTCTGTAGCTCCAGAAAATCCATTCCGAGTGCAGGGAGGTCAGAATCCAACAGCATCAGCAGTCCTTTTTCAGCTTGAATCAGATTTTTGCTCAGATCCCTCAATTTCAGTCAGAATTTACCTGAAATCACAGAAAAACACACAAACTTATAGTAAAGTCCAGAAATGTGAATTTTACATAAAAACTAATGAAAACATCCCTAAAAGTAGCTAGATCTTACTAAAAACTACCTAAAAACAATGCCAAAAGCGTATAAATTATCCGCTCATCAAATTGATTGGTATTATGAAAGATGCAAAAATCTTGTGATTATGCCAAGACTTTGATGAGTTTGTTTAGTTGATGATAGGTGAAAGGAAGCATGAAGGAAGGTTGAAAAAGGAGCCTAGAGAAAATGAAGAAGAAGCAATGCTTGGAGAAGGGGCAGAGTAAACCTCTGCATAATATAATGATGCTCACGTTGGAGGGAGCATTGGACATCCAACGTTACCCCCAACGTGATAAAGAAATGAGCTTTCTGGAGATTCTGGAAAATTGCAGCGGCGCGCACGCGCACATGCCGCGAACCCACGGATAAGGATTTTTGGCAAAGTGCGCGGATGCGCACATGGGCGAACGCGTCGGTAGGCGACGTTGGACCCCAAACGCTACCTCCAACGTGAAGGCCAATGTGCACGACTTTGAATCTAGAATTTTGAGTTCGAAAAGGCACAAGGGCGCGCTCGCGCCTATGGCGCGTACGCACAAATTCGATTTTTGGGCATCCGCGCAGACGCGCACATGCCGCGCACGCGTGGATAAGCTTTTTGACCCAAGTGCGCGGACGCGCACTGCACGCGTACGCGTGGATAGCGAGACGTTGGCCCTCCAACGTTGAGCCAAACGTGAATGACAGAACCAGAACCCAATTTTTTCAAAGGGCGTTTGACTCAATGTTTGGATGAAAATGTTGACTCCAATTTCAAAGACCAAAAATGCATAATTGGCACACTCTTCTCCTCAATTTCATTGGGTACCAATCCAATCAATCCTTGCTTCAATTAAGGCCAAGGCCCATGTCCAAGTACACTGAAGATCCAAGAAGAAGCCTATAAATAGAAGAATGTTTGAAGATTCAAGGAGGGTGGCTCTAATAGAGAGCATTAGGGAGGCTGGCTCTGCTAGAGCATTAGGAGTAGGGTAGAATAGAAAGTCCTCTTTGATACACTTTTAATTTTTTGCAATTGTCATTTTCTAATATTGAATTCAGTTTATGCAATCTCAGTTTCTACAATTCTCTGCTACACTTTTCTTTCCTGTAAGTTTACTTTCTGCAACCTTGTGTTTGAAATTATTGAGATCCAAATTTACTTTTCCTGCAAGTTTAATTTTCTGCACTTGATCTGAGTTCTAATTTACTGCTTACATTTAATTTTCAGCACCCAGCCCCCCTTTACATTTCATGCAATTTACCTTTCTCGTCATTTAAGATTTTGCCAATTTACATTCCTTGCTCTTTAAGTTTTCTGCCCATTTACATTCTGCAACTTTAAATTCCTTGTCATTTACATTCGGCTGCTTGAATTTCACTCAAATCACCAATGTTAGCTTGACTAAACTAATCACCCACTAAAGTTGCTTGATCCATCAATCCCTGTGGGATCGACCTCACTCTAAGTGAGTTATTACTACTTGATGCGACCCGGTATATTTGCCGGTTAGATCTATGTGTTTAGAAATTCGTTTTTCCACAAAAAAACACCATTAAGCACAGGACCGTCCAACTTAAGGACGTAAAAGAAAAGTGCTGGGTGGGAGACACCCCACCGCGGTATGATCGTTCTTGTATATACTTTCTTGTTTCTAGCTTAGATACTTGTGAATTCCATGATTTTTGATGATTGTTGAGCTTGTTTTGATATATGTTGATATGATAGGTATAATTGAATTTGTTTGAATGTTGTGATACTCATTAGGATTTTGTCAACCTTGGCAATCTTTGTTGTATTGGTTGTGTTGAGAAAATACTTCATCTTGAGTGTTGTATGATTTTGTGAGTGTTTTCTCAACCTATCTAGTTGATTGTATGCCAAGAGTATGTTGAATTACATTTTCTTTTTCCTGTGTTGTTAAAAAAAATAAAAAACAAAAAAAGAAGGGGGAAATTGGGCATCCGCGCGCCGTGCGCGCTCGCGCCGGTGGTGCATTTATACTCTGGTATAAAAAACCAAAGAGTTGTGCCTCTTTTGTGCCCACTTCGTGTCAGGCGGCCCACGCGCAAGCGTACATGGCGCCTGCGCGCAACCCTGCTGTCTCGCTATCGACGTGCAAGCGCACCGTGCGCGCGCGTCATGTGTGTATTCTGAGCTCTCTGGTACAAAAATCAGAGAGTTGTGCCAAAGTCGTGCCTGCTCTGTGCCCGCGACCTGACGCGCAAGTGCACCTGGCGCGTCCACGTCGGTCGCCACCCTCTTCATACGCGTGAACACGCACTGTACGCGTCTACGTCGCTTATGCCGCACGACAACTCTGGCACAACAACCAGAGAGTTAGGCCTACTCTGGGCCTACCCCGTGCCAATCTTCGCGCGTATGCGCAAGGGACGCGCATGTGTCCCTTGCCCAACCCTTATCGGTGTTATAGCGCTATATGTGCGCGCGCGCCGGCCGCGCAGCCCAGCTTTAAACTGTGCGCCCCTGCTTCGTCCCTCCTCTCATCTCTTTTCTAATTCTCTCTTCTTCCACTACTTACTCTTTTCTCTTCTTCCATACTTCACTTACATTGTCTCCGGTCACCTACCGGCAACCACCACCACCTCTGGTGGCCCTACATTTCTCTTCCCCTCTTTTCCTTTTGCAAGAACCCCATCTTTCCTCTCTCTCCCTCTCAAGGTTTTGCTTCTTCTACTCTCATCTCTTACTTTCTTTTCACATTTTCTTCTTTTAGTTGCATGCTTCTTTTAGTACCTTCTTATTTCTCTCTTACTTTTATTTGCTTGTTGCTTGTTCATTTGATTTTTCCTTTCTTATTTCTCCATGGATGATGAACTTGAACTTTAATTTGCTTGAGTAGATCTTGTTGTTGTCATTTGATGACTTTGTAAGTAAGTGATCTTGTGTTGATGATTGATGTTTCATTTTGAGGCTTTAATTGAGTGAGTTTCTTATATTTGCTCATTACTTGTTAGTTGCACGCCAAGTGTTCGAGGAAATGCACACATGCCATTTTGGTTTGTTTTGGTCTTGTACCCGCAGTTTAGTGCTTCTTCCTCATTCACTTGCCATCTTTCAAGCATATTGAGCCATTCTACTTTATGCTCACCAATTGAATGCTCACTTTACATGACTTGTTCTTTCTTTTGGATACTTGAGTGCACTCTTCTCATGCCACATTGCATGCATTATTCACTCTTGCATCCCATGCTAAGTGTTGTGACCTATGCTTCTTTAGTTGTTCTTGATCACATGTGCAGCTGTCGCGTCTTCAAGATCCACAATTTACTCTGGGCACTACTTCTCACTTGCATGATGTTTTCCATGAGATGATTATTTGGGTTTAATATTTTCCATTCTCTTTCCTTTTTCAGGATGGCCACCAAAAAAGGCAAGGAGAAGGAACCAAGGAAACTGGCCACAAAAAGGGAGCCCCAAAAGTCATCCTCCAAGGAGCATCCTACACTAGGAGCCAAACCTCTTTCTAAGAAAGCGAAGGCATCCGCTCCTATTGATGAAAAAGAGAAGAGCAATCTGGCAAGGGACTCTTCAAGGTTCCCCAACTGCTTCTGTGAACTTGTGTTCCCCGCCATGGTTGATCGGAACTATCATGCTGAGCATATACTCACCCCTCCGGACAAGATTGCCCATTGTATCATACCCCGCATCGAGTGGCGAGGATGGGAGTTTCTTCTGAGAAAACCACAAGAGGTCAATCTCTCGTAGGTGGTAGAGTTTTATACCAACTACTACCTCCCCTCTCTTCAGTCAATATACGTGCGCCGAAAGTAAGTCCCGGTTTCAGAAGAGGCTATTCAGCAAGTGCTTAATGTCCTACCGGTACCAAGGGAAATGGATGGATACCAAGAGGTCTTACGTCAGCGGAGTGCGTTTGGGTTTGATTGGGACTCGATTCTTGGAGTCATCGCTGAGCCAGAGACATTTTGGACCCAAGGATGACTCCGGATGCGACCCACGTGCATCGATGCACGTTACCTTACTGTGGAAGCTAGAGCTTGGGCCCAGATCCTCTCCCACTATGTGCTACCTAGCACCCATAAGTCGTCCTTCATGGCAAATCTTGCCTTGCTTGTTTGGTGTGTTCTCACAGAGAGACCGGTGAACATTCTACTTCTTGTCCAGCAAGCAATGAGTCAAGTCCATGCTCGGGGTAATTTGCCATTTCCAGCATTGGTATCTACTTTAGTCGCTGCAGCGGGTGTTCTTTGGGAAACCATGGACACGAAGGCTATAATTCCGGCCAAGGGCGATGTAGTCCCGAGTGGGAGATACTTACAGCTTCCCTTGACAACCCCAAGCCTTGACATTACCCCGCAACCTATTTTTCCTTCCACATCATCATCACTACCACCACAAAGATCCACCCATCAACGAATTGAAGATCTCCACCGGAAGATTGATAGATATGAGCGGCGCAAGCAACGCCGCTATACTTACATCAAGAAGCTTCCGCGTTGTGTTACCCCCAAACTGAAGGAACCCGAAATATTCACATCCACTTCAAACCCAACTGACGGGAGCTCCGATGAAGAGAATAGTGCTAGTTCCGGTCCCGACCGTCCTTTGCACATTGCTAGTAGCACGGAGGACCGTGCTATATTCTAAGTGTGGGGAGGTCGTTCGACCGATCTCCATGGGTAACCATCTCTTCCTCACCCATGGATGTTCTTGATTAGTCAGTAGATTGCATGTTAGTTAACTTTTGCTTGTGAATACTCGTTGCATGATAGTTAGTTTACACTTGGTCAAAGTAATAACTTCCTTTTCTGAGAAAATGTGTTTTTATGGCACCCTACCAATTAATTGAAAAAAAAATTGTTTTGTGACAAACTTGCTAGAAGAATGTACTTTGGAACATGATTGTTGAGTTAAGAACACAAGCTTGTGGGACTTGAGCCTAATAGCATGGTCACATCTTATGACTACTTATTTTCTTTCTTGTGTGCGAACGTTCTCTTTCCATGAGTGTAATCCTTGCTTTGTCTGACTCTATATGTCTTTTATTTGGTGTATGAATGCATTTACATGATTGAGGCCATCATTTCAATAGTCACTTCCCCAAAATAGCCTTAACCCTTATCTACCGTTGCTAACCAACTTTGAGCCCATAATAATCCCTTTTGTTCTTAATTTTAGCACATCAACACCCCTAAGCGGAAAACAATGAATGTCCCTGGATTTAGATCCTTGATTAGCTTAGGTGAGTGAGGGTGTGTGTTATTCAATTGGGAGGGAATACCTGGGAACTTGGGTAGATGTAAAGGTAGGTTTTTGTAATTGTAATGAAAAAAATGTTGGGAGGTAAGAACATACTTATGTATTGAATGATTTCGCATGCATTGGCACTCTTGTACATAAAATCCCCAAAAAGAAGGGGACAAGCAAAGAGAAACAAAAAGAAAGAAAAGGAAGAATGTAAAAAAAAAAGAATAAAAAGAAAACAGAAAAACAAAAGAGACAAAAACATAGAAAAAGAAACAATGAAAAGGGGACAAATTACCCCAAGGCAAAGTCAATGATCACCAATGCATGCAGATGAAGAACTAAAGAGAAATACATGAGCATGAGGAAAAATGGATAATTGGGTAGCTAGGTTATGTATTAGAATTGCATAGGTTATTTTATGTGTTAGGTGAGGATCTAAGCTAATCAAAGATAAAAATCTTAAGCTCACTTGGCCATACATGCATCCTTACCCTCACCCTAGCCCCATTACAACCGAAAATAAGACCTCATGATAAATGTATGCATGCATTAAAATAATTGTTGATTGTTAGATGAAGGACAAATCTTGGAGAGCATGATTAGAAGGGAATTGAGTGGCGAACCCTATACACTTGAGCGAATAGAGCGGATACACTTCCGGTGAGGGTTCGATACTCAACTTCTTGTTCCCGGCTTTCACAAGCGTACATCTTGCAAGTTATGTTCACCGCATTGTGATACTTTGAATTGGTAGGATTCTTGGACTATCATGTCACCTTAACCCTATGTATTCCTATATATTCTTGGAGGATAGATTCACTATTGACCAAGTAGATAGATGCATTTGCATTAGTTGCATTCCACAACTCTCTTTTCCCTATATCCTTTGGTCTTCTTATCTTTAGCATGAGGACATGCATGGTTTAAGTGTGGGGAGGTTTGATAAACCCTAATTTTGTGGTTTATCTTGTGCTGATTTGAGGGGATTTTGTCAATATTTTTCGCACTTATCCACTTGAATTGCTTGGTTTTGTATCTCCATCCGTGTTTGACCTTGTGATGGTAAACATGCTTATTTGAGCCGGATTTGCTATATTTTGATCTCTTCTATTACCACTCGATGTCGTGACATGTTTGTTCAGTGATTTTAGAGTTTTCAGGGCAGGATTGGTCTAGAAGAGGAGAAGGAAGCATGCACAAGTGAAGAAACATGGAGCTTTGGAGCCTTGGAGTTCAGTCATCGACGCGCATGCGCACCTGGCGCGTACGCGTGGATGCGTACTATTGTGGCCACTCGCGTATAGCTGACGCTCCTGTGCACATTGGAAGAATCGTCATCGGCGCACACGCGTACCGTGCGCGTACGTGTGGATTCAGGAGCTCATCGGCGCGCGCGCGCGCCTGGCGCGCACGCGTCGCGACCAGCACGTGACCTCATTAATGAAATCGTGGCTGGCGATTTCTGAGGCCTGGAGGGGCCCAATTGAAGGCTAGCTCTGCATGGAAATGACCCAGGGATTGTAGGAGCAAGGGGGGATCACACATTAGACACTTAGACACATTTTGAGTTTTTGGGTAGTTTTTGTTCATCTAGAGAGGGAACCCTTCTTCCTCCCTAGATCTAGCTTGATTTTGATCTCCCATTGTGAAATGACTGGATCGGATCTTGTTGTTTGATACTCTTATTTACTCAATTTGAATCCTCTAGTGTTATTTTGTTTAGATCTTATCTTGATTGTGTTGTCTTGTTGCTTTTCAATTTTCTACCCCAATTCATGAACATTGTGGGTGTTGATTTCTATGAACATGTTGATGCTTCTTGTGATTGCTAGTGTTAATTGTGTAGTTTCTATAGATGATTGTTAGTGGGTCCTCATAATTCTCAATTTAATTGTAATTTGAACATGTCTCTAGTTAGTGCATTCTATGTGTTTGATGAAATGTTTGCTTTAATTATGGAGTAGTTTCTTTTACTCTTGGTCTAAGTTATGAGAATTGGGTGATCTTGAGTCATTGGGTCTCATTGGATTGTTGATTGGAGAATCCTTAGTGACCAAATTGACACCCATTAACACCAACCCACTACTAATTAGTAGATTGGTTGGGACTTATGGGTTAAAATTGGTCAAACCACTTGACGTACCTCAACCCTAGGAGTAAATGTTACGTACTTAAGGTTCTTTGAGGTAGACTTAGTGAGTTTGGTTCATCACAATTGGCTAATTATAGTTGAAGACAAGGATAGAGACCCCAATTCCCATGCTTAGTCAAGAGTACCTTAGATTCATATTTGAAAAACCAAAATTCTTAGTTACTAGTTCTTGATTTAGTTAATTGCTTAAATTTAGAGTTTCTTGCATTTTAAGATTTTTTGCATGACAAGCTTGGTAGTTAATTTTCATCACCATGATTCTCAACCCCGTATTTCTGATCAATGCTAAAGCACATGCTTGCCCATTCTTCGTGAGACGACCCGGAGTCTAAATACTCCGGTTACATTCTTATTTGGGGTTAGCACTTGTGACAACCACCCTTTCTTAATTTGGGATTGAGGATTGATTATCGGTTGGGCTATACTAACAACGGAAGTATTTTGTGGAATTCCGAACCGGTATACCTTCCATCAACTCTACCAAACCCTGCTCATGGAACATAGCAAAGTTAAGTTTGACTCATTTAATAAATGAGCTCAAACTTTTAGCTCAAGCTCAGTAGCTCACCAGCTTAAGAGCTTAACTTATAAAGTAACTAACAAATTGAGCTAAAAATAGCTCACATGCTATTAGGAACAAGGTAAACTACCGAAACTGCACCAAAAAACTCATATCGCTATGAAAAATAACCAAATAAGATTTTTATGAATGACAAAGAAGTCTCAAGATTTAAAAACGTGACAAAATTAACAAAAATATCATATTTTTTTACATAAATGATAAAGGAATTTTGTATTTAGCAAACAACTTGTGCATTTTATTTTAAATTCAATCATTCACAAAAAACATTGAAAAAATTCCTTGACAAATCACCAAATTTTATAAATAGCTTAGATTTTAAGTTTTACGGGAGCTTTCCTTTTCTTTTTAGAATTTCTTATTTTGACTTTGGCAGAGAGTTAGTTTTGAGTTTTAGTTTTCATTGCTATAGAGTTTTAGAGTTTCCGGGAAGAAGAATTGAATTCTCTTCCTCTAGGTTTTCTTGTTTTCATTTTCTACATACTTGTTTGAGTCTTGGGTTGGAGAATTGAGGAAGTTCTGTCTCAATCTCACCTTGAGATTTCTTCTTTTGCTTTATTACACATTTGAGAGCTTGGAATTTAAATTTGCTTCTTCTACTGCTTTAATCTTTAATTCCTCTTTAATTGTTTTCTAAGATTTGGATCTAGGAAGGTATTGAGATCTAGAATTGGTTACCTAGTCTCTTGAGTCCTGAGATCTGGAGTTTTCATTTTAAATTTCCCTGTTGAATTGCTTTTCCAAGTTCTTTTACATTTCCCGTTGAGATCCGGTTCATTTGAATTCATCATTTACTCTTTTGTTTGTTGAGATTTATTTTCCTTTGTTTAATTTCTGCAAACCCAATTCCCAATCCCTTTTATAATTCAAGCAATTTGCATTTCTTGCATTTTAAGTTTCAGTCATTTATAATTCTTGCAATCTAAGTTTCTACAATTTATATTTCTTGCACTTTAAGATTCAGCTCTCTTTTCCTTTTGTTCTTTTTAATTTCCTGCGATTCACCCATTCCCCTTTACATTTCATGCAATTTAATTTCTGTTGGATACAAATCACTCAAATCAACTTCTATTTGCTTGACTAAATCAACCACTAAGCTGAAATTGCTCAATCCTTCAATCCCTGTGGGATCGACCTCACTCCCGTGAGTTTTATTACTTGATGCGACCCGGTGCACTTGCCGGTGAGTTTTGTGTCGGACCGTTTTCCGCACATCATTCATCACCAAGAAATCCTGTTCTCCCTACCAACAAAGAAGTAAACTAACAGGTATCAACTACAATCTATGCCAAAATGTATAAGAACTATAATATCTATAGTAAAATCGTTCAAAATTGAAGGAACTCAAACATTTTAAGGGGCACAGAACAATAGTATGTTTCGTAACATACATTTCCATTTTTTTAAATTCAATTTAGCAAACTTTAATTCAGATATGAAATGAGTTAAATCGAAAGAGAAAACTAAACACTACCAGTATTGCTAGAGTATTCAAAACCACCAAACTAAGGAACCGAAAAAGGACATTCCGAAGGAAAAGCAATCGAAAGCCTCTAGAACAGAGAAGCGTGCAAATCTCTTCCTACACCACCACAAGTCGTGGACATTCTGCTCCCTCTCTCTTTCCACTTCACATCAAATTTTCCATTCCCTTCATCTTTCACAATTAAGGGATTCGGTAAGGTTTCTTCGAAGACCTGCAGCATTGGCTTCCGGAGCTGTTCCTCACTGAAACACGACTGAACTAAACGAAGTTCCATCAACAATCGCTCAATCTCAACATCACAAACCACCTTAATTGCACTGATTTGATGCTCCACTTCCACAAACACACAGGTAGAGTTTTAATAAAAATAAATAAATAGTGAAAACTTTATGCTGATCAAGAAATTTGTTATTTGATTTTGCTGTACCTTCGATTTCAAGCTCTTTGAATTGAGGTTACTGTGTTTGGGTTTTAAGTTCCTTCAATTGAATTGATTGTTTGACCATTTTCTTCGCTCTACGCCTTGGAAATTTTACCTTTAATATACTAAAACTAATATAGTAAGAAAAAAGGGATACAAATCTACAATTATAGTTATCAAAATTGAATCGGCAATCCACCCGGTCATATGACCAGGTCACTGGTTCAACCGATGGGTCACTAATTCACCCGGTTGACCCGGTCATAATTTAAAAATATAAAATTATATAAATGAAATTAAAATTACATATTAAACCTTAAAATGCAAGTCTTTACAAACATAATAATAATAATAATAATAATAATAATAATAATAATAATAATAATAATAATAATAATAATAATAATAATAATAATAATAATCAAATGTTAATTTTTAGACAACTAATGATGTAAAAAGAGATAATAAACTAGTTTCTAGTACAAAATACTTTCTTTATTTAAATAAACAAGAGTAAGCAAAAGATAACATAATCGATAATCAAGTCCAAGTGATCTTAAAATCGACATCTATATCTTCATAGAACAAATTTGGAGCTTGATCAACATTTTTCTCACTTTGATTTGCATCTATATCTTCCATAAGAAACACTGCATTATGATGTTATGCAGAACATCTGAAACAGAGAAAGAAGAGTTTGAAGAGAAAGGTACAAGAAACTAGTGAACTGAATTAACTTCATCTTATTATTCCATCAATGAATCAATTCTACACACCTCTTAGAGGGATGCAAGAGCTTTATTTATAACAGAGTTGAAAAAGAGAAAAAGATCAGACATCAGAATAACAAACCCTAACTAACTGTACCAAACTAATTTTGTTATTGACTAACTCTCTTATTTCTTATCCCTTAACATACATCAACAAAAGATTTAGCATTTTTTAAGCAACACAACAAGAAGGTTCAGTAACAAATTCAAATCAAGTCAGTTATCCAGTAACAAATTCTACTTCTAGCAACAACCACATTTATGATAGGTTCAGCATCAAATTCAACTTAACAACAAATTCTACTTCTAGAGTTCTAGCAACAAATTCAGCTATGATAACTATGATAACTTTCAGGCAGCAACAAAAACATAAACTATGATATAACAAATTTCAGCAACACATTCAACTTTCAGCAACAAATTATTTTGGCAACAAAATCAAAGTGCAGTAATGCAGCAACAGAATTGAAACAGAAAGAACAGGGGGAACTCACCAAATCGGGTTGCACGAAGGAATCTCACGGCGAAGGAGAAGCTGATGGCAAGGAAGAAGCTGACGGCAAGGCTCAAAGCAAGAAGACGACAACGAAGACCAGCCCACCGGGATCTGTTGCCTCTGTTACCGGCAATGAAGAGCATGGGGAAGGGAGAGATTGAGACCAGGTGTGAGATAGAGACCGTGAGAAGCAAGAAGATGACCACCACCACCACCCGAGGGACCAAATGCGGTTCCATTTGCTTCTGCCGCCAGTGAAGCGAGTGCAGGGGCATGGGACCGTGACGATGACCAAGGTGAGTGGACGAGGTGAGAGACTGAGAGAGCGACGAGGTGAGGCCGTGAGAGACTGAGAGTGATGACTGTCGAGGTGAGGGGAGAGATGAGAGAGGGACTATTGAGTACTGAGTTCTGACTGCCGAGCTAGAGACGGAGAGAGCACAGAGATTCAAGAGTCTTAGATTTGGCATTTGGGCATAGAGTTTCATCGAAAGGGGAAGGGGAGGAGGGGGTTATGAAACGACGCCGTTTCAGGTATTAAGAAGAAAAAAAAATGACCTGGACCGGGTTAAATTAATCAACTAGGTCATCGGGTTTCACGAAAACCCGTCGGGTCGAACCAGGTCTGTTGCACAATCGGTTCAATGAGTGGCTTGATCTAGTTAGGTGACCGGGTGATCGGATTTTCGGTCGAATCGGCCGAGTCGAGCTGGGTTTGATAACTATGTCTACAATAGACTATAAATAAAGACACAAATATCCTACATAATATAATTTGCAACATTCATATACAGGTCTCCAACATTTATTAAAAGTTTTCACCTATCGTCATTTTAATCTACATTATTATTTAATAGACAAAAAATTACAGTAGATGGATAGCTTTTTGTCATCTCCCAAAGCAATCACTCAATATTTTCTCAGAACATTCTTTATTATTTTTTCTCCATCTTTTGTTATATGTCCATTCCCTTTGTAGCATTTAGTAACATGATACATATATAGAGATATCTTTTAGTCATCACAATATATTTTTAGATGTCCTTTATATCAATGTATATCTCAACTTTCTTTCTTCCTTCTTTCTTTCTCTTTTTATTTCTTTCTCTTTTTTTGCTTAACTCATTTTCTTTCTTGACATCTTTTGATTGTAAACTATTAATTTTTTTTTAATCCAAAATGGGATGAAAGTGATCCCAGAGATTGTGTTTCTTCAACTTCCAACTTTTTCAATGAATAATAATATTCTATGTGATCTGATATATTTTTATTAACAAATTAACATAGACAATAATAAAAGACAGGAATATGGTTAGTTTAACAAGCAGTCATCAATTGTATAGCCATAAAAGAGTCTCATTACATGAATAAAAGACAAATTGAGAATTGTAAACAATCATAAGCAAGACACTTATTACATTGTATTTAATGAAGATGGATTAGTGAACCTAAATGGTAAGCAAAACCGAAGCAAACTAAGGCCTTCATTCTTCCATTTGTCTTTAATTAAATTCAAATGACAAGCAAATTAAGGCCCCAGAATGTTAACTAGTTCATTCTTTTATAAAGCAGCAAGGTTTAATCATACACAAGCAAATTAAGCTTCTATTTGGGAAGAACACATCACAAATATTAAAAAAACTCTCACTGAATTGAATAAAGTTTAATCGCACTGTATTTTCATCTCATAACGAGGCAACCCAGAACTAGTCTAATAAAAAAGATAGATGAACAAAGAAATTTAAAAATTGAACTAATCCATATTCTTAACTGATCAAGTCATCAATATTCAATAATCAATTAATCAAAAATCAAGAGATGCACAGAAAAGTAGAAGAAGAAACACGTCATCAATGTCTATTCCATTAAGCAAATTCTAGTGCCAAAGTTCTATCATTCCAGAAAATGACACAAAACAATCATACAAAATTCAATAGTTTAAAAATAAATAAATTCAATTCACAGAGGAAGAGAAAAAATATTTAGATAAAATAAAACAAGAGACATAAATTTAGGTTCCAAAATGAGAAATGATAAAAATAGAAGATGAAGAAGGAGAACACATACCCAATTTTTGAAGGAAGGAGACGTTCGTTGTAGTGCTGGCAGCATAGTTTGCAGGCAGCGACGGAGGCTGCTAGTGGATAAAACAGCGGCAGTGTGCGTAGAGAAAGCAAAAGGTTAGAGAGAGAGTACAGAGTAGAGAGCACAACAGCAGCAGAGAGAGGAGAGGAGAGCAGATCGGCATCGAGCTCAAAGGTTGCAGCGTCAACAGTAACAACAACGGTGTACAATGAAGAAATTGGAGGGATGCTGGAGAAAGAAGTGGCTGCCGTTCTGGTTTATGACAGAGTGAGAGACTCAGGGACTGTGGAAGAAGAAGATTGGGAATTTGAAAGTAGTGGGTATTGTTGGATAAGCAAAGAGAAAATGGGATGTCTAGTTGTTGGGGTATTTTTTGGGGGGGTTTGTCACTCATGTATTAATTTGAAATTTTTAGATTTTTTATTTTTGTTAATAGTTTATTAGTTTAACAATATTTCTTTATATTTAAAGATAAAACTAAAATTATGATTAAAAATCAAATATTTAAAATTTAAACAATAAAATTTGAGACTAAATTGGAATAATTTAAAATAGCTTAAATATTTTAATAATAAACTATGTCAAAATATGACAAATTAGAGGAGGAGAGATTAAGTGTGACTAACTTACATCCTATATATGTATATTTTATAAAAATATGTTATAGGTGGGTATTAAACCAAGGATCTCTCACTTAGTGCAAAACTCTAGAAATACCCTAGAAAATCCTAAAAAATCCTAAAAAAATCTTAAAAAATCCTAAAAACCCTAAAAAATTATGAAAAATCCTAGAAAACCCTACATAACCCTAAAAAACTTTAGAAAAATACTAGAAAACCCTAGAAAAACCCTAGAAAACAATAGAAAAACCCTAGAAAAATCTAGAAAATCCTAGAAAACCCCTTAAAAATTCTAAAAACCATAAAAAACCCTAGAAAATCCTAAAATCCTAGAAAACACTAGAAAACTTTAGAAAACTCTAGAAAACCCTAGATAAACCAAGAAAACCTTCGAAAATTCTAAAAAACACTAAAAAACCCTAGAAAACCCTAAGAAAATTCTAAAAACCCATAAAAAATTCTAAAAATCCTAGAAAATCCTAGAAAACTCTAAAAAATTCTAAGTACCCTAACAAACCCTAGAAAACCTTAGAAAACCCTAGAAAATCCAAGAAAAATCCTAAAAACCCTAGAAAACCCTAGATAATCCTAGAAAACTCTAGAAAAATCCTAGAAAATCCTAGAAAACCCTAAAAAGTCCTAGAAAAATCCTACAAAACCCTAGAAAACTCTAGATAACTGATGAGCGGATATTTTATACGCTTTTTGGGGGTAATTTCATGTAGTTTTTAATATGTTTTAGTTAGTTTTTAGTATATTTTTATTATTTTTTAGGCAAAATTCATATTTCTGGACTTTACTATGAGTTTGTGTGCTTTTCTGTGATTTAAGGTATTTTCTAGCTGAAATTGAGAGATCTGAGCAAAAATCTGATTCAGGCTGAAAAAGGACTGCTGATGCTGTTGGATTCTGACCTCCCTGCACTCGAAATAGATTTTTTGGAGCTACAGACATCCAATTGACGCACTTCTAATTGCTTTGGAAAGTAGACATCCAGGGCTTTCCAGCAATATATAATAGCCCATACTTTGCTCAAGGATAGACAACGTAAACCGGCGTTGAACGCCAGTTCCATGTTGTAGTTTGGAGTTCAACGCCAGAAACAAGTTACAAGGTGGAGTTGAACGCCCAAAACAAGTTATAACCTGGAGTTCAACTCCAGAAACAGCCCAAGGACGTGGATAGCTCAAAGCTCAGCCCCAGTACACACCAAGTGGGCCCCAGAAGTGGATTTTTGCACTATCTAACTTAGTTTACTCATTCTCTGTAAACCTAGGTTACTAGCTTAGTATTTAAACAACTTTTAGAGGCTTATTCCGCACCTCATGACATTTTATATCTGAACTTTGTGTTTTTCAGCAGCATGAGTCTCTAAACCCCATTGTTGGGGGTGAGGAGCTCTGCAACGTCTCGATGAATTAATGCAATTATTTCTGTTTTCCATTCAAACACGCTTGTTCCTATCCAAGATATTCATTCGCGCCTCATTGTGAAGGAGGTGATGATCCGTGACACTCATCACCTTCCTCAATTCACGAACGTATGCCTGACAAACACCTCCGTTCTACATCAGATTGAATGAGTATCTCTTAGATTCCTTAATTAGAATCTTCGTGGTATAAGCTAGAATTGATGGCGGCATTCATGAGAATCCGGAAAGTCTAAACCTTGTCCGTGGTATTCCGAGTAGGATTCTGGGATTGGATGGCTGTGATGAGCTTCAAACTCGCGAGTGTTGGGCGTGTGACAGACGCAAAAGAATCAACGGATTCTATTCCGACATGATCGAGAACCGACAAATGATTAGCCGTGCTATGACAGAGCATTTGGACCGTTTTCACTGAGAGGATGGGAAGTAGCCATTGACAAAGGTGACGCCCTACATACAGCTTGCCATGGAAAGAGCCCAGCGTGTGTGAAGAGAAAAGCTGAAATAAAGCAGTGGTTCAGAAGACAAAGCATCTCCAAAACTCCAACATATTCTCCATTACTGCAAAACAAGTATTATTTAATTCATGTTTTTTATTTACTGCCAATTAAAATCAAGATTTCTTATTATCTGATATTATATCCTGACTAAGAGTTACAAGGTAACCATAGATTGCTTCAAACCAACAATCTCCGTGGGATTCGACCCTTACTCACGTAAGGTATTACTTGGACGACCCAGTGCACTTGCTAGTAGTTATGCGAAGTTGTGAATAAAAAATAGTAATATTGACATTGACATTGAGATCACAATTTCGTGCACCAAGTTTTTGGCGCCGTTGCCGGGGATTGTTTGAGTTTGAACAACTAACGGTTTATTTTGTTGCTTAGATTAGGAAAAATTTATCTTTTTGGTTTAGAGTCTTTTATTTTTTTTAAAAATATTTTCAAAATTTTTTTTTTATTTTTAATTATCATATTTTTAAAAATCTTTTCAAAAACTAATTTTATAGCTCAGTTGGCTAGAGCGTTGTGGCTACGTTCTTGATAATTGGGTATTATTTTTTTAAAACTTTTTCAAAAATAATTTTTCTTTGATTAAATCTAGTGTCAATTTTTAAGTTTGGTGTTCTCTTGTTAATTTTTCTTAGTTTTCGAAAATTTTATTGTGATTTTCTAAAAATTTTAAGTTTGGTGTTCTATCTTTACATTCTTATTGTTCTTATAAGTCTTCAAGGTGTTATTGAGTCTTCCTTGTGTTTTGATCTTAAAATTTTTAAGTTTGGTGTTCCTTGGTGTTTTCCCTCCAAAATTTTCGAAAATAAGAAGCATTAGATCTAAAAATTTTAAGTTGTGTGTCTTTTGTGTGTTTTTCTCTTTCATCATAAAATTCAAAAATAAAAAATATCTTTTCTAACTATTTTTTAGCATAAATTTCAAAATTTTTCAAAAAAATTCAGATTTCAAATTTTAAATTTTATCTTATCATATCTTAGTTGTCAAGTTTTTAAAAATCATATCTTTTTCAAATATTTTCTATTAATTGTTTTCTTACAAGTGTCTTCAATTTTAAGACATATCTTTTTTTCAAAAACCACTTTCTCTCTCTCTCTCTTCATTTTTTTCGAAAATCCTAACTTTTTTATATATATTTTATTTTATTCTATTTATTTATTTCGGTTTTCAAAAATTAAATAAATAAATAAATATAAAATAAAATAAAAATTTTTATCTACATCATCTCCCTTTCTCCATCATGGACATAAGTGGAAATGAACAGTCCAGAAGGACTCTGGGGTCATATGCTAACCCCACTACTGCTTCATATGGGAATAGCATCTGTATACCCTCCATTGGAGTCAGTAGCTTTGAGTTGAATCCTCAACTCATTATCATGGTGCAGCAAAGTTGCCAGTATTCCGGTCTTCCACAGGAAGAACCTACAGAGTTTTTGGCACAGTTTTTACAACTTGCTGACACAGTACATGATAAGGAAGTAGATCAGGATGTCTACAGATTATTACTGTTTCCATTTGCTGTAAAAGACCAAGCTAAGAGGTGGTTAAATAACCAACCTAAAGCTAGCATAAAGACATGGAAACAGCTGTCAGAAAAATTTCTGAATCACTTCTTCCCTCCTAAGAGGATGACACAGCTAAGGCTGGACATCCAAGGCTTCAAACAAGGAGATAGTGAATCTCTCTATGATGCCTGGGAGATATACAGAGAGATGCTAAGGAAATGCCCCTCTGAAATGTTTTCAGAGTGGGTGCAGTTAGACATCTTCTACTATGGGCTTACAGAAAGAGCTCAAATTTCTCTAGACCACTCAGCTGGTGGATCTATACACATGAGAAAGACAATTGAAGAGGCCCAAGAGCTCATTGATACAGTTGCCAAGAATCAGCATCTTTACTTAAGACATGAGCATTCCATGAAAGAAGAGACTAACACTGCAACTGCTGAACTAAGTCCTGCAGAACAAGTTACTGAATTCAATCAGCAATTAGACTTTCTAACAAGCCAGCTAGCCGAATTCAAGGAGATGTTACAAGACACAAGAATTGCTAATATAAATATGGAAGCACAGCTGAAGCAGACAAAACAGCAGCTATCAAAACAAATAACAGAAGAATGCCAAGCAGTTCAACTAAGAAGTGGGAAAACATTGAATACCTCACTTCCAAACAGCAGGAAACCAAGGAATGCACAAATTGCAACCCAAAATCCCTCTGAGGACAGTAAGAGCCCAGAGAGGAATTCTGGCGTTCAAATGCCAGAAAAGGGTGAAGAACTGGCGTTGAACGCCCAACCCATGCTAAGTTCTGGCGTTCAAACGCCAGAAACAAGCAAGGACTTGGCGTTGAACGCCCAATGGAAGCTCAGTTCTGGCGTTCAAATGCCAGAAACAAGCAAGGAGCTGGCATTCAACGCCAATCCAGCTTCCAACTCTGGCATTCAAACGCCAGTAAGGGATCAGGCACATACAAGTGCTGATAACAATCCCTCTAAAAAGGCTCCCCCAACCACTGCTGTAGGAAATAAATCTGCAGCAACTAAGGTTGAGGAATACAAAGCCAAGATGCCTGATCCTCAGAAACTCCGCCAAGCGGAACAGGATAAGCAATTTGCTCGCTTTGTAGACTATCTCAGGACTCTTGAAATCAAGATCCCGTTTGCAGAAGCACTTGAGCAAATACCCTCTTATGCTAAGTTCATGAAAGAGATCTTAAGTCATAAGAAGGATTGGAGAGAAACAGAAAAAGTTTATCTCACTGAAGAATGCAGTGCAGTCATTCTGAAAAGCTTACCAGAGAAGCTTAAGGATCCTGGAAGCTTTATGATACCGTGCACATTAGAGGGTGCTTGTACCAAGACATCTTTATGTGATCTTGGGGCAAGTATCAATCTAGTGCCTGCATCCACTATCAGAAAGCTTGGGTTGGCTGAAGAAGTCAAATCAACCAGGATCTGTCTTCAACTTGCTGATGGCTCCATTAAATACCCATCAGGCGTGATTGAAGATGTAATTGTCACAGTTGGGCCATTTTCATTTCCCACTGACTTTGTGGTGTTGGAGATGGAGGAGCACAAGAGTGCAACTCTCATCCTAGGAAGACCGTTCCTAGCAACTGGAAGAACCCTCATTGATGTCGAAAAAGGGGAAGTGACCTTGAGAGTCAATGAGGATGAGTTCAAGCTGAATGCTGTTGAAGCAATGAAGCATCCAGACACACCAGATGACTGTATGCGCGTTGATGTTATTGACTCCCTGGTACAGGAGATTAATATGGCTGAGAGTCTCGAGTCAGAGCTGGAGAATATCTTTAAAGATGTTCAGCCTGATTTGGAAGAACCAGAGGGAATAATAGAACCTCTGAAAATTCCTCAAGGAGAGGAGAAACCTCCTAGACCCGAGCTCAAGCCATTACCACCATCCCTGAAATATGCATTTCTGGGAGAGGGTGACACTTTTCCTGTAATCATAAGCTCTGCTTTAAAGCCACATGAAGAGGAAGCACTAATTAAGGTGCTAAGGACACACAAGACAGCTCTTGGGTGGTCCATAAGTGATCTTAAGGGCATTAGCCCAGCCAGATGCATGCACAAGATCCTATTGGAGGATAATGCTAAGCCAGTGGTTCAACCACAAAGGCGGCTAAATCCAGCCATGAAGGAAGTGGTGCAGAAGGAGGTCACTAAGTTACTAGAGGCTGGGATTATTTATCCTATTTCTGATAGCCCCTGGGTAAGCCCTGTCCAAGTCGTCCCTAAGAAGGGAGGCATGACAGTGGTTCATAATGAAAGGAATGAACTGGTTCCTACAAGAACAGTTACAGGGTGGCGCATGTGTATTGACTACAAAAGACTCAATACAGCCACCAGGAAGGATCATTTTCCTTTACCTTTCATAGACCAGATGCTAGAAAGACTAGCAGGTCATGATTACTATTGCTTTTTGGATGGCTATTCAGGTAACAACCAGATTGCAGTAGATCCCCAGGATCAAGAGAAAACAACATTCACATGTCCATCTGGAGTATTTGCATACAGAAGGATGCCATTTGGTCTGTGTAATGCACCTGCAACTTTTCAAAGATGCATGCTCTCTATTTTCTCTGATATGGTGGAAAAGTTTCTGGAAGTCTTCATGGACGACTTCTCAGTATTCGGAGATTCATTCAGCTCCTGTCTTGACCATCTAGCACTTGTTCTGAAAAGGTGCCAAGAGACTAACCTGGTTTTAAATTGGGAAAAATGTCACTTTATGGTGACTGAAGGAATTGTCCTTGGGCATAAAATTTCGAACAAGGGGATAGAGGTGGATCAAGCTAAGGTAGAGGTAATTGAAAAATTACCACCTCCTACCAATGTTAAAGCAATCAGAAGCTTTCTGGGGCATGCAGAATTTTACAGGAGGTTTATAAAGGATTTTTCAAAAATTGCAAAACCTTTGAGTAATCTGCTAGCTGCTGACACGCCATTTATCTTTGATAAGGAGTGTCTGCAAGCGTTTGAGACTTTGAAAGCTAAGTTGGTCACAGCACCAGTCATCTCTGCACCAGACTGGACATTGCCATTTGAGCTGATGTGTGATGCCAGTGACCATGCCATTGGTGCAGTGTTGGGACAAAGGCATGACAAGCTCCTGCACATCATTTACTATGCCAGCCGTGTTTTAAATGACGCACAGAAGAACAACACAACCACAGAAAAAGAGTTACTTGCAATGGTTTACACCATTGACAAGTTTAGATCTTATTTAGTAGGATCAAAAGTGATTGTGTACACTGATCATGCTGCTCTTAAATATCTACTCACAAAGCAGGATTCAAAACCCAGACTTATAAGATGGGTGTTGCTTCTGCAAGAGTTTGATATAGAAATAAGAGACAGAAAGGGGACAGAGAATCAAGTGGCAGATCACCTGTCCCGGATAGAACCAGTGGAAGGGGCGTCCCTCCCTCTCACTGAGATCTCTGAAAATTTTCCGGATGAGCAACTTTTTGCCATTCAGGAAGCACCATGGTTTGCAGATATAGCAAACTATAAAGCTGTGAGATTCATACCCAAAGAGTACAGTAGGCAGCAATCGAAGAAATTAATTTCGGATGCAAAGTACTACTTGTGGGATGAACCATATCTTTTCAAAATATGTGCAGACGGAATAATCCGTAGATGTGTGCCTAAGGAAGAAGCGCAGAAGATCCTATGGCACTGCCATGGATCACAGTATGGAGGACATTTTGGAAGTGAGCGTACAGCCATAAAAGTCCTCCAATGTGGCTTCTATTGGCCTACTCTCTACAGAGACTCCCGAGAGTTTGTACGTAATTGTGACAGTTGCCAAAGGTCTGGCAATCTGCCTCACGGTTATGCCATGCCTCAACATAGGATCTTGGAGATTGAGTTGTTTGATGTATGGGGTATTGACTTCATAGGGCCTTTCCCACCATCATACTCAAACACTTATATTCTGGTGGCAGTGGATTATGTATCCAAATGGGTGGAGGCCATTGCAACACCCACTAATGATACTAAGACAGTGCTGAAGTTCCTCCAGAAATATATCTTCAGCAGGTTTGGTGTCCCTAGAGTACTAATCAGTGATGGGGGCACTCATTTCTGCAACAAACAGCTTTACTCTGCTATGGTTCGATATGGAATCACCCACAAGGTGGCCACTCCATATCATCCACAGACAAATGGGCAAGCTGAAGTCTCTAACAGAGAACTTAAAAGAATCCTGGAACGGACTGTGATTAACCGTAGAAAGGATTGGGCAAGAAGCTTGGATGATGCTCTGTGGGCATACAAGACAGCATTCAAGACTCCTATAGGGACCTCTCCATACCAGCTTGTGTATGGAAAAGCCTGTCACTTGCCAGTGGAACTGGAACATAAGGCCTACTGGGCAACCAGATTCCTAAACCTTGATGCCAAGTTAGCTGGAGAAAAGAGATTGCTCCAGTTAAATGAGCTAGAGGAATTCAGACTCAATGCTTTCAAAAATGCAAAAATCTACAAAGAGAAAGCAAAAAGATGGCATGACAAGAAATTGTCACCCAGAGTCTTTGAGCCAAGGCAGAAAGTTCTGCTATTCAATTCTAGGCTCAGATTATTCCCCGGGAAATTAAAGTCCCGGTGGAGAGGACCATATGTGATTACAGGTGTGTCACCATATGGATATGTAGAGCTTCATGATAGTGACTCTGACAAGAAGTTCATTGTTAATGGACAAAGGGTCAAGCATTATCTTGAAGGTAATGTTGAGCAAGAATGCTCAAGACTGAGACTTGATTAAAGCTCAGTGTTAGTCCATCTAAAGACAGTAAAGAAGCGCTTGCTGGGAGGCAACCCAGCCACTAACATAGTTTCTTTTGTGCTATTTGGATTATAGAGTAGGAGTTAACATGAAGTATCTTCAAGGTAAAGAATCAATTGCATAAATTCACAGAGTTACAGGAGGATTCAGAGCATAAAATAGCAAAAGGGAGCTCACTGGCAAGAAAATGCCAGTAAATGCTGTTTTGGGCGTTAAACGCCCAAAAAAAGCATCTACTAGGCGTTCAACGCCAGAAATGATAGCCATCTGGGCGTTAAACACTAGAAAGAAGCTCTTTCTGGGCGTTTAACGCCAGATTTGCAGTATCCTGGGCGTTCAGAAAAATGCCCAGTGACAAAGGAGTTTCTGGCGTTCAACGCCAGCTGGAAGCATCAGCTGGGCGTTGAACGCCCAAACCAAGCAGCAACTGGGCGTTAAACGCCCAAAACATGCAGCGTTTGGGCGTTTAATGCCAGGATTATGGAGAGGAGGTATTTTTGTTCCCAACTTGATTTTTTTCAAATTTTCATGTTTCCAACCATATTTTCTTGCATAAACATGTTACAAACCCTCATCTTTTAACTTCAATTTCAAAAATTTTTAATCCTAAACATATTTCTTGATTTTTCTTTAATTTCTTTTCAAATTTTTTCCAAAACTCATCTATCTTTTTTACTTCTTTTCAAATCCTTTAATTTCTTCTCATATCTTTTTTTTTAACTAATCATATCTTTTGAATTTTGAAATTGCCTCTCCCTCTATTCCTCTCTTTTCCTTTCTTTTGCTTGGGGACAAGCAAACCTCTAAGTTTGGTGTAATTTGCCATGATCACTGAGCTAAAACTCATCAAGATCATGGCACCTAAGGGAACAGGAAGAGCAAGGATGTGAACTAAAAGAACTGGAGCGTCAGAAGCTCTCTCTTGAAGGACCAAACACCCCACAGGCTAAAGGAGCATCCACCTCCCAAAGCACAGGTTGTTGAGTTCTAATCTTAGCCTTAACTCTGTGATAATTGTTCTTATTAGGAGTTTACCTTAGAAGTTATACATGAGTAGTAGTAATTAGTATTTTTAGTCTTGATTTTATCTCCAAAGAAGCTATAAATTATTTTTCTCATCATCATTAAACATAAATAAAATAGTAGATTTTTAGAATAAGGAGGCAATATTTTTTTCGAGTTTTTAAGAAGAAAAATTCAAATTATTTATATGTGGTGGCAACACTCTTTGTCTTCTGAATGAATGATTGAACAGTGCATATTTTTTATATTGAATTTTATGAATGTTAAAATTGTTGGCTCTTGAAAGAATGATGAACAAGAGAAATGTTATTGATAATCTGGAAAATCATAAAATTGATTCTTGAAGCAAGAAAAAGCAGTGAATAAAAAGCTTGCAGAAAAAAAAATAGAAAGAAAAAGAAAAAGCAAGCAGAAAAAGCCAATAGCTCTTTAAACCAAGAGGCAAGAGCAAAAAGCCAATAGCCCTTAAAACCAAAAGGCAAGGGTAAAAAGGATCCAAGGCTTTGAGAATCAGTGGATAGGAGGGCCAAAGGAATAAAATCCTGGTCTAAGCGGCTAAATCAAGCTATCCCTAACCATGTGCTTGTGGCATGCAGGTCCAAGTGAAAAGCTTGAGACTGAGTGGTTAAAGTTGTGATCCAAAGAAAAATAAGAGTGTGCTTAAGAACCCTGGACACCTCTAACTGGGGACTCTAGCAAAGCTGAGTCACAATCTGAAAAGGTTCACCCAGTTATGTGTCTGTGGCATTTATGTATCCGGTGGTAATACTGGAAAACAAAGTGCTTAGGGCCACGGCCAAGACTCATAAAAGTAGCTGGGTTCAAGAATCAACATACTTAACTAGGAGAATCAATAACACTATCTGAATTCTAAGTTCCTATAGATGCCAATCATTCTAAAATTCAAAGGATAAAGTGAGATGCCAAAACTGTTCAGAAGCAAAAAGCTACTAGTCCCGCTCATCTAATTTGAATTTAAGCTTCATACATAGACTCTGAGATGATTTTGCCTTTCGATCTTCTTTCTATCCTATTTTATTTATCTAGTTGCTTGAGGACAAGCAACAGTTTAAGTTTGGTGTTGTGATGAGCGGATATTTTATACGCTTTTTGGGGGTAATTTCATGTAGTTTTTAATATATTTTAGTTAGTTTTTAGTATATTTTTATTAGTTTTTAGGCAAAATTCATATTTCTAGACTTTACTATGAGTTTGTGTGCTTTTCTGTGATTTCAGGTATTTTCTGGCTGAAATTGAGGGATCTGAGCAAAAATCTAATTCAGGCTGAAAAAGGACTGCTGATGCTGTTAGATTCTGACCTCCCTGCACTCGAAATAGATTTTTTGGAGCTACAAGAGTCCAATTGACGCGCTTCCAATTGCGTTGGAAAGTCGACATCCAGGGCTTTCCAGCAATATATAATAGTTCATACTTTGCTCAAAGATAGATGACATAAACTGGCGTTGAACGCTAGTTCCATGTTGCAGTTTGGAGTTCAACGCCAGAAACAAGTTACAAGGTGGAGTTGAACGCCCAAAACAAGTTATAACCTGGAGTTCAACTCTAAAAACAGCCCAAGGACGTGGATAGCTCAAAGCTCAGCCCCAGTACACACCAAGTGGGCCCCAGAAGTGGATTTTTGCACTATCTAACTTAGTTTACTCATTCTCTGTAAACCTAGGTTACTAGCTTAGTATTTAAACAACTTTTAGAGGCTTATTCCGCACCTCATGACATTTTAGATCTGAACTTTGTGTTTTTCAGCAGCATGAGTCTCTAAACCCCATTGTTGGGGGTGAGGAGCTCTGCAACGTCTCGATGAATTAATGCAATTATTTCTGTTTTCCATTCAAACACGCTTGTTCCTATCCAAGATATTCATTCGCGCCTCATTGTGAAGGAGGTGATGATCCGTGACACTCATCACCTTCCTCAATTCACGAACGTATGCCTGACAAACACCTCCGTTCTACATCAGATTGAATGAGTATCTCTTAGATTCCTTAATTAGAATCTTCGTGGTATAAGCTAGAATTGATGGCGGCATTCATGAGAATCCGGAAAGTCTAAACCTTGTCCGTGGTATTCCGAGTAGGATTCTGGGATTGGATGGCTGTGATGAGCTTCAAACTCGCGAGTGTTGGGCGTGTGACAGACGCAAAAGAATCAACGGATTCTATTCCGACATGATCGAGAACCGACAAATGATTAGCCGTGCTGTGACAGAGCATTTGGACCGTTTTCACTGAGAGGATGGGAAGTAGCCATTGACAAAGGTGACGCCCTACATACAGCTTGCCATGGAAAGAGCCCAGCGTGTGTGAAGAGAAAAGCTGAAATAAAGCAGTGGTTCAGAAGACAAAGCATCTCCAAAACTCCAACATATTCTCCATTACTGCAAAACAAGTATTATTTAATTCATGCTTTTTATTTACTGCCAATTAAAATCAAGATTTCTTATTATCTGATATTATATCCTGACTAAGAGTTACAAGGTAACCATAGATTGCTTCAAACCAACAATCTCCGTGGGATTCGACCCTTACTCACGTAAGGTATTACTTGGACGACCCCAGTGCACTTGCTGGTAGTTGTGCGAAGTTGTGAATAAAAAATAGTAATATTGACATTGACATTGAGATCACAATTTCGTGCACCAATAACCCTAGAAAACTTTAGAAAAATCCTAGCAAATCCTAGAAAACTCTAGAAAAACCCTAGACAACAATAGAAAAATCCTAGAAAATCCTAGAAAAATCTAGAAAATCCTCGAAAAACGCTAAAAAAATCCTAAATACCATAAAAAAAACTCCTAAAAAATCCTAGAAAACCATGAAAAACTCCAGAAAAACCTTGAAAACCTTAGAAAATCCTAGAAAAACCCTAAAAAATCCTAGATAATCCAAGAAAATCCTTGAAAACCCTAGATAACACTAAAAAACCCTAGAAAAACCATAGAAAATCCTAAAATACACTAAAGAACACTAGAAAACTCTAAAAAACCATAGAAAATACTAAAAACCTTAGAAAATCCTAAAAATCTTAGAAAACCCTAAAAACACTAAAAAAACCCTAAAAAAACCTAAGTACCCAAACAAACCCGAAAAAATACCAGAAAACTCAAAAACACCCTAGAAAATCCTAGATAACCCTAGAAAATCTAAGAAAAACCCTAAAAATCCTAGAAAACCCTAGATAACACTAGAAAACCCTAGAAAAACCTTAAAAAACCCCAGAAAAATCCTAGAAAATCCTAAAAAAATCTTAGAAAATTCTAAAAACCCTAGAAAACTCTAGAAGATCCTAGAAAATGCTAGAAGATCCTAGAAAATCCTAGAAAAAGCCTAGGAAACCCTAGGAA
Organism: Arachis ipaensis; assembly: GCF_059453495.1. NCBI lineage: Eukaryota > Viridiplantae > Streptophyta > Magnoliopsida > Fabales > Fabaceae > Arachis > Arachis ipaensis. The sequence continues at coordinate 559,569 of NC_142437.1, forward strand.
ACTCTAGAAAATCCTAAAAAACACTAAAAAAACCTAAGAAAACCTTAAAACCCTAAAAAACTCTAGAAAACCCTAGAAAATCATAGATAACCCTAGAAAACCCGAGAAAAGCCCTAGAAAATCCTAGAAAAACCTATAAAACCCTAAAAACCCTAGAAAACCCTAAAACTTCTAGAAAATCTTAGATAACCCTAGAAAACTCTAGAAAAAACTACTAAACCCTAAAAAATCCTAGAAAACCTTAGATAACCCTAAAAAAACCTAAGAAAAACCTAAAAAACCCTAGAAAATCCTAAAAGCCCCTAGAAATTCCTAAAAAACCCTAGAAAATTCTAAAAAACCGTAGAAAACCCTAGATAACCCTAGAAAACTTTAGAAAAACCCTAAAAAATGCTAGAAAATACTAGAAAAATCCTAGAAAATCCTAGAAAACTCTAGAAAAAATAGAAAAACCCTAAAAACGATAAAAATTCCTAGAAAATCCTAAAACCCCTAGAAAACCGTAGAAAAAACCTAGAGAACCCTAGAAAACCCTAGAAAATCCTAAAAAAACCCTAAAAAATCTTAGATAACCCTAGAAAATCATAGAAAACCCTAGATAACCCTAGAAAACCCTAAAAATCCTAGAAAATCCTAAAAAATCCTCGATAATACTAGGAAACCCTAGAAAAACCTAGAAAACCCTAAATAACCTTAGAAAACCTAGAAAATCCTAAAAATCCTAGAAAACCCTAAAAAAACCTAGAAAAACCCTAGAAAACCTAAAAAAAATCTTGGAAAAGATTAGAAAAATCCTAAAAAATACTAGAAAAAACTAGAAAATCCTAGAAAATCTTAAAAACCTTAGAAAACCCTAAAAAAAACCTTGAAAACCCTAGAGAAAACCTAGAAAGCCCTAGAAAATCTTAGAGAACCCTAGAAAACCCTAAATAACCCTAGAAAATCCTAGAAAACTCTAGAAAAATCCTAGAAAACCCTAAAAAATCCTAGAAAACCCTAGAAAATCCTTGATAAACCTAGAAAAGCCTAGAAAAGCCCTAGAAAATCCTAAATAACCCTAGAAAACCCAAGAAAAACCTAGAAAATCTGAAAGAATCTTAAAAACCCTAGAAAACCCTAGAAAATCTTAGAAAACCCTAAAAATCCGTAGAAAAACCATAGATAATCCTAAAAAAGCCTAAAAAATCCAAGAAATCTCTAGAAAACACTAAAAAATCCTAGAAAACCCTAGATAATCCTAGAAAACCCAAGAAAATCCTAAAAAACCCTAGAAAAACTCCTAGAAAACCTTAAAAAATCCTAGAAAATCCTATATAATCCTAGAAAATCCTAGAAAAAACCTAGAAAATTCTAGAAAACCTTGGAAAAACCTTAGAAAATCCTAAAAAAGCCTTAGAAAATCCTTAAAAAATCTTAGAAAATCCTAGAAAACCCTAGATAACCCTAGAAAATCCTTGAAAACCCTAGAAAAACCTATAAAACCCTAGAAAACCCTAAAAAACTCTAGAAAAACCTAATATATCCTAAGAAACTATAGAAAATTCTAAAAATTCTAGAAAACCCTAAAACCCCAAGAAAATCCTAGATAACCCTAGAAAAACCTAGAAAATCCTAGAAAACTCTAAAAAATCCTAGAAAATCTTAGATAACCCTAGAAAACCCTAAAAAATCTTAGAAAATTCTAAAAAATCCTGAAAAACCCTAGAAAATCCTAAAATACCCTAGAAAACCCTAGATAACCCTAGAAAAATTTAGAAAAACCCTAGAAAATCCTAGAAAACACTAAAAAAATCCTAAATAAACACTAGAAAATAATAGAAAAACCCTAGAAAATCCTAGAAAAATCTAGAAAATCCTAGAAAATCCTAAAAATCCTAAAAACTATAAAAAACCATAGAAACCCAAAAAATCTTAAAAAACACTAGAAAACCCTAGAAAAAACCTAGCAAACCCTAGATAACCCTAGGAAAACCCTAAAAACCCTAGAAAACCCTTGATAACCCTAGAAAACCCTTGGATTTCGGTCACCATCAACCACGTTCACGTCAATGCCTAGAAGAATTCCATCGGAGGGTTATTCCCTTCAACAAATAGGGACGATGCCGAGACTTCAGGTTCTGTCCCTTTCAACAAATAACTTTTTAGGTTCGGTCCCTACTTCGTTGTTGTGCGATTCTTTGTCCATTCAAATTGTTAAGCTTGTCTTTAATTTTCTCACGGGAGTTTTCGAGCTGCAAAGTACAAAGAACTACATTAACTTGGGTTGAAGTGAGTCTCTGAATTGGAGCAACTTGGTGGGTTGTTGTTGTTATTCTTGTTCTTGATTATGAAGGTTATAATCTTCTGCCATTTTTATTTTTTTGAATAAGTTTATTGAGATTTTTCGATTTCTTTTCTTTATTCTGTTTAGAAATAAGATTAAGGGGAAGATATGATGATAATAGTGGTGGTAGTGGTAAGGGGTTTGGTGATGGGGTATTTGGAAGAGAGAGAAAATACTAGTTTGGAAATGATGAAAGTGAATATATTTTGAAGGGTAAAATTGAAAAAAAAAATAGTGTTGACAATAGTTTGATCAGAAAATTTGAGAATAAGGATAAAATTGATGCAAATCGAAAAAATTAAAGATAAAATTGAAACAAATTAAAACTTAAGAATATTTTTAAAATTTTTAACAAATTTCAAGAACAAAAAATATACTTTACCTTAAAAATTATACATCTTCAATCCTTGTTTTTAGTCTGTATCTTCAACCTTCTTCCCCCATTTACCCCCAAGTTGCAATGGTAATAAACTAGGCCAATTCTTGCATAAACTTCTTTTGTTATTCTAAAAAGAACCACATCATTGTATTTTACCATGTGGTTTTGTTTTGTACATAGATTGTAGGAGCATGCATTTTACAACTCAAAATTCATGCCAACGATACCCTTTTTTTTTTCTAAAAGTTAAAATAATCATCGAATACTAATAAAACTAGTGGTTCAATTTGTCAATATGTTTTTCTTCCTTCTTGAGATTCAACACGTATTGTATACTAACAAAATCACGATGGTAAATAATAAATATGCGCAATTTGGAAATTTAAGACTGAATTTTTATACAAAGGTTTTGCCGAATGAATTGATGAAAGAAAATTAAAACGAGCAGACTCAATGATGTAAATAAAAGCCCAAACTCTATGAAATGCTGTAGTTACAATGGGCTAAAGCCCAATCTAATAAAAGCCCGTTATCAATAATTACTGTCCATGCATGATGCATGGTGGATAGAGCTGTTTGGTTTAGGTAGTCGGGAAGAAGAGAACAAGGCAACCAGCATCATTAGCAATTTGCAGCATTGCCAAATGGCAATGGCAATGGCCATGACCTCATCCTTAATGTTATCAACAACTTGTTCTTTCAGTTTCCCTTCTATCACTATATGCATTTCCTCTTACAACCCTAACCCTTCTAGAAGACTAGCTCTCTTTCACCTTCTTTCTGGTCCTTTTGGTAATTAACCTCCATTCACATCAGCTTTATTATTATTCATTTGATACTTAGAGTTAATTAATTATATTATCACTCTGTTTACATTAACAAAATTGTTATGGCAATTTGTTCAGCTATTCCACAGTTCCAATATCTGTTATTTGGTGTAAAAGGTTCAGAATTATTTAGAGTAGCAGAGGCTAATACAGCAGAGAATCTAATTCAACCAGAGCAAAACTTGTTTGAATGGGTCAAAAATGACAATAGAAGATTCTTACATGTTATGTACCGTGTTGGGGAATTGGATAAGACTATAAAGTATGCTACCTATGATGCTTCAGTTGCCCTAAATTAATGCAATTATTATACTATATTCTTGAATCTTGATTACATTTTTGGAATGTGTATATATATTTAGGTTTTACACTAAGTGCCTTGGCATGAAGCTATTGAGAAAACGTGATATACCTGAAGAAAGATACACAAATCCTTTTCTTAGATATGGCCCTGAAGATTCCAATTTTACAGTTGAGCTTACCTACAGTGAGTTTAGATGTGCAAGATACAAACTTTTGTTTAGCATAAAATAATTTGTGCTTCTCATGTTTCTTGTTTTTATTTCTTGATCATTGCAGATTATGGAGTGGACAAGTATGACATTGGAAATGGTTTGGTCATTTGGGTGTTGTAGTTGAAGATGTAAGCTCCTATTATAGAACAATTAGAAAACAAAGCATGATTGTTGATATTGTAGAACTAAGCAACATCAACTTAAAACTCAAATAGAGTCTCCAATTGAACACATTGGTGCATTAAGAACCAATTTATATTTTTCATGAACATTAGTTACCAGCTTATCTAATATCACCAGCCAATTAATCAATGTGTGTTGTTATCTTCAAACTATGAAATTCTCACAGGAAGTTAAAAACTAAATGGTTTTTTTTAAGAGTGGTTTTTGGTACATTTCCTTTTATTGATGCTCAATTTTCATGTATGCTACATGTCTCTATCAAATTTCTGACTTAAATTATGATGATTATTGTCCTTAGTCCAATTTCTAGGCTGCCAAGGCAGTTGATCTGATAAAAGCAAAAGGTGGAAAGGTTATCAAGGAACCAGGGCCTGTCAAAGGTGGCAGCACAGTAACTTCTTTCATCCAAGATCCTGATGGTTATGAATTTGAGCTCTTGGAAAGAGGACTTACTTCCGAACCCCTATGCTAAGTGTCACTTCGTGTAGGTGATCTTGACCGTGCCATAGTCTTCTATTAGAAAGTGAGTGTTTTCTACTCCTGTTAGGATGAAAATGTGAAAGGTTCTTTCATAAAGTGAATTCCATCTTTCTTTCATGTATTAATATTTTTCCTTGCTTTTATGGATTTCTAAAGGCTATTGGCATGCAACTTCTGCATAGGAAAGACAATCCTGAGCACAAGGTAAACTTATGCTGGTGGTAATTATTAATATCATGCGCAAGTTGGCTTGTTTGGTTTCTGTTTTCATTTTCAGTAACCTTTGCTTATTAGATTTTGTGAAGAAAAAAAGTAAAAACAAAAAATATGATTTTATCGATTTTTAGCTATCAATTGTCATTGATTCTAATTGGTTTACAGAATACAGTTGCCACAATGGGGTATGGTCCTGAAGATAAGAACACTGTTCTAGAACTTACATATATCTACGGAATCACTAATTATGACAAAGGAAATGGCTGTGGACAGGTAGATACTATTTATTATCCATTTTTGAAAGTGGTTTTATTGATTTTTGTGTTGTTCTCCATGTCTATTTTCTATATTTTACTATTAGAATGCAACTCATTTATGTGTTTGCACAGATTGCAATAGGCACAAATAATGTGTATAAGAGTGCAGAAGCAATCAAACTGTGTGGAGGCAAGATTATCTGTGAACCTGGGCCGCTACCAGGTATCAACACCAAGATAGCAGTTTGCTTGGACCCTGATGGTTGGAAATTGGTATGTATAACCTTTCCATCTATTTGATTATATGGGATTTATTATGTGCTTCTTCTAAGACTTCAACCAGGTCAACTATGTTGATGAATTCATGGGTGGTTTGTGTATGATATGTAATTAGAGAGGAATGAATCATATGTGAAATAACGTGAGAAATACTAGGCAAATATATTTTGTTTTAAACACCATGCCGACTCACACTATCCACGGTTGAACGGGGTGAGTCGGATGACTTGCGATGCAAGATATGTACACCTAACATAACTCAAAATACTATTTACACTACTGCTTTTTCTCTATACCTATTGATACGCGAAAAAAAATTAAGAATTCTCACATAATTACTACCGGCAAGTATACCGGGTCGCATCAAGTAATAAAACTCACTTAGAGTGAGGTCGATCCCACGAGGATTAATGGATTAAGCAATCGATAGTTAATTGATTATTCTAGTTAGACAAGCACAATTGGGATGATAAACAACAAGGAATGTAAATGACAGGAAATTAAATAAAAACAATAAAATGCAAGGAAAGTAAATGACAAGAAACTAAAGTGCTGAAAATTAAAGTGCAAGAATGTAAATTGCAAGAAAATAAAATGCTAGAAAGTAAATGACAGAAAGTAAAGATGGAAAACACAAGGGATTGGAGATGTTGATTCCTCATGAATCAATGGGTCTCACTCCTTCTCAATCATGTAAGATAGATCCATGGCAGATTATGAGTAATTAAATCCCAATCTCTTGGTGATTTAATTTCTCTTAACATAATCAATTGCCACTCTCGTGATCTAATTGGTCATGAGAAGAGGTGAAGTTCAATTTCTAATCCAAAAGCCACACAACCCTCAAGACCTCAATTCAAAGTGGTTACATCTCACATACCAACCAAGAATGTATTGATCAAGAGGATTATGAGAGAAGAGCCTCAATCTGAATTCCATGATCCCTTTCTCAAGGCTCACATGTAATTCAAGTAGATCCTATCTCCCTCTCGATAGTAATTGGATCTATGAAGCACAAAGACTCTCTCTTAGATAAACAAACATGATTTCTAATCTCATACTACATAAATCCAAAGACACCAATATTAGAGTGGTTACATGTCACATACCAACTCTAAATCAAGAATCAACTTCATTAAGCCAAGAGAGTTCAAACAGAACCTTATGATCCCTTTCTCGAGGCTAACATTAAGGTTCTAATAGATCCAAGGATCTTTGAAGAACAAAACTCTCTTGCAAGGATTCTAGTAGATATCCAAGTATGAAAATAGAATGAAGAAGAGAAGAAGAGATAAACATTAATTCAATCAAAATTGAAACAGAGCTCCTTTCCCAAATGCAAAGGGAATTAAGTGGTCATTGCTCTCAAATAAAAATCAAATTGCATGAAATTAAAGTGCAAAAAATTAAAGATGAAGATTAAGAATTCAAAACTGAAAATTAAAGAATTCATAAATGAGAATTACAAACTAAGGAAGAAAGAAGAGAAAAGGGAGAAGAGTGTGTGAGGGGAGGGGTCCAAAGACCCACTCCCAATGAAGTGTGCCAATGAAGTGTGTGTGTGTGATCTCCTTCCGTATTCAGCCCTTCAATTCTATGAAACTAAGGCCTTTATATAGGCTTTCCTAATTTACAAATTGAAATGAAATTAAAAGTAAATTACAATCAAATAAAAATTAACTATTCTAGATAATTCTTGTGGCCTTGATTGGTTGAGATTTATGGGCTTTGTTCCTGTTGGATTCATAGCTCCTGAATGGAGTTGCTGGCCTTTGAGGAAAACAGAGAAAACAGAAAGAACAGAGAGCTTGTTCACATCAATTATGGCCCATTGAGCACGTTGTTGGCAAACACGCCTATGCAACAGCAAGTTAGCAACGTGCATGTAGTTTTCCTGGGCTGGGGGTTTGGTGATGGGCGTTGCTGGCCCAAGTTATTGCCAAACATGTGACTCTCTTCTTCTTGAACTCAGCTTTTGATGCTTAAAGTTGCCTATGGTTTGAGCTTCAATTTCATGCTTCACTATAGACTATTATACATCGTTGGAAAGCTCTGAATTTCAGCTTTCCAATGCAACTAGAAGCATCTCAATTGGATCTCTGTAGATTAGGTTATACTTCATTGAAAGTGACAAGGTAAGGCTGCCAGGGTTGCCGGCGTTTTTGACAAACACGCATTCACATTCTCAAGTTGGCAACGTGGGTTACCTTCTAAGGCTGCTAAGCTTCGCAGGCATTGCTAGCAAACACGCCTTCACCTTCCTCAAGTTGGCAACGTGGGTTATGCCTCCCAGAGAGCCAAATTTTAGCAAGGGCGTTGCCAACTTGGATTCCAAGTTGCCAACGTGTTTAGTTTCTGAGGTTCCAAATGAAGCCAGCTTTTGAAGCTTCAAAAGTATATCAAACCCATCCTATGATATATCGTTGGAAAGCTCTGGATGTCTACTTTCTAATGCCATTAAGAGTGCATCATTTTAAGCTCTAGAGTTCAAGATATACTCCATGGAAGATGAAGAGATCAGCTGGCCTTACTACAGGTTGATACCATGTTCATCTATGCACTTTCGGGCCAAGTTTCTCCCTCAAATTTAGTGTCCATCATATAGTGCTATATATGCATAGAAATCTCTCGATTCCTACTTTCCAATGCCACTAGAATCACCTCATTTGGAGTTTTGTAGCTTAAGTTATTCTCATTTAAAGGAAGAAAGGTCATGCTATCAAGAAGCTCAAGTTGTTGTCAAACACTCCTTCATTCCCTCACGTTAGCAACGTGTTCACCCCTATCTCCTTGCACCAAGCTTGCTTGCTTCATCATTGGCCTTCATTGATCAAACAAAATGCATCAAAGTATTGCCATAATCACAAGATAATGCATCATTCATAGCATCAAACAATTCTTTGCATAAATCTCATGAAAATGCACAAAATCAACCATGTTTGATTGAATCAAGACAAGCATGAATTTCTCATCCAAGCACTTACTTATTGCTTAAGAAAATGAATGAAACCAACCTAAAAGCATACAAAAAATGGCTAGTAAAACTAGCCAAGATACCCTGGCATCACAACACCAAACTTAAATCTTGCTTGTCCCTAAGCAAGAAAAGAACTATGCACAAAGAATTCTCTTAATTGGAATGTATTGAAGAATTGCTCATGATGCCTTAGTGGGTGAAGTGAATAAGTGACAGTGGGGTGAACTCTAATTTGTATGCTCATGCAAGGATTTCAGTGCTCATTAGTCCTCACATTTTGGAAGTCTTAGATCTTAGGAATTTTATTCAAATGATATTATGGAAGTCTCTTTAAAGATTATCACCTTTGAAGCAGCACTTATGTTTCTAGCATTTTTCTTTTCTTTTTGGATCTTGGCCTTGACTCTAGGTGTCATGTCTCAAAGCGGCTCTTTAAGATAAGCTTTCAATCAATACTCCCAAACCAGTTGGTTTAAGGTATTAGGTGTTGAAGCACCCCTTAGGATTTACTTGCTCAAGCCTCTCTCTTTGACACAAATCCACCACAAGCATTTAACTAGGACAATAACTCTTTGAGTTCTTGTTTCTTTCTTTTTCTTTCTAGTAATTGATGCTCAGAGGCTTGGGCTTGTTCTTTGTTTTTCTTTTTCTTTTGTTACTGCTTCTTGGATCAATAGATGTTTGAGAAATTCCATAATACTTCTCTAAACTTTATTTCCTATCTATGAGCTCCCATGCAAGTTTTCACAAACATGCAACCTCAATACACAATCATACAATAAGAACCACCACCTCTCTTAATCTTTTGCTTGCCCCAAGATTTACAAAATTCTTCAACATTTTCCTTTCAAAAGAGTGATTTCTTTGTTGCATTCTTATAGATATTGGGTGTAAGTAAAATTCAAGATGATAATCATGACATCATAGCAATATGTTACAAATCCGCAATCAAGCTATGCTTATTCACAACACACATGCATACAAAGAAAATAGAAGACAATCATGCAATTGAATACATAGAACAAATAAGAGAAAAAAGAACTTTACCACATTGTAGTTCATCTTCACTGTTGTTGTCATTTTCCTCCTATTCTTCCCCTTTCCTCAACACCAAACTTAGAATGATTGCTTATCCTTAAGCATAAATAAAACAGTAGTGATGGGTTTATGATGGGTAATGAGTGTCTTAAACAATAAAATGTGAGTAATGCATGTAGTTAAGCAAGCAAAATTAAGAAAAATACAATAAAGGCACAAGAAAGAGAACAGAGACGATATGATTGCATGACTAAGTGGTGTGTATGATACTCTGCATGGAAAATGAGTGGCACACCAAACTTAGTGTGACACGTTCACTTGGAATTGATGCAAGTATCTAGTAAAGATTGGAAACAAGCTTTGTTGCATAGCAACACCAAACTTAGAATGCAATCATATGTCAATTTATTTGAAATAAAACTAAGCAAAGGAAACTGTTGTATGTTAATAACACAATCACCAAGAGAAATAAATTGTCACGAGTAAGAGTTTCTTAGTGAGGAATTAACACAAACAGTTGGGGACAATAAAAGAAAGTATTAAAAGCAAAGAAATGACTAAAACAAAGAGAAAGAAAAAGTGTCTAATCTAGGTAATCAACCACCGGTAGATTGTTAATCACAATTAATCCCCGGCAACGGCACCAAAAACTTGATACAGGAAAAAAAATTAAGAATTCTCACGTAATTACTACCGGCAAGTATACCGGGTCGCATCAAGTAATAAAACTCACTTAGAGTGAGGTCGATCCCACGAGGATTAATGGATTAAGTAATCAATAGTTAATTGATTATTCTAGTTAGACAAGCACAATTGCGATGATAAACAACAAGGAATGTAAATCACAGGAAATTAAATAAAAACAATAAAATACAAGGAAAGTAAATGACAAGAAACTAAAGTGCTGAAAATTAAAGTGCAAGAATGTAAATTGCAAGAAAATAAAATGCTAGAAAGTAAATGACAGAAAGTAAAGATGGAAAACACAAGGGATTGGAGATGTTGATTCCTCATGAATCAATGGGTCTCACTCCTTCTCAATCATGTAAGATAGATCCATGGCAGATTATGAGTAATTAAATCCCAATCTCTTGGTGATTTAATTTCTCTTAACATAATCAATTGCCACTCTCGTGATCTAATTGGTCATGAGAAGAGGTGAAGTTCAATTTCTAATCCAAAAGCCACACAACCCTCAAGACCTCAATTCAAAGTGGTTACATCTCACATACCAACCAAGAATGTATTGATCAAGAGGATTATGAGAGAAGAGCCTCAATCTGAATTCCATGATCCCTTTCTCAAGGCTCACATGTAATTCAAGTAGATCCAATCCCCCTCTCGATAGTAATTGGATCTATGAAGCACAAAGACTCTCTCTTAGATAAACAAACATGATTTCTAATCTCATACTACATAAATCCAAAGACCCCAATATTAGAGTGATTACATGTCACATACCAACTCTAAATCAAGAATCAACTTCATTAAGCCAAGAGAGCTCAAACAGAACCTTATGATCCCTCTCTCGAGGCTCACATTAAGGTTCTAATAGATCCAAGGATCTTTGAAGAACAAAACTCTCTTGCAAGGATTCTAGTAGATATCCAAGTATGAAAATAGAATGAAGAAGAGAAGAAGAGATAAACATTAATTCAATCAAAATTGAAACAGAGCTCCTTTCCCAAATGCAGAGGGAATTAAGTGGTCATTGCTCTCAAATAAAAATCAAATTGCATGAAATTAAAGTGCAAAAAATTAAAGATGAAGATTAAGAATTCAAAACTGAAAATTAAAGAATTCATAAATGAGAATTACAAACTAAGGAAGAAAGAAGAGAAAAGGGAGAAGATTGTGTGAGGGGAGGGGTCCGAAGACCCACTCCCAATGAAGTGTGCCAATGAAGTGTGTGTGAGTGATCTCCTTCCGTATTCAGCCTTTCAATTCTATGAAACTAAGGCCTTTATATAGGCTTTCCTAATTTACAAATTGAAATGAAATTAAAAGTAAATTACAATCAAATGAAAATTAACTATTCTAGATGATTCTTGTGGCCTTGATTGGTTGATATTTCTGGGGTTTGTTCCTGTTGGATTCATAGCTCCTGAATGGAGTTGCTGGCCTTTGAGAAAAATAGAAAAAACAGAGAGAACAAAGAGCTTGTTCACATCAATTCTGGCCCATTGAGCACGTTGCTGGCAAACACGCCTATGCAACAACAAGTTAGCAACATGCATGTAGTTTTCCTGGGCTGGGGGTTTGGTGATGGGCGTTGCTGGCCCAAGTTATTGCCAAACACGTGACTTTCTTCTTCTTGAACTCAGCTTTTGATGCTTAAAGTTGCCTATGGTTTGAGCTTTAATTTCATGCTTCACTATAGACTATTATACATCGTTGAAAAGCTCTGAATTTCAGCTTTCCAACGCAACTAGAAGCACCTCAATTGGATCTTTGTAGCTCAAGTTAAACTTCATTGAAAGTGACAAGGTTAGGCTGCCAGGGTTACCGGCGTTTTTGACAAACACGCCTTCACATTCTCAATTTGGCAACGTGGGTTACCTTCTAAGGCTGCTATGCTTCGCAGGCGTTGCTAGCAAACACGCCTTCACCTTCCCCAGGTTGGCAACATGGGTTATGCCTCCCAGGGAGCCAAATTTTAGCAAGGGCGTTGCCAACTTGGATTCCAAGTTGCCAACGTGTTTAGTTTCTGAAGTTCCAAATGAAGCTAGCTTTTGAAGCTTCAAAAGTATGTCAAACCCATCCTATGATATATCGTTGGAAAGCTCTGAATGTCTATTTTCCAATGCCGTTAAGAGTGCATCATTTAAAGCTCTAGAGTTCAAGATATACTCCATGGAAGATGAAGAGGTCAGCTGGCCTTACTATAGGTTGATACCATGTTCATCTATGCACTTTCGGGCCAAGTTTCTCCCTCAAATTTAGTGTCCACAATGTAGTGCCATATATGCTTGGAAAGCTCTTTATTCCTACTTTCTAATGCCACTAGAATCACCTCATTTGGAGTTTTGTAGCTTATGTTATTTTCATTTAAAGGAAGCAAGGTCATGCTGTCAAGAAGCTCAAGTTGTTGTCAAACACTCCTTCATTCCCTCACGTTAGCAACGTGTTCACCCCTGCCTCCTTGCACCAAGCTTGCTTGCTTCATCATTGGCCTTCATTGATCAAATAAAATACATCAAAGTATTGCCATAATCACAAGATAATGCATCATTCATAGCATCAAACAATTCTTTGTATAAATCTGATGAAAATGCACAAAATCAACCATGTTTGATTGAATCAAGACAAGCATGAATTTCTCATCCAAGCACTTACTTATTGCCTAAGAAAATGCATGAAACCAACCTAAAGCATACAAAAAATGGCTAGTAAAACTAGCCAAGATGCCCTGGCATCACCTATCATCTGAGTTCTCCTTTCATTTATACCCGAGACTTTGGCATAGAATGATACCATCTTATTGTATTTTAAAGTTTGACTTGTGTATTACTTATGCAGGCTTTTGTTGATAATGCTGATTTCCTGAAGGAATTAGAGTGACAATGTAACGGTTCTAGATCCTATGCCTCTTCATTGAAATCATTGTACTCTATCAATGTCCTTGGCGAAATCTTACAGTTATTCTATCAAATGTACATCTTTATAAGCATCTCACAAAGTAAAAGTAAAAGTAAAAGAGAAGTAGAAAAAGCAATCCTATATCAGCCATTTTATTTTTTCTTATTTTCTGTTTATATTTATGCCGCTTTGGCACGACAATTCAACATATACTGAATCCCATCAAGCCAGAACTGTTTGTCTCTTTTACTCTCACATTCAAACTCTATTATCCTTTCTGCAGTTTTAATTCCGAAATATGCCCTCTTTTCTATTAAGTCTTCTTTCTCTCTTCCCGGCCAAGCTTGGACATCTCTGCAGACTCCGGTGACTATACCTGCGATTTTATAGGCCATACCTTAAAGCATTGGTTTTCAGATTGTGGGAAAGAATAGTTATGAATGAAACTTTGAGCTTACATTTCTTCTTTTTGGTGAATGTTCCTACCATGTGCTTGCTCTTCATTTTTACTATAACCTGTTGTAATTTTGTTAGAACATTCCATGTAACTATTTAATTGGAGATATCAACAAAATCAGTGGTTATGATTATCTCCTATGCCTATTATTTTTTGGTGTATTTTTGAGTGTCTTCTAGCAATTACCTGTAAATTTGAATTCATATTGAAAGATACTTGCTTCCAGTGAAGATCTCCTGCATTTGACATTCAGAAAGAAAGGGATACTTTGTGTTATAAATATAAACTTCTATGTGCATTTGCCATTTGTTTTAATTTACTTCAATTGCTATAAATATTTTAAGGATACCTTTTCTTGTACGCTTTAGAAGCTCCCCTCCTTCGAAAACAGAGGGATTTTTAGGATTTTTCTAGGATTTTCTAGATTTTTCTAAGGTTTTCTAGGATTTTTCTATTGTTTTCTAGAGTTTTCAAGTGTTTTTCTAAAGTTTTCTAGGGTTATCTAAAGTTTTCTAGGGATTTGTAGGGTTTTCTAAGGTTTTTCTAGTGTTTTTTAGGATTTTTAGAATTTTCTAGGGTTTTCTAGGATTATCTAGGGTTTTCTAGGATTTTTTAGGATTTTTCTTGGATTTTCTAGGGTTTTCTAGGGTTTGTTAGGTACTTAGGTTTTTTTAGGATCTTCTAGGGTTTTTCTAAAGTTTTCTAGGGTTATCTAGGGTTTTTTAGGGTTTTTTAAAGTTTTCTAGGGTTTTCCAGGATTCTTTAGGGTTTTTTAGGAGTTTTCTAGTATTTTTTAGGATTTTTTAGGGTATTTTTTAGGGTTTTGCACTACGTGAGAGATCCTTGGTTTAATACCCACCTATAACATATCTTTATAACATATACATATATAGGATGTAAGTTAGTTACACTCAATTTCCAATCCTCTAATTTGTCATATTTTGACATAGTTTATTCGTAAGGTATTCAAACTATTTTAATTTATTCCAATTTAGCCTCTTAAATTTTATTGTTTAAATTTGAAATATTTGATTTTTAATCATAATTTTAATTTGATCTTTAAATATAAAGAAATATTGTTAAACTAATAAACTATTAACAAAAATAAAAAATCTAAAGATTTCAAACTAATACATGAGTGACAAACCCCCCCCCCCCAAAAAAAATACCCCAACGACTATGACATCCCATTTTCTCTTTGCTTACCCAACAATACCCACTACTTTCAAATCTCCAATATTCTTCTTCCACAACCCCTCAGTCTCCCGCCCTGTCATAGACCAGAACGGCAGCCACTTCTTTCTCCAGCATCCCTCTGATCTCTTCATTGTACACCGTTACTATTGCTGTTGAGGCTGCAACCTTTGAGGTCGATGCCGATCTGCTCACTTCTCCTCTCTTCGCTGCTGTTGTGCTCTCTACTCTGTACTCCCTCTCTAACCTTTTGCTTTCTCTACGCACACCGCCGCTATTCTATCCACTAGCAGCCTCCGCCGCCGCCTGCAAACTCTGCTGCCAGCACTGCAACGAATGTCTCCTTACTTCAGAAAATTAGGTATGCGTTGATGTGCGGAAAACGATCCGACACAAAACTCACCGGCAAGTGTACCGGGTCGCATCAAGTAATAAAACTCACGGGAGTGAGGTCGATCCCACAGGGATTGAAGGATTGAGCAACTTTAGTTTAGTGGTTGAATTAGTCAAGCAAACAAGTGTTGATTGTGTGAAATTGTGTTGACAGGAATTAAATTGCATAGAATGTAAATGGGAGTGGGTGATTTGCAGGAAATTAAAGGGAACAAAAAGAAAAAGAGCTGAATCTTAAAGTGCAAGTAATGTAAATTATAGAAACTTAAAGTGCAAGAAATATAAATGACTTGAAAAATAAAAAGGGGAATGGGAATTGGATCTGCAGGAATTAAACAAGGAAAAGCAAAACTCAACAGAATGAAGAGTAGTTGATGGAATTAGTTGAACCGGATCTCAAAACTAAAAGGAAAATAAGCTTGGTATAGTAATTAAACAAGGAAATTAAAATGGAAACTAATAGATCTCAGGACCCAAGAGACTAGATAACTAAGTCTAGATCTCAATGCCTTCCTAGATCCAGATTTAGAGAGCAAATGCCAAATTAAAGAAGAAAGCAATGTAGAAATGTAAATCCAAGTTCAATTTCCAGAAATTGCAGTAAGGAAAACAGAGAGATCTCAAGGTGAGATTGAGACAGAATTTCCTCAATTCTTCAACACCCAAGACTCAAGACAAGTGTAGATGAAATTGAAAACAAGAAAACTAAGAGGAAGAGAATTCAATTCTCCTTCCCCAAGACTCAGAATCTCCAAATAGCTCAAAATTCAAAAGCTCTCTACTGTGAATACTATGAAAATTCTTAAAGAAAACTCTAAAAAGAAAAGCTCCCCTAAAACTTCAAATCCTAAGCTATTTATACACTTTCTTCAAATGATCATTAAGCCTTGAAGTGGGCCTTTAGTCTTGATGGAATTGGGTTGACAATAGCCTCTGATGATTGCTCTTGGTGTTGGGAAGAAATCCATTTGTGAACCGGGCCATGAACCATTCACGTTTGAGTCAACGTTTGAGGCAAACGTTGACTCAACGTCCCTTGTGTAAAATTATGCAGCTAGGCCAAGATGCTGTCATCCACGTTTGGCTCAACGTTTGAGGTCAAACGTGAGCTCAAACGTGGACCTCCCCATGCTCCCTTTTTGGCCAACGTTTGGCCCAACGTTTGAGGCAAACGTTGGCGCAAACGTGGCTCATCTAACCCATCAATCAAGGGTGCTCTTCCATGCTCTTTCTTGCCAAAATGTAGCCAACGTTTGACCTCACGTTTGAGGCAAACGTTGGCTCAAACGTTGCTGTGCCCAGGAGTGCCATTTCTCTTCTTTTTGGCGCCAACGTTTGACTTCACGTTTGAGGCAAACGTTGGCACAAACATTGGCTCCTTCCTTTGCTTCTTCTTCAGCCAACGTTTGCCTCAACGTTTGAGGCAAACGTTGGCGCAAACGTTGGCGACATCTAGGGGTGTTCTTCAGCTGCTTCTCACGTTTGAGTTAACGTTTGAGGCAAACGTTAGCTCAAACGTTGATCCCTCTTTTCAAGCCCATTCTTGCAACCTTCTTCCAAGCTTTATTCCACCTATCATCAATCAACAATTGCATCAAAGCTATGCTATAATCTTGAGAGTTCTTCTTCTTCTTGATATATAAGCAATTATTGCACAAAAACTCATGAAAATGCATCAATTCATCCATGGTTGATTGAATCTAAGGAAACATGAAATTCCACCCAAATGGCTTACTTGTGGCTCAAGAAAGTGCATAAAACCAAGTAAAAACTAATGAAAAAGGCTTGTGAAACTAGCCTAAGATGACTTGTCATCACAACACCAAACTTAAATCTTGCTTGTCCCCAAGCAAGTAGTAAAACATAAGAAAAATTACTAGAAGCAGAGAAGTGTATAAGCCCTTTTATTGGAAGACATTGAATACTGGTAAATGGGGTTTTCATGCATGGTATCTTAGGGATTTTTATTCTGTGGCTGAGGCATCAACATTCCTCTGGATCTTTACTTGAATCACACAAAAAATGAGATTTGTTATTGCTTGGTCCTTAGTTTTTTTTTTTTCTTGTTCTCTTTCTTTGCTGAGGCTTAATGTTATGTGGTAAGGCGACTTTTTAGAGTAAGCTTTCAGCCAGCATTCCCGCCCCAGTTGGTTCAAGATGCTAGGTGTTGAAACACCCCTATGGGCTTACTTGCTCAAGCCTCTCCTTAGCACACACACATCACAGGCATTTAGCTTGTTTTGTTCATCTTTGTTTATTCTTTGGAAATTGATGCCCAGCACCTCTTTGGGTTACTAAATGCTTTGTCTCAAAGTAGCTCTTGATGGTGGACTTTCGGTTGGCAATCCCAAGTTAGTTAACCCAAGTTACCGGGTGATGAAGCACCCCTTAGAACCTAGTTATCCAAGCTTATCTTTGTACAAAAAGCATCACAGGCATATATCCAAATATCAAGCTATTGATGCCCAGCCTTGTTTATTTCTTTTTGCTTCTTTTTCTTGCATTTTCTTTCTTTTATTTTGGACCTTTTTCTTTTGTCAAGTCTCATGAAATGTAACTCAAGTTCATATCACAAAGTCATGTCAACATTCAGCTTTATTTATAAATCAACCAATGAACCAGCACATACCACCACATAACCTTATTTTGTCTCATATCATGCTAGACTTTTACTCTTTCTCTATTTCATAGTTATTTCTCTTTTATTCAAGCATGAGGAACAAAGCATATAATTCAAATAGATGAAAATGAATCAAGCACTTAAACTAGCAAGCCAAAACAGCATGAAACAAACAAACAGTAAATAAATCTAATAGAACACTAATCAACAGGGGGACATTTGCACTTTCAAATAGCATAATTGAGCTAAAGTTAGTGAGAGAACAATACAACCTCTTGGAGTCCATTTGTTTTCTCTGTGTCATCATCATTGTTGGATTCCATGTCCTTCCTTTGTCTACGATGATGTATCTTTTCCTCCAAGAGATTGAATGACTTCCTACAAAAGATATTGAAAGTTGCTTGTTCCCCAAGCACTTGAGACACAGTTAGCATGCATGTATGCTTGTGTTTCTCTGATCCTAAGTTGGTGTGGAAACACCAAACTTAGTTCCTCGCCTACTTCTATATGCAGCAGAGTAAATACATGCATGAAACATCAAGTACTTTTATTAAGAAAGTGGACTACGAACTAGAAAATGGCTGTAAACTAGAGAACAAACTATGACAATCATTAAGTAGTTTTTCTGATTGTTTGGAGCCGATACTGGTCATGCTGAGGGTGCAATGTGTTCTTAATAAAATTTTTTGGTGGAACACCAAACTTAGCATCCAACATTCACCCCTAATTATTTTGGTGTGCAACACCAAACTTAGCTCCTTGCAATACAGAGAAATCTACTTAACTTCTTTATTGAAATAACTAAGAAAGAAAAACTACTGACTTATGGTTATGGCTGATGACTTTCTTCCTCTTCTTCCAGTTTGTTAAGAGGAATGACCTCAAGGGAGGAGAAGATTCAGCTAGTGTCCCCTTTCTTGGTTTCCTCTCAGCAAGCTTTCTTTTGTACATGGTTTGATTGGGCTTGCTTGCTAATGGTCCAGGGGTTGGATTGCTTGTGGTTGACCCTTTTTTCTTCATGAATATTGTCCTTGGTAGCTTGGTCACAATCCTCTTCTTGGTGCTTTTGTTAATTGTCTTCACTTCCTTGAATCCAAGTCTTGGTGGTTGTGTGATTGTTGGAGTCTTCTTTTCATCAAGAGGTCCTTGCAATAGTGGTTCAATGAGCTCTTCCTCTGTGTACTTCTCTGCTTCACTTGAGTGTGACTTCTCTTGAGTGTCTTCCTCACTTTCTTGTTCTTCCACTTCCTTTTTTACACTCAACATTTGTTTTAATAGCTCTTTCATGGAGGAAGTTTGTTGATCTTCCCAAGATTTCTTCATCTCCTCTTCATATCTTTCAATCATGGATTCAATTGTTGAGCCGTTTTGTTTCAGGGAAGTTTGAGAGAGTTGTGAGTTTTCATGTTCCCTTGTCATCTCAAGTAGCTTTTGTGAATATGAAGCCACAGGTTCAAACACCTCCACAACCTCCTTTTCCATTGAACTTTCACTTGATACAGAAGTTTCCTCATTTTGTTTTTCCACTTCCTCACCCACAAATTGGTCTTTATCCTCGCTGTTTGATGGTTCTAAGTTCCCCCTTATTTGCTCTAAGGGCCCATTCATCTTCTTGAGGATGATTTCTTTCCAGGATTGGGATTGTGTGTATCTTTCCACGAGTTTTCTGTGTATTTCAATGGCTTGGCATTGGCTTTCTAAGGGTTCTTTGGACCATTGAAGGTAATCCTCATCTACTAGTTCAAGAGATGAAGGTTGAGAGTAATTTTGGTGACATGGATGTGTTATGGTGAAGTTGTGTTGAGGGGTGTGGAATGAGTTGTGTGATTGATGGGATGACTTGTATGGATTTTGGAGGAAACTTTGTGTTGAGGCATAATCAAGTGATGAAGAACTTTCAAATGAGCAATTGGGAAGTGAGGGTGGATGCTCTTTCATTCTTTGGTGATACTCCCATCCACCATGAGGATAATAATATGAATCATTTTGTGGTGGTGGTTGGTATCCCATATGATTCTCTTGCTCATCTTGTGTCTCTGAAGCAAATCTCCATGAGTTGGAGTGCTCAGAATGTGTATTCTCTTGGTGATATTCCCAGCCATCATTAGATATTGGTGATGGTGGATGATATCCCATAAAATTTTGTTTGACCATAAGATGAGTTGAACTCCATTTGTATTTTGTAAACATCAATGAAATTTAAAATTCATGTCACAGAGAAAGAATTTCTTAGTGAGGCAATAACTCAAACACCTTGGTTTCACTTTAAAACAGAGAACAAAAATAAAAAAAAATGCTTAATCTAGACTTCTCACCCACTTAATCATTGTTGATCAAAATCAATCCCCGGCAACGGCGCCAAAAACTTGATGTGCGGAAAACGACCCGACACAAAACTCACCGGCAAGTGTACCGGGTCGCATCAAGTAATAAAACTCACGGGAGTGAGGTCGATCCCACAGGGATTGATGTATATGGACATTCTTCACTGAAAGGACGGATGGTAGCCACTGACAACGGAGATCCACCAACATATAGCTTGCCATGGAAGGAACCTTGCGTGCGTGAAGAAGAAGACAGTAAGAAAGCAGAGATTCAGAAGACAGAGCATCTCCAAAACCCCAACCCATTATCCATTACTACATAACAAGTATTTATTTCATGCTCTTTTATTTTTTGCAATTAAAACCAAAAACCATTATTGATATCCTGACTAAGATTTACAAGATAACCATAGTCTGCTTCAAACCAACAATCTCCGTGGGATCGACCCTTACTCACGTAAGGTATTACTTGGACGACCTAGTGCACTTGCTGGTTAGTTGTGTGGGATTGAAAAGTATGATTGTAATTTTCGTGCACCAAGTTTTTGGCGCCGTTGCCGGGGATTGTTCGAGTTTGGACAACTGACGGTTCATCTTGTTGCTTAGATTAGGAATATTTTATTTTTGTTGCTATAGAGTCATCAAATCTGAGTCCTTTCTTTTCTTTTTAAAAATCTTATTTTTCCTTATTAAATTTTAATTTTTAATTTTTCTTTGAGTCTTTTATTTGAGTTTAGTTTCATATTCTAAGTTTGGTGTCAATTGCATGTTTTTATTCTTCTTCATAATTTTCGAATTGCATACTCCTATTTTTCTTCATATTTTTCATTACTTGTTCTTAATTATTTTTCTTGTTTGATCTTTAGTTTTTCGTATTTTGTGTCTTTCCTTGTTTTTTGTGTGATTTTCGAAAAATTCAAAAAGATTTTTCAAGAAAATACTTTTTCTTTCATAACTCAGTTGGTTAGAGCGTTGGCTTATGTTTTTGGTATCTTCTTTTCAAAAATAATTTTTCTTTGATTAAATCTTGTGTCAAATTTTAAGTTTGGTGTTCTCTTGTTAGTTTTTCTTTAGTTTTCGAAAATTTTATTTTGGTTTTCTAAAAATTTTAAGTTTGGTGTTCTTTCTTTATGTTCTTGAATTCTTTGAGTCTTTGAATTTTGTTCTTCGTGTTCTTGTGAATCTTCAAAGTGTTCTTGAGTCTTGTATGTGTTTTAATCTTAAAATTTTTAAGTTTGGTGTCCCTTGGTGTTTCCCTCCAAAAATTTTCGAAAAACAAGGGTGCCAGATCTAAAAATTTTAAATCTTGTGTCTTTTATGTGTTTTTCTCTTTCATTATAAAATTCAAAAATAAAAAAATATCTTCTTTAACTATTTTTAGGCAAAAATTTCGAAATTGTTGATAAAAATTCAGATTTCAATTTTCAAAATTTTATATTATCATATCTTAGTTGTCAAGTTTTCAAAAAATCATATCTTTTTCAAATCTTTTCTCTTATTTATTTTCTTACAAGTATTAACTTTAAAGTATCTTTAATTTTAAGACATATCTTTTTCAAAACTTCCTAACCACTTTCTCTCTCTCCATTTTTCGAAAATCATATCCAAAATTTTTCAAATCTTTTTAATTAATTAATCATCTTAGTATTCGAATTATATTATCTTTTTCTTTTAGTTTTCGAAACTTATATTCTATTTTCCAATTATTTTATTTTATTTTCTTTCAAATTCGGTTTATCCTTAATTAAATAAAATAAAAACAAAAATATTTTTAATTTCTCTTTTATTTATTTTTCAAAAAAAATTAAAATAAATAAATAATATTTTTATCTCCAATCCATATCATCTCCCTTTCTCCATCATGGACCTAAGTGGAAATGAACAGTCCAGAAGGACTCTGGGGTCATATGCTAACCCCTCTACTGCTTCATATGGGAGTAGTATCTGCATACCCTCCATTGGAGTCAGTAGCTTTGAGTTGAATCCTCAGCTCATTATCATGGTGCAGCAAAGTTGCCAGTATTCTGGTCTTCCACAGGAAGAACCTACAGAGTTTCTGGCACAGTTTCTACAGATTGCTGACACAGTACATGATAAGGAAGTAGATCAGGATGTCTACAGATTATTACTGTTTCCATTTGCTGTGAAAGACCAAGCCAAAAGGTGGTTAAATAACCAACCTAAGGCCAGCATAAGGACATGGAAACAGCTGACAGAAAAATTCCTGAATCAATACTTTCCCCCAAGACGGATGACACAGCTAAGGCTGGACATCCAAGGCTTTAAACAAGGAGATAATGAATCTCTTTATGATGCCTGGGAGAGATACAGAGAGATGCTACGGAAATGCCCCTCTGAAATGTTTTCAGAGTGGGTTCAGTTAGACATCTTCTATTATGGGCTTGCAGAAGGAGCTCAGATGTCTCTAGATTACTCAGCTGGTGGATCTATCCACATGAGAAAGACAATTGAAGAGGCTCAAGAGCTCATTGATACAGTTGCCAGGAATCAGCATCTGTACCTAAGCAGTGACCCTTCCATGAAAGAAGAGGTTAAAACAGTAACTGCTGAACTCAGTCCTGCAAAACAAGCTGCTGAATTCAATCAGCAATTGGACTTTCTAACAAAGCAGCTAGCCGAATTCAAGGATAGACTACAAGAGACAAGAATAGCTAATATAAATATGGAAGAACAATTGAAGCAAACAAAGCAGCAGCTGTCAAAACAAATAACAGATGAATGCCAAGCAGTTCAATTAAGGAGTGGGAAAATATTAAATACCCCACCTCAAGGCAGCAAAAAGCTAAGGAATGAGCAAACCACCCAAAATTCACCTGAGGACAGTAAGAGCCCAGTGAAAAGTAATTCTGGCACTAAAACGCCAGAAATCTGGTGGAAGGCTGGCGCTGAACGCCCAGACCATGCCCAAGACTGGCGTTCAACGCCAGAAACAAGCAAGGACTGGCGTTCAACGCCAGAAACAAGCAAGGATCTGGCGTTGAACGCCCAAAATGGGCAGGATCTGGCGCTGAACGCCCAAAATGGGCACAGTTCTGGCGTTCAGACGCCAGGAACAGACAAGGAGTTGGCGTCTAACGTCACTCCAGCTTCTAACTCTGGCACTCAATTGCCAGTGAGGGATCAGACACACACAAATGCTGATAACAACCCCTCTAAAAAGGCTTCTTCAACCACTTCTGTAGGCAATAACCCTACAGCAACTAAGGTTGAGGAATATAAAGCCAAGATACCTTATCCTCAAAAACTCCGGAAAGAGGAGCAGGATAAGCAATTTGCTCGCTTTGCAGATTATCTCAGGACTCTTGAAATAAAGATTCCATTTGCAGAAGCACTTGAGCAAATACCTTCTTATGCCAAGTTCATGAAAGAGATCTTGAGTCATAAAAAGAATTGGAGAGAAACAGAAAGAGTTCTCCTCACTGAAGAATGCAGTGCAGTCATTCTGAAGAGCTTTCCTAAAAAGCTTCAAGACCCTGGGAGTTTTCTGATACCATGCATATTAGAAGGTAATTGCACCAAGACAGCTTTATGCGATCTTGGGACAAGCATCAACCTAATACCTACATCTACTATCAGAAAGCTTGGCTTAACTGAAGAAGTTAAACCAACCCGGATATGTCTCCAACTTGCTGATGGCTCCACTAAATACCCATCCGGCGTGATTGAAGACATGATTGTCAGAGTTGGGCCATTCGCCTTTCCCACTGACTTTGTAGTGCTGGAAATGGAGGAGCACAAGAGTGCTACTCTCATTCTAGGAAGACCCTTCCTAGCAATTAGACGAACCCTCATTGACGTCCAACAGGGGGAAATAACCCTGAGAGTCAATGATGATGAGTTTAAGTTGAATGCTGTCAAAGCCATGCAGCATCCAGACACATCAAAAGATTGCATGAAAGTTGATCTTATTGACTCTTTGGTAGAAGAGATCAACATGGCTGAGAGTCTCGAATCAGAGTTGGAAGACATCTTTAAAGATGTTCAGCTTGATTTGGAGGATTCAGAGGACATGAAAGAGCCTCTGAAATTTCTTCTGGAAGAGAAAAAACCTCCTAAACCCGAGCTCAAGCCATTACCACCATCCTTGAAATATGCATTTCTGGGAGAAGGTGACACTTTTCCAGTGATCATAAGCTCTGCTTTTAATTCACAGGAAGAGGAAGCACTTATTCAAGTGCTAAGGACACACAAGACAGCTCTTGGGTGGTCCATAGGTGACCTTAAGGGCATAAGCCCAGCTAGATGCATGCACAAAATCTTATTGGAGGATAATGCTAAACCAGTGGTTCAACCACAGAGGCGGCTAAATCCAGCCATGAAAGAAGTGGTGCAGAAAGAGGTCACCAAATTACTAGAGGCTGGGATTATTTATCCTATTTCTGATAGCCCCTGGGTGAGCCCTGTCCAAGTCGTCCCAAAAAAGGGAGGCATGACAGTGATTCATAATGAAAAAAATGAACTGGTTCCTACAAGAACAGTTACAGGGTGGCGCATGTGTATTGACTACAGAAGGCTCAATACAGCCACCAGAAAGGATCATTTTCCTTTCCCATTCATAGACCAGATGCTAGAAAGACTGGCATGTCATGATTATTACTACTTTTTGGATGGCTACTCAGGCTATAACCAGATTGCAGTAGATCCCCAGGATCAAGAGAAAACAGCATTCACATGTCCATCTGGAGTGTTTGCTTATAGAAGGATGCCATTTGGGCTGTGTAATGCGCCTGCAACCTTCTAGAGATGCATGCTCTCTATTTTCTCTGATATGGTGGAAAAATTTCTGGAAGTCTTCATGGATGACTTCTCAGTGTATGGAGACTCATTCAGCTCCTGTCTTGATCACCTGAAACTTGTTCTGAAAAGATGCCAAGAGACCAACCTAGTTTTAAACTGGGAAAAATGTCACTTCATGGTGACTGAAGGGATCGTTCTTGGGCATAAAATCTCAAACAAGGGAATAGAAGTTGATCAAGCAAAAATAGAGGTAATTGAAAAATTACCACCACCTGCCAATGTTAAGGCAATCAGAAGCTTTCTGGGGCATGCAGGATTCTATAGGAGGTTTATAAAGGATTTTTCAAAAATCACAAAACCTCTAAGCAATCTGCTAGCTGCTAACACGCCATTTGTGTTTGACACAGGGTGTCTGCAGGCGTTTGAAATGCTGAAAGCTAAGCTGGTCACAGCACCAGTTATCTCTGCACCAGACTGGACATTACCATTTGAGCTAATGTGTGATGCCAGTGATCACGCTATTGGCGTAGTATTGGGACAGAGGCATGACAAGTTTCTGCGTGTCATTTATTATGCTAGTCGCGTTTTAAATGATGCCCAGAAAAATTACACAACCACAGAAAAAGAATTGCTTGCAGTGGTTTATGCCATTGACAAGTTCAGATCATACTTAGTAGGATCAAAAGTGATTGTGTATACTGACCATGCTGCTCTTAAATATCTACTCACAAAGCAGGATTCAAAACCCAGGCTCATCAGATGGGTGTTGCTTCTGCAAGAGTTTGATATAGAAATAAGAGACAGAAAAGGGACAGAGAACCAAGTGGCTGATCATCTGTCCCGGATAGAGCCAGTAGAAGGGACGCCCATCCCCTCTCTTGAGATCTCTAAGACTTTTCCGGATGAGCATTTATTTGCCATCCAGGAAACACCATGGTTTGCCGATATTGCAAACTATAAAGCTGCAAGGTTCATACCCAAGGAGTACAACAGGCAACAAAAGAAAAAATTAATTACTGATGCAAAGTACTACTTGTGGGATGAACCCTATCTCTTTAAGAGATGTGCAGACGGAATAATCCGTAGGTGTGTGCCTAGAGAAGAAGCACAGAGGATCCTATGGCATTGCCATGGATCACAATATGGAGGCCATTTCGGAGGTGAGCGAACAGCCACCAAGTTCCTCCAATGTGGCTTCTATTGGCCCACACTCTATAGAGATTCCCAAGAGTTTGTACGTAACTGTGACAGTTGCCAAAGAGCTGGTAATCTGCCTCATGGTTACGCCATGCCTCAACAAGGAATCTTGGAGATTGAGCTGTTTGACGTATGGGGAATTGACTTCATGGGCCCTTTCCCACCATCATACTCAAACACTTATATTCTGGTGGCAGTTGACTATGTATCAAAATGGGTTGAGGCCATTGCCACACCCACCAATGATACTAAAATAGTGCTGAAGTTCCTCCAGTAACATATCTTTAGCAGGTTTGGTGTCCCTAGAGTACTAATCAGTGATGGGGGCACTCACTTCTGCAACAAACAGCTTTACTCTGCCATGGTCCGGTATGGGATTCGCCACAAGGTGGCTATTCCATATCATCCACAAACCAATGGGCAAGCTGAAGTCTCTAACAGAGAATTAAAGAGAATCCTGGAACGGACAGTAAGTACCCGTAGAAAGGATTGGGCACGGAGCTTGGCTGATGCTCTGTGGGCTTACAGAACAGCATTCAAGACCCCTATAGGGACCTCTCCATACCAACTTGTGTATGGTAAGGCATGTCACCTGCCCATGGAACTGGAACATAAAGCCTACTGGGCAACCAGATTCCTAAACTTTGATGCCAAATTAGCAGGAGAAAAAAGATTGCTCCAGCTAAATGAGCTAGAGGAATTCAGATTCACTGCTTTCGAAAATGCCAAGCTTTATAAAGAGAAATAAAAAAAAGTGGCATGACAGAAAGCTGTCATCTAGAATCTTTGAACTAGGACAAAAGGTTCTGCTGTTTAACTCTAGACTCAGGCTATTCCCCGGAAAATTGAAATCCCGGTGGAGGGGACCATACGTGATTACAAGTGTATCACCATATGGTTATGTGGAGCTTCAAGATATTGATTCTGATAAGAAGTTCATTGTCAATGGACAGAGAATCAAGCACTATCTTGAAGGCAACGTTGAGCAAGAGTGCTCAAAGCTGAAGCTAAATTAAAAGCTCAGCAAGGTCCAGCTAAAGACAATAAAGAAGCGCTTGCTGGGAGGCAACCCAGCCATGGGGCATCAATCCTCTAAGCATTTTGCCCTATTTTTAATTTTATCTATTCATTGATACTAAGGTAAAAAATCAATTTTATAAATTCACAGGGTTACAGAAGGAATCTGCACACAAAACAGAGAAAAAGAGCTCACTGGCAAGAAAACGCCAGTGAGAGCCCATTTTGGGCGTTCAGCGCCCAAAAGGGGCATCCAGTGGGCGCTGAACGCCAGTAAGGATAGCTATCTGGCGTTCAACGCCAGAAAAGGGCAACAACTGGGCGTTGAACGCCCAGGAGAGCAGCATTTGGGCGTTGAACGCCCAAAACAGGCAATGTTTGGGCGTTCAAACGCCAGGATGGTGGGGAGGAGGTAAAATCATTTTTCTTCATTTTTTTTCATTCTAATTTTAAAATCCCATGTTTTCAAATCATGATTTCTTGCATAAACATGTTAAGAACCCTGATTTCTAAAATCCCTAATTTCTAAAAACCCTACTTTATGAATATCAAATATATCTTAATCCATAAGCACAAATCCTGTTTTCCAATCCAATCCAACTCTTTTCAAATTTTTTTTCTCTAAAAACAAATCTATCTTTTCACTCTAAAATCTTTTCAACTAATCAATATCTTTTTCAAATCTCCACATTATCTTTTTCAAAAATCTTTCATATCTTTTAAATTTTTAATTATATCCTTTATCTTATCTTTTTCAAATCAATCTTTTTTATCATATCTTTTCCAAATTTTCGAAAACCCACCCCCTCCCTTTAAAAATGGGTTCGGCTTCCCTCCCCTTCCATCAACAATTGCACCTAGCTCTCCTTCTATCCCTCTCCTTTCTTTTCTTTTGCTTGAGGACAAGCAAACCTCTAAGTTTGGTGTGTTTATCCGAGATTACTAAGATCATGGCTCCTAAAGGAAAACAACCCACTCCAAGAGGCAAGAAAGAGAGCGTTCCAAAACCACTTTGGAATCAAGGGAAGTTCTTATCTAAAGAACATTCAGACCATTATTATAAAATAATGGGTTTGAGATCAGTGATCCCGGAAGTTAGATTCGATCTGAAAGAAGACGAATATCCGGAGATCCAGGAGCAAATTCGAATCAGGAGCTGGGAAGTCCTAGCTAATCCTGAAACGAAAGTGGGAAGGAATATGGTCTAGGAGTTCTATGCTAATATGTGGCAAACAGACAAGCAGAAACTATCTGGGACTGCTTTCTATGACTATCGGACTGTGGTCAGAGGAAAGATTGTTCATACCCACCCTGACAAGATCAGGGAGATCTTAAAGTTACCTCAGCTGAAAGATGATCCAAACTCCTTCAACAGGAGAATGATGAGAACAGACAAGGGCCTGGATAAGATTCTAGAGGATATATGTATCCCTGGAGCCAGGTGGACCACCAGCACAAAGGGTGTCCCAAATCAACTCAAAAGAGAAGATCTCACACCAGTCGCCAGAGGATGGCTGGACTTCATTGGACATTCTTTGCTGCCCACTAGCAACCGTTCTGAAGTCACTGTTAAAAGAGCAGTGATGATCCATTGCATCATGATGGGAAAAGAAGTGGAAGTTCATCAACTGATCTCAGCTGAATTCTACAAAATTGCTAACAAAAATTCTAAAGAGGCCAGGTTGGCTTATCCAAGCGTGATTTCTCTGCTCTACAAGGACGCTGGAGTAAGGATGGGAATAACTGAGTATATTTCAGTTGAGAAACCAATCACCAAAGCATCAATGGAAAAACAACAAGCACAGGATGATCCCATCAAGAAGAAAACACAGGAATTTCTCCCAGAAATCCCTCAATCTGAATACTGGGAGTATCTTGAGACGTCCGTTACCAAGATACAAGAAGCTATGGAACAAATAATAAAAGAACAGAAGGAACAAAGTCAAATTCTTTGCTATTTGATTAAAGAACAAGAGGAGCAAGGGTGTGACTTAAGGGAATTGAAGCGCCAGAAGCTATCTCTTGAAGGACCAAGCACCCCACAGATCAGAGGAACATCCACTTCCAAGAACAAAGGTTGTTAAATTCCAATTTCTGCTTTAACTCTGTGATAGTTGTCGTTATAGGAGAGTACCTTAGGAGTCATATAGTAGTAATTAGTATCTATTTTGATTTTATCTCCAATTAAGCTATAATTTAATTCTCTCATCATCATTAAACATGAATAAAATAGTAGATCTTTTGAATAAGAGGCAATAAAATTTCGAGTTTTTAATAAGAGAAATTCTAATTAGTTACATGTGGTGGCAATGCTTTCTGTCTTCTGAATGAATGCTTGAACAGTGCATATGTCTTTTGAATTTGTTGTTTAAGACTGTTAAATATGTTGGCTCTTGAAAGAATGATGAACATGAGACATGTTATTGATAATCTGAAAAATCATAAAAATGATTCTTGAAGCAAGAAAAAGCAGCAAAAAAACAAAGCTTGCAGGAAAAAAAAAAGAGAGAGAGAAAGCAAGCAGAAAAAGCCAAAGCTCTTAAAACCAAAAGGCAAGAGCAAAAAGCCAATAGCCCTTAAAACCAAAAGGCAAGGGTAATAAAAAGGATCCCAAGGCTTTGAGCATCAGTGGATAGGAGGGCCTAAGGGAATAAAATCCTGGCCTAAGCGGCTAAACCAAGCTGTCCCTAACCATGTGCTTGTGGCGTGAAGGTGTCAAGTGAAAACTTGAGACTGAGCGGTTAAAGTCAAGGTCCAAAGCAAAAAGAAGAGTGTGCTTAAGAACTCTGGACACCTCTAATTGGGGACTTTAGCAAAGCTGAGTCACAATCTAAAAGCTTCACCCAATTATGTGTCTGTGGCATTTATGTATCCGGTGGTAATACTGGAAAACAAAGTGCTTAGGGCCACGGCCAAGACTCATAAAATAGCTGTGTTCAAGAATCATCACACTGAAATAGGAGAATCAATAACACTATCTGAATTCTAAGTTCCTATAGATGCCAATCACTCTGAGCTTCAATGGATAAAGTGAGATGCCAAAACTGTTCGGAAGCAAAAAGCTACTAGTCCCGCTCATCTAATTAGAATCTGAGCTTCACTCAAAAACTCTGAGATATTATTGCTTCTCAACCTATTAGTCTTCTATTTTATTTGTCTAGTTGCTTGAGGACAAGCAACAGTTTAAGTTTGGTGTTGTGATGAGCGGATATTTTATACGCTTTTTGGGGTTAATTTCATATAGTTTTTAGTATGTTTTAGTTAGTTTTTAGTTTATTTCCATTAGTTTTTAGGAAAAATTCATATTTCTGGACTTTACTATGAGTTGTGTGTTTTTCTATAATTTCAGGTATTTTTCTGGCTGAAATTGAGGGAGCTGAGCAAAAATCTGATTCAGGCTGAAAAAGGACTGCTGATGCTGTTGGATTCTGACCTCCCTGCACTCAAAGTGGATTTTCTGGAGCCACAGAACTCAAAATGGCGCGCTTCCAAATGCATTGGAAACTCGACATCCAGGGCTTTCCAGCAATATATAATAGTCCATACTTTGCTCAAGGATAGATGATGTAAACTGGCGTTCAACGCCAGTTCTCTGCCCAATTCTGGCGTCTAGCGCCAGAAAAGGATTACAAGTTGGAGTTCAACGCCAGAAATGGATCCAAACCTGGCGTTGAACGCCCAAAACAGCCTTATGCACATGAATTGCTTAAGTCTCAGCCCCAGCACACACCAAGTGGGCCCCAGAAGTGGATTTCCATACCATCTGTTATAGTTTACTCATTTTCTGTAAACCTAGGTTACTAGTTTAGTATTTAAACAACTTTTAGAGACTTATTTTGTATCTCATGACATTTTAGATCTGAACTTTGTACTCTGTGATGGCATGAGTCTCTAAACTCCATTGTTGGGGGTGAGGAGCTCTGCTGTGTCTCGATGAATTAATGCAAGTATTTCTGTTTTCCATTCAAACATGCGTGTTCCTATCTAAGATGTTTATTCGCACTTCAATATGATGGATGGGATGATCCGTGACACTCATCATCATCCTCAACCTATGAACGCGTGCCTGACAACCACCTCCGTTCTACCTTCGATTGAATGAATATCTCTTGGATTCCTTAATCAGAATCTTCGTGGTATAAGCTAGAATCCATTGGCAGCATTCCTGAGAATCCGGAAAGTCTAAACCTTGTCTGTGGTATTCCGAGTAGGATTCAGGGATTGAATGACTGTAACGAACTTCAAACTCGCGAGTGCTGGGCGTAGTGACAGACGCAAAAGGATAGTAAATCCTATTCCGGTACGACTGAGAACCTACAGATGATTAGCCGTGCGGTGACAGCGCACCTGGACCCTTTTCACTGGAAGGATGGATGGTAGCCATTGACAACGGTGATCCACTAACACACAGCTTGCCATAGGAGGACGTGCGTGCGTGAATCAGAAGACAGAGAAAAGCAGAGATTCAGAAGACAAAGCATCTCCAAAACTCCAACATATTCTCCATTACTGCATAACAAGTAACCTTTAATTCATGCTCTCTTGTTCATTCGCAATTCAACTGATAAACGTAATTGACTTCCTGACTAAGATTTACAAGATAATCATAGATTGCTTCAAACCAACAATCTCTGTGGGATTCGACCCTTACTCATGTAAGGTATTACTTGGACGACCCAGTGCACTTGCTGGTTAGTGGTACGAGTTGTGAGAAGTGTGATTCACAATTTCGTGCACCAACAAGCAACAATTTAAGTTTGGTGTTGTGATGAGCGGATAATTTATACGCTTTTTCGCATTGTTTTTACATAGTTTTTAGTATGTTTTATTTAATTTTTATTATATTTTTATTAGTTTTTATGAAAAATTCACATTTCTGGACTTTACTATGAGTTTGTGTGTTTTTCTGTAATTTCAGGTATTTTCTGGCTGAAATTGAGCGACCTGAGCAAAAATCTGATTCAGAGGCTGAAAAAGGACTGCAGATGCTGTTGGATTCTGACCTCCCTGCACTCGAAATGGATTTTTTAGAGCTACAGAAGTCCAATTGGCACGCTCTTAGTTGCGTTGGAAAGTAGACATCCAGGACTTTCCAGTAATATATAATAGTCCATACTTTTCCCGAGTTTTGACGATAAAAACTGGTATTTAACGCCAACTTCCTGTCCTATTCTGGCGTTAAACGCCAGAAACAGGTTACAAACTAGAGTTAAACGCCAGAAACAGGCTGAAACCTGGTGTTTAACTCCAAGAAAAGTCTCTACACATGAAAACTTCAATGCTCAGCCCAAGCACATACCAAGTGGGTCCCAGAAGTGGATTTCTGCACTATCTATCTTAGTTTACTCATTTCCTGTAAACCTAGGTTACTAGTTGAGTATAAAAACTACTTTTAGAGAATTATTTTGAACCTCATGACATTTTCACGTTTTACATTGTATCTCTACGGCATGGGTCTCTAAACTCCATTGTTGGGGGTGAGGAGCTCTGCTGTGTCTCGATAGATTAATACAATTACTACTGTTTTTCATTCAATCACGCTTGTTTCTATTCTAAGATATTCATTTGCACTTCAACATGATGAATGTGATGATCCGTGACACTCATTACCATTCTCAACCTATGAACACGTGCCTGACAACCACTTCCGTTCTACCTTAGATTGAATGTATATCTCTTGGGTTTCTGGTTCACGAAGTTGATTGCCTCTCCTGACAACAGAGCATTCAATTCCGTGAGGCCAGAGTCTTCGTGGTATAAGCTAGAATGAATTGGCAGCATTCCTGAGATCCGGAAAGTCTAAACCTTGTCTGTGGTATTCCGAGTAGGATCTGGGAAGGGATGACTGTGACGAGCTTCAAACTCACGAATGTTGGGCGTAGTGACAGACGCAAAAGGATCACTGGATCCTATTCCAGCACAAATGAGAACCGACAAATGATTAGCCATGTATATGGACATTCTTCACTGAAAGGACGGATGGTAGCCACTGACAACGGAGATCCACCAACATACAGCTTGCCATGGAAGGAACCTTGCGCGCGTAAAGAAGAAGACAGTAGGAAAGCAGAGATTCAGAAGACAGAGCATCTCCAAAACCCCAACCCATTCTCCATTACTACATAACAAGTATTTATTTCATGCTCTTTTATTTTTCGCAATTAAAACCAAAAACCATTATTGATATCCTGACTAAGATTTACAAGATAACCATAGTCTGCTTCAAACCAACAATCTCCGTGGGATCGACCCTTACTCACGTAAGGTATTACTTGGACGACCCAGTGCACTTGCTGGTTAGTTGTGCGGGATTGCAAAGTGTGATTGTAATTTTCGTGCACCAAGTAGACTCGGAGCGAATATCGGCACTTGATAATATGATTCGACAAAAAGAAAGTGTTGCTCAAAGATATAATCATTGAATAAGAGAAAAGTTTTTCAATATAGGTAAGTTGGTTTTAAAAGTTATTTTTCCAATGGAAAAGAAATCGAGATTTCTTGGCAAATGGTCCTATACTTGGGAAGGTCCTTTCCAAGTGATAGGATTATATTCGGGAGATGCATATCGGATCAAAGATATCGAATCGAGAAATATAATTAATTCGATTAACGAAAAGTACTTAAAGCAATATTATTGTTTGCTAAGTTAAAGTCAAAATGCATAAGTTCGAAAGGAAAGAAAACCATTGTAAATACTGAAATCTAAGATGAAGAAATATGAGTCTCCATGAGTTTTGCCAAATCTAAGCGTAGCTTTACCCTTTCGTTGTCCAAAACTGAAAGCGCCTCAGCATGCTTGAATTTTTCGTATTGGGCCTCGTCGAGTGGTTTCTTGCATTCTTCTTGTTTGGCCTCAATAGAAACGATTTCCTGGATAAGTTGGTGTTGCTCTTGCTGGGCAGTGGCTAGAGGTGTAGCTATGTCAGCTCTTCTCTTTCGAATTCTGGCAAGCTTGTCATTTATTTGAGCCAATTCTGCTTCAAGTTTATGCTCTTCCTTGTCGTAGTGGGCTTGAACAGAAATAGCATGAGAGATTCTCAAATCGAATTCTGCACGGAAAGCTTTAATTGGTTGAAGGGCCGCAGTATAGCTCTCTGCCTCAGTTCTGATTTTAGTCTCTTCATTTTTGACATCCTGAAGTTTTTCCTGGACAGCTACGCTTTTATTGGAAATTTGTTTGAATTGACGGACTATGGCGGAATGTGGGGTTGGAGTCAGAAGTTCAAAGGCAGAATTCAAGAGATCGGATAAAAGCTTGTTGAGGGTTGCATCATTAACCCATGCAGTAGGTGGATGGTCCAAGAGTTTCAAAAGTGATCGAAGTTGTTCTCGAGCATTAATATTTAGCTCGAATGAAGGACCAGATGAAGAAGGACCAAGGAGTGAAGGGACAGGAATCAGCACTTCATCTTCTTGGATAGCCTGATTCAGGATGGAAAACAGGTTGGCCAGGGTAGTGCTTGTAGGTTCAGTGGAAGCACCCGAATTTCCAGATCATTGATCAAGGGGAGTTTGAAATTTAGCCTGTTGAGGAGGACTGGAGATTCTTTGAGGAGAAGACAAGGTTTCCAAGACTCGTGATGGAGAATCCGAATCAGGGCCAGTAGTCTCAGCAACTCGAGATGGAGAATCAGAATCAGGGGCCACTTGATATTCGGATGAAGGTGCAGCCTGGATGATTGGAGAGGTATGTCCAGTGCTCAGAGTTCGCGTTGGTGAGTGTTGGGTATGCTCTGTGGTTAAATCAACCACCTGTGTCCCAGTGGAAGGCGGAAAAGCAACTTATAGTGGCTGAACAGACTCTGTGGCTTGGATTGAATCATGAGATGTGGTTTATCCCAGGTCTTGTTGTTGTTGATGATGTGGTTAATCAAATGCCAGGGGTGAAGTGATTGATTGAGCAGCAGTAGTAGGCTGACATGCAAGGTACATAGTTATTAGTTGAGATTTATTTTAACTCAATCGGAATATATGTGAAAATGATAAAAGGTTACCAGAATGGGTCTTGCTCTTCGAACCAACTGAAGACCTAAATCTGAGTCAATTGTATCCTCTGATTGTGAGGAAGCAGCAAGGATGTTCCGAATAGATTGCTCACTTCCATCAGAGCTCTCACTCGATGATGGCAATTATAACTAAATAAAGGTTGGCGTAAGAAGAGTTGTAAGTAAATATGATTGTCAAGGAATTTCAATTGAAGAATAATCATATAAATATAGTTACCTTCCTATAAGTCTTTGAAGGTGTTCTTCGACTCTTCCTTAATGGTTGACGTGAAGAAGCAGCGGGTTCAGCTTTTCTTTTTTGAGTTCTCTTGGGAGAACCTTCAGCAGCAGGGACAGTTTGAATAGCAGAGCTTTTGATCTCCTCTAAGGTATGACTGTACCTAGAGTAATAAGTTATCCACCAATCGAAGCAGGACTTGGTGATGTACGAACTTTGATCGTAAACTAGAAAATTATAGCCCTCTCTGTGTTTTTTATTTTTTAAAAGGCAGATGTCGAGTTTTTTCTGAGAGATCAAAGTGATGTGGCAGAATGGTTCGCTGTTTCAGGGAAGTGGAATCGAGATAGCTTGTGAGAATCCAAGTTGCCTGGCTGTGTAGTGAGGTGCATATAGAGTTACCTTGAAACGTTCTTTTTTGTGTTGAGGTAACCCTGTAGGAGTTACTTGGACAGCCAGTAAATTTGTCCAATTCCTTTTAGCAAGTTCATTTTCTTTAGTGTCATTGGGAAAGAGAAGGCGTTCGAGCCAGACAGGACCATAATTTCGATGCAAAAAAGGGGTGAAATTGAGGTCCTAATTGTGAAAGTCTTTGCAAGAATGGAATAGAGAAAAAATAGTCCAAAATCAGTCCTCGTCCGATTCTGCTCCTGGAAAATTTGGCTTAAAATTGGCCAATCGAAATCCTTCAATGTGTTGTTTGTCTGTAGCACCACCTCCAGGTGTAATCATGTGTTTTTCGAAAATGGCGTTAAGCCATAATTGAAGAAGCCAAATAGGGCCACCTATACTGATCAAATAGTTGTTCCGAAGACAATTAACAAATTGACCAAGTTCTTTGAAGATGTGTCTGAGGAGAAGCTTGGCCAGATTAAGGGTGTGTCCTTCATGAAGTAAAGCAGCAAGAGGAAGGAAAAGCTTTGACATCTGGACACTTCGGAAGCAGAAGATGATTACATTTAGCCAATAGAATTAAAAGGCTACATGTTCATCATCTGTGATAGCAGTGCCTTCTGCACCTATGTGATGAACAATAAAGTCACTGTAAGAAGTTGTGGGGGCAATGTTGTATTGGTGCCTGGGCTGCATGTCAGAGGTAACGTCGGGAGGACTAATCGAGAGTCTAGTAATAGCAGCCACGTCTAACAATGGCATACCAATCATTCCACAAGGAAGGTGGAAATTGTTGATAGTCTTGTTCCAGAAAAAGGTCACAGCTCCGATCATCCAAGGGAGTGTCGAAGGCGAAAAGTGGGAAAGTCTTAAGAGATCCTGAATTCCTAGAGTCCCCCAAGCAGCGCTCTTCGATGGGGCAAGACGTTCATTCCAGGAAGTGAAGTCAATTCCTCGAGGAGTAATTTTAGGGTTGTTTCGAAAGGGTTTTTGATTAGTAAAAAAGGAGATGTCAAGGTTTTGACTGATCAACAAGTCCTATCCTTGGGTGCTGGGGAAGAAAGGGAGTTTCTTGTTTGCCCTTTCTAGACTCTCAATTGGTCCAATGAAACAATGGATATATTCACCCACAGTGAAAGGAATGAGAATTCTAGGGTCGTTGATTTGAAGTTGTGGGTCGTCGATGACCTCATCATTGACTTGATTCAAAATGTGAAGAGTTGGAGGAGCTGGTAGTTGTACTGCAAGGCCTTTGCCTTTGTCTTGTGCAGCGGCGTGAGATGAAGAAGCGGCCATTATAGAGCAAACAGGAATGAAGATTGAAGAATAGAGGTTGTGTGAAGAGATGGATGCAAGGGAAATCGAGAGAATAAGGGTTCGAGAAAGTTTAACAAAGACGGAAGTGTCGAATTTAAAGGGTTTGTCACTGTAGTCGTTATTACAGAGGGAATTCAAAGAGAAAGAGGTATCTTTGCAAAGAAGGCGAAGTGATGGAGAGAGAAAGTGCGAATCGTGGGAGACGTGTCAAACGGGTCAGTATTAATGGGGAAGTTAAATGGTAATTATTACTGATTCAGGAAATTGAAGTTTGAATTTGGATTAAGTGTTTCATCTTTCAAAAAATGATTTCGAAAACAAACACATTAATCCAAGGGGCAATTTGTTAGTCAAAAAATATTTTCGACTAGGTTGAACTAATTCTAAATGTTGGAGAGATGATTGGGATGGAAGTAGATATCGAAAAGGTGCACGTGCAGGCATAAGTCGAGAGTTACTCGACATAGACTCGGTCTTGGACACCTTATTAAATCGAACGGGCCTAGTCGAAAAGGTATTCGAATGAGGATTTGAATTAGTTGTTCGAATAGTGAATCGAACGGTTACATAAGTGGAGAAGTTGAGGGCTTTCATCACGTGGAGAATTTATGGATAACGTTTATTAGCAAAAGAGTGGGAACGGTTACCTGGGAGTGCGCATACAAGACAGCACCGTGTAATTAATAATCGGTTACAGAAGTAGACTATAAATATTAGAAAGTTTTAGGGAATAAAGGTTGGAACTTCGCTTCAGAAATTACTCACGCACACTCACATCCCAGAGACTTTCTGAGTCTGCCTCGAGTCAATTATCTGTAGGGTTCCTTCCACATGTCTTTATTTTCCATTTAAACTTCCTGTAAACCTTATCTTTCAAGCAAATTTATGTTTCAAGCAATGTTTAATTTTCGAGTTCAATCTACATTTCAGTATTTTTAACTTTCATGCCCAAAGTCCTTTGACCCAGTCGAAGGCTCCTTTACTGCTTTCTTTAAATTTTAGTGCAACCTTTTTCGATTTCTGTCAATTTACTTTTCGAAAACTTTATTTTTTACTTATGTTATTCTTTTACAAATTTCAAATTATTTTCCATTTCGATGCTCATCTAATTCGAGACACTTTAATGCACTTATAGAAAATTGATACCTGCAAAAGAGAAGTAGGTTTCGCTTCCAGATCATTAAATATCGAACCACCATCGATTTGCTAAAAATCGACAAAACAATTAGTAATTAATTGAGAACCTTATCACAAATAAGATGAGATAACAATTTTTTTTCTTCCATCCAAAATATGGGAGACATTAAAAGTATGATTATGGTGTAATTGTTAAGAGGTAGTGAATAATTGAGAACCTTATCCAATTGAATTTGTTTGAGAAATGAAAGAACATTAGGTCATAGTTGTTATATATATATATAAAATATATATTAAAATATAAATACATATTGAAAATAAATTAAATCACATATATATTTATATAAAAATATATTAACAATTAATTTTAGTGTATAAATAATATTTTTGTATATATATATATGAGTATAAATCCAACTCACAAGTCACAAGACAAACGAGTCGCATTCTGTCACACTCATTGCAACCAATCAAACCGCCGAGTAAACAACTTAGCCACGCAATGCACAACTATCTTATGTCTTATAGTACTCTCATCTAATAATTTTAATTAGTTAATTAATTAAAACTATTCCACGTTTATTTATTTTCTCGAAATAAGGAAGAAGGAAGGAAATGAATGAATTATTAACAAGTAACAAGAGAGAGAAAAAGGTTTATTTTTGTTTTCACTTTTCACTTATAAAATTAATGATTATTCTTTTTATTGTAAAAAAAATTGAGAAGATCAACTCTCTTATTATTATTAGTTAGATTTTTTTGTTGAATTATTAGGACACTGCTGACTCAGATTATACATTTTCAAACAAAAGGTGGAAGAAAAAGCAATTGCTTTATCGATTTCTTAACAAGAAACACAAGAAAATAAAATAACAAGTCGGCTAATTAATTAATTAATTAATTCAATCAATTCTGCATCATTCACAATTCACAAAAGCGTGTTTCATGTATCTGGAAACTAGCGCAGGTACGTAAGGGCAATAACTCAAAATGGATTCTGTCTTAAATTAAATCGTTCATAATGGATATACGATGAGTTTAAATTGGTGAATTATGATGGAAGACTCTAATAATTAATAAACATTTTTGTATTTTATTAATTTAAAAATAATATAAATAAAGCCGTAAAATTGAAAAAAAAATACAAATTTAATGTTAAAAGAATTTTAGAAATGACAAAAATTAAGTAAAAAGTAAAAATATTTTCGAAAAACGATGCATTTTATTTTTATTTTTTTAAAGAAGGGTAAGAATTTTAAAAAGAAAAATTTTTGGAAATCAGCAACTATTATTTAACCAGTATAAATACTAAATTGTCATTTTACTAATTTATATGTGTAAATTCTGAAAAAATGTAACTGTAAATTGTTTTAATTCATGGGTACACACTGTATTTTTTTTTTTTTACCAAAGATATGAGACTCGAACCCGCAACCTCTTAATTAAGTAAGAAAAAACTATGTCATTTGAGTTATAACTCATTGGTGGGTACACACTGTATTGATTCATATGTAAAAAATTCTATTAAATATATGTGTAATTATATATTTTTTGTGTGCAAAATATCTATAAATATAAATTCAAATTATTACTAACTAAATACTGACAAAAAGTAATAATATTTACTAGTCATATAATATTATTCTTAAAAAAATCAATAAATTTGAAAATAAATTGATATTGGTATCGAAAAAATTTCTTATAACCATTTTTTTTATTTTAGACGTTGAACATGTGATATGACTTATATTAAATACAAGATACATCATTAATAACGTTTTTTCATATAAATTATACTATATATCATATTGACAATATTTAATTTGGAATTCGCATTAACTTGTAATGTGATTTATAAATTAAAATTAAACTTGAGTTGACTTAATTTCATTTAATTTGGTTTGTTTTTTTTGTTTGGAAAAACTACCAAAAGTACCCATGAAATTTATAAATGCTAACAAAAGTACTCATAAACTAAGGAAATTAATGATGTACCCATGGAAGATGAATTTCGTATGACAAAAGTATCCAAATCCTAATTTTTTTATTAATTTTTTAATAAAATTTCTAAACTACCCTCACTCTCAACCTCAACTCACTTTTTCAACCTTCCATAACCCAATTTGTATCTTTAAAACCTTTGTCATGGAGTCCAAAACTACTCCTGTAATAGACCAGACCAAAATCAATAGTGGTGGTGGTGGTGGTAGAGGACTTCGACCGATTCCTAGCAAATAAATTTAGTATGGTGAGCTCTTTTCCATTTTTTTCACCAATCCCTTCACACAAGGAAAATCCTCAAATTAAGAAAAAAAGGAAAAAATAAATGAAACGATTAAAAACTGTTCCTTTATGATTCTTTCTCTGATTCTTCATTGGTATTGATTGATTCTTTTGTTAATCTCGGCGCTGCAATCCTCTGTTGCGTTATTA
Source organism: Arachis ipaensis (assembly GCF_059453495.1). NCBI lineage: Eukaryota > Viridiplantae > Streptophyta > Magnoliopsida > Fabales > Fabaceae > Arachis > Arachis ipaensis. Next base: position 600,085 of record NC_142437.1, read on the forward strand.
TCCAAAATTTACACCATAAAAGGTTCATTTCATCTATTGTAAGAGTAGTTTTGAACTCCATGACAAGTTTTAAAGGTGCATGTTGAGTTATGGAAGATTAAAAAAGTGAGTTGAGGTTGAGGGTGGGGATAGTTTGGGAATTTTATTAAAAAAATCAACAAAAAATTAGGGTTTGGATACTTTTGTCATACGGAACTCATCTTCCATGGATACATTGTTAATTTCCTTAGTTTATGGGTACTTTTGTCATCGTTCGTAAACTTCATGGGTACTTTTGGTAGTTTTTCCAAAGAAATAAATAAGAGTGTGTACATGTAAGTGCTTACCCGTCTAGTTCGGGCAGCTTTTAGATCTTGGCTTGGCACCTCATTAAAAAACCCTTTAGGCAAAAAAGAGTATGCCTTGGCCTTAGATCTTTTCTAGCTATAGTACCTTCTTAAGTTATAGGCATGCCATGATCTTGGTAGCTCCCGCCCTTCGAGGTCGGCCATCCTATAGTAACCTTTTCCTAGCACTTCTGCAACTCGGTATGGTCCTTTCCAATTAGCTGCTAGCTTCCCTTCTCCTGACCGACCTGCTCCGATGTCATTTCGAATTAAGATGAGATCGTTGGTGGAGAAGCTTCGTTGGACCACCTTCCGATTATACCTTACAGCCATTCGACGCTTTAACGCTTCCTCTCTAATCCAGACTCTTTCTCGGACTTCTAGAAGTAGGTCGAGCTCCTCCCTTTGGATTTGGGAGTTGGCATCTTCGTTGAAGAGGATCAGTCTGGGGGATCTTTCTTCTATTTCTACGAGAATCATTGCCTCTATTCCATAAGCAAGTCGGAATGGTGATTCTCCTGTTGTCGAGTGTGGTGTTGTCCGATATGTCCATAGGACTTGTGGGAGCTCCTCAGCCCGAGCTCCCTTTACGTCCTGTAGCTTCCGTTTTAACCCGGCCAATATGACTTTGTTGGCAGCTTCTGCCTGTCTGTTGGCCTGCGGATGTTCTACAGAGGTGAATTGGTGCTTTATTTTCAGATCAACTACCAAGTTTCTAAAACCTATGTCAGTGAATTGAGTTCTATTGTCTGTGATGATGGAGTATGGGACTCCAAACCTTGTGATAATGTTTCTATATAGAAACTTCTGACTTCTCTGAGCAATGGCAGTACCTAATGGCTCTGCTTCAATCCAATTTGTGAAGTAGTTTATGCCTACAATGAGGAACTTGACTTGCCCTGATCCCTGGGGGAAGGATCCGAGGAGGTCAAGCCCTCACTTTGCAAATGGCCAGGGTGATGTAACACAGATGAGCTCTTTGGGTGGAGCTATATGGAAGTTGGTGTGCTTCTGACATGGTGGGCATTTCTTGACGAACTCTGTTGCTTCCTTTTGCAAGGTCAGTCAGTAAAAACCAGCTCGGAGTACCTTTTTGGAAAGAGCTCGTGCCCCCAGGTGGTTGCCGCACACGCCACTGTGAACTTCTTCCAAGACTTCCCTTATAACGGAGGTCGGTACACATTTTAAGAGGGGTGTCGAAATCCCTCTTCTATATAGGATGTCATCCACCATGGTGTAGTACTGTGCTTCTTGTACTAGCCTTTTTGCCTCCTTTTTATCTGTGGGGAGTGTTTTCGACTTGAGGTAGTTGATTATGGGAGTCATCCATCCTTGATCCTGTCCTGATATAGTTAGGATCTTCTCTTCCTTGGAGATTGATGGATTTTGCAGTGTTTCTTGGATGAGGCTTCTATTATTGCCCCCTGGTTTGGTGCTGTCTAGTTTTGAAAGTGCATCGGCTCGGGCGTTTTGTTCCCGAGGTATATGTCGGACTTCACATTCCCTAAATTGTTTGAGCTGTTCTCTGATTTTGTCTAGGTATTTTTTCATTGTGGAGTCCTTAGCTTGATAGCTCCCCCCTATTTGTGAGGTGATTACTTGTGAGTCACTGAAGACGCTAAACTTTTGAACTCCCAGCTCCCTAGCCAGCCTCAAACTAGCCAGTAGTGCCTCGTATTCAGCTTGGTTATTTAAGGCAGGGAACTCGAGCTTTAATGAGAGCTCGATTTGAGTTCCCTGATCACTCTCTATAAGTACGCCGGCGCCACTCCCTGTTTTGTTCGAGGAGCCATCTATGTAGAGATCCCATTCTATGGGGATACCCGGGGTGTCAGTGTATTCTGCGATGAAGTCGGCCAGATATTGTGACTTAATAGCTGTCTGAGCTTCATATTTGAGGTCGAATTTGGATAGCTCGACCGCCCATTGTAGGATTCTTCCGGCTAAATCTGTTTCTGTAAGATACCTTTTATGCGTTGGTTGGTTCGTACTCTGATAGTGTGAGCCTAAAAGTATGGGCGGAGTTGTCGAGAAGTGAGTATGAGGGCGTAGGAGAACTTTTCTATCTTTTGATAGTTTAGTTCAGCCCCTTGTAGAGCCTTACTGATGAAGTAAATGGGTTGTTGCTCACTTTTGTCTTCCCTGACTAGTGCTGAGGCTATTGCTCCATTTCCTACGACGAGGTATAGTATGAGTTCTTCGCCTTCCCATGGTCGGGTAAGGATGGGTGGTTGCCCTAGAAATCTTTTGAAATCCTGGAAGGCTTGTTCACATTCTGGGATCCATTCAAACCTCTTTCCCTTCCTTAACGTTGCATAGAAGGGGAGAGATCTTAAGGCTAATCCAGCTAGAAATCTAGATAGGGCTGCTAGTTTTCCGTTGAGCTGTTGTACCTCCTTAACGCAAGTCGGGCTTTTCATGTTGAGTATGGCCTGACACTTATCTGGGTTTGCTTCAATTCCTCTCTGAGTGAGCATGAAGCCCAAGAATTTGCCGGCCTCTACCACGAAAGTGCACTTTGCGGGGTTAAGTCGCATCCCGTGCTTTCTTATGGTGTCGAATACTTTGGCAAAGCCAGATAACAACGATTTCTCACTCTGTTACCAGCATGTCGTCGACATAAACCTCCATTAACTTCCCAATGTGATCGGCGAAAACCTTGTTCATCAATCTTTGGTATGTAGCCACTACGTTCTTGAGTCCGAAAGGCATGACTATGTAACAGTAGTTTGCTTTTGGAGTTAGGAACGATATTTTTTCTTGGTCGGGCAGATACATTGGGAATTGGTTGTATCCTGAGTAGGCGTCCATGAATGAGAGGTACTTGTACCCTGAAGAGGCATCCACTAGATTGTCTATATTTGGGAGTGGATAGGGATCTTTTGGGCAGGCTTTATTAAGGTCGGTGTAATCAGTACACATCTGCTATTTTCCATTTGACTTTTTTACCAAGACGACGTTGGCTAGCCACAATGGGTATTTAACCTCCCTTATGAACCCTGCCTCCAGTAAGGCCTGTACCTGCTCTTCCATAGCTTGGGACCTTTCTGGGCCAAGCTTTCTGCACTTCTGTTGTACTGGCCGAGATCTGGGATACACTGCCAGCTTATGGCATATCAGCTCGGGATCTATGTCGGGCATGTCAGCGGCCTTCCATGCAAAGAGGTCGGAGTTATTCTTTAGGAACTGTATCAGTAGCTCCTTTAGGTCTCCTTTTAAGGCTGTCCCTATATTTGTTATTTTGTCTTGAGTATCCCCGATCTGGACTTCTTCAGTTTCACCTTCAGGTTGTGGACAAAGTTCTTCGCGAGCTCGGACTCCCCCGAGTTCGATAGTGTTGGTTTCTTTTCCTCTGGGGTTACCCTTAAGGTTCAAACTTTCATTGTAAAATTGTTGCGCGAGTTTTTGGTCTCCCTTTATCGTGGCGATCCTTTTTGGAGTTGGGAACTTCATGCACAAATGTGGAGTAGAGACTTCTGCAGTAAGCTGGTTCAGCGTTGTAAGCGGAGCTCACGTCGACTACGATGTAGTCTATGCTTAGCGTCCTAGACCGGCTTCCTTTTCCAAAGGTTGTGTGCAATGGAATATACCCAAGCGGCTGAATTGGGGTGTCTCCAAGGCCGAATAGGCTATTTGGATATGCTCTGAGCTCTTTTTCTTGTAGGCCGAGTTTGTCGAAGGCAGACTTGAAAAGTATATCTGCAGAGCTCCCTTGGTCAATTAATGTTCGGTGGAGGTTGGCATTGGCGAGTATGACAGTTACAACCACGGGATCATCGTGTCCCGGGATGATGCCTTCGGCGTCCTCTTGAGTAAAAGTGATAGTGGGAAGGTCTGATGACCTATCCCCTTCTCCGAGGTGGTACACTTCCTTGAGGTGTCTTTTACGGGACGACTTGGAGATCCCCCCGCCTGCGAATCCCCGTTGATCATGTGAACATGTGTTTCAGGGGTGTGAGGGGGACGTTCAGCTCGTCTTCCCTCTTCATCCCTTATTCGCTTCCTTGGTTCGTCCCCTGTATTGGCGAGGAACCGTTTTAATCTGCCTTCTCGAGCTAGCTTTTCTATGACATTCTTCAAGTCGTAGCATTCATTGGTAGAGTGCCTATAGATTCGGTGGTACTCGCAGTACTCCGTCCGACTTCCTCCGCTTTTGTGTTTAATCGGACGAGGGGGCGGGATCTTTTCTGTGTTGCATATTTCTCGGTAGACATCCACAAGGGACACCCAAAGTGGGGGTGTAGTTGTGGTACTTTCTAGGTTTTTCCGTAGGTTAATCCTCTCTTTTCCTGGAATCTTTATCCTTGTCCCAAGATGGGTAGGAGAATCCATGCTTTGAGATTTCTCCTAATCGGGAGTTCTCCTCCATATTAATGTACTTTTCTGCCCATTCTTGTACCTCGTTCAAAGATGTTGGGTGCTTTTTGGATATGGAGTGGCAAAAGGGTCCTTCGCGCAAACCGTTGATGAGTCCCATGATAGCTGCTTCTGTCGGAAGATTTTGTATGTCAAGGCATGCTTTATTAAATCTTTCCATGTAGCTGCAGAGGCTTGTTTAATTCCTAACAAACATGGAGCGTGCTTGGCTTTATCCTTCTGGATGGAGAACCTGGCGAGGAACTTTTTAGCAAGGTCGTCAAAACTTGTGATTGATCTTAGAGGCAAACTGTTGAACCACTTTATTGCTGTTTTAGTTAGGGTGGTCGCGAAGGCTTTACAGCGAGTTACGTCGGAGGCGTCCGTGAGGTACATCTGGATTCTAAAGTTACTGAGATGATGGCTCGGGTCGGACGTGCCATCGTCTGGAGTCATGTCAAGAGCTTTAAAGTCTTTTGGGACTTTGGCTTTCATGATTTTCTTTGTAAACGGATCTTGATCCTTGTGGGGGCAGTCTTCGCAGTCGAATCGAGTAGTCTTAGATTTGAGATCGGCTTCGAGCTTGAGGAGCTTGTCTTCCAGCTCTAATCGCCGTCTTGTTTCTCTCCGGAGGTCCCGCTCGGCTTCGCGCTAGTGTTCGGCTTCTTGTTCGAGCTGTTTAAGGCGATCCTGTTGTTCACCGATGGCATCTAGGATTTCAGAATTTTGAGGTTGTTTGCCTCCCTTAGGTTGGTGTGTATCCTTTGGGGAGGTTGGTGTGGCACCCATGTTCTCTAGAGGCGTTCCTTCTTCCAATCCAGAGTTATGGTCGTTGACTGGGTTGCTTTCCATGTTGAGGGGATGACTTCCAGGGTCCCCGGCAACGGCGCCAATGTTCTGAGGGTTACCTGAAACTGGAGGTCAATCTCGGATGAGATCTTGTGTCCTGGGTGATGCTGCCGTGTCCAACTTGTTGAGGTTAGAGGGGCTGTTGATCCTTGGTCACCGGAGGGTGGTGGTACCTGCAAGGCTGCAAGAGACTCCGATGCTTAAGTCAGCACGTGCTTTAGGCAGATTTTTTGTAGAATCAGAGTATGAGTTATACCTAGGTGCTCCAGTGTATTTATAATAGTAGAGAGTGACCTTTTATGAGATAAGTTAGTTATCTTATCTTTATCTTAAGCGAGGTCACCTATCTTTTTGGCTAGCCACCTTTAGAGGGGCCGTTATCTCCTGTTTTGGGCCGGTGTGGGTCTATATATTAATTTGGCCGAGCTCTTTGGGAAGAGGTCGGTGATAACCCATCTTGCAAGAGGTCAGTCGCTTTGGTTTCGTCCAACCCGGATCGTGTAGCTCGGTCCCGGGTATGAACACCCTTCTTCATATTTTCGAAAATTTTAAAATTACAATTTTAAATCTTTATCTTATCTTTATTTAATTTCAAATTTTAAGTTTGGTGTGTCTTTTAGTTTGTTTTCTTTTTAAATTTCAAAAATTTTTAAAATCACTTTTTGTTTAAATTTTAAAATTTCAAAAAAAAAAATTCAAATCTTGCATCTTTATTTTCAATTTTAAATTTTAAAAAAGTTTGGTGCTTCTTGTTAGTAAATTTCAAATTTTAAAATCTTATCTTACTTATCTTCCTAGATTCTTGATTCTTATCTTACTTCAATGACATGGATTCACGAGAAATGCGTGGTCTTCGGATATGCCGTTTCTATGGTAGACAGGGTCATAGTCGGAGTCGATGTCCTCAGCATGTTGAACCGAGTGGAGTTGTTGATGATGCTGGACACTAGATCTTTGTTAGTCATTGTGTTGTATGTTTAGGGTTAATTTTATCAATTAATATTTTTGAGGTTTGTCGTGTTCGTATTTTAAAGTTAATTTTCTCAGTTAATGTCTGTGTGTGTCGTCGTGTTTGTATTATTAAGTTACATGTTAACTTCTGTGAGTTATTACAGCTGACGATTTCTGAGAGGATAATTTCAGATTTCATACAATAGTCTTACAAAAGGTTAATTAAAAATTACATTAATTTAATTCTGAAACCATGATTTAAAGTTCGATAAGGTAAACTTACAAAACATTAATTAAAAATTAAACTTAATTATTAAACCCCTGCTTACTTCTTTCGAATCATCCAATCAAGTCCCTTGCCCATCATGCCCTGACCAAAACGCGACAGAGTAAATCTATTAGGTGGATTCCTTTTTGTCCGTAGGTTATACGAATGACCTTAAACTGACTCACTGACATTCGGAGTGGCTGACCCACCAGCCTCTGTCAGAAGAGATGCACCGGGGTTGTACTCCTCAACAGCCTCATGCTCAAAAGTGCTTGGCCCAATATCTGGTAGATTGAGACGAGCAGAGTTGAAAATCATATATAGAGTGATGAAACCACTCTGTCAGGAATCACACGACACCCGCCCTGAAGTGCGACCAGAAGTAGACCCCTGTCGACCAGACTCTGCTGGTGTAGGGATAGTGCTGAAATCTGCAAAATGACCAACACCAGTGTCAACCCACTACTGTATATGATGATCCCCATCCCCATCAACGGGAATCTGCAATGGGATATGCGAAAAGCCAACCCATTGTTGTCTGGGCGAAATGTGCTGTATGGGCTGGATGTGGTGGCTGGACTGACTCTGATGGCTGTGATGGCTAGGCTTGCCGTGGTTGTTGGACCGGCTGTGCTGACTATGTCGGCTGCGACAGCTGTGGTCACTGGACTAGCCAACGTGACTATGCTAACTATGCTGATTGTGTTGACTGCGACGGCTGGGCTCGGCATGGTCGCTGGACTGGCTGTGCTGACTGTGCTGATTGTGTTTACCATGGTTTAGTTGCTGTGGGAGATAATAGAGAAACAATTCAAATACTGCATACTGTGGTGGTCCCTGAGGTGCTGGTGGCTGAGGAATTTGCTCCGACAATCTCAGCAAATGCCCATACAACCCCACATACCAATCATGGTACTCAGCCGACGGTCTAAAGTCCCAAGTCAAAAGGGGGTGCCCATCCCGCAACCGAGTGTTATGATGGATGCCCCCATTCTACTATCCACCTTGCATGTAAAACTCTCTAGTCATGAAGCTACACTTCGCGAAGAGTCATCCAACGTTCTTCCGGTAGAATAACTCTTGCTACCTCTAGGACGGGTTGTGCATATCCGAACTGATGTATCACTCGGTTCACAAGGTGCCATCCGACACACTCGAACGACAATAACGGAGTAATGGTGTCACACACCTCAAGGTGTCCATGTAGCTCGTCGGGTATGATCACTCCTTCGTACGACTGCCACACAAAGTGCAACATATTATTAGAAAATTAGAATCCTAATATTAATGTTGGATATTTACACACACAAAGCAAAAACATTTACCTCTTCCATGTAGTCTATTTCCTTCCTAAATGTCGTCGTGGTCTTCAATAACCACGTTGCGGTTCGTTCAGAATAACTCCACCTAAAACACGTATCATTGAAAAAATTAAAAATGTGTCATCAATAGAATACATAACCGAAATAGGAACTATTACCTCCGAGCAACCGGTACGTCAACCACTGGAAGGTACTATCTCAGTACAAGCGCAATACATGTGCTCCCATGCCCAAACAAACAAAAGATTAAGAGGGCCATCCATCTCTTTAGGATCATACCGTGATGCATAGTACAATGCCCTGTAAAGATGCGCGAGACATGCTGACCCCCAACTGTAAGTGTGGATCTGGTCAAAATCGCGTAGCAACGGTTGATACTACGCATGAGCATATGTCATCGACTTATCCGCAAATAGGGTCTGGTGCGTGCGTACGTAAAACCCCCCATACCTTTCCGTACGACAAGCAATACCAGCAAGTGCACTGGGTCGTCCAAGTAATACCTGAGCGAGTCAGGGTCGATCCCACGAGGATTGTGGCTTGAAGTAAGCTTATGGTTGTCTTGCAGGTCTTAGTCAGGCAGAATCAGAAGGTTTATGTTGGATAAACTTTGAATACTTTATATGTCATAAATGATTGGATGCAATAATGGGAATAAGGTTGAGAGTTTGAGTTGCTTTGTCTTCTGAAGTAACTCTGGTACTACTGTCTTCTTTGCTTGTGAGTGATTTCTTCAATGGCAGGCTGTATGTGATTGACATTGGTTTGAGTAGCTGCCAATACTCCTCCGGATCTAAACCCCCAGTTTAAGGTGGATCCCTTTCTACTTGAGGGTGAAGCGCATACATTCCATTCTCCTTCATGATCCTACTCAAAACGCCACAGACAAGGTCGGATCTTCTGGATCAGAGAATGATGTATTTGGGTTCTAGCCTCTACCACAGAGACCCTAATCTCCCCAGAAATTGGCTGAACTAATGTCTTGAGAAGTCCCCAACGAAGTCACGGATTAGCCGTCTGAGAGATGTATATTCAAGCTGTTGTTCGTCACTGTCCGGTGAAAGACGCATTTAGAATCCAAGTAGACGCGGGTGTTTGTCAGGCACGTTCATCTTAATGTGATGAATAGAGCTAATTGGTTAGATTATCCTATTCACCACGATGAAGTACGAATAAACATCTTAGAATTAATCATACACGGATCGGAGAGAAACAGTAGTACTTTTATTAATTCATGGGCTCAGCAGGGCTCCTCCCCTCAACCTAGGAGGTTTAGAAACTCATACTGAAAGTAAAAATACAGAGAAAAATGAACTAATGGCAGACCTCCCTCCTAGAGGGGGAGGAAGGTGATGAAAAATGTAAAAATTCCTCTTGAATTACATAAGCATAAACCCTTAAATGCTAAACAAATGATTAGTAAGGGTAAAACAGTCTATTTAGTGCTAAAATCCACTTTTGGGGCCCACTTGGTTAGTGTTTGGGATGAGCTTTGATGAGATCCACGTGCTATGAGGTCTCTTGGGCGTGGAATGCCAGCTAGGGGGTCCTTTCTGGCCTCTGCTCTATGGGCACTGGATGCTTGGAAGGGGGTATGTAGTTGCCGTTGGACGCTAATTTTTGGGCCTTCTAATCCGAAGCAAAGTATGGACTATTATATATTGATGGAAAGCTCCATTTGGACTTCTGTAGCTCCAGAAAAGCTCTTCTGAATTTAGGCAGGTCAGATTTGGACAGCATCTACAGTGCTTTCTCTGTCTCTGAATCAGACTTCTGCTCCAGCTCCTCAATTTCAGCCAGAAAATACCTGAAATTGTACAAAAACACAAAAACTCATAGTAGAATCCAAAAATGTGAATTTAACACTAAAAACTATAAAAACTCAATAAAAACTAAATAAAAACTACTAAAACCTATGAATTTGATGTCAAAAAGCGTATAAAATATCCGCTCATCACAACACCAAACTTAAACTGTTGCTTGTCCCCAAGCAACTAAAAACACAGTAGGATAGAAAAGAAAATTAAGATACAATAAATTTAGATGAGTGCGATGATAAACCACTATTTTATGATTTATATTGTGCTCAATTGAGTGGTTTTTATCAAGTCTTCACCTACTTATTCATATAATTTGCATGGTTTTACAATCCTTTCCTTATTATGTGATATATGTGAAAACATGTTTCCTAAGCTTTAAAACTATTAATTTTAATTATCCTTTATTACCATTCGATGCTGCGATCTGTGTGTTGAGTATTTTCAGGCTTTATAGGGCAGGAATGGCTTAAAGGATGGGAAGGAAACATGCAAAAGTGAAAGGAACAACAAAAATGAAGTATTTGAGGAACTGGAAGTGACGCGCACGCATGGACGATACGGACGCGCGATTTGCACAGACACCAAGCGACGTGCATGCATGGAAGACGCGAATGCGTGAACAAGGGAAGCTCCGAAATGACGCGTGCGCGTGACCCACGTGCACGCATGACAGACGCCACGTACAGAAAATGCAGAAATTGCCCCCAGCGATTTCGGGCCAGCTTTTGACCCAGTTCTCAGCCCAGGAAACACAGATTAAAGGCTATAAAGTGGGAGAATCAATCCATTCATCATACATTCAATCATATACACAATTTTAGATTTTAGATGTAGTTTTCTAGAGAGAGAGGTTCTCTCCTCTCTCTTAGGATTTAGGATTAGGATTAGGATTTAGGATTTCTTTTATGATTAGGCTACTTCTCTTCATTACAGGTTCAATGTCCCTTTAATTTAGTTTCTCTTCTACATTTATTTATTCTACTACATTAGTTTGTTTATTTTCCCAAATTGATTTATGGATTCCTATGTTTAATTTGATTTTCTATTTAATATAATTTGAGATATTTCAGATTTATAATTGCTTTCTTTTATTTATGATATAAATAATTTAGATTTTTCCCCTTTGCTTTGTGATGAGCGGATAATTTATATGCTTTTTGGCATTGTTTTTAGGTAGTTTTTAGTATATTTTAATTACTTTTTATTATGTTTTTATTAGTTTTTATGCAAAATTCACATTTCTGGACTTTACTATGAGTTAGTGTGTTTTTATGTAATTTCAGGTATTTTCTGGCTGAAATTGAGGGCCCTGAGCAAAAATCTGATTCAGAGGCTGAGAAAGGATTGCAGATGCTGTTGGATTCTGACCTCTCTGCACTCGAAATGGATTTTTTGGAGCTACAGAAGTCTAATTGGCGTGCACTCAATTGCTTTGGAAAGTAGACATCCAGGGCTTTCCAGCAATATATAATAGTCCATACTTTTTCCGAGTTTTGACGACGCAAACTGGCGTTTAAACGCCAACTTCCTGCCCTATTCTGGTGTTAAACGCCAGAAACAGGTTACAAACTAGAGTTAAACGCCAGAAACAGGCTGCAACTTGGCGTTTAACTCCAAGAAAAGTCTCTACACATGAAAGCTTCAATGCTCAGCTCAAGCACGTACTAAGTGGGCCCCAGAAGTGGATTTCTGCACTATCTATCTTAGTTTACTCATTTTCTGTAAACCTAGGTTACTAGTTGAGTATAAAAACTACTTTTAGAGAATTATTATGTACCTCGTGACATTGTCACATTTTACATTGTATCTCTACGACATGAGTCTCTAAACTCCATGGTGGGGGTGAGGAGCTCTGCTGTGTCTCGATGGATTAATACAATTACTACTGTTTTTCATTCAATCACGCTTGTTTCTATTCTAAGATATTCATTTCCACTTCAACATGATGAATGTGATGAACCGTGACACTCATCACTATTCTCAACCTATGAACGCGTGCCTGACAACCACTTCCGTTCTACCTTAGATTGAATGTGTATCTCTTGGGTTTCTGGTTCACGAGTTTGATTGGCTCTCCTGACAACAGAGCATTCAAATCCGTGAGGCCAGAGTCTTCGTGGTATAAGCTAGACTCAATTGGCAGCATTCCTGAGATCTAGAAAGTCTAAACCTTGTTTGTGGTATTCCGAGTAGGATTTGGGATGGGATGACTGTGAAGAGCTTCAAACTCACGAATGTTGGGCGTAGTGACAGACGCAAAAGGATCACTGGATCCTATTCCAGCACAAGTGAGAACCGACAGATGATTAGCCATGTACATGGACCATTTTCACTGAGAGGACGGATGGTAGCCACTGACAACGGTGATCCACCAACATACAGTTTGCCATGGAAGGAACCTTGTGTGCGTGAAGAAGAAGACAGTAGGAAAGCAGAGATTCAGAAGACAGAGCATCTCCAAAACTCCAACCCATTCACCATTACTGCATAACAAGTATTTATTTCATGCTCTTTTATTTTTCGCAATTAAAACCAAAACCATTATTGATATCCTGACTAAGATTTACAAGATAACCATAGCCTGCTTCAAACCAACAATCTCCGTGGGATCGACCCTTACTCACGTAAGGTATTACTTGGACGATCCAGTGTACTTGCTGGTTAGTTGTGCGGATTGCAAAGTGTGATTGTAATTTTTGCGCACCAAGTTTTTGGCGCCGTTGCTGGGGATTGTTCGAGTTTGAACAACTAACGGTTCATCTTGTTGCTTAGATTAGGAATAATTTATTTATTGTTGCTAGAGAGTCATCAAATCTGAGTCCTTTACTTTCTTTTCAAAAATTTTATTTTTCTTTATTAATTCTTAATTTTTCTTTGAGTTTTTTTTCATGTTTTAAGTTTGGTGTCAATTGCATTTTTTTATTTTCCTTTAAATTTTCAAATTGTATGTCCCTAATTGTTCTTCATATTTTTGAATTTGTGTTCATTGTTCTTTCTTGATTTTTAAGTTGTTCTTGTTTATTTTTCTTGTTTGATCTTTAGTTTTTCTTGTTTTGTGTCCTTCCTTGTTTTTCTTGTGATTTTCGAAAAGCTCAAAAAGATTTTTCAAGAAAATACTTCTTCCTTCATAACTCAGTTGGTTAGAGCGTTGGCTTATGTTTTTGGTATCTTTTTTTCAAAAATAATTTTTCTTTGATTAAATCTTGTGTCAAATTTTAATTTGGTGTTCTCTTAATTTTTCTTTAGTTTTCAAAAATTTTATTTTGATTTTCTAAAAATTTTAAGTTTGGTGTTCTTTCTTTTTGTTCTTGTTGTTCTTGTGAGTCTTCAAAGTGTTCTTGAGTCTTCTTTGTGTTTTGATCTTAAAATTTTTAAGTTTGGTGTTCCTTGTTATTTTCCCTCCAAAATTTTCGAAAACAAGGAGCATTAGATCTAAAAATTTCAAGTCTTATGTCTTTTGTGTGTTTTCCTCTTTCATCATAAAATAATATATATATATATCTTCCCTAACTAATTTTAAGCAAAAATTTTGAAAATTTTAATAAAAATTTCAGATTTCAATTTCAAAATTTTATCTTATCATATCTTAGTAGTCAAGTTTTCAAAAATCATATCTTTTTCAAATCTTTTCTTTTAATTATTTTTCTTACAAGTATCTTTTAAGACATATCTTTTTCAAAACTTCCTAACCACTTTCTCTCTCTTCATTTTTCGAAAATCCTTATCCCAATTTTTCAAATCTTTTTAATTAATTAATTATTTTAGTTTTGAATTTTCCTTTAATTATTTTTCTAATTTTTGAATTTTTATTTTATTTTTCATTTATCCTATTTTACTTTATTTTAATCTTGGTATATATAAAAAAATTTATATATAAATAAATAATATTTTTATCTCCAATCCTTATCATCTCCTTTTCTCCATCATGGACCTAAATGGAAATGAACAGTCCAGAAGGACTCTGGGGTCATATGCTAACCCCACTACTGCTTCAGCAAAGAAGTTGAATCCTCGGTACATTAGTCCATTTCAGATCCTGGAAAGGATTGGGCCGGTGGCGTATCGAATGGCTCTACCACCTCATCTTTCGAACCTGCACGACGTGTTTCATGTGTCGCAGCTTCGGAAATACACTCCTGATGCCAGCCATGTGTTAGAACCTGAATCGGTTCAGTTAAGAGAAGATTTGACGCTTCCAGTGGCTCCGGTCAGAATTGATGATACTAGTATCAAACGGTTGCGTGGAAAGGAGGTTTTATTAGTCAAAGTGGCATGGAGTCGAGGCGGTGTTGAGGAACACACTTGGGAACTTGAGTCGGAGATGCGAACGGACTATCCGCACTTATTCTCAGGTAATTGCATTTGAATTTTGTAGGCAAAATTTCCAATTAGGTGGGTAGAATGTAAGACCCGGTTAATTAACGACTAATTAACCCATAAAGGAGAATTTATTCTAGAAATCCCAAAATGAGATTTTTATGGCTAAATGTGATAGAGGAGATTGAGACGAGAATTTCGGTACCAATTTTATAGAAATCGGACCAAGATTGGACCGAACGGGCCAAACCGGGCCAACCGGACCCAAAGTGCACCCTTGGTCCAACATAACTAAACCCTAAAAACACTCATTTCAGCACTCTCTCTCCTCACATAACACTCTTACACGCTGAAAATGGAGGTAGAAGAGGGAAGAACACTCTCTCAAGTTCTATCTCTCCCTTGATCTTCAAACTACCATAACTTTTGATCTAGAGCTCCGATTGCCGCACCGTTTGTGGCCACGCGTTCATCACGGAGAGCTCTACAAAACTCATACAATCAATCTTGAGGTAAGCCATGTTTTGATCTTTGAATTTCCAGCTTTGATTTCGAGTTTCATGAGCAAAAATGTTGAGATTTTGGGCTCTTTGATGTTATAGGACCCAACTCTCTTGAAGGAGAAGTTTAATCTTGTCTCCTTGGACCTTGGGTGTGATAAGATTCTCAACCCTAGTATAATTTGTTATTCTATGATGTTTGGGTATTGAGATGTTGTGCATGGGTGAATATTGGAGCTTGATTGATGATTTTGAAAAGCTTGAAAAGGGATTTGGTGGTGAAAAATCTGTTCTTAGAAGTGTTGAGACCTTGAGAGCTTAAGGAAAAAATGGTTTGGAAGTGCTCCGGTTGAGCTTGGAAAATCGGCTAAGGTATGGTCTCGGTTTCTCGTATCTAATATGTAATGTGGTAGGAAATACTTAGGCTAGTGGCCCTAAGATAGGCATTGAATTGTTGTTGTTGTTGAATGGTTGAAATATATGATGTGGTCATATATGTGATGATGATTATTGATGCCTTGATGGTATGATGTATGAAAAATATGCATGTTGTGATATATGTTTGATGATTGATTAAGGTTGAATTATGGGTGAAACCATGTTGATGGTGAGTATGATATTGATTATGTACAATGATGGTTAATTGGAAATGGTGTTGTTGAAAATTGGCATGAGGATGAGTATATGATGTGTCAATGTGTTTGAGTTTGAGCCACTTGGGTGAAGTGGGTTAAAATGATGGGATGGTGATTTTGTGAATTGTGATATAGTGTCAATGTGTGAGTTGAGGAGGCTTGATATCGACTTTAATATATTTTGATTGATTTCAAAGAAAAGGGATGAAATTGGCATGTTTTGATTGATTTTGAAAAGAGTTGACAATGGCTTGTTTTGAAAATGGCACTTTATGGTTTTGTATGAAAACATTATTTTTGGGCATACTTTGACGGGACATAACTTAGACTACGGATCTTTGTTTTGTGCCAAATCTGTTTAGAAATGAAATTGGATCCGGGATGTCCATGCCGTTCGAAGAACGGGTGAAAAACGATTTAAAATGAGAAAGTTATGTCCGTCGGAAGATTGGGGGTTGAATCTGTGAATTCTGCAGCTTTTAACTTAGAAAAATTTTAGCAGAATAACTCCCCGCGCGTAGGCGCACTTGGCGTGTACGCGCCGTTCTTCTAGAAAGCGCCATCCACGTGTGCGCGTGGTGTGCACGGGTGCGCCGATGCGCTGCACCCAATGCCCAGCTATTTTCTCGAGAGTTGTGCCAGAATTATGCCAGTTTTGTGCCTGGGGCGCAAGAGCACCCACGCGTACGCGTGGCTGACGCTTGCGCGTCGTTTGGCTATTTTCCAATCCACGCATCCGCGTGAAGGGCGCATACGCGTCGTTGGCTATTTTCCAATCCGCGCGTCCGCGTGAATGACGCATACGCGTCGATGAGTTTTTGTGGCCATCCACGCGTGCGCATGGTGTACGCGTGCGCATAGATCTGTTTTTATTCCAAAGTTGATTTTTTGAGTTTTAAAAGCCAAATTTCATACTTCTAAGCCTCCGATCTCACCACTTATATCTTAAATCATTATGATATGCCTAGCAATGAGAAAAGGGGCTAGTAAATGTGGTAACTTGCGAGTGAAGCAAGGGAAAAATGTATGATCAATGTGGATCAAAGATGATTATGTGAGATGCGGAGGATGGCGGTGGAAGTGCTTGTCATGCCATGGGCCGAAGGGCCGTGATTGTTAATGAATTGGCTGGTTATGGATTTAACCGTGAGCCGGATGGCTAGATTGTTGCTGAGTTACGGCGGAGCCATGATTATGGCTAAGTATAAATGCATATATGCTGTTGAATAAAATGTGAATGTTGCACTTGCACCATCGGAGACACGAGTTTCCCTGGGAGGAAGCAGTGGCTAGCCACCACGTGCTCCAGGTGGAGACTCGAGACTCTGTTGACCCTATGGTAAGGGTGGTCGGGCACTGTGAAAGACCCGGATGAGCTCGCCCCCGTAAATATTCACCAGTGAAGGTGATGGATATGGATCATGATTATGATCAAGTTTATGATGAGTATAACTCGAGTTGGGGATGCGCGACAGAGGGACAGTTCAATGGTTAGCTACCAGGACTTGTCGGGTTGGCTCTATAACCGACAAATGATATCATCAGCCATTAGGGATAGGCATTCATCATATGCATACTATGTGATTTGTTTGAGACTGCTTACTTGACTGCATATTACTTGCTAATTGTCTAAATGCCTTATCTGTTCCTATTTGTATATCTATTGTTTGAAATAACTGTGTTTGCTATTTTATACTCCTGCTGGTGGTTGGGAGGTCTGAAGAAATTGGAAAGGGAAGTATTATTTAGACTGAAGAATCTTTAGTCAGATGCCCTTTATGGTTTAGCTTGTTTATAAGCTTTGAATTATCTGGAGGAAGTTCTAGGATTGCCTTCGGCTTTCCTCTATTATTATGTATTATATATATGGAAGCTGTTACCATGCTGGGGACCTCTGGTTCTCACCCATGCGGATTTTGTGGTTTTCAGATGCGGGACGTGAGGTTTCTCGCTGAGGCATGCTGGAGACTTCTGGATTAGCGAAGATCCTTTGTTCTCGGGACTCTGTTTTGGCTCATATGTTTTGCTTAGATACCTTTATCTCCATTAAATAATACAAACTGTGATGACTCCTCTTATAGGAGATTTTGGAGAATAGGTTGTCAGTATTTGTGTCCCTTTGGGTTTCCTTTGGGGTTTTCCTTATTTTATCATATGTATATATTGCTATACTCGGACCGGTTATCTTCGCAACCGGATTTTGAGTCTTGATATTCCTGTTTTTGACACTCCTTTGTATATATATAATCTTGCGTTGGCTTATCCTTTGTTCGTTACATTATCGATCGGAGTGTTGCGCTTTCGAGTTGCGATTTTTTTGTTTACCCCCTTTTCCACAAAGGCTCCTAGTTATAAACCTTATTCACACTACTATACGTACTAAATTTTTATTTTTAGAGGTCGTAATACCTTGCCATCTCTGAATTATGACTTAAGCATAAGACTCTGTATGGTAGGGTGTTACAGGATTCAAGTGAAAAAGTCTGAAAATAGAAATCACAATCCAAAATATATGAAAAGGAAAATTCATGTTAATTAGGAAAAACAATGATCACGCCCTGAGTTAAAAATTTAAAGTAGTTAGGTGAAAAGAGAAGGCAGAAAGTTAAAAGGGTTAGTCGGTAAAAAGGAAGTGAGAAAGTGAAAGCAGTGAGTTAGTAAAAAGAAAGTTAAAGTGAGTGGCATGATAAATGGTATCCTAATTAATAATAAATTCTCAAATTTAAAGAATAATCAACTCATGTTCAAGCAAAGATTTCAATTTATTGATGATAATACAGATAGATGCAAGAGTTGCAAATTAAAATAAAATCATCAATAATGCAGTCTATTAATCAGGGAACCAGAAAGAAATAAGAATGTTAGCTCATGCAATCATGAATTGGTTTGGTTATAGCTAAGCAGTGCAGATGTTGAAATTGCCAAAACCAATACATGAATGGGTGAAAAACAATTTGCAGAAAATTGGGCAGCATTCCGGCTAAAATTGGATGTTCCCGGGAAATAAACAGCAAGAAAAATAGTTTATATGAGAGGAAAAGGTGCTGCAAGGAGTCACAAACAGCATGAACAGTAATGAACAGTGTAACATCAGCATCAAACATGAAAGAACAGCATATGAACAGTATTATCAGCACAGCCAGATCAAAATTGCGGAAAGGATAAAACAAGTAACAAAAACGGCGCAATTATCAGGCCTAAATCCACTAACCACATCCTAGCTACCTAACCACCTAGAGTCCACTACAATCATGCATCTCTAACTATCCTAACATGAACATAATCTGAAAAATATGCAACTAACTATGAATGATAAAGAAATCGGTGTATGACGGAACCTGGTGTGGGCAGATTAGAAATTGAGACAGAGAGGTGGTGGGAATGTGGTGATGGTGTTGCTGACACGGCGGTGATAGGAGGGGTGGAGCGGCGGCGGTCGGAGGTGGCGGCAGAGGGTTGTTGGAGGTCTTGGGATGCTGGGTTAGGGTGAAGGGAGGAGGAAGGAAGAAGAAGGGGGGCGAGGGTTATGGGCGGTGGTGGTGGTCGGCAGTGATGGGAGGCAGCGGGCTTGGGGTGGCCGCGGTGGGCGCTATGGCGGAGGGGGGTAGAAGAGAGGAAAGAAGAAGTGAGGCGAGAAGAAGAAAGGAAAGAAGAGATGGGGGGTCGCGGTGGGGGCGAGGTGGTGCGGCGCGGCGGTGCTGGGTGGTCGCGGTGGTTGGGGGCAGGCAGTGGAGGGGGTGCAGAGGAGGAGGGGGAAGAATGGTGACGCGAAGAGGTAGGGTTTTGCGTAGGGGGGTTAAGTGATTTCAAATCCACGCGAATGCGTGGGGCACGCGATCGCGTGATTAGGGTGAAAAAGGGAGTGGCGCGGTCGCGTAATTGACGCTATCGCGTAAATTGGGTAAAAGATGGGTGACGCGGCCGCGTGAAGCACGCGAACGAGTCGCTGTGAATTGTGTTAAATGCACAATTCCAGCGTCGTTTTGGCGCAACTCTCTATTCAATATGGTCCAACCACGCGACGCGAACGCGTCGCTCACGCTTTCGCGTGGGATGATGGTTGTGCAGGTGACGCGTTTGCGTCAGGGACGCGAATGCGTGGGCTGTTTTGTGCTAAACGCACACCAGCCGTACGATTCCAGCCCAACTTTCTAGGCGTTGGATCCTTACGCCGATTTCCATTCCACGCCCACGCGTAACCTGCGCGCTGGCGTGGGTGATTTTTTTTTTTAAGATAGATAAATGCAAAATGCAATGCATGTTATGCAAAATTCCAGGTTCAATCAAAATAGAATAAAATAAAATAAAACTTAAAAACAAACAAAACGAAATAAAAATTGAAATTTAAAAAGGGGACAATCATACCATGGTGGGTTGTCTCCCACCTAGCACTTTTAGTTAAAGTCCTTAAGTTGGACATTTGATGAGCTTCCTGTTATGGTGGCTTGTGCTTGAATTCATCCAGAAATTTCCACCAATGTTTGGAATTCCAACAGCCTCCAGGGTCCCAAACAAGGCATGTAAAGCCCTTGAGTAAGTTTAGACAAGTACCAAGGCTCCTAGGGTGTTGAATGTCAGAATAGATTCCAGGATCCCAAACTCTACTTTTACACCCGTCTTTGTCTTGATCTGCATTTTTCCAGCCGGGTGATAAGTAAATTGAATTCTCACTGTAGTGACCAAACAGCATCTGAGACCCATACAATTGAGCTTGACACCAATCCTTGCACCTCAAATTGAAGTGTGAAACCTCATTGAATCTCGCATACCAGCTCTGAGTGCGAGTCATTTCCCTTTTACCCTTAAAGCCGCAGAGGGCTCTAAGCTGGCCATCTGTTTCAAGTAAACCATATTCAAATGGAAAAGTAAAGACAAAAGCTAAGGATTTTACCCACTTGAAGTTAGTATTGGGCGGTAATGGCCTTGGGATAGGTGTTTCCAGTGGTTTTGCAAGCTCTACTCCCTTGTAGTCTTCTGGGACTTCATCCACTTCTTTGCGAATTTCTTCAACTGCAACCACGTCTTGATCAAAGTGCACGATATCTTCCTCATCACTTGAGTCATAATTGGGAGGTTGAGAAAAGTCTACCTCTGCATCATCTTCGTAGTCACTTGAGGAAGATTCTGCAGTCTCAAAGAATTTACTTGCGGATGCAAGTTCATTACTAGGAGAACTTGACTCGTGACTATCATTCTCAAGGGAACCTGTGTCTTGAGTTGTTTCGTCCAGTTCTTCATAATACACCTGCTTTGGGGGTTGTGTACTATCCTCCTTAGCATCAATTGTAACGTCCTTGACGGAATTCTCCACAATTTTGGATTCCCATGGAGGTTCAGCATCTCCTAAATCTTCAATCAGTACTTCTTCTTCTTGGATAATTTGGGCTTCCTCCAATTGTTCCAAAACAAAGTCATGCTCCTTATTGTCTACTGGAGTTTCTAGTGTCTCCTTCATGCTACGTTCTTCATTAGATTCTCCACATAAAGCCATGGGGGTTCCTTGAGTGTTTGAACGTCTGGGAGGTAATCGACTTATCGCTTGGTCCAGTTGGCGAAGGGTTGCATTAAGTGTTTCCACTGTTTCCTTGAAACGCTCCTTTGATTCTTAAGGTGATGGATATGGACATGGTACATAGGGAAGTGGTGGTTCTTGGGAGTAATTGGATAAGAATTGGGATGGATAAGGGTCATACGGGGGTGAATGGTGAAAGGGGACTTGTGAGTACGGTGGTCCAAAGCTATGTTGAGGAGATGGTTTACAAGCATAAGGTGGGGCTTGTTGGTAACTACAAGGGGGCCCACCATATCTATTGTCTTGGTATGCATTGTAGAATGGTCTTTGTCCATAATATCTTGGAAGGTGTTGTTGCCTAAAGGGTTGATCAGATCCTCTTGGCTCCATCCATCTTTGGTTGCTTTGACCTTGATGCATATTCATGTTATAGCTTCCATTCCTTTCAACAAAATTAGAACCAAACTCAAAGCGAGAGGGGTGAGAATTCATAGTAGCTAATAAAAATTAAAAATAAAAATAAAAGCAAATAAACAAGCAAAAGAAAAATATTTACAATAACCAATAATAAGGCACACATTTGCAATTCCCCGGCAACGGCGCCATTTTGAAGAACGAGACTCTCGCGCGGTCTAGAACTTTCACAAAATAAATCCTCGTTGTAAGTACAGCTTCTAGACCTACAAGAATCCTTTTCTTACAAAATTTTTGGTTGTCACAAGTAACAAACCCAATTAAATTTATAAACCGAAGTATTCAAACCTCGGGTCGTCTTCTCAAGGAATTGCAGGGAGGTGTTCTTATTATTGGTTATGGAAAACAAATATATTTTTGGGTTTTCGAAATAGAGAACAAGTAATTTAAATGGCAAGAAAAATAAATTAATAATTAAGGAAAATCTCTTGGCAAGGTATGAGAGCTGGAATTCCTATCCTAGTTATCCTTATCAGGTGTGTTGAAATTGGGTTTTAATCCCGCTTAGTTATCCCTCATTAAATAAAGGAAAGTCAAGTGGACTAACTAAATTGATCCTCAAGTCCTAGTCAACTTTTAGAGCGATATAAATCAATTAGCAATTGCCAATTTCAACCACTGCTTTATTTCAACAACTCAAGCATTACCAATTACTCAACCAAAGCCAAGAGAAAATATAAATTAAAACATCAATTGAGAATAATTAATAAAAGAAGTAATAAGTCTGAAATACCTCAAATTATATTAATTAAGAAAATCCTAACATGAAAAAGTTCATAAGCCAAATTGGCAACATAAATCAAATACACATAAAAGCATTAGAGTAAATAAAAGCATAAAAGGAATTAAAGTAAGGAAACATTGAACCTGATATGACGAAGAAATAAATCCTAAATCCTTTAAGAGTAATCCTAATCCTAAGATCTAAGAGAGAAGAGAGAACCTCTCTCTCTAAAAACTACATCTAATCCTAAAATTATTTATTATTAATGTTGTATATTCTGTATGTGTGAATGAATGGATTCTGCCACTTTATAGTCTCCAATCTGTGTTTTCTGGGCTTGGATTTGGGCCGAAAGATGTCCAGAAATCGCTGGGGCAACTTCTGTAAATTCTGCAGATCGCGTACGTCACGCGCCCACGTGGGTCACGCGTCCGCGTCATCTGAAGTTTCGCTCTTCCACGCGTCCGCGTAAGTCACGCGTTCGCATCAGTTGTGTTTCGCGCGAGGCGCGCGTTCGCGTCATCCACGCGTTTGCGTCGCTGCCACTTCTTCAAAAACTCTGTTTTGTGCATTCCTTCCATTTCTGTATGTTTCCTTTTCATCCTCTAAGCCATTCCTGCCCTATAAAGCCTGCAAGTACTTAACACACAGATCACGGCATCGAATGGTAATAAAGGATAATTAAATTTAATAATTCTAAAGCATAGAAAACATGTTTTCACATTTATCATATCATAGGGAAGGAATTGTAAAACCATGCAAATTCATATGAATAAATGGGTGAAGAATTGATAAAATCACTCAATTGAGCACAAGATAAATCACAAAATAGTGGTTTATCAGCTGGTCTTCATTATCGTCTTCTTGCTTTGAGCCTTGCCGTCAGCTTCTTCCTCGCCATCAACTTCTCCTTCGCCGTCAGATTCCTTCGTGCAACCCGATTTGGTGAGTTCCCCCTATTCTTTCTGTTTCAATTTTGTTGCTGCATCACTGTACTTTGATTTTGTTGCCAAAATAATTTGTTGCTGAAAGTTGAATGTGTTGCTGAAATTTGTTATATCATAGTTTATGTTTTTGTTGCTGCCTGAAAGTTATCATAGCTATCATAGCTGAATTTGTTGCTAGAACTCTAGAAGTAGAATTTGTTGTTAAGTTGAATTTGATGCAAAACCTATCATAAATGTAGTTGTTGCTAGAAGTAGAATTTGTTACTGGATAACTGACTTGAGTTGAATTTGTTACTGAACCTTCTTGTTGTGTTGCTTAAAAAATGCTAAATCTTTTGTTGCTGTATGTTAAGGGATAAGAGATAAGAGAGTTAGACAATAACAAAATCAGTTTGGTACAGTTAGTTAGGGTTTGTTATTCTGATTTCTGATCTTTTTCTCTTTTTCAACTCTGTTATAAATAAAGCTCTTGCATCCCTCTAAGAGGTGTGTAGAATTGATTCATTGATGGAAGAGTAAGATGAAGTTAATTCAGATCACTAGTTTATTGTACCTCTCTCTTCAAACTCTTCTTTCTCTGTTTCAAATGTTCTGCATAACATCATAATGCAGTGTTTCTTATGGAAGATACAGATGCAAATCAAAGTGAAAAAAATGTTGATCAAGCTCCAAATTTGTCCTATGAAGATATAGATGTCGATTTTAAGATCACTTGGACTTGATTATCGATTATGTTATCTTTTGCTTACTCTTGTTTATTTAAATAAAGAAAGTATTTTGTACTAGAAACTAGTTTATTATCTCTTTTTGCATCATTAGTTGTCTAAAAATTAACATTTGATTATTATTATTATTATTATTATTATGTTTGTAAAGACTTGCATTTTAAGTTTTAATATGTAATTTTAATTTCATTTATATAATTTTATATTTTTTAAATTATGACCGGGTCAACCGGGTGAATCAGTGACCCATCGGTTGAACCAGTGACCCGGTCATATGACCGGGTGGATTGCCGATTCAGTTCTGATAACTATAATTGTAGATTTGTAGCCCTTTTTTCTTACTATATTAGTTTTAGTATATTAAAGGCAAAATTTCCAAGGCGTAGAGCGAAGAAAATGGTCAAACAATCAACTCAATTGAAGGAACTTAAAACCCAAACGCAGCAACCTCAATTCAAAGAGCTTGAAATCGAAGATACAGCAAAATCAAATAACAAATTTCTTGATCAGCATAAAGTTTTCCCTATTTATTTATTTTTATTAAAACTCTACCTGTGTGTTTGTGGCAGTGGAGCGTCAAATCAGTGCAATTAAGGTGGTTCGTGATGTTGAGATTGAGCGATTGTTGATGGAACTTCGTTTGGTTCGGTCGTGTTTCAGTGAGGAACATCTCCGGAAGCCAATGCTGCAGTTCTTCGAAGAAACCTTACCGAATCCCTCAATTGTGAAAGATGAAGGGAATGGAAAATTTGATGTGAAGTGGAAAGAGAGAGGGAGCAGAATGTCCACGACTTGTGGTGGTGTAGGAAGAGATTTGCACGCTTCTCTGTTCTAGAGGCTTTCGATTGTTTTTCCTTCGGAATGTCCTTTTTCGGTTCCTCAGTTTGGTGGTTTTGAATACTCTAGCAATACTGGTAGTGTTTAGTTTTCTCTTTCGATTTAACTCATTTCATATCTGAATTAAAGTTTCCTAAATTGAATTAAAAAAAATGGAAATGTATGTTACGAAACATACTATTGTTCTGTGCCCCCTTAAAATGTTTGAGTTCCTTCAATTTTGAACGATTTTACTATAGATATTATAGTTCTTATACATTTTGGCATAGATTGTAGTTGATACCTGTTAGTTTACTTCTTTGTTGGTAGGGAGAACAGGATTTCTTGGTGATGAAAATCTTCATTTTAAGGACTTTGTATGTTCTCTATCTTCTCTGTGCACTTTGATTAATTGTATTTTGTAACATCCTTACCTGGCTTGTTTGGGTCACTTACATAGGACTTGATGCGACATAAAATTGGGGTAGCTGTGTAGGAGCAGCATTAATATAGCACTTTGATGAGCAGATAATTTATACGCTTTTTGACAATATTTTTACATAGTTTTTAGTATGTTTTGTTCACTTTTTATTATAATTTTATTAGTTTTTAAGCAAAATTCACATTTATGGACTTTACTATGAGTTTGTGTGTTTTTCTATGATTTCAGGTATTTTCTGGCTGAAATTGAGGGACTTGAGCAGAAATCTGATCCAGAGGCTGAAAAAGGACTACAGATGCTGTTGGATTCTGACCTCCCTGCACTCGAAATGGATTTTCTAGAGCTACAGAAGCCCAATTGGCGCGCTCTTAATTGCGTTGGAAAGTAGACATCCTGGGCTTTCCAGCAATATATAAGGTAGCATTTGTTTTGAGGTACTGAGACAGAGACTAAGAGACTGAGACTCAGTATCGTGTTTGTTAGTTTAGAGACTGGTACTAAAATTTCTGTCTCTGTCTCTAAAATTTCAGTATTTTAGTACCTCCAAAAAGTAGGGACACAGGGGACTGAAATTTTTAGAGATGGAGACTGAAACTTTAATAACATTTTATACCTAAAATACTTTCATTTCAATTAATTAATTCCAATTTTACCCTTTGTACAAATTAAATTAGAGTTTCATTCTTGTTTCAATTCCTTTCTCCTATTTTGCACCAAAAAGAATATTGAGATTTATTTCAATCCCTGTCTCTTAGTCTTTGTCTCTCAGTCTCAGTCTTTCCGTCTCTGTCTCTCCACCAAATGCTACCTAATAGTCCATACTTTACCCAAGTTTAGACGACGCAAACTGGCGTTCAAACGCCAACTCCCTGCCCTATTCTGGCGTTAAACACCAGAACTGAGTTACAAACTAGAGTTAAACGCCCAAACTGGCATAAAAACTGGCGTTTAACTCCAAGAAAAGTCTCTACACATGAAAGTTTCAATGCTCAGCCCAAGCACACACCAAGTGGGCCCCGGAAGTGGATTTCTGCATCATTTACTTATTTCTGTAACCCTAGTAACTAGTTTAGTATAAATAGGACCTTTTACTATTGTATTTTCATCTTTGGATTATCTTGGGATTATCTTTTTGGGGTAATCTTTTGATCATTTTTAGATCTTAGGATCATATTTTGCATGTTTAGGGGGCTGGCCATTCGGCCATTCCTGGACCTTTATCACTTATGTATTTTCAACGTTGGAGTTTCTACACACCATAGATTAAGGTGTGGAGCTCTGCTGTTCCTCGAGTATTAATGCAATTACTACTGTTTTCTATTCAATTCGAGTCTATTCTTGTTCTAAGATATTCATTCACACACAAGAACATGATGAATGTGATGATTATGTGACACTCATCACCATTCTTAACTTATGAACGCGTGCCTGACAAACACTTCCGTTCTACATGAAAACAAGCTTGAATCTCTCTTCAACGATTCACATCGTCTCTCCTGACAACAGAGCATCTGAGTCCGAGATTAGAATCTTCGTGGTATAGGCTAGAATCAATAGTAGCATTCTTGAGATCCGGAAAGTCTAAACCTTGTCTGTGGTATTCTGAGTAGGATCTGGGATGGGATGACTGTGACGAGCTTCAAACTCACAAAGGTTGGGCGTAGTGACAGACGCAAAAGGGTCACTGGATCCTATTTCAACACAAGTGAGAACCGATAGCTAATTAGTCATACGGTAGCTGTGCCTGGTATTTTTCATCCGAGATGAGAAATCCGACAGTTGATTAGCCGTGTAGAAACCGTAGAGGACCATTTTCACTGAGAGGACGGGAGGTAGCCATTGACGACGGTGATCCCCAACATACAGCTTGCCATGGAAAGGAGTATGATTGATTGGATGGAAGCAGTAGGAAAGCAGAGATTCAGAAGGAATAAGGCATCTTCATACACTTGTCTGAAATTCCCACCAATTCATAAGTATCTCTATCCTATTTTATGTTTTATTTATATTTTAATTATCAAAACTCCATAACCATTTGAATCTGCCTGACTGAGATTTACAAGATGACCATAGCTTGCTTCAAACCAACAATCTCCGTGGGATCGACCCTTACTCACGTAAGGTTTATTACTTGGACGACCCAGTGCACTTGCTGGTCAGGTGTGCAAAGTTGTGAAGAAACGTGTGAATCATGGTATAGTGCGACCAAGTTTTTGGAGCCATGCCGGGTGATAACAATTTCGTGCACCACACTTCCATTCTCATTTCCATCATGTGCTGAAGCATCCACGAATTGATTTGAATGAGAAATGTTGCTATTCATTTAGGATCCTTTCATGTGCAGATGGAAGAGAACTTGCCTCTATTACTAGTTTCATTGCATACGCTGCTAAATCTATTATGACTAACTTAAACAGCTTGCAAATAAAAACTAATTAGTGATTGCAATGTATTGTGATAATATGAATTGATTGAATGTTTGTTACATAGGTTTTTGAGGAGCCATGTGAAGCTCAGACTCTCACAAGTCAAGAAGGTCTTCAGACTCCCAATGTCCGAATTTTCTCCCTTTATTTTTTACCTTCTGTTTTTTATGGATGACTTTATGAACTCTAGTATTCATTGCTGAGGCTATTTTTTAAACAGTTGTGATTGATTTGGATTTGTTGCCTTTTGCAGGTGAGTAGTCAACGCTTGTCTGTTGGGATGACACCCAAAACCCTTAGGCTGCCGAAACCTACCGAGATGCTTCTCTCTGTCCATGGATCACCTTTTGGTGTTTACAAGGAAAATAACATGGAAGCTATATATGGTATGAAGCAAATGTTCTATTTGAAAATATTGCTATATCTTGTTCATTTAGTTTCCTTGTTGCATGAAGAGATACTTTCTTAAAAATAAACTACCAAGAATGGTACTCGAAAGTTTATGCCGCTAATAAAAATAACCTAGAAAGATAACAAATAAGCTCCAAAAGATTTAAAACGTGAGAAAACTAACCAGATATTAGTTATATTTTTTCATAAAATACTTTAGATATTAGATTTCGATGCGATTTTTTGTAAGTATTATTAGAAAAATGAGACTTTGTCATAGTTAAAATTTGGTGATTTGTTAAGGAATTTTTTCAAAGTTTTTTGTGAATGATTGAATTTAAAATAAAATGCACAAGTTTTTTGCTAAATACAAAATTCTTTTATCATTTATGTAGAAAAAATTATATTTTTGTTAATTTTGTCACGTTTTTAAATCCTTTGAGACTTCTTTGTCATTCATAGAAATCTTATTTGGTTTTTTTTTCATGGCGATATGAGTTTTTTGGTGCAATTTCGGTAGTTTACCTTGTTCCTAATAGCATGTGAGCTATTTTTAGCTCAATTTGTTAGTTACTTTATAAGCTAAGCTCTTAAGCCGGTGAGCTATTGAGCATGAGCTAAAAATTTGAGCTCATTTATTAAATGAGTCAAACTTAACTTTGCTATGTTCCATGAGCAGGATTGTATATTCATTGTTCGGTTCACATAGATATGTAGATGCCTGAGACCTTGGCATAATATCACCTATATCATTATATATTATCAATAATAATATATAATATCTCAATTATTTGCATAATGTGTCTTGTAGATTAAATATGTTGAAAATAAGTATGTACTTATAGCCAAAAGCTTAATTAATATCTACGGGTTAATGTTTAAAATGGTCTTTGAAATTTTACTCGTGCATCAAGATTCCATAATAAGATTAAGCTCAATAATAAATCAGTCAAACCATGAGTTGAGCTAAATATTATCAAGCTGAGTTTGAGCATTGTCAATTTTGGGGGACTTTGCGTAATTTCAACCCTTGATTTTGTTTTTGTTCTTTCACACTGAATGAAAATCCTGGAATCTTCCAGAATACTCTAGTTATGATATCTATTATTATCTGCAGAGTCAGAAGAAGGTTAAATGCCTGCTAAAGCTATTATGCGCACTAACAGTACCATCCTCTTCATCTCTTTAGAGGATGGCCATGTAAATTTGGTGGCCCCTAGTTCATCATTTTTTATTTAATGTTCTACAGTTTTAGATTAATGCCATTGACTAATTAGATCGAAGAAATGCAAGTATTGGTTTTTAGTTGCTAGACCATTCTACAAAGTTGCTTATACCATATAGTTTCAAATTCAGTGTTGGTTTATACTTGGGGAAGCATAATTGTTAGATTATTACATAATTATATTGAGGTTCAGTTATTTAGTTAGTAATGAGAATTATTCTCCTAAATATGTATGTTAGGATTGGTTTCATTCTGTTAAGAGTAGTACAAACTACTTAAAATGAGTATGTAACTGATAGCTATGATTAATTGTATCGGTCAACCTCATTTTAAATTTATGCTTAGATTTTTCTCCCAACCTACTCAATTTGTCTGAGCCTCCGTGCATTCCATTGGCTATTGACATTTGTTAACCCTTCGTGTTATAAATTTTAATAATTTGAATTGTGTATTCTCTTTGCTAATAGATGTTTTATATTGTTATGAAAACCATCATGTAGTATTTAATCTGAAAGTAATGGCAGAAGCAATAGAATAATAGCAAGCGGCATACAATCCCATAAAAAAAGAGAAGAAAAAGATAGACGTAAGTTGATTGTGCAATAAATCTTTCTCCTTTTTCACCCTATCGACGTTTGCAATGTAGCATTTGGATTAAGTTCAAAGTAGTTTTTGAGATTGTTCGTTTGCACCGGAAAAGTTTTTGAGATTTTAAATACATTATAAATATCTTTAAGATTAAAAAAATTGTATTATTATCATTTCAACAAATATTTATCGTCAAAACTAAAGTAACGTCATTTTGTCTAAGTCAAGTTACTCAAGATATGATGTGTAACTCGACAGAGAGGGGATAGGAACCACGTGGTGTAATTTTTTTTAATCTTGGAGATTTGTATAGTGCAATTAAAATTTCGGTGATTTTTTTTTTGTGCAAGCTGCCAATTTTAATGACCACTTTAGAGTTTAACAGAGTTTACATCGTAATATTTTCTCTTATGTTGCAAATAGTTAGTGTTTTTTTATCTTGAAGTAGTTGGTGTTTAATCCATGGTCTGACTATTGGCACACTCTCGCTCAAAGATAAAGTCTCTGTATTATATTTAGTGGAAAGTATATAAGAATGAGTTATATGTTAGTATCCTGTTTAGTTGAAGATAAATATAGAAATTGAAATAAATAAAATTACTAAAATATCCTTATTAATAAAAAAATTAAAATTAGAATAAAATTCCTATTTGGTCATCCCACACATTGAAAACGAAAGAAATAAAGAAAGAGAGAGCAGAGACTGAACAAAAAGATAGGGAAGAAGAGGAAGGAAAAAGAGAAGATGGGAGGGAGAGACGACGCCGATGGTATGGGTGTTCGTGCAGTTTGGATCAGTTTTGAGTCAAACACTCATTTGATTCGAATACTAATTTTACTTGAGGTGCAGTTTGGATGGAATCGGATTTGTGGTTTTGTAAATTACAAAATTAAACATACATAACAAGTTTCAACATCAAATTTTAAATAATAAACAACAGCATATCGAATCTCAATAGTATATTGAAAAATCAACAATAACATAATAGAAATAAAATTTATAAGTTGGTAAAAATAAATAAATAATTTTTTTAATTCATAAAATATTCATTAAATAATAATAATAATAATAATAATAATAATAATAATAATAATAATAATAATAATAATAATAATAATAATAATATTGCCAAGCTTAAATCAGAAGCTTGGTATAGCAATATGTAAGAATGAGATTTGTAAATTTAGTAATGACCTAATGGCCAATTTTAATTAAAGACAAGTTAAAACTTTCACAATTTAACCTATGGATTATACAAGTCTAAATTGAAACCATAGCTTACAGTGGATGTCATGCCACTTAAACAAAAAACACAATTCAAGATAGTGTGTTGAAATACCTAAAGCCAAGTAACAGTATCTGGAATGTTGCATAAAACATTGTTTCCAACTAAGTAACACATTGATAACAAAACAAATATAACGAGCAATATCTAAAGATTTTTCCATTTACTAGAAGGTAATTTTGCCATTAGCTTGAACTTCTGTAGAAGAACATGTGGTGCACCAGTTTGGATGACAGAAAAATGTCTCTTTCTCTTAGTTAGTTGACTCAGTGACTATTTCTTATTGGATGGAGGAGGTTATTGCTACTGTACTTTTGTTCTTGGCCAATGGTTGGGCTGAAGGTGCTTTAGGATTGGACTAGAATTGGTTATTGGACTGAGTTGTTGCATTCTTGGGTTGAGCTGCTGATTTCTTGGGTTTAGAAGCTGGTTTTTTGGGTTGAGTTGCTGGAGGGTTGGGTTCTGAGGATGAAGTTTTCCTCTACTTCCCTTTTTGAACTATTTGACCAGGGAGTTGTGAGGATGAAGCCTTCCTCCCTCTCTTAGGAGATTTGGCAGCTTGTTGTGTTGAGATTTGGGCCTATAAAGGTAATCACAATTATATAAAAAGAATCAGAATTAAATACATAACTAAAAAGTAAAATATATACATAGCATAAACCCAAGTAAACCCTAGAGCATAATGGCACATACACTCTTATTAGATTTTGTGCAGCCCCCTTCTTGTACCCTACATCACCATAATTAGAGCATCTTTGAATTTGACCCCTCTGTGATAGGTGATTCTGGCTTCTGTTCTCCTTATCTCCAGATCCTCGCTTCCTCTTTTTCACAGGTATGTGACTTGGCCTCCTATATGCAGGTGGCATGACATCATCATATTGGCTTCTCTCCTATAAATCCGGTCCATTAAGAGGGTATATCACCTTCTGGTAGCAGCACTTCTGGTAAGCATCTTTCTTTTAGCAATCATCCCCATAGGATTTTAAATCTAGTCCTTTGAAGTTAATGCAACTAATGGCATGAGGACATGAAATTCCACTCATCTACCACTTCCTGCAAGAACACTAAGCAGCAGCCAGATCCACAATAAATTTATCTAATCCACACATGACCTCATATTTATTAGTAGCTGACCAGTATAGCCTCCAGTCCCTAGCTAACCTTGCTCTTTTCTCCAATTTATTCCTAATTATTGGCATAATATTTTCCTAGTAAAGCTGAATCCTATCTCTATTGGCAGCCTATCTAGTCATGAGATACACCATAATGTCATCTAACATGGTTACAATAGGTTTTTCTCTTGCCTCTACTATGACAGCATTAAAACTTTCACCCATGTTATTAACAAGGGTGTCACATTTTGAATGAAATATAAATCTAGAACGCGACCAAAACCTGTGTGCAATGCCGTTTAAATGTCAAAATTCCCCATCATTACAAGTCTCAGAGATTTCATTTCCTTCTCCCAATCCCTCCAATGAGTTGCCTTTGCACACTGCCACATTCTATTCTTTAGCTCTAAACTAGGAAATTTCTTTCTGAAATTGCTATAGAGATGCCTCATGCAGAGTCTGTTGTCACCCCTGGTATGACCTCTTCAAATGCTGGTAACAAACCTTTTGAAATGAAGGTGAGCATGCATTTGATTAGTCCAGAAATCATTGTATCTAATTTGAAACAATCATTATTTGTAAAAGCATAACAATAATGTAAACTGTATCATTACCTTCTGCTGATCAGACATGAAGGTGCATTTTCCAATTTTCTCCAACTCCAAATCCTCAACAAGATGGCGCAGAAACCAAATCAAGGAGTCATATGTCTCAGCTTCAACCACTACATAAGCAATTGGAAGCATCTGATCGTTCAGGTCTCTTCCAATTGCAGTCAACAGTTGTCCACCTTGAGGAGTCTTTAAGAAGCATCCGTCCAAAATAACAAACGGTCTACAGTGTTGGAAGATTTTCTTGCATGCATCAAAGGATACATACAGTCTCTGGAATACACAATAATTCATCAAGATTGGGTTCTGGATCTCCTGAGCATAATCCAGGGACCGAATCATTTTCAGGTAAACGGATGATCCTGGATTTGCTCTTAGAAGTTCAAACAATAATCGTTAATCCTCTTATACTGCTCTCTAAATGCCCTGAATCTGGCTCAATGCCTTTTGCTTGGTTTTTACTGCCATTGATTTAGTCACAGTCAGATTCCACTTTTTGTATGCCTTTGCCACCAACTCCTTTATTTTGATTCTTGGATTAGACTCCACCTTCTTCTTAAATTGGTTGTCTAGCCATTTGGAGTTCATTATGCCAATCCTGTGTGTTTGCATGCAAGTATGTTGCAAATTTAAGCTTCTTAATTGCCATGTTGACTCCTCTCCGCCAACCCTGTGTGCATAAAGCCAAAAGAGGCACTCTTTGTGACAAACAGCCCTCTTCTAATCTGTCCTCCACCTCCTAATAACTCTCCTGAAACACCCTCGTTATGTTCCCCACTTTCCGCATTCTGAAATTCTATTTCGACCTCATCATCAATTGCTTCAGTCACATGGTCATCATCCTTTACTATCACACTCCTTTCTTGCTCTCCTTCAAATACCAACTATCTCAAGACCAGCACCATTAAGTTTCTCACTTTCAACGCCCCAATAACTCCCCCTATGTCAATATAACCAATTTTCGGAAATCCATCCGCATCCCCAATATCATAGACCACAAACAAATCACCAAACCCCACATCTCAGCTATTTTGCACATCTCAATTTCATCTGAGTCACCTTTTAACATCTTCAAGTTATTTTCAGAATCTTCTGTAGTTGGATCTTTATACCATAATGCTGCAATGTTGGACTCCAAGTATCCAAACCGTCTTAACTCTTCACAGGCCTCAACACAGAGCACCGATCGCCATCAATTTTTTCGATAATTGTAGTTTTCCCCTTCAAATACTTAAATACCCCGTTCTCATATCCGAATGCACCCCATGATGCACCCTCATGTAAAGTACACCGTCTTCTACTCAAACAACCCTATTATTATTCAACATAATACATTACTGAAACAAACAAGAAAGAAAAGAAATAGATCATCACAAACCTAGGTTTATCCACCGTCAATGCAGTCTACATTAAACCCTAAACAATTCAGATGCAGCAACATTGTTGTAAAGCTTAAACCACCCAAATGTAAGAATATTTGAGGTGAAGCGACATTGCATGGAAAGCAAGCTTACCTCAACAACGGCTATCTGCAGCGATGAAGATGAGTGACGAATGCGACATCACGCCACACCCTCGGTCAAACTCCCAACAAACAAAATGCCTTCAACCACTAGTGTAGATCATCCTCGCAGGAACACTTTTGTAGGGTTTCACGCAAATGTTTCAAAGACCAAGTGTGTTCTCAAATATTGTGAGTTATTTGAGGAAGACGAAATGATTTCACGAGAATGACATGAAAGAAAAGAAACCATAAAGAGCAAAATTGTCTTTAAAAAATATTTTTTAGCCCCAAGGATGATTTAAAACCAACTCGAACCTTAGGGACGATTTTGTATGCAAAAAAAGATTAGAGACAAAAAAAAATTTCGGCCTATTGATAAACCCCGTTTTGAGGGTTTATCTTGTGTTGAATTTAGAGTATTTTAATACCTTTTACCCACATTTATTCAATGAATTAGCTTGATTTTGTGATTGTCTCCTTATTTGTGCTTAGATGTAAAAACATGCTTTTTAGGCCTTTAACTTGATGATTTTAATCTCCCTTTGATTCCACTAGATGCCTTGATATGTTTGTGAGTGATTTCAGAGTGGAAAGGCTAGGAATGGATCAAAGGAGTGAAGAGGAAAGTATGCAAAATGGAGAAATCATGGAAAAAGCCAAAGATTTGGACTCGCCCATGGACGCGCGCGCACCAGGCGCTCACGCGCACCTTGCGAATTGGCCCATGGACGCGTACGCGTGCTGTGCGCGTACGCGTCGATGCTGATATATGATCTTTTAATGAAAACGTGCCCAGCGATTTTGAGAAGCTGTAGGGCCCAATCCCAACCAACTTTGGCGCCAAAAATGCTATTTAAAGCCAAGGATTGAAGATCAAAGGGGGATTCCATCATTACACACATTAGGATTAGTTTAGAGTTAGTTTTAGATAGAGAAGCTCTCACTTCTCTCTAGGATTAGGATTAGGATTAGGTTTAGTTCTTAGATCTAGGTTTTAATTCATCTTCTTCTACTTCTACTTCTCAATTCCTTGTTGTTGCAATCATCATTCTTCTATTCTTTTGTTGTAATTTCCTTTATGTTGTTCTTATACTTTGTTGTAGATCTACTCTTGTCTCTTCTACTTTCTTTCAATTCAATTCAAGGTAATTCATAATAATTGTGTTTCTTTTGATTGTTGTTGTTAATTCCTTTCAATAATTGTTGTTAGATTTCATTCTTGTTGTCGAATTCATGTGCTTTCCTTCTATGCCTCTTATGTGTTTGATAAAATGCTTCTTTTAGTTTTAGTGTAGATTTTGTTCCTCTTGGCCTAGGTAGAGTAATTAGTAACTCTTGAGTTATCTAATTCCTTTGTTGATTGATAATTAGAAGTTGCTAAATGATTTGAATGCCTCTAAAGCTAGTCTTTCCTCTAGGAGTTGATTAGGACTTGAGGAATCAAATTGATTCATCCACTTGACTTTCCTCCATGGTTAGAGGTTAACTAAGTGGGGGCAATGGACAATTTGTTGTCACAATTGAGGAAGATAACTAGGATAGGACTTCTAGCTCTCATATCTTGCCAAGAGCTTTGTTAGTTGTTAGTTTATTTTCTTTGCAATTTATATTTCTTGTCTAAAATCTCAAAAACCCCAAAATAACTCATAACCAATAACAAGACACTTTATTGTAATTCCTAGGGAGAACGACCCGAGGTTCAATACTTCGGTTTATAAATTTAGGGGTTTGTTACTTGTGACAAACAATCTTTTGTATGAAAGGATCATTGATTGGTTTAGAAACTATACTTGCAACGAGAATTCATTTGTGAAATTCTATACCATCAAAAATCCAATCATCACCTATACATTAAAGACCAAAATTGTACTTAACCCTATTGTTTATTTAGTTAAATTATCTATTTTTATTATGAATTAAGTTAATTACTTTATGATAGTAATTTATTTTATTTTTGAAATTTATAAAAATTAATTCTTAACTTTATAAAAAATAAATAAAATTATAAATTCAATAAAGCATAATTTTATATTCTAAAATTAATATTAAAAACATATTTTATAATAGACTAATCCAACATGTTTTTATTATTTTCACAAACAAATTATGTTTTTAAAATATAAAAAGTTAAAAATAAAAATTATTTTCAAAAATAAAAATACAAAAGAAAAATAGAAATTATTTTAACTAATCATGCTTTGTGTATTTAAAAAATTAACTATTCATATAAAAAATATATAAAAATATAATAATATATTAAAAATAAGTTAAATACTATATATATCTATATACATATAAATACATAATAATTAATTTAATACTTTTTTTTATATATAATATTTTGTATTTTCATAAGAACATTTGTCTAATTTTTTAAAAAAGTACACAAATATATAATTATTAAATTTATTTTATTGAGTATATATTCAAATAGGTCCCAAAAAATTTTGTATAAGACGATTTAGTCTTCGAAAATTTTTTATTATAATCAAGGTCCCAAACTTTATATAAATAAGACATTTTAGATATCTAGTTAGTCAAAGTCGTTAACTACTAACAATAAAAGTAGATATGGTCGTTAAGTTGTTGACGTGGCCATAACGTTGCCACGTATCGCCAGTCGGACTAATAGGTCTTCCAAATTAAAGGACAAAAGCGATGTCATTTTTTTTTTGATAAAATGCTGCTTTTTTACTTAAATTCTGAAATGAATGACAAAACACAAGAGTTCTTATGTGAATGCCAATGCAAAAAATTTTTGATATAAATCTGAATGCGACTGAATATGAATATTGTTGTTTTAATTTAAGTAAAAGTGCAGTGTTTTGTCCAAAAAATTTAATTTAAAGAACCTATTAATCTGATTGGCGATAACTAACATTATAGTTAGCAATTTATCGGTCACATAGTCTTTGACTGTTAGTAATTAATGGGAGCCTAATTGTTTCATAAAGTTCGAAAACCTTGATTATAAAAAAATTCCATTAGACCAAAACGTGGGATATGAAATTTTCTGGATCCTATTTGGCCGTATATACTCTATTTTATTTATTAAAAAAAATCCTAAGAACATTTGCCTAATAATTTCCTATTTCAAACCACAGGGTTTACGCACCAGTAAGCCCCCCACAAAACCACAAACCAAACGACAAACCCTGCGCCACCTCTTCCACCACCATCATGGCACGGATAGCCAGGTCCTCTGCGCCGCGCCTGCTCTACACCTTCTTCTCCTCCTCCGTGCCCCCGGCATCTCCATCGCCGTCTCCGTCTCCGGCGTCGTCCCTCCTTGCCGGTGCATTCCACCTGCGGCACTTCTCGTCGGGCAACGCTGCTCGAGCGAGGGCGGCGGCGGCGGACAAGGAGCCATGGTGGAAGGAGTCCATGGAGCGGTTACGCAGCATCGGGATCTCTGCTCACATCGACTCCGGCAAGACAACTTCGACGGAGCGAGTGCTTTTCTACACTGGTCGTATCCACGAGATCCACGAGGTTCGGGGCAGAGACGGCGTCGGCGCCAAGAAGGATTCCATGGACTTGGAGAGGGAGAACGGTATCACTATCCAGTCTGCTGCTACTTACTGCTCTTGGAAAGACTATAAGGTAATATCTCTTTCTCTGCTATTGATAAACTGTTCCCCTTCTCCAAATGGTTTTGTTGTTTTGCTATTCCTCAAATGATAAAACAATATAAAAGTAGTTATTTACTCCAATTTTAGTCTAATTTTTCAAAAAGTAATTATTTCTTTACGTTTTCCGTAAAGAAAATGTGTATTGAAGTACCTGTCAATCTACTAGTGACTATGATGAATCAGTCAGTTTCATTTCAGTGTTGAAGTTATGATTGGAGTTGAGATTCAGTTGGATGAATTTTATGTGGTTATGAGTTGACTGAGCTCAGACTGAATTTAAGTATTAAATCAATTTTGAAGAGCTAATGAGCTTTTAATGTATAGTGAGATTTGAGTGCTGTTGTTACTGCAATCCCTAACATACTAATTATTGTTATGGATTAGTTATTAGTTATGATGGAGAATGGAGAAAAGGTTGAAAAGTTTTCTATGTGTAATCATTCTTAAGTGGAATTGAGAAAATAAAAAAGTTAGTCTGCTAAGCAAAAGTAAATTGTCTCGATGACAGTCAGAAATGTTGAAACATTGGAATATTGGAATAAGAATTCTATATTATACTTGCAGTACTGATGACTTCCTTCTTTCATCTCTTTGACTTGCTAATTATTTATACTTTCTAATTTTTGGGTAAAAATATAATTGTATTTGTATTTCTTTTGGGAAATTTGTCATTGCAGATTAACATAATTGACACACCTGGTCACGTTGATTTCACCATTGAAGTTGAGAGGGCTTTGCGTGTCCTTGATGGTGCTATTCTTGTACTTTGTAGTGTTGGTGGTGTGCAAAGTCAGTCCATCACGGTAGATTGACAAATGAGAAGATACGAGGTTCCAAGACTTGCATTTATTAACAAGCTTGATCGAATGGGAGCAGATCCATGGAAAGTTTTAAATCAGGTTCATTGGAGATTAATGAAGACCGTATAGATGATATGTTTTATAGTTTTATTGCCATTCATACGATTTTATGGAAGAGAATTTCGCAGATTCGGTTCCTCAATCCCTTGGTTGCTGATCTTTGAGAAATTAAGGAATTTGAAAAAGTTGAACCTCTTCTAAAGCTGATTTTTCATGATAAAACCTTCTGTAACCTGTTTACTAAAAATCTTCTATGACTTCACCTTAATTTTTATATGTATATAGCATCACATTAATTAAGATTTTGCAGCAATATATAAGCTATCCAATTTTAGTTTGGTAGTTTAGTAAGTATTATTTGTTATTACCTTTGTGCATTCTGGAAATCCTTTTAGTTTCCTTTTGATTCATTATATCATTGTCACCATACTTTCTTTTTTATTGTATTTATATTGATAAAAGAAGAATATCATTAATACGGATAGAAGGAGAAGGAGGATAAGAGATCATATATACAATAGCAAAATATAGCCAAAAGTGCTTACATCATCATTATAGTTGTATAACTTTTTTCTCATTTGAGGACTATACTTTTACAGGCACGATCTAAACTTCGGCATCATAGTGCTGCAATGCAAGTTCCGATAGGCTTGGAGGATGATTTTGAGGGACTTGTTGATCTTGTGCAGTTAAAAGCATACTATTTTCGGGGTTCTAATGGGTTTGTTTCAAAATTATTGCTGTTTATTACTAAAATTAATTCTCCTTATGGCTTACTTTTAGCATGCTCTATTGTTGCTTATTTCAGTGAAAAAGTTGTCACTGAAGAGGTGCCTGCAGATATGGAAGCCTTGGAAGTAGAAAAAAGGCGTGAGCTCATAGAAGCTTTGTCAGAAGTTGATGATCAACTTGCTGAAGCTTTTCTTGGTGATGAGCCCATATCACCTGCTGACCTTCAGGTCTGTGGGTTTTCTTTTTTCATTTGTCGGTTTTTTTTTTTCCTTTCCCTCATCCCTATTGAAGTTTGGTATTAACTGAAACTGAGTAGAGAGAGAAGATATTTTCTGAATCTGTTGTATTTATCCTAATCTAGCTGGTAGAGTCAGTTTCTTAAGTCCCTACTCTTCTAATCAAGTTAGAGAGTTTTCTAGCTTTCTCTATTAGGTATGTTCATTATTTGATTTATAGGATATGCATCGAATTTGGTTTACCTCTGACAATTATTTTGTTGGGATGTTTTATTGTTGATTACATAGAAGTCTTGAGCATTCTAGATGTGTATCAGAAATAGTAAAGGCATAGGTGTGTCAATGGGAAGTGGTCTTGTTATTTTATGATTATCAGTGAAAAAAATTGCTTATATTGTAATATGTATGGTTTCTGCTAATAAAAGTTGTAAGCATGGTTCTTTGGTTCTTCGTTGATGCTTAGTTCTTGCATTTTTCACTCACTTCGGCCTATGGTTTTTCACCAATAGATTATCATGAAGTCGATGTACTGCATTCTCCTTTAGCTTTATATGTAGTTTAGAATATTTAATTATTTTATTAAATATTGAGTTTTATTATTGTGATGTCATTTTTCTTTGAGCAGGAAGCAATTCGTAGGGCCACCATAGCACGGAAGTTTGTACCAGTGTTCATGGGTAGTGTTTTTAAAAATAAGGCAACCATTGAATTACCTTTAGTTATTATGTGTATTCTATGCTATATAGTCATTGCTTTCTGTATTCCTCCTCTTTACATTATTAATACGTTGTATCCTTATTTTCCATATGTACACAATGCACCTAATTTGGATATTTGTTTTTTTTTTCCTTTTCTTTTTTTGAGAACTTAAATCCTCTTGGCATAGTTGCCTCGACATTCTGTAATACACAACTGCTATAATGGTTGAGTATGCATATCATATGGGATCATAAATGGCATGCATCATGTTAGCAGGTATTTAATATTTGTCAGGATGGCTCAAAATATTAGGAGTGTAAAATATTCAAATATTGCAAGAGGTAGCTTAAGTTGCCCAACCTACTAGATCCTTTACGTTTGTTTTGATTGGATCATAGATGTCTGGGATTTTTGATCCCATCATATGCCCAAATGAAATCAAATACAGGTCAATTTATGACCATACACAATAAATATAAAGGAATAAAATATTTTGTCCTGATAAATTTTTATTAGAATGCTGCTGTGTTTATAACTATCTATTACTGACTACTCGTCTCCTATTTGTGTTCGATCTCCTATCTTGCTTGTGATATTCTGGATTGCTCTGTTAATGTGGCGTGTAATGTTTTGTAATTTGTATCATTTATTAAGTTACCTTTTGATCGGATTTGTGTA
Source organism: Arachis ipaensis (assembly GCF_059453495.1). Taxonomy (NCBI): domain Eukaryota; kingdom Viridiplantae; phylum Streptophyta; class Magnoliopsida; order Fabales; family Fabaceae; genus Arachis; species Arachis ipaensis. The sequence goes on from NC_142437.1 coordinate 641,051, forward strand.
ATTGATGAATCTTTTTATCATCAATTCGTCTCGGGTTGGTATCCTTGCTCTCAAGTTCAAACTCCCAAACCCCCAAGAGGTTCTCTTGTACATGCATATGCTTCCAGGCATCCCTATTTTTACCTTCTGCCTCTTATGCTTTTCATTGTCTTCTGTTACTGATACAGGGAGTACAGCCACTTCTGGATGGTGAAACTTAATTATTTGCCATGTCCAATTGAAGTTAGTAGTTATGCCCTTGACCAAACAAAGAATGAGGAAAAGGTACCTGATTTGTAAGATGTTTATCTTTGTTTTGCTTTGATATTATGATCTATTTGTCATAAATTGTCAATTGGCCTCTGAATTTGCAGGCTATTTTTTAATGATGATTTATAAGTTTCTTTATATTTATAGATTAGATATATATTTGAGTGGGAGTGAAAGAAGAATATTTGGTTTGAAGAATCATACAAGAAAATATATGGAAAATAGAGTAAAACCTAGAAAAAGGGGAAAAACATCAATTAAGAACTTGGTTAATTATTCGAATAATTAAATTTTCATGGATTTTTTAAAATGTAATTACTAGTTAAACATAATCCTTAAAAAAGTTAAAAATTCTCATGTGGACATTTTCTTGCATCTATAGTAGCATTTGTAAGACTCCAGGCAGAAAAAGTAAATACAAAATGAAAAATAACATAACTTAGATTTAACCGGGATGCTAACTATTGCATAAGTTTTCAAAATATAAATCACAACTTAGTCAAGGGAAGGTTAAATTATTTTGATAGAAAAAGAAATTTTATTAGGAGAGAGAAGAATGTACACAAGAGGATGGAATATCCTCACATGGATACAAAATGGTATCACCCAACAAACAGGACCATGTACTAAAGCATGCCAATCCCTTTGAATGTTAGCTAGAGGAAGTGAGGAACACCCTTAGACAGACCATGTACTAAGCACCAAAGCGAGGCCGAAAAGGTAATCGTATCTCAATTAAATGAGTAGTCGAAAAGGAGCTGTTAAAAGGCATGGACTTCCTTTACAAGTTTCAACCGAATGCGCCAAAACACTGAAAAGTTACCAGTTGTATTTGCTTCTTGGTATGATCCAAAACTCTGAATGTGGTAATTAGAAACTGATGCAAATCCATCGGGAAAAACCCAAGGATTTTAAATGATACCAAAAGGCCTCAAGAGTTCTTGCTGTGGCAATGAGAGGCCTGCAAATGATTTTGCAAGCCGATTTTGCATTTGTGCTCTTGTTTCTTTTTTTATTGAATAATTTATCTATGCACTTTCAGGTTGAGTTGACTGGAAGTCTTGATGGGCCACTTGTAGCGTTGGCATTTAAGTTGGAGGAAGGGCGGTTTGGCCAGTTGACATATTTAAGGTAATATAACTTCATACTCTTTTTCAACATATATATGGCAGTATCAAGTGAGAGAAGTTGGCTGTTATGAGAGTGAGAGCAATTCTTGGCTGCATCATCGTACATGAATGGTTGACGTACTTTAGAGCTCACATGATTACATAAAGAAGTCACATCTCGTATGAATGTATGTAACAACTGGTACCAATTGTAGGTAGAAAAGAGATCAAACAGTACAGAAACTGAAGGAAATGGGTAAAATCCAATGTGGCTTTACCCTTCCCCAGGTCATAAGTGTTCTTTACTGAGAAAGGAAAAAACAATGTGTGACAAATGGCAGGCTTTTGAGAGACCTGACCCTCTCCTAGTCTGATTCTAATCCCAACAATCTGAATGCCCTCCTCAGCATTTTGTCACCTCCCAATATACTCCCCAACTCTCTTTTCTAACAAAATCATTTCACTACCCCTCCCCACCAGTCTTGCCACCCAGAGTTACCAGTCCCTCAGGCCCATATTGCGCTCCCCTCCTCCCCATCCTGAGCATTTTGTTTTCCCACAACCGAGATTTACTCATTTCATTCTCACCATTAACCATTTTATCACTTTCCCTGCGTGTGTTTGTCTGCATATATTTTGTTTTGAATGTGTTAACTTTGTAAATTACACAAAATTATTGGATTGTTTTCTCAATTTTCCTTCCCCCCGGCTTTGGGTGTTGAAGAATTTACGAGGGTGTGATCCGCAAGGGCGAGTTTATTATTAATGTAAACACCGGCAAGAAGATCAAGGTAAAATCTAAGGCTTTTTGTGATTGTGTTATTCATGTGCATATGTGCAATTGAATCCTGGAATTTTTTTTGGCTAATGCTATGCTATAAATCATAGGTGTAACTCTCAAGATTTTTCCAAACACAACTTTGCAGTAGTGTTTTGTTGAAATCTTCAGCTTTTTATTATTTCCTTTAGATTTCATCTTGGGAAGAGTAATAAATTACATGACATAAGATTATAGCAATTATTCAATTTTAATCTACCCTGGGTTCATGAATTTCTTTAAAACTATGCACCAAAATTTTGTTGCTGTGCTACCAGTGATGTAATATTTTCACTAGTTAGATCATTAGGTCTGTGCTTTCATGTATCGCATTTCAAAATTAGAATGAATTTTTGGCTAAATGTTTTTCTTAATGGATGCAGGTTCCTCGCATAGTTAGGATGCATTCTGATGAGATGGAGGTTAGGTTTTGGATTTACAGTATTACTGGCGGATTTTCATGTTATTGGTATTTTTTTCTCATTATTTTTTTATGGTAAAGAGGAACTCTTATCCCCTTGTCCTACCCAGTTTGTTTAGTTTTCTCTTCATATTAAAAAAAGTCTTCTTTTATCAAGAAAAAACAAAAAAGAAAAGAAAAGAAAAGAAAAAGAAACTTTTGTTGGGTAGGTTATAGGCTATTGTTTTTGCTATATAGCTGTCAATCCTTCTCAACAGCTGTTAAACATTCTGAATTTCTGATAATTGAGTCTTTTGTTGTTAGCAGTCTCTGCCTATTGATGTAGAGAATGAATTGCACTCAATTTTGAACTTAATCTTGTAGTAATATGTTGCCTAAGTTAGTTTTATATTGGCCTTAATACATGATTACTTGTCTAACTTTTTTCCATCCATTGGTTATTAGGAGATACTTTTACCGATGGATCAGTTAAATACACAATGACTTCCATGAATGTTCCTGAACCTGTAATGTCATTAGCTGTACAGCCAGTTTCAAAAGATTCTGGAGGGCAAGTAAGTAGTTTCTTTATGTAATACACTGACTACCCTGTCCCAGCTTATCATGTATTTGATTTTCTTGGTATATCACTTGTAGTTTCCAAAAGCTTTGAATCGCTTCTAGAAAGAGGATCCTACATTCCATGTTGGTTTAGACCCAGAGAGTGGGCAGGTAATGTTCTATTCTATTTTTCTAGATCATAAAAGTGGCAAATTTGTTGTACTTGCAATGACATAGTTTACCTTTGTTGTTAGACTATCATTTCTGGAATGGGAGAACTACATTTAGATATTTATGTTGAACGTAGTCGGAGAGAGTATAAGGTACCTATTCCTTTCCCATGCATTAATGTTAATCCTTGCTGATACTGGTTTTATATTTCCTGCTTCTGGAGTTTCATTATTATGTTCCTACTTGTTAAGGTTGATGCAACTGTTGGAAAGCCCCATGTAAACTTCAGAGAAACTGTTACACAACGTGCTGATTTTGATTATTTACACAAGAAGCAATCTGGAGGGCAACGTCAATATGGACGGGTAATCGGGTATGTATCGGTAATTTTTATATTAGTTACCATACATAAGATTTTATTTTTATTAAAATCAGATTAGACATGTGGATTGCCCGAGAGTGGCACTTTGCACTATGATCGTCATATGCTCTAATTATTATTATTATTTGTATCCCACTAATTTACATCTCACATTTACAATATCAATAATCAAGATTTGGATTTGTTTCTCATGAAAGTGTTAGATATAAAATCGTGTCGCTGACCAACAATTTAAGTTCATGGGAAAGATGGTTCATATCATGGTATATTACTGTACCAGAACCTATTCTATGGTTGTTTTTGGGTCACCCCAAAATGTCTAGTCAACCAAATAGCAAGTCTTTGTCCAGTCTTGAGCATGAGAAGGTATATTATAGTTCCACATGTCCTAAGGATAAGGTGTGGTAGAAGCCTTTACAAGTCTAGGGCAACCCTCTCCCTTGAGCTATTTTTTAAAGTTTAATTAGAGTGACTGAGTTTCAATAATGGTGTAAGAGCTTCTATGACTAGTCAGAGGGTTCAATCCTTGTTGTCTCTCAATTATTCTTAATAAAAGCTGCATCCCAAGATAGGATGGACCTGTGCATTGTCCATTCTTCAAACTCAGAATAAGCGACATTCGTATGAAGGGGTCTGTTCGATATTAAACCATTCTTTTGAGTTTTACCTTTATCCAATTACAATAATTACAACTTTAGGAGAGATACTTACTGACAAACTGTTAGCATCAAAGATATAACTCCAAATAAAGTTTAATTGCAATTACAATTACAATTTTCAATACCCTATGGTTGGAGCATAGAAATCATGTGAACCAACCTTGCAAGAAATATAATGACTGTGACTTAGTCTTGATTAACTTTCTCTCAAACAATCGCATGTCTAAATATGCATAGACCTTGCATGCAAGGCAAGATTAGGGAGTAGGCACTGTTTGATCATTACAAGATTCTTTAATTATTTTTCCCCAAGTTTTAACTTACTGAATATTACAAGATAAATATGCCGTTGTAGTGTGTAAATTATATATTTTTTGTATTAGGCTCAATAAGTACTTTCTAAAAGATAAAAAAAAGTAACTTATATTAATCTTACAGCAAATTGTTTATTCAGAAATTACTTTTTGAGAAGTTCCTTTTAATATAAGCGCTTGACAAAAGAGGCATTTTTGTCCATGTTAGTTTTTAAACAAATTTGTCTCAATTTATATTCTTTTCTGTGTGGTTAGAAATAAAATTAAGTTGATGCGTTATTAAAAAAATTTAAAGTTAGTCAAAAAAGTTTTGTTAAATAAAAGGTGTTGTGAATTAATAAATGAAGAAAGTATACATCGTGATTTTCAAACAATGTCATCCAAACTAAATGCATGTCTCTTAGGAACAGAAAATTGCTGGTATTCAAGGGCAATCAAATTTTAGATAGGGATTTTCATTTACTTCCAGACTTCTCCATGTGTATAAATATCCTTTTTCTTTTCTCAATAAAAGTGTAATAATCCTTAGATTTAAAACAAATTGGATAAAGCCTTCTTCTCTTTGCTGTGGTTCTGGTTCTGGGCTAATGGCTTCCGTATAAAGTATATCTTACTTTATGATAGCAGCTGATTGTGAATTTGTGATGTTCCAACTTATCCCTAATCACCTTTTGTTTCTTGATGCTTAGTGAATTCACTATGTTCTATGTTTGCAGGTATATTAAACCACTTCGGGCAGGATCACCAACTAAATTCGAATTTGAAAACCTCCTTGTTGGGCAAGCTATTCCATCAGGTTTTATCCCTGCAATTGAAAAAGGTTTTAAGGAAGCCGCCAACTCGTGAGTGAAATTTTCATCATTGCTTATTTGTGATTTCTACTTTAAGTCTAATTGTCGTTCAACATATATTATCTTATTCCCCATGAATGTAATAAAGACCACCGAAAAATGTAATGATGGAATAAGTGAGCATTCAAAAGTAATTTATGGGGACTAAGAATGTAATATTGAGGAAGCCAAAGTTCATTCATTGGCATATTTACGAAACATCAATTTTATTATGCGATTCAGCCATGATAGTATTACAATACTCATTTTATGGTAACGTAATGTTGCTTTCATACAGGGGGGCTTTAATTGGACATCCTGTCGAAAATCTTAGAGTTGTCTTGACAGATGGTGCTGCTCATGCCGTTGATTCTAGTGAACTTGCATTAAGTTGGCTTCTATCTATGCTTTCAGACAGGTTCTTTACAATTCTGCATCCATATTCATAACATTGCTCATATCATCCTGATAATATTGTCCATAGTTTTGTGCTCATAGTAATGACCATATTCTTTGATATTTGTATCAGTGCTATACAGCTTCCAGGCCATTTATATTAGAACCTGTTATGCTTGTTGAGCTGAAAGTACCAACAGAATTCCAAGGAGCTGTTGCTGATGACATTAACAAGTGGGGTTCTTATTTTATTCTATCCTTGTTTCTCTTTTCAAATGGTTTATTTATGATATTGGTTTATGATATTGGTTTATTTTATTCTATCTTTGATATTGGTTTATTTATGATATTTTTATCTATGGTATACGATGTCAGATTTTTTTTTTTTATTAAATTTTAATTTAGGTTCAGAGTTTTTAAGTCATCTTAATTAGTGGCTAGAAAAACTGACAGAATGCTTTTTGAAAAAACACAAAACCTATGCTTTGCCTCTGATACCACTTTTAGACGGTGATTATAATGTGAAAAAGGTTAATGAACTCCTCAATTTTTAGATTTATATACACTAATTAATTATTACTCATAATTATAATATATAATAAAGAAGAACATGATGAGTCCTAATTGATCTTAATTAATTCTAGTATATCCTAATCGATACATAAACACACTTTAATATAATATTAATCATAGTTATCAGAACCAAATGACCAGGTAACCCGATTACTGGATCAACCGGTAGGTTATTGGTTTACCCGGTTGATCCAGTCATAATTTAAAAAATATAAATTATATAAATAAAATTAAAATTACATACTAAGACTTAAAATGTAAGTCTTTATAAATATAATAATAATCAAATGTTAATTTTTAGACAACTAATGATGCAAAAAAAAGATAATAAATTAGTTTTTAATACAAAATACTTTCTCTACTTAAATAAACAAGAGCAAGCAAAAGATAACATAATTGATAATCAAGTCCAAGTGATCTTAAAATCGAAATTTATATCTTCATAGGACAAATTTGGAGCTTGATCAACATTTTTCTCATTTTGATTTGCATTTATATCTTTCATAAGAAACACTGCATTATGATGTTATGCAGAACATCAGAATAAGAGAAAAAAGAGTTTGAAGAGAGAGATAAAAGAAACTAGTTACGTTGTATGATAACTATGATAACTTTCAGAGAGCAACAAAAATATAAACTATGATAACTTTCAGGCAGCAACAAAAAAAAACAAGAAAATTTAAACAGAAAGAACAGGGGGAACTCATTAACAAATTCAAGGTTCATGATAATCAGTAACAAATTTCAGCAACACATTCGGTTTTCAGCAACAAAATTAAAACAGAAAGAACAGGGGGAACTCACCAAATCGGGTTGCACGAACGAATCTGACAGCGAAGGAGAAGCTGATGGCGAGGGAGAAGCTAACGGCAAGGCTCGAAGCAAGAAGACGACAACGAAGACCAGTCCACCGGGACCTGTTGCCTCTATTACTGGCGACGAAGAGCGCAGGGAAGGGAGAGATCGAGACCAGGTGCGAGACAGAGACCGTGAGAAGCAAGAAGATGACCACCACCACTACCCGAGGGACCAGATGCGGTTCCGTCTGCTTCTGCCGCCAAAGAAGCGAACATCGGGGCATGGACCGCGATGACGACCAAGGTGAGTGGACGAGGTGAGAGACTGAGAGAGGGACGAGGTGAGGCCGTGAGAGACTGAGAGTGACGACTGTCGAGGTGAGGGGAGAGACGAGAAAGGGACTACTGAGTATTGAGTTCCGACTGCCGAGCTAGAGATGGAGAGAGCGCAGAGACTGGCTGGGTTAGGGGGTTTTACTTAGACTCTCAGAGTCAAGAGTCTTAGATTTGGCATTTGGGCATAGGGTTTCATCTAAAGGGAAAGGTTAGGAGGGGGGTTATGAAAGGACACCGTTTCAAGTAATAGGAAGAAAAAAAAAAAAAAACGACCCGGATCGGGTTAAATTAACCGGCTGGATCATCGGATTTCACGAAAACCCGTTTGGTCGAACCGGGTTCGACCGGGTCTGTTGCACAACCAGTTCAACGAGTGGCTTGGCCCGACCAAGTAACCGGGTGACCGAGTTTTCGGTCGAACCGGCCAGGTCAAGCCGGATTTGATAACTATGTCTACAATAGACCACAAATAAAGGTACAAATATCCTACATAATATAATTTGCAACATCCATGTACAGGTCTCCAATATCATTAAAAGTTTTCAACTATCGTCATTTTGATCTACATTATTACTTAATAGACCAAAAATTACAACAGGTGGATAGCTTTTTGTCATCTCCCAAAGCAATCATTCGATATTTCCTCACAACATCCTTCATTATTTTTCCTCCATCTTATGTTATATGTCCATTCCCTTTGTAGCATTTAGCAACATGATACATATATAGAGATATCTTTTAGTCATCACAATATGTTTTTAGATGCCCTTTATATCAATGCATATCTCAACTTTGTTTTCTTCCTTCTTTCTTTCTCTTTTTATTTCTTTCTCTCTTTTTGCTTAACTCATTTTCTTCCTTGACATCTTTTGATTGTAAATTATTAATTTTTTTTAATCCAAAATGGGACGAAAGTGATCCTAGAGATAGTGTTTCTTCAACTTCTCAACTTTTTCAATGAATAATAATATTCTGTGTGATCTGATATATTTCAATTAACATAGACAATAATAAAAGACAGGAATATAGTTGGTCTAACAAGCAGTCATCAATTGCTTAGCTATAAAGGAGTCTCGTTACGTGAATAAAAGATAATTGAGAATTGAAAACAATCACATGCAAGACATTTATTACATTGTATTTAATGAAGATGGATTAGTGAACCAAAATGGTAAGCAAAATCTAAGAAAACTAAGGCCTTCATTCTTCCATTTGTCTTTAATTAAATTCAAATCACAAGCAAATTAAGGTCCCAGAATGTTAGCTAGTTCATTCTTTTATAAAGTAGCAAGGTTTAATCATACACAAGCAAATTAAGCCTCTATTTGGAAAGACCACATCACACATATTAAAAAGCTCTCACTAAATTGAATAAAGTTTAATCACACTGTATTTTTATCTCATATAGGCAACCCAGAACTATCCTAATAAAAAAGATAGATAAACAAAAAAATTTAAAAATTGAACTAATCCATATTCTTAACTGATTAAGTCATCAATATTCAATAATCAATTAATCAAAAATCAAGAGATCTACAGAAAAGTAAAAGAAAAAATACGTCATCAATGTCCATTTCATTAAGCAAATTCTAGTGCCAAAGCTTTATCATTCGAGAAAATGACACAAAACAATCATACAAAATACTATAGTTTAAAAGTAAATAAATTCAATTCACAAAGGAAGAGAAAAAAAATATTTAGATAAAATCAAACAAGAGACACAAATTTAGGTTCCAAATTGAGAAATGACAACACATAGAAGATAAAGAAGGAGAATGCATACCTAATTTTCTGAAGGAAGGAGACGTTCGTTGCAGTGTTGGCAGCAGAGTTTGCAGGCAGCGGCGGAGGTTGCTAGTGGATAGAATAGCGGCGGTGTGCGTAGAGAAAGCAAAAGGTTGGAGAGGGAGTACAGAGTAGAGAGCAGCAGCGAAGAGAGGAGAAGTGAGCAGATCGGCATCAAGCTCAAAGGTTGCAGCCTCAACAGCAATAGTAACGGTGTACAATGAAGAGATCAGAGGGATGCTGGAGAAAGAAGTGGCTGCCGTTCTGGTCTATGACAGGGTGGGAGACTGAGGGGCTGTGGAAGAAGAATATTGGAGATTTGAAAGTAGTGGGTATTGTTGGTTAAGCAAAGAGAAAATAGGATGTCATAGTCGTTGGGGTATTTTTTGGGGGGTTTGTCACTCATGTATTAATTTGAAATCTTTAGATTTTTTATTTTTGTTAATTGTTTATTAGTTTAACAATATTTTTTTATATTTAAAGATCAAATTAAAATTATGATTAAAAATCAAATATTTCAAATTTAAACAATAAAATTTAAGAGGCTAAATTGGAATTAATTAAAATAGTTTGAATACCTTACGAATAAATTTTGTCAAAATATGACAAATTATAGGATTGGAAATTGAGTGTGACTAACTTACATCCTATATATATATGTTATAAAAATTTGTTATAGGTGGGTATTAAACCAAGAATCTCTCACTTAGTGCAAAACCCTAAAAAATACCCTAAAAATCCTAGAAAACTCTTAAAAAATCCTAAAAAACTCTAAAGAATGATGGAAAACCCTAGAAATCCCTAAAAAATCCTAGAAAACTCTAGATAACCCTAGAAAACTTTAGAAAAACCCTAGAAAATCCTAAAAAAAATCTAAGTACCCCAACAAACCCTAGAAAACCCTAGAAAATCCAAGAAAAATCTCTAAAAAATCCTAGAAAACCCTAGAAAATCCTTAAAATCCTAAAAAACACTAGAAAAACTCTAGAAAACCCTACAAAACCCTAGAAATTTCTAGATAACCCTAGAAAACTTTAGAAAAACCCTTGAAAATCCTATAAAACAATAGAAAAATCCTAGAAAACCTTAGAAAATCCTAGAAAACCCTAAAAATCTTGAAAACCATAAAAAACCCTAAAAAATCCAAAAAATATTAGAAAATTTTAGAAAATCCTAGAAAAAACCTAGAAAACCTTAGAAAAGTCTTGAAAATCCTAGAAAACTCTAGAAAAATCCTAGAAAACTCTAAATAACCCTAAAAAATCCTCGAAAACCCTAGAAAACCCTAGATAACCTTAAAAACCATAAAAGAACCCTAGAAAAAACCATAAAAAATCCTAGAAAAATCATAAAAAACCCTAGAAAATCCTTAAAACCATAGAAAATCCTAGTGAATCCTAGAAAAAATTTAGAAAACCCTAGAAGATCCTAGAAAATCCTAAATAACCCTAAAAAATCCTAGAAAAGCCTAAAAAATTCTAGAAAAATCATAGAAAACCATAGAAAAATCTAGAAGATCATAAAAAACTGTAGAAAAACCATAGAAAATCCTAGAAGATCCTAAATAATCCTAGAAAACTGTAGAAATCCCTAGAAATCCCTAAATAACACTAGAAAATCTTTGATAACCCTAGAAAACCCTAAAAAAATCTTAGAAAATAATAGAAACCCTAAAAACCCTAGAAAAACCTAGAAAATCCAAGAAAACAATAGAAAAATTTTAGAAAACTCTAGAAAAATTTATAAAACCCTAGAAAAATCCTGAAAAATCCTAAAAACCATAAAAACACCCTTGAATGTCCTAAAAATCCTAGAAAATCCTGAAAAACCCTAGAAAAAACCTAAAAAAACACTTGAAAACTCTAAAAAACAAAAAAAAACATTAGAAAATTCTAAAAAACCCTAGATAACCCTAGAAAACCCAAGAAAAACCTTAGAAAACACTAAATAACCATAGAAAACACAAAAAACCTAAAAACCCCTAAAAAAACTGTAGAAAATTCTAAAAAAATTCCTAGGAAATCCTAGAAAATACAAAAAAACCCTAGAAAATCCTAGAAAACCCTAGATAACCCAAGAAAACCCTAGAAAAATCCTAGAAAATCCTAAAAATGCTAAACACCCTAGAAAAATCCTAGAAAATCTAAGAAAAAATCTAGAAAACCCTAGAAAATCCTAAAAAACTTTAAAAAATCCTAGAAAAAAAAATCCTAAAAAACACTAAAAAAAAATCATAGAAAACCCTAAAAATCCTAGATAGACCTAGACAAAACCTAGAAAATCCTTGAAACTCCTCAAAAACCTAAGGAAATCCTAAAAAACCTAGAAAACACTAGAAAAACCCTAACAAACCCTAAAAACCATGAAAAAACGTCAAGAAAATCCTAAAAACCCTAGAAAATTCTAGAAAAAACCTAGAAAACCCTAGATAACCATAAAAAACTCTAGAAAACCCTAGTAAAACCCTATAAAAACCCTAGATAATACTAGAGAACCCTAGAAAACCTTAGATAACCCTAGAAAATCCTAGAAAAATCCTAAAAAACGATAGAAAAACCTAGAAAACTCTAAAAAACCCTACATAATATCATTTGCAACATCCATGTACAGGTCTCCAACATTAATTAAAAGTTTTCACTATCGTATTTTAATCAACATTATTACTTAATAGACCAAAAATTACAGCAGGTGGATAGCTTTTTATCATCTTCTGAAGCAATCACTCAATATTTTCTCACAACATCCTTCATTATTTTCCTTCCATCTTTCGTTATATGTCCATTCCCTTTGTAGCATTTAGCAACATGATACATATATAGAGATATCTTTTAATTTAATCATCACAATGTGTTTTTAGATTCCCTTTATATAAATGAATATCTCAACTTTTCTTTCTTCCTTCTTTCTTCAACTTCTCAACTTTTTTCAATGGATAATAATATTATGTGTGATCTGATATATTTCAATTAACAAATTAACATAGACAATAATAAAAGACAGGAATATAGTTGGTCTAACAAGCAGTCATCAATTGCATAGCTATAAAAGAGTCTCATTACGTGAATAAAAGATAAATTGAGAATTGAAAACAATCATATGCAAGACACTTATTACATTGTATTTAATGAAGATGGATTAGTGAACCAAAATGGTAAGCAAAATCGAAGCAAACTAAGGCCTTCATTCTTCCATTTGTCTTTAATTAAATTCAAATCACAAGCAAATTAAGGCCCCAGAATGTTAGCTAGTTCATTCTTTTATAATGCAGCAAGGTTTAATCATACACAAGCAAATTAAGCCTCTATTTGGAAAGAAAACATCACACATATTAAAAAGCTCTCACTAAATTGAATAAAGTTTAATCACACTGTATTTTTATCTCATATAGAGGCAACTCAGAACTATCCTAATAAAAAAGATAGATAAACAAAGAAATTTAAAAATTGAACTAATCCATATTCTTAACTCATCAAGTCATCAATATTCAATAATCAATTAATCAAAAATCAAGAGATGCACAGAAAAGTAGAAGAAAAAATACGTCATCAATGTCCATTTCGTTAAGCAAATTCTAGTGCCAAAGCTCTATCATTCGAGAAAATGACACAAAACAATCATACACAATACCATAGTTTAAAAATAAATAAATTCAATTCAAAGAGGAAGAGGAAAAAAATATTTAGATAAAATCAAACAAGAGACACAAATTTAGGTTCCAAATTGAGAAATGAAAACAAATAGAAGATAAAGAAGGAGAACGCATACCTAATTTTCTGAAGTAAGGAGACATTTGTTGCAATGCTGGCAGCAGAGTTTGCAGGAGGCGGCGGAGGCTGCTAGTGGATAGAATAGCGGCAGTGTGCGTAGAGAAAGCAAAAGGTTGGAGAGGGAATACAGAGTAGAGAGCACAGCAACAGCGAAGAGATGAGAAGTGAGCAGATCGGCATCGAGCTCAAAGGTTGCAGCCTCAACAGCAATAGTAATGGTGTACAATGAAGAGATCAGAGGGATGCTGGAGAAAGAAGTGGCTGCCGTTCTGGTCTATGACAGGGTGGGAGACTGAGGGGCTGTGGAAGAAGAATATTGGAGATTTGAAAGTAGTGGGTATTGTTGGGTAAGCAAAGAGAAAATGGGATGTCATAGTCGTTGAGGTATTTTTTGGGGAGTTTGTCACTCATGTATTAATTTGAAATCTTTAGATTTTTCATTTTTGTTAATAGTTTATTAGTTTAACAATATTTCTTTATATTTAAAGATCAAATTAAAATTATGATTAAAAATCAAATATTTCAAATTTAAACAATAAAATTTAAGAGGCTAAATTGGAATAAATTAAAATAGTTTGAATACCTTACGAATAAACTATGTCAAAATATGACAAATTAGAGGATTGGAAATTGAGTGTGACTAACTTACATCCTATATATGTATATGTTATAAAGATATGTTATAGGTGGGTATTAAACCAAGGATCTCTCACTTAGAGCAAAACCCTAAAAAATACCCTAGAAAATCCTAAAAACTCCTAGAAAACCCTAAAAACCCCTAAAAAATCTTGGAAAATCCTAGAAAACTTTAAAAAATCCTAGAAAACCCTAGATAACCCTAGAAAACTTTAAAAAAACCCTAGAAAACTCTAAAAAAACCTAAGTACCTAACAAACCCTAGAAAACCCTAGAAAATCCAAGAAAAATCCTAAAAAATCCTAGAAAACCCTAGATAATCCTGGAAAATCCTAGAAAATCCTAAAAATCCTAAAAAACATTAGAAAAATCCTAGAAAACCCTAGAAAACCTTAGATAACCCTAGAAAATTTTGGAAAAACACTTGAAAACCCTAGAAAATAATAGAAAAATCCTAGAAAACCTTAGAAAAATCTAGAAAATCCTGGAAAAACCCTAAAAATCCCTCTAGTCGATGAAAAATGCGAGGAAGGAAGAGAAGCAAACATCTTGCTGGCACTGGACTCTGTTTTCGAAGGAGGGGAGCTTCTAAAGCGTACAAGAAAAGGTATCCTCAAAATATTTATAGCAATTGAAGTAAATTAAAACAAATGGCAAATGCACATAGAAGTTTATATTTATAACACAAAGTATCCCTTTCTTTCTGAATGTCAAATGCAGGAGATCTTCACTTGAAGCAAGTATCTTTCAATATGAATTCAAATTTACAGGTAATTGCTAGAACACACTCAAAAATCCATCAACAAATAATAGGCATAGAAGATAATCATAACCACTGATTTTGTTGATATCTCCAATTAAATAGTTACATGGAATATTCTAACAAAATTACAACAGGTTATAGCAAAAATGAAGAGCAAGCACATGGCAGGAACATTCACCAAAAAGAAGAAATGTAAGCTCAAAGTTTCATTCATAACTATTCTTTTCCACAATCTGAAAACCAATGCTTTAAGGTATGGCCTATAAAATCGCAGGTATAGTCACCGGAGTCTGCAGTGATGTCCAAGCTTGGCCGGGAAGAGAGAAGGAAGACTAAATAGAAAAGAGGGCATATTTCGGAATTAAAACTGCAGAAAGGATAATAGAGTTTGAATGTGAGAGTAAAAGAGATAAACAGTTCTGGCTTGATGGGATTCAGTATATGTTGAATTGCCATGCCAAAGCGGCATAAATATAAACAGAAAATAAGAAAAAATTAAAATGGCTGATATGGGGTTGCTTTTTCTACTTCTCTTTTACTTTTACTTTGTGAGATGCTTATAAAGATGTACATTTGATAGAATAACTGTAAGATTTCGCCAAGGACATTGATAGAGTACAATGATTTCAATGAAGAGGCATAGGATCTAGAACCGTTACATTGTCACTCTAATTCCTTAAGGAAATCAGCATTATCAACAAAAGCCTACATAATTAATACACAAGTCAAACTTTAAAATACAATAAGATGGTATCATTCTATGCCAAAGTCTCGGGTAAAAATGAAAGGAGAACTCAGATGATAGGTATAGAGAAAAAGCAGTAGTGGTAAATAGTATTTTGAGTTATGTTAGGTGTACATATCTTGCATCGCAAGTCATCTGACTCACCCCGTTCAACCGTGGATAGTGTGAGTCGGCATGGTGTTTAAAATAAAATATATTTGCCTAGTATTTCTCACGTTATTTCACATATGATTCATTCCTCTCTAATTACATATCATACACAAACCACCCATGAATTCATCAACATAGTTGACCTGGTTGAAGTCTTAGAAGAAGCACATAATAAATCCCATACAATCAAATAGATGGAAAGGTTATGCATACCAATTTCCAACCATCAGGGTCCAAGCAAACTGCTATCTTGGTGTTGATACCTGGCAGCGGCCCAGGTTCACGGATAATCTTGCCTCCACACAGTTTGATTGCTTCTGCACTCTTATACACATCATTTGTGCCTATTTCAATCTGTGCAACACATAAATGAGTTACATTCTAACAGTAAGATATAGAAAATAGACACGGAGAACAACACAAAAATCAATAAAACCACTTTCAAAATGGAAAATAAATAGTATCTACCTGTCCATAGCCATTTCCTTTGTCATAATTAGTGATTCCGTAGATATATGTAAGTTCTAGAACAGTGTTCTTATCTTCAGGACCATACCCCATTGTGGCAACTGTATTCTGTAAACCAATCAGAATCAATGACAATTGATAGCTAAAAATCAATAAAATCATGTTTTTGGTTTTTACTTTTTTTCTTCACAAAATCTAATAAGCAAAGATTACTGAAAATGAAAACAGAAACCAAACAAGCCAACTTGCACATGATATTAATAATTTCCACCTGCATAAGTTTACCTTGTGCTCAGGATTGTCTTTC
Source organism: Arachis ipaensis (assembly GCF_059453495.1). Lineage (NCBI taxonomy): Eukaryota > Viridiplantae > Streptophyta > Magnoliopsida > Fabales > Fabaceae > Arachis > Arachis ipaensis. Next base: position 657,266 of record NC_142437.1, read on the forward strand.
CTACGCAGAAGTTGCATGCCAATAGCCTTTTGAAATCCATAAAAACAAGGAAAAATATTAATACATGAAAGAAAGATGGAATTCACTTCATGAAAGAACCTTTCACATTTTCATCCTAACAGGAGTAGAAAACACTCACTTTCTGATAGAAGATTATGGCACGGTCAAGATCGCCTACACGAAGTGACACTTAGCATAGGGGTTCGGAAGTAAGTCCTCTTTCCAAGAGCTCAAATTCATAACCATCAGGATCTTGGATGCAAGAAGTTACTGTGCTGCCACCTTTGACAGGCCCTGGTTCCTTGATAACCTTTCCACCTTTTGCTTTTATCAGATCAACTGCCTTGGCAGCCTAGAAATTGGAGTAAGGACAATAATCATCATAATTTAAGTCAGAAATTTGACAGAGACATGCAGCATACATGAAAATTGAGCATCAATAAAAGGAAATATACCAAAAACCACTCTTAAAAAGACCATTTAGTTTTTAACTTCCTGTGAGAATTTCATAGTTTGAAGATAACAACACACATTGATTAATTGGCTGGTGATGTTAGATAAGCTAGTAACTAATGTTCATGAAAAATATAAATTGGTTCTTAATGCACCAATGTGTTCAATTGGAGACCTATTTGAGTTTTAAGTTGTTGTTGCATAATTCTACAATATCAACAATCATGCTTTGTTTTCTAATTGTTCTATAATAGGAGCTTACATCTTCAACTACAACACCCAAATGACCAAACCCATTTCCAATGTCATACTTGTCCACTCCATAATCTGCAATGATCAAGAAATACAAACAAGAAACATGAGAAGCACAAACTATTTTATGCTAAACAAAAGTTTGTATCTTGCACATCTAAACTCACTGTAGGTAAGTTCAACTGTAAAATTGGAATCTTCAGGGCCATATCCAAGAAAAGGATTTGTGTATCTTTCTTCAGGTATATCACGTTTTCTCAACAGCTTCATGCCAAGGCACTCAGTGTAAAACCTAAATATATATACACATTCCAAAAATGTAATCAAGATTCAAGAATATAGTATAATAATTGCATTAATTTAGGGCAATTGAAGCATCATAGGTAGCATTTTTTGTAGTCTTATCCAAGTCCCCAACACGGTACACAACATGTAAGAATCTTCTATTGTCATTTTTGACCCATTCAAACAAGTTTTGCTCTGGTTGAATTAGATTCTTTGCTACATTAGCCTCTGCTACTCTAAATAATTCTGAACCTTTTACACCAAATAACAGAGATTGGGACTGTGGAATAGCTGAACAAATTGCCATAACAATTCTGTTAATGTAAACAGAGTGATAATATAATTAATTAACTCTAAGTATCAAATGGATAATAATAAAGCTGATGTGAATGGAGGTTAATTACAGAAAGGACCAGAAAGAAGGTGAAAGAGAGCAAGTCTTCTAGAAGGGTTAGGGTTGTAAGAGGAAATGCATATAGTGATAGAAGGGAAACTGAAAGAACAAGTTGTTGATAACATTAAGGATGAGGTCATGGCCATTACCATTGCCATTTGGCAATGCTGCAAATTGCTAATGATGCTGGTTGCCTTGTTCTCTTCTTCTCGACTACCTAAACCAAACAGCTCTATCCACCATTCATCATGCATGGACAGTAATTATTGTTAACGGGCTTTTATTAGATTGGGCTTTAGCCCATTGTAACTACATCGTTTCGTAGAGTTTGGGCTTTTATTTATCATTGAGTCTGCTCGTTTTAATTTTCTTTCATCAATTCATTCGACAAAACCTTTGTATAAAAATTCAGTCTTAAATTTCCAAATTACGCATATTTATTATTTACCATCGTGATTTTGTTAGTATACAATACGTGTTGAATCTCAAGAAGGAAGAAAAACATATTGACAAATTGAACCACTAGTTTTGTTAGTATTTGATGATTATTTTAACTTTTAGAAAAAAAAAAGGGTATCGTTGGCATGAATTTTGAGTTGTAAAATGCATGCTCCTACAATCTATGTACAAAACAAAACCACATGGTAAAATATAATGATGTGGTTCTTTTTAGAATAACAAAAGAAGTTTATGCAAGAATTGGCCTAGTTTATTACCATTGCAACTTGGGGGTAGATGGGGGAAGAAGGTTGAAGATACAGACTAAAAACAAGGATTGAAGATGTATAATTTTTAAGGTAAAGTATATTTTTTATTCTTGAAATTTGTTAAAAATTTTAAAAATATTCTTAAGTTTTAATTTGTTTCAATTTTATCTTTAATTTTTTCGATTTGCATCAATTTTATCCTTATTTTCAAATTTTCTGATCAAACTATGGTCAACACTATTTTTTTTTTCAATTTTACCCTTCAAAATCTATTTACTTTCATCATTTCCAAAATATTATTTTCTCTCTCTTCCAAATACCCCATCACCAAACCCCTTACCACTACCGCCACTATTATCATCATATCTTCCCCTTAATCTTATTTCTAAACAGAATAAAGAAAAGAAATCGAAAAATCTCAATAAACTGATTCAAAAAAATAAAAATGGCAGAAGATTATAACCTTTATAATCAAGAACAAGAACAACAACAACAACCCACCAAGTTGCTCCAATTCAGAGACTCACTTCAACCCGAGTTGCATAGCCATAAAAGAGTCTCATTACATGAATAAAAGACAAATTGAGAATTGTAAATAATCATATGCAAGACACTTATTACATTGTATTTAATGAAGATGGATTAGTGAACCTGAATGGTAAGCAAAACCGAAGCAAACTAAGGCCTTCATTCTTCCATTTGTCTTTAATTAAATTCAAATGACAAGCAAATTAAGGCCCCAGAATGTTAACTAGTTCATTCTTTTATAAAGCAGCAAGGTTTAATCATACACAAGCAAATTAAGCCTCTATTTGGGAAGAACACATCACAAATATTAAAAAGCTCTCACTGAATTGAATAAAGTTTAATCGCACTGTATTTTCATCTCATAACGAGGCAACCCAGAACTAATCTAATAAAAAAGATAGATGAACAAAGAAATTTAAAAATTGAACTAATCCATATTCTTAACTGATCAAGTCATCAATATTCAATAATCAATTAAATCAAAAATCAAGAGATGCACAGAAAAGTAGAAGAAGAAACACGCCATCAATGTCCATTCCATTAAGCAAATTCTAGTGCCAAAGTTCTATCATTCCAGAAAATGACACAAAACAATCATACAAAATACAATAGTTTAAAAATAAATAAATTCAATTCACAGAGGAAGAGAAAAAAAATATTTAGATAAAATAAAACAAGAGACATAAATTTAGGTTCCAAAATGAGAAATGACAACAAATAGAAGATGAAGAAGGAGAACACATACCTAATTTTTTGAAGGAAGGAGACGTTCGTTGTAGTGCTGGCAGCACAGTTTGCAGGCGGCGGCGGAGGCTGCTAATGGATAAAACAGCGGCGGTGCGCGTAGAGAAAGCAAAAGGTTAGAGAGAGAGTACAGAGTAGAGAGCACAACAGCAGCGGAGAGAGGAGAGGAGAGCAGATCGGCATCGAGCTCAAAGGTTGCAGCGTCAACAGTAACAACAACGGTGTACAATGAAGAAATTGGAGGGATGCTGGAGAAAGAAGTGGCTGCCGTTCTGGTTTATGACAGAGCGAGAGACTCAAGGACTGTGGAAGAAGAAGATTGGGGATTTGAAAGTAGTGGGTATTGTTGGATAAGCAAAGAGAAAATGGGATGTCTAGTTGTTGGGGTATTTTTTGGGGGGTTTGTCACTCATGTATTAATTTGAAATTTTTAGATTTTTTATTTTTGTTAATAGTTTATTAGTTTAACAATATTTCTTTATATTTAAAGATAAAACTAAAATTATGATTAAAAGTCAAATATTTAAAATTTAAACAATAAAATTTAAGAGACTAAATTGGAATAATTTAAAATAGTTTAAATATTTTAATAATAAACTATGTCAAAATATGAGAAATTAGAGGAGGAGAGATTGAGTGTGACTAACTTACATCCTATATATGTATATTTTATAAAAATATGTTATAGGTGGGTATTAAACCAAGGACCTCTCACTTAGTGCAAAACTCTAGAAATACCCTAGAAAATCCTAAAAAAATTTTAGAAAACTCTAAAAAACCCTAAAAAATCATGAAAAATCCTAGAAAACCCTACATAACCCTAGAAAACTTTAGAAAAATACTAGAAAACCCTAGAAAAACCCTAGAAAACAATAGAAAAAACCTAGAAAAATCTAGAAAATCCTAGAAAACCCCTAAAAAAATTCTAAAAACCATAAAAAAAACCCTAGAAAATCCTAAAATCCTAGAAAACCCTAGAAAACTTTAGAAAACTCCAAAAAACCCTAGATAAACCAAGAAAACCCTAGAAAACCCTAAGAAAATCCTAAAAACCTATAGAAAATTCTAAAAATCGTAGAAAATTCGAGAAAACCCTAAAAAACTCTAAGTACCCTAAAAAACCCTAGAAAACCTTAGAAAACCCTAGAAAATCCTAGATAACCCTAGAAAATCCAAAAAAAATCCTAAAAACCCTAGAAAACCCTAGATAATCCTAGAAAACTCTTGAAAAACCCTAGAAAATCCTAGAAAACCCTAAAAAAATCCTAGAAAAATCCTACAAAACCTTAGAAAACTCTAGATAACCCTAGAAAACTTTAGAAAATCCTAGCAAACCCTAGAAAACTCTAGAAAAATCCTAGACAAGAATAGAAAAACCCTAGAAAATCCTAGAAAAATCTAGAAAACCCTCGAAAAACTCTAAAAAAAATCCTAAAAACCATAAAAAAAACTCCTAAAAAATCCTAGAAAACTATGGAAAACCCTAGAAAAACCTTGAAAACCTTAGAAAATCCTAGAAAAACCCTAAAAAATCCTAGATAACCCAAGAAAATCCTTGAAAACCCTAGATAACACTAAAAAACCCTAGAAAAACCATAGAAAAGCCTAAAATACACTAAAGAACACTAGAAAACCCAAAAAGCCATAGAAAATACTAAAAACCCTAGAAAATCCTAAAAATCTTAGAAAATCCTAAAAACACTAGAAAACCCTAAAGAAACAAAAGTACCCAAACAAACCCGAGAAAATACCAGAAAACTCTAAAACACCCTAGAAAATCCTAGATAACCCTAGAAAATCTAATAAAAACTCTAAAAAATTCTAGAAACTCTAAAAAATCCTAGAAAACCCTAGATAACACTAGAAAACTCTAGAAAAACCCTAAAAAACCCTAGAAAAACCCTAGAAAATCCTAAAAAAATCCTAGAAAATCCTAAAAACCCTAGAAAACTCTAGAAGATCCTAGAAAATCCTAAAAAACCCTAGGAAACCCTAGGAAACTCTAGAAAATCCTAAAAAAACACTAAAAACCCTAAGAAAAACCTAAAACACTAAAAAACTCTAGAAAACCCTAGAAAATCGTAGATAACCCTAGAAAACCCAAGAAAAGCCCTAGAAAACCCTAGAAAAACCTATAAAATCCTAAAAAAACCCTAGAAAACGCTAAAACTCCTAGAAAATCTTAGATAACCCTTGAAAACTCTAGAAAAAACTACTAAATCCTAAAAAATCTTAGAAAATCCTAAAAACCCTAGAAAACCTTAGATAACCCTAGAAAAACCTAAGAAAATCCTAAAAACCCTAGAAAACTCTAAAAGCCCCTAAAAATTCCTAAAAACCCTAGAAAATCCTAAAAAACCATAGAAAACCCTAGATAACTTTAGAAAAACCCTAAAAAATGCTAGAAAATACTAGAAAAATCCTAGAAAACCCGAGAAAAAATAGAAAAACCCTAAAAATGATAGAAATTCCTAGAAAACCCTAAAACTCCTAGAAAATCCTAGAAAAAACCTAGAGAACCCTAGAAAACCCTAGAAAATCCTAAAAAACTCTAAAAAATCCTAGATAAACCTAGAAAATCCTAGAAAAACCTAGAAAACCCTAAATAACCCTAGAAAACCTTAGATAACCTAGAAAATCCTAAAAATCCTAGAAAACACTAAAAATCTTAGAAAAATCTTAAGAAATCCGAATAAACCCTAAAAGTCCTAGAAAACCCTAAAAAAAACCTAGAAAAACCCAAGAAAACCCTAAAAAAATCTTGAAAAAGATTAGAAAAATCCTAGAAAAAACTAGAAAATCCTAGAAAATCTTAAAAATCCTAGAAAACCCTAGAAAAACCTTGAAATCCCTAGAAAAAACCTAGAAAGCCCTAGAAAATTTTAGAAAACTCTAGAAAACCCTAAATAACCCTAGAAAATCCTAGAAAACTCTAGGAAAATCTTATAAAACCTTAAAAAAATCCTAGAAAACCCTAGAAAATCTTTGATAAACCTAGAAAAGCCTAGAAAAACTCTAGAAAACCCTAGATAACCCTAGAAAATCCAAGAAAAACCAAGAAAATCCTAGAGAATCCTAAAAAACCCTAGAAAACCCTAGAAAATCTTAGAAAAACCTAAAAATCCGTAGAAAAACCATAGATAATCCTAAAAAAGCCTAAAAAATCTTAGAAAATCCTAGAAAACACTAAAAAATCTTAGAAAACCTTAGAAAACCCAAGAAAATCCTAAAAAACCCTAGAAAAACTCCTAGAAAATCCTAAAAAACCTAGAAAATCCTAGATAATCTTAGAAAATCTTAGAAAAAACCTAAAAAATCTTAAAAAACCCTGGAAAAACCTTAGAAAATCCTTAAAAAATCTTAGAAAATCCTAGAAAACCCTAGATAACCCTAGAAAACCCTAGAAAATCCTTGAAAATCCTAGAAAACCCTAAAAAACTCTAGAAAACCCTAATATACCCTAAAAAACTATAGAAAATCCTAAAAATCCTAGAAAACCCTAAAACCTCTAGAAAATCCTAGATAACCCAAGAAAAACCTAGAAAATCCTAGAAAACTCTAAAAAAACCCTAGAAAATCTTAGATAACCCTAGAAAACCCTAGAAAACCCTAAAAATCCTAGAAATTTCTAAAAAATCCTGAAAAATCCTAGAAAACCATAAAAACCCTAGAAAACCCTAGATAATCCTAGAAAACTTTAGAAAAACCCTAGAAAATCCTAGAAAAACACTAAAAAATGCTAGAAAATAATAGAAAAATCCTAGAAAACCCTAGAAAAATCTATAAAACCCTAGAAAAACCCTAAAAATCCTAAAAACTATAAAAAAAAATCCTAGAAACCCAAAAAATCCTAAAAAACCCTAGAAAACCCTAGAAAAAACCTAGCAAACCCTAGATAACCTTAGGAAAACCCTAGAAAACCCTAGATAACCCTAGAAAACCCTTGGATTCCGGTCACCATCAACCACGTTCACGTCAACGCCGAGAAGAATTCCATCGGAGGGTTATTCCCTTCAACAAATAGGGACGATGCCGAGACTTTAGGTTCTGTCCCTTTCAACAAATAACTTTTTAGGTTCGGTCCCCACTTCGTTGTTGTGCGATTCTTTGTCCATTCAAATTGTTAAGCTTGTCTTTAATTTTCTCACGAGAGTTTTTGAGCTGCAAAGTACAAAGAACTGCATTAACTCGGGTTGAAGTGAGTCTCTGAATTGGAGCAACTTGGTGGGTTGTTGTTGTTGTTGTTGTTCTTGATTATAAAGGTTATAATCTTCTACCATTTTTATTTTTTTGAATCAGTTTATTGAGATTTTTCGATTTCTTTTCTTTATTCTGTTTAGAAATAAGATTAAGGGGAAGATATGATGATAATAGTGGCGGTAGTGGTAAGGGGTTTGGTGATGGGGTATTTGGAAGAGAGAGAAAATAATATTTTTGAAATGATGAAAGTAAATAGATTTTGAAGGGTAAAATTGAAAAAAAATAGTGTTGACCATAGTTTGATCAGAAAATTTGAGAATAAGGATAAAATTGATGCAAATCGAAAAAATTAAAGATAAAATTGAAACAAATTAAAACTTAAGAATATTTTTAAAATTTTTAACAAATTTCAAGAACAAAAAAATATACTTTACCTTAAAAATTATACATCTTCAATCCTTGTTTTTAGTCTGTATCTTCAACCTTCTTCCCCCATCTACCCCCAAGTTGCAATGGTAATAAACTAGGCCAATTCTTGCATAAACTTCTTTTGTTATTCTAAAAAGAACCACATCATTGTATTTTACCATGTGGTTTTGTTTTGTATATAGATTGTAGGAGCATGCATTTTACAACTCAAAATTCATGCCAACGATACCCTTTTTTTTTCTAAAAGTTAAAATAATCATCGAATACTAACAAAACTAGTGGTTCAATTTGTCAATATGTTTTTCTTCCTTCTTGAGATTCAACACGTATTGTATACTAACAAAATCACGATGGTAAATAATAAATATGCGCAATTTGGAAATTTAAGACTGAATTTTTATACAAAAGTTTTGCCGAATGAATTAATGAAAGAAAATTAAAACGAGCAGACTCAATGATGTAAATAAAAGCCCAAACTCTACGAAACGCTGTAGTTACAATGGGCTAAAGCCCAATCTAATAAAAGCCCGTTAATAATAATTACTGTCCATGCATGATGCATGGTGGATAAAGCTGTTTGGTTTAAGTAGTTGAGAAGAAGAGAACAAGGCAACCAGCATCATTAGCAATTTGCAGCATTGCCAAATGGCAATGGCAATGGCCATGACCTCATCCATAATGTTATCAACAACTTGTTCTTTCAGTTTCCCTTCTATCACTATATGCATTTCCTCTTACAACCCTAACCCTTCTAGAAGACTAGCTCTCTTTCACCTTCTTTCTGGTCCTTTTGGTAATTAACCTCCATTCACATCAGCTTTATTATTATCCATTTGATACTTAGAGTTAATTAATTATATTATCACTCTGTTTATATTAACAGAATTTTTATGGCAATTTGTTCAGCTATTCCACAGTCCCAATCTCTGTTATTTGGTGTAAAAGGTTCAGAATTGTTTAGAGTAGCAAAGGCTAATACAGCAGAGAATCTAATTCAACCAGAGCAAAACTTGTTTGAATGGGTCAAAAATGACAATAGAAGATTCTTACATGTTGTGTACTGTGTTGGGGACTTGGATAAGACTATAAAGTATGCTACCTATGATGCTTCAATCGCCCTAAATTAATGCAATTATTATACTATATTCTTGAATCTTGATTACATTTTCGGAATGTGTATATATATTTAGGTTTTACACTAAGTGCCTTGGCATGAAGCTGTTGAGAAAACGTGATATACCTGAAGAAAGATACACAAATCCTTTTCTTGGATATGGCCCTGAAGATTCCAATTTTACAGTTGAGCTTACCTATAGTGAGTTTAGATGTGCAAGATACAAACTTTTGTTTAGCATAAAATAGTTTGTGCTTCTCATGTTTCTTGTTTGTATTTCTTGATCATTGCAGATTATGGAGTGGACAAGTATGAAATTGGAAATGGGTTTGGTCATTTGGGTGTTGTAGTTGAAGATGTAAGCTCCTATTATAGAACAATTAGAAAACAAAGCATGATTGTTGATTTTGTAGAATTAAGCAACAACAACTTAAAACTCAAATAGAGTCTCCAATTGAACACATTGGTGCATTAAGAACCAATTTATATTTTTCATGAACATTAGTTACCAGCTTATCTAACATCACCAGCCAATTAATCAATGTGTGTTGTTATCTTCAAACTATGAAATTCTCACAGGAAGTTAAAAACTAAATGGTCTTTTTAAAAGTGGTTTTTGGTATATTTCCTTTTATTAATGCTCAATTTTCATGTATGATGCATGTCTCTGTCAAATTTCTGACTTAAATTATGATGATTATTGTCCTTACTCCAATTTCTAGGCTGCCAAGGCAGTTGATCTGATAAAAGCAAAAGGTGGAAAGGTTATCAAGGAACCAGGGCCTGTCAAAGGTGGCAGCACAGTAACTTCTTTCATCCAAGATCCTGATGGTTATGAATTTGAGCTCTTGGAAAGAGGACTTACTTCCGAACCCCTATGCTAAGTGTCACTTCGTGTAGGCGATCTTGACCGTGCCATAATCTTCTATCAGAAAGTGAGTGTTTTCTACTCCTGTTAGGATGAAAATGTGAAAGGTTCTTTCATGAAGTGAATTCCATCTTTCTTTCATGTATTAATATTTTTCCTTGTTTTTATGGATTTCAAAAGGCTATTGGCATGCAACTTCTGCGTAGGAAAGACAATCCTGAGCACAAGGTAAACTTATGCAGGTGGAAATTATTAATATCATGTGCAAGTTGGCTTGTTTGGTTTCTGTTTTCATTTTCAGTAACCTTTGCTTATTAGCTTTTGCGAAGAAAAAAGTAAAAACAAAAAACATGATTTTATTGATTTTTAGCTATCAATTGTCATTGATTCTGATTGGTTTACAGAATACAGTTGCCACAATGGGGTATGGTCATGAAGATAAGAATACTGTTCTAGAACTTACATATATCTACGGAATCACTAATTATGACAAAGGAAATGGCTATGGATAGGTAGATACTATTTATTTTCCATTTTCGAAAGTGGTTTTATTGATTTTTGTGTTGTTCTCCGTGTCTATTTTCTATATCTTACTATTAGAATGTAACTCATTTATGTGTTTGCACAGATTGCAATAGGCACAAATGATGTGTATAAGAGTGCAGAAGCAATCAAACTGTGTGGAGGCAAGATTATCCATGAACCTGGGCCGCTGCCAGGTATCAACACCAAGATAGCAGTTTGCTTGGACCCTGATGGTTGGAAATTGGTATGCATAACCTTTCCATCTATTTGATTGTATGGGATTTATTATGTGCTTCTTCTAAGACTTCAACCAGGTCAACTATGTTGATGAATTCATGGGTGGTTTGTGTATGATATGTAATTAGAGAGGAATGAATCATATGTGAAATAACGTGAGAAATACTAGGCAAATATATTTTATTTTAAACACCATGCCGACTCACACTATCCACGGTTGAACGGGGTGAGTCGGATGACTTGCGATGCAAGATATGTACACCTAACGTAACTCAAAATACTATTTACCACTACTGCTTTTTCTCTATACCTATCATCTGAGTTCTCCTTTCATTTATACCCGAGACTTTGGCATAGAATGATACCATCTTATTGTATTTTAAAGTTTGACTTGTGTATTAATTATGTAGGCTTTTGTTGATAATGCTGATTTCATGAAAGAATTAGAGTGACAATGTAACGGTTCTAGATCCTATGCCTCTTCATTGAAATCATTGTACTCTATCAATGTCCTTGGCGAAATCTTACAGTTATTCTATCAAATGTACATCTTTATAAGCATCTCACAAAGCAAAAGTAAAAGAGAAGTAGAAAAAGCAACCCCATATCATCCATTTTATTTTTTTCTTATTTTCTGTTTATATTTATACCGCTTTGGCATGGCAATTCAACATATACTGAATCCCATCAAGCCAGAACTATTTGTCTCTTTTACTCTCACATTCAAACTCTATTATCCTTTCTGCAGTTTTAATTCCGAAATATGCCCTCTTTTCTATTTAGTCTTCCTTCTCTCTTCCCGGCCAAGCTTGGACATCACTGCAGACTCCGGTGACTATACCTGCGATTTTATAGGCCATACCTTAAAGCATTGGTTTTCAGATTGTGGGAAAGAATAGTTATGAATGAAACTTTGAGCTTACATTTCTTCTTTTTGGTGAATGTTCCTGCCATGTGCTTGCTCTTCATTTTTGCTATAACCTGTTGTAATTTTGTTAGAACATTCCATGTAACTGTTTAATTAGAGATATCAACAAAATCAGTGGTTATGATTATCTCCTATGCCTATTATTTGTTGATGGATTTTTGAGTGTCTTCTAGCAATTACCTGTAAATTTGAATTCATATTGAAAGATACTTGCTTCTAGTGAAGATCTCCTGCATTTGACATTCAGAAAGAAAGGGATACTTTGTGTTATAAATATAAACTTCTATGTGCATTTGCCATTTGTTTTAATTTACTTCAATTGCTATAAATATTTTAAGGATACCTTTTCTTGTACGCTTTAGAAGCTCCCCTCCTTCGAAAACAGAGTCCAGTGCCAGCAAGATATTTACTTCTCTTCCTTCCTATCATTTTTCATCGACTAGAGGGATTTTTTTTTCCAGGATTTTCTAGATTTTTTTAAGGTTTTCTAGGATTTTTCTATTATTTTCTAGGGTTTTCAAGTGTTTTTCTAAAGTTTTCTAGGGTTATCTAAGGTTTTCTAGGGTTTTGTAGGGTTTTCTTGGATTTTTCTAATATTTTTTAGGATTTTTAGGATTTTCTAGGGTTTTCTAGGATTATCTAGGGTTTTCTAGGATTTTTTTAGGGTTTTTCTTGGATTTTCTAGGGTTTTCTAGGGTTTGTTAGGTACTTAGGTTTTTCTAGGGTTTTCTAGGATTTTCTTAAAGTTTTTTAGGGTTATCTAGGATTTTTTAGGGTTTTTTAAAGTTTTCTAGGGTTTTCCAAGATTTTTTAGGGTTTTGTAGGGTTTTCTAGGAGTTTTCTAGGATTTTTTAGGATTTTCTAGGGTATTTTTTAGGGTTTTGCTCTAAGTGAGAGATCCTTGGTTTAATACCCACCTATAACATATTTTTATAACATATACATATATAGGATGTAAGTTAGTCACACTCAATTTCCAATCCTCTAATTTGTCATATTTTGACATAGTTTATTCGTAAGGTATTCAAACTATTTTAATTTATTCCAATTTAGCCTCTTAAATTTTATTGTTTAAATTTGAAATATTTTATTTTTAATCATAATTTTAATTTTATCTTTAAATATAAAGAAATATTGTTAAACTAATAAACTATTAACAAAAATGAAAAATCTAAAGATTTCAAATTAATACATGAGTGACAAACCCCCCAAAAAATACCCCAACGACTATGACATCCCATTTTCTCTTTGCTTACCCAACAATACCTACTACTTTCAAATCTCCAATATTCTTCTTCCACAGCCCTTCAGTCTCCCACCCTGTCATAGACCAGAACGGCAGCCACTTCTTTCTCTAGCATCCCTCTGATCTCTTTATTGTACACCGTTACTATTGCTGTTGAGGCTGCAACCTTTGAGCTCGATGCCGATCTGCTCACTTCTCATCTCTTCGCTGTTGCTGTGCTCTCTACTCTGTATTCCCTCTCCAACTTTTTGCTTTCTCTACGCATACCGCCGCTATTCTATCCACTAGCAGCCTCCGCCGCCGCCTGCAAACTCTGCTGCCAGCACTGCAACAAATGTCTCCTTACTTCAGAAAATTAGGTATGCGTTCTCCTTCTTTATCTTCTATTTGTTTTCATTTCTCAATTTGGAACCTAAATTTGTGTCTCTTGTTTGATTTTATCTAAATATTTTTTTCCTCTTCCTCTGTGAATTGAATTTATTTATTTTTAAACTATGGTATTGTGTATGATTGTCTTGTGTCATTTTCTCGAATGATAGAGCTTTGGCACTAGAATTTGCTTAATGAAATGGACATTGATGACGTATTTTTTCTTCTACTTTTCTGTGCATCTCTTGATTTTTGATTAATTGATTATTGAATATTGATGACTTGATGAGTTAAGAATATGGATTAGTTCAATTTTTAAATTTCTTTGTTTATCTATCTTTTTTGTTAGGATAGTTCCGAGTTGCCTCTATATGAGATAAAAATATAGTGTGATTAAACTTTATTCAATTTAGTGAGAGCTTTTTAATATGTGTGATGTTTTCTTTCCAAATAGAGGCTTAATTTGCTTGTGTATGATTAAACCTTGCTGCTTTATAAAAGAATGAACTAGCTAACTTTCTGGGGCCTTAATTTTCTTGTGATTTGAATTTAATTAAAGACAAATGGAAGAATGAATGCCTTAGTTTGCTTCGATTTTGCTTACCATTTTGGTTCACTAATCCATCTTCATTAAATACAATGTAATAAGTGTCTTGCATATGATTGTTTTCAATTCTCAATTTATCTTTTATTCACGTAATGAAACTCTTTTATAGCTATGCAATTGATGACTGCTTGTTAGACCAACTATATTCCTGTCTTTTATTATTGTCTATGTTAATTTGTTAATTGAAATATATTAGATTACACATAATATTATTATCCATTGAAAAAAGTTGAGAAGTTAAAGAAAGAAGGAAGAAAGAAAAGTTGAGATATTCATTTATATAAAGGGAATCTAAAAACACATTGTGATGACTAAATTAAAAGATATCTCTATATATGTATCATGTTGCTAAATGCTACAAAGGGAATGGACATATAACAAAAGATGGAAGGAAAATAATGAAGGATGTTGTGAGGAAATATTGAGTGATTGCTTCTAAAGATGACAAAAAGCTATCCACCTGCTTTAATTTTTGGTCTATTAAGTAATAATGTAGATTAAAATACGATATGTGAAAACTTTTAATGAATGTTGGAGACCTGTGCATGGATGTTGCAAATGATATTATGTAGGGTTTTTTAGAATTTTCTAGGTTTTTCTATGGATTTTTAGGATTTCTCTAGGATTTTCTAGAGTTATCTAAGGTTTTCTAGGGTTTTTTATGGTTATCTAGGGTTTTCTAGGTTTTTTCTAGGGTTTTCTAGGGTTTTTAGGATTTTCTAGACTTTTTTTTTCATGGTTTTTAGGGTTTTTTTTAGAGTTTTTCTAGTGTTTTCTAGGTTTTTTAGGATTTTCTTAGGTTTTTGAGGAGTTTCAAGGATTTTCTAGGTTTTATCTAGGTCTATATTTAGGAATTTTAGGGTTTTCTAGGATTTTTTTAGGGTTTTTTAGAATTTTTTTTGCTTTTTCTAGGATTTTTTAAGATTTTTTAGGGTTTTCTAGATTTTTTCTTAGGTTTTCTTGGGTTTTTCTAGGATTTTTCTAGGGTGTTTAGCATTTTTAGGATTTTCTAGCGTTTTCTTGGGTTATCTAGGGTTTTCTAGGATTTTCTAGGGTTTTTTTTGTATTTTCTAGGGTTTTCTAGGGATTTTTTTTAGGATTTTCTATGGTTTTTTTAGGGGTTTTTAGGTTTTTTTGTATTTTCTAAGGTTTTCTATGGTTATTTAGTGTTTTTTAAGGTTTTTCTTAGGTTATCTAGGGTTTTCTAGGATTTTTTTTTATGTTTTTTTAGGGTTTTCTAGGGTTATCTAGGTTTTTTAGAATCTTCTAACGTTTTTTTTTTAGAGTTTTCAAGTGGTTTTTAGGTTTTTTCTAGGGTTTTTCAGGATTTTCTAGGGTTTTTAGGACTTTCAAGGGTGTTTTTATGGTTTTTAGGATTTTTCAGTGTTTTTCTAGGATTTTATAGATTTTTCTAGAGTTTTCTAAGGCTTTTCTATTGTTTTCTTGGATTTTCTAGGTTTTTCTAGGGTTTTCTAGGACTTTTTAGGGTTTTTTAAGATTTACTAAGGTTTTCTAGGGTTTTTAGGGTTTCTATTGTTTTCTAAGATTTTTTTAGGGTTTTCTAGGATTATCAAAGATTTTCTAGTGTTATTTAGGGATTTCTAGGGATTTTTACGGTTTTTTAGAATTTTTTAGGATCTTCTAGGATTTTCTATGGTTTTTCTACAGTTTTCTATGATCTTCTAAGTTTTTCTATGATTTTCTATGGTTTTTCTAGAATTTTTTAGGATTTTCTAGGATTTTTTAGGGTTATCTACAGTTTTTATGGTTTTTCTAGGGTTTTCTAAGTTTTTTCTAGGATATTTCAGGATTTTCTATGGTTTTTAGGGTTTTCTAGGGTTTTTTATGGTTTTTTCTAGGGTCTTTATGGTTTTTTCTAGGATTTTTTTTATGATTTTTAGGATTTTCTAGGGTTTTCAAGGATTTTCTAGTGTTATTTAGGGTTTTCTAAGATTTTTCTAGGGTTTTCAAGGGTTTTCTAAGGTTTTCTAGGTTTTTTTAGGGTTTTCTAAAAGTTTCTAAGATTTTTAGGGTTTTTTAGGATTTTTTTATGCTTTTTAGGATTTTTAGAGTTTTTCTAGGATTTTCTAGATTTTTCTAAGGTTTTCTAAGATTTTTCTATTATTTTCTAGGGTTTTCTAAAGTTTTCTAGGGTTATCTAGGAATTTCTAGGGTTTTGTAGGGTTTTCTAGGGTTTTTCTAGTGTTTTTTAGGATTTTCTAGGGTTTTGTAGGTTTTTCAAGGATTTTCTAGTATTTTTTAGGGTTTTCTAGGATTTTTCTAAAGTTTTCTAAGGTTATCTAGAGTTTTCTAGGGTTTTTTAGGGTTTTCCAGGATTCTTTAGGGTTTTTTAGGGTTTTTTAGGAGTTTTCTAGGATTTTTTAGGATTTTTTAGAGTATTTTTTAGGGTTTTGCACTAAGTGAGAGATCCTTGGTTTAATACCCACATATAACATATTTTTATAATATATACATATATAGGATGTAAGTTAGTCACACTCAATTTCCAATCCTCTAATTTGTCATATTTTGACATAGTTTATTCGTAAGATATTCAAACTATTTTAATTTATTCCAATTTAGCCTCTTAAATTTTATTGTTTAAATTTGAAATATTTGATTTTTAATCATAATTTTAATTTGATCTTTAAATATAAAGAAATATTGTTAAACTAATAAACTATTAACAAAAATAAAAAATCTAAAGATTTCAAATTAATACATGAGTGACAAACCCTCCAAAAAATACCCCAACGACTATGACATCCCATTTTCTCTTTGCTTACCCAACATTACCCACTACTTTCAAATTTCCAATATTCTTCTTCTACAGCCCCTCAGTCTTCCACCCTGTCATAGACCAGAATGGCAGCCACTTCTTTCTCCAGCATCCCTCTGATCTCTTCATTGTACACCGTTACTATTGTTGTTGAGGCTGCAACCTTTGATCTCGATGCCGATCTGCTCACTTCTCCTCTCTTCGCTGCTGCTGTGCTCTCTACTCTGTACTCCCTCTCCAACCTTTTGCTTTCTCTACGCACACCGCTGTTATTCTATCCACTAGCAGCCTCCGCCGCCGCCTGCAAACTCTGCTGCTAGCACTGTAATGAACGTCTCCTTCCTTCAGAAAATTAGGTATGTGTTCTCCTTCTTTATCTTCTATTTGTTGTCATTTCTCAATTTGGAACCTAAATTTGTGTCTCTTGTTTGATTTTATCTAAATATTTTTTTCCTCTTCCTCTGTGAATTGAATTTATTTTTTTTTAAACTATGGTATTTTGTATGATTGTTTTGTGTCATTTTCTCGAATAATAGAGCCTTGGCACTAGAAATTGCTTAATGAAATGGACATTGATGACGTATTTTTTCTTCTCCTTTTCTGTGCATCTCTTGATTTTTGATTAATTGATTATTGAATATTGATGACTTGATTAGTTAAGAATATGGATTAGTTCAATTTTTAAATTTCTTTGTTCATCTATCTTTTTTATTAGGTTAGTTCTGGGTTGCCTCTTTATGAGATGAAAATACAGTGTGATTAAACTTTATTCAATTTAGTTAGAGCTTTTTAATATTTGTGATGTGTTCTTCCCAAATAGAGGCTTAATTTGCTTGTGTATGATTAAACCTTGCTGCTTTATAAAAGAATGAATTAGTTAACATTTTAGGGACTTAATTTGCTTGTCATTTGAATTTAATTAAAGACAAATGGAAGAATGAAGACCTTAGTTTGCTTCGGTTTTGCTTACCATTTAGGCTCACTTATCGATCTTCATTAAATACAATTTAATAAGTGTCTTGCATATGATTGTTTGCGATTCTCAATTTATCCTTTATTCACGTAATGCGACTCCTTTATGGTTATGCAATTGATGACTGCTTGTTAGACCAACTATATTTCTGTCTTTTATTATTGTCTATGTTAATTTGTTAATTGAAATATATCAGATCATACAGAATATTATTATTCATTGAAAAAATTGAGAAGTTCAAGAAACACAATCTCTGGGATCACTTTCGTCCCATTTTGGATTAAAAAAAATTAATAATTTACAATCAAAAGATGTCAAGGAAGAAAATGAGTTAAGCAAAAAGAGAGAAAGAAATAAAAAGAGAAAGAAAGAAGGAAGAAAGCAAAGTTGAGATATGCATTGATATAAAGGGCATCTAAAAGCATATTGTGATAACTAAAAGATATCTCTATATATGTATCATGTTGCTAAATGCTACAAACGGAATGGACATATAACATAAGATGGAGGAAAAATAATGAAAGATGTTGTGAGGAAATATCGAGTGATTGCTTTGGGAGATGACAAAAAGCTATCCACCTGTTGCAATTTTTGGTCTATTAAGTAATAATGTAGATCAAAATGACGATAGTTGAAAACTTTTAATGAATATTGGAAACCTGTGCATGGATGTTGCAAATTATATTATGTAGGATATTTGTACCTTTATTTGTGGTCTATTGTAGACATAGTTATCAAATCCGGCTTGACCTGGCCGGTTCGACCGAAAACTCGGTCACCCGATTACTTGGTCGGGCCAAGCCACTCGTTGAACTGGTTGTGCAACAGACCCGGTCGAACCCGGTTCGACCAAACAGGTTTTCGTGAAATTCGATGATCCGTCCGGTTAATTTAACCCGATCCGGGTCGTTTTTATTTTTATTTTTCTTCCTATTACTTGAAACGGCGTCCTTTCATAACCCCCCTCCTAACCCTTCCCTTTAGATGAAACCCTATGCCCAAATGCCAAATCTAAGACTCTTGACTCTGAGAGTCTAAGTAAAACCCCCTAACCCAGCCAGTCTCTGCGCTCTCTCCATCTCTAGCTCGGCAGTCGGAACTCAATACTCAGTAGTCCCTTTCTCGTCTCTCCCCTCACCTCGACAGTCGTCACTCTCAGTCTCTCACGGCCTCACCTCGTCCCTCTCTCAGTCTCTCACCTCGTCCACTCACCTTGGTCGTCGTCGCGGTCCCGTACCCCGGTGTTCGCTTCGTTGGCGGCAGAAGCAGACGGAACCGCATCTGGTCCCTCGGGTAGTGGTGGTGGTCATCTTCTTGCTTCTCACGGTCTCTGTCTCGCACCTGGTCTCGATCTCTCCCTTCCCTGCGCTCTTCGTCGCCGGTAATAGAGGCAACAGGTCCCGGTGGACTGGTCTTCATTGTCGTCTTCTTGCTTCGAGCCTTGCCGTTAGCTTCTCCCTCGCCATCAGCTTCTCCTTCGCCGTCAGATTCCTTCGTGCAACCCGATTTGGTGAGTTTCCCCTGTTCTTTCTGTTTTAATTTTGTTGCGGAAAACCGAATGTGTTGCTGAAATTTGTTACTGATTATCATGAATCTTGAATTTGTTAATGAGTTCCCCCTGTTCTTTCTGTTTCAATTTTCTTGTTTTTTTTTTTGTTGCTGCCTGAAAGTTATCATAGTTTATATTTTTGTTGCTCCATGAAAGTTGTCATAGTTATCATACAATGTAACTAGTTTCTTGTATCTCTCTCTTCAAACTCTTTTTTCTCTTATTCTGATGTTCTGCATAACATCAAAATGCAGTGTTTCTTATGAAAGATATAGATGCAAATCAAAATGAGAAAAATGTTAATCAAGCTCCAAATTTGTCCTATGAAGATATAAATTTCGATTTTAAGATCACTTGGACTTGATTATCAATTATGTTATCTTTTGCTTGCTCTTGTTTATTTAAATAGAGAAAGTATTTTGTATTAAAAACTAATTTATTATCTTTTTTTTGCATCATTAATTGTCTAAAAATTAACATTTGATTATTATTATATTTGTAAAGACTTACATTTTAAGTCTTAGTATGTAATTTTAATTTTATTTATATAATTTATATTTTTTAAATTATGACCGGAACAACCAGGTAAACCAGTGACCCACCGGTTGATCCAGTAATCGGGTCACGTGGTCATTTGATTCTGATAACTATGATTACTATTATATTAAAGTGTGTTTATGTATCGATTAGGATATACTAGAATTAATTAAGATCAATTAGGACTCATCATGTTCTTCTTTATTATATATTATAATTATGAGTAATAATTCATTAGTGTATATAAATCTAAAAATTGAGGAGTTCATTAACCTTTTTCACATTATAATCACCGTCTAAGAGTGGTAGAGGCAAAGCATAGGTTTTGTCAGTTTTTTCAAAAAGCATTGTCAGTTTTTCTAGCCACTAATTAAGATGACTTAAAAACTCTTAACCTAAATTAAAATTTAATAAAAAAAAAAAATCTGACATCGTATACCATAGATAAAAATATCATAAATAAACCAATATCAAAGATAGAATAAAATAAACCAATATCATAAACCAATACCATAGATAAAAATATCATAAATAAACCAATATCATAAATAAACCATTTGAAAAGAGAAACAAGGATAGAATAAAATAAGAACCCCACTTGTTAATGTCACCAGCAACAGCTCCTTGGAATTCTGTTGGTACTTTCAGCTCAACAAGCATAACAGGTTCTAATATAAATGGCCTGGAAGCTGTATAGCACTGATACAAATATCAAAGAATATGGTCAGTACTATGAGCACAAAACTATGGACAATATTATCAGGATGATATGTGCAATGTTATGAATATGGATGCAGAATTGTAAAGAACCTGTCTGAAAGCATGGATAGAAGCCAACTTAAATGCAAGTTCACTAGAATCAACGGCATGAGCAGCACCATCTGTCAAGACAACTCTAAGATTTTCGACAGGATGTCCAATTAAAGCCCCCCTGTATGAAAGCAACATTACGTTACCATAAAATGAGTATTGTAATACTATCATGGCTGAATCGCATAATAAAATTGATGTTTCGTAAATATGCCAATGAATGAACTTTGGCTTCCTCAATATTACATTCTTAGTCCCCATAAATTACTTTTGAATGCTCACTTATTCCATCATTACATTTTTCGGTGGTCTTTATTACATTCATGGGGAATAAGATAATATATGTTGAACGACAATTAGACTTAAAGTAGAAATCACAAATAAGCAATGATGAAAATTTCACTCACGAGTTGGCGGCTCCTTAAAACCTTTTTCAATTGCAGGGATAAAACCTGATGGAATAGCTTGCCCAACAAGGAGGTTTTCAAATTCGAATTTAGTTGGTGATCCTGCCCGAAGTGGTTTAATATACCTGCAAACATAGAACATAGTGAATTCACTAAGCATCAAGAAACAAAAGGTGATTAGGGATAAGTTGGAACATCACAAATTCACAATCAGCTGCTATCATAAAGTAAGATATACTTTATACGGAAGCCATTAGCCCAGAACCAGAACCACAGCAAAGAGAAGAAAGCTTTATCCAATTTGTTTTAAATCTAAGGATTATTACACTTTTATTGAGAAAAGAAAAAGGATATTTATACACATGGAGAAGTCTGGAAGTAAATGAAAATCCCTATCTAAAATTTGATTGCCCTTGAATACCAGCAATTTTCTGTTCCTAAGAGACATGCATTTAGTTTGGATGACATTGTTTGAAAATCACGATGTATACTTTCTTCATTTATTAATTCACAACACCTTTTATTTAACAAAACTTTTTTGACTAACTTTAAATTTTTTTAATAACGCATCAACTTAATTTTATTTCTAACCACACAGAAAAGAATATAAATTGAGACAAATTTGTTTAAAAACTAACATGGACAAAAATGCCTCTTTTGTCAAGCGCTTATATTAAAACGAACTTCTCAAAAAGTAATTTCTGAATAAACAATTTGCTGTAAGATTAATATAAGTTACTTTTTTTTATCTTTTAGAAAGTACTTATTGAGCCTAATACAAAAAATATATAATTTACACACTACAACGGCATATTTATCTTGTAATATTCAGTAAGTTAAAACTTGGGGAAAAATAATTAAAGAATCTTGTAATGATCAAACAGTTCTTCAAACAGTGCCTACTCCCTAATCTTGCCTTGCATGCAAGGTCTATGCATATTTAGACATGCGGTTGTTTGAGAGAAAGTTAATCAAGACGAAGTCACAGTCATTATATTTCTTGCAAGGTTGGTTCACATGATTTCTATGCTCCAACCATAGGGTATTGAAAATTGTAATTGTAATTGCAATTAAACTTTATTCGGAGTTATATCTTTGATGCTAACAGTTTGTCAGTAAGTATCTCTCCTAAAGTTGTAATTATTGTAATTGGATAAAGGTAAAACTCAAAAGAATGGTTTAATATCGAACAGGCCTCTTCACACGAATGTCGCTTATTCTTTTTGAGTTTGAAGAATGGACAATGCACAGGTCCATCCTATCTTGGGATGCAGCTTTTATTAAGAATAATTGAGAGACAACAAGGATTGAACCCTCTGTCTAGTCATAGAAGCTCTTACACCATTATTGAAACTCAGTCACTCTAATTAAACTTTAAAAAATAGCTCAAGGGAGAGGGTTGCCCTAGACTTGTAAAGGCTTCTACCACACCTTATCCTTAGGACATGTGGAACTATAATATACCTTCTCATGCTCAAGACTGGACAAAGACTTGCTATTTGGTTGACTAGACATTTTGGGGTGACCCAAAAACAACCATAGAATAGGTTCTGGTACAGTAATATACCATGATATGAACCATCTTTCCCATGAACTTAAATTGTTGGTCAGCGACACGATTTTATATCTAACACTTTAATGAGAAACAAATCCAAATCTTGATTATTGATATTGTAAATGTGAGATGTAAATTAGTGGGATACAAATAATAATAATAATTAGAGCATATGACGATCATAGTGCAAAGTGCCACTCTCGGGCAATCCACATGTCTAATCTGATTTTAATAAAAAAAAAATCTTATGTATGGTAACTAATATAAAAATTACCGATACATACCCGATTACCCGTCCATATTGACCTTGCCCTCCAGATTGCTTCTAGTGTAAATAATCAAAATCAGCACGTTGTGTAACAGTTTCTCTGAAGTTTACATGGGGCTTTCCAACAGTTGCATCAACCTTAACAAGTAGGAACATAATAATGAAACTCCAGAAGCAGGAAATATAAAACCAGTATCAGCAAGGATTAACAACATTAATGCATGGGAAAGGAATAGGTACCTTATACTCTCTCCGACTACGTTCAACATAAATATCTAAATGTAGTTCTCCCATTCCAGATATGATAGTCTAACAACAAAGGTAAACTATGTCATTGCAAGTACAACAAATTTGCCACTTTCATGATCTAGATAAATAGAATAGAACATTACCTGCCCACTCTCTGGGTCTAAACCAACATGGAATGTAGGATCCTCTTTCTAGAAGCGATTCAAAGCTTTTGAAAACTACAAGTGATATACCAAGAAAATCAAATACATGATAAGCTGGGACAGGGTGGTCAGTGTGTTACATAAAGAAACTACTTACCTGCCCTCCAGAATCTTTTGAAACTGGCTGTACAGCTAATGACATTACAGGTTCAGGAACATTCATGGAAGTCATTGTGTATTTAACTGATCCATCGGTAAAAGTCTCTCCTAATAACCAATGGATGGAAAAAAGTTAGACAAGTAATCATGTATTAAGGCCAATATAAAACTAACTTAGGCAACATATTACTACAAGATTAAGTTCAAAATTGAGTGCAATTCATTCTCTACATCAATAGGCAGAGACTGCTAACAACAAAAGACTCAATTATCAGAAATTCAGAATGTTTAACAGCTGTTGAGAAGGATTGACAGTAATTAAGCCTAAAACATTGATTAAACTATACAATTAGAGCCTTACAAATTAATTTAAAAGATTTAACTTGAGAGTTTCCTATGGGCATTGGTTAAGAGAGAAAATAGAAAAGTTTTGGTTTGCATTAAGTGCACAGAAAAATTAAAAAAAAATTAACATTTACTTGTTCTTATAGTATTCTTAGTAAGCGCCTTAACACTTGTTAACAAGACCCTTAATTAAATCTTGAATAAATAAAGGTACAATATAGGATTCCAGAAATCAATATTTGCCCTGCATGAGCCTCTTGAATGTCCTGCAATTTGGATAAAATCCTAATTGAATATTAAATATATTTAATTATTGAAATATATTAAACAGTCTTCGTAACAAATCAAGCAGGGAAAGGTACCCCTACCAAGTTACTCTATAGCAAAAACAATAGCCTATAACCTACCCAACAAAAGTTTCTTTTTCTTTTCTTTTCTTTTCTTTTTTGTTTTTTCTTGATAAAAGAAGACTTTTTTTAATATGAAGAGAAAACGAAACAAACTGGGTAGGACAAGGGGATACGAGTTCCTCTTTACCATAAAAAAATAATGAGAAAAAAATACCAATAACATGAAAATCCGCCAGTAATACTGTAAATCCAAAACCTAACCTCCATCTCATCAGAATGCATCCTAACTAAGCGAGGAACCTGCATCCATTAAGAAAAACATTTAGCCAAAACTTCATTCTAATTTTGAAATGCAATACATGAAAGCACAGACCTAATGATCTAACTAGTGAAAATATTACATCACTGGTAGCACAGCAACAAAATTTTGGTGCATAGTTTTAAAGAAATTCATGAACCCAGGGTAGATTAAAATTGAATAATTGCTATAATCTTATGTCATGTAATTTATTACTCTTCCCAAGATGAAATCTAAAGGAAATAATAAAAAGCTGAAGATTTCAACAAAACACTACTGCAAAGTTGTGTTTGGAAAAATCTTGAGAGTTACACCTATGATTTATAGCATAGCATTAGCCAAAAAAAATTCCAGGATTCAATTGCACATATGCACATGAATAACACAATCACAAAAAGCCTTAGATTTTACCTTGATCTTCTTGCCGGTGTTTACATTAATAATAAACTCGCCCTTGCGGATCACACCCTCGTAAATTCTTCAACACCCAAAGCCGGGGGGAAGGAAAATTGAGAAAACAATCCAATAATTTTGTGTAATTTACAAAGTTAACACATTCAAAACAAAATATATGCAGACAAACATACGCAGGGAAAGTGATAAAATGGTTAATGGTGAGAATGAAATGAGTAAATCTCGGTTGTGGGAAAACAAAATGCTCAGGACGGGGAGGAGGGGAGCGCAATATGGGCCCGAGGGACTGGTAACTCTGGGTGGCAAGACTGGTGGGGAGGGGTAGTGAAATGATTTTGTTAGAAAAGAGAGTTGGGGAGTATATTGGGAGGTGACAAAATGCTGAGGAGGCATTCAGATTGTTGGGATTAGAATCAGACTAGGAGAGGGTCAGGTCTCTCAAAAGCCTGCCATTTGTCACACATTGTTTTTTCCTTTCTCAGTAAAGAACACATATGACCTGGGGAAGGGTAAAGCCACATTGGATTTTACCCATTTCCTTCAGTTTCTGTACTGTTTGATCTCTTTTCTACCTACAATTGGTACCAGTTGTTACATACAGTCATACGAGATGTGACTTCTTTATGTAATCATGTGAGCTCTAAAGTACGTCAACCATTCATGTACGATGATGCAGCCAAGAATTGCTCTCACTCTCATAACAGCCAACTTCTCTCACTTGATACAGCCATATATATGTTGAAAAAGAGTTTGAAGTTATATTACCTTAAATATGTCAACTGGCCAAACCGCCCTTCCTCCAACTTAAATGCCAACGCTACAAGTGGCCCATCAAGACTTCCAGTCAACTCAACCTGAAAGTGCATAGATAAATTATTCAATAAAAAAAGAAACAAGAGCACAAATGCAAAATCGGCTTGCAAAATCATTTGCTGGCCTCTCATTGCCACAGCAAGAACTCTTGAGGCCTTTTGGTATCATGTAAAATCCTTGGGTTTTTCCCGATGGATTTGCATCAGTTTCTAATTACCACATTCAGAGTTTTGGATCATACCAAGAAGCAAATACAACTGGTAACTTTTCAGTGTTTTGGCGCATTCGGTTGAAACTTGTAAAGGAAGTCCATGCCTTTTAACAGCTCCTTTTCGACTACTCACTTTATTGAGATACGATTACCTTTTCGGCCTCGCTTTAGTGCTTAGTACATGGTCTGTCTAAGGGTGTTCCTCACTTCCTCTAGCTAACATTCAAAGGGATTGGCATGCTTTAGTACATGGTCCTGTTTGTTGGGTGATACCATTTTGTATCCATGTGAGGATATTCCATCCTCTTGTGTACATTCTTCTCTCTCCTAATAAAATTTCTTTTTCTATCAAAATAATTTAACCTTCCCTTGACTAAGTTGTGATTTATATTTTGAAAACCTTTGCAATAGTTATCATCCCGGTTAAATCTAAGTTATGTTATTTTTCATTTTGTATTTACTTTTTCTGCCTGGAGTCTTACAAATGCTACTATAGATGCAAGAAAATGTCCACATGAGAATTTTTAACTTTTTTAAAGATTATGTTTAACTAGTAATTACATTTTAAAAAATTCCATGAAAATTTAATTATTCGAGTAACTAACCAAGTTCTTAATTGATGTTTTTCCCCTTTTTCTAGGTTTTACTCTATTTTCCATATATTTTCTTGTATGATTCTTCAAACCAAATATTCTTCTTTCACTCCCACTCAAATATATATCTAATCTATATATATAAAGAAACTTATAAATCATCATTAAAAAATAGCCTGCAAATTCAGAGGCCAATTGACAATTTATGACAAATAGATCATAATATCAAAGCAAAACAAAGATAAACATCTTACAAATCAGGTACCTTTTCCTCATTCTTTGTTTGGTCAAGGGCATAACTACTAACTTCAATTGGACATGGCAAATAATTAAGTACACCATCCAGAAGTGGCTGTACTCCCTGTATCAGTAACAGAAGACAATGAAAAGCATAAGAGGCAGAAGGTAAAAATAGGGATGCCTGCAAGCATATGCATGTACAAGAGAACCTCTTGGGGGTTTGGGAGTTTGAACTTGAGAGCAAGGATACCAACCCGAGACGAATTGATGATAAAAAGATTCATCAATTACACAAATCCGATCAAAAGGTAACTTAATAAATGATACAAATTACAAAACATTACACGCCACATTAACAGAGCAATCCAGAATATCACAAGCAAGATAGGAGATCGAACACAAATAGGAGACGAGTAGTCAGTAATAGATAGTTATAAACACAGCAGCATTCTAATAAAAATTTATCAGGAAAAAATATTTTATTCCTTTATATTTATTGTGTATGGTCATAAATTGACCTGTATTTGATTTCATTTGGGCATATGATGGGATCAAAAATCCCAGACATCTATGATCCAATCAAAACAAACGTAAAGGATCTAGTAGGTTGGGCAACTTAAGCTACCTCTTGCAATATTTGAATATTTTACACTCCTAATATTTTGAGCCATCCTGACAAATATTAAATACCTGCTAACATGATGCATGCCATTTATGATCCCATATGATATGCATACTCAACCATTATAGCAGTTGTGTATTACAGAATGTCGAGGCAACTATGCCAAGAGGATTTAAGTTCTCAAAAAAAGAAAAGGAAAAAAAAAACAAATATCCAAATTAGGTGCATTGTGTACATATGGAAAATAAGGATACAACGTATTAATAATGTAAAGAGGAGGAATACAGAAAGCAATGACTATATAGCATAGAATACACATAATAACTAAAGGTAATTCAATGGTTGCCTTATTTTTAAAAACACTACCCATGAACACTGGTACAAACTTCCGTGCTATGGTGGCCCTACGAATTGCTTCCTGCTCAAAGAAAAATGACATCACAATAATAAAACTCAATATTTAATAAAATAATTAAATATTCTAAACTACATATAAAGCTAAAGGAGAATGCAGTACATCGACTTCATGATAATCTATTGGTGAAAAACCATAGGCCGAAGTGAGTGAAAAATGCAAGAACTAAGCATCAACGAAGAACCAAAGAACCATGCTTACAACTTTTATTAGCAGAAACCATACATATTACAATATAAGCAATTTTTTTCACTGATAATCATAAAATAACAAGACCACTTCCCATTGACACACCTATGCCTTTACTATTTCTGATACACATCTAGAATGCTCAAGACTTCTATGTAATCAACAATAAGACATCCCAACAAAATAATTGTCAGAGGTAAACCAAATTCGATGCATATCCAATAAATCAAATAATGAACATACCTAATAGAGAAAGCTAGAAAACTCTCTAACTTGATTAGAAGAGTAGGGACTTAAGAAACTGACTCTACCAGCTAGATTAGGATAAATACAACAGATTCAGAAAATATCTTCTCTCTCTACTCAGTTTCAGTTAATACCAAACTTCAATAGGGATGAGGGAAAGGGAAAAAAAAAACCGAAAAATGAAAAAAGAAAACCCACAGACCTGAAGGTCAGCAGGTGATATGGGCTCATCACCAAGAAAAGCTTCAGCAAGTTGATCATCAACTTCTGACACAGCTTCTATGAGCTCACGCCTTTTTTCTACTTCCAAGGCTTCCATATCTGCAGGCACCTCTTCAGTGACAACTTTTTCACTGAAATAAGCAACAATAGAGCATGCTAAAAGTAAGCCATAAGGAGAATTAAGTTTAGTAATAAACAGCAATAATTTTGAAACAAACCCATTAGAACCCCGAAAATAGTATGCTTTTAACTGCACAAGATCAACAAGTCCCTCAAAATCATCCTCCAAGCCTATCGGAACTTGCATTGCAGCACTATGATGCCGAAGTTTAGATCGTGCCTGTAAAAGTATAGTCCTCAAATGAGAAAAAAGTTATACAACTATAATGATGATGTAAGCACTTTTGGCTATATTTTGCTATTGTATATATGATCTCTTATCCTCCTTCTCCTTCTATCCGTATTAATGATATTCTTCTTTTATCAATATAAATACAATAAAAAAGAAAGTATGGTGACAATGATATAATGAATCAAAAGGAAACTAAAAGGATTT
Organism: Arachis ipaensis; assembly: GCF_059453495.1. Lineage (NCBI taxonomy): Eukaryota > Viridiplantae > Streptophyta > Magnoliopsida > Fabales > Fabaceae > Arachis > Arachis ipaensis. The sequence continues at coordinate 686,095 of NC_142437.1, forward strand.
CCAGAATGCACAAAGGTAATAACAAATAATACTTACTAAACTACCAAACTAAAATTTGATAGCTTATATATTGCTGCAAAATCTTAATTAATGTGATGCTATATACATATAAAAATTAAGGTGAAGTCATAGAAGATTTTTAGTAAACAGGTTACAGAAGGTTTTATCATGAAAAATCAGCTTTAGAAGAGGTTCAACTTTTTCAAATTCCTTGATTTCTCAAAGATCGGCAACCAAGGGATTGAGGAACCGAATCTGCGAAATTCTCTTCCATAAAATCGTATGAATGGCAATAAAACTATAAAACATATCATCTATACGGTCTTCATTAATCTCCAATGAACCTGATTTAAAACTTTCCATGGATCTGCTCCCATTCGATCAAGCTTGTTAATAAATGCAAGTCTTGGAACCTCGTATCTTCTCATTTGTCAATCTACCGTGATGGACTGACTTTGCACACCACCAACACTACAAAGTACAAGAATAGCACCATCAAGGACACGCAAAGCCCTCTCAACTTCAATGGTGAAATCAACGTGACCAGGTGTGTCAATTATGTTAATCTGCAATGACAAATTTCCCAAAAGAAATACAAATACAATTATATTTTTACCCAAAAATTAGAAAGTATAAATAATTAGCAAGCCAAAGAGATGAAAGAAGGAAGTCATCAGTACTGCAAGTATAATATAGAATTCTTATTCCAATATTCCAATGTTTCAACATTTCTGACTGTCATCGAGACAATTTACTTTTGCTTGGCAGACTAACTTTTTTATTTTCTCAATTCCACTTAAGAATGATTACACATAGAAACCTTTTCAACCTTTTCTCCATTCTCCATCATAACTAATAACTAATCCATAACAATAATTAGTATGTTAGGGATTGCAGTAACAACAGCACTCAAATCTCACTATACATTAAAAGCTCATTAGCTCTTCAAAATTGATTTAATACTTAAATTCAGTCTGAGCTCAGTCAACTCATAATCACATAAAATTCATCCAACTGAATCTCAACTCCAATCATAACTTCAACACTGAAATGAAACTGACTGATTCATCATAGTCAATAGTAGATTGACAGGTACTTCAATACACATTTTCTTTACAGAAAACGTAAAAAAATAATTACTTTTTGAAAAATTAGACTAAAATTGGAGTAAATAACTACTTTTATATTGTTTTATCATTTGAGGAATAGCAAAACAACAAATCCATTTGGAGAAGGGGAACAGTTTATCAATAGCAGAGAAAGAGATATTACCTTATAGTCTTTCCAAGAGCAGTAAGTAGCAGCAGACTGGATAGTGATACCTTTCTCCCTCTCCAAGTCCATGGAATCCATCTTGGCGCCGACGCCGTCTCTGCCCCGAACCTCGTGGATCTCGTGGATACGACCAGTGTAGAAAAGCACTCGCTCCGTCAAAGTTGTCTTGCCGGAGTCGATGTGAGCAGAGATCCCGATGCTGCGTAACCGCTCCATGGACTCCTTCCACCATGGCTCCTTGTCCGCCGCCGCCGCCCTCGCTCGAGCAGCGTTGCCCGACGAGAAGTGCCGCAGGTGGAATGCACCGGCAAGGAGGGACGACGCCGGAGACGGAGACGGCGATGGAGATGCCGGGGGCATGGAGGAGGAGAAGAAGGTGCAGAGGACTGTGGTTCGAAATAGGGAAAAATGTTCTTAGGATTTTTTTTTAATAAATAAAATAGAGTATATACGGCCAAATAGGATCCAGAAAATTTCATATCCGACGTTTTGGTCTAATGGAATTTTTTTACAATCAAAGTTTTCGAACTTTATGAAACAATTAGGCTCCCGTTAATTACTAACAGCCAAAGACTACTTGACCGTTAAATTGCTGACTATAATGTTGTTACGTATCGCCAATCAGATTAATAGGTTTTTTAAATTTAATTTTTTGGACAAAACACTGCATTTTTACTTAAATTAAAACAGCAACATTCATATTCAGTCGCATTTAGATTTATATCAAAATTTTTTGCATTGACATTCACATAAGAACTCTTGTGTTTTGTCATTCATTTCAGAATTTAAGTAGAAAAGCAGCATTTTATCCAAAAAAAAAAAAAACATCGCTTTTGTCTTTTAATTTGGGAGACCTATTAGTCCGACTGGCGACACGTGGCAACGTTATGGCCACGTCAGCAACTCAATGACCACATCTATTTTTACTGTTAGTAGTCAACGACTTTGACTAACTAGATATCTAAAATGTCTCGTTTATGTAAAGTTTGGGGACTTTGATTATAATAAAAAAATTTCGAAGACTAAATCATCTTATACGAAATTTGTTGGACCTATTTGAATATATACTCAATAAAATAAATTTAATAATTACATATTTGTGTACTTCTTTAAAAAATTAGGCAAATGTTCTTATGAAAATACAAAATATTATATATAAAAAAATAAGGTATTAAATTAATTATTATGTATTTATATTATATGGATTAGTCTATTTCAATGATTGGCTCAATCTAGTCAGGTGACCGGGTGATCGGGTTTTCGGTCAAATCGGCCGAGTCGAGCCAGGTTTGATAACTATGTCTACAATAGACTATAAATAAAGACACAAATATCCTACATAATATAATTTACAACATTCATATACAGGTCTCCAACATTCATTAAAAGTTTTCACCTATCGTCATTTTAATCTACATTATTATTTAATAGACAAAAAATTACAGCAGACGGATAGCTTTTTGTCATCTTCCAAAGCAATCACTCAATATTTTCTCACAAGTCACAACATTCTTTATTATTTTTTCTCCATCTTTTGTTATATGTCCATTCCCTTTGTAGCATTTAGTAACATGATACATATATAGAGATATCTTTTAGTCATCACAATATATTTTTAGATGTCCTTTATATCAATGTATATCTCAACTTTCTTTCTTTCTTCTTTCTTTCTCTTTTTATTTATTTCTCTTTTTTTGCTTAACTCATTTTCTTCCTTGACATCTTTTGATTGTAAACTATTAATTTTTTTTAATCCAAAATGGGATGAAAGTGATCCCAGAGACTGTGTTTCTTCAACTTCTCAACTTTTTCAATGAATAATAATATTCTATGTGATCTGATATATTTCTATTAACAAATTCACATAGACAATAATAAAAGACAGGAATATGGTTGGTTTAACAAGCAGTCATCAATTGCATAGCCATAAAAGAGTCTCATTACATGAATAAAAGACAAATTGAGAATTGTAAATAATCATATGCAAGACACTTATTACATTGTATTTAATGAAGATGGATTAGTGAACCTAAATAGTAAGCAAAACTGAAGCAAACTAAGGTCTTCATTCTTCCATTTGTCTTTAATTAGATTCAAATGACAAGCAAATTAAGGCCCCAGAATGTTAACTAGTTCATTCTTTTATAAAGCAGCAAGGTTTAATCATACACAAGCAAATTAAGCCTCTATTTGGGAAGAACACATCACAAATATTAAAAAGCTCTCACTGAATTGAATAAAGTTTAATCGCACTGTATTTTCATCTCATAACGAGGCAACCCAAAACTAATCTAATAAAAAAGATAGATGAATAAAGAAATTTAAAAATTGAACTAATCCATATTCTTAACTGATCAAGTCATCAATATTCAATAATCAATTAATCAAAAATCAAGAAATGCACAGAAAAGTAGAAGAAGAAACACGCCATTAATGTCCATTCCATTAAGCAAATTCTAGTGCCAAAGTTCTATCATTCTAGAAAATGACACAAAACAATCATACAAAATACAATAGTTTAAAAATAAATAAATTCAATTCACAGAGGAAGAGAAAAAAATATTTAGATAAAATAAAACAAGAGACATAAATTTAGGTTCCAAAATGAGAAATGACAACAAATAGAAGGTGAAGAAAGAGAACACATACCTAATTTTTTGAAGGAAGGAGACGTTCGTTGTAGTGCTGGCAGCACAGTTTGCAGGCAGCGGCGGAGGCTGCTAATGGATAAAACAGCGGCGGTGCGCGTAGAAAAAGCAAAAAGTTGGAGAAAGAGTACAGAGTAGAGAGCACAACAGCATCGGAGAGAGGAGAGGAGAGCAGATCGGCATCGAGCTCAAAGGTTGCAGCGTCAACAGTAACAATAACGGTGTACAATGAAGAAATTGGAGGGATGTTGGAGAAAGAAGTGGCTGCCGTTCTGGTTTATGACAGAGCGAGAGACTCAAGGACTGTGGAAGAAGAAGATTGGGGATTTGAAAGTAGTGGATATTGTTGGATAAATAAAGAGAAAATGGGATGTCTAGTTGTTGGGGTATTTTTTAGGGGGTTTGTCATTCATGTGTTAATTTGAAATTTTTAGATGTTTTATTTTTGTTAATAGTTTATTAGTTTAACAATATTTCTTTATATTTAAAGATAAAACTAAAATTATGATTAAAAATCAAATATTTAAAATTTAAACAATAAAATATAAGAGACTAAATTGGAATAATTTAAAATAGTTTAAATATTTTAATAATAAACTATGTCAAAATATGACAAATTAAAGGAGGAGAGATTGAGTGTGACTAACTTACATCCTATATATGTATATTTTATAAAAATATGTTATAGGTGGGTATTAAACCAAGGACCTCTCACTTAGTGCAAAACTCTAGAAATACCTTAGAAAATCCTAAAAAATCCTAAAAAAATTCTAGAAAACCCTAAAAAATTCTAAAAAATCATGAAAAATCCTAGAAAACCCTACATAACCCTAGAAAACTTTAGAAAAATACTAGAAAACCCTAGAAAAACCCTAGAAAACAATAGAAAAACCCTAGAAATATCTTGAAAATCCTAGAAAACCCCTAAAAAAATTCTAAAAACCATAAAAAAATCCTAGAAAATCCTAAAATCCTAGAAAACCCTAGAAAACTTTAGGAAACTCCAAAAAACCTAGATAAACCAAGAAAACCCTAGAAAACCCTAAGAAAATCCTAAAAACCCATAGAAAATTCTAAAAATCGTAGAAAACTCTAAAAAACCCTAAAAAATTCTAAATACCCTAACAAACCCTAGAAAACTTTAGAAAACCCTAGAAAATCCAAGAAAAATCCTAAAAACCCTAGAAAACCCTAGATAATCCTAGAAAACTCTAGAAAAATCCTAGAAAATCCTAGAAAACCCTAAAAAAATCCTAGAAAAATCCTACAAAACCCTAGAAAACTCTAGATAACCCTAGAAAACTTTAGAAAATCCTAGCAAACCCTAGAAAACTCTAGAAAAACCCTAGACAAGAATAGAAAAACCCTAGAAAATCCTAGAAAAATCTAGAAAACCCTCGAAAAACTCTAAAAAAAATCCTAATAACCATAAAAAAAACTCCTAAAAAATCCTAGAAAACTATGGAAAACCCCAGAAAAATCTTGAAAACCTTAGAAAATCCTAGAAAAACCCTAAAAAATCCTAGATAACCCAAGAAAATCCTTGAAAATTCTAGATAACACTAAAAAACTCTAGAAAAACCATAGAAAATCCTAAAATACACTAAAGAACACTAGAAAACCCTAAAAAGCCATAGAAAATACTAAAAACCCTAGAAAATCCTAAAAATCTTAGAAAATCCTAAAAACACTAGAAAACCCTAAAGAAACCTAAGTACCCAAACAAACCCGAGAAAATACCAGAAAACTCTAAAACACCCCAGAAAATCCTAGATAACCCTAGAAAATCTAATAAAAACCCTAAAAAATCCTAGAAAACCCTAGATAACACTAGAAAACTCTAGAAAAACCCTAAAAAACTCTAGAAGATCCTAGAAAACGCTAGAAGATCCTAGAAAATCCTAGAAAAACCCTAGGAAACCCTAGGAAACTCTAGACAATCCTAAAAAACACTAAAAACCCTAAGAAAACCCTAAAACCCTAAAAAACTCTAGAAAATCCTAGAAAATCGTAGCTAACCCTAGAAAACCCAAGAAAAGCCCTAGAAAACCCTAGAAAAACCTATAAAACCCTAAAAAACCCTAGAAAATGCTAAAACTCCTAGAAAATCTTAGATAACCCTAGAAAACTCTAGAAAAAACTAATAAATCCTAAAAAATCCTAGAAAACCCTAAACAATCCTAGAAAACCTTAGATAACCCTAGAAAAACCTAAGAAAACCCTAAAAACCCTAGAAAACCCTAAAAGCCCCTAAAAATTCCTAAAAACCCTAGAAAATCCTAAAAAACCATAGAAAACCCTAGATAACTTTAGAAAAACCCTTAAAAATGCTAGAAAATATTAGAAAAATCCTAGAAAACCCTAGAAAAAATAGAAAAATCCTAAAAATGATAGAAATTCCTAGAAAACCCTAAAACCCCTAGAAAACCCTAGAAAAAACCTAGAAAACCCTAGAAAATCCTAAAAAACCCTAAAAAACCCTAGATAACCCTAGAAAATCATAGAAAACCCTAGATGACCCTAGAAAATCCTAAAAACCCTAGAAAATCCTAAAAAACTCTAAAAAATCATAGATAACCCTAGAAAACCCTAGAAAAACCTGGAAAATCCTAAATAACCCTAGAAAACCTTAGATAACCTAGAAAATCCTAAAAATCCTAGAAAACCCTAAAAATCTTAGAAAAATCCTAGGAAATCCGAATAAACCCTAAAAGACCTAGAAAACCCTAAAAAAACCTAGAAAAATCTTAGAAAACCCTAAAAAAATCCTGAAAAAGATTAGAAAAATCCTAAAAAATCCTAGAAAAAACTAGAAAATCCCAGAAAATCTTAAAAACCCTAGAAAACCCTAGAAAAACCTTGAAAACCCTAAAAAAAACCTAGAAATCCCTAGAAAATCTTAGAAAACTCTAGAAAACCCTAAATAACCCTAGAAAATCCTAGAAAACTCTAGAAAAATCTTAGAAAACCCTAAAAAAATCCTAGAAAACCCTAAAAAATCTTTGATAAACCTAGAAAAGCCTAGAAAAATCCTAGAAAACCCTAGATAACCCTAGAAAATCCAAGAAAAACCTAGAAAATCCTAGAGTATCCTAAAAAATCCTAGAAAACCCTAGAAAATATTAGAAAAACCTAAAAATCCGTAGAAAAACCATAGATAATCCTAAAAAAGCCTAAAAAATATTAGAAAACCCTAGAAAACACTAAAAAATCCTAGAAAACCCTAGAAAACTCAAAAAAATCCTAAAAAATCCTGGAAAAAAACTCCTAGAAAACCCTAAAAATCCTAGATAATCTTAGAAAATCCTAGAAAAAACCTAGAAAATCCTAAAAAATCCCTAGAAAAACCTTAGAAAATCCTAAAAAAGCCTTAGAAAATCCTAAAAAAATCTTAGAAAATCCTAGAAAACCCTAGATAACCCTAGAAAACCCTAGAAAATCCTTGAAAACCTTAGAAAAACCTATTAAACCCTAGAAAACCCTAAAAAACTCTAGAAAACCCTAATATACCCTAAAAAACCATAAAAAATCCTAAAAAATCTTAGAAAACCCTAAAACCTCTAGAAAATTCTAGATAACCCTAGAAAAACCTAGAAAATCCTAGAAAACTTTAAAAAACCCTAGAAAATCTTAGATAACCCTAGAAAACCATAGAAAACTCTAAAAAAATTCTAGAAAATTCTAAAAAATCCTGAAAAATCCAGAAAACCCTAAAAACCCTAGAAAACCTTAGATAACCCTAGAAAACTTTAGAAAATCCCTAGAAAATCCAAGAAAAACACTAAAAAATACTAGAAAATAATAGAAAAATCCTAAAAAATCCTAGAAAAATCTATGAAACCCTAGAAAAATCCTAAAAATCCTAAAAACTATAAAAACCCTAGAAACCCAAAAAATCCTAAAAACCCTAGAAAACCCTAGAAAAAACCTAGCAAACCCTAGATAACCCTAGGAAAACCCTAGAAAACCCTAGATAACCCTAGAAAACCCTTGGATTCCGGTCACCATCAACCACGTTCACGTCAACGCCGAGAAGAATTCCATCGGAGGGTTATTCCCCTCAACAAATAGGGACGATGCCGAGACTTCAGGTTCTGTCCCTTTCAACAAATAACTTTTTAGGTTCGGTCCCCACTTCGTTGTTGTGCGATTCTTTGTCCATTCAAATTGTTAAGCTTGTCTTTAATTTTCTCACGAGAGTTTTCGAGCTGCAAAGTACAAAGAACTGCATTAATTGATGACTGCTTGTTAAACCAACCATATTCCTGTTTTTTATTATTGTCTATGTTAATTTATTAATAGAAATATATCAGATCACATAGAATATTATTATTCATTGAAAAAGTTGAGAAGTTGAAGAAACACAATCTCTGGGATCATTTTCATCCCATTTTGGATTAAAAAAAAATTAATAGTTTACAATCAAAAGATGTCAAGGAAGAAAATGAGTTAAGCAAAAAAAGAGAAAGAAATAAAAAGAGAAAGAAAGAACGAAGAAAGAAAGTTGAGATATACATTGATATAAAGGACATCTAAAAATATATTGTGATGACTAAAAGATATCTCTATATATGTTACTAAATGCTATAAAGGGAATGGACATATAACAAAAGATGGAGAAAAAATAATAAAGAATGTTGTGAGAAAATATTGAGTGATTGCTTTGGGAGATGACAAAAAGCTATCCATCTGCTGTAATTTTTTGTCTATTAAATAATAATGTAGATTAAAATGACGATAGGTGAAAACTTTTAATGAATGTTGGAGTCCTCTATATGAATGTTGCAAATTATATTATGTAGGATATTTGTGTCTTTATTTATAGTCTATTGTAGACATAGTTATCAAACCCGACTCTACTCGGCCGATTCGATCGAAAACCCGATCACCTGACTAGATCGAGCCAATCATTGAACCGATTGTGCAACAGACCTGGTTCGACCCGACGGGTTATCGTGAAACCCGATGACCCAACTGATTAATTTAACCTAGTCCATGTCGTTTTTATTTTTTTTTCTTCTTAATACCTGAAACGGCGTCGTTTCATAACCCCCTCCTCCCTTTCCCCTTTCGATGAAACTCTATGCCCAAATGCCAAATCTAAGACTCTTGAATCTCTGTGCTCTCTCCGTCTCTAGCTCGGCAGTCAGAACTCAGTACTCAATAGTCCCTCTCTCGTCTCTCCCATCACCTCGACAGTCGTCACTCTCAGTCTCTCATGGCCTCACCTCGTCGCTCTCTCAGTCTCTCACCTCGTCCACTCACCTTGATCGTCGTCACGGTCCCATGCCCCTGCACTCGCTTCGCTGGCGGCAAAAGCAAATGGAACCGCATCTGGTCCCTCGGGTGGTGGTGGTGGTCATCTTCTTGCTTCTCACGGTCTCTATCTCACACCTGGTCTCGATCTCTCCCTTCCCTACGCTCTTCATCGCCGGTAACAGAGGCAACAGATCCCGGTGGGTTGGTGAAGAACGAGACTCTCGCGCGGTCTAAAAATTTCACAAAATAAATCCTCGTTGTAAGTACAGCTTCTAGACCTGCAAGAATCCCTTTATTACAAAAGTTTTGGTTGTCACAAGTAACAAACCCAATTAAATTTATAAACCGAAGTATTCAAACCTCGGGTCGTCTTCTCAAGGAATTGCAGGGAGGTGTTCTTATTATTGGTTATGGAAAACAGACATATTTTTGGGTTTTCGAAATAGAGAACAAGTAATTTAAATGGCAAGAAAAATAAATTAATAATTAAGGAAAATCTCTTGGCAAGGTATGAGAGCTGGAATTTCTATCCTAGTTATCCTTATCAGGTGTGTTGAAATTGGGTTTTAATCCCGCTTAGTTATCCCTCATTAAATAAAGGAAAGTCAAGTGGACTAATTAAATTGATCCTCAAGTCCTATTCAACTTTTAGAGCGATCTAAATCAATTAGCAATTGCCAATTTCAACCACTGCTTTATTTTAACAACTCAAGCATTACCAATTACTCAACCAAAGCCAAGAAGAGAAAATATAAATTAAAACATCAATTGAGAATAATTAATAAAAGAAGTAAGAAGTCTGAAATACCTCAAATTATATTAATTAAGAAAATCCTAACATGAAAAAGTTCATAAGCCAAATTGGCAACATAAATCAAATACACATAAAAGCATTAGAGTAAATAAAAGCATAAAAGGAATTAAAGTAAGGAAACATTGAACCTGATATGACGAAGAAATAAATCCTAAATCCTTTAAGAGGAATCCTAATCCTAAGATCTAAGAGAGAGGAGAGAACCTTTCTCTCTAAAAACTACATCTAATCCTAAAATTATTTATTATTAATGTTGTATATTCTGTATGTGTGAATGAATGGATTCTGCCACTTTATAGTCTCCAATCTGTGTTTTCTGGGCTTGGATTTGAGCCGAAAGAGGTCCAGAAATCGCTGAGGTAACTTCTGTAAATTCTGCAGATCGCGTACGTCACGCGCCCGGGTGGGTCACGCGTCCGCGTCATCTAGAGTTTCGCTCTTCCACGTGTCCGCGTAAGTCACGCGTTCACGTCAGTTGTGTTTCGCGCGAGGCACGCGTTCGCGTCGTCCACACGTTCGCGTCGATGCCTTTTTGCGCAGGGCGCGCGTTCGCATCGTCCACGCGTTTGCGTCGCTGCAACTTCTTCAAAAACTCCGTTTTGTGCGTTCCTTCCATTTCTGTATGTTTCCTTTTCATCCTCTAAGCCATTCCTACCCTATAAAGCCTGCAAGTACTTAACACACAGATCACGGCATCGAATGGTAATAAAGGATAATTAAATTTAATAATTCTAAAGCATAGAAAACATGTTTTCACATTTATCATATCATAGGGAAGGAATTGTACAAGCATGCAAATTCATATGAATAAATGGGTGAAGAATTGATAAAATCACTCAATTGAGCACAAGATAAATCACAAAATAGTGGTTTATCAACCTCTACACACTTAATCATTAGCATGTCCTCATGCTAAATCCAAGAAAAGAGAATGGAGGTAGAGTGGTGGAATCTTATGCAATGCAATCTACTCTAAATGCAAACTACCTAAATGAGTCATGCAATTCTAGTTATTATTCACTTATATATAAAGCTTACATGTAGTTAAATTGATTCATATCCTCAAGGAATCTTATATGTACAATTAAAGCCAAATCACATTAAAGTACAGTCACCATTGAGTTGAGTTAAGATAGTTCACAAACTTACAAGACAAATAATAATTAAACATGGATATATGAGAATGAGCTATTGAACCCTCACTAGATTTTTGTGTTTACTCTCTAATCACTCAGTGTTTGGGGTTAATCACTCTCTTCTTTTATAGTCATGCTTTCTAAAACTTTGTTCTTCATCTAACCAATCAACAAATATTGAATATATACATACAAAAATCATGAGGTCTTTTTCCAGGTTGTAATGGGGCTAAGGTAAGGGTAAGGATGTATATATAAGGCTAAGTGAGCTAACAAAGTGAATCCTTGATTAGTCTAAGATCTCACTTAACATACATACTTTATATAATTTCAAAGTTCTCTTACCTACTTACCCAAATTTTTCCACTTTTGTATTACATGCTCAAGCACCAAATTTAATTTTGAATTTTGTCCCATGTGCATTGGTTCTTTTTATTTTTCATTGGGGTAATAATTTTTTTTTTGTATCCCCTTATTTAATTACTAATTTTTTTTTTTCATTCAATGCACATGGTGATTTAATTTATTTTAATTTCACATGAGCATGCTTCCCAAATTTTTGAGATAACTTATTCAATTTAATTTCCCTTTTTTCTTATCATCCCATGTTCCCACAAATTTCCCATACTTAAGTTATACACAATATCTATCTTAAGCTAACCAAGGATTCAACTTGGGATTTTTATTTTGTTTTTCTGCTTAAGGCTAGTAATGTGGTTATAAAACAGAAGAGGGGGTCAAAAAGCTCAAGGGGGCTAACAAGGGTGATTGAAAGGGTAGGCTATTTGGGATAAGTGAGCAAAAATAAATAATGGCCTCAATCATCTCTTGGTATGTATCTATATTCTATTTTGGACATATAGATTAAAACAAAATAAAGATTGCAAGCATAGAAAAGAAGTACGAAACACACAAGAATGAAATTTATGGTTTGGATGTAACCATACATTTAAGCTCAAAACTCACAGGTTGTGTGTTCTCAAGCTCAAAAAGCATATATCAGTTATATATGTCATGCAAGTAGGAATTAAGAGTTTCCATTCAACTCAATGTGAATCTTAAGGCGGCCTTTAAAATCTTAGTATTTTTCCTTGAAAAATGTTGACAACTAACTAACATGTAATGCTATATATATAAAGTGCGTGGATGTTTTGATTCTGTTAAACTAAAGTCTCTAGTTTACTCCTTTTATTTTTAATTAATCCAAACTATTATATGCTAAAAGGGTAAACTATACTAACTAATCCACTTATTCTATAACTAATAATCTAAAAGTGCAAATTAAGCTAAAATATCTAAGATATATACAGCCCAAAGTGCAAGATGCAAAAATACAGCAAAAACAAAAGAAAAATGCGCAAGTACTAAAAGATAAAATAAAATACAGAAAATGAACAAAATAAGATAGAAGAGTCTATAGTAGTTCACCAAAAAATATGCCAGAGATGGTGACCTCCCCACACTTAAAAGATAGCATTGTCTTCGATGCTCACTCAAGCTGGGTGGGAAGAAGTGTCATCTCCGGAAGGATGGGCTGCCGGTGTCTCGGTGGTAGGCGAACGGTCTACAGTCTCCGTGAGTGTAGGAGGAGCTGTCTGCTGAAGCGGATGCTCTGTCTGTAGAGGAATCTCTGGATCTGCGGTCTGTATCTGGTGGGGCTCCTCATGGTGTGGTGCAGTCTGCTCAGGTCCACCCTGCTCAGCCTGGGTGTATGCATCCTCCTCATGATCACTCGCCTCCTCCTCAGAAGTCTCTGATGGTGTGTCGGGCTCGGAGGGAATGTCAGTGTTTCCGGACCAGATCATCAACTTTAAATGCTCACACCTGTGGCGGCGGTCCATCTGATCCATGCGGTCAAAGAGGCGGTGCACCAGGTGATAAATGGGCTCAAGAGCAGGTGGAGGTGCAGTGGATGGGGCTGGGGTAGTGGATGCTGAAGGGGCAACAGAGGCGGAAGGGGCAGCTGATGAAGGGGCTGCCTCAGCAGAATCAGTGAGGAAAGGCGGCCTGTAACCCAAGGCCTGGAACTTCCTGCTGTGAGGGATAATCTTCTGGCACTCTGCAGCAGGGGGCTCCTCATCAGCGAGCTCCCAAGGTACGTCAGCTCGGCGGCCAAGCTGGGTGATCAGATAAGAGAAAGGGATAGTGCATCTGACATGGACCCTGGCCATATAATACCGGATGAAACGGGGAAGATATAGGTCCTTACCTTCCATCACACACCAGAGGAGGGTGATCATAGCAGCGGGCACTTCTGTCTCATGAGTGCTCGGCATAATGTAATTACTCAGAATTTGTTGGCAAAGCTGAGCCTCATCATTCAAATACTACAGCTTGATTCCCTTGGGTGCCAGTGTATTCTTTCCCATGACCCATGGGGCAGTAGGATCAAGGGTCACTCTCTGCTTGACTGCGTCCCATTCAAATCTCATAAATCTCATATCCTCTTCAGCCCTTTGGTAACCGTCAAGCTGATTTTCCTTAGGCGGAAGCTGGAGGATGTCTTCAATGGCTTCCTCGGTAATCAAGATCTGCTTCCCTCTGAGGTGCACTGCATCTAGGGAAGTCTTGAAATAGTTACAGTACAATTCTCTGACCCAGGAAGCATTGACCTCTGTCAAGTTTCTTTCCAAGAAGAACCAGCCTCTCTGTTTAATCTGTTCAGAAGTGTACTGCTGTAGTTCTGCCGGAATTTTGAGAGTTCTTTCCAGGTAAAGGTTCCTGGAAGTGGCAAAAGCTGGATACTTGATCTCACAGTATTTGTTTACAAATTTTTCTGGATCAGTGGCAGGTACCAACTGATCAGCCTTTTTCTGTGGAGTAAAATTCTTCTCCAGCCAGGAATCATCATGCAAAGTATCGAGGATGGTCATAGAGGATTTGCATCTCTTTCTTTTGCCGGTAGTGACCTTAGCTTTTCCTTTGCCTTTAGGGTCAGACATCCTGAAAAGTAGAAATTTCAGGATATAATGGAAGAAGTAAAGCAGGAAAATAGGTAGGCAAATAAGATAGGATCAATATAAGCACAGAGTGGCAAAAGAGTAATGGAAGCATGAATTAAGTTAAATATATGTGCATTTTGGATGGGATTTGTAAGACCCGGTTAATTAACGGCTAATTAACCCATAAATGATAATTTATTCTAGAAAGCCCAAAATGAGATTTTTATGGCTAAATGTCATAGAGGAGATTGAGACGAGAATTTCGGTACTAATTTTATAGAAATCGGACCAAGATTGGACCGAACGGGCCAAACCGGGCCAACCGAACCCAAAGTGGGCCCTTGGTCCAACATAACTAAACCCTAAAAACACTCATTTCAGCACTCTCTCTCCTCACATAACACTCTTACACGCTGAAAATGGAGGCACAAGAGGGAAGAACACTCTCTCAAGTTCTATCTCTCCCTTGATCTTCAAACGACCATAACTTTTGATCTAGAGCTCCGATTGCCACACCGTTTGCGGCCACGCGTTCACCGCGGAGAGATCTACAAAATTCATACAATCAATCTTGAGGTAAGCCATGTTTTGCTCTTCGAATTTCCAGCTTTGATTTCGAGTTTCATGAGCAAAAATGTTGAGATTTTGGGTTCTTTGATGTTATAGGACCCAACTCTCTTGAAGGAGAAGGTTAATCTTGTATCCTTGGACCTTGGGTATGGTAAGATTCTCAATCCTAGTATAATTTGTTGTTCTATAATGTTTGGGTATTGAGATGTTTGTGTATGGGTATGATGATTGTGGCTTAGGTTGTGTATATGTGAATATTGGAGCTTGATTGGTGATTTTGAAAAGCTTGAAAAGGGATTTGGTGGTGAAAAATCTGTTCTTGGAAGTGTTCAGACCTTGAGAGCTTGAGGAAAAAGTGGTTTGGAAGTGCTCCGGTTGAGCTTGGAAAATCAGCTAAGGTATGGTCTCGGTTTCTCGTATCTAATATGTAATGTGGTAGAAAATACTTAGGCTAGTGGCCCTAAGATAGGCATTGAATTGTTGTTGTTGTTGAATGGTTGAAATATATGATGTGGTCATATATGTGATGATGATTATTGATGCCTTGATGGTATGATGTATGAAAAATATGCATGTTGTGATATATGCTTGATGATTGATTAAGGTTGAATTGTGGATGAAACCATGTTGATGGTGAGTATGATATTGATTATGTACAATGATGGTTAATTGGAAATGGTGTTGTTGAAA
This sequence comes from Arachis ipaensis, assembly GCF_059453495.1. Lineage (NCBI taxonomy): Eukaryota > Viridiplantae > Streptophyta > Magnoliopsida > Fabales > Fabaceae > Arachis > Arachis ipaensis. The sequence continues at coordinate 701,429 of NC_142437.1, forward strand.
ATTGGCATGAGGATGAGTATATGATGTGTCAATGTGTTTGAGTTTGAGCCACTTGGGTGAAGTAGGTTAAAATGATGGGATGGTATTTTGTGAATTGTGGTATAGTGTCAATGTGTGAGTTGAGGAGGCTTGATGTCGACTTTAATATATTTTGATTGATTTCAAAGAAAAAGGGATGAAATTCGCATGTTTTGATTGATTTTGAAAAGAGTTGAAAATGGCTTGTTTGGAAAATGGCACTTTATGGTTTTGTATGAAAACATTATTTTTGGGCATACTTTGACAGGACATAACTTGGACTACCGATCTTTGTTTTGTGCTAAATTTGTTTAGAAATGAAATTGGAATCAGGATGTCCATGCCGTTCGAAGAACGGGTGAAAAACTATTTAAAATGAGAAAGTTATGTCCATCGAAAGATTGGGGGTTGAATCTATGAATTCTGCAGCTTTTAGCTTAGAAAAATTTTAGCAGAATAATTCCCCTCGCGTAGGCGCACTTGGCGCGTACGTGCCGTTCTTCTAGAAAGTGCCATCCACGCGTGCGCGTGGTGTGCGTGGGCACGCCGATGCGCTGCACCCAATGCCTTGCTATTTTCCCGAGAGTTGTGCCAGAATTATGCCAAATTTGTGCTTGGGGCGCAAGAGCACCCACGCGTACGCGTGGCTGACGCGTGCGCGTCGTTTGGCTATTTTCCAATCCACGCATCCGCGTGAAGGGCGCATACGCGTCGTTGGCTATTTTCCAATCCGCGCGTCCGCGTGAATGACGCGTACGCGTCGATGAGTTTTTGTGGCCATCCACGCGTGCGCGTGGTGTATACGTGCGCGTGGATCTGTTTTCATCCCAAAGTTGATTTTTGAGTTTTAAAAGCCAAATTTCATACTTCTAAGCCTCTGATCTCACCACTTATATCTTAAATCGTTATGATATGCCTAGCAATGAGAAAAGGGGCTAGTGAATGTGGTAACTTGCGAGTGAAGCAAGGGAAAAATGTATGATCAATGTGGATCAAAGATGATTATGTGAGATGCGGAGGATGGCGATGGAAGTGCTTGTCATGCCATGGGCCGAAGGGCCGTGATTGTTAATGAATTAGCTGGTTATGGATTTAACCGTGAGCCGGATGGCTAGATTATTGCCGAGTTACGGCGGAGCCATGATTATGGCTAAGTATAAATGCATATATGATATTGAATGAAATGTGAATGTTGCACTTCCACCATCGGAGACACGAGTTTCCCTGGGAGGAAGCAGTGGCTAGCCACCACGTGCTCCAAGTGGAGACTCGAGACTCTGTTGACCCTATGTCGTAAGGGTGGCCGGGCACTGTGAAAGACCCGGATGAGCTCGCCCTCGTAAATATTCACCAGTGAAGGTGATGGATATGGATCATGACTATGATCAAGTTTATAATGAGTATAACTCGAGTTGGGGATGCGCGACAGAGGGATAGTCCAATGGTTAGCTACCAGGACTTGTCGGGTTGGCTCTATAACTGACAGATAATATCATCAGCCATTAGGGACAGGCATTCATCATATGCATACTATGTGATTTGTTTGAGACTGCTTACTTGACTGCATATTACTTGCTAATTGTCTAAATGCCTTATCTGTTCCTATTTGTATATCTATTGTTTGAAATAACTGTGTTTGCTATTTTATACTCCTGCTGGTGGTTGGGAGGTCTAAAGGAATTGGAAAGGAAAGTATTATTTAGACTGAAGAATCTTTCGTCAGATGCCCTTTATGGTTTAGCTTGTTTATAAGCTTTGAATTATCTGGAGGAAGTTCTAGGATTTCCTTCGGCTTTCCTCTATTATTATGTATTATATATGTGGAAGCTGTTACCATGTTGGGGACCTCTGGTTCTCACCCATGCGGATTTTGTGGTTTTCAGATGCGGGACGTGAGGTTTCTCGCTGAGGCATGCTGGAGACTTCTGGATTAGCGAAGATCCTTTGTTCTCGGGACTCTGTTTTGGCTCATATGTTTTGCTTAGATACCTTTATCTCCATTAAATAATACAAACTGTGATGACTCCTCTTATAGGAGATTTTGGAGAATAGGTTGTCCGTATTTGTGTCCCTTTGGGTTTCCTTTGGGGTTTTCCTTATTTTATCATATGTATATATTGCTATACTCGAACCGGTTATCTTTGCAACCGGATTTTGAGTCTTGATATTCCTGTTTTTGACACTCCTTTGTATATATATAATCTTGCGTTGGCTTATCCTTTGTTCGTTACGTTATCAATCGGAGTGTTGCGCTTTCGAGTTGCGATTTTTTTGTTTACCCCTTTTTCCACAAAGGCTCCTAGTTATAAACCTTATTCACACTACTATACGTACTAAATTTTTATTTTTAGAGGTCGTAATACCTTGCCATCTCTGAATTATGACTTAAGCATAAGACTCTGTATGGTAGGATGTTACATTATGGTATCAGAGCAGTTCGTTCCTGTAGAGCCTGAGGGACGGACTGACTATGCTTCTGTGCTTTCTCTGTATGTGTGTTATGTGCTATTAGTATATCTGCTTGATATAATTGGCATAAATGTTCATGAGCATGCATTTATGACGGTGTTGGAGAACATGGCTGCTGCTATGCAAGCCACTGCTGAGGCTCTTGGGCAACAAATGAACAACCATGGCAATGACGGAGGTGGAGCTCAGGGCCCGATGACACTGGCAAACTTCTTGAAGGTTAATCCACCCAAGTTCAAGGGAACTACTAGCCCGACTGAAGCCGACACATGGTTTCAGGCAATGGAGCGAGCACTACAAGCGCAGGTGGTGCTTGAAAGACAGCGTGTTGAGTTTGTTACCTATTTGCTCACTGGTGAAGCGTCGCATTGGTGGCAAGGTATCTGACGTCTTCTGTAGCAGGGTGATGACTATATCACCTGGAATGTCTTCCGAGAGGAGTTCTATAAGAAGTACTTTTCGACTTCCGCCAGGACGGCTAAGGAACTTGAGTTACTACAGCTGAAGCATGGTACCATGTCCGTATCAGAGTATACTGACAAGTTTGAAGAGCTGTTCAGGTTCTCTCGTATGTGTCAAGGGACTCCGGTGGAATATGAGGAATGGAAGTGTGTTAAGTATGAAGGAGGACTCCGGAGCGATATCTTCAGCTCAGTGAGACCAATGGAGATCAGAACTTTTTCCGAATTGGTGAACAAGTGTAGAGTTGCTAAAGAGTGCGTGAAAAAGGCAGCTGCTGAGAGAGGGAGTCACAAAGGATCATTTCCACAGAACCGAGGGAAGAGCTTTGAACCTAGAGATCCGCCTTTCAAGAGGGAAAGTTCTTTCAGGAGGCCCAACAACAACAACTCCCAAGGGAAAAGGTATGGGAAGCAGCCTTAGAATGAGCAAGCTTGTACTAGGTGTGGGAGTCACCATCCGGGAGCCCCGTGCAAGGCCGGATGGGGATTGTGCTACAATTGTGGAAAAGCGGGGCATAAAGCCGTCAACTGTCCGGAGAAGCAGAAACAAGGTACTAGGAAAGCACAACAGACTGGTCGGGTGTTCACCACCTCAGCTATAGGTGCCGAGGGATCCGAGACACTCATCCGAGATAACTGTGAAATGGCTAGTCAAACTTTAAATGCTTTATTTGATTCGGGAATATCGCATTCATTCATTGCATTTGAGAAAGCCCATGAGTTAGGGTTGAAGATTGTAACCTTAGGTTATGACCTAAAAGTGTATAATGCTACCCACGAAGCCATGGTAACTAGGCTAGGATGCCCAAAAGTTTCCTTTAGGTTCAAGCGGCGTGATTTTGTCCATAATTTAATCTGCTTACCGATGATCGGTCTTGATCTTATCTTGGGATTGGACTGGTTATCCAAGAACCATGTCCTGCTTGATTGTTCTACAAAGTCGGTGTACTTTATGCCGGATGATACAGAAGGGCCGGTCGTGGTGAATAATTATTACTTGAATTTGATGATGGTGAACTGTTCCGGAACCGAATGTCAGGGTATCCTGTTGTTAACCACGGGTATTTTGGGTGATGATCAAAGGTTGGAGCAGATTCCAGTTGTGTGTGAGTTTCCGGAGGTGTTTCCCAATGACATTGATGAATTTCCACCTAACCGAGAGGTTGAGTTTGCTATTGAATTGTTGCCTGGGGCGGGACCAATCTCAAGTGCTCCTTATAGGATGTCACCGTTAGAGATGGACGAGCTAAAGTCTAAGTTAGAGGATTTGTTGGGTAAGAATTTTATACGACCAAGTGTCTCTCCGTGGGGTGCGCCAGTGCTACTGGTAAAGAAGAAAGATGGGAGTATGCGGCTCTGTGTGGATTACAGGCAGCTGAACAAGGTTCCAATAAAGAATAAGTACCCATTGCCGAGAATAGATGATCTCATGGATCAGTTACAAGGAGCTGGGGTTTTCTCTAAGATCGATTTACGATCCGGTTATCACCAGATAAGGGTGAGGGGTGAGGATATCCCTAAGACCGCTTTCAGGACTCGTTATGGTCATTACGAGTACACTGTAATGTCTTTTGGGTTGACAAATGCTCCAGTAGTATTCATGGATTATATAAACAGAGTGTTCCATCCGTTTCTGGATAAATTCGTTGTTGTCTTTATTAACGACATACTGATTTACTCCAAGACTGAAGAAGAGCATGCGGAACACTTGAGGACCGTGTTGCAAATTCTAAAGGAGAAGAAACTCTATGCAAAATTGTCTAAGTGTAAATTTTGGAAGAGTGAGGTGAAGTTTTTGGGCCACGTGGTGAGTAAGAAGGAAATAGCCGTAGATCCAACTAAGGTGGAGGCTGTGATGGATTGGAAACAACCAACCACCGTAACGGAGATAAGGAGTTTTCTTGGCTTAGCTGGCTATTACAGAAGGTTTATCAAGGGCTTTTCACAGATAGCTTTGCCAATGACAAAGTTAACCCGCAAAGACACTCCGTTTGTTTGGACTCCTGAGTGCGAGGAGAGTTTTCAGGCATTGAAGAAAAAGTTGACCACTGCACCTGTGTTAGTGTTACCTGAGCCGAACGAGCCATTTGAGGTATAATGTGATGCCTCATTAAAGGGTCTAGGGTGCGTGCTGATGCAGCATCATAATGTGGTGGCGTATGCCTCACGGCAGTTGAGACCGCATGAAGTTAATTATCCTACGCACGATTTAGAGCTTGCTGCGGTCGTGTTTGCACTAAAGGTGTGGAGGCATTACCTCTATGGGGTTAAGTTTCAAGTCTTTTCCGATCACAAGAGCTTGAAATACCTCTTTGATCAGAAAGAGCTTAATATGAGACAGAGGAGGTGGATGGAATTGTTGAAGGACTACGACTTTGAGTTGAATTACCATCCGAGAAAGGCGAATGTAATGGCGGATGCGTTGAGTCGGAAGTCACTGTATGCTACTTGGATGACGCTTCAAGAAGGGAAGTTGCTCAAGGAGTTCGAGAGTCTAAAAATTGGTGTTCAAGAAGTGTCTGGGACTCTGTGTTTGAGTCGATTACAGATCTCGAGTGACTTTAAGTTCGAACTCCTGAAGGCTCATGAGGATGATGACGCGTTATCAAAGGTGTTACTGGCCATTGAACAAGGGAAACAGTGGAGAGTGTCGGAAGAAAAAGATGGGTTATGGAGATTCAAGGGTAGGATCATTGTGCCGGATGTTGGCACTTTGAGGTAGGATATCTTAAAGGAGGCACACAAAAGCGGATTCTCCATTCACCCGGGAAGTTCTAAGATGTACCATGATTTAAAGGCGATGTTTTGGTGGCCGGGTATGAAGAATGATGTGGCGGAACATGTTTCAAAGTGCTTAACTTGTCAAAAGGTAAAGATTGAACATCAAAGACCTGGCGAGATGTTGCAACCTTTAGAGATTGTGGACCGACTGACGAAGTCAGCTCACTTTTTACCCATTCGGATGACTGGTAGGCGAAATTGTGATTTAGATGTGAAATTGTTGTTCGAAATTGATCCCTGGTAATGGCACCAAAAACTGGTGCATAATACCATTGTCCAAACATAACTTCACAACTTCACGCAACTAACCAGCAAGTGCACTGGGTCGTCCAAGTAATACCTTATGTGAGTAAGGGTCGATCCCACGGAGATTATTGGCTTGAAGCAAGCTATGGTCATCTTGTAGATCTCAGTCAGGCTGATTCAAATTGGTATAATGGTTTTCGAAAATTAGAAAGATAAATAATTAAATAATAAAGGATAGAGATACTTATGTAAATTGATTGGTGGGAATTTCAGATAAGCGTCTGAAGGTGCTGTATGACTCTAGGACGTCTCCTTTCCTACTGCTTTCATCCAATCATTCTTACTCCTTTCCATGGCAAGCTGTATGTAGGGGGATCACCGTTGTCAATGGCTACCGTCCATCCTCTCAGTGAAAATGTTCCAAATGCGCTGTCACCGCATGGCTAATCATCTGTCGGTTCTCGATCATGTTGGAATAGAATCCCTTGATTCTTTTGCGTCTGTCACTACGCCCAACACTCACGAGTTTGAAGCTCATCACAGTCATTTAATCCCTGAATCCTACTCGGAATACCACAGATAAGGTTTAGACTTTTCGGATTCTCAAGAATGCTGCCAATGGATTCTAGCTTATACCACGAAGATTCTGATTAAGGAATCCAAGAGATACTCATTCAATCGAAGGTAGAACGGAGGTGGTTGTCAGGCACGCGTTCATAGGTTGAGAATGATGATGAGTGTCATGGATCATCACATCCATCAGGTTGAAGTACGAATGGATATCTTAGAATATGAATAAGCATGAATTGAATAGAAGAACAATAGTACTTTGCATTAATACTTGAGGTACAGCAGAGCTCCACACCTTAATCAATGGTGTGTAGAAACTCCACCGTTGAAAATACATAAGTTATCAAGGTCCAGGCATGGCCGAATGGCCAGCCCCCATGAAGGTCTAAAATCGCATGGTCTAAGACTCCATGGTCCCAGAACTCCGAATACAATAGTAAAAAGTTCTATTTATACTCAACTAGCTACTAGGGTTATAGAGATAAGTAATTAATGCAGAAATCCACTTCCGGGGCCCACTTGGTGTGTGCTTGGGCTGAGCTTGAGCTTTACACGTGCAGAGGCTTCTCTTGGAGTTAAACACCAAGTTGTAACGTGTTTCTGGCGTTTAACTCTGGTTTGTGACGTGTTTCTGGTGTTTTACTCCAGAATGCAGCATGGAACTGGCGTTGAACGCCAGTTTGCATCGTCTAAACTCGAATAAAGTATGGACTATTATATATTTCTGGAAAGCCCTGGATGTCTACTTTCCAACGCAAATGAGAACGCGCCATTTGGAGTTCTGTAGCTCCAAAAAAATTCATTCCGAGTGCAGGGAGGTTAGAATCCAACAGCATCAGCAGTCCTTTTTCAACCTGAATCAGATTTTTGCTTAGATCCCTCAATTTCAGCCAGAATTTACCTGAAATCACAGAAAAACACACAAACTCATAGTAAAGTCCAGAAATGTGAATTTTACGTAAAAACTAATGAAAACATCCCTAAAAGTAGCTAGATCTTACTAAAAACTACCTAAAAACAATGCCAAAAAGCGTATAAATTATCCGCTCATCACAACACCAAACTTAAATTGTTGCTTGTCCCCAAGCAACTGAAAATCAAATAGGATAAAAATAAGAGAATATACTATAAATCCTAAAATATCAATGAATATTTGTTCTAATTAGATGAGCGGGACTTGTAGCTTTTTGCTTCTGAACAGTTTTGGCATCTCACTTTATCCTTTGAAGTTTAGAATGATTGGCATCTATAGGAACTCAGAATTCAGATAGTGTTATTGATTCTCCTAGTTAAGTATGTTGATTCTTGAACATAGCTACTTTTATGAGTCTTGGCCGTGGCCCTAAGCACTTTGTTTTCCAGTATTACCACCGGATACATAAATGCCACAGACACATAACTGGGTGAACCTTTTCAGATTGTGACTCAGCTTTGCTAAAGTCCCAAATTAGAGGTGTCCAGAGCTCTTAAGCACACTCTTTTTGCTTTGGATCATGACTTTAACCACTTAGTCTCAAGCCTTTTCACTTGGACCTTCATGACACAAGCACATGGTTAGAGACATCTTAATTTAGCCACTTAGGCCTGGATTTTATTTCCTTGGGCCCTCCTATCCATTGATGCTCAAAGCCTTGGATCCTTTTTACCCTTGTCTTTTGGTTTTAAGGGCTATTGGCTTTTTGCTCTTGCCTCTTGGTTTAAAGAGCTATTGGCTTTTTCTGCTTGCTTTCTCTTTTTCTTTCTTTTCTTTTTTGCATTATTTATTTATTTATTATTTTATTTTTTTTCGCAAGCTTTCTATTCACTGCTTTTTCTTGCTTCAAAAATCAATTTTATGATTTTTCAGATTATCAATAACATTTCTCTTGTTCATCATTCTTTCAAGAGCCAACATATTTAACATTCATAAACTTCACTATAAAAAATATGCACTGTTCAATCATTCATTCAGAAAATAAAAAGTATTGTCACCACATCAATATAATTAAACTAAATTCAAAGATAAATTCGAAATTCATGTACTTCTTGTTCTTTTGTTTTTAGAACATTTTTCGTTTAAGAGAGGTGAAGGATTCATGGAATTATTCATAGCTTTAAGACATAGACACTAGACACTTAATGATCATGTAGTAGAGGCACAAAACATAGACAAACATGAAGCATAAAATCGAAAAACATAAAAATAAGAACAAGGAAGTTAAGGAATGAGTCCACCTTAGTGAGCGTGGTGCCTTCTTCTTGAAGAACCAATGGTATTCTTGAGCTCCTCTATGTCTCTCCCTTGCCTTTGTTGCTCCTCCCTCATAGCTCTTTGATCTTCTCTGATCTCATTGAGAATGATGGAGTGCTCTCGGTGTTCCACCCTTAATTGGTTCATGTTATGACTCAATCCTTCTAGAGAAGTGTTGAGTTGTTCCCAATAGTTGTTTGGAGGAAAATGCATCCCTTGAGGCATCTCAGGGATTTCTTGATGATGAGCTTCTTCATGCGTCTGTTGAGATCCATGAATGGACTCTCTTGTTTGCTCCATCCTTTTCTTAGTGATGGGCTTCTCCTCTTCAATGAGGATGTCTCCTTCTATGACAAATCCAGCTAAGTAGCATAGATGGCAAATGAGATGAGGAAAAGCTAGCCTTGCCAAGGTGGAGGGCTTTTTGGCTACTTTGTAGAGTTCTAGAGAGATGACTACATGAACTTCTACTTCCTCTCCAATCATGATGCTATGGATCATGATGGCCCGATCCACAGTTACTTCGGATCGGTTGCTAGTAGGAATGATGGAGCGTTGGATGAACTTCAACCATCCTCTAGCCACAGGCTTAAGGTCCAGTCTTCTTAGTTGAACCGGATTGCCTCTTAAGTCTCTTTTCCATTGAGATCCTTCTACACATATGTCCATAAGGACTTGGTCCAACCTTTGATCAAAGTTGACCCTTCTAGTGTAGGGGCGTGCATCTTCTTGCATCATAGGCAACTTGAACGCCAACCTTACATTTTCCGGACTGAAATCTAAGCATTTCCCCCGAACCATTGTAAGCCAATTCTTTGGGTTTGGGTTCATGCTTTGATCATGGTTCCTAGTGATCCATGCATTGGCATAGAACTCTTGAACCATTAAGATTCCGACTTGTTGAATGGGGTGGTAAGAACTTCCCAACCTCTTCTTTGGATCTCATGTCGGATCTCTGGATACTCATTTTTCTTGAGCATGAAAGGGACCTCAGAGATCACCTTTTTCTTGGCTACAACTTCATAGAAGTGGTCTTGATGGGCTTTTGAGATGAATCTCTCCATCTCCCATGACTCAGAGGTGGAAGCAATTGTCTTCCCTTTCCTCTTTCTTGAGGTTTCTCTGGCCTTAGGTGCCATCAATGGTTATGGAAAAACAAAAAAGCTATGCTTTTACCACACCAAACTTAGAATGTTGCTCGCCCTCGAGCAAAAGAAGAAAGAATAGAAGAAAAAGAAGAAGATACGGAGGAAAGGGATAGAGGTGTGTGTTTCGGCCAAGGGGGAAAATAGAGGGTTGTGTTGTGTGAAAATGAAGAAGGATGGATGGGTTTATATAGTGGAGGGAGAGGGGTAAGGTTCGGCCATTTAGGGTGGGAAAGAGATTTTGAATTTGAAGGTAGGTGGGGTGTATGGGGAAGAGTGGGTGGATGTGATTGGTGAAGGGGTAATGGGAAAGAGAGATTGAGGTGATTGGTGAAGGGGAATAGTGTTATTGGAATGTGTGAAGAAGAGAGAGGGTGGGGTAGGTGGGGATCCTGTGGGGTCCACAGATCCTTTAGGTGTCAAGAATTTATCATCCCTACACCAATTAGGCGTGAAAATGCCCTTTGTATGCAATCCTGGCGTTTAACGCCAGATTGCAGCATGTTTCTGGCGTTAAACGCCACTTCCATGCTTGTTTTGGGCGTTCAACGCCAGTCTGTAGCATGTTCCTGGCATTGAACGCCAGTTTGATGCTTGTTTCTGGCGTTAAACGCTAGCCAGATGCTTGTTTCTGGCGTTTAACGCCAGCTTTCCCCAGGGTGTAATCCTGGCGTTTAAACGCCAGATTACTGCTTGTTTCTGGCGTTTAACGCCAGATTAATGCTCCGTTCTGGCGTTAAACGCTAGCCAGATGCTCCTTACTGGCGTTTAAATGCCAGAAAGTCTCTCCTCCAGGGTGTGCTGTTTCTTCTGCTGTTTTTGATTCTATTTTTAATTTTTGCTGTTGTTTTGTGACTCCACATGATCATGAACCTAATAAAACATGAAATAACAATAAAAATATAAATAAATAAAAATTGGGTTGCCTCCCAACAAGCGCTTCTTTAATGTCAATAGCTTGACAGTGAGCTCTCATGGAGCTTCACAGATGTTTAGAGCATGATGAAGGCCTCCCAACACCAAACTTAGAGTTTGAATGTGGGGGCTTCTCAACACCAAACTTAGAGTTTGGTTGTGGCCTCCCTACACCAAACTTAGAGTTTGATTGTGGGGGCTTTGTTTGACTTTATTTTGAGAGAAGCTTACTGTGCCTCTTTTCCATGTTTACAGAAGGATAACCTTGAGTTTTAAACACAAGGGAGTCCCCATTCAATTGAAGGACTAGTTCACCTCTGTCAACATCAATCACAGCTTTTGCTGTGGCTAGGAAGGGTCTTCCAAGGATGATGGATTCATCCTCAACCTTCCCAGTGTCTAAGATTATGAAATCAGCAGGGATGTAAAGGCCTTTAACCTTTACTAACACGTCCTCTACCAATCCATAAGCTTGTTTTCTGGATTTGTCTGCCATCTCTAATGAGATTCTTGTAGCTTGTACCTCAAAAATCCCCATTTTCTCCATTACAGAGAGTGGCATAAGGTTTATACCTGACCCCAGGTCACACAGGGCCTTCTCAAAGATCATGGTACCTATGGTACATGATATTAAGAATTTACCAGGATTTTGTTTCTTTTGAGGTAAAGTTTGCTGAACCCATGTATTTAGTCACTAATGAGCAAGGGAGGTTTATCTTCCTAAGTCTCATTACCAAACAACCTGGCATTCAGCTTCATGATGGCTCCTAGATATTGAACCACTTGCTCTTCAGTGACATCTTCATCCTCTTCAGAGGAAGAATAGTTCTCAGAGCTTATGAATGGCAGAAGGAAGTTCAATGGAATCTCTATGGTCTCTATATGAGCCTCAGATTCCTTTAAATCCTCAATAGGGGACCCTTTAGTGTCCAAAGGACGTCCCCTGAGGTCTTCCTTATTGGGAATCACGTCCTCCTTCTCCCTTGTAGGTTCGGCCATGATGGTCATATCAATGGCCTTGCACTCTCTTTTTGGGTTTTCTTCTGTATTGCCTGGGAGAGTACTGGGAGGAGTTTCAGTGACCTTTTTACTCAGCTGGCCCACTTGTGCCTCCAAGTTTTTAATGGAGGACCTTGTTTCAGTCATGAAACTAAGAGTGGCCTTAGATAGATCAGAGACTAAGTTTGCCAAGCTAGAAGGATTCTGCTCAGAATTCTCTGTCTGTTGCTGAGATAATGATGGAAAAGGCTTGCTATTGCTGAACCTGTTTCTTCCACCATTATTATTGAAGCCTTGCTTCTGTGGGTCCTTCCATGAAAAATTTGGATGATTTTTCCATGAAGGGTTATAGGTGTTGCCAAAGGCTTCACCCATGTAATTTACCTCTGCCATTGCAGGGTTCTCAGGATCATAAGCTTCTTCTTCAGAAGAGGCTTCTTTAGTACTGTTGGATGCATTTTGCAATCCATTCAGACTCTGAGATATCATATTAACTTGTTGAGTCAATATTTTGTTCTGAGCCAGTATGGCATTCAAAGCATCAATTTTAAGAACTCCCCTCTTCTGAGGCGTCCCATTACTCACAGGATTCCTCTCAGAGGTGTACATGAATTGGTTATTTGCAACCATGTCAATGAGTTCTTGAGCTTCTGCAGGCGTTTTCTTTAGGTGAATGGATCCACCTGCAGAATGGTCCAGTGACATTTTAGAGAATTCAGATAGACCATCATAGAATATATCCAGAATGGTCCATTCTGAAAGCATGTCAGAAGGACACTTTTTGGTCAACTGTTTGTATCTTTCCCAAGCTTCATAGAGAGATTCACCTTCTTTTTGCTTGAAGGTCTGAACATCTATTCTAAGCTTGCTCAACTTTTGAGGAGGAAAGTACTTAGCCAAGAAGGCCGTGACCAGCTTATCCCAAAAGTCCAGGCTATCTTTAGGTTGTGAGTCCAACCATGTTCTAGCTCTGTCTCTTATAGCAAAAGGGAAAAGCATAAGCCTGTAGACTTCAGGGTTAACTCCATTCGTCTTAACTGTATCACAGATCTGTAAGAACTCGGTTAAAAACTGGTAGGGATCTTCTGATGGAAGTCCATGAAACTTGAAGTTCTGTTGCATTAGAGCAACTAATTGAGGCTTCAGCTCAAAATTGTTTGCTCCAATGGCAGGGATTGAGATGCTTATGTTATGAAAGTCAGGTTTAGGTGTAGTATAATCACCAAGCATCCTCCTTGCATTATTATTTTCGGCTGCCATCTCCTCCTCTTTTTCGAAAATCTCTGCAAAGTTTTCTCTGAATTGTTGTGTTTTAGCTTCTCTTAACTTTCTCTTCAGAGTTCTTTCAGGTTCAGGATCTGCTTCAACAAGAATGTTCTTGTCCTTGCTCCTGCTCATATGAAAAAGAAGGGAACAAAAAATAATAATAGGGATCCTCTTTGTCCAGATATAGAGGTTCCTTTGTGTGAGTAGAAGAGAAGAAGAATAAGAATGAAGAAAGAGAAAAATTCAAACACAGAGGAGAAGAGAGGGTTCGAATTTTAAGATGAAGAGAAGTGTTAGTAAATAAATAAAATAAATAGAAGGAGATGAGAGAGAGAGAAATTTTCGAAAATAATTTTGAAAAAATGGGTTAGTAATTTTCGAAAATTAAAATTTGAAAAAGTGGTTAGATGATTTTTGAAAAAGATTTTGAAATTAAATTTTGAAAAGATAGGAGGTTAGAAAAGATATTTTGAAAAGATATGATTTTTAAAAGATATGGTTTTGAAAAGATATGATTGAAATTAGTTTTGAAAAAGATTTGATTTTTAAAATCATAATTAATGGCTTGACTCACAAGAAACCAAAAAGATAGGATTCTAGAATTTAAAGTTTGAATCTTTCTTAACAAGAAAGTAACAAACTTGAAATTTTTGAATCAAAACATTAATTGATGATGTGATTTTCGAAAATATGATAAAAATAAGAAAAAGATTTTGAAAAATTTTGAAAAATATTTTTGAAAATTTTCGAAAAACAAAGATAAAATTAGAAAAGATTTGATTTTGAAAAAGAATTTTTTTGAAAAGATAAGATATTTTTTTGAATTTTTTTGAATTTTTATGATGAGAGAGAAAAACACAAAAATGTCTCAATGCATGAAAATTTTAGATCAAAACAATGAATGCATGCAAGAATGCTATGAATGTTAAGATGAATACCAAGAACACTTTGAAGATCATGATGAACATCAAGAACATATTTTTGAAAATTTTTTTTTATGCAAAGAAAACATGCAAGACACCAAACTTAGAAATCTTTCATGTTTAGACACTATGAATGCAAGAATGCATATGAAAAACACCATATAACAGAAAACAAGAAAATATGAATATCAAACAAGAAAGTTCATCAAGAACAACTTGAAGATCATGATGAATGCAATGCATGAATGTATTTTCGAAAAATGCAAGATGAATATGCAATTGACACTAGACTCAAACAAGAAACACAAAATATTTTTTATTTTTATGATTTTCTAATTTTTTTTATATTTTTTTTATTTTTTTTTCGAAAAACATATAGGAGAAAGAAAATAAGAAATTCAAAATTTTTAATATGAATTCCAGGAATCATGCAATGTTAATCTAAAGCTCCGGTTCAGGAATTAGACATGGCTTAATAGCCAGCCAAGCTATCAATGAAAGCTCCAGTCCAAAATACTAGACATGGCCAATGGCCAGCCAAGCTTTAGCATATGAGTCAGACATACAACAGCTAAGTCATCAAATTAACTTGCCTCTATGCTTATGGTTTGGAAGCCTCAGTCCAAAAGAATTTAGACATGGCTTTACAGCCAGCCAGGCTTCAACATTTTTCATGAAAGACTAAAATTCATTTTTAAAAATTTAGAATGATTTTCGAAAATAGGTGAGAAAATTTTTGAAAGATTTTTGAAAAATTTTTGAGAATAAAACAAAAATAAAATTACCTAATCTGAGGAACAAGATGAACCGTCAGTTGTTCAAACTCAAATAATCTCCGGCAACAGCGCCAAAAACTTGGTAGGTGAAATTGTGATTTAGATGTGAAATTGTTGTTCGAAATTGATCCCTGGTAATGGCGCCAAAAACTGGTGCATAATACCATGGTCCAAACATAACTTCACAACTTCGCGTAACTAACCAGCAAGTGCACTGGGTTGTCCAAGTAATACCTTACGTGAGTAAGGGTCGATCCCACGGAGATTATTGGCTTGAAGCAAGCTATGGTCATCTTGTAGATCTCAGTCAGGCTGATTCACATTAGTATAATGGTTTTCGAAAATTAGAAAGATAAATAATTAAATAATAAAGGATAGAGATACTTATGTAAATTCATTGGTGGAAATTTCAGATAAGCGTCTGAAGGTGCTGTATGACTCTAGGGCGTCTGCTTTCCTACCGCTTTCATCCAATCATTCTTACTCTTTTCCATGGCAAGCTGTATGTAAGGGGATCACCGTTGTCAATGGCTACCGTCCATCCTCTCGGTGAAAATGTTCCAAATGCGCTGTCACCGCACGGCTAATCATCTGTCGGTTCTCGATCATGTTGGAATAGAATCCATTGATTCTTTTGCGTCTATCACTACGCCCCACACTCGCGAGTTTGAAGCTCATCACAGTCATTTAATCCCTGAATCCTACTCAGAATACCACAGACAAGGTTTAGACTTTCCGGATTCTCAAGAATGCTGCCAATGGATTTTAGCTTATACCACGAAGATTCTGATTAAGGAATCCAAGAGATACTCATTCAATCGAAGGTAGAACAGAGGTGGTTGTCAGGCACGCGTTCATAGGTTGAGAATGATGATGAGTGTCACGGATCATCACATCCATCAGGTTGAAGTACGAATGGATATCTTAGAATATGAATAAGCATGAATTGAATAGAAGAACAATAGTACTTTGCATTAATACTTGAGGTACAGCAGAGCTCCACACCTTAATCTATGGTGTGTAGAAACTCCACCGTTGAAAATACATAAGTGATCAAGGTCCAGGCATGGCCGAATGGCCAGCCCCCATGAAGGTCTAAAATCGCATGGTCTAAGACTCCATGGTCCCAGAACTCCGAATACAATAGTAAAAAGTTCTATTTATACTCAACTAGCTACTAGGGTTACAGAGATAAGTAATTAATGCAGAAATCCACTTCCGGGGCCCACTTGGTGTGTGCTTGGGCTGAGCTTGAGCTTTACACGTGCAGAGGCTTCTCTTGGAGTTAAACGCCAAGTTGTAACGTGTTTCTGGCGTTTAACTCTGGTTTGTGACGTGTTTCTGGCGTTTTACTCCAGAATGCAGCATGAAACTGGCGTTGAACACCAGTTTGCATCATCTAAACTCGAATAAAGTATGGACTATTATACATTGCTGGAAAGCCCTAGATGTCTACTTACCAACGCAATTGAGAGAGCGGCATTTGGAGTTCTGTAGCTCTAGAAAATCCATTCCGAGTGCAGGGAGGTCAGAATCCAACAGCATCAGCAGTCCTTTTTCAGCCTGAATCAGATTTTTGCTCAGATCCCTCAATTTCAGCCAGAATTTACCTGAAATCACAGAGAAACACACAAACTCATAGTAAAGTCCAGAAATGTGAATTTTACATAAAAACTAATGAAAACATCCCTAAAAGTAGCTAGATCTTACTAAAAACTACCTAAAAACAATGCCAAAAAGCGTATAAATTATCTGCTCATCAATGACTTACACCCTTGAGGAGCTAGCACGGTTATACATAAAGGAGATTATGAGACTTCATGGTATACCTGCTACTATAATCTCTGATAGAGATCCTCATTTCACTTCAAGGTTTTGGGGTGCATTTCAGAAAGCTTTTGGAACCCGACTAAGCTTGAGCACGGCTTACCATCCTCAAATAGATGGTCAATCCGAGAGGGCGATCCAAACACTAGAGGATATGTTGAGAGCTTGTGTGTTGGACCAACCGGCGAGTTGGGATCGGTATATGCAGTTAGTGGAGTTTGCATACAATAATAGTAACCATGCAAGCATCGGAATGGCTCCGTATGAGGCCTTGTATGGGAGGAAATGTCAATCTCCACTATGTTGGTATGAAGCTGGGGAGAAAGGCTTGTTGGGGCCGGAAATGATAGCTGAGACCACTGAACAAGTCAAGAAAATCCGAGATAGGATGCTTACGGCGCAGAGTCGCCAGAAGAGTTACGCCGATCAGAGGCGAAAGCCCTTAGAATTTGAGGAAGGAGACCATGTTTTCCTTAAGGTTACTCCAACCACGGGAGTAGGTAGGGCGATTAAAGCAAAGAAGTTGAATCCTCGGTACATTGGTCCATTTCAGATCCTGGAGAGGATTAGGCCGGTGGCGTATCGAATGGCTTTACCACCTCATCTTTCGAACCTGCACGACGGGTTTCACATGTCGCAGCTTCAGAAATACACTCCTGATGCCAGCCATGTGTTAGAACCTGAATCGGTTCAGTTAAGAGAAGATTAGACGCTTCCAGTGGCTCCGGTCAGAATTGATGATACTAGTATCAAACGGTTGCGTGGAAAGGAGGTTTTATTAGTCAAAGTGGCATGGAATCGAGGCGGTGTTGAGGAACACACTTGGGAACTTGAGTCGGAGATGCGAACGGACTATCCGCACTTATTCTCAGGTAATTGCATTTGAATTTTGTAGGCTAAATTCTCAATTAGGTGGGTAGAATGTAAGACCCGGTTAATTAACGGCTAATTAACCCATAAATGAGAATTTATTCTAGAAAGCCCAAAATGAGATTTTTATGGCTAAATGTAATAGAGGAGATTGAGACAAGAATTTCGGTACCAATTTTATAGAAATCAGACCAAGATTGGACCGAACGGGCCAAACCGGGCCAACCAGACCCAAAGTGGGCCCTTGGTCCAACATAACTAAATCCTAAAAACACTTATTTCAGCACTCTCTCTCCTCACATAACACTCTTACACGCTGAAAATGGAGGCACAAGAGGGAAGAACACTCTCTCAAGTTCTATCTCTCCCTTGATCTTCAAACTACCATAACTTTTGATCTAGAGCTCCGATTGCCGCACCGTTTGCCATACAATCAATCTTAAGGTAAGCCATGTTTTGCTCTTCGAATTTCCAGCTTTGATTTCGATTTTCATGAGCAAAAATGTTGAGATTTTGGATTCTTTGATGTTATAGGACCCAACTCTCTTGAAGAAGAAAGTTAATCTTGTATCCTTGGACCTTGGGTGTGGTAAGATTCTCAACCCTAGTGTAATTTGTTGTTCTATGATGTTTGGGTATTGAGATGTTGTGTATGGGTATGATGATTGTGGCTTAGGTTGTGTATATGTGAATATTGGAGCTTGATTGTTGATTTTGAAAAGCTTGAAAAGGGATTTGGTGATGAAAAATCTGTTCTTGGAAGTGTTCAGACCTTGAGAGCTTGAGAAAAAAGTGGTTTGGAAGTGCTCCGGTTGAGCTTGGAAAATTGGCTAAGGTATGGTCTCGGTTTCTCGTATCTAATATGTAATGTGGTAGGAAATACTTAGGCTAGTAGCCCTAAGATAGGCATTGAATTGTTGTTGTTGTTGAATGGTTGAAATATATGATGTGGTCATATATGTGATGATGATTATTAATGCCTTGATGGTATGATGTATGAAAAATATGCATGTTGTGATATATGCTTGATGATTGATTAAGGTTGAATTGTGGGTGAAACCATGTTGATAGTGAGTATGATATTGATTATGTACAATGATGGTTAATTGGAAATGGTGTTGTTGAAAATTGGCATGAGGATGAGTATATGATGTGTCAATGTGTTTGAGTTTGAGCCACTTGGGTGAAGTGGGTTAAAATGATGGGATGGTGATTTTGTGAATTGTGGTATAGTGTCAATGTGTGAGTTGAGGAGGCTTGATGTCGACTTTGATATATTTTGATTGATTTCAAAGAAAAGGGATGAAATTGGCATGTTTTGATTGATTTTGAAAAGAGTTGAAAATGGCTTGTTTTGAAAATGGCACTTTATGATTTTGTAGGAAAACATTATTTTTGGGCATACTTTGACGGGACATAACTTGGACTACAGATCTTTGTTTTGTGCCAAATCTATTTAGAAATGAAATTGGATTCGAGATGTCCATGCCGTTCGAAGAACGGATGAAAAACTATTTAAAATGAGAAAGTTATGTCCGTCGGAAGATTGGGGGTTGAATCTGTGAATTCTGTAGCTTTTAACTTAGAAAAATTTTAGCAGAATAACTCCCCGCGCGTAGGCGCACTTGGCGTGTACGCGCCGTTCTTCTAGAAAGCGCCATCCATGCGTGCGCGTGGTGTGTGCGGGCGCCCCGATGCGCTGCACCGAATGCCCAGCTATTTTACCGAGAGTTGTGGCAGAATTATGCCAGTTTTGTGCCTGGGGCGCAAGAGCACCCACGCGTACGTGTGGCTGACGCGTGTGCGTCGTTTGGCTATTTTCCAATCCACGCGTCCGCGTGAAGGGCGCATACGCGTCGTTGGCTATTTTCCAATCCGCGCGTCCGCATGAATGACGCGTACGCGTCGATGAGTTTTTGTGGCCATCCACGCGTGCGCGTGGTGTATGCGTGCGCGTGGATCTGTTTTCATCCCAAAGTTGATTTTTGAGTGTTAAAAGTCAAATTTCATACTTCTAAGCCTCTGATCTCACCACTTATATCTTAAATCGTTATGATATGCCTAGCAATGAGAAAAGGGGCTAGTGAATGTGGTAACTTGCGAGTGAAGCTAGGGAAAAATGTATGATCAATGTGGATTAAAGATGATTATGTGAGATGCGGAGGATGGCGGTGGAAGTGCTTGTCATGCCATGGGCCGAAGGGCCGTGATTGTTAATGAATTGGCTGGTTATGGATTTAACCGTGAGCCGGATGGCTAGATTATTGCTGAGTTACGGCGGAGCCATGATTATGGCTAAGTATAAATGCATATATGCTATTGAATGAAATGTGAATGTTGCACTTCCACCATCGGAGACACGAGTTTCCCTGGGAGGAAGCAGTGGCTAGCCACCACGTGCTCCAAGTGGAGACTCGAGACTCTGCTGACCTTATGTCGTAAGGGTGGACGGGCACTGTGAAAGACCCGATGAACTTTATGACGGTGTTGGAGAACATGGCTGCTGCTATGCAAGCCACTGCTGAGGCTCTTGGGCAACAAATGAACAACCATGGCAATAACGGAGGTGGAGCTCAGAGCCCGATAACACTGGCAAACTTCTTGAAGGTTAATCCACCCAAGTTCAAGGGAACTACTAGCCCGACTGAAGCCGACACATGGTTTCAGGCTATGGAGCGAGCACTACAAGTGCAGGTGGTGCCTGAAGGGCAGCGTGTTGAGTTTGCTACCTATTTGCTCACTAGTGAAGCGTCACATTGGTGGCAAGGTATCCGACGTCTTCTGTAGCAGGGTGATGACTATATCACCTGGAATGTCTTTCGAGAGGAGTTCTATAAGAAGTACTTTCCGACTTCTGCCAGGACGGCTAAGGAACTTGAGTTACTACAGCTGAAGCAGGGTACCATGTCCATATCAGAGTATACTGACAAGTTTGAAGAGCTGTTCAGGTTCTCTCGTATGTGTCAAGGGACTCCGGTGGAATATGAGGAATGGAAGTGTGTTAAGTATGAAGGAGGACTCCGGAGCGATATCTTCAGCTCAGTGGGACCAATGGAGATCAGAACTTTCTTTGAATTGGTGAACAAGTGTAGAGTTGCTAAAGAGTGCGTGAAAAAGGCAGCTGCTGAGAGAGGGAGTCATAAAGGATCATTCCCACAGAACCGAGGGAAGAGCTTTGCACCTAGAGGTCCGTCTTTCAAGAGGGGAAGTTCTTTTAGGAGGCCCAACAACAACAACTCCCAAGGGAAAAGGTATGGGAAGCAGCCTCAGAATGAGCAAGCTTGTACTAGGTGTGGGAGTCACCATCTGGGAGCCCCGTGCAAGGCTGGATGGGGATTGTGCTACAATTATGGAAAAGCGGGGCATAAAGCCGTCAACTATCCAGAGAAGCAGAAACAAGGTGCTGGGAAAGCACAACAGACTGGTCGGGTGTTCACCACCTCAGCTATAGGTGCCGAGGGATCCGAGACACTCATCTGAGGTAACTGTGAAATGGCTGGTCAAACTTTAAATGCTTTATTTGATTCGGGAGCATCGCATTCATTCATTGCATTTGAGAAAGCCCATGAGTTAGGATTGAAGATTGTAACCTTAGGTTATGACCTAAAAGTGTATAATGCCACCCATGAAGCCATGGTAACTAGGCTAGGATGCCCGAAAGTTTCCTTTAGGTTCAAGCGGCGTGATTTTGTCCATAATTTAATCTGCTTACCGATGATCGGTCTTGATCTTATCTTGGGATTGGACTGGTTATCCGAGAACCATGTCCTGCTTGATTGTTCTACAAAGTCGGTGTACTTTATGCCGGAGGATACAGAAGGGCCGGTCGTGGTGAATAATTATTACTTGAATTCGATGATGGTGAACTGTTCCGGAACCGAATGTCAGGGTATCCTGTTGTTAACCACAGGTGTTTCGGGTGATGATCAAAGGTTGGAGCAGATTCCGGTTGTGTGTGGGTTTCCGGAGGTATTTCCCAATGACATTGATGAATTTCCACCTAACCGAGAGGTTGAGTTTGCTATTGAATTGGTGCCTGGGGCGGGACCAATCTCAAGTGCTCTTTATAGGATGTCACCGTTAGAGATGGACGAGCTAAAGTCTCAGTTAGAGGATTTGTTGGGTAAGAATTTTATACGACCAAGTGTCTCTCCGTGGAGTGCGCCAGTGCTACTGGTAAAGAAGAAAGATGGGAGTATGCGGCTCTGTGTGGATTACAGGCAGCTGAACAAGGTTCCAATAAAGAATAAGTACCCATTGCCGAGAATTGATGATCTCATGGATCAGTTACAAGGAGCTGGGGTTTTTTCCAAGATCGATTTGCGATCCGGTTATCACCAGATAAGGGTGAGGGGTGAGGATATCCCTAAGACCACTTTCAGGACTCGTTATGGTCATTACGAGTACACTGTAATGTCTTTTGGGTTGACAAACGCTCCAGTAGTATTCATGGATTATATAAACAGAGTGTTCCATCCGTTTCTGGATAAATTCGTTGTTGTCTTTATTAACGACATACTGATTTACTCCAAGACTGAAGAAGAGCATGCGGAACACTTGAGGACCATGTTGCAAATTCTAAAGGAGAAGAAACTCTATGCAAAATTGTCTAAGTGTAAATTTTGGAAGAGTGAGGTGAAGTTTTTGGGCCACGTGGTGAGTAAGAAGGAAATAGCCGTAGATCCAACTAAGGTGGAGGCTGTGATGGATTGGAAACAACCAACCACCGTAACGGAGATAAGGAGTTTTCTTGGCTTAGCTGGCTATTACCGAAGGTTTATCAAGGGCTTTTCACAGATAGCTTTGCCAATGACAAAGTTAACCCACAAAGACACTCCGTTTGTTTGGACTCCTGAGTGCGAGGAGAGCTTTCAGGCATTGAAGAAAAAGTTGACCACTGCACATGTGTTAGTGTTACCTGAGCTGAACGAGCCATTTGAGGTGTAATGTGATGCCTCATTAAAGGGTCTAGGGTGCGTGCTGATGCAGCATCATAATGTGGTGGCGTATGCCTCACGGCAGTTGAGACCGCATGAAGTTAATTATCCTACGCACGATTTGGAGCTTTCTGCGGTTGTGTTTGCATTAAAAGTGTGGAGGCATTACCTCTATGGGGTTAAGTTTCAAGTCTTTTCCGATCACAAGAGCTTGAAATACCTCTTTGATCAGAAAGAGCTTAATATGAGACAGAGGAGGTGGATGGAATTATTGAAGGACTACGACTTTGAGTTGAATTACCATCCGGGAAAGGCGACTGTAGTGGCGGATGCGTTGAGTCGGAAGTCGCTGTATGCTGCTTGGATGACGCTTCAAGAAGAGAAGTTGCTCAAGGAGTTCGAGAGTCTAAAAATTGGTGTTCAAGAAGTGTCTGGGACTCTGTGTTTGAGTCGATTACAGATCTCGAGTGACTTTAAGTCCGAACTCCTGAAGGCTCATGAGGATGATGACGCGTTATCAAAGGTGTTACCGGCCATTGAACAAGGGAAACAGTGGAGAGTGTCGGAAGAAAAAGATGGGTTATGGAGATTCAAGGGTAGGATCATTGTGCCGGATGTTGGCACTTTGAGGCAGGATATCTTAAAGGAGGCACACAAAAGCGGATTCTCCATTCACCCGGGAAGTTCTAAGATGTACCATGATTTAAAGGCGATGTTTTGGTGGCCGGGTATGAAGAATGATGTGGCGGAACATGTTTCAAAGTGCTTAACTTGTCAAAAGGTAAAGATTGAACATCAAAGACCTGCCGGGATGTTGCAACCTTTAGAGATTCCACAATGGAAGTGGGAAAGTATTGCAATGGACTTCGTGTCAGGATTGCCAAGGACTAGGGCTGGTTTTGATGATATCTGGGTGATTGTGGACCGCTGACGAAGTCAACTCACTTTTTACCCATTCGGATGACTGGTAGGCGAAATTGTGATTTAGATGTGAAATTGTTGTTCGAAATTGATCCCTGGTTATGGCGCTAAAAACTGGTGCATAATACCATGGTCCAAACAAAATTCACAACTTCACGTAACTAACCAGCAAGTGCACTGGGTCGTCCAAGTAATACCTTACGTGAGTAAGAGTCGATCCCACGGAGATTATTGGCTTGAAGCAAGCTATGGTCATCTTGTAGATCTCAGTCAGGCTGATTCAAATTGGTATAATGGTTTTCGAAAATTAGAAAGATAAATAATTAAATAATAAAGGATAGAGATACTTATGTAAATTCATTTGTGGGAATTTCATATAAGCGTCTGAAGGTGTTGTATGACTCTAGGACGTATGCTTTCCTACTGCTTTCATCCAATCATTCTTACTCCTTTCCATGTCAAGCTGTATGTAGGAGGATCACCGTTGTCAATGGCTACCGTCCATCCTCTCGGTGAAAATGTTCCAAATGCGCTGTCACCGTACGGCTAATCATCTGTCGGTTCTCGATCATGTTGGAATAGAATCCATTGATTCTTTTGCGTCTGTCACTACGCCCAACACTCGCGAGTTTGAAGCTCGTCACAGTCATTTAATCCATGAATCCTACTCGGAATACCACAGACAAGGTTTAGACTTTCCGGATTCTCAAGAATGCTGCCAATGGATTCTAGCTTATACCACGAAGATTCTGATTAAGGAATCCAAGAGATACTCATTCAATCGAAGGTAGAACGGAGATGGTTGTCAGGCACGCGTTCATAGGTTGAGAATGATGATGAGTGTCACGGATCATCACATCCATCAGGTTGAAGTACGAATGGATATCTTAGAATATGAATAAGCATGAATTGAATAGAAGAACAATAGTACTTTGCATTAATACTTGAGGTACAGCAGAGCTCCACACCTTAATCTATGGTGTGTAGAAACTCCACCGTTGAAAATACATAAGTGATCAAGGTCCAGGCATGGCCGAATGGCCAGCCCCCATGAAGGTCTAAAATCGCATGGTCTAAGACTCCATGGTCCCAGAACTCCGAATATAATAGTAAAAAGTTCTATTTATACTCAACTAGCTACTAGGGTTACAGAGATAAGTAATTAATGCAGAAATCCACTTCCGGGGCCCACTTGGTGTGTGCTTGGGCTGAGCTTGAGCTTTACACGTGCAGAGGCTTCTCTTGGAGTTAAACACCAAGTTGTAACGTGTTTCTGGCGTTTAACTCTGGTTTGTGACGTGTTTTTGGTGTTTTACTCCAGAATGCAGCATGGAACTGGTGTTGAATGCCAGTTTGCGTCGTCTAAACTCGAATAAAGTATGGACTATTATATATTTCTGGAAAGCCCTAGATGTCTAATTTCCAATGCAATTGAGAACGCTCCATTTGGAGTTCTGTAGCACCAGAAAATTCATTCTGAGTGCAGGGAGGTCAGAATCCAACAGCATCAGCAGTCCTTTTTCAGCCTGAATCAGATTTTTGCTCAGATCCCTCAATTTCAGCCAGAATTTACCTGAAATCACAGAAAAACACACAAACTCATAGTAAAGTCCAGAAATGTGAATTTTACATAAAAACTAATGAAAACATCCCTAAAAGTAGCTAGATCTTACTAAAAACTACCTAAAAACAATGCCAAAAAGCGTATAAATTATCCGCTCATGAATGACTTATACCCTTGAGGAGCTAGCACGGTTATAGATAAAGGAGATTGTGAGACTTCATGGTGTACCTGCTACTATAATCTCAGATAGAGATCCTCGTTTCACTTCAAGGTTTTGGGGTGCATTTCAGAAAGCTTTTGGAACCCGACTAAGCTTGAGCACGGCTTACCATCCTCAAACAGATGGTCAATCCGAGAGGACGATCCAAACACTAGAGAATATGTTGAGAGCTTGTGTGTTGGACCACCGGCGAGTTGGGATCGGTATGCCGTTAGTGGAGTTTGCATACAATAATAGTTACCATGCAAGCATCGGAATGGCTCCGTATGAGGCCTTGTATGGGAGGAAATGTCAATCTCCACTATGTTGGTATGAAGCTGGGGAGAAAGGCTTGTTGGGACCGGAAATGATAGCTGAGACCACTGAACAAGTCAAGAAAATCCGAGATAGGATGCTTACGGCGCAGAGTCGCCAGAAGAGTTACGCCGATCAGAGGCGAAAGCCCTTAGAATTTGAGGAAGGAGACCATGTTTTCCTTAAGGTTACTCCAACCACGGGAGTAGGTAGGGCGATTAAAGCAAAGAAGTTGAATCATCGGTACATTGGTCCATTTCAGATCTTGGAGAGGATTGGGCCGGTGGTGTATCGAATGGCTCTACCACCTCATCTTTCAAACCTGCACGACGTGTTTCACGTGTCGCAGCTTTGGAAATACACTCCTGATGCCAGCCATGTGTTAGAACCTGAATCGGTTCAGTTAAGAGAAGATTTGACGCTTCTAGTGGCTCCGGTCAGAATTGATGACACTAGTATCAAACGGTTGCGTGGAAAGGAGGTTTTATTAGTCAAAGTGGCATGGAGTCGAGGCGATGTTGAGGAACACACTTGGGAACTTGAGTCGGAGATGCAAACGGACTATCCGCACTTATTCTCAGGTAATTGCATTTGAATTTTGTAGGCAAAATTCCCAATTAGGTGGGTAGAATGTAAGTCCCGGTTAATTAACGGCTAATTAATCCATAAATGAGAATTTATTCTAGAAAGCCCAAAATGATATTTTTATGGCTAAATGTGATAGAGGAGATTGAGACGAGAATTTCGGTACCAATTTTATAGAAATCGGACCAAGATTGGACCAAACGGGCCAAACCGGGCCAACCGGACCCAAAGTGGGCCCTTGGTCCAACATAACTAAACCCTAAAAACACTTATTTCAGCACTCTCTCTCCTCACATAACACTCTTACACGCTGAAAATGGAGGCACAAGAGGGAAGAACACTCTCTCAAGTTCTATCTCTCCCTTGATCTTCAAACCACCATAACTTTTGATCTAGAGCTTCAATTGTCGCACTGTTTGCGGCCACGCGTTCACCGCGGAGAGCTCTACAAAACCCATACAATCAATCTTGAGGTAAGCCATGTTTTGATCTTCGAATTTCCAGCTTTAATTTCGAGTTTCATGAGCAAAAATGTTGAGATTTTGGGCTCTTTGATGTCATAGGACCCAACTCTCTTGAAGGAGAAGGTTAATCTTGTCTCCTTGGACCTTGGGTGTGGTAAGATTCTCAACCCTAGTATAATTTGTTGTTTTATGATGTTTGGGTATTGAGATGTTGTGTATGGGTATGATGATTGTGGCTTAGGTTGTGTATATGTGAATATTGGAGCTTGATTGATTATTTTGAAAATCTTGAAAAGGGATTTGGTGGTGAAAAATCTGTTCTTGGAAGTGTTCAGACCTTGAGAGCTTAAGGAAAAAATGGTTTGGAAGTGCTCCGGTTGAGCTTGGAAAATCGGCTAAGGTATGGTCTCGGTTTCTCGTATCTAATATGTAATGTGGTAGGAAATACTTAGGCTAGTGGCCCTAAGATAAGCATTGAATTGTTGTTGTTGTTGAATGGTTGAAATATATGATGTGGTCATATATGTGATGATGATTATTGATGCCTTGATGGTATGATGTATGAAAAATATGCATGTTGTGATATATGCTTGATGATTGATTAAGGTTGAATTGTGGGTGTAACCATGTTAATGGTGAGTATGATATTGATTATGTACAATGATGGTTAATTGGAAATGGTGTTGTTGAAAATTGGCATGAGGATGAGTATATGATGTGTCAATGTGTTTGAGTTTGAGCCACTTGGGTGAAGTGGGTTAAAATGATGGGATGGTGATTTTGTGAATTGTGGTATAGTGTCAATGTGTGAGTTGAGGAGGCTTGATGTCGACTTTAATATATTTTGATTGATTTTAAAGAAAAGGGATGAAATTGGCATGTTTTGATTGATTTTGAAAAGAGTTGAAAATGGCTTGTTTTGAAAATGGCACTTTATGGTTTTGTATGAAAACATTATTTTTGGGCATACTTTGACGGGACATAACTTGGACTACAGATCTTTGTTTTGTGCCAAATCTATTTAGAAATGAAATTGGATCCGGGATGTCCATGCCGTTCAAAGAACGGGTGAAAAACGATTTAAAATGAGAAAGTTATGTCCGTCGGAAGATTGGGGGTTGAATCTGTGAATTCTGCAGCTTTTAACTTAGAAAAATTTTAGCAGGATAACTCCCCGCGCGTAGGTGCACTAGGCGTGTACGCGCCGTTCTTCTAGAAAGCGCCATCCACGCATGCGCGTGGTGTGCGCGGGCGCGCTGATGCGCTGCCCTAATGCCCAGCTATTTTTCTGAGAGTTGTGCCAAAATTATGCCAGTTTTGTGCCTAGGGCGCAAGAGCACCCACGCGTACGCATGGCTGACGCTTGCGCGTCGTTTGGCTATTTTCCAATCCACGCATCCGCGTAAAGGGCGCATACGCGTCGTTGGCTATTTTCCAATCCGCGCGTCTGCGTGAATGACGCGTACGCGTCGATGAGTTTTTGTGGCCATCCACGCGTGCGCGTGGTTTACGCGTGCGCGTGGATCTGTTTTCATCGCAAAGTTGATTTTTGAGTTTTAAATGCCAAATTTCATACTTCTAAGCATCCGATCTCACCACTTATATCTTAAATCATTATGATATGCCTAGCAATGAGAAAAGGGGCAAGTGAATGTGGTAACTTGCGAGTGAAGCAAGGGAAAAATGTATGATCAATGAGGATCAAAGATGATTATGTGAGATGCGGAGGATGGCGGTGGAAGTGCTTGTCATCCCATGTGTCGAAGGGCCGTGATTGTTAATGAATTGGCTGGTTATGGATTTAACCGTGAGCCGGATGGCTAGATTATTGCCGAGTTACGGTGGAGCCATGATTATGGCTAAGTATAAATGCATATATGCTGTTGAATGAAATGTGAATGTTGCACTTCCACCATCGGAGACACGAGTTTCCCTGGGAGGAAGCAGTGGCTAGCCACCACGTGCTCCAAGTGGAGACTCGAGACTCTGCTGACCTTATGTCGTAAGGGTGGCCGGGCACTGTGAAAGACCCGGATGAGCTCGCCCCCGTAAATATTCACCAGTGAAGGTGATGGATATGGATCATGATTATGATCAAGTTTATGATGAGTATAACTCGAGTTGGGGATGCGCGACAGAGGGACAGTCCAATGGTTAGCTACCAGGACTTGTCGGGTTGGCTCTATAACCGACAGATAATATCATCAGCCATTAGGGACAGGCATTCATCTTATGCATACTATGTGATTTGTTTGAGACTGCTTACTTGACTGCATATTACTTGCTAATTGTCTAAATGCCTTATCTGTTCCTATTTGTATATCTATTGTTTGAAATAACTGTGTTTGCTAATTTATACTCCTACTGGTGGTTGGGAGGTCTGAAGGAATTGGAAAGGGAAGTATTATTTAGACTGAAGAATCTTTAGTCAGATGCCCTTTATGGTTTAGCTTGTTTATAAGCTTTGAATTATCTGGAGGAAGTTCTAGGATTGCCTTCGACTTTCCTCTATTATTATGTATTATATATGTGGAAGCTGTTACCATGATGGGGACCTCTGGTTCTCACCCATGCGGATTTTGTGGTTTTCAAATGCGGGACGTGAGGTTTCTCGCTGAGGCATGCTGGAGACTTCTGGATTAGCGAAGATCCTTTGTTCTCGGGACTCTGTTTTGGCTCATATGTTTTGCTTAGATACCTTTATCTCCATTAAATAATACAAACTGTGATGACTCCTCTTATAGGAGATTTTGGAGAATAGGTTGTCCGTATTTGTGTCCCTTTGGGTTTCCTTTGGGGTTTTCCTTATTTTATCATATGTATATATTGCTATACTCGGACCGGTTATCTTCGCAACCGGATTTTGAGTCTTGATATTCCTGTTTTTGACACTCCTTTGTATATATATAATCTTGCGTTGGCTTATCCTTTGTTCGTTACGTTATCGATCGGAGTGTTGCGCTTTCGAGTTGTGATTTTTTTGTTTACCCCCTTTTCCACAAAGGCTCCTAGTTATAAACCTTATTCACACTACTATACGTACTAAATTTTTATTTTTAGAGGTCGTAATACCTTGCCATCTCTGAATTATGACTTAAGCATAAGACTCTGTATGGTAAGGTGTTACAGTATTCAAGTGAAAAAGTCTGAAAATAGAAATCACAATCCAAAATATATGAAAAGGAAAATTCATGTTAATTAGGAAAAACAATGATCACACCCTGAGTTAGAAATTTAAAGTAGTTAGGTGAAAAGAGAAGGCAGAAAGTTAAAAGGGTTAGTCGGTAAAAAGGAAGTGAGAAAGTGAAAGCAGTGAGTTAGTAAAAAGAAAGTTAAAGTGAGTGGCATGATAAATGGTTTCCTAATTAATAATAAATTCTCAAATTTAAAGAATAATCAACTCATGTTCAAGCAAAGATTTCAATTTATTGATGATAATACAGATAGATGCAAGAGTTGCAAATTAAAATAAAATCATCAATAATGCAGTCTATTAATCAGGGAACCAAAAAGAAATAAGAATGTTAGCCCATGCAGTCATGAATTGGTTTGGTTATAGCTAAGCAGTGCAGATGTTGAAATTGCCAAAACCAATACATGAATGGGTGAAAAACAATTTGCAGAAAATTGGGCAGCATTCCGGCTAAAATTGGATGTTCCCGGGAAATAAACAGCAAGAAAAATAGTTTATATGAGAGGAAAAGGTGCTGCAAGGAGTCACAAACAGCATGAACAGTAATGAACAGTGTAACATCAGCATCAAACATGAAAGAACAGCATATGAACAGTATTATCAGCACAGCCAGATCAAAATTGCGGAAAGGATAAAACAAGTAACAAGAACGGTGCAATTATCAGGCCTAAATCCACTAACCACATCCTAGCTACCTAACCACCTAGAGTCCACTACAATCATGCATCTCTAATTATCCTAACATGAACATAATCTAAAAAATATGCAACTAACTATGAATGATAAAGAAATCGGTGTATGACGGAACTTGGTGTGGGCGGATTAGAAATTGAGACAGAGAGGTGTTGGGAATATGGTGATGGTGTTGCTGACACGGCGGCGATGGGAGGGGTGGAGCGGCGGCGGTCGGAGGTGGCGGCAGAGGGTTGTTGGAGGTCTTGGGATGCTAGGTTAGGGTGAAGGGAGGAGGAAGGAAGAAGAAGGGGGGCGAGGGTTATGGGCAGTGGTGGTGGTCGGCGGTGATGGGAGGCGGCGGGCTTGGGGTGGCCGCGGTGGGCGCTATGGCGGAGGGGGGTAGAAGAGAGGAAAGAAGAAGTGAGGGGAGAAGAAGAGGAGGAAAGAAGAGATGGGGGGTCGCGGTGGGGGCGAGGTGGTGCGGCGCGGCGGTGCTGGGTGGTCGCGGTGGTTGGGGGCAGGCAGTGGAAGGGGGTGCAGAGGAGGAGGGGGAAGAATGGTGACGCGAAGAGGTAGGGTTTTACGTAGAGGGGGTTAAGTGATTTCAAATCTACGCGAATGCGTGGGCACGCGATCGCATGATTAGGGTGAAAAAGGGAGTGGCGCGGTCGCGTGATTGACGCTATCGCATAAATTGGGTAAAAGATGGGTGACGCGGCCGCGTGAAGCACGCGAACGAGTCGCTGTGAATTGTGCTAAATGCACAATTCCAGCGTCGTTTTGGCGCAACTCTCTATTCAATATGGTCCAACCACGCGACGCGAACGCGTCGCTCACGCTTTCGCGTGGGATGATGGTTGTGCAGGTGACGCGTTTGCGTCAGGGACGCAAACGCGTGGGCTGTTTTGTGCTAAACGCACACCAGCCGCACGATTCCAGCCCAACTTTCTGGGCGTTGGATCCTTACGCCGATTTCCATTCCACGCCCACGCGTGGCCTGCGCGCTCACGTGGGTAATTTTTTTTTTTTAAGATAGATAAATGCAGAATGCAAAATGCAATGCATGTTATGCAAAATTCCAGGTTCAATCAAAATAGAATAAAATAAAATAAAACTTAAAAATAAACAAAACGAAATAAAAATTGAAATTTAAAAAGGGGACGATCATACCATGGTGGGTTGTCTCCCACATAGCACTTTTAGTTAAAGTCCTTAAGTTGGACATTTGATGAGCTTCCTGTTATGGTGGCTTGTGCTTGAATTCATCCCGAAATCTCCACCAATGTTTGGAATTCCAACAACCTCCGGGGTCCCAAACAAGGCATGTAAAGCCCTTGAGTAAGTTTAGACAAGTACCAAGGCTCCCAGGGTGTTGAATGTCAGAATAGATTCCAGGATCCCAAACTCTACTTTTACACCCGTCTTTGTCTTGATCTGCATTTTTCCAGCCGGGTGATAAGTAAATTAAATTCTCACTGTAGTGACCAAACAGCGTCCGAGACCCATACAATTAAGCTTGACACCAATCCTTACACCTCAAATTGAAGTGTGAAACCTCATTGAATCTCGCATACCAGCTCTGAGTGCGAGTCATTTCCCTTTTACCCTTAAAGCCGCAGAGGGCTCTAAGCTGGCCATCTGTTTCAAGTAAACCATATTCCAGTGCGGATGCAAGTTCATTACTAGGAGAACTTGACTCGTGACTATCATTCTCAAGGGAACCTGTGTCTTGAGTTGTTCCGTCCAATTCTTCATAATACACCTGCTTTGGGGGTTGTGTAATATCCTCCTTAGCATCAATTGTAACGCCCTTGACGGAATTCTCCACAATTTTGGATTCCCATGGAGGTTCAGCATCTCCTAAATCTTCAATCAGTACTTCTTCTTCTTGGATAATTTGGGCTTCCTCCAATTGTTCCAAAACAAAGTCATGCTCCTTATTGTCTACTGGAGTTTCTAGTGTCTCCTTCATGCTACGTTCTTCATTAGATTCTCCACATGAAGCCATGGGGGTTCCTTGAGAGTTTGAACATCTGGGAGGTAATCGACTTATCGCTTGGTCCAGTTGGCAAAGGGTTGCATTAAGTGTTTCCACTGTTTCCTTGAAACGCTCCTTTGATTCTTGAGGTGATGGATATGGACATGGTACATAAGGAAGTGGTGGTTCTTGGGGGTAAATTGGGATGGATAAGGGTCATACGGGGGTGAATGGTGAAAGGGGACTTGTGAGTACGGTGGTCCAAAGCTATGTTGAGGAGATGGTTTACAAGCATAAGGTGGGGCTTGTTGGTAACTACAAGGGGGCCCACCATATCTATTGTCTTGGTATGCATTGTAGAATGGTCTTTGTCCATAATATCTTGGAAGGTGTTGTTGCCTAAAGGGTTGATCAGATCCTCTTGGCTCCATCCATCTTTGGTTGCTTTGACCTTGATGCATATTCATGTTATAGCTTCCATTCCTTTCAACAAAATTAGAACCAAACTCAAAGCGAGAGGGGTGAGAATTCATAGTAGCTAATAAAAATTAAAAATAAAAATAAAAGCAAATAAACAAGAAAAAGAAAAATATTTACAATAACCAATAATAAGGCACACATTTGCAATTCCCCGGCAACAACGCCATTTTGAAGAACAAGACTCTCGCGCGGTCTAGAACTTTCACAAAATAAATCCTCGTTGTAAGTACAGCTTTTAGACCTGCAAGAATCCCTTTCTTACAAAAGTTTCGGTTGTCACAAGTAACAAACCCAATTAAATTTATAAACCGAAGTATTCAAACCTCGGGTCATCTTCTCAAGGAATTGCAGGGAGATGTTCTTATTATTGGTTATGGAAAACAGATATATTTTTGGGTTTTCGAAATAGAGAACAAGTAATTTAAATGGCAAGAAAAATAAATTAATAATTAAGGAAAATCTCTTGGCAAGGTATGAGAGCTGGAATTCCTATCCTAGTTATCCTTATCAGGTGTGTTAAAATTGGGTTTTAATCCTGCTTAGTTATCCCTCATTAAATAAAGGAAAGTCAAGTGGACTAATTAAATTGATCCTCAAGTCCTAGTCAACTTTTAGAGCAATCTAAATCAATTAGCAATTGCCAATTTTAACCACTGCTTTATTTCAACAACTCAAGCGTTACCAATTACTCAACCAAAGCCAAGAAGAGAAAATATAAATTAAAACATCAATTGAGAATAATTAATAAAAGAAGTAATAAGTCTGAAATACCTCAAATTATATTAATTAAGAAAATTCTAACATGAAAAAGTTCATAAGCCAAATTGGCAACATAAATCAAATACACATAAAAGCATTAGAGTAAATAAAAGCATAAAAGGAATTAAAGTAAGGAAACATTGAACCTGATATGACGAAGAAATAAATCCTAAATCCTTTAAGAGGAATCCTAATCCTAAGATCTAAGAGAGAGGAGAGAACCTCTCTCTCTAAAAACTACATATAATCCTAAAATTATTTATTATTAATGTTGTATATTCTGTATGTGTGAATGAATGGATTCTGCCACTTTATAGTCTCCAATCTGTGTTTTCTGGGCTTGGATTTGGGCCGAAAGAGGTCCAGAAATCACTGGGGCAACTTCTGTAAATTCTGCAGATCGCGTACGTCACGCGCTCGCGTGGGTCACGCGTCCGCGTCATCTGGAGTTTCGCTCTTCCACGCGTCCGCGTAAGTCACGCATTCGCGTCAGTTGTGTTTCGCGCGAGGCGCGCGTACGCGTCGTCCACGCGTTTGCGTCGCTGCCACTTCTTCAAAAACTCCGTTTTTTGAGTTCCTTCCATTTCTGTATGTTTCCTTTTCATCCTCTAAGCCATTCCTGCCCTATAAAGCCTGCAAGTACTTAACACACAGATCGCGGCATCGAATGGTAATAAAGGATAATTAAATTTAATAATTCTAAAGCATAGAAAACATGTTTTCACATTTATCATATCATAGGGAAAGAATTGTAAAACCATGCAAATTCATATGAATAAATGGGTGAAGAATTGATAAAATCACTCAATTGAGCACAAGATAAATCACAAAATAGTGGTTTATCAGCTGGTCTTCGTTATCGTCTTCTTGCTTTGAGCCTTGCCGTCAGCTTCTTCCTCGCCATCAGCTTCTCCTTCGCCGTCAAATTCCTTCGTGCAACCCGATTTGGTGAGTTCCCCCTGTTCTTTCTGTTTCAATTTTGTTGTTGCATCACTGTACTTTGATTTTGTTGCCAAAATAATTTGTTGCTGAAAGTTGAATGTGTTGCTGAAATTTGTTATATCATAGTTTATGTTTTTGTTGCTGCCTGAAAGTTATCATAGCTATCATAGCTGAATTTGTTGCTAGAACTCTAGAAGTAGAATTTGTTGTTAAGTTGAATTTGATGCTGAACCTATCATAAATGTAGTTGTTGCTAGAAGTAGAATTTGTTACTGGATAACTGACTTGAGTTGAATTTGTTACTGAACCTTCTTGTTGTGTTGCTTAAAAAATGATAAATCTTTTGTTGCTGTATGTTAAGGGATAAGAGATAAGAGAATTAGACAATAACAAAATCAGTTTGGTACAGTTAGTTAGGGTTTGTTATTCTGATTTTTGATCTTTTTCTCTTTTTCAACTCTGTTATAAATAAAGCTCTTGCATCCCTCTAAGAGGTGTGTAGAATTGATTCATTGATGGAAGAGTAAGATGAAGTTAATTCAGTTCACTAGTTTATTGTACCTCTCTCTTCAAACTCTTCTTTCTCTGTTTCAGATGTTCTGCATAACATCATAATGCAGTGTTTCTTATGGAAGATATAGATGCAAATCAAAGTGAGAAAAATGTTGATCAAGCTCTAAATTTGTCCTATGAAGATATAGATGTCGATTTTAAGATCACTTGGACTTGATTATCGATTATGTTATCTTTTGCTTACTCTTGTTTATTTAAATAAAGAAAGTATTTTGTACTAGAAACTAGTTTATTATCTCTTTTTGCATCATTAGTTGTCTAAAAATTAACATTTGATTATTATTATTATTATTATTATTATTATTATTATTATTATGTTTTTAAAGACTTGCATTTTAAGTTTTAATATGTAATTTTAATTTCATTTATATAATTTTATATTTTTTAAATTATGACCGGGTCAACCGGGTGAATCAGTGACCCATCGGTTGAACCAGTGACCCGGTCATATGACCGGGTGGATTGCCGATTCAGTTCTGATAACTATAATTGTAGATTTGTAGCCCTTTTTTCTTACTATATTAGTTTTAATATCTTAAAGGCAAAATTTCCAAGGTGTAGAGCGAAGAAAATGGTCAAACAATCAACTCAATTGAAGGAACTTAAAACCCAAATGCAGCAACCTCAATTCAAAGAGCTTGAAATCGAAGATACAGCAAAATCAAATAACAAATTTCTTGATCAGCATAAAGTTTTCACTATTTATTTATTTTTATTAAAACTCTACCTGTGTGTTTATGGTAGTGGAGCGTCAAATCAGTGCAATTAAGGTGGTTCGTGATGTTGAGATTGAGCGATTGTTGATGGAACTTCGTTTGGTTTGGTCGTGTTTCAGTGAGGAATAGCTCCGGAAGCCAATGCTGCAGGTCTTCGAAGAAACCTTACCGAATCCCTCAATTGTGAAAGATGAAGGGAATGAAAAATTTGATGTGAAGTGGAAAGAGAGAGGGAGCAAAATGTCCACGACTTGTGGTGGTGTAGGAAGAGATTTGCACGCTTCTCTGTTCTAGAAGCTTTCGATTGCTTTTCCTTCGGAATGTCCTTTTTCGGTTCCTCAGTTTGGTGGTTTTGAATACTCTAGCAATACTGGTAGTGTTTAGTTTTCTCTTTCGATTTAACTCATTTCATATCTGAATTAAAGTTTCCTAAATTGAATTAAAAAAATGGAAATGTATGTTACGAAACATACTATTGTTCTGTGCCCCTTAAAATGTTTGAGTTCCTTCAATTTTGAACGATTTTACTATAGATATTATAGTTCTTATACATTTTGGCATAGATTGTAGTTGATACCTATTAGTTTACTTCTTTGTTGGTAGGGAGAACAGGATTTCTTGGTGATGAAAATCTTCATTTTAAGGACTTTGTATGTTCTCTATCTTCTCTGTGCACTTTGATTAATTGTATTTTGTAACATCCTTAGCTGGCTTGTTTGGGTCACTTACATAGGACTTGATGCGACATAAAATTGGGGTAGCTGTGTAGGAGCAGCATTAATATAGCACTTTGATGAGCAGATAATTTATACGCTTTTTGACAATATTTTTACATAGTTTTTAGTATGTTTTGTTCACTTTTTATTATAATTTTATTAGTTTTTAAGCAAAATTCACATTTATGGACTTTACTATGAGTTTGTGTGTTTTTCTATGATTTCAGGTATTTTCTGGCTGAAATTGAGGGACTTGAGTAGAAATCTAATCCAGAGGCTGAAAAAGGACTGCTGATGCTGTTGGATTGTGACCTCCCTGCACTCAAAATGGATTTTCTGGAGCTACAGAAGCCCAATTGGCGCGCTCTTAATTGTGTTGGAAAGTAGACATCCTGGGCTTTCTAGAAATATATAAATAGTCCATACTTTACCCAAGTTTAGATGACACAAACTGGCGTTCAAACGCCAACTCCCTGCCCTATTCTGGCGTTAAACACTAGAACTGAGTTACAAACTAGAGTTAAATGCCCAAACTGGCATAAAAACTGGTGTTTAACTCCAAGAAAAGTCTCTACACATGAAAGTTTCAATGCTCAGCCCAAGCACACACCAAGTGGGCCCCGGAAGTAGATTTCTGCATCATTTACTTATTTCTGTAACCCTAGTAACTAGTTTAGTATAAATAGGACCTTTTACTATTATATTTTCATCTTTGGATTATCTTGGGATTATCTTTTTGGGGTAATCTTTTGATCATTTTTAGATCTTAGGATCATATTTTGCACGTTTAGGGGGCTGGCCATTCGGCTATGCCTGGACCTTTATCACTTATGTATTTTCAACGTTGGAGTTTCTATACACCATAGATTAAGGTGTAGAGCTCTGCTGTTCCTCGAGTATTAATACAATTACTACTGTTTTCTATTCAATTCGAGTCTATTCTTGTTCTAAGATATTCATTCGCACACAAGAACATGATGAATGTGATGATTATGTGACACTCATCACCATTCTTAACTTATGAATGCGTGCCTGACAAACACTTCCGTTCTACATAAAAACAAGCTTGAATCTCTCTTCAACGATTCACATCGTCTCTCCTGACAACAGAGCATCTGAGTCCGAGATTAGAATCTTCGTGGTATAGGCTAGAATCAATTAGCAGCATTCTTGAGATCCAGAAAGTCTAAACCTTGTCTGTGGTATTCTGAGTAGGATCTGGGATGGGATGACTGTGACGAGCTTCAAACTCACAAAGGTTGGGCGTAGTGACAGACGCAAAAGGGTCATTGGATCCTATTTCAATACAAGTGAGAACCGACAGCTGATTAGCCATACGGTAGCTGTGCTTGGTATTTTTCATCCGAGATGAGAAATCTGACAGTTGATTAGCCGTGCAAAAACTGTAGAGGACCATTTTCACTGAGAGGACGGGAGGTAGCCATTGACGATGGTGATCCCCAAAATACAGCTTGCCATGGAAAGGAGTATGATTGATTGGATGGAAGCAGTAGGAAAGAAGAGATTCAGAAGGAATAAGGCATCTTCATACACTTGTCTGAAATTCCCACCAATGAATTACATAAGTATCTCTATCCTATTTTATGTTTTATTTATCTTTTAATTATCAAAACTCCATAACCATTTGAATCTGCCTGACTGAGATTTACAAGATGACCATAGCTTGCTTCAAACCAACAATCTTCGTGGGATCGACCCTTACTCACGTAAGGTTAATTACTTGGACGACCCAGTGCACTTGCTGGTCAGGTGTGCGAAGTTGTGAAGAAACGTGTGAATCATGGTATAGTGCGACCAAGTTTTTGGAGCCATGTCGGGTGATAACAATTTCGTGCACCACACTTCCATTCTCATTTCCATCATGTGCTGAAGCATCCACAAATTGATTTGAATGAGAAATGTTGCTATTCATTTAGGATCCTTTCATGTGCAGATGGAAGAGAACTTGCCTCTATTACTAGTTTCATTGCATACGCTGCTAAATCTATTATGACTAACTTAAACAGCTTGCAAATAAAAACTAATTAGTGATTGCAATGTATTGTGATAATATGAATTGATTGAATGTCTGTTACATAGGTTTTTGAGGAGCCATGTGAAGCTCAGACTCTCACAAGTCAAGAAGGTCTTCAGACTCCCAATGTCTGAATTTTCTCCCTTTATTTTTTACCTTCTGTTTTTTATGGATGACTTTATGAACTCTAGTATTCATTGCTGAGGCAATTTTTTAAACAGTTGTGATTGATTTGGATTTGTTGCCTTTTGCAGGTGAGTAGTTAACGCTTGTCTATTGGGATGACACCCAAAACCCTTACGCTGCCGAAACCTACCGAGATGCTTCTCTCTGTCCATGGATCACTTTTTGGTGTTTACAAGGAAAATAACATGGAAGCTATATATGGTATGAAGCAAATGTTCTATTTGAAACTATTGCTATATCTTGTTCATTTAGTTTCCTTGTTGCATGAAGAGATACTTTCTTAAAAATAAACTACCAAGAATGGTACTCGAAAGTTTATGCCGCTAATAAAAATAACCTAGAAAGATAACAAATAAGCTCCAAAAGATTTAAAAAGTGAGAAAACTAACCGGATATTAGTTATATTTTTTCATAAAATACTTTAGATATTAGATTTCGATGTGATTTTTTGTAAGTATTATTAGAAAAATGAGACTTTGTCATAGTTAAAATTTGGTGATTTGTCAAGGAATTTTTTCAAAGTTTTTTGTGAATGATTGAATTTAAAATAAAATGCACAAGTTGTTTGCTAAATACAAAATTCCTTTATCATTTATGTAAAAAAAATTATATTTTTGTTAATTTTGTCACGTTTTTAAATCTTTTGAGACTTCTTTGTCATTCATAGAAATCTTATTTGGTTATTTTTCATGGCGATATGAGTTTTTTGGTGCAATTTCGGTAGTTTACCTTGTTCCTAATAGCATGTGAGCTATTTTTAGCTCAATTTGTTAGTTACTTTATAAGCTAAGCTCTTAAGCCGGTGAGCTACTGAGCTTGAGCTAAAAATTTGAGCTCATTTATTAAATGAGTCAAACTTAACTTTGCTATGTTCCATGAGCAGGATTGTATATTCATTTTTCGGTTCACATAGATATGTAGATGCCTGAGACCTTGGCATAATATCACCTATATCATTATATATTATCAATAATAATATATAATATCTCAATTATTTGCATAATGTGTCTTGTAGATTAAATATGTTGAAAATAAGTATGTACTTATAGCCAAAAGCTTAATTAATATCTAAGGGTTAATGTTTAAAATGGTCTTTGAAATTTTACTCGTACATCAAGATTCCATAATAAGATTAAGCTCAATAATAAATCAGTCAAACCATGAGTTAAGTTAAATATTATCAAGCTGAGTTTGAGCATTGTCAATTTTGGGGTTGACTTTGCGTAATTTCAACCCTTGATTTTGTTTTTGTTCTTTCACACTGAATGAAAATCCTGGAATCTTCCAGAATACTCTAGTTATGATATCTATTATTATCTGCAGAGTCAGAAGAAGGTTAAATGCCTGCTAAAGCTATTATGCGCACTAACAGTACCATCCTCTTCATCTCTTTAGAGGATGGCCATGTAAATTTGGTGGCCCCTAGTTCATCATTTTTCATTTAATGTTCTACAGTTTTAGATGAATGCCATTAACTAATTAGATCGAAGAAATGCAAGTATTGGTTTTTAGTTGCTAGACCATTCTACAAAGTTGCTTATACCATATAGTTTCAAATTCAGTGTTGGTTTATACTTGGGGAAGCATAATTGTTAGATTATTACATAGTTACATTGAGGTTCAGTTATTTAGTTAGTAATGAGAATTATTCTCCTAAATATATATGTTAGGATTGGTTTCATTCTGTTAAGAGTAGTACAAACTACTTAAAATGAGTATGTAAGTGATAGCTATGATTAATTGTATCAGTCAACCTCATTTTAAATTTATGCTTAGATTTTTCTCCCAGCCTACTCAATTTGTCTGAGCCTCCGTGCATTCCATTGGCTATTGACATTTGTTAACCCTTCGTGTTATAAATTTTAACAATTTGAATTGTGTATTCTCTTTGCTAATAGATGTTTTATATTGTTATGAAAATCATCATGTAGTATTTAATCTGAAAGTAATAGCAGAAGCAATAGAATAATAGCAAGCGGCATACAATCCCATAAAAAAAGAAAAGAAAAAGGTAGACGTAAGTTGATTGTGCAATAAATCTTTCTCCTTTTTCACCTATCGACGTTTGCAATGTAGCATTTGGATTAAGTTCAAAGTAGTTTTTGAGATTGTTCGTTTGCACCGGAAAAGTTTTTGAGATTTTAAATACATTATAAATATCTTTAAGATTAAAAAAATTGTATTATTATCATTTCAACAAATATTTATCGTCAAAACTAAAGTAACGTCATTTTGTCTAAGTCAAGTTACTCAAGATATGATGTGTAACTCGACAGAGAGGGGATAGGAACCACGTGGTGCAATTTTTTTAATCTTGGAGATTTGTATAGTGCAATTAAAATTTCGGTGATTTTTTTTTGGTGCAAGCTGCCAATTTTAATGACCACTTTAGAGTTTAACAGAGTTTACATCGTAATATTTTCTCTTATGTTGCAAATAGTTGGTGTTTTTTTATCTTGAAGTAGTTGGTGTTTAATCCATGGTCTGACTATTGGCACAATTTTCGCTCAAAGATAAAGTCTCTGTATTATATTTAGTGGAAAGTATATAAGAATGAGTTATATGTTAGTATCCTGTTTAGTTGAAGATAAATATAGAAATTGAAATAAATAAAATTACTAAAATATCCTTATTAATAAAAAAATTAAAATTAGAATAAAATTCCTATTTGGTCATCCCACACATTGAAAACGAAAGAAATAAAGAAAGAGAGAGCAGAGACTGAACGAAAAGATAGGGAAGAAGAGGAAGGAAAGAGAGAAGATGGGAGGGAGAGACGACGCCGATGGTATGGGTGTTCGTGCAGTTTGGATCAGTTTTGAGTCAAACACTCATTTGATT
Organism: Arachis ipaensis; assembly: GCF_059453495.1. NCBI lineage: Eukaryota > Viridiplantae > Streptophyta > Magnoliopsida > Fabales > Fabaceae > Arachis > Arachis ipaensis. The sequence continues at coordinate 743,004 of NC_142437.1, forward strand.
CGAATACTAATTTTACTTGAAGTGCGGTTTGGATGGAATCGGATTTGTGGTTTTGTAAATTACAAAATTAAACATACATAACAAGTTTCAACATCAAATTTTAAATAACAAACAACAGCATATCGAATCTCAATAGTATATTGAAAAATCAACAATAACATAATAGAAATAAAATTTATAAGTTGGTAAAAATAAATAAATAATTTTTTTAATTCATAAAATATTCATTAAATAATAATAATAATAATAATAATAATAATAATAATAATAATAATAATAATAATAATAATATTGCCAAGCTTAAATCAGAAGCTTAGTATAGCAATATGTAGGAATGAGATTTGTAAATCTAGTAATGACCTAATGGCCAATTTTAATTAAAGACAAGTTAAAACTTTCACAATTTAACCTATGGATTATACAAGTCTAAATTGAAACCATAGCTTACAGTGGATGTCATGCCACTTAAACAAAAAACACAATTCAAGATAGTGTGTTGAAATACCTAAAACCAAGTAACAGTATCTGGAATGTTGCATAAAACATTGTTTCCAACTAAGTAACACATTGATAACAAAACAAACATAACGAGCAATATCTAAAGATTTTTCCATTTACTAGAAGGTAATTTTGCCATTAGCTTGAATTTCTGTAGAAGAACATGTGGTGCACCAGTTTGGATGACAGAAAAATGTCTCTTTCTCTTAGTTAGTTGACTCAATGACTATTTCTTATTGGATGGATGGGGTTATTGCTACTGTACTTTTGTTCTTGGCCAATGGTTGGGCTGAAGGTGCTTTAGGATTGGACTAGAATTGGTTATTGGACTGAGTTGTTGCATTCTTGGGTTGAGCTGCTGATTTCTTGGGTTTAGAAGCTGGTTTTTTGGGTTGAGTTGCTGGAGGGTTGGGTTGTGAGGATGAAGTCTTCCTCTACTTCCCTTTTTGAACTATTTGACCAGGGAGTTGTGAGGATGAAGCCTTCCTCCCTCTCTTAGGAGATTTGGCAGCTTGTTGTGTTGAGATTTAGGCCTATAAAGGTAATCACAATTATATAAAAAGAATCAGAATTAAATACATAACCAAAAAGTAAAATATATACATAGCATAAACCCAAGTAAACCCTAGAGCATAATGGCACATACACTCTTATTAGATTTTGTGCAGCCCCCTTCTTGTGCCCTACATCACCATAATTAGAGCATCTTTGAATTTGACCCCTCTGTGATAGGTGATTCTGGCTTCTGTTCTCCTCATCTCCAGATCCTCGCTTCCTCTTTTTCACAGGTATGTGACTTGGCCTCCTATATGGAGGTGGCATGACATCATCATATTGGGTTCTCTCCTATAAATCCGGTCCATTAAGAGGGTATATCACCTTCTGGTAGCAGCACTTCTGGTAAGCATCTTTCTTTTAGCAATCATCCCCATAGGATTTTAAATCTAGTCCTTTGAAGTTAATGCAACTAATGGCATGAGGACATGAAATTCCACTCATCTGCCACTTCCTGCAAGAACACTAAACAGCAGCCAGATCCACAATAAATTTATCTAATCCACACATGACCTCATATTTATTAGTAGCTGACCAGTATGGCCTCCAGTCCCTAGCTAACCTTGCCCCTTTCTCCAATTTATTCTTAATTATTGGCATAATATTTTCCTAGTAAAGCTGAATCCTATCTCTATTGGCAGCCTATCTAGTCATGAGATACACCATAATGTCATCTAACATGGTTACAATAGGTTTTTCTCTTGCCTCTACTATGACAGCATTAAAACTTTCACTCATGTTATTAACAAGGGTGTCACATTTTGAATGAAATATAAATCTAGAACGCGACCAAAACCTGTGTGCAATGCCGTTTAAATGTCAAAATTCCCCATCATTACAAGTCTCAGAGATTTCATTTCCTTCTCCCAATCCCTCCAATGAGTTGCCTTTGCACACTGCCACATTCTATTCTTCAGCTCTAAACTAAGAAATTTCTTTCTGAAATTGCTATAGAGATGCCTCATGCAGAGTCTGTTGTCACCCCTGGTATGACCTCTTCAAATGCTGGTAACAAACCTTATGAAATGAAGGTGAGCATGCATTTGGTTAGTCCAGAAATCATTGTATCTAATTTGAAACAATCATTATTTGTTAAAGCATAACAATAATGTAAACTGTATCATTACCTTCTGTTGATCAGACATGAAGGTGCATTTTCCAATTTTCTCCAACTCCAAATCCTCAACAAGATGGCGTAGAAACCAAATCAAGGAGTCATATGTCTCAGCTTCAACCACTACATAAGCAATTGGAAGCATCTGATCGTTCGGGTCTCTTCCAATTGCAGTCAGCAGTTGTCCACCTTGAGGAGTCTTTAAGAAGCATCCGTCCAAACTAACAAACGGTCTACAGTGTTGGAAGATTTTCTTGCATGCATCAAAGGATACATACAGTCTCTGGAATACACAATAATTCATCAAGATTGGGTTCTGGATCTCCTGAGCAAAATCCAGGGACTGAATCATTTTCAGGTAAACGGATGATCCTGGATTTGCTCTTAGAAGTTCAAACAATAATCGTTAATCCTCTTATACTGCTCTCTAAATGCCCTGAATCTGGCTCAATGCCTTTTGCTTGGTTTTTACTGCCATTGATTTAGTCATAGTCAGATTCCACTTTTTGTATGCCTTTGCCACCAACTCCTTTATTTTGATTCTTGGATTAGACTCCACCTTCTTCTTAAACTGGTTGTCTAGCCATTTGGAGTTCATTATGCCAATCCTGTGTGTTTGCATGCAAGTATGTTGCAAATTTAAGCTTCTTAATTGCCATGTTGACTCCTCCCCGCCAACCCTGTGTGCATAAAGCCAAAAGAGGCACTCTTTGTGACAAACAGCCCTCTTCCAATATGTCCTCCACCTCCTAATAACTCTCCTGAAACACCCTCATTATGTTCCCCACTTTCTGCATTCTGAAATTCTATTTTGACCTCATCATCAATTGCTTCAGTCACAGGGTCATCATCCTTTACTATCACACTCCTTTCTTGCTCTCCTTCAAATACCAACTATCTCAAGACCAGCACCATTAAGTTTCTCACTTTCAACGCCCCAATAACTCCCCCTACGTCAATATAACCAATTTTCGGAAATCCATCCGCATCCCCAACATCATAGACCACAAACAAATCACCAAACCCCACATCTCAGCTATTTTGCACATCTCAATTTCATCTGAGTCACCTTTTAACATCTTCAAGTTATTTTCAGAATCTTCCGTAGTTGGATCTTTATACCATAATGCTGCAATGTTGGACTCCAAGTATCCAAACCGTCTTAACTCTTCACAGGCCTCAACACAGAGCACCGATCGCCATCAATTTTTTCGATAATTGTAGTTTTCCCCTTCAAATACTTAAATACCCCGTTCTCATATCCGAATGCACCCCATGATGCACCCTCATGTAAAGTACACCGTCTTCTACTCAAACAACCCTATTATTATTCAACATAATACATTACTGAAACAAACAAGAAAGAAAAGAAATAGATCATCACAAACCTAGCTTTATCCACCGTCAATGCAGTCTACATTAAACCCTAAACAATTCAGATGCAGCAACATTGTTGTAAAGCTTAAACCACCCAAATGTAAGAAATATTTGAGGTGAAGCGACATTGCATGGAAAGCAAGCTTACCTCAACAACGGCTATCTGCAGCGATGAAGATGAGTGACGAATGCGACATCACACCACACCCTCAGTCAAACTCCCAACAAACAAAATGTCTTCAAACACTTTTGTAGGGTTTCACGCAAATGTTTCAAAGACCAAGTGTGTTCTCAAATATTGTGAGTTATTTGAGGAAGACGAAATGATTTCACGAGAATGACATGAAGGAAAAGAAACCATAAAGAGCAAAATCGTCTTTAAAAAGTATTTTTTAGCCCGAAGGACGATTTAAAACCAACTCGAACCTTAGGGACGATTTTGTATGCAAAAAAAGATTAAAGACAAAAAAAAATTTCGGCCTACACATTAAGGACCAAAATTGCACTTAACCCTACTATTTATTTAGTTAAATTATCTATTTTTATTATGAATTAAGTTAATTACTTTATGATAGTAATTTATTTTATTTTTGAAATTTATAAAAATTAATTGCTAACTTTATAAAAAATAAATAAAATTATAAATTCAATAAAGCATAATTTTATATTCTAAAATTAATATTAAAAACATATTTTATAAATAGACTAATCCCTCCTTGCCTGCATTCCACCTGCGGCACTTCTCGTCGGGCAACGCTGCTCGAGCGAGGGCGGCGGCGGCGGACAAGGAGCCATGGTGGAAGGAGTCCATGGAGCGGTTACGCAGCATCGGGATCTCTGCTCACATCGACTCCGGCAAGACAACTTCGACGGAGCAAGTGCTTTTCTACACTGGTCGTATCCACGAGATCCACGAGGTTCGGGGCAGAGACGGCGTCGGCGCCAAGATGGATTCCATGGACTTGGAGAGGGAGAAAGGTATCACTATCCAGTCTGCTGCTACTTACTGCTCTTGGAAAGACTATAAGGTAATATCTCTTTCTCTGCTATTGATAAACTGTTCCCCTTCTCCAAATGGTTTTGTTGTTTTGCTATTCCTCAAATGATAAAACAATATAAAAGTAGTTATTTACTCCAATTTTAGTCTAATTTTTCAAAAAGTAATTATTTCTTTACGTTTTCCGTAAAGAAAATGTGTATTGAAGTACCTGTCAATCTACTAGTGACTATGATGAATCAGTCAGTTTCATTTCAGTGTTGAAGTTATGATTGGAGTTGAGATTCAGTTGGATGAATTTTATGTGGTTATGAGTTGACTGAGCTCAGACTGAATTTAAGTATTAAATCAATTTTGAAGAGCTAATGAGCTTTTAATGTATAGTGAGATTTGAGTGCTGTTGTTACTGCAATCCCTAACATACTAATTATTGTTATGGATTAGTTATTAGTTATGATGGAGAATGGAGAAAAGGTTGAAAAGGTTTCTATGTGTAATCATTCTTAAGTGGAATTGAGAAAATAAAAAAGTTAGTCTGCTAAGCAAAAGTAAATTGTCTCGATGACAGTCAGAAATGTTGAAACATTGGAATATTGGAATAAGAATTCTATATTATACTTGCAGTACTGATGACTTCCTTCTTTCATCTCTTTGACTTGCTAATTATTTATACTTTCTAATTTTTGGGTAAAAATATAATTGTATTTGTATTTCTTTTGGGAAATTTGTCATTGCAGATTAACATAATTGACACACCTGGTCACGTTGATTTCACCATTGAAGTTGAGAGGGCTTTGCGTGTCCTTGATGGTGCTATTCTTGTACTTTGTAGTGTTGGTGGTGTGCAAAGTCAGTCCATCACGGTAGATTGACAAATGAGAAGATACGAGGTTCCAAGACTTGCATTTATTAACAAGCTTGATCGAATGGGAGCAGATCCATGGAAAGTTTTAAATCAGGTTCATTGGAGATTAATGAAGACCGTATAGATGATATGTTTTATAGTTTTATTGCCATTCATACGATTTTATGGAAGAGAATTTCGCAGATTCGGTTCCTCAATCCCTTAGTTGCTGATCTTTGAGAAATTAAGGAATTTGAAAAAGTTGAATCTCTTCTAAAGCTGATTTTTCATGATAAAACCTTCTGTAACCTGTTTACTAAAAATCTTCTATGACTTCACCTTAATTTTTATATGTATATAGCATCACATTAATTAAGATTTTGCAGCAATATATAAGCTATCAAATTTTAGTTTGGTAGTTTAGTAAGTATTATTTGTTATTACCTTTGTGCATTCTGGAAATCCTTTTAGTTTCCTTTTGATTCATTATATCATTGTCACCATACTTTCTTTTTTATTGTATTTATATTGATAAAAGAAGAATATCATTAATACGGATAGAAGGAGAAGGAGGATAAGAGATCATATATACAATAGCAAAATATAGCCAAAAGTGCTTACATCATCATTATAGTTGTATAACTTTTTTCTCATTTGAGGACTATACTTTTACAGGTACGATCTAAACTTCGGCATCATAGTGCTGCAATGCAAGTTCCGATAGGCTTGGAGGATGATTTTGAGGGACTTGTTGATCTTGTGCAGTTAAAAGCATACTATTTTCGGGGTTCTAATGGGTTTGTTTCAAAATTATTGCTGTTTATTACTAAAATTAATTCTCCTTATGGCTTACTTTTAGCATGCTCTATTGTTGCTTATTTCAGTGAAAAAGTTGTCACTGAAGAGGTGCCTGCAGATATGGAAGCCTTGGAAGTAGAAAAAAGGCGTGAGCTCTTAGAAGCTGTGTCAGAAGTTGATGATCAACTTGCTGATGCTTTTCTTGGTGATGAGCCCATATCACCTGCTGACCTTCAGGTCTGTGGGTTTTCTTTTTTCATTTTTCGGTTTTTTTTTTTTTTTCCTTTCCCTCATCCCTATTGAAGTTTGGTATTAACTGAAACTGAGTAGAGAGAGAAGATATTTTCTGAATCTGTTGTATTTATCCTAATCTAGCTGGTAGAGTCAGTTTCTTAAGTCCCTACTCTTCTAATCAAGTTAGAGTTTTCTAGCTTTCTCTATTAGGTATGTTCATTATTTGATTTATAGGATATGCATCGAATTTGGTTTACCTCTGACAATTATTTTGTTGGGATGTTTTATTGTTGATTACATAGAAGTCTTGAGCATTCTAGATGTGTATCAGAAATAGTAAAGGCATAGGTGTGTCAATGGGAAGTGGTCTTGTATGATTATCAGTGAAAAAAATTGCTTATATTGTAATATGTATGGTTTCTGCTAATAAAAGTTGTAAGCATGGTTCTTTGGTTCTTCGTTGATGCTTAGTTCTTGCATTTTTCACTCACTTCGGCCTATGGTTTTTCACCAATAGATTATCATGAAGTCGATGTACTGCATTCTCCTTTAGCTTTAGACGTAGTTTAGAATATTTAATTATTTTATTAAATATTGAGTTTTATTATTGTGATGTCATTTTTCTTTGAGCAGGAAGCAATTCGTAGGGCCACCATAGCACGGAAGTTTGTACCAGTGTTCATGGGTAGTGTTTTTAAAAATAAGGCAACCATTGAATTACCTTTAGTTATTATGTGTATTCTATGCTATATAGTCATTGCTTTCAGTATTCCTCCTCTTTACATTATTAATATGTTGTATCCTTATTTTCCATATGTACACAATGCACCTAATTTGGATATTTGTTTTTTTTTCCTTTTCTTTTTTTGAGAACTTAAATCCTCTTGGCATAGTTGCCTCGATATTCTGTAATACACAACTGCTATAATGGTTGAGTATGCATATCATATGGGATCATAAATGGCATGCATCATGTTAGCAGGTATTTAATATTTGTCAGGATGGTGCAAAATATTAGGAGTGTAAAATATTCAAATATTGCAAGAGGTAGCTTAAGTTGCCCAACCTACTAGATCCTTTACGTTTGTTTTGATTGGATCATAGATGTCTGGGATTTTTGATCCCATCATATGCCCAAATGAAATCAAATACAGGTCAATTTATGACCATACACAATAAATATAAAGGAATAAAATATTTTGTCCTGATAAATTTTTATTAGAATGCTGCTGTGTTTATAACTATCTATTACTGACTACTCGTCTCCTATTTGTGTTCGATCTCCTATCTTGCTTGTGATATTCTGGATTGCTCTGTTAATGTGGCGTGTAATGTTTTGTAATTTGTATCATTTATTAAGTTACCTTTTGATCGGATTTGTGTAATTGATGAATCTTTTTATCATCAATTCGTCTCGGGTTGGTATCCTTGCTCTCAAGTTCAAACTCCCAAACCCCCAAGAGGTTCTCTTGTACATGCATATGCTTGCAGGCATCCCTATTTTTACCTTCTGCCTCTTATGCTTTTCATTGTCTTCTGTTACTGATACAGGGAGTACAGCCACTTCTGGATGGTGTACTTAATTATTTGCCATGTCCAATTGAAGTTAGTAGTTATGCCCTTGACCAAACAAAGAATGAGGAAAAGGTACCTGATTTGTAAGATGTTTATCTTTGTTTTGCTTTGATATTATGATCTATTTGTCATAAATTGTCAATTGGCCTCTGAATTTGCACGCTATTTTTTAATGATGATTTATAAGTTTCTTTATATTTATAGATTAGATATATATTTGAGTGGGAGTGAAAGAAGAATATTTGGTTTGAAGAATCATACAAGAAAATATATGGAAAATAGAGTAAAACCTAGAAAAAGGGGAAAAACATCAATTAAGAACTTGGTTAATTATTCGAATAATTAAATTTTCATGGATTTTTTAAAATGTAATTACTAGTTAAACATAATCTTTAAAAAAGTTAAAAATTCTCATGTGGACATTTTCTTGCATCTATAGTAGCATTTGTAAGACTCCAAGCAGAAAAAGTAAATACAAAATGAAAAATAACATAACTTAGATAAGTTTTCAAAATATAAATCACAACTTAGTCAAGGGAAGGATAAATTATTTTGATAGAAAAAGAAATTTTATTAGGAGAGAGAAGAATGTACACAAGAGGATGGAATATCCTCACATGGATACAAAATGCTATCACCCAACAAACAGGACCATGTACTAAAGCATGCCAATCCCTTTGAATGTTAGCTAGAGGAAGTGAGGAACACCCTTAGACAGACCATGTACTAAGCACCAAAGCGAGGCCGAAAGGGTAATCGTATCTCAATTAAATGAGTAGTCGAAAAGGAGCTGTTAAAAGGCATGGACTTCCTTTACAAGTTTCAACCGAATGCGCCAAAACACTGAAAAGTTACCAGTTGTATTTGCTTCTTGGTATGATCCAAAACTCTGAATGTGGTAATTAGAAACTGATGCAAATCCATCGGGAAAAACCCAAGGATTTTAAATGATACCAAAAGGCCTCAAGAGTTCTTGCTGTGGCAATGAGAGGCCTGCAAATGATTTTGCAAGCCGATTTTGCATTTGTGCTCTTGTTTCTTTTTTTATTGAATAATTTATCTATGCACTTTCAGGTTGAGTTGACTGGAAGTCTTGATGGGCCACTTGTAGCGTTGGCATTTAAGTTGGAGGAAGGGCGGTTTGGCCAGTTGACATATTTAAGGTAATATAACTTCAAACTCTTTTTCAACATATATATGGCTGTATCAAGTGAGAGAAGTTGGCTGTTATGAGAGTGAGAGCAATTCTTGGCTGCATCATCGTACATGAATGGTTGACGTACTTTAGAGCTCACATTATTACATAAAGAAGTCACATCTCGTATGACTGTATGTAACAACTGGTACCAATTGTAGGTAGAAAAGAGATCAAACAGTACAGAAACTGAAGGAAATGGGTAAAATCCAATGTGGCTTTACCCTTCCCCAGGTCATATGTGTTCTTTACTGAGAAAGGAAAAAACAATGTGTGACAAATGGCAGGCTTTTGAGAGACCTGACCCTCTCCTAGTCTGATTCTAATCCCAACAATCTGAATGCCCTCCTCAGCATTTTGTCACCTCCCAATATACTCCCCAACTCTCTTTTCTAACAAAATCATTTCACTACCCCTCCCCACCAGTCTTGCCACCCAGAGTTACCAGTCCCTCGGGCCCATATTGCGCTCCCCTCCTCCCCGTCCTGAGCATTTTGTTTTCCCACAACCGAGATTTACTCATTTCATTCTCACCATTAACCATTTTATCACTTTCCCTGCGTGTGTTTGTCTGCATATATTTTGTTTTGAATGTGTTAACTTTGTAAATTACACAAAATTATTGGATTGTTTTCTCAATTTCCCTTCCCCCCGGCTTTGGGTGTTGAAGAATTTACGAGGGTGTGATCCGCAAGGGCGAGTTTATTATTAATGTAAACACCGGCAAGAAGATCAAGGTAAAATCTAAGGCTTTTTGTGATTGTGTTATTCATGTGCATATGTGCAATTGAATCCTGGAATTTTTTTTGGCTAATGCTATGCTATAAATCATAGGTGTAACTCTCAAGATTTTTCCAAACACAACTTTGCAGTAGTGTTTTGTTGAAATCTTCAGCTTTTTATTATTTCCTTTAGATTTCATCTTGGGAAGAGTAATAAATTACATGACATAAGATTATAGCAATTATTCAATTTTAATCTACCCTGGGTTCATGAATTTCTTTAAAACTATGCACCAAAATTTTGTTGCTGTGCTACCAGTGATGTAATATTTTCACTAGTTAGATCATTAGGTCTGTGCTTTCATGTATTGCATTTCAAAATTAGAATGAATTTTTGGCTAAATGTTTTTCTTAATGGATGCAGGTTCCTCGCATAGTTAGGATGCATTCTGATGAGATGGAGGTTAGGTTTTGGATTTACAGTATTACTGGCGGATTTTCATGTTATTGGTATTTTTTTCTCATTATTTTTTTATGGTAAAGAGGAACTCTTATCCCCTTGTCCTACCCAGTTTGTTTAGTTTTCTCTTCATATTAAAAAAAAGTCTTCTTTTATCAAGAAAAAACAAAAAAGAAAAGAAAAGAAAAGAAAAAGAAACTTTTGTTGGGTAGGTTATAGGCTATTGTTTTTGCTATAGAGTAACTTGGTAGGGGTACCTTTCCCTGCTTGATTTGTTACGAAGACTGTTTAATATATTTCAATAATTAAATATATTTAATATTCAATTAGGATTTTATCCAAATTGCAGGACATTCAAGAGGCTCATGCAGGGCAAATATTGATTTCTGGAATCCTATATTGTACCTTTATTTATTCAAGATTTAATTAAGGGTCTTGTTAACAAGTGTTAAGGCACTTACTAAGAATACTATAAGAACAAGTCAATGTTATTTTTTTTTTAATTTTTCTGTGCACTTAATGCAAACCAAAACTTTTCTATTTTCTCTCTTAACCAATGCCCATAGGAAACTCTCAAGTTAAATCTTTTAAATTAATTTGTAAGGCTCTAATTGTATAGTTTAATCAATTTTTTAGGCTTAATTACTGTCAATCCTTCTCAACAGCTGTTAAACATTCTGAATTTCTGATAATTGAGTCTTTTGTTGTTAGCAGTCTCTGCCTATTGATGTAGAGAATGAATTGCACTCAATTTTGAACTTAATCTTGTAGTAATATGTTGCCTAAGTTAGTTTTATATTGGCCTTAATACATGATTACTTGTCTAACTTTTTTCCATCCATTGGTTATTAGGAGATACTTTTACCGATGGATCAGTTAAATACACAATGACTTCCATGAATGTTCCTGAACCTGTAATGTCATTAGCTGTACAGCCAGTTTCAAAAGATTCTGGAGGGCAAGTAAGTAGTTTCTTTATGTAATACACTGACCACCCTGTCCCAGCTTATCATGTATTTGATTTTCTTGGTATATCACTTGTAGTTTTCAAAAGCTTTGAATCGCTTCTAGAAAGAGGATCCTACATTCCGTGTTGGTTTAGACCCAGAGAGTGGGCAGGTAATGTTCTATTCTATTTTTCTAGATCATAAAAGTGGCAAATTTGTTGTACTTGCAATGACATAGTTTACCTTTGTTGTTAGACTATCATTTCTGGAATGGGAGAACTACATTTAGATATTTATGTTGAACGTAGTCGGAGAGAGTATAAGGTACCTATTCCTTTCCCATGCATTAATGTTTTTAATCCTTGCTGATACTGGTTTTATATTTCCTGCTTCTGGAGTTTCATTATTATGTTCCTACTTGTTAAGGTTGATGCAACTGTTGGAAAGCCCCATGTAAACTTCAGAGAAACTGTTACACAACGTGCTGATTTTGATTATTTACACAAGAAGCAATCTGGAGGGCAAGGTCAATATGGACGGGTAATCGGGTATGTATCGGTAATTTTTATATTAGTTACCATACATAAGATTTTTTTTTTTATTAAAATCAGATTAGACATGTGGATTGCCCGAGAGTGGCACTTTGCACTATGATCGTCATATGCTCTAATTATTATTATTATTTGTATCCCACTAATTTACATCTCACATTTACAATATCAATAATCAAGATTTGGATTTGTTTCTCATGAAAGTGTTAGATATAAAATCTGTTTCGCTGACCAACAATTTAAGTTCATGGGAAAGATGGTTCATATCATGGTATATTACTGTACCAGAACCTATTCTATGGTTGTTTTTGGGTCACCCCAAAATGTCTAGTCAACCAAATAGCAAGTCTTTGTCCAGTCTTGAGCATGAGAAGGTATATTATAGTTCCACATGTCCTAAGGATAAGGTGTGGTAGAAGCCTTTACAAGTCTAGGGCAACCCTCTCCCTTGAGCTATTTTTTAAAGTTTAATTAGAGTGACTGAGTTTCAATAATGGTGTAAGAGCTTCTATGACTAGACAGAGGGTTCAATCCTTGTTGTCTCTCAATTATTCTTAATAAAAGCTGCATCCCAAGATAGGATGGACCTGTGCATTGTCCATTCTTCAAACTCAAAAAGAATAAGCGACATTCGTGTGAAGGGGCCTGTTCGATATTAAACCATTCTTTTGAGTTTTACCTTTATCCAATTACAATAATTACAACTTTAGGAGAGATACTTACTGACAAACTGTTAGCATCAAAGATATAACTCCAAATAAAGTTTAATTGCAATTACAATTACAATTTTCAATACCCTATGGTTGGAGCATAGAAATCATGTGAACCAACCTTGCAAGAAATATAATGACTGTGACTTAGTCTTGATTAACTTTCTCTCAAACAACCGCATGTCTAAATATGCATAGACCTTGCATGCAAGGCAAGATTAGGGAGTAAGCACTGTTTGAAGAACTGTTTGATCATTAAAAGATTCTTTAATTATTTTTCCCCAAGTTTTAACTTACTGAATATTACAAGATAAATATGCCATTGTAGTGTGTAAGTTATATATTTTTTGTATTAGGCTCAATAAGTACTTTCTAAAGGATAAAAAAAAGTAACTTATATTAATCTTACAGCAAATTGTTTATTCAGAAATTACTTTTTGAGAAGTTCCTTTTAATATAAGCGCTTGACAAAAGAGGCATTTTTGTCCATGTTAGTTTTTAAACAAATTTGTCTTAATTTATATTCTTTTCTGTGTGGTTAGAAATAAAATTAAGTTGATGCGTTATTAAAAAAATTTAAAGTTAGTCAAAAAAGTTTTGTTAAATAAAAGGTGTTGTGAATTAATAAATGAAGAAAGTATACATCGTGATTTTCAAACAATGTCATCCAAACTAAATGCATGTCTCTTAGGAACAGAAAATTGCTGGTATTCAAGGGCAATCAAGTTTTAGATAGGGATTTTCATTTACTTCCAGACTTCTCCATGTGTATAAATATCCTTTTTCTTTTCTCAATAAAAGTGTAATAATCCTTAGATTTAAAACAAATTGGATAAAGCCTTCTTCTCTTTGCTGTGGTTCTAGTTCTGGGCTAATGGCTTCCGTATAAAGTATATCTTACTTTATGATAGCAGCTGATTGTGAATTTGTGATGTTCCAACTTATCCCTAATCACCTTTTGTTTCTTGATGCTTAGTGAATTCACTATGTTCTATGTTTGCAGGTATATTGAACCACTTCGGGCAGGATCACCAACTAAATTCGAATTTGAAAACCTCCTTGTTGGGCAAGCTATTCCATCAGGTTTTATCCCTGCAATTGAAAAAGGTTTTAAGGAAGCCGCCAACTCGTGAGTGAAATTTTCATCATTGCTTATTTGTGATTTCTACTTTAAGTCTAATTGTCGATCAACATATATTATCTTATTCCCCATGAATGTAATAAAGACCACCGAAAAATGTAATGATGGAATAAGTGAGCATTCAAAAGTAATTTATGGGGACTAAGAATGTAATATTGAGGAAGCCAAAGTTCATTCATTGGCATATTTACGAAACATCAATTTTATTATGCGATTCAGCCATGATAGTATTACAATACTCATTTTATGGTAACGTAATGTTGCTTTCATACGGGGGGCTTTAATTGGACATCCTGTCGAAAATCTTAGAGTTGTCTTGACAGATGGTGCTGCTGATGCCGTTGATTCTAGTGAACTTGCATTTAAGTTGGCTTCTATCTATGCTTTCAGACAGGTTCTTTACAATTCTGCATCCATATTCATAACATTGCACATATCATCCTGATAATATTGTCCATAGTTTTGTTCTCATAGTAATGACCATATTCTTTGATATTTGTATCAGTGCTATACAGCTTCCAGGCCATTTATATTAGAACCTGTTATGCTTGTTGAGCTGAAAGTACCAACAGAATTCCAAGGAGCTGTTGCTGGTGACATTAACAAGTGGGGTTCTTATTTTATTCTATCCTTGTTTCTCTTTTCAAATGGTTTATTTATGATATTGGTCTATTTATGATATTTTTATCTATGGTATTGGTTTATGACATTGGTTTATTTTATTCTATCTTTGATATTGGTTTATTTATGATATTTTTATCTATGGTATACGATGTCAGATTTTTTTTTATTAAATTTTAATTTATAAGAGTTTTTAAGTCATCTTAATTAGTGGCTAGAAAAACTGACAGAATGCTTTTTGAAAAAACTGACAAAACCTATGCTTTGCCTCTGATACCACTTTTAGACGGTGATTATAATGTGAAAAAGGTTAATGAACTCCTCAATTTTTAGATTTATATACACTAATTAATTATTACTCATAATTATAATATATAATAAAGAAGAACATGATGAGTCCTAATTGATCTTAATTAATTCTAGTATATCCTAATCGATACATAAACACACTAATATAATATTAATCATAGTTATCAGAACCAAATGACCAGGTGACCCGATTACTGGATCAACCGGTGGGTAACTGGTTTACCCGGTTGATTCGGTCATAATTTAAAAAATATAAATTATATAAATAAAATTAAAGTTACATACTAAGACTTAAAATGTAAGTCTTTACAAATATAATAATAATCAAATGTTAATTTTTAGACAATTAATGATGCAAAAAAAGATAATAAATTAGTTTTTAATATAAAATACTTTCTCTATTTAAATAAACAAGAGTAAGCAAAAGATAACATAATTGATAATCAAGTCCAAGTGATCTTAAAATCGAAATTTATATCTTCATAGGACAAATTTAGAGCTTGATCAACATTTTTCTCATTTTAATTTGCATCTATATCTTTCATAAGAAACACTGCATTATGATGTTATGCAGAACATAAGAATAAGAGAAAGAAGAGTTTGAAGAGAGAGATACAAGAAACTAGTTACATTGTATGATAACTATGATAACTTTCAGGGAGCAACAAAAATATAAACTATGATAACTTTCAGGGAGCAACAAAAATAATAAGAAAATTGAAACAGAAAGAACAGGGGGAATTCATTAACAAATTCAAGGTTCATGATAATTAGTAACAAATTTCAGCAACACATTCGGTTTTCAACAACAAAATTAAAACAGAAAGAACAGGCGGAACTCACCAAATCGGGTTGCACGAAGGAATCTGACGGCGAAGGAGAAGCTGATGGCGAGGGAGAAGCTAACGGCAAGGCTCGAAGCAAGAAGATGACAACGAAGACCAGTCCACCGGACCTGTTACCTCTATTACCGGGGACGAAGAGCGCAGGGAAGGGAGAGATCGAGACCAGGTGCAAGACAGAGACCATGAGAAGCAAGAAGATGACCACCACCACTACCCGAGGGACCAGATGCGGTTCCGTCTGCATCTGTCGCCAACGAAGTGAACACCGGGGCACGAGACCGCGATGACGACCAAGGTGAGTGGACGAGGTGAGAGACTGAGAGAGCGACGAGGTGAGGCCGTGAGAGACTGAGAGTGACGACTGTCGAGGTGAGGGGAGAGACGAGAAAGGGACTACTGAGTATTGAGTTCCGACTGCCGAGCTAGAGATGGAGAGAGCACAGAGACTGGTTGGGTTAGGGGGTTTTACTTAGACTCTTAGAGTCAAGAGTCTCAGATTTGGCATTTGGGCATAGGGTTTCATCTAAAGGGAAAGGTTAGGAGGGGGGTTATGAAAGGACCCCGTTTCAAGTATTAGGAAGAAAAAAAATAAAAACGACCCGGATCGGGTTAAATTAACCGGCCGGGTCATTGGATTTCACGAAAACCCGTTTGGTCGAACCGGATTTGACCGGGTTTGTTGCACAACCAGTTCAACGAGTGGCTTGGCCCGACCAAGTAACCGGGTGACCGAGTTTTTGGTCGAACCAGCCAGGTCAAGCCGGATTTGATAACTATGTCTACAATAGACCACAAATAAAGATACAAATATCCTACATAATATAATTTGCAACATCCATGTACAGGTCTCCAACATTCATTAAAAGTTTTCAACTATCGTCATTTTAATCTACATTATTACTTAATAGACCAAAGCTTAAAGCAGGTGGATAGCTTTTTGTCATCTCCCAAAGCAATCACTCGATATTTCCTCACAACATCCTTCATTATTTTTCCTCCATCTTATGTTATATGTCCATTCCCTTTGTAGCATTTAACAACATGATACATATATAGAGATATCTTTTAGTCATCACAATATGTTTTTAGATGCCCTTTATATCAATGCATATCTCAACTTTTCTTTCTTCCTTCTTTCTTTCTCTTTTTATTTCTTTCTCTCTTTTTGCTTAACTCATTTTCTTCCTTGACATCTTTTGATTGTAAATTATTAATTTTTTTTTAATCTAAAATGGGACGAAAGTGATCCCAGAGATTGTGTTTCTTGAACTTCTCAACTTTTTCAATGAATAATAAAATTCTGTGTGATCTGATATATTTCAATTAACAAATTAACATAGACAATAATAAAAGACAGAAATATGGTTGGTCTAACAAGCAGTCATCAATCGCATAACTATAAAGGAGTCGCATTACGTGAATAAAGGATAAATTGAGAATCGCAAACAATCATATGCAAGACACTTATTAAATTGTATTTAATGAAGATCGATAAGTGAACCTAAATGGTAAGCAAAACCGAAGCAAACTAAGGCCTTCATTCTTCCATTTGTCTTTAATTAAATTCAAATGACAAGCAAATTAAGTCCCTAAAATGTTAACTAGTTCATTCTTTTATAAAGCTGCAAGGTTTAATCATACACAAGCAAATTAAGCCTCTATTTGGGAAGAACACATCACAAATATTAAAAAGCTCTAACTAAATTGAATAAAGTTTAATCACACTGTATTTTCATCTCATAAAGAGGCAACCCAGAACTAACCTAATAAAAAAGATAGATGAACAAAGAAATTTAAAAATTGAACTAATCCATATTCTTAACTAATCAAGTAATCAATATTCAATAATCAATTAATCAAAAATCAAGAGATGCACAGAAAAATAGAAAAAAAAATACGTCATCAATGTCCATTTTATTAAGCAAATTCTAGTGCCAAAGCTCTATCATTAGAGAAAATGACACAAAACAATCATACAAAATACCATAGTTTAAAAATAAATAAATTCAATTCACAGTGGAAGAGGAAAAAAATATTTAGATAAAATCAAACAAGAGACACAAATTTAAGTTCCAAATTGAGAAATGACAACAAATAGAAGATAAAAGAAGGAGAACGCATACCTAATTTTCTGAAGGAAGGAGACGTTCGTTGCAGTGCTGGCAGCAGAGTTTGCAGGTGGCGGCGGAGGCTGCTAGTGGATAGAATAGCGGCGGTGTGCGTAGAGAAAGCAAAAGATTGGAGAGGGACTACAAAGTAGAGAGCACAGTAGCAGCTAAGGGAGGAGAAGTGAGCAGATCGGCATCGAGCTCAAAGGTTGCAGCCTCAACAGTAATAATAACAGTGTACAATGAAGAAATCAGAGGGATGCTGGAGAAAGAAGTGGCTGTCGTTCTGGTCTATGACAGGGTGGGAGACTGAGGGGCTGTGGAAGAAGAATATTGGAGATTTGAAAGTAGTGAGTATTGTTGGGTAAGCAAAGAGAAAATGGGATGTCATAGTCGTTGGGGTATTTTTTGGAGGGTTTGTCACTCATGTATTAATTTGAAATCTTTAGATTTTTTATTTTTGTTAATAGTTTATTAGTTTAACAATATTTCTTTATATTTAAAGATCAAATTAAAATTATGATTAAAAATCAAATATTTCAAATTTAAACAATAAAATTTAAGAGGCTAAATTGGAATAAATTAAAATAGTTTGAATACCTTACGAATAAACTATGTCAAAATATGACAAATTAGAGGATTGGAAATTGAGTGTGACTAACTTACATCCTATATATGTATATATTATAAAAATATGTTATAGGTGGGTATTAAACTAAGGATCTCTCACTTAGTGCAAAACCCTAAAAAATCCTAAAAAATCATAGAAAACTCTTAAAAACCCCTAAAAACCCTAAAGAATCCTGGAAAACCCTAGAAAACCCTAGAAAACTCTAGATAACCCTAGAAAACCCTAAAAAAACCTAAGTACCCTAACAAACCCTAGAAAACCCTAGAAAATCCAAGAAAAACCCTAAAAAATCCTAGAAAATCCTACAAAACCCTAGAAAATCCTAAAAATCCTAAAAAACACTAGAAAAATCCTAGAAAACCCTACAAAATCCTAGAAATTCCTATATAACCCTAGAAAACTTTAGAAAAATCCTTGAAAACCCTAGAAAATAATAGAAAAATCCTAGAAAATCTTAGAAAAATCTAGAAAATCCTAGAAAAATCCTAAAAATCCTAAAAACCATAAAAAATCTAAAAAACACTAAAAATCTTAGAAAATTTTAGAAAAAAACCTAGAAAACTTTAGAAAACCCTAGAAAACCCTAGAAAAATCCTAGAAAACCCTAAATAACACTAGAAAATTCTCGAAAATCCTAGAAAGCTCTAGATAACCCTAAAAATCATAAAAAACCCTAGAAAAACCATAAAAAAAATCCTAGAAAACCCTAAAAACCATAAAAAAAAACCCTAGAAAATCCTAGAAAAAACTTAGAAAACCTTAGAAGATCCTAGAAAACTCTAGAAAACCCAAGAAAACCCTAGATAACCCTAAAAAATCCTAGAAAACCTAAAAAAATTCTAGAAAAACCATAGAAAACCATAGGAAAACCTAGAAGATCATAGAAAACTGTAGAAAAATCCTAGAAAACCCTAGAAGATCCTAAAAAATCCTAGAAAACAGTAGAAATCCCTAGAAATCCCTAAATAACACTAGAAAATCTTTGATAACCCTAGAAAATCCTAAAAAAAATCTTAGAAAACAATAAAAATCCTAAAAACCCTAGAAAACTCTAATAAATCTTAGAAAACACTAAAAAGTCCTAGAAAACCTAAGAAAACTCTAGAAAAACCTAGAGAATCCAAGAAAACAATAGAAAAATCTTAGAAAACTCTAGAAAAATCTATAAAACCCTAGAAAAATCCTAAAAAATCCTAAAAATCATCAAAACACCCTTGAAAGTCCTATAAACCCTAGAAAATCCTGAAAAATCCTAGAAAAAATCTAAAAAACACTTGAAAACTCAAAAAAAAAAAAAACGTTAGAAGATTCTAAAAAATCCTAGATAACCCTAGAAAACCCTAGAAAAAAATATAAAAAACCCTAGAAAATCCTAGATAACCCAAGAAAAACCTTAGAAAACACTAAATTACCATAGAAAACCTTAGAAAATACAAAAAACCTAAAAACCCTAAAAAAGTCATAGAAAATCCTAAAAAAATCCCTAGGAAACCCTAGAAAATATAAAAAAAACCTAGAAAATCCTAGAAAACCCTAGATAACCCAAGAAAACCCTAGAAAAACCCTAGAAAATCCTAAAAATGCTAAAGACCTTAGAAAAATCCTAGAAAACCTAAGAAAAAATCTAGAAAACCCTAGAAAACCCTAAAAAACCTTAAAAAATCCTAGAAAAAACAAAAAAAAAATCCTAAAAAATCCTAAAAAAATCCTAGAAAACCCTAAAAATCGTAAAAACCCTAGATAGACCTAGACAAAACCTAGAAAATCCTTGAAACCCCTCAAAAACCTAAGAAAATCCTAAAAAACCTAGAAAACACTAGAAAAACCCTAAAAAACCCTAAAAACCATGACAAAAGGTCTAGAAAATCCTAAAACCCCTAGAAAATCCTAGAAAACCCTAGAAAAAATCTAGAAAACCCTAGATAACCATAAAAAACTCTAGAAAACTCTAGTAAAACCCTAAAAAAACCCTAGATAATACTAGAGAACCCTAGAAAACCTTAGATAACCCTAGAAAATCCTAGAAAAATCCTTAAAAACCATAGAAAAACCTAGAAAACTCTAAAAAATCCTACATAATATCATTTGCAACATCCATATACAGGTCTCCAACATTCATGAAAAGTTTTCACCTATCGTATTTTAATCTACATTATTACTTAATAGACCAAAAATTATAGCAGGTGGATAGCTTTTTGTCATCTTCCGAAGCAATCACTCAATATTTCCTCACAACATCCTTCATTATTTTCCTTCCATCTTTTGTTATATGTCCATTCCCTTTGTAGCATTTAGCAACATGATACATATATAGAGATATCTTTTAATTTAGTCATCACAATGTGTTTTTAGATTCCCTTTATATAAATGAATATCTCAACTTTTCTCTCTTCCTTCTTTCTTTCTCTTTTTATTTCTTTCTCTTTTTTTTGCTTAACTCATTTTCTTCCTTGACATCTTTTTTTTTGAAACTATTAATTTTGTTTTAATCCAAAATGGGACGAAAGTGATCCTAGAGATAGTGTTTCTTCAACTTCTCAACTTTTTTCAATGAATAATAATATTCTGTGTGATCTGATATATTTCAATTAACAAATTAACATAGACAATAATAAAAGACAGGAATATAGTTGGTCTAACAAGCAGTCATCAATTGCATAGCTATAAAAGAGTCTCATTACGTGAATAAAAGATAAATTGAGAATTGAAAATAATCACATGCAAGACACTTATTACATTGTATTTAATGAAGATGGATTAGTGAACCAAAATGGTAAGCAAAATCTAAGCAAACTAAGGCCTTCATTCTTCCATTTGTCTTTAATAAAATTCAAATCACAAGCAAATTAAGGCCCCAGAATGTTAGCTAGTTCATTCTTTTATAAAGCAGCAAGGTTTAATCATACACAAGCAAATTAAGCCTCTATTTGGAAAGAACACATCACATATATTAAAAAGCTCTCACTAAATTGAATAAAGTTTAATCACACTGCATTTTTATCTCATATAGAGGCAACCCAGAACTATCCTAATAAAAAAGATAGATAAACAGCGAAATTTAAAAATTAAACTAATCCATATTCTTAACTGATCAAGTCATCAATATTCAATAATCAATTAATCAAAAATCAAGAGATGCACAGAAAAGTAGAAGAAAAAATACGTCATCAATGTCCATTTCATTAAGCAAATTCTAGTGCCAAAGCTCTATCATTAGAGAAAATGACACAAAACAATCATACAAAATACCATAGTTTAAAAATAAATAAATTCAATTCACAGAGGAAGAGGAAAAAAATATTTAGATAAAATCAAACAAGAGACACAAATTTAGGTTCCAAATTGAGAAATGACAACAAATAGAAGATAAAGAAGGAGAACGCATACCTAATTTTCTGAAGGAAGGAGACGTTCATTGCAGTGCTGGCAGCAGAGTTTGCAGGCGGCGGCGGAGGCTGCTTGTGGATAGAATAGCGGCGGTGTGCGTAGAGAAAGCAAAAGGTTGGATAGGGAGTACAGAGTAGAGAGCACAGTAGCAGCGAATAGATGAGAAGTTAACAGATCGGCATCGAGCTCAAAGGTTGCAGCCTCAACAGCAATAGTAACGGTGTACAATGAAGAGATCAGAGGGATGCTGGAGAAAGAAGTGGCTACCGTTCTGGTTTATGACAGGGTGGGACACTGAGGGGCTGTGGAAAAAGAATATTGGAGATTTGAAAGTAGTGGGTATTGTTGGGTAAGCAAAGAAAAAATGGGATGTAATAGTCATTGTGGTATTTTTTGGGGGGTTTGTCACTCATGTATTAATTTGAAATCTTTAGATTTTTTTATTTTTGTTAATAGTTCATTAGTTTAATAATATTTCTTTATATTTAAATATCAAATTAAAATTATGATTAAAAATCAAATATTTCAAATTTAAACAATAAAATTTAAGAGGCTAAATTGGAATAAAAATTAAAATAGTTTGAATACCTTACGAATAAACTATGTCAAAATATGACAAATTAGAGGATTGAAAATTGAGTGTGACTAACTTACATCCTATATATGTATATGTTATAAAAATATGTTATAGGTGGGTATTAAACCAAGGATCTCTCACTTAGTGCAAAACCTTAAAAAATCCTAAAAAATCCAAAAGAATCCTGGAAAACCCTAGAAAACCCTAAAAAACCCTAGAAAACTCTAGATAACCCTAGAAAACTTTAGAAAAACCCTAAAAAACCCTAAAAAAATCCTAAGTACCCTAACCAACCCTAGAAAATCCTATAAAATCCAAGAAAAATCCTAAAAAATCCTAGAAAACCCTAGAAAATCCTAAAAATTTTAAAAAACACTAGAAAACCCTAGAAAACAATAAAAAAAATCTTAAAAAACCCTAAAAATTTTAGAAAATTTTAGAAAACCCTAGAAAAAAACCTAGAAAACCTTAGAAAACCCTTGAAAACCCTAGAAAACCCTAGAAAAATCTTAGAAAACCCTAAATAACCCTATAAAATCCTCGAAAATCCTAGAAAACCCTAGATAACCCTAAAAACCATAAAAAAACCCTAGATAAAATCATAAAAAACCCTAGAAAATCCAAGAAAAATCCTAAAAAATCCTAGAAAACCCTAGAAAATCCTAGAAAACCCTACAAAATCTTAAAAATCCTTAAAAACACTAGAAAAACCCTAGAAAAACCCTACAAAACCCTAGAAATTCCTAGATAACCCTAGAAAATTTTAGAAAAACCCTTGAAAACCCTAGAAAACAATAGGAAAATCCTAAAAAACCTTAGAAAAATCTAGAAAATCCTAGAAAAATCCTAAAAATCCTAAAAACCATAAAAAATCCTAAAAAACCCTAAAAATCTTAGAAAATTTTAGAAAATCCTAGAAAAAACCTAGAAAATCTTAGAAAACCCATGAAAACCCTAGAAAAATCCTAGAAAACCCTAAATAACCCTAGAAAATTCTCGAAAATCCTAGAAAACCCTAGATAACCCTTAAAACCATAAAAAAAATATAGAAAAAACTATAAAAAAAAACCCTAGAAAAATCATAAAAAAACCATAGAAAACCCTAAAAACCATAGAAAACCCTTGAAAATCGTAGAAAAAACTTAGAAAATTCTAGAAGATCCTAGAAAATCCTAGAAAAACCATAAAAACCCTAGAAAATCCTAGATAACCCTAAAAAATCTTAGAAAATCCTAAAAAGTTTTAGAAAAACCATAGAAAACCATAGAAAAACCTAGAAGATCATAGAAAACTGTAGAAAAACCATAGAAAACACTAGAAGATTCTAAAAAATCCTAGAAAACCGTAGAAATCCCTAAATAACACTAGAAAATCTTTGATAACCCTAGAAAACCCTAAAAAAATCTTAGAAAACAATAGAAACCTTAAAAACCCTAGAAAACCCTAGTAAATCTTAAAAAAACCCTAAAAAGTCCTAGAAAACCCAAGAAAATCCTAGAAAATCCAAGAAAACAATAGAAAAATCTTAGAAAAATGTAGAAAAATCTATAAAACCCTAGAAAAACCCTGAAAAATTCTAAAAACCATAAAAAACACCCTTGAAAGTCCTAAAAACCCTAGAAAATCCTAGAAAAAAACCTAAAAAACACATGAAAACTCTAAAAAACCTGAAAAAATATTAGAAGATTCTAAAAAACCCTAGATAACCCTAGAAAACCCTAGAAAAACATAAAAAAATCCTAGAAAACCCTAGATAACCCAAGAAAAATCTTAGAAAACACTAGATAACCATAGAAAATCTTAGAAAATACAAAAAACCTAAAAAAACCCCTAAAAAAACCGTAGAAAATCCTAAAAGAATTTCTAGGAAACCCTAGAAAATACAAAAAAATCCTAGAAAATCCTAGAAAAGTTTAGATAACCCAAGAAAATCCTAGAAAAACCCTAGAAAATCCTAAAAGTGCTAAACACCCTAGAAAACCTAAGAAAAAAATCTAGAAAACCCTAGAAAACCCTAAAAATCCTAGAAAAAACAAAAAAACCCTAAAAAAATCCTAGAAAACCCTAAAAATCCTAAAAACCCTAGATAGACCTAGACAAAACCTAGAAAATTCTTGAAACCCCTCAAAAACCTAAGAAATCCTAGAAAACCTAGAAAACACAAGAAAAACCCTAAAAACTCTAAAAACCATGAAAAAAAAAGTCTAGAAAATCCTAAAAACGCTAGAAAACCCTAAAAAACCTAGAAAACCCTAGATAACCATAAAAAACCCTTGAAAACTCTAGTAAAATCCTAAAAAAACCCTAGATAATACTAGAGAACCCTAGAAAACCTTAGATAACCCTAGAAAATCCTAGAAAAATCCTTAAAAACCATAGAAAAACCTAGAAAACTCTAAAAAATCCTACATAATATCATTTGCAACATCCATATACAGGTCTCCAACATTCATGAAAAGTTTTCACCTATCGTATTTTAATCTACATTATTACTTAATAGACCAAAAATTATAGCAGGTGGATAGCTTTTTGTCATCTTCCGAAGCAATCACTCAATATTTCCTCACAACATCCTTCATTATTTTCCTTCCATCTTTTGTTATATGTCCATTCCCTTTGTAGCATTTAGCAACATGATACATATATAGAGATATCTTTTAATTTAGTCATCACAATGTGTTTTTAGATTCCCTTTATATAAATGAATATCTCAACTTTTCTCTCTTCCTTCTTTCTTTCTCTTTTTATTTCTTTCTCTTTTTTTTTGCTTAACTCATTTTCTTCCTTGACATCTTTTTTTTTGAAACTATTAATTTTGTTTTAATCCAAAATGGGACGAAAGTGATCCTAGAGATAGTGTTTCTTCAACTTCTCAACTTTTTTCAATGAATAATAATATTCTGTGTGATCTGATATATTTCAATTAACAAATTAACATAGACAATAATAAAAGACAGGAATATAGTTGGTCTAACAAGCAGTCATCAATTGCATAGCTATAAAAGAGTCTCATTACGTGAATAAAAGATAAATTGAGAATTGAAAACAATCACATGAAAGACACTTATTACATTGTATTTAATGAAGATGGATTAGTGAACCAAAATGGTAAGCAAAATCTAAGCAAACTAAGGCCTTCATTCTTCCATTTGTCTTTAATTAAATTCAAATCACAAGCAAATTAAGGCCCCAGAATGTTAGCTAGTTCATTCTTTTATAAAGCAGCAAGGTTTAATCATACACAAGCAAATTAAGTCTCTATTTGGAAAGAACACATCACACATATTAAAAAGCTCTCCCTAAATTGAATAAAGTTTAATCACACTGCATTTTTATCTCATATAGAGGCAACCCAGAACTATCCTAATAAAAAAGATAGATAAACAGCGAAATTTAAAAATTAAACTAATCCATATTCTTAACTGATCAAGTCATCAATATTCAATAATCAATTAATCAAAAATCAAGAGATGCACAGAAAAGTAGAAGAAAAAATACGTTATCAATGTCCATTTCATTAAGCAAATTCTAGTGCCAAAGCTCTATCATTAGAGAAAATGACGCAAAAAAATCATACACAATACCATAGTTTAAAAATAAATAAATTCAATTCACAGAGGAAGAGGAAAAAAATATTTAGATAAAATCAAACAAGAGACACAAATTTAGGTTCCAGATTGAGAAATGACAACAAATAGAAGATAAAGAAGGAGAACGCATACCTAATTTTCTGAAGGAAGGAGACGTTCGTTGCAGTGCTGGCAGCAGAGTTTGCAGGCGGCGACGTAGGCTGCTAGTGGATAGAATAGTGGCGGTGTGCGTAGAGAAAGCAAAAGGTTGGAGAGAGAGTACAGAGTAGAGAGCACAGCAGCAGCGAAGAGAGGAGTAGAGAGCAGATCAGCATCGAGCTCAAAGGTTGCAGCCTCAACAGCAATAGTAATGGTGTACAATGAAGAGATCAGAGGGATGCTGGAGAAAGAAGTGGCTGCCGTTCTGGTCTAGGACAGGGTGGGAGACTGAGGGGCTATGGAAGAAGAATATTGGAGATTTGAAAATAGTGGGTATTGTTGGGTAAGTAAAGAAAAAATGGGATGTCATAGTCGTTGGGGTATTTTTTGGGGGGTTTGTCACTCATGTATTAATTTGAAATCTTTAGATTTTTCATTTTTGTTAATAGTTTATTAGTTTAACAATATTTTTTTATATTTAAAGATCAAATTAAAATTATGATTAAAAATCAAATATTTCAAATTTAAACAATAAAATTTAAGAGGCTAAATTGGAATAAATTAAAATAGTTTGAATACCTTACGAATAAACTATGTCAAAATATGACAAATTAGAGGATTGGAAATTGAGTATGACTAACTTACATCCTATATATGTATATGTTATAAAAATATATTATAGGTGGGTATTAAACCAAGGATCTCTCACTTAGAGTAAAACCCTAAAAAATACCCTAGAAAATCCTAAAAAATCCTAGAAAACTCCTAGAAAACCCTAAAAAACCCTAAAAAATCCTGGAAAACCCTAGAAAACTTTAAAAAACCCTAGAAAACTTTATAAAAATCCTAGAAAATCCTAAAATAACCTAAGTACCTAACAAACCCTAGAAAACCCTAGAAAATTCAAGAAAACCCCTAAAAAATCCTAGAAAACCCTAGATAATCCTAGAAAACCTTAGAAAATCCTAAAAATCCTAAAAAACACTAGAAAAACCCTAGAAAACCCTTCAAAACCATAGAAAACCTTAGATAACCCTAGAAAACTTTAGAAAAACACTTAAAAACCCTAGAAAACAATAGAAAAATCCTAGAAAACCTTAGAAAAATCTAGAAAATCTTAGAAAAACCCTAAAAATCCCTCTAGTCGATGAAAAATGCGAGGAAGGAAGAGAAGCAAACATCTTGCTGGCACTAGACTCTGTTTTCGAAGAAGGGGAGCTTCTAAAGCGTAGAAGAAAAGGTATCCTTAAAATATTTATAGCAATTGAAGTAAATTAAAACAAATGGCAAATGCACATAGAAGTTTATATTTATAACACAAAGTATCCCTTTCTTTCTGAATGTCAAATGCAGGAGATCTTCACTGGAAGCAAGTATCTTTCAATATGAATTCAAATTTACAGGTAATTGCTAGAAGACCCTCAAAAATCCATCAAAAAATAATAGGCATAGGAGATAATCATAACCACTGATTTTGTTGATATCTCCAATTAAATAATTACATGGAATGTTCTAACAAAATTACAACAGGTTATAGCAAAAATGAAGAGCAAGCACATGGCAGGAACATTCACCAAAAAGAAGAAATGTAAGCTCAAAGTTTCATTCATAACTATTCTTTCCCACAATCTGAAAACCAATGCTTTAAGGTATGGCCTATAAAATCGCAGGTATAGTCACCGGAGTCTACAGTGATGTCCAAGCTTGGCCGGGAAGAGAGAAAGAAGACTTAATAGAAAAGAGGGCATATTTCGGAATTAAAACTGCAGAAAGGATAATAGAGTTTGAATGTGAGAGTAAAAGAGACAAACAGTTCTGGCTTGATGGGATTCAGTATATGTTGAATTGCCGTGCCAAAGCGGCATAAATATAAATAGAAAATAAGAAAAAATAAAATGGCTGATATGGGGTTGCTTTTTCTACTTCTCTTTTACTTTTACTTTGTGAGATGCTTATAAAGATGTACATTTGATAGAATAACTGTAAAATTTCACCAAGGACATTGATAGAGTACAATGATTTCAATGAAGAGGCATATGATCTAGAACCGTTACATTGTCACTCTAATTCCTTCAGGAAATCAGCATTATCAACAAAAGCCTGCATAAGTAATACACAAGTCAAACTTTAAAATACAATAAGATGGTATCATTCTATGCCAAAGTCTCGGGTATAAATGAAAGGGGAACTCAGATGATAGGTATAGAGAAAAAGCAGTAGTGGTAAATAGTATTTTGAGTTATGTTAGGTGTACATATCTTGCATCGCAAGTCATCCGACTCACCCCGTTCAACCGTGGATAGTGTGAGTCGGCATGGTGTTTAAAACAAAATATATTTTCCTAGTATTTCTAACGTTATTTCACATATGATTCATTCCTCTCTAATTACATATCATACACAAACCACCCATGAATTCATCATGATAGTTGACCTGGTTGAAGTCTTAGAAGAAGCACATAATAAATCCCATACAATCAAATAGATGGAAAGGTTATGCATACCAATTTCCAACCATCAGGGTCCGGGGTCCAAGCAAACTGCTATCTTGGTGTTGATAACTGGCAGCGGCCCAGGTTCACGAATAATCTTGCCTCCACACAATTTGATTGCTTCTGCACTCTTATACACATCATTTGTGCCTATTGCAATATGTGCAAACACATAAATGAGTTACATTCTAACAGTAAGATATAGAAAATAGACACGGAGAACAACACAAAAATCAATAAAACCACTTTCGAAAATGGAAAATAAATAGTATCTACCTGTCCATAGCCATTTCCTTTGTCATAATTAGTGATTCCGTAGATATATGTAAGTTCTAGAACAGTGTTCTTATCTTCAGGACCATACCCCATTGTGGCAACTGTATTCTGTAAACCAATCAGAATCAATGACAATTGATAGCTAAAAATCAATAAAATCATGTTTTTTGTTTTTACTTTTTTTCTTCACAAAATCTAATAAGCAAAGGTTACTGAAAATGAAAACAGAAACCAAACAAGCCAACTTGCGCATGATATTAATAATTGCCACCAGCATAAGTTTACCTTGTGCTCAGGATTGTCTTTCCTATGCAGAAGTTTCATGCCAATAGCCTTTTGAAATCCATAAAAAAAAGGAAAAATATTAATACATGAAAGAAAGATGGAATTCACTTCATGAAAGAACCTTTCACATTTTCATCCTAATAGGAGTAGAAAACACTCACTTTCTGATAGAAGACTATGGCATGGTCAAGATCACCTACACGAAGTGACACTTAGCATAGGGGTTCGGAAGTAAGTCCTCTTTCCAAGAGTTCAAATTCATAACCATCAGGATCTTGGATGAAAGAAGTTACTGTGCTGCCACCTTTGACAGGCCCTGGTTCCTTGATAACCTTTCCACCTTTTGCTTTTATCAGATCAACTACCTTGGCAGCCTAGAAATTGGAGTAAGGATAATAATCATCATAATTTAAGTCAGAAATTTGACAGAGACATGCAGCATACATGAAAATTGAGCATCAATAAAAGTAAATGTACCAAAAATCACTCTTAAAAAGACCATTTAGTTTTTAACTTCCTGTGAGAATTTTATAGTTTGAAGATAATAACACACATTGATTAATTGGCTGGTGATGTTAGATAAGCTGGTAACTAATGTTCATGAAAAATATAAATTGGTTCTTAATGCACCAATGTGTTCAATTGGAGACTCTATTTGAGTTTTAAGTTGTTGTTGCATAATTCTACAATATCAACAATCATGCTTTGTTTTCTAATTGTTCTATAATAGGAGCTTACATCTTCAACTACAACACCCAAATGACCAAACTCATTTCCAATGTCATACTTGTCCACTCCATAATCTGCAATGATCAAGAAATACAAACAAGAAACAAGAGAAGCACAAACTATTTTATGCTAAACAAAAGTTTGTATCTTGCACATCTAAACTCACTGTAGGTAAGCTCAACTGTAAAATTGGAATCTTCAGGGCCATATCCAAGAAAAGAATTTGTGTATCTTTCTTCAGGTATATCACGTTTTCTCAACAGCTTCATGCCAAGGCACTTAGTGTAAAACCTAAATATATATACACATTCCAAAAATGTAATCAAGATTCAAGAATATAGTATAATAATTGCATTAATTTAGGGCAATTGAAGCATCATAGGTAGCATACTTTATAGTCTTATCCAAGTCCCCAACACGGTACACAACATGTAAGAATCTTCTATTGTCATTTTTGACCCATTCA
Organism: Arachis ipaensis; assembly: GCF_059453495.1. NCBI lineage: Eukaryota > Viridiplantae > Streptophyta > Magnoliopsida > Fabales > Fabaceae > Arachis > Arachis ipaensis. The sequence goes on from NC_142437.1 coordinate 773,175, forward strand.
AACAAGTTTTGCTCTGGTTGAATTAGATTCTCTGCTGCATTAGCCTCTGCTACTCTAAACAATTCTAAACCTTTTACACCAAATAACAGAGATTGGGAATGTGGAATAGCTGAACAAATTGCCATAACAATTCTGTTAATATAAACAGAGTGATAATATAATTAATTAACTCTAAGTATCAAATGGATAATAATAAAGCTGATGTGAATGGAGGTTAATTACCAAAAGGACCCGAAAGAAGGTGAAAGAGAGCTAGTCTTCTAGAAGGGTTAGGGTTGTAAGAGGAAATGCATATAGTGATAGAAGGAAACTGAAAGAACAAGTTGTTGATAACATTAAGGATGAGGTCATGGCCATTTCCATTGCCATTTGGCAATGTTGTAAATTGCTAATGATGCTAGTTGCCTTGTTCTCTTCTTCCTGACTACCTAAACCAAACAGCTCTATCCACCATGCATCATGCATGGACAGTAATTATTGTTAACGGGATTTTATTAGATTGGGCTTTAGCCCATTGTAACTACAGCGTTTTGTAGAGTTTGGGCTTTTATTTACATCATTGAGTCTGCTCGTTTTAATTTCTTTCATCAATTCATTTGGCAAAACCTTTGTATAAAAATTCAGTCTTAAATTTCCAAATTGCGCATATTTATTATTTACCATCGTGATTTTGTTAGTATACAATATGTGTTGAATCTCAAGAAAGAAGAAAAACATATTGACAAATTAAATTACTAGTTTTGTTAGTATTCGATGATTATTTTAACTTTTAGAAAAAAAAAAGGGTATCGTTGGCATGAATTTTGAGTTGTAAAATGCATGCTCCTACAATCTATGTACAAAACAAAACCACATGGTAAAATACAATGATGTGGTTCTTTTTAGAATAACAAAAGAAGTTTATGCAAGAATTGGCCTAGTTTATTACCATTGCAACTTGGGGGTAGATGGGGGAAGAAGGTTGAAGATACAGACTAAAAACAAAGATTGAAGATGTATAATTTTTAAGGTAAAGTATATTTTTTGTTCTTGAAATTTGTTAAAAATTTTAAAAATATTCTTAAGTTTTAATTTGTTTCAATTTTATCTTTAATTTTTTCGATTTGCATCAATTTTATCCTTATTCTCAAATTTTCTGATCAAACTATGGTCAACACTATTTTTTTTTCAATTTTACCCTTCAAAATCTATTTACTTTCATCATTTCCAAAATATTATTTTGTCTCTCTTCCAAATACCCCATCACCAAACCCCTTACCACTACCGCCACTATTATCATCATATCTTCCCCTTAATCTTATTTCTAAACAGAATAAAGAAAAGAAATCGAAAAATCTCAATAAACTGATTCAAAAAAATAAAAATGGCAGAAGATTATAACCTTCATAATCAAGAACAAGAACAACAACAACAACCCACCAAGTTGCTCTAATTCAAAGACTCACTTCAACCCGAGTTAATGCAGTTCTTTGTACTTTGCAGCTCGAAAACTCTCGTGAGAAAATTAAAGACAAGCTTAAAATTTGAATGGACAAAGAATCGCACAACAACGAAGTGAGGACCGAACCTAAAAAGTTATTTGTTGAAAGGGACAGAACCTGAAGTCTCGGCATCGTCCCTATTTGTTGAAGGGAATAACCCTCCGATGGAATTCTTCTCGGCGTTGACGTGAACGTGGTTGATGGTGATCGGAATCCAAGGATTTTCTAGAGTTTTCTAGGGTTTTTCTAGGGTTATCTAGGGTTTGCTAGGTTTTTTCTAGGGTTTTCTAGGGTTTTTTAGGATTTTTTGGGTTTCTAGGGTTTTTTTATAGTTTTTAGGATTTTTAGGGTTTTTCTAGGATTTTCTAGATTTTTCTAGGCTTTTCTAGGGTTTCTCTATTATTTTCTAGCGTTTTTTAGGATTTTTCTAGTGTTTTCTAGGATTTTTTAGGGTTTTTCTAAAGTTTTCTAGGGTTATCTAGGGTTTTCTAGGATTTTTTTAGGGTTTTCTAGGGATATCTAAGATTTTCTAAGGTTTTTTTAGAGTTTTCTAGGATTTTCTATATTTATCTAGGGTTATCTAGGATTTTCTAAGGGTTTTAGGGTTTTCTAGGATTTTTAGGATTTTTTATGGTTTTTTAGGGTATATTAGGGTTTTCTAGAGTTTTTTAGGGTTTTCTAGGGTTTTATAGGTTTTTCTATGATTTTCAAGGATTTTCTAGGTTTCTAGTGTTATCTATGGTTTTCTAGGATTTTCTAAGATTTTTTTAGGATTTTCTAAGGCTTTTTTAGGATTTTCTAAGGTTTTTTTAGGGTTTTCTAGGATTTTCTAGGTTTTTTCTAAGATTTTCTAGGATTATCTAGGGTTTTTTAGGATTTTCTAGGGTTTTCTAGGGTTATCTAGGGTTTTCTAGGATTTTCTAGGATTTTTTAGTATTTTCTAGGGTTTTCTAGGATTTTTTAGGATTATCTATGGTTTTTTTTTACAGATTTTTAGGATTTTCTAAGATTTTCTAGGGTTTTCTAGGGTTTTTTAGTATTTTCTAGTTTTTCTTGGGTTTTCTAGGGTTATCTAGGGTTTTCTAGGCTTTTCTAGGTTTATCAAGGATTTTCTAGGGTTTTCTAGAATTTTTTAGGGTTTTCTAGGATTTTTCTAGAGTTTTCTAGGGTTTTCTAGGTTATTTAGGGTTTTCTAGGATTTTCTAAGATTTTCTAGGACTTTCTAGGTTTTTTCTAAGGTTTTCAAGGTTTTTCTAGGGTTTTCTAGGGTTTTTAAGATTTTCTAGGGTTTTCTAGTTTTTTCTACGATTTTTTAGGATTTTTCTAATCTTTTTCAAGATTTTTTTAGGGTTTTCTAGGGTTTTTCTAGGTTTTTTTTAGGGTTTTCTAGGATTTTTAGGATTTTCTAGGTTATCTAAAGTTTTCTAGGGTTATTTAGGTTTTTCTAGGGTTTCCTAGAGTTATCTATGATTTTTTAGAGTTTTTTAGGATTTTCTAGGGTTTTTAGGATTTTCTAGGGTTATCTAGTGTTTTCTATGATTTTCTAGGGTTATCTAGGGTTTTTTAGAGTTTTTTTAGGATTTCCTAGGGTTTTTTAGGGTTCTCTAGGTTTTTTCTAGGGTTTTCTAGGGGTTTTAGGGTTTTCTAGGATTTCTAGGGTTTTTCTAGTATTTTCTAGCATTTTTTAGGGTTTTTCTAAAGTTTTCTAGGGTTATCTAGGGTTTTCTACGGTGTTTTAGGATTTTCTAGGGTTTTTAGGAAATTTTAGGGGCTTTTAGGATTTTCTAAGGTTTTTTAGGATTTTCAGGATTTTCTTAGGTTTTTCTAGGGTTATCTAAGGTTTTCTAGGATTTTTTAGGGTTTTCTAGGATTTTTTAGGGTTTAGTAGTTTTTTCTAGAGTTTTCTAGGGTTATCTAAGATTTTCTATAAGTTTTAGAGTTTTCTAGGATTTTTTAGGGTTTTATTGGTTTTTCTAGGGCTTTTCTCGAGTTTTCTAGGGTTATCTACGATTTTCTAGGGTTTTTTAGAGTTTTTTAGGGTTTTAGGGTTTTCTTAGGTTTTTTAGTGTTTTTTAGGATTTTCTAGAGTTTCCTAGGGTTTCCTAGGGTTTTTCTAGGATTTTCTAGGATCTTCTAGCGTTTTCTAGGATCTTCTAGAGTTTTCTAGGGTTTTTAGGATTTTCTAGGTTTTTTTAGAATTTTCTAGGGTTTTTCTAGGGTTTTCTAGTGTTATCTAGGGTTTTCTAAGATTTTTTAGGGTTTTTCTTAGATTTTCTAGGGTTATCTAGGATTTTCTAGGGTGTTTTGGAGTTTTCTGGTATTTTCTCGGGTTTGTTTGGGTGCTTAGGTTTTTTTAGAGTTTTCTAGTGTTTTTAGGATTTTCTAAGATTTTTAGGATTTTCTAGGGTTTTTTGTATTTTCTATGACTTTTTAGGGTTTTCTAGTGTTCTTTAGTGTATTTTAGGATTTTCTATGGTTTTTCTAGGATTTTTTAGTGTTATCTAGGGTTTTCAAGGATTTTTTTTGGTTATCCAGGATTTTTTAGGGTTTTTCTAGGATTTTCTAAGGTTTTCAAGGTTTTTCTGGGGTTTTTCATGGTTTTCTAGGTATTTTTAGGAGTTTTTTTTATGGTTTTTAGGATTTTTTTTTTAGAGTTTTTCGAGGGTTTTCTAGATTTTTCTAGGGTTTTCTAGGGTTTTTCTATTGTTGTCTAGGGTTTTTCTAGAGTTTTCTAGGGTTTGCTAGGATTTTTGTAAAGTTTTCTAGGGTTATCTAGAGTTTTCTAGGGTTTTGTAGGATTTTTCCATGATTTTTTAGGGTTTTCTAGGATTTTCTAGGGTTTTTCTAGAGTTTTCTAGGATTATCTAGGGTTTTCTAGGGTTTTAGGATTTTTCTTGGATTTTCTAGGGTTATTTAGGATTTTCTAGGGTTTTCTAAGGTTTTGTAGGGTTTGTTAGGGTACTTAGAATTTTTTAGGATTTTCTAGGATTTTCTAGGATTTTTAGAATTTTCTATGGGTTTTTAGGATTTTCTTAGGGTTTTCTAGGGTTCTTTAGTGTTTTTTAGGATTCTCTAAGGTTTTCTAGGTTTTTCTTGGTTTATCTAGGGTTTTTTGGTGTTTTCTAAAGTTTTCTAGGGTTTTCTAGGATTTTAGGATTTTCTAGGGTTTTTTATGGTTTTTAGAAATTTTTAGGGGTTTTCTAGGATTTTTTAGATTTTTCTAGGATTTTTCTATTATTTTCTAGGGTTTTTCTAGGATTTTCTAGTATTTTTCTAAAGTTTTCTAGGGTTATGTAGGGTTTTCTAGGATTTTTCATTATTTTTTAGGGTTTTTTAGGGTTTTCTAGGATTTTTTTAGGATTTTTTAGGATTTTCTAGAGTTTTGCACTAAGTGAGAGGTCCTTGGTTTAATACCCACCTATAACATATTTTTATAAAGTATACATATATAGGATGTAAGTTAGTCACACTCAATTTCTCCTCCTCTAATTTGTTATATTTTGACATAGTTTATTATTAAAATATTTAAACTATTTTAAATTATTCCAATTTAGTCTCTTAAATTTTATTGTTTAAATTTTAAATATTTGATTTTTAATCATAATTTTAGTTTTATCTTTAAATATAAAGAAATATTGTTAAACTAATAAACTATTAACAAAAATAAAAAATCTAAAGATTTCAAATTAATACATGAGTGACAAACCCCCCAAAAAATACCCCAACAACTAGACATCCCATTTTCTCTTTGCTTATCCAACAATATCCACTACTTTCAAATCCCCAATCTTCTTCTTCCAGTCCCTGAGTTTCTCGCTCTGTCATAAACCAGAACGGCAGCCACTTCTTTCTCCAGCATCCCTCCAATTTTTTCATTGCACACCGTTGTTGTTACTGTTGACGCTGCAACCTTTGAGCTCGATGCCGATCTGCTCTCCTCTCCTCTCTCCGCTGCTGTTGCGCTCTCTACTCTGTACTCTCTCCAACCTTTTGCTTTCTCTACGCACACCGCCGCTGTTTTATCCATTAGCAGCCTCCGCCGCCGCCTGCAAACTATGCTGCCAGCACTACAACGAACGTCTCCTTCCTTCAAAAAATTAGGTATGTGTTCTCCTTCTTCATCTTCTATTTTTTGTCATTTCTCATTTTGGAACCTAAATTTATGTCTCTTGTTTTATTTTATCTAAATATTTTTTCTCTTCCTCTGTGAATTGAATTTATTTATTTTTAAACTATTTTATTTTGTATGATTGGTTTGTGTTATTTTCTGGAATGATAGAACTTTGGCACTAGAATTTGCTTAATGGAATGGACATTGATGGCGTGTTTCTTCTTCTACTTTTCTGTGCATCTCTTGATTTTTGATTAATTGATTATTGAATATTGATGACTTGATCAGTTAAGAATATGGATTAGTTCAATTTTTAAATTTCTTTGTTCATTTATCTTTTTTATTAGACTAGTTCTGGGTTGCCTCGTTATGAGATGAAAATACAGTGCGATTAAACTTTATTCAATTCAGTGAGAGCTTTTTAATATTTGTGATGTGTTCTTCCCAAATAGAGGCTTAATTTGCTTGTGTATGATTAAACCTTGCTGCTTTATAAAAGAATGAATTAGTTAACATTCTGGGGCCTTAATTTGCTTGTCATTTAATGAGACTCTTTTATGGCTATGCAATTGATGACTGCTTGTTAAACCAACCATATTCTTGTCTTTTATTATTGTCTATGTTAATTTGTTAATAGAAATATATCAGATCACACAGAATATTATTATTCATTGAAAAAGTTGAGAAGTTGAAGAAACACAGTCTCTGGGATCACTTTCATCCCATTTTGGATTAAAAAAATTAATAGTTTACAATCAAAAGATGTCAATGAAGAAAATAAGTTAAGCAAAAAAAGAGAAAGAAATAAAAAGAGAAAGAAAGAAGGAAGAAAGAAAGTTGAGATATACATTGATATAAAGGACATCTAAAAATATATTGTGATGACTAAAAGATATCTCTATATATGTATCATGTTACTAAATGCTACAAAGGGAATGGACATATAACAAAAGATGGAGAAAAAATAATAAAGAATGTTGTGAGAAAATATTGAGTGATTGCTTTGGGAGATGACAAAAAGCTATCCATCTGCTGTAATTTTTTGTCTATTAAATAATAATGTAGATTAAAATGACGATAGGTGAAAACTTTTAATGAATGTTGGAGACCTGTATATGAATGTTGCAAATTATATTATGTAGGATATTTGTGTCTTTATTTATAGTCTATTGTAGACATAGTTATCAAACCCGGCTCGACTCGCCGATTCGACTGAAAACCCGATCACTCGGTCACCTGACTAGATCGAGCCACTCATTCAATTGATTGTGCAACAGACCTGGTTCGACCCGACGGGTTTTCGTGAAACCCGATGACCCAGCTGATTAATTTAACCCGGTCCAGGTCGTTTTTATTTTTTTTTCTTTTTAATACCTGAAACAGCGTCGTTTCATAACCCCTTCCTCCCCTTCACCTTTCAATGAAACTCTATGCCCAAATGCCAAATCTAAGACTCTTGAATTTCTGTGCTCTCTCCGTCTCTAGCTCGGCAGTCAGAACTCAGTACTCAATAGTCCCTCTCTCGTCTCTCCCCTCACCTTGACACTCTCAGTCTCTCACGGCCTCACCTCGTCGCTCTCTCAGTCTCTCACCTCGTCCACTCACCTTGGTCGTCGTCACGGTCCCATGCCCCTGCGCTCGCTTCGCTGGCGGCAGAAGCAAATGGAACCGCATCTGGTCCCTCGGGTGGTGGTGGTGGTCATCTTCTTGCTTCTCACGGTCTCTATCTCACACCTAGTCTCGATCTCTCACTTCCCTACGCTCTTCATCACCGGTAACAGAGGCAACAGATCCCGGTGAACTGGTTTTCGTTGTCGTCTTCTTGCTTTGAGCCTTGCCGTCAGCTTCTTCCTCGCCATCAGCTTCTCCTTCGCTCTCAGATTCCTTCGTGCAACCCGATTTGGTGAGTTTTCCCTGTTCTTTCTGTTTCAATTTTGTTGTTGCATCACTGCACTTTGATTTTGTTGCCAAAATAATTTGTTGCTGAATGTGTTGCTGAAATTTGTTATATCATAGTTTATGTTTTTGTTGCTGCGTGAAAGTTATCATAGTTATCAAAGCTGAATTTGTTGCTAGAACTCTAGAAGTAGAATTTGTTGTTAAGTTGAATTTGATGTTGAACCTATCATAAATGTGGTTGTTACTAGAAGTAGAATTTGTTACTGGATAACTGACTTGAGTTGAATTTGTTACTGAACCTTCTTGTTGTGTTGCTTAAAAAATGCTAAATCTTTTGTTGCTCTATGTTAAGGGATAAGAGATAAGAGAGTTAGTCAATAACAAAATCAGTTTGGTACAGTTAGTTAGGGTTTGTTATTCTGATGTCTGATCTTTTTCTCTTTTTCAACTCTGTTATAACTAAAGCTCTTGCATCCCTCTAAGAGGTGTGTAGAATTGATTCATTGATGGAAGAATAAGATGAAGTTAATTCAGTTCACTAGTTTCTTGTACCTCTCTCTTCAAACTCTTCTTTCTCTGTTTCAGATGTTCTGCATAACATCATAATGCAGTGTTTCTTATGGAAGATATAGATGCAAATCAAAGTGAGGAAAATGTTGATCAAGCTCCAAATTTGTCCTATGAAAATATAGATGTCGATTTTAAGATCACTTGGACTTGATTATCGATTATGTTATCTTTTGCTTACTCTTGTTTATTTAAATAAAGAAATTATTTTGTACTAGAAACTAGTTTATTATCTATTTTTGCATCATTAGTTGTCTAAAAATTAACATTTGATTATTATTATTATTATTATGTTTGTAAAGACTTGCATTTTAAGTTTTAATATGTAATTTTAATTTCATTTATATAATTTTATATTTTTTAAATTATGACCGGGTCAACCGAGTGAATCAGTGATCCATCGGTTTAACTAGTGACCCGGTCATATGACCGGGTGGATTGCCGATTCAGTTCTGATAACTATAATTGTAGATTTGTAGCCCTTTTTTCTTACTATATAAGTTTTAGTATATTAAAGGCAAAATTTCCAAGGCGTAGAGCGAAGAAAATGGTCAAACAATCAACTCAATTGAAGGAACTTAAAACCCAAATGCAGCAACCTCAATTCAAAGAGCTTGAAATCGAAGGTACAGCAAAATCAAATAACAAATTTCTTGATCAGCATAAAGTTTTCACTATTTATTTATTTTTATTAAACCTCTACCTGTGTGTTTGTGGCAGTGGAGCGTCAAATCAGTGCAATTAAGGTGGTTCGTAATGTTGAGATTGAGCGATTGTTGATGGAACTTCGTTTGGTTCGGTCGTGTTTCAGTGAGGAACAGCTCCGGAAGCCAATGCTGCAGGTCTTCGAAGAAACCTTACCGAATCCCTCAATTGTGAAAGATGAAGGGAATGGAAAATTTGATGTGAAGTAGAAAGAGAGAGGGAGCAGAATGTCCATGACTTGTGGTGGTGTAGGAAGAGATTTGCACGCTTCTCTATTCTAGAGGCTTTCGATTGCTTTTCCTTCGGAATGTCCTTTTTCGGTTCCTCAGTTTGGTGATTTTGAATACTCTAGCAATACTGGTAGTGTTTTCTCTTTCGATTTAACTCATTTTATATCTGAATTAAAGTTTCCTAAATTGAATTTAAAAAAATGGAAATGTATGTTACGAAACATACTATTGTTCTGCCCCTTAAAATGTTTGAGTTCCTTCAATTTTGAACGATTTTACTATAGATATTATAGTTCTTATACATTTTGGCATAGATTGTAGTTGATACTTGTTAGTTTACTTCTTTGTTGGTAGGGAGAACAAGATTTCTTGGTGATGAAAATCTTCATTGTAAGGACTTTGTATGTTCTCTATCTTTTCTGTGCACTTTGATTAATTGTATTTTGTAACATCCTTAGCTGGCTTGTTTGGGTCACTTACATTGGACTTGATGCGACATAAAATTAGGGTAGCTGTGTAGGAGCAACATTAATATAGCACTTCCATTCTCATTTCCATGATGTGCTGAAGCATCCACGAATTGATTTGAATGAGAAATGTTGCTATTCATTTAGGATCCTTTCATGTGCAGATGGAAGAGAACTTGTCTCTATTACTAGTTTCATTGCATACACTGCTAAATCTATTATGAATAACTTAAACAGCTTGCAAATAAAAACTAATTAGTGATTGCAATGTATTGTGATAATATGAATTGATTGAATGTCTGTTACATAGGTTTTTAAGGAGCCATGTGAAGCTCAGACTCTCACAAGTCAAGAAGGTCTTCAGACTCCCAATGTCCGAATTTTCTCCCTTTATTTTTTACTTTCTGTTTTTTATGGATGACTTTATGAACTCTAGTATTCATTGCTGAGGCTATTTTTTAAACAGTTGTGATTGATTTGGATTTGTTGCCTTTTGCAGGTGAGTAGTCAGCGCTTGTCTGTTGGGATGACACCCAAAACCCTTAGGCTGCTGAAACCTAGCGAGATGCTTCTCTCTGTCCATGGATCACCTTTTGGTGTTTACAAGGAAAATAACATGGAAGCTATATATGGTATGAAGCAAATGATCTATTTGAAACTATTGCTATATCTTGTTCATTTAGTTTCCTTGTTTCATGAAGAGATACTTTTCTAAAAATAAACTAACAAGAATGGTACTCGAAAGTTTATGCCGCTAATAAAAATAACCTAGAAAGATAACAAATAAGCTCCAAAAGATTTAAAAAGTAAGAAAACTAACTGGATATTAGTTATATTTTTTCATAAAATACTTTAGATATTAGATTTCGATGCGATTTTTTGCAAGTATTATTAGAAAAATGAGACTTTGTCATAGTTAAAATTTGGTGATTTGTCAAGGAATTTTTCAATGTTTTTTGTGAATGATTGAATTTAAAATAAAACGCACAAGTTGTTTGCTAAATACAAAATTCCTTTATCATTTATGTAAAAAAACATATGATATTTTTGTTAATTTTGTCACGTTTTTAAATCTTTTGAGACTTCTTTGTCATTCATAGAAATCTTATTTGGTTATTTTTCATAGCGATATGAGTTTTTTGGTGCAATTTCGATAGTTTAACTTGTTCCTAATAGCATGTGAGCTATTTTTAGCTCAATTTGTTAGTTACTTTATAAGCTAAGCTCTTAAGCCGGTGAGCTATTGAGCTTGAGCTAAAAATTTGAGCTCATTTATTAAATGAGTCAAACTTAACTTTGCTATATTCCATGAGCAGGATTTGGTGGAGTTGATGGAAGGTATACCGGTTCGGAATTCCACAAAATACTTCCGTTGTTAGTATAGCCCAACCGATAATCAATCCTCAATCCCAAATTAAGAAAGGGTGGTTGTCACAAGTGCTAACCACAAATAAGAATGTAACCAGAGTATTTAGACTCCGGGTCGTCTCACGAAGAATGGGCAAGCATGTGCATTAGCATTGATCAGAAATACAGGGTTGAGAATCATGGTGATGAAAATTAACTACCAAGCATGTCATGCAAGAAATCTTAAAATGCAAGAAACTCTAAATTTAAGCAATTAACTAAATCAAGAACTAGCAACTAAGAATTTTGGTTTTTCAAATATGAATCAAAGGTACTCTTGACTAAGCATGGGAATTGGGGTCTCTATCCTTGTCTTCAACTATAATTAGCCAATTGTGACGAACCAAACTCACTAAGTCTACCTCAAAGAACCTTAAGTACGTAACATTTACTCCTAGGGTTGAGGTACGTCAAGTGGTTTGACCAATTTCAACCCATAAGTCCCAACCAATCTACTAATTAGTAGTGGGTTGGTGTTAATGGGTGTCAATTTGGTCACTAAGGGTTCTCCAATCAACAATCCAATGAGACCCAATGACTCAAGGTCACCCAATTCTCATAACTTAGACCAAGAGTAATAGAAACTACTCCATAATTAAAGCAAACATTTCATCAAATACATATAATACACTAAATAGAGACATGTTCAAATTACAATTAAATTGAGAATTACGAGGACCCACTAATAATCATCTATAGAAACTACACAATTAACACTAGCAATCACAAGAAGCATCAACATATTCATAGAAATCAACACCCACAATGTTCATGAATTGGGGTAGAAAATTTATAAGCAACAAGACAACATAATCAAGATAAGATCTAAACAAAATAACACTAGAGGATTCAAATTGAGTAAACAAGAGTATCAAACAACAAGATCCAATCCAGTAATTTCACAATGGGAGATCAAAATCAAGCTAGATCTAGGGAGGAAGAAGAGTTTCCTCTCTAGATGAACAAAAACTACCCAAAAACTCAAAATGTGTCTAAGTGTCTAATGTGTGATCCCCCCCTTGCTCCTACAATCCCTGGGTCATTTCCATGCAGAGCTAGCCTTCAATTAGGCCCCTCCAGGCCTCAGAAATCGCCAGCCACAATTTCATTAATGAGGTCACGTGCTGGTCACGACGCATGTGCGCCAGGTGCGCGCGCGCGCCGATGAGCTCCTGAATCCACGCGTACGCGCACGGTACGCGTGCGCGCCGATGACGATTCTTCCAATGTACACGGGAACGTCAGATATATGCGAGTGGCCACAATAGTACGCATCCACGCGTGCGTGCCAGGTGCACGTGCGCGTCGATGACTGAACTCCAAGGCTCCAAAGCTCCATTTTTCTTCACTGGTGCATGCTTCCTTCTCCTCTTCTAGACCAATCTTGCTCTGAAACTCTAAAATCACTGAACAAACACGTCACGGCATCGAGTGGTAATAGAAGAGATCAAAATATAGCAATTCCGGCTCAAATAAGCTTGTTTTCAATCACAAGGTCAAACACGGATGGAGATACAAAACCATGCAATTCAAGTGGATAAGTGCGGAATATATTGACAAAATCCCCTCAAATCAGCACAAGATAAACCACAAAATTAGGGTTTATCAAACCTCCCCACACTTAAACCATGCATGTCTTCATGCTAAAGATAAGAAGACCAAAGGATATAGGGAAAAGAGAGTTGTGGAATGCAACTAATGCAAATGCATCTACCTACTTGGTCAAGGGTGAATCTATCCTCCAAGAATATATGGGAATACATAGGGTTAAGGTGACATGATAGTCCAAGAATCCTACCAATTAAAAGCATCACAATGCGGTGAACATAACTTGCAAGATGTACGCTTGTGAAAGCCGGGAACAAGAAGTTGAGTATCGAACCCTCACCGGAAGTGTATCCGCTCTATTCGCTCAAGTGTATAGGGTTCGCCACTCAATTCCCTTCCAATCATGCTCTCCAAGATTTGTCCTTCATCTAACAATCAACAATTATTTTAATGCATGCATACAGTTATCATGAGGTCTTATTTTCGGTTGTAATGGGGCTAGGGTGAGGGTAAGGATGCATGTATGGCCAAGTGAGCTTAAGATTTGTATCTTTGATTAGCTTAGATCCTCACCTAACACATACAATAACCTATGCAATTCTAATACATAACCTAGCTACCCAATTATCCACTTTTCCTCATGCTCATGTATTTCTCTTTAGTTCTTCATCTGCATGCATTGGTGATCATTGGCTTTGCCTTGGGGTAATTTGTCCCCTTTTCATTGTTTCTTTTTCTATGTTTTTGTCTCTTTTGTTTTTCTCTTTTTTTTTTCTATTCTTTTTTTTTTTTACATTCTTCCTTTTCTTTCTTTTTGTTTCTCTTTGCTTGTCCCCTTCTTTTTGGGGATTTTATGTACAAGAGTGCTAATGCATGCGGTCCAATCATTCAATACATAAGTATGTTCTTACCTCCCAAAATTTTTTTCATTACAATTACAAAAACCTACCTTTACATCTACCCAAGTTCCCAGGAATTCCCTCCCAATTGAATAACACACACCCTCACTCACCTAAGCTAATCAAGGATCCAATTCCAGGGACATTCATTGTTTTCCGCTTAGGGGTGTTGACGTGCTAAAATTAAGAACAAAAGGGATTATTATGGGCTCAAAGTTGGTTAGCAACGGTAGATAAGGGTTAAGGCTATTTTGGGGAAGTGACTATTGAAATGATGGCCTCAATCATGTAAATGCATTCATTCACCAAATAAAGGACATATAGAGTCAGACAAATCAAGGATTACACTCATGGAAAGAGAACGTTCGCACACAAGAAGAAAAATAAGTAGTCATAAGATGTGACCACGCCATTAGGCTCAAGTCCCACAAGCTTGTGTTCTTAACTCAACAATCATGTTCCAAAGTACATTCTTCTAGCAAGTTTATCACAAAAATTTTTTTTTTTCAATTAATTGGTAGGGTGCCCTAAAAACACATTTTCTCATAAAAGGAAGTTATTACTTTGACCAAGTGTAAACTAACTATCATGCAAGGAGTATTCACAAGCAAAAGTTAACTAACATGCAATCTACTGACTAATCAAGAAAATCCATGGGTGAGGAAGAGATGGTTACCCATGGAGATCGGTCGAACGACCTCCCCACACTTAGAATATAGCACGGTCCTCCGTGCTACTAGCAATGCGCAAAGGAAGGTCGGGACCGGAACTAGCACTATCCTCTTCATCGGAGCTCCCGTCAGTTGGGTTCAAAGTGGATGTGAATATTTCGGATTCCTTCAGTTTGGGGGTAACACAACACAGAAGCTTCTTGATGTAAGTATAGCGGCATTGGTTGCGCCGCTCATATCTATCAATCTTCTGGTGGAGATCTTCAATTCGTTGATGGGTGGATCTTTGTGGTAGTAGTGATGATGATGTGGAAGGAAAAATAGGCTGCGGGGTAATGTCAAGACTTGGGGTAGTCAAGGGAAGCTGTAAGTATCTCCCACTCGGGACTACATCGCCCTTGGCCAGAATTATAGCCTTCGTGTCCGTGGTCTCCCAAGGAACACCCGCTGCAGTGACTAAAGAAGATAGCAATGCTGGAAATAGCAAATTACCCTGACCATGGACTTGACTCATTGCTTGTTGGACAAGAAGTGGAATGTTCACCGGTCTCTTTGTGAGAACACACCAAACAAGCAAGGCAAGATCCGCCATGAAGGACAACTTGTGGGTGCTAGGTAGCACATAGTGGGAGAGGATCTGGGCCCAAGCTCTAGCTTCTACAGTAAGGTAACGTGCATCGATGCACTTGGGCTGCATCCAAAGTCGTCCTTGGGTCCAAAATGTCTCTGGCTCAGCGATGACTCGAAGAATTGAGTCCCAATCAAACCTAAATGCACTCCGCTGACGTAAGACCTCTTGGTATCCATCCATTTCCCTTGGTACCGGTAGGACATTAAGCACTTGCTGAATAGCCTCTTCTAAAATCGGGACTTGCTTTCGGTGCACATATACTGACTGAAGAGATGAGAGGTGGTAGTTGGTATAAAACTCTACCACCCACGAGAGATTGACCTCTTGTGGTTTTCTCAGAAGAAAATCCCATCCTCGCTGCTCGATGCGGGGTAGGATACAATGGGCAATCTTGTTCGGAGGGGTGAGTAGATGCTCAGCATGATAGTTCCGATCAACCATGGCGGAGAACACAAGTTCACAGAAACGGTTGGGGAACCTTGAAAAGTCCCTTTCCGGATTGTTCTTCTCTTTTTCATCAATAGGAGCGGATGCCTTCACTTTCTTAGAAAGAGGTTTGGCTCCTAGTGTAGGATGCGCCTTGGAGGATGACTTTTGGGGCGCCCTTTTTGTGGCCGGTTTCCTTGGTTCCTTCCCCTTGCCTTTTTTGGTGGCCATTCTGAAAAAGGAAAGAGAACGGAAAACATTAAACCCAAATAATCATCTCATGGAAAACATCATGCAAGTGAGAAGTAGTGCCCAGAGTAAATTGTGGATCTTGAAGACGCGACAGCTGCACATGTGATCAAGAACAACTAAAGAAGCATGGGTCACAACACTTAGCATGGGATGCAAGAGTGAATAATGCATGCAATGTGGCATAAGAAGAGTGCACTCAAGTATCCAAAAGAAAGAACAAGTCATGTGAAGTGAGCATTCAATTGGTGAGCATAAAGTAGAATGGCTCAATATGCTTGAAAGATGGCAAGTGAATGAGGAAGAAGCACTAAACTGCGGGTACAAGACCAAAACAAACAAAAATGGCATGTGTGCATTTCCTCGAACACTTGGCGTGCAATTAACAAGTAATGAGCAAATATAAGAAACTCGCTCAATTAAAGCCTCAAAATGAAACATCAATCATCAACACAAGATCACTTACTTACAAAGTCATCAAATGACAACAACAAGATCTACTCAAGCAAATTAAAGTTCAAGTTCATCATCCATGGAGAAATAAGAAAGGAAAAATCAAATGAACAAGCAACAAGCAAATAAAAGTAAGAGAGAAATAAGAAGGTACTAAAAGAAGCATGCAACTAAAAGAAGAAAATGTGAAAAGAAAGTAAGAGATGAGAGTAGAAGAAGTAAAACCTTGAGAGGGAGAGAGAGGAAAGATGGGGTTCTTGCAAAAGGAGAAGAGGGGAAGAGAAATGTAGGGCCACCGGAGGCGGTGGTGGT
The DNA here is from genome assembly GCF_059453495.1 of Arachis ipaensis. NCBI lineage: Eukaryota > Viridiplantae > Streptophyta > Magnoliopsida > Fabales > Fabaceae > Arachis > Arachis ipaensis. Next base: position 789,231 of record NC_142437.1, read on the forward strand.
TGCCGGTGGGTGAGCGGAGACAATGTAAGTGAAGTATGGAAGAAGAGGAAAGAGTAAGTAGTGGAAGAAGAGAGAATTAGAAAAGAGATGAGAGGAGGGACGAAGCAGGGGCGCGCAGTTTAAAGCTGGGCTGCGCGGCCGGCGCATGCGCGGATAGCGCGCTAGCGCGCCGATAAGGGTTGTACCAGAGAGTAAGGCCTACTCTGGGCCTACCCCGTGCCAATCTTTGCGCGCCCAGAGTAGGCCTAACTCTCTGGATGTTGTACCAGAGTTGGCGTGCGGCATAAGCGACGTGGACGCGCACAGTGCGCGTTCGCGCGTATGAAGAGGGTGGCGACCGACGCGGACGCGCCAGGTGCACTTGCGCGTCAGGTCGCGGGCATAGAGCAGGCACGACTTTGGCACAACTCTCTTGTTTTTGTACCAGATAGCTCAGAATACACACACGACGTACGCGCACGGTACGCTTGCGCGTCGATAGCGAGACAGCAGGGTTGCGCGCAGGCGCCACGTATGCTTGCGCGTGGGCCGCCTAACACGAAGTGGGCACAAAAGAGGCACAACTCTCTGGTTTTTTATACCAGAGTATAAATGCACCACCGGCGCGCGCGCGCACGGCGCGCTAGCGCGCGGATGCCCATTTTCCCCCCTTCTTTTTTTTTTGTTTTTTTTTTTTAACAACACAGGAAAAAAAAATGTAATTCAACATACTCTTGGCATACAATCAACTAGATAGGTTGAGAAAACACTCACAAAATCATACAACACTCAAGATGAAATATTTCAACAACACAACCAATACAACAAAGATTGCCAAGGTTGACAAAATCCTAATGAGTATCACAACATTCAAACAAATTCAACTATACATATCATATCAACATATATCAAAACAAGCTCAACAATCATCAAAAATCATGGAATTCACAAGTATCTAAGCTAGAAACAAGAAAGTATATACAAGAATGATCATACCGCGATGGGGTGTCTCCCACCCAGCACTCTTCTTTTACGTCCTTAAGTTGGTCGATCCTGTGCTCAAGCTTCCTCTTCTTTTGGGGCATCCTCCAGGAGGAGCACTTCCACTTCCTTGGGTGATTTGTAGCCATGGTACTTCTTTACTCTATGGCCATTCACCTTGAAGGTTGTCTTACTTTGAGGATCAAACAGCTCCACTACACCATAGGGTTTAACTTCCTTCACCTTAAAGGGACCTTCCCATCTTGAATGGAGCTTTCCAGGCATAAATCTAAGCCTCGAGTTGTAGAGGAGAACTTCGTCACCTTCTTGAAAATCTTTCTTCCGAATGTGGTGGTCATGGAATGCCTTAGTCTTTTCCTTGTAAATCCGGGCATTTTCATATGCCTCTATTCTAAGATATTCAAGCTCCTCTAACTGCAATTTTCGGGCTACACCCGCCTTGGTGATGTCCATATTACACTGCTTCACTGTCCAATAGGCTTTGTGTTCAACTTTCACTGGGAGGTGGCATGCCTTACCATAGACGACCCGAAAGGGGCTCATCCTTAACGGTGTCTTGTAGGCCGTCCTGTATGCTCACAATGCATCTCCCAACCGAGTGCTCCAGTCCTTCCTTTGTGGGTTTACCACTTTCTCCAGGATTCGCTTAATCTCTCAGTTGGACACTTCTGCTTGCCCATTTGTTTGGGGGTGATATGCAGTTGAAACCTTATGTGCTATCCCAGAGCGCTTGAGTAGTGCTTCTACTTTCCTGTTACAAAAATGGAAACCTTGGTCGCTCACGATTGCTCGTGGCGACCTATAACGGCACACAATATTATTTCTAATGAAAGAAATCACAGCATTGGCGTCATCAAGGTGAGTATGTATCGCTTCTACCCACTTTGAGACGTAGTCAACCGCTAACAGGATATACAAGTACCCACTTGAGTTGGGAAATGATCCCATAAAGTCTATGCCCCATACATCAAAGATTTCGCAAAATAGCATGGGTTGTTGAGGCATTTCATCCCTTTGAGATGCATTCCCCGACTTTTGACATTGGTGACACGACATACAGAATTGGTTAGCATCCTTGAACAGCGTGGGCCACCAGAATCCACAATCCAAAACTTTTTTCGCCGTCCGTTGTGGGCCAAAGTGGCCACCAAACTCGGACGAGTGACAAGATTCAAGAATTGGTTAGATTTCAGATTCTGGAACACATCTGCGAATTACTTTGTATACTCCTCTCCTCCATAAGTGGGGGTCATCCCAAATATAATATTTGGAATCACTCCTCAACTTATCTCTTTGGTGTTTGGAAAAGTTGGCAGGGTAAATCTTAGCAACCAAGTAGTTCGCCATGGGGGCAAACCAAGGAAAACTATCCGAAACAGCATGCAAACCTTCTAAAGGGAATGATTCATTGATCGGAAATGGATCATACTTAAGATTTTCCAAGCGGCTTAAATGATCCGCAACTAAATTTTGTGATCCACTCCGGTCCCTAATCTCAATGTCGAATTCTTGCAAAAGCAAGATCCAACGTATGAGCCTAGGTTTTGACTCATTCTTTGTCAATAAATATTTCAAGTAAGCGTTATCCGTGTATACCACTATCTTAGAGCCTAGCAAGTAAGATCGAAACTTATCTAAAGCATAAACAACGGCTAAAAGCTCTTTCTCGGTAGTGGTATAGTTGGATTGTGCCGCATCCAACGTCTTTGAGGAGTAAGCGATGATATAGGGGAGCTTACCATCGCAGCAGAGTTTGCAGGCGGCGGCGGAGGCTGCTAGTGGATAGAATAGCGGCGGTGTGCGTAGAGAAAGCAAAAGGTTGGAGAGGGAGTACAGAGTAGAGAGCACAGCAGCAGCAAAGAGATGAGAAGTGAGCAGATCGGCATTGAGCTCAAAGGTTGCAGCCTCAACAGCAATAGTAACAGTATACAATGAAGAAATCAGAGGGATGCTGGAGAAAGAAGTGGCTGTCATTCTGGTCTATGACATGGTGGGAGACTGAGGGGCTATGGAAGAAGAATATTGGAGATTTGAAAATAGTGGGTATTATTGGGTAAGCAAAGAGAAAATGGGATGTCATAGTCGTTGGGGTATTTTTTGGAGGGTTTGTCACTCATGTATTAATTTGAAATCTTTAGATTTTTTATTTTTGTTAATAGTTTATTAGTTTAACAATATTTCTTTATATTTAAAGATCAAATTAAAATTATGATTAAAAATCAAATATTTCAAATTTAAACAATAAAATTTAAGAGGCTAAATTGGAATAAATTAAAATAGTTTGAATACCTTACGAATAAACTATGTCAAAATATGACAAATTAGAGGATTGGAAATTGAGTGTGACTAACTTACATCCTATATATGTATATATTATAAAAATATGTTATAGGTGGTATTAAACCAAGGATCTCTCACTTAGTGCAAAACCCTAAAAAATCCTAGAAAACTCTTAAAAACCCCTAAAAAACCCTAAATAATCCTGGAAAATCTTAGAAAACCCTAAAAAACCCTAGAAAACTCTAGATAACCCTAGAAAACTTTAGATAAACCCTAGAAAACCCTAAAAAAAACCTAAGTACCCTAACAAACCCTAGAAAACCCTAGAAAATCCAAGAAAAACCCTAAAAAATCCTAGAAAATCCTAGAAAATCCTACAAAACCCTAGAAAATCCTAAAAATCCTAAAAAACACTAGAAAAACCCTAGAAAATCCTACAAAACCCTAGAAATTCCTAGATAACCCTAGAAAACTTTAGAAAAACCCTTGAAAACCCTAGAAAATAATAGAAAAATCCTAGAAAACCTCAGAAAATCTAGAAAATCCTAGAAAAATCCTAAAAATCCTAAAAACCATAAAAAAAATCTAAAAAAACACTAAAAATCTTAGAAAATTTTAGAAAATCCTAGAAAAAACCTAGAAAACTTTAGTAAACCCTAGAAAACCCTAGAAAAATCCTAGAAAACCCAAAATAACACTAGAAAATCCTCGAAAACTCTAGAAAACCCTAGATAACCCTAAAAATCATAAAAATATCCTAGAAAAAACCATAAAAAACCCTAGAAAAACCATAAAAAAACCCTAGAAAATCCTAAAAACCATAAAAAATCCTAGAAAATCTTAGAAAAAACTTAGAAAACTCTAGAAGATCCTAGAAAACTCTAGAAAACTCATAAAAACCCTAGAAAACCCTAGATAACTCTAAAAAAATCCTAGAAAACCCTAAAAAAATTCTAGAAAAATCATAGAAAACCAGAGAAAAACCTAGAAGATCATAGAAAACTGTAGAAAAACCCTAGAAAACTCTAGAAGATCCTAAAAAATCCTAGAAAATAGTAAAAATCTCTAGAAATCCCTTAATAACACTAGAAAATCTTTGATAACCCTAGAAAATCCTAAAAAAAATCTTAGAATACAATAAAAACCCTAAAAACCCTAGAAAACCCTAGTAAATCTTAAAAAACCCTAAAAAATCCTAGAAAACCCAAGAAAATTCTAGAAAAACCTAGAAAATCCAAGAAAATAATAGAAAAATCTATAAAATCCTAGAAAAATCCTGAAAAATCCTAAAAATCATAAAAACACCCTTGAAAGTCCTAAAAACCCTAGAAAATTCTGAAAAACCCTAGAAAAAACCTAAAAAACACTTGAAAACTCTAAAAAAACGTTAGAAGATTCTAAAAAACCCTAGAAAACCCTAGAAAAACATAAAAAAAACCCTAGAAAATCGTAGATAACCCAAGAAAAACCTTAGAAAACACTAAATTACTATAGAAAACCTTAGAAAATACAAAAAAACCTAAAAATCCTAAAAAATCATAGAAAATCCTAAAAAAATCCCTAGGAAATCCTAGAAAATACAAAAAAACCTAGAAATCCTAGATAACCCAAGAAAATCCTAGAAAAATCCTAGAAAATCCTAAAAATGATAAAGACCTTAGAAAAATCCTAGAAAAATCCTAGAAAACTTAAGAAAAAATCTAGAAAACCCTAGAAAACGCTAAAAAACCTAAAAAAATCCTAGAAAAAAAATCCTAAAAAACTCTAAAAAAATCATAGAAAACCTTAAAAATCGTAAAAATCCTAGATAGACTAGACAAAACCTAGAAAATCATTGAAACCCCTCAAAAACCTAAGAGAATCCTAAAAAACCTAGAAAATACTAGAAAAACCCTAAAAACCCTTAAAAACCATGAAAAAAATTCTAGAAAATCCTAAAAACCCTAGAAAAAACCTAGAAACCCTAGATAACCATAAAAAACCCTAGAAAACTCTAGTAAAACCCTAAAAAAACCCTAGATACTAGAGAACCCTAGAAAACCTTAGATAACGCTAGAAAATCCTAGAAAAATCCGAAAAAACCATAGAAAAACCTAGAAAACTCTAAAAAATCCTACATAATATCATTTGCAACATCCATGTACAGGTCACCAACATTCATTAAAAGTTTTCACCTATCGTATTTTAATCTACATTATTACTTAATAGACCAAAAATTACAGCAGGTGGATAGCTTTTTGTCATCTTCCGAAGCAATCACTCAATATTTCCTCACAACATCCTTCATTATTTTCCTTCCATCTTTTGTTATATGTCCATTCTCTTTGTAGAATTTAGCAACATGATACATATATAGAGATATCTTTTAATTTAGTCATCACAATGTGTTTTTAGATTCCCTTTATATAAATGAATATCTCAATTTTTCTTTCTTCCTTCTTTCTTTCTCTTTTTTTGCTTAACTCATTTTCTTCCTGGACATCTTTTTTTTGAAACTATTAATTTTGTTTTAATCCAAAATGGGACGAAAGTGATCCTAGAGATAGTGTTTCTTCAACTTCTCAACTTTTTTCAATGAATAATAATATTCTGTATGATCTGATATATTTCAATTAACAAATTAACATAGACAATAATAAAAGACAGGAATATAGTTGGTCTAACAAGCAGTCATCAATTGCATAGCTATAAAGGAGTCTCATTACTTGAATAAAATATAAATTGAGAATTGAAAACAATCACATGCAAGACACTTATTACATTGTATTTAATGAAGATGGATTAGTAAACCAAAATGGTAAGCAAAATCTAAGCAAACTAAGGCCTTCATTCTTCCGTTTGTCTTTAATTAAATTCAAATCACAAGCAAATTAAGGCCCCAGAATGTTAGCTAGTTCATTCTTTTATAAAGCAGCAAGGTTTAATCATACACAAGCAAATTAAGCCTCTATTTGGAAAGAACACATCACACATATTAAAAAGCTCTCACTAAATTGAATAAAGTTTAATCACACTGTATTTTTATCTCATATAGAGGCAACCCAGAACTATCCCAATAAAAAAGATAGATAAACAACGAAATTTAAAAATTAAATTAATCCATATTCTTAACTGATCAAGTCATCAATATTCAATAATCAATTAATCAAAAATCAAGAGATGCACAGAAAAGTAGAAGAAAAAATACGTCATTAATGTCCATTTCATTAAGCAAATTCTAGTGCCAAAACTCTATCATTCGAGAAAATGACACAAAACAATCATACAAAATACCATAGTTTAAAAATAAATAAATTCAATTAACAGAGGAAGAGGAAAAAAATATTTAGATAAAATCAAACAAGAGACACAAATTTAGGTTCCAAATTGAGAAATGACAATAAATAGAAGATAAAGAAGGAGAACGCATACCTAATTTTCTGAAGGAAGGAGACGTTCGTTGCAGTGCTGGCAGCAAAGTTTGCAGGCGGCGGCGGATGCTGCTTGTGGATAGAATAACAGCGGTGTGCATAGAGAAAGCAAAAGGTTGGAAAGGGAGTACAGAGTAGAGAGCACAGCAGCAGCGAAGAGAGGAGAAGTTAACAGATCGGCATCGAGCTCAAAGGTTGCAGCCTCAACAGCAATAGTAACGGTGTACAATGAAGAGATCAGAGGGATGCTGGAGAAAGAAGTGGCTGCTGTTCTGGTCTATGACAGGGTGGGAGACTGAGGGGCTGTGGAAGAAAAATATTAGAGATTTGAAAGTAGTGGGTATTGTTGGGTAAGCAAAGAGAAAATGGGATGTAATAGTCGTTGGGGTATTTTTTGGGGGGTTTGTCACTCATGTATTAATTTGAAATCTTTAGATTTTTTATTTTTGTTAATAGTTTATTAGTTTAATAATATTTCTTTATATTTAAATATCAAATTAAAATTATGATTAAAAATCAAATATTTCAAATTTAAACAATAAAATTTAAGAGGCTAAATTGGAATAAATTAAAATAGTTTGAATACCTTACGAATAAACTATGTCAAAATATGACAAATTAGAGGATTGGAAATTGAGTGTGACTAACTTACATCCTATATATGTATATGTTTTAAAAATATGTTATAGGTGGGTATTAAACCAATGATCTCTCACTTAGTGCAAAACCCTAAAAAATACCCTAAAAATCCTAGAAAACTCCTAAAAAATCCTAAAAAATCCTGGAAAACCCTAGAAAACCCTAGAAAACTCTAGATAACCCTAGAAAACTTTAGAAAAATCCTAGAAAACCTTAAAAAAAAACCTAAGTACCCTAACCAACCCTAGAAAACCCTAGAAAATCCAAGAAAAACTCTAAAAAATCCTAGAAAACCTTAGAAAATCCTAAAAATTTTAAAAAACACTAGAAAAATCCTAGAAAATCCTAGAAAATCCTAGATAACCCTAGAAAACTTTAGAAAAACCCTTGAAAATCCTAGAAAAGAATAGAAAAATCCTAGAAAACCTTAGAAAAATCTAGAAAATCCTAGAAAAAACCCTAAAAATCCTAAAAACCATAAAAAAAGTTCTTAAAAAACCGTAAAAATTTTAGAAAATTTTAGAAAATCCTAGAAAAAATCTAGAAAACCTTAGAAAATCCTTGAAAACCCTAGAAAATCCTAGAAAAATCCTAGAAAACCCTAAATAACCCTATAAAATCCTCGAAAACCCTAGAAAACCCTATATAACCCTAAAAACCATTTAAAAAACCCTAGATAAAATCATAAAGAACCCTAGAAACCCCCCAAAAAACCCTAAAAAAAGATAAGTACCCTAACAAACCCTAAAAAACCCTAGAAAATCCAAGAAAAATCATAAAAAATTCTAGAAAACCCTAGAAAATCCTAGAAAACCCTAGAAAATCCTAAAAATCCTTAAAAACACTAGAAAAACCCTAAAAATCCTACAAAACACTAGAAATTCCTAGATAACCCTAGAAAACTTTAGAAAAACCCTTGAAAACCCTAGAAAACAATTGAAAAATCCTAGAAAACCTTAGAAAAATCTAGAAAATCGTAGAAAAATCCTAAGAATCCTAAAAACCATAAAAAATCCTAAAAAACCCTAAAAATTTTAGAAAATTTTAGAAAACCCTAGAAAAAACCTAGAAAATCTTAGAAAACCCTTGAAAATCCTAGAAAACCCTAGAAAAATCCTAGAAAACCTTAAATAATCCTAGAAAATCTTCGAAAACCCTAGAAAATCCTAGATAACCCTAAAAACCATAAAAAAACCCTAGAAAAAACTATAAAAAACCCTAGAAAAATCATAAAAAACCCTAGAAAACCCTAAAAACCATAGAAAACCCTTGAAAATCCTTGAAAAAACTTCGAAAACCCTAGAAGATCCTAGAAAATCCTAAAAAAACCATAAAAACCCTAGAAAACCCTAGATAACCCTAAAAAATCCTAGAAAATTCTAAAAAATTTTAGAAAAATCATAGAAAACCATAGAAAAACCTAGAAGATCATAGAAAACTGTTGAAAAACCATAGAAAACACTAGAAGATCCTAAAAAATCCTAGAAAATCGTAGAAATCCCTAGAAATCCCTAAATAAAACTAGAAAATCTTTGATAACCCTAGAAAACTCTAAAAAAATCTTAGAAAACAATAGAAACCTTAAAAACCCTAGAAAACCCTAGTAAATCTTAAAAAACCCTAAAAAATCCTAGAAAACCCAAGAAAACCCTAGAAAAACCTAGAAAATCCAAGAAAACAATAGAAAAATCTTAGAAAATTGTAGAAAAATCTATAAAACCCTAGAAAAACCCTGAAAAATTCTAAAAACCATAAAAACACCCTTGAAAGTCCTAAAAACCCTAGAAAATCCTAGAAAAAATCTAAAAAACACATGAAAACTCTAAAAAACCCGAAAAAATATTAGAAGATTCTAAAAAACCTTAGATAACCCTAGAAAACCCTAGAAAAACATAAAAAAATCCTAGAAAATCCTAGATAACCCAAGAAAAATCTTAGGAAACACTAGATAACCATAGAAAACCTTAAAAAATACAAAAAACCTAAAAGACCCCTAAAAAAAAACCATAGAAAATCCTAAAAAATTTCTAGGAAACCCTAGAAAATACAAAAAAATCCTAAAAAATCCTAGAAAACCTTAGATAACCCAAGAAAATCCTAGAAAAACCCTAGAAAATCCTAAAAATGCTAAACACCCTAGAAAAACCTCAGAAAACCTAAGAAAAAATCTAGAAAACCCTAGAAAACCCTAAAAAACCTTAAAAAATCCTAGAAAAACCAAAATAAACCCTAAAAAATCCTAGAAAACCCTAAAAATCCTAAAAACCCTAGATAGACCTAGACAAAACCTAGAAAATTCTTGAAACCCCTCAAAAACCTAAGAAATCCTAGAAAACCTAGAAAACACAAGAAAAACCCTAAAAAACCCTAAAAACCATGAAAAAAAAGTCTAGAAAATCCTAAAAACCCTAGAAAACCCTAAAAAAGCCCTAGATAATACTATAGAACCCTAGAAAACCTTAGATAACCCTAGAAAATCCTAGAAAAATTCTAAAAAACCTAGAAAACTCTAAAAAAAACCCTACATAATATTATTTGCAACATCCATGTACAGGTCTCCAACATTGATTAAAATTTTTCACCTATCGTATTTTAATCTACATTATTACTAAATAGACCAAAAATTACAGCAGGTGGATAGCTTTTTGTCATCTTCCGAAGCAATCACTCAATATTTCCTCACAACATCCTTCATTATTTTCCTTCCATCTTTTGTTATATGTCCATTCCCTTTGTAGCATTTAGCAACATGATACATATATAGAGATATCTTTTAATTTAGTCATCACAATGTATTTTTAGATTTCCTTTATATAAAATGAATATCTCAACTTTTCTTTCTTCCTTCTTTCTTTCTCTTTTTGTTTCTTTCTCTTTTTTTGCTTAACTCATTTTCTTCCTTGACATCTTTTGATTGAAATTATAAATTTTGTTTAAAACTAAAATGGGACGAAAGTGATCCTAGAGATAGTGTTTCTTCAACTTCTCAACTTTTTTCAATGGATAATAATATTCTGTGTGATCTGATATATTTCAATTAACAAATTAACATAGACAATAATAAAAGACAGGAATATAGTTGGTCTAACAAGCAGTCATCAATTGCATAGCTATAAAAGAGTCTCATTACGTGAATAAAAGATAAATTGAGATTGAAAACAATCATATGCAAGACACTTATTACATTGTATTTAATGAAGATGGATTAGAGAACCAAAATGGTAAGCAAAATCGAAGCAAACTAAGGCCTTCATTCTTCCATTTGTCTTTAATTAAATTCAAATAACAAGCAAATTAAAGCCCCAGAATGTTAGCTAGTTCATTCTTTTATAAAGTAGCAAGGTTTAATCATACACAAGCAAATTAAGCCTCTATTTGGAAAGAACACATCACACATATTAAAAAGCTCTCACTAAATTGAATAAAGTTTAATCACACTGTATTTTTATCTCATATAGAGGCAACCCAGAACTATCCTAATAAAAAAGATAGATAAACAAAGAAATTTAAAAATTGAACTAATCAATATTCTTAACTGATCAAGTCATCAATATTCAATAATCAATTAATCAAAAATCAAGAGATGCACAGAAAAATGAAGAAAAAATACGTCATCAATGTCCATTTTATTAAGCAAATTCTAGTGCCAAAGCTCTATCATTCGAGAAAATAACACAAAACAATCATACACAATACCATAGTTTAAAAATAAATAAATTCAATTCACAGAGGAAGAGGAAAAAATATTTAGATAAAATCAAACAAGAGACACAAATTTAGGTTCCAGATTGAGAAATGACAACAAATAGAAGATAAAGAAGGAGAACGCATACCTAATTTTCTGAAGGAATGAGATGTTCGTTGCAGTGCTGGCAGCAGAGTTTGCAGGCGGCGGCGGAGGCTGCTAGTGGATAGAATAGCGGCGGTGTGCGTAGAGAAAGCAAAAGGTTGGAGAGAGTGTACAGAGTAGAGAGCACAGCAGCAGCGAAGAGAGGAGTAGAGAGCAGATCGGCATCGAGCTCAAAGGTTGCAGCCTCAACAGCAATAGTAATGGTGTACAATGAAGAGATCAGAGGGACGCTGGAGAAAGAAGTGGCTGCCGTTCTGGTCTATGACAAGGTGGGAGACTGAGGGGTTGTGGAAGAAGAATATTGGAGATTTGAAAGTAGTGGGTATTGTTGGGTAAGCAAAGAGAAAATGGGATGTCATAGTCGTTGAGGTATTTTTTGGGGGGTTTGCCACTCATATATTAATTTGAAATCTTTAGATTTTTCATTTTTGTTAATAGTTTATTAGTTTAACAATATTTCTTTATATTTAAAGATCAAATTAAAATTATGATTAAAAATCAAATATTTCAAATTTAAACAATAAAATTTAAGAGGCTAAATTGGAATAAATTAAAATAGTTTAAATACCTTACGAATAAACTATGTCAAAATATGACAAATTAGAGGATTGGAAATTGAGTATGACTAACTTAAATCTTATATATGTATATGATATAAAAATATGTTATAGGTGGGTATTAAACCAAGGATCTCTCACTTAGAGCAAAACCCTAAAAAATACCCTAGAAAATCCTAAAAAATCCTAGAAAACTCCTAGAAAACCCTAAAAAATCCTAAAAAATCCTGGAAAACCCTAGAAAACTTTAAAAAACCCTAGAAAACCCTAGAAAACTTTAGAAAAACCCTAGAAAACTGTAAAAAAACCTAAGTACCTAACAAACCCTAGAAAACCCTAGAAAATCCAAGAATACCCCTAAAAAATCCTAGAAAATCTTAGATAATCCTAGAAAACCCTAGAAAATCCTAAAAATCCTAAAAAACACTAGAAAAACCCTAGAAAATCCTACAAAACCCTAGAAAACCTTAGATAACTCTAGAAAACTTTAGAAAACACTTGAAAACCCTAGAAAACAATAGAAAAATCCTAGAAAACCTTAGAAAAATCTAGAAAATCCTAGAAAAATCTTAAAAATCCCTCTAGTCGATGAAAAATGCGAGGAAGGAAGAGAAGCAAACATCTTGCTGGCACTAGACTCTGTTTTCGAAGGAAGGGAGCTTCTAAAGCATACAAGAAAAGGTATCCTTAAAATATTTATAGCAATTGAAGTAAATTATAACAAATGGCAAATGCACATAGAAGTTTATATTTATAACACAAAGTATCCCTTTCTTTCTGAATGTCAAATGCAGGAGATCTTCACTGGAAGCAAGTATCTTTCAATATGAATTCAAATTTACAGGTAATTGCTAGAAGACCCTCAAAAATCCATCAAAAAATAATAGGCATAGGAGATAATCATAACCACTGATTTTGTTGATATCTCCAATTAAATAGTTACATGGAATGTTCTAACAAAATTATAACAGGTTATAGCAAAAATGAAGAGCAAGCACATGGCAGGAACATTCACCAAAAAGAAGAAATGTAAGCTCAAAGTTTCATTCATAACTATTCTTTTCCACAATCTGAAAACCAATGCTTTAAGGTATGGCCTATAAAATCGCAGGTATAGTCACCGGAGTCTGCAGTGATGTCCAAGCTTGGCCGGGAAGAGAGAAAGAAGACTTAATAGAAAAGAGGGCATATTTCGGAATTAAAACTGCAGAAAGGATAATAGAGTTTGAATGTGAGAGTAAAAGAGACAAACAGTTCTGGCTTGATGGGATTCAATATATGTTTAATTGCCGTGCCAAAGCGGCATAAATATAAATAGAAAATAAGAAAAAATAAAATGGCTGATATGGGGTTGCTTTTTCTACTTCTCTTTTACTTTTACTTTGTGAGATGCTTATAAAGATGTACATTTAATAGAATAACCGTAGGATTTCACCAAAAATATTGATAGAGTACAATGATTTCAATGAAGAGGCATATGATCTAGAACCGTTACATTGTCACTCTAATTCCTTCAGGAAATCAGCATTATCAACAAAAGCCTGCATAAGTAATACACATGTCAAACTTTAAAATACAATAAGATGGTATCATTCTATGCCAAAGTCTCGGGTATAAATGAAAGGAGAACTCAGATGATAGGTATAGAGAAAAAGCAGTAGTGGTAAATAGTATTTTGAGTTATGTTAGGTGTACATATCTTGCATCGCAAGTCATCCGACTCACCCCGTTCAACCGTGGATAGTGTGAGTCGGCATGGTGTTTAAAACAAAATATATTTTCCTAGTATTTCTCACGTTATTTCACATATGATTCATTCCTCTCTAATTACATATCATACACAAACCACTCATGAATTCATCAACATAGTTGACCTGGTTGAAGTCTTAGAAGAAGTACATAATAAATCCCATACAATCAAATAGATGGAAAGGTTATGCATACCAATTTCCAACCATCAGGGTCTAGGGTCCAAGCAAACTGCTATCTTGGTGTTGATACCTGGCAGCGGCCCAGGTTCACGGATAATCTTGCCTCCACACAGTTTGATTGCTTCTGCACTCTTATACACATCATTTGTGCCTATTGCAATCTGTACAAACACATAAATGAGTTGCATTCTAACAGTAAGATATAGAAAATAGACACGGAGAACAACACAAAAATCAATAAAACCACTTTTGAAAATGGAAAATAAATAGTATATACCTGTCCATAGCCATTTCCTTTTTCATAATTAGTGATTCCGTAGATATATGTAAGTTCTAGAACAATGTTCTTATCTTCAGGACCATACCCATTGTGGCAACTGTATTCTGTAAACCAATCAGAATCAATGACAATTGATAGCTAAAAATCGATAAAATCATGTTTTTTGTTTTTACTTTTTTTCTTCACAAAATCTAATAAGCAAAGGTTACTGAAAATGAAAACAGAAACCAAACAAGCCAACTTGCGCATGATATTAATAATTGCCACCAGCATAAGTTTACCTTGTGCTCAGGATTGTCTTTCCTATGCAGAAGTTGCATGCCAATAGCCTTTTGAAATCCATAAAAACAAGGAAAAATATTAATACATGAAAGAAAGATGGAATTCACTTCATGAAAGAACCTTTCACATTTTCATCCTAACAGGAGTAGAAAACTCTCACTTTCTGATAGAAGACTATGGCATGGTCAAGATCACCTACACGAAGTGACACTTAGCATAGGGGTTTGGAAGTAAGTCCTCTTTCCAAGAGCTCAAATTCATAACCATCAGGATATTGGATGAAAGAAGTTACTGTGCTGCCACCTTTGACAGGCCCTGGTTCCTTGATAGCCTTTCCACCTTTTGCTTTTATCAGATCAACTGCCTTGGTAGCCTAGAAATTGGAGTAAGGACAATAATCATCATAATTTAAGCCAGAAATTTGACAGAGACATGCAGCATACATGAAAATTGAGCATCAATAAAAGGAAATGTACCAAAAACCACTCTTAAAAAGACCATTTAGTTTTTAACTTCCTGTGAGAATTTCATAGTTTGAAGATAACAACACACATTGATTAATTGGCTGGTGATGTTAGATAAGCTGGTAACTAATGTTCATGAAAAATATAAATTGGTTCTTAATGCACCAATGTGTTCAATTGGAGACTCTATTTGAATTTTAAGTTGCTGTTGCTTAGTTCTACAATATCAACAATCATGCTTTGTTTTCTAATTGTTCTATAATAGGAGCTTACATCTTCAACTACAACACCCAAATGACCAAACCCATTTCCAATGTCATACTTGTCCACTCCATAATCTGCAATGATCAAGAAATACAAACAAGAAACAAGAGAAGCACAAACTATTTTATGCTAAACAAAAGTTTGTATCTTGCACATCTAAACTCACTGTAGGTAAGCTCAACTGTAAAATTTGAATCTTCAAGGCCATATCCAACAAAAGAATTTGTGTATCTTTCTTCAGGTATATCACGTTTTCTCAACAGCTTCATGCCAAGGCACTTAGTTTAAAACCTAAATATATATACACATTCCAAAAATGTAATCAAGATTCAAGAATATAGTATAATAATTGCATTAATTTAGGCAATTGAAGCATCATAGGTAGCATACTTTATAGTCTTATCCAAGTCCCCAACACGGTACACAACATGTAAGAATCTTCTATTGTCATTTTTAACCCATTCAAACAAGTTTTTCTCTGGTTGAATTAGATTCTCTGCTGCATTAGCCTCTACTACTCTAAACAATTCTGAACCTTTTACACCAAATAACAGAGATTGGGACTGTGGAATAGCTGAACAAATTGCCATAACAATTCTGTTAATATAAACAGAGTGATAATATAATTAATTAACTCTAAGTATCAAATGGATAATAATAAAGCTGATGTGAATGGAGGTTAATTACCAAAAGGACCAGAAAGAAGGTGAAAGAGAGCTAGTCTTCTAGAAGGGTTAGGGTTGTAAGAGGAAATGCATATAGTGATAGAAGGGAAACTGAAAGAACAAGTTGTTGATAACATTAAGGATGACGTCATGGCCTTTGCCATTGCCATTTGGCAATGTTGCAAATTGCTAATGATGCTAGTTGCCTTGTTCTCTTCTTCCCGACTACCAAAACCAAACAGCTCTATCCACCATGCATCATGCATGGACAGTAATTATTGTTAACGGGATTTTATTAGATTGGGCTTTAGCCCATTGTAACTACAGCGTTTCGTAGAGTTTGGGCTTTTATTTACATCATTGAGTCTGCTCGTTTTAATTTTCTTTCATCAATTCATTCGGCAAAACCTTTGTATAAAAATTCAGTCTTAAATTTTTAAATTGCGCATATTTATTATTTACCATCGTGATTTTGTTAGTATACAATACGTGTTGAATCTCAAGAAGGAAGAAAAACATATTGACAAATTGAACCACTAGTTTTGTTAGTATTCGATGATTATTTTAACTTTTAGAAAAAAAAAAAAGGGTATCGTTGGCATGAATTTTGAGTTGTAAAATGCATGCTCCTACAATCTATGTACAAAACAAAACCACATGGTAAAATACAATGATGTGGTTCTTTTTAGAATAACAAAAGAAGTTTATGCAAGAATTGGCCTAGTTTATTACCATTGCAACTTGGGGGTAGATGGGGGAAGAAGGTTGAAGATACAGACTAAAAACAAGGATTAAAGATGTATAATTTTTAAGGTAAAGTATATTTTTTGTTCTTGAAATTTGTTAAAAATTTTAAAAATATTCTTAAGTTTTAATTTGTTTCAATTTTATCTTTAATTTTTTCGATTTGCATCAATTTTATCCTTATTCTCAAATTTTCTGATCAAACTATGGTCAACACTATTTTTTTTTCAATTTTACCCTTCAAAATCTATTCACTTTCATCATTTCCAAAATATTATTTTCTCTCTCTTCCAAATACCCTATCACCAAACCCCTTACCACTACCGCCACTATTATCATTATATCTTCCCCTTAATTTTATTTCTAAACAGAATAAAGAAAAGAAATCGAAAAATCTCAATAAACTGATTCAAAAAAAATAAAAATGGCAGAAGATTATAACCTTCATAATCAAGAACAAGAACAACAACAACAACCCACCAAGTTGCTCCAATTCAGAGACTCACTTCAACCCGAGTTAATGCAGTTCTTTGTACTTTGCAGCTCGAAAACTCCCGTGAAAAAATTAAAGACAAGCTTAACAATTTGAATGGACAAAGAATCGCACAACAACGAAGTGGGGACCGAACCTAAAAAGTTATTTGTTGAAAGGGACAGAACCTGAAGTCTCGGCATCGTCCCTATTTTTTGAAGGGAATAACCCTCCGATGGAATTCTTCTCGGCGTTGACGTGAACGTGGTTGATGGTGACCGGAAACCAAGGGTTTTCCAGGGTTATCTAGGGTTTTCTAGGATTTTCCTAGGGTTATCTAGGGTTTGTTAGGTTTTTTCTAGAGTTTTCTAGGGTTTTTAGGATTTTTTGGGTTTCTAGGGTTTATTTTATAGTTTTTAGGATTTTTAGGGTTTTTCTAGGATTTTCTAAATTTTTTTAGGATTTTCTAGGGTTTCTCTATTATTTTCTAGCGTTTTTTAGAATTTTTCTAGTGTTTTCTAGGATTTTCTAAGGTTTTTCTAAAGTTTTCTAGGGTTATCTAGGGTTTTCTAGGATTTTTTTAGTGTTTTCTAGGGTTTTTAAGGATTTTTTAGAATTTTCTAGGATTTTTTTGGGTTTTCTAGGGATATCTAAGATTTTCTAAGGTTTTTTAGAGTTTTCTAGGATTTTCTATGTTTTTCTAGGGTTATCTAGGATTTTCTAGGGGTTTTAGGATTTTTTAGGATTTTTAGGATTTTCTATGGTTTTTAGGGTATATTAGGATTTTCTAGAGTTTTTTAGGGTTTTCTAGGGTTTTATAGGTTTTTCTAGGATTTTCAAGGATTTTCTAGGGTTTTCTAGTGTTATATAGGGTTTTCTAGGATTTTCTAAGATTTATTTAGGATTTTCTAAGGCTTTTTTACGATTTTCTAAGGTTTTTCCAGGGTTTTCTAGGATTATCTAGGATTTTCTAGGATTTTTTAGGATTTTCTAGGAGTTTTTCAAGGGTTTTTTAGGATTTTCTTGGGTTTTCTAGGGTTATCTAGGGTTTTCTAGGGTTTTCTAGAATTTTTTAGTGTTTTCTAGGATTTTCTAAGATTTTTTAGGCTTTTTTAGGATTATCTATGGTTTTTTACGGATTTTTAGGGTTTTCTAAGATTTTCTAGGGTTTTCTAGGGTTTTTTAGGATTTTTTAGTTTTTCTAGGGTTATCTAGGGTTTTCTAAGGTTTTTCTAGGCTTTTCTAGGTTTATTAAGGATTTTCTAGGGTTTTTTAGAATTTTTTAGGGTTTTCTAGGATTTTTCTAGAGTTTTCTAGGGTTTTCTAGGTTATATAAGGTTTTCTAGGGTTTTCTAAGATTTTCGAGGGCTTTCTAGGTTTTTTCTAAGGTTTTCAAGGTTTTCTAGGATTTTCTAGGGTTTTTAAGATTTTCTAGGGTTTTCTAGTTTTTTCTAGGATTTTTTAAGATTTTTCTAATCTTTTTCAAGATTTTTTTAGGGTTTTCTAGGGTTTTTCTAGGTTTTTTTAGGGTTTTCTAGGACTTTTAGGGTTTATTAGGATTTCCTAGGATTTTTTTAGGATTTTTAGAGTTTTCTAGGATTTTTAGGATTTTCTAGGTTATCTAAGGTTTTCTAGGGTTATTTAGGTTTTTCTAGGTTTTTCTAGGGTTTCCTAGGGTTATCTATGATTTTTTAGAGTTTTTTAGGATTTTCTAGGGTTTTTAGGGTTTTCTAAGGTTATCTAGGGTTTTCTATGATTTTCTAGGGTTATCTAGGGTTTTTTAGGGTTTTTTAGGATTTTCTAGGATTTTTTAGAGTTCTCTAGGTTTTTTCTAGGGTTTTCTAGGGGTTTTAGGGTTTTCTAGGAATTTTTATTGTTTTTAGGGTTTTTCAATTTTTTTCTAGGATTTTCTAGGATTTTCTAGGGTTTTTCTAGTATTTTCTAGCATTTTTTAGGGTTTTTCTAAAGTTTTCTAGGGTTATCTAAGGTTTTCTACGGTTTTTTAGGATTTTCTAGGGTTTTTAGGAAATTTTAGGGGCTTTTAGGATTTTCTAGGGTTTTTTAGGGTTTTCTTAGGTTTTTCTAGGGTTATCTAAGGTTTTCTAGGATTTTTTAGGGCTTTCTAGGATTTTTTAGGGTTTAGTAGTTTTTTCTAGAGTTTTCTAGGGTTATCTAAGATTTTCTAGAAGTTTTAGAGTTTTCTAGGGTTTTTTAGGGTTTTATTGGTTTTTCTAGGGTTTTCTAGGGCTTTTCTCAGGTTTTCTAGGGTTATCTACGATTTTCTATGTTTTTTTTATAGTTTTTTAGGGTTTTAGGGTTTTCTTAGGTTTTTCAGTATTTTTTAGGATTTCCTAGAGTTTCCTAGGGTTTTCTAGGGTTTTTCTAAGATTTTCTAGGATCTTCTAGCGTTTTCTAGGATCTTCTAAAGTTTTCTAGGGTTTTTAGGATTTTCTAGGGTGTTTTGGAGTTTTCTGGTATTTTCTCGGGTTTGTTTGGGTACTTAAGTTTTTTTAGGGTTTTCTAGTGTTTTTAGGATTTTCTAAGATTTTTAGAATTTTCTAGGGTTTTTAGTATTTTCTATGACTTTTTAGGGTTTTCTACTGTTCTTTAGTGTATTTTAGGATTTTCTATGGTTTTTCTAGGGTTATCTATGATTTTTTAGGGTTTTTCTAGGATTTTCTAAGGTTTTCAAGATTTTTCTGGGGTTTTCCATGGTTTTCTAGGATTTTTTAGGAGTTTTTTTTATGATTTTTAGGATTTTTTTTAGAGTTTTTCAAGGGTTTTCTAGATTTTTCTAGGGTTTTCTAGGGTTTTTCTATTGTTGTCTAGGGTTTTTCTAGAGTTTTCTAGGGTTTGCTAGGATTTTTCTAAAGTTTTCTAGGGTTATCCAGAGTTTTCTAGGGTTTTGTAGGATTTTTTAGGGTTTTCTAGGATTTTCTAGGGTTTTTCTAGAGTTTTCTAGGATTATCTAGGGGTTTCTAGGGTTTTAGGATTTTTCTTGGATTTTCTAGGATTATCCAGGATTTTCTAAGATTTTCTAAGGTTTTGTAGGGTTTGTTAGGGTACTTAAAATTTTTTTAGGGTTTTCTAGGATTTTTAGGATTTTCTTAGGGTTTTCTAGGCTTCTTTAGTGTTTTTTAGGATTTTCTAAGGTTTTCTAAGGTTTTCTTGGTTTATCTAGGGTTTTTTGGAGTTTTCTAAAGTTTTCTAGGGTTTTCTAGGATTTTAGGATTTTCTAGGATTTTTTTTATGATTTTTAGAAATTTTTAGGGGTTTTCTAGGATTTTCTAGATTTTTCTAGGATTTTTCTATTGTTTTCTAGGGTTTTTCTAGGATTTTCTAGTATTTTTCTAAAGTTTTCTAGGGTTATGTAGGGTTTTCTAGGATTATTCATTATTTTTTAGGGTTTTTTAGGGTTTTCTAGGATTTTTTAAGGATTTTTTAGGATTTTCTAGAGTTTTGCACTAAGTGAGAGGTCCTTGGTTTAATACCCACCTATAACATATTTTTATAAAATATACATATATAGGATGTAAGTTAGTCACACTCAACTTCTCCTCCTCTAATTTGTTATATTTTGACATAGTTTATTATTAAAATATTTAAACTATTTTAAATTATTCCAATTTAGTCTCTTAAATTTTATTGTTTAAATTTTAAATATTTGATTTTTAATCATAATTTTAGTTTTATATTTAAATATAAAGAAATATTGTTAAACTAATAAACTATTAACAAAAATAAAAAATCTAAAAATTTTAAATTAATACATGAGTGACAAACCCCCCAAAAAATACCCCAACAACTAGACATCCCATTTTCCCTTTGCTTATCCAACAATATCCACTACTTTCAAATCCCCAATCTTCTTCTTCCACAGTCCCTGAGTTTCTCGCTCTGTCATAAACCAGAACGGCAGCCACTTCTTTCTCCAGCATCCCTCCAATTTCTTCATTGTACACCGTTGTTGTTACTGTTGACGCTGCAACCTTTGAGCTCGATGCCGATCTGCTCTCCTCTCCTCTCTCCGCTGCTGTTGCGCTCTCTACTCTGTACTCTTTCTCCAACCTTTTGCTTTCTCTACGCACACCGCCGCTGTTTTATCCATTAGCAGCCTCCGCCGCCGCCTGCAAACTATGCTGCCAGCACTACAACGAAGTCTCCTTCCTTAAAAAAAAATTAGGTATGTGTTCTCCTTCTTCATCTTCTATTTTTTGTCATTTCTCTTTTTGGAACCTAAATTTATGTCTCTTGTTTTATTTTATCTAAATATTTTTTTCTCTTCCTCTATGAATTGAATTTATTTATTTTTAAACTATTGTATTTTGTATGATTGTTTTGTGTCATTTTCTGGAATGATAGAACTTTGGCACTAGAATTTGCTTAATGGAATGGACATTGATGGCGTGTTTCTTCTTCTACTTTTCTGTGCATCTCTTGATTTTTGATTAATTGATTATTGAATATTGATGACTTGATCAGTTAAGAATATGGATTAGTTCAATTTTAAAATTTCTTTGTTCATCTATCTTTTTTATTAGACTAGTTTTGGGTTGCCTCGTTATGAGATGAAAATACAGTGCGATTAAACTTTATTCAATTCAGTGAGAGCTTTTTAATATTTGTGATGTGTTCTTCCCAAATAGAGGCTTAATTTGCTTGTGTATGATTAAACCTTGCTGCTTTATAAAAGAATAAACTAGTTAACATTCTGGGGCCTTAATTTGCTTGTCATTTGAATTTAATTAAAGACAAATGGAAGAATGAAGGCCTTAGTTTGCTTCGGTTTTGCTTACCATTTAGGTTCACTAATCCATCTTCATTAAATACAATGTAATAAGTGTCTTGCATATGATTGTTTACAATTCTCAATTTGTCTTTTATTCATGTAATGAGACTCTTTTATGGCTATGCAATTGATGACTGCTTGTTAAACCAACCATATTCTTGTCTTTTATTATTGTCTATGTTAATTTGTTAATAGAAATATATCAGATCACACAGAATATTATTATTCATTGAAAAAGTTGAGAAGTTGAAGAAACACAGTCTCTGGGATCACTTTCATAGTTTCATCCCATTTTGGATTAAAAAAAATTAATAGTTTACAATCAAAAGATGTCAATGAAGAAAATAAGTTAAGCAAAAAAAGAGAAAGAAATAAAAAGAGAAAGAAAGAAGGAAGAAAGAAAGTTGAGATATAAATTGATATAAAGGACATCTAAAAATATATTGTGATGACTGAAAGATATCTCTATATATGTATCATGTTACTAAATGCTATAAAGGGAATGGACATATAACAAAAGATGGAGAAAAAATAATAAAGAATGTTGTGAGAAAATATTGAGTGATTGCTTTGGGAGATGACAAAAAGCTATCCATCTACTGTAATTTTTTGTCTATTAAATAATAATGAAGATTAAAATGACGATAGGTGAAAACTTTTAATGAATGTTGGAGACCTGTATATGAATGTTGCAAATTATATTATGTAGGATATTTGTGTCTTTATTTATAGTCTATTATAGACATAGTTATCAAACTCGGCTCGACTCGGCCGATTCGACCGAAAACCCGATCACCCGGTCACCTGACTAGATCGAGCCACTCATTGAACCGATTGTGCAACAGACCTGGTTTGACCCGACGGGTTTACGTGAAACCCGATGACCCAGCTGATTAATTTAACCCGGTCCAGGTCATTTTTTTTTCTTCTTAATACCTAAAACGGCGTTGTTTCATAACCCCTTCCTCCCCTTCACCCTTCAATGAAACTCTATGCCCAAATGCCAAATCTAAGACTCTTGAATTTCTGTGCTCTCTCCGTCTCTAGCTCGGCAGTCAGAACTCAGTAATCAATAGTCCCTCTCTCGTCTCTCCCCTCACCTCGACAGTCATCACTCTCAGTCTCTCACGGCCTCACCTCGTCGCTCTCTCAGTCTCTCACCTCGTCCACTCACCTTGGTCGTCGTCACGGTCCCATGCCCCTGTGCTCGCTTCGCTGGCGGTAAAAGCAAATGGAACCACATCTGGTCCCTCGGGTGGTGGTGGTGGTCATCTTCTTGCTTCTCACAGTCTCTATCTCACACCTGGTCTCGATCTCTCACTTTCCTACGCTCTTCATCACCGGTAACAGAGGCAACAGATCCCGGTGAGCTGGTTTTCGTTGTCGTTGGTGCACGAAATTGTGATCTCCAGGCTCGAACAATCCCTGGTAATGGCGCCAAAAACTTGGTGCTCTGATCTCAATTCATAATTGTCACAACTTTGATACAACTAACCAGCAAGTGCACTGGGTCGTCCAAGTAATAAACCTTACGTGAGTAAGGGTCGATCCCACGGAGATTGTTGGTATGAAGCAAGCTATGGTCATCTTGTAAATCTCAGTCGGGCGGATATAAAACAGTTATGGAGTTTTCGAAAATAAATAATAGAATAAGGATAGAGATACTTATGTAATTCATTGGTGAGAATTTCAGATAAGCGTATAGAGATGCATTCGTTCCTCTGAACTTCTTCTTTCCTGCTGTCTTCATCCAATCAGTCCTACTCCTTTCTATGGCTGACTTTATGTAAGGAAATCACCGGTGTCAATGGCTACTTTTAATCCTCTCGGGAAAATGGTCCAAATGCTCTGTCACAGCACGGCTAATCGTCTGGAGGCATCACCCTTGTCGATGGTAGCATCCTCTTCCTCACTGTGAAAATGGTCCGATGCGCTGTCACTGCATGGCTAATCATCTGGAGGTTCTCGATCATGCCGGAATAGGATTTACTATCCTTTTGCGTCTGTCACTACGCCCAGCACTCGCGAGTTTGAAGTTCGTCATAGTCATTCAATCATTGAATCCTACTCGGAATACCACAGACAAGGTTTAGACTTTTCGGATTCTCTTGAATGCCGCCATCATTCTAGCTTACACCACGAAGATTCTGATTAAGAGATCTAAGAGACACTCATTCAATCGAAGGTAGAACGGAAGTGGTTGTCAGGCACGCGTTCATGGGGAATGATGATGATTGTCACGTTCATCACATTCATGTTGAGGCGCGAATGAATATCTTAGAAGCGGAAGAAGATGAATTGAATAGAAAAACAGTAGTACTTTGCATTAATCTTTGAGGAACAGCAGAGCTCCACACCTTAATCTATGGAGTGTAGAAACTCTACCGTTGAAAATACATAAGTGAAAGGTCCAGGCATGGCCGAGATGGCCAGCCCCCAAAACGTGATCTAGGATAGCATAAAACTGATCAAAGACGTCTAATACAATAGTAAAAGGTCCTATTTATACTAGACTAGCTACTAGGGTTTACATAAGTAAGTAATTGATGCATAAATCCACTTCCGGGGCCCACTTGGTATGTGCTTGGGCTGAGCTTGAATGTTACACGTGTAGAGGTTATTCCTGGAGTTGAACGCCAGTTTTGGTGCCAGTTTGGGCGTTGAACTCCACTTTGCAGCTTGTTTCTGGCGCTGGACGCCAGAATTGGGCGGAGAGCTGGCGTTGAACGCCAGTTTACGTCATCTATCCTCGAGCAAAGTATAAACTATTATATATTGCTGGAAAGCCCTGGATGTCTACTTTCCAACGCAATTGGAGGCGCGCCATTTTGTGTTCTGTAGCTCCAGAAAATCCACTTTGAGTGCAGGGAGGTCAGAATCCAACAGCATCAGTAGTCCTTCTTCAACCTCTGAATCTGATTTCTGCTCAAGTCCCTCAATTTCAGCCAGAAAATACCTGAAATCACAGAAAAACACAAAAACTCATAGTAAAGTCCAGAAATGTGAATTTAACATAAAAACTAATGAAAACATCCCTAGAAGTAACTAAATTCTACTAAAAACAATGCCAAAAAGCGTATAAATTATCCGCTCATCACAACACCAAACTTAAATTGTTGCTTGTCCCCAAGCAACTGAAAATCAAATAGGATAAAAAGAAGAGAATATACTATAAATTCCAAACTATCAACGAAATATAGCTCCAATTAGATGAGCAGGACTTGTAGCTTTTTGCCTCTTGAATAGTTTCGGCATCTCACTTTATCCATTGAAGTTCAGAATGATTGGCGTCTATAGGAACTCAGATTTCAGATAGTGTTATTGATTCTCCTAGTTCAGTATGATGATTCTTGAAAACAGCTTCTTTATGAGTCTTGGCCGTGGCCCTAAGCACTTTGTTTTCCAGTATTACCACCGGATACATAAATGCCACAGACACATAACTGGGTGAACCTTTTCAAATTATGACTCAGCTTTGCTAAAGTCCCCAATTAGAGGTGTCCAGGGTTCTTAAGCACACTCTTTTTTTGCTTTGGACCTTGACTTTAACCGTTCAGTCTCAAGTTTTCACTTGACACCTACACGCCACAAGCACATGGTTAGGGACAGCTTGGTTTAGCCGCTTAGGCCAGGATTTGATTCCTTTAGGCCCTCCTATCCACTGATGCTCAAAGCCTTGGGATCCTTTTTATTACCCTTGCCTTTTGGTTTTAAGGGCTATTGGCTTTTTTCTCTTGCCTCTTGGTTTTAAGAGCTTTGGCTTTTTCTGCTTGCTTTTTTTCTTTTTCTTTCTATTCTCTTTTTTTTTCGCTATTTTTTTCTGCAAGCTTTGTTCTTTGCTGCTTTTTCTTGCTTCAAGAATCATTTTTATGATTTTTCAGATTATCAAATAACATGTCTCCTTGTCATCATTCTTTCAAGAGCCAACATATTTAACATTCATAAACAACAACTTCAAAAGACATATGCACTGTTCAAGCATTCATTCAGAAAACAAGAAGCATTGTCACCACATCAATATAATTAAACTAAGTTCAAGGATAAATTCGAAACTCATGTACTTCTTGTTCTTTTGAATTAAAACATTTTTCATTTAAGAGAGGTGATGGATTCATAGGACATTCATAACTTTAAGACATAGTTACTAACTACTAATGATCATGTAATAAAGACACAAACATAGATAAGCACATAACATGAAAAAAACGAAAAACAGAAGAGATAAGAACAAGGAATGAGTCCACCTTAGTGATGGTGGCGTTTCCTTCTTGAGGAACCAATGATGTCCTTGAGCTCTTCTATGTCTCTTCCTTGTCTTTGTTGCTCCTCCCTCATTGCTTTTTGATATTCTCTTATTTCATGAAGGAATATGGAGTGCTCTTGATGCTCCACCCTTAGTTGTCCCATGTTGGAACTTAATTCTTCTAGGGAGGTGTTGATGTTCTCCCAAAAGTTGTTTGGAGGAAAATGCATTTGAGGCATCTCCGAGATCTCATGGTGATGAGCTTCATACGCCTCTTGAGCTCCATGAATGGGCTCTCTTGCTTGCTCCATCCTTTTCTTAGTGATGGGCTTCTCTTCCTCAATGGAAGTGTCTCCTTCTATGAAAGCTCCAGCTGAGTAACATAGATGACAAATAAGATGAGGAAAAGCTAGCCTTGACCCAGGAGAGGGCTTTTCGGCTATTTTGTAGAGTTCATTGGAGATGACTTCATGAACTTCTACTTCCTCTCCAAACATGATGCTATGAATCATGATGGCCCGATCCACAGTAACTTCAGATCGGTTGCTAGTGGGGATGATGGAGCATTGGATGAATTCCAACCATCCTCTAGCTATAGGCTTGAGGTCCAGTCTTCTTAATTAAACCGGCTTGCCTTTGGAGTCAATTTTCCATTGAGCTCCTTCTACACATATGTCCATAAGGACTTGATCCAACCTTTGATCAAAGTTGACTCTCCTTGTGTAGGGGCATGCGTTCTCTTCCATGTTTGGCAAGTTCAACGCCAACCTCACATTCTCCGAACTAAAATCTAAGTATTTCCCCCGAACCATTGTAACATAGTTCTTTGGATCCGGGTTCTTACTTTGATCATGGTTCTTGGTGATCCATGCATTGGCATAGAACTCTTGAACCATTAGGATGCCGACTTGTTGGATGGGATTTGTTAGAACTTCCCAACCTCTTCTTTGGATTTCATGTCGGATCTCCGGATGCTCATTTCTTTTGAGCTTGAAAGGGACTTCGGGGATCACCTTCTTCTTGGCCACAATATCATAGAAGTGGTCTTGATGGGCTTTGGAGATGAATCTTTCCATCTCCCATGACTCGGAGGTGGAAGCTTTTGTCTTCCCTTTTCCTTTTCTAGAGGATTCTCCGGTCTTAGGTGCCATCAATGGTAATGGAAAAACAAAAAGCTTATGCTTTTACCACACCAAACTTAGAATATTGCTCGCCCTCGAGCAATAAAAGAAAGAATAGATGAAGAAGAAGAAGAAATATGGAGAGGGAGAAGGAGATGTGGTTCGGCCAAGATGGTGAAGAGAGTGTTGAGTTGTGTGAAAATGAGGAGGAATGGAGGGCTTTATATAGGGAAGGAAGGGGGGTAAGGTTTCGGCCATATGGGTGGGTTTGGGTGGGAAATGGGTTTTGAATTTTGAAAGTAGGTGGAATTTATGAGGTAGGTTTATGGGGAAGAGTGGGTGGAGGTGATATGTGAGGGTTTTGGGGAAGAGTGTTTATTGGGAAGAGAGGATGATTGAGAAGAGAGAAGAGAGTGAGTGGAGGTAGGTGGGGATCCTGTGGGGTCTACAGATCCTGAGATGATCCTGTGGGGTCCACAGATCCTGAGGTGTTCAAGGATTTACACCCTTGCACCAAATTAGGCATGCAAAATGCCCTTGCACGCAACTCTGGGCGTTCAGCGCCAGATTGGTGCCCATTTTGGGCGTCCAACACCCATTTGTTGGCCATTTCTGGCGTTGAACGCCAGAACCATGCTTGTTCTGGGCGTTCAGCGCCAGCTTTTCTCCAGGGTGCAATTCTGGCGTTCAGCGCCCAGATGCTGCCCATTTTGGGCGTTCAGCGCCCAGCTACTGCCCATTTTGGGCGTTCAGCGCCAGAACCATGCTCTGTTCTGGCGTTGAACGCCAGACAGATGCTTCCTCCAAGGTGTGATTTTTCTTCTGCTGTTTTTGATTCCGTTTTTAATTTTTTTTGTTTATTTTGTGACTCTACATGATCATGAACCTAAGAAAACATGAAAAACAAAAATAATAGAATTAGATAAACATTGGGTTGCCTCCCAACAAGCGCTTCTTTAATGTCAATAGCTTGACAGTGGGCTCTCATGGAGCCTCACAGATGTTCAGAGCTTTGTTGAGACTCCCCAACACCAAACTTAGAGTTTGGATATGGGAGTTCAACACCAAACTTAGAGTTTGGTTGTGGCCTCCCAACACCAAACTTAGAGTTTGACTATGGGGGCTCTGGTTGACTCTGTAGTGAGAGAAGCTTTTCATACTTCCTCTCCATGGTTGCAGAGAGAGATCCTTGAGTTGTAAACATAAGGTTATCCTCATTTAGTTGGAGGATTAATTCTCCTCTGTCCACATCAATCACAGCTCTTGCTGTGGCTAGGAAGGGTCTTCCAAGGATGATGGATTCATCCTCATCCTTTCCAGTATCTAGGATTATGAAATCAGCAGGGATGTAAAGGCCTTCAACCTTTACTAACATGTCCTCTACTTGTCCATAAGCCTCTTTTCTTGAGTTGTCTGCCATCTCTAATGAGATTCTAGCAGCTTGCACCTCAAATATTCTAAGTTTCTCCATTACAGAGAGTGGCATGAGGTTTATACCTGACCCAAGGTCACACAGAGCCTTCTCAAAGGTCATAGTGCCTATGGTACAAGGTATGAGGAACTTTCCTGGATCCTCTTTCTTCTGAGGTAATCTCAGTAATTCCAATGCATTTAGTTCATTGGTGAACAGGGGAGGTTCATCTCCCCAAGTCATTTTACCAAATAAGTTGGCATTCAGCTTCATGAGTGCACCAAGGAACTTGATAACTTGCTCTTTAGTGACATCCTCATTCTCTTCAGAAGAGGAATACTCATCAGAGCTTATGAAGGGCATAAGGAGGTTCAATGGAATCTCTGTGGTCTCTAGATGAGCCTCAGATTCCTTTGGTTCCTCAAAGGGAAACTCCTTATTGATCACTGGACGTCCCAGGAGGTCTTCCTCCTTGGGATTCACGTCCTCTCCTTCCTCTCTAGGTTCGGCCGTGTTGACTATGTCAATGGCCTTGCATTCTCCTTTTGGGTTTTCTTCTGTATTGCTTGGGAGAGTACTAGGAGGGATTTCAGTGATCCTTTTACTCAGCTGGCCCACTTGTGCTTCCAAATTTCTAATGGAAGACCTTGTTTCATTCATGAAACTCAGAGTGGCCTTGGAAAAATCAGAGACTAAGTTTGCTAAATTAGAATTGTTTTGTTCAGAGTTCTCTGTTTGTTGCTGAGTGGATGGAAAAGGTTTATTATTATTAAACATGTTTCTTCCACCATTATTAAAGCCTTGTTGAGGCTTTTGTTGATCCTTCCATGAGAAATTTGGATGATTTCTCCATGATGAGTTATAGGTGTTTCCATAAGGTTCACCTAAATAATTTACCTCTGCGATTGCAGGGTTTTCAGGATCATAGGCCTCTTCTTCAGAAGGCGCCTCTTGAGTACTGTTGGATGCAGCTTGCATTCCATTCAGACTCTGAGAAATCATATTGACTTGCTGAGTCAATATTTTGTTCTGAGCCAATATGGCATTCAGAGTATCAATTTCAAGAACTCCCTTCCTTTGAGGCGTCCCATTATTCACAGGATTTCTCTCAGAAGTGTACATGAACTGGTTGTTAGCAACTATGTCAATGAGTTCTTGAGCTTCTGTAGGCGTTTTCTTTAGGTGAATGGATCCACCTGCAGAAGTATCCAATGACATTTTAGCTAAGTCAGACAGACCATCATAGAAGATATCCAGGATAGTCCATTCTGAAAGCATGTCAGTAGGACACTTTTTGATCAGTCCTTTGTATCTCTCCCAAGCTTCATAGACGGATTCACCTTCTTTCTGTCTGAAGGTCTGAATGTCCACTCTAATCTTACTAAGCTTTTGAGGAGGAAAGAACTTGGCTAAGAAAGCCTTGACCAGCTTATCCCATGAGTTCAGGCTATCCTTAGGTTGAGAGTCCAACCAGAGTCTAGCTCTGTCTCTTACAGCAAAAGGGAAAAGCATGAGCCTGTAAACTTCAGGATTTACTCCATTAGTCTTTACAGTATCACATATCTGCAAGAATTCAGTTAAGAACTGAAAAGGATCTTCAGATGGAAGTCCATGAAACTTGCAGTTTTGTTGCATCAGAGAAACTAGCTGAGGTTTCAGCTCAAAATTGTTTGCTCCAATGGTAGGGATAGAGATGCTTCTTCCATGTAAATTGGAATTAGGTGCAGTAAAGTCACCAAGCATTCTCCTTGCATTATCATTATTTTCGGCTGCCATCTCCTCTTCTTGTTCGAAAATTTCTGAAAGGTGCTTGCTAGATTGTTGTAATTTAGCTTCTCTTAATTTTCTCTTCAGAGTCCTTTCAGGTTCTGGATCTGCTTCAACAAGAATATTCTTGTCCTTGCTCCTGCTCATATGACAAAGAAGAGGGTACAGAAAAATAATAATAATAGAGATCCTTTTTACCACAGTATAAAGGTTCCCTGTGTGAGTAGAAGAAAGGAAGAAGAGAAAATCTGAACTCAGAAAGAGATAGGGGGTTCGGATTTTTTTAGTGGGTGAGGGCGAGATGTTAGTAGATGAATAAATAAAAAGAAGGAGATGAGAGAGAAAGAGGATTTTCGAAAACAATTTTTTTGAAAAAGAGTTAGTGATTTTCGAAAATAATTTTTGAAAAAGGTTAGTAATTTTTTGAAAATTAAAATCAAAAATTGAAATAATTAATTAAAAAGAAATTTTTGAAAAAGAGGGAGATATTTTCGAAAATTAGAGAGAGAGAGAGAGTTAGTTAGGTAGTTTTGAAAAAGATAAGAAACAAACAAAAAGTTAGTTAGTTAGTTGAAACAAATTTTGAAAATCAATTTTGAAAAGATAAGAAGATAAGAAGTTAGAAAAGATATTTTGAAATCATATTTTGAAAAAGATAAGATAAAAAGATATTTTTGAAAAGATATGATTGAAATTAATTTTGAAAAAGAATTGATTTTTTTAAAATCACAATTAATGACTTGATTCACAAGAAATCACAAGATATGATTCTAGAACTTAAAGTTTGAATCTTAACAAGTAACAAACTTCAAATTTTTGAATCAAAACATTAATTGTTATTGTTATTTTCGAAAATTATGTGATAAAGATAAGAAAAAGATTTTTGAAAAATATTTTTATAATTTTCGAAAATAAAATAAAAAAATGAAAAAGGTTTGATTTTTGAAAAAGATTTTGAAAAAGATGAGATTTTTAAATTGAAAATTTGATTTGACTCATAAAAACAACTAGATTTTAAAAATTTTTGAAAAAGTCAATTCAAATTTTCGAATTTGATGAGAAGAAAAAAGGAAAGATAATTTTTTGATTTTTGAAATTTTTTTTTGAATTTTTTTTTTTGAAAAACATAAAAATGATGCAATGCATGAAAATTTTAGATCAAAACAATGAATGCATGCAAGAATGCTATAAATGTCAAGATGAACACCAAGAACACTTTGAAGATCATGATGAACATCAAGAACACATTTTTGAAAAATTTTTGATGCAAAGAAAACATGTAAGACACCAAACTTAGAAATCTTTCATGTTTAGACTCTAACAAACGAAAAATGCATATGAAAAACAACAAAAGATGCAAAACAAGAAAACATCAAGATCAAACAAGAAGACTTACCAAGAACAACTTGAAGATCATGAAGAACACTATGAATGCATGAATTTTCGAAAAATGCAAGATGCATATGCAATTGACACCAAACTTAAAATATGACTCAAGACTCAAACAAGAAACACAAAAATATTTTTGATTTTTATGATTTTCTAATTTTTTTGGATTTTTTTTGAAGATTTATTTGAAAAAGGAAAATAAGGATTCCAAAATTTTTAATATGAATTCCAGGAATCTTGCATTCTTAGTCTAAAGCTTCAGTCCAGGAATTAGACATGGCTCACTAGCCAGCCAAGCTTTCAATGAAAGCTCCGGTCCAAAACACCAGACATGGCCAATGGCCAGCCAAGCTTCAGCATGTAACATCAGAGAATATACTGCTCATTACTTATCAAAGTAACTTGCCTCTATGCTGATGGTTTGGAAGCCTCAGTCCAAAAGAATTTAGACATGGCTTTACAGCCAGCCAGGCTTCACATGCTTCATGAAACACTAGAATTCATTCTTAAAAATTTTGAATAATTTTTTTCGAAAACAGGTGAGAAAATTTTGAAATATTTTTGAAAAATTTTTGAAAAGAAAAACGAAAAGAAAGTTACCCAATCTGAGCAACAAGATGAGCCGTCAGTTGTCCAAACTCGAACAATCCCCGGCAACGACGCCAAAAACTTGGTGCACAAAATTGTGATCTCCAGGCTCGAACAATCCCTGGTAATGGTGCCAAAAACTTGGTGCTCTGATCTCAATTCATAATTGTCACAACTTCGATACAACTAACCAGCAAGTGCACTGGGTCGTCCAAGTAATAAACCTTACGTGAGTAAGGGTCGATCCCACGGAGATTGTTGGTATGAAGCAAGCTATGGTCATCTTGTAAATCTCAGTCGGGCAGATATAAAACAGTTATGGAGTTTTCGAAAATAAATAATAGAATAAGGATAGAGATACTTATGTAATTCATTGGTGAGAATTTCAGATAAGCGTATAGAGATGCATTCGTTCCTCTGAACTTCTGCTTTCCTGCTGTCTTCATCCAATCAGTCCTACTCCTTTCCATGGCTGGCTTTATGTAAGGAAATCACCGATGTCAATGGCTACTTTTAATCCTCTCGGGAAAATGGTCCAAATGCTCTGTCACAGCACGGCTAATCGTCTGGAGGCATCACCCTTGTCGATGGTAGCATCCTCTTCCTCACTGTGAAAATGGTCCGATGCGCTGTCACTGCATGGCTAATCATCTGGAGGTTCTCGATCATGCCGGAATAGGATTTACTATCCTTTTGCGTCTGTCACTACGCCCAGCACTCGCGAGTTTGAAGTTCGTCACAGTCATTCAATCATTGAATCCTACTCGGAATACCACAGACAAGGTTTAGACTTTTCGGATTCTCTTGAATGCCGCCATCATTCTAGCTTACACCACGAAGATTCTGATTAAGAGATCTAAGAGACACTCATTCAATCGAAGGTAGAACGGAAGTGGTTGTCAGACACGCGTTCATGGGGAATGATGATGATTGTCACGTTCATCACATTCATGTTGAGGCGCGAATGAATATCTTAGAAGCGGAAGAAGATGAATTGAATAGAAAAATAGTAGTACTTTGCATTAATCTTTGAGGAACAGCAGAGCTCCACACCTTAATCTATGGAGTGTAGAAACTCTACCGTTGAAAATACATAAGTGAAAGGTCCAGGCATGGCCGAGATGGCCAGCCCCCAAAACGTGATCTAGGATAGCATAAAACTGATCAAAGATGTCTAATACAATAGTAAAAGGTCCTATTTATACTAGACTAGCTACTAGGGTTTACATAAGTAAGTAATTGATGCATAAATCCACTTTCGGGGTCCCACTTGGTGTGTGCTTGGGCTGAGCTTGAATGTTACACGTGCAGAGGTTATTCCTGGAGTTGAACTCCAGTTTTGGTGCCAGTTTGGGCGTTGAACTCCACTTTGCAGCTTGTTTCTGGCGCTGGACGCCAGAATTGGGCGGAGAGCTAGCGTTGAATGCCAGTTTACGTCATCTATCCTCGAGCAAAGTATGGACTATTATATATTGCTGGAAAGCCCTGGATGTCTACTTTCCAACGCAATTGGAGGCGCGCCATTTTGAGTTCTGTAGCTCTCGAAAATCCACTTTGAGTGCAGGGAGGTCAGAATCCAACAGCATCAGCAGTCCTTCTTCAACCTCTGAATCTGATTTCTGCTCAAGTCCCTCAATTTCAGCCAGAAAATACCTGAAATCACAGAAAAACACACAAACTCATAGTAAAGTCCAGAAATGTGAATTTAACATAAAAACTAATGAAAACATCCCTAGAAGTAACTAAATTCTGCTAAAAACATACTAAAAACAATGCCAAAAAGCGTATAAATTATCCGCTCATCAGTCGTCTTCTTGCTTTGAGCCTTGCCATCAGCTTCTTCCTCGCCATCAGCTTCTCCTTCGCTCTCAGATTCCTTTGTGCAACCCGATTTGGTGAGTTCCCCCTGTTCTTTCTGTTTCAACTTTGTTGCTGCATCACTGCACTTTGATTTTGTTGCCAAAATAATTTGTTGCTGAAAGTTGAATGTGTTGCTGAAATTTGTTATAGCATAGTTTATGTTTTTGTTGCTGCCTGAAAGTTATCATAGTTATCATAGCTGAATTTGTTGCTAGAACTCTAGAAGTAGAATTTGTTGTTAAGTTGAATTTGATGTTGAACCTATCATAAATGTGGTTGTTGCTAGAAGTAGAATTTGTTACTGGATAACTGACTTGAGTTGAATTTGTTACTGAACCTTCTTGTTGTGTTGCTTAAAAAATGCTAAATCTTTTGTTGTTGTATGTTAAGGGATAAGAGATAAGAGAGTTAGTCAATAACAAAATCAGTTTGGTACAGTTAGTTAGGGTTTGTTATTCTGATGTCTGATCTTTTTCTCTTTTTCAACTCTGTTATAAATAAAGCTCTTGCATCCCTCTAATAGGTGTGTAGAATTGATTCATTGATGGAAGAATAAGATGAAGTTAATTCAGTTCACTAGTTTCTTGTACCTCTCTCTTCAAACTCTTCTTTCTCTGTTTCAGATGTTCTGCATAACATCATAATGCAGTGTTTCTTATGGAAGATATAGATGCAAATCAAAGTGAGAAAAATGTTGATCAAGCTCCAAATTTGTCCTATGAAGATATAGATGTCGATTTTAAGATCACTTGGACTTGATTATCGATTATGTTATCTTTTGCTTACTCTTGTTTATTTAAATAAAGAAAGTATTTTGTACTAGAAACTAGTTTATTATCTCTTTTTGCATCATTAGTTGTCTAAAAATTAACATTTGATTATTATTATTATTATTATTATTATTATTATTATTATTATTATTATTATTATGTTTGTAAAGACTTGCATTTTAAGTTTTAATATGTAATTTTAATTTCATTTATATAATTTTATATTTTTTAAATTATGACCGGGTCAACCGAGTGAATCAGTGATCCATCGGTTTAACTAGTGACCCGGTCATATGACCGGGTGGATTGCCGATTCAGTTCTGATAACTATAATTGTAGATTTGTAGCCCTTTTTTCTTACTATATAAGTTTTAGTATATTAAAGGCAAAATTTCCAAGGCGTAGAGCGAAGAAAATGGTCAAACAATCAACTCAATTGAAGGAACTTAAAACCCAAATGCAGCAACCTCAATTCAAAGAGCTTGAAATCGAAGGTACAGCAAAATCAAATAACAAATTTCTTGATCAGCATAAAGTTTTCACTATTTATTTATTTTTATTAAACCTCTACCTGTGTGTTTGTGGCAGTGGAGCGTCAAATCAGTGCAATTAAGGTGGTTCGTAATGTTGAGATTGAGCGATTGTTGATGGAACTTCGTTTGGTTCGGTCGTGTTTCAGTGAGGAACAGCTCCGGAAGCCAATGCTGCAGGTCTTCGAAGAAACCTTACCGAATCCCTCAATTGTGAAAGATGAAGGGAATGGAAAATTTGATGTGAAGTGGAAAGAGAGAGGGAGCAGAATGTCCACGACTTGTGGTGGTGTAGGAAGAGATTTGCACGCTTCTCTGTTCTAGAGGCTTTCGATTGCTTTTCCTTCGGAATGTCCTTTTTTGGTTCCTCAGTTTGGTGGTTTTGAATACTCTAGCAATACTGGTAGTGTTTAGTTTTCTCTTTCGATTTAACTCATTTCATATCTGAATTAAAGTTTCCTAAATTGAATTTAAAAAAATGGAAATGTATGTTACGAAACAAACTATTGTTCTGTGCCCCTTTAAATGTTTGAGTTCCTTCAATTTTGAACGATTTTACTATAGATATTATAGTTCTTATACATTTTGGCATAGATTGTAGTTGATACCTGTTAGTTTACTTCTTTGTTGGTAGGGAGAACAGGATTTCTTGGTGATGAAAATCTTTATTTTAAGGACTTTGTATGTTCTCTATCTTATCTGTGCACTTTGATTAATTATATTTTGTAACATCCTTAGCTGGCTTGTTTGGGTCACTTACATAGGACTTGATGCGACATAAAATTGGGGTAGCTGTGTAGGAGCAGCATTAATATAGCACTTCCATTCTCATTTCCATGATGTGCTGAAGCATCCACGAATTGATTTGAATGAGAAATGTTGCTATTCATTTAGGATCCTTTCATGTGCAGATGGAAGAGAACTTGTCTCTATTACTAGTTTCATTGCATACGCTGCTAAATCTATTATGACTAACTTAAACAGCTTGCAAATAAAAACTAATTAGTGATTGCATTGTATTGTGATAATATGAATTGATTGAATGTCTGTTACATAGGTTTTTAAGGAGCCATGTGAAGCTCAGACTCTCACAAGTCAAGAAGGTCTTCAGACTCCCAATGTCTGAATTTTCTCCCTTTATTTTTTACCTTTTGTTTTTTATGGATGACTTTATGAACTCTAGTATTCATTGCTGAAGCTATTTTTTAAACAGTTGTGATTGATTTGGATTTGTTGCCTTTTGCAGGTGAGTAGTCAGCACTTGTCTGTTGGGATGACACCCAAAACCCTTAGGCTTCCGAAACCTAGCGAGATGCTTCTCTCTGTCCATGGATC
Source organism: Arachis ipaensis (assembly GCF_059453495.1). NCBI lineage: Eukaryota > Viridiplantae > Streptophyta > Magnoliopsida > Fabales > Fabaceae > Arachis > Arachis ipaensis. Next base: position 825,853 of record NC_142437.1, read on the forward strand.
ACCTTTTGGTGTTTACAAGGAAAGTAACATGGAAGCTATATATGGTATGAAGCAAATTTTCTATTTGAAACTATTGCTATATCTTGTTCATTTAGTTTCCTTGTTGCATGAAGAGATACTTTTCTAAAAATAAACTACCAAGAATGGTACTCGAAAGTTTATGCCGCTAATAAAAATAACCTAGAAAGATAACAAATAAGCTCCAAAAAATTTAAAAAGTGAGAAAACTAACCGGATATTAGTTATATTTTTTCATAAAATACTTTAGATATTAGATTTCGATGCGATTTTTTGTAAGTATTATTAGAAAAATGAGACTTTGTCATAGTTAAAATTTGGTGATTTGTCAAGGAATTTTTTCAATGTTTTTTGTGAATGATTGAATTTAAAATAAAATACATAAGTTGTTTGCTAAATACAAAATTCCTTTATCATTTATGTAAAAAAAAATATGATATTTTTGTTAATTTTGTCACGTTTTTAAATCTTTTGAGACTTCTTTGTCATTCATAGAAATCTTATTTGGTTATTTTTCATAGCGATATGAGTTTTTTGGTGCAATTTCAATAGTTTACCATGTTCCTAATAGCATGTGAGCTATTTTTAGCTCAATTTGTTAGTTACTTTATAAGCTAAGCTCTTAAGCCGCTGAGCTACTGAGCTTGAGCTAAAAATTTGAGCTCATTTATTAAATGAGTCAAACTTAACTTTGCTATATTCCATGAACAGGATTTGGTAGAGTTGATGGAAGGTATCCTGGTTCGAAATTTCACAAAATACTTCCGTTGTTAGTATAGCCCAACCGATAATCAATCCTCAATCCTAAATTAAGAAAGGGTGGTTGTCACAAGTGCTAACCGCAAATAAGAATGTAACCGGAGTATTTAGACTCCGGGTCGTCTCACGAAGAATGGGCAAGCATGTGCTTTAGCATTGATCAGAAATACAGGGTTGAGACTCATGGTGATGAAAATTAACTACCAAGCTTGTCATGCAAGAAATCTTAAAATGCAAGAAACTCTAAATTTAAGCAATTAACTAAATCAAGAACTAGCAACTAAGAATTTTGGTTTTTCAAATATGAATCAAAGGTACTCTTGACTAAGTATGGGAATTGGGGTCTCTATCCTTGTCTTCAACTATAATTAGCCAATTGTGACGAACCAAACTCACTAAGTCTACCTCAAAGAACCTTAAGTACGTAACATTTACTCCTAGGGTTGAGGTACGTCAAGTGGTTTGACCAATTTCAACCCATAAGTCCCAACCAATCTACTAATTAGTAGTGGGTTGGTGTTAATGGGTGTCAATTTGGTCACTAAGGGTTCTCCAATCAATAATCCAATGAGACCCAATGACTCAAGGTCACCCAATTCTCATAACTTAGACCAAGAGTAAAAGAAACTACTCCATAATTAAAGCAAATATTTCATCAAACACATAGAATGCACTAAATAGAGACATGTTCAAATTACAATTAAATTGAGAATTATGAGGACCCACTAACAATCATCTATAAAAACTATACAATTAACACTAGCAATCACAAGAAGCATCAACATATTCATAGAAATCAACACCCACAATGTTCATGAATTGGGGTAGAAAATTGAAAAGCAACAAGACAACACAATCAAGATAAGATCTAAACAAAATAACACTAGAGGATTCAAATTGAGTGAACAAGAGTATCAAACAACAAGATCCAATCCAGTAATTTCACAATGGGAGATCAAAATCAAGCTAGATCTAGGGAGGAAGAAGGGTTCCCTCTCTAGATGAACAAAAACTACCCAAAAACTCAAAATGTGTCTAAGTGTCTAATGTGTGATCCCCCCTTGGTCCTACAATCCCTGGGTCATTTCCATGCAGAGCTAGCCTTCAATTGGGCCCCTCTAGGCCTCAGAAATCGCCAGCCACAATTTCATTAATGAGGTCACGTGCTGGTCGCGACGCATGTGCGGCAGGTGCGCGCGCGCGCGCCGATGAGCTCCTGAATCCACGCGTACGCGCACGGTATGCGTGCGCGCCGATGACAATTCTTCCAATGTGCGCGGGAGCGTCAGCTATACGCGGTGGCCACAATAGTACGCATCCATGCGTAGCATCCACGCGTGCGCGCCAGGTGCACGTGCGCATCGATGACTGAACTTCAAGGCTCCAAAGCTCCATGTTTCTTCACTGGTGCATGCTTCTTTCTCCTCTTCTAGACCAATCCTGCTCTGAAACTCTAAAATCACTGAACAAACACATCATGGCATCGAGTGGTAATAGAAGAGATCAAAATATAGCAATTCCGGCTCAAATAAGCTTGTTTTCAATCACAAGGTCAAACACGGATGGAGATACAAAACCATGCAATTCAAGTGGATAAGTGCGGAAAATATTGACAAAATCCCCTCAAATCAGCACAAGATAAACCAGAAAATTTGGATTTATCAAACCTCCCCACACTTAAACCATGCATGTCCTCATGCTAAAGATAAGAAGACCAAAGGATATAGGGAAAAGAGAGTTGTGGAATGCAACTAATGCAAATGCATCTACCTACTTGGTCAAGGGTGAATCTATCCTCCAAGAATTTATGGGAATACATAGGGTTAAGGTGACATGATAGTCCAAGAATCCTACCAATTAAAAGCATCACAATGCAATGAACATAACTTGCAAGATGTACGCTTGTGAAAGCCGGGAACAAGAAGTTGAGCATCGAACCCTCACCGGAAGTGTATCCGCTCTATTCGCTCAAGTGTATAGGGTTCGCCACTCAATTCCCTTCCAATCATGCTCTCCAAGATTTGTCCTTCATCTAACAATCAACAATTATTTTAATGCATGCATACAGTTATCATGAGGTCTTATTTTCGGTTGTAATGGGGCTAGGGTGAGGGTAAGGATGCATGTATGGCCAAGTGAGCTTAAGATTTGTATCTTTGATTAGCTTAGATCCTCACCTAACACATACAATAACCTATGCAATTCTAATACATAACCTAGCTACCCAATTATCCACTTTTCCTCATGCTCATGTATTTCTCTTTAGTTCTTCATCTGCATGCATTGGTGATCATTGGCTTTGCCTTGGGGTAATTTGTCCCCTTTTCATTGTTTCTTTTTCTATGTTTTTGTCTCTTTTGTTTTTTTCTTTTTTTTTTCTATTCTTTTTTTTTTTACATTCTTCCTTTTCTTTCTTTTTGTTTCTCTTTGCTTGTCCCCTTCTTTTTGGGGATTTTATGTACAAGAGTGCTAATGCATGCGGTCCAATCATTCAATACATAAGTATGTTCTTACCTCCCAAAATTTTTTTCATTACAATTACAAAAACCTACCTTTACATCTACCCAAGTTCCCAGGTATTCCCTCCCAATTGAATAACACACACCCTCACTCACCTAAGCTAATCAAGGATCCAATTCCAGGGACATTCATTGTTTTCTGCTTAGGGGTGTTGACGTGCTAAAATTAAGAACAAAAGGGATTATTATAGGCTCAAAGTTGGTTAGCAACGGTAGATAAGGGTTCAGGCTATTTTGGGGAAGTGAATATTGAAATGATGGCCTTAATCATGTAAATGCATTCATTCACCAAATAAAGGACATATAGAGTCAGACAAAGCAAGGATTACACTCATGGAAAGAGAACGTTCACACACAAGAAGGAAAATAAGTAGTCATAAGATGTGACCACGCCATTAGGCTCAAGTCCCACAAGCTTGTGTTCTTAACTCAACAATCATGTTCCAAAGTACATTCTTCTAGCAAGTTTGTCACAAAAATTTTTTTTTTCAATTAATTGGTAGGGTGCCCTAAAAACACATTTTCTCAGAAAAGGAAGTTATTACTTTGACCAAGTGTAAACTAACTATCATGCAAGGAGTATTCACAAGCAAAAGTTAACTAACATGCAATCTACTGACTAATCAAGAACATCCATGGGTGAGGAAGATATGGTTACCCATGGAGATCGGTCGAACGACCTCCCCACACTTAGAATATAGCACGGTCCTCCGTGCTACTAGCAATGCGCAAAGGACGGTCGGGACCAGAACTAGCACTATCCTCTTCATCGGAGCTCCCGTCAGTTGGGTTCAAAGTGGATGTGAATATTTCAGGTTCCTTCAGTTTGGGGGTAACACAACACAGAAGCTTCTTGATGTAAGTATAGCGGCGTTGGTTGCGCCGCTCATATCTATCAATCTTCCGGTGGAGATCTTCAATTCATTGATGGGTGGATCTTTGTGGTGGTAGTGATGATGATGTGGAAGGAAAAATAGGCTGCGGGGTAATGTCAAGGCTTGGGGTAGTCAAGGGAAGCTGTAAGTATCTCCCACTCGGGACTACATCGCCCTTGGCCAGAATTATAGCCTTCGTGTCCGTGGTCTCCCAAGGAACACCCGCTGCAGCGACTAAAGTAGATACCAATGCTGGAAATGGCAAATTACCTCGAGCATGGACTTGACTCATTGCTTGTTGGACAAGAAGTGGAATGTTCACCGGTCTCTCTGTGAGAACACACCAAACAAGCAAGGCAAGATCCGCCATGAAGGACGACTTGTGGGTGCTAGGTAGCACATAGTGGGAGAGGATCTGGGCCCAAGCTCTAGCTTCCACAGTAAGGTAACGTGCATCGATGCACTTGGGCCGCATCCGGAGTCGTCCTTGGGTCCAAAATGTCTCTGGCTCAGCGATGACTCGAAGAATTGAGTCCCAATCAAACCCAAACGCACTCTGCTGACGTAAGACCTCTTGGTATCCATCTATTTCCCTTGGTACCGGTAGGACATTAAGCACTTGTTGAATAGCCTCTTCTAAAACCGGGACTTGCTTTCGGCGCACATATACTGACTGAAGAGATAGGAGGTGGTAGTTGGTATAAAACTCTACCACCCACGAGAGATTGACCTCTTGTGGTTTTCTCAGAAGAAAATTACATCCTCGCCGCTCGATGCGGGGTAGGATACAATGGGCAATCTTGTCCGGAGGGGTGAGTAGATGCTCAGCATGATAGTTCCAATCAACCATGGCGGCGAACACAAGTTCACAGAAGCGGTTGGGGAACCTTGAAGAGTCCCTTTCCGGATTGCTCTTCTCTTTTTCATCAATAGGAGCGGATGCCTTCGCTTTCTTAGAAAGAGGTTTGGCTCCTAGTGTAGGATGCGCCTTGGAAGATGACTTTTGGGCGCCCTTTTTGTGGCCGATTTCCTTGGTTCCTTCCCCTTGCCTTTTTTGGTTGCCATTCTGAAAAAGGAAAGAGAACAAAAAACATTAAACCCAAATAATCATCTCATGGAAAACATCATGCAAGTGAGAAGTAGTGCCCAGAGTAAATTGTGGATCTTGAAGACGCGACAACTGCACATGTGATCAAGAACAACTAAAGAAGCATGGGTCACAACACTTAGCATGGGATGCAAGAGCGAATAATGCATGCAATGTGGCATGAGAAGAGTGCACTCAAGTATCCAAAAGAAAGAACAAGTCATGTGAAGCAGGGGCGAAGTTTAAAGCTGGGCTGAGCGGCTGGCGCACGCGCGCATAGCGCGCTAGCGCGCCGATAAGGGTTGGGTAAGGGACGCGTGCGCGTCCCTTGCGCGTACGCGCGAAGATTGGCACGGGGTAGGCCCAGAGTAGACTTAACTCTCTGGTTGTTGTACCAGAGTTGGCGTGCGGCATAAGCGACGCGGACGTGCACAGTGCGTGTTCGCGCGTATGAAGAGGGTGGCGACCGACGCCGACGCGCCAGGTGCACTTGCGCGTCAGGTCGCGGGAACAGAGCAGGCACGACTTTGGCACAACTCTCTGGTTTTTGTACCAGAAAGCTCAGAATACACACACGACGTGCGCGCACGGTACGCTTGCGCGTCGATAGCGAGACAGCAGGGTTGCGCGCAGGCGCCACGTATGCTTGCGCGTGGGCCGCCTGACACGAAGTGGGCACAAAAGAGGCACAACTCTCTGATTTTTTATACCAGAGTATAAATGCACCACCGGCGCGCGCGCGCGCACGGCGCGCTGGCGCGCGGATGCCCAATTTCCCCCTTCTTTTTTTTGTTTTTTTTAACAACACAGGAAAAAGAAAATGTAATTCAACATACTCTTGGTATACAATCAACTAGATAGGTTGAAAAAACACTCACAAAATCATACAACACTCAAGATGAAATATTTCAACAACACAACCAATACAACAAAGATTGCCAAGGTTGACAAAATCCTAATGAGTATCACAACATTCAAACAAATTCAACTATACCTATCATATCAACATATATCAAAACAAGCTCAACAATCATCAAAAATCATGGAATTCACAAGTATCTAAGCTAGAAACAAGAAAGTATATACAAGAACGATCATACCGCGATGGGGTGTCTCCCACCCAGCACTTTTCTTTTACGTCCTTAAGTTGGACGATCCTGTGCTCAAGCTTCCTCTTCTTTTGGTGCATCCTCTAGGAGGAGCACTTCCACTTCCTTGGGTGATTTGTAGCCATGGTACTTCTTTACTCTATGGCCATTCACCTTGAAGGTTGTCTTACTTTGAGGATCAAACAGCTCCACTACACCATAGGGTTTAACTTCCTTCACCTTAAAGGGACCTTTCCATCTTGAACGGAGCTTTCCAGGCATGAATCTGAGCCTCGAGTTATAGAGGAGAACTTTGTCACCTTCATGAAAATCTTTCTTCTGAATGTGGTGGTCATGGAATGCCTTAGTCTTTTCCTTGTAGATCCGGGCATTTTCATATGCCTCTATTCTAAGATATTCAAGCTCCTCTAACTGCAATTTTCGGGCTACACCCGCCTTGGTGATGTCCATATTACACTACTTCACTGTCCAATAGGCTTTGTGTTCAACTTCCACCGGGAGGTGGCATGCCTTACCATAGACGACTCGAAAGGGGCTCATCCTTAACGATGTCTTGTAGACCGTCCTGTATGCTCACAATGCATCTCCCAACCGAGTGCTCCAGTCCTTCCTTTGTGGGTTTACCACTTTCTCCAGGATTCGCTTAATCTCTCGGTTTGACACTTCTGCTTGCCCATTTGTTTAGGGGTGATATGCAGTTGAAACCTTATGTGCTATCCCATAGCGCTTGAGTAGTGCTTCTACTTTTCTGTTACAAAAATGGGAACCTTGATCGCTCACGATTGCTCGTGGCGACCCATAACGGCACACAATATTATTTCTAATGAAAGAAATCACAGCATTGGTGTCATCAAGGTGAGTATGTATCGCTTCTACCCACTTTGAGACGTAGTCAACCGCTAACAGGATATACAAGTACCCACTTGAGTTGGGAAATGGTCCCATAAAGTCTATGCCCCATACATCAAAGATTTTGCAAAATAGCATGGGTTGTTGAGGCATTTCATCCCTTTGAGATGCATTCCCTGACTTTTGACATTGGTGACATGACACACAGAATTGGTTAGCATCTTTGAACAGCGTGGGCCACCAGAATCTACAATCCAAAACTTTTTTCGCCGTCCGTTGTGGGCCAAAGTGGCCACCAAACTCGGACGAGTGACAAGATTCAAGAATTGGTTGGATTTCAGATTCTGGAACACATCTGCGAATTACTTGGTCTACTCCTCTCCTCCATAAGTAGGGGTCATCCCAAATATAATATTTGGAATCACTCCTTAACTTATCTCTTTGGTGTTTGGAAAAGATGGCAGGGTAAATCTTAGCAACCAAGTAGTTCGCCATGGGGGCAAACCAAGGAAAACTATCCGAAATAGCATGCAAACCTTCTAAAGGGAATGATTCATTGATCGGAAATGGATCATACTTAAGATTTTCCAAGCGGCTTAAATGATCCGCAACTAAATTTTGTGATCCACTCCGGTCCCTAATCTCAATGTCGAATTCTTGCAAAAGCAAGATCCAACGTATGAGCCTAGGTTTTGACTCATTCTTTGTCAATAAATATTTCAAGGCAGCATGATCCGTGTATACCACTATCTTAGAGCCTAGCAAGTAAGATCGAAACTTATCCACTACACTGGGCGCGTAGTCCAACCGACGCTTAGCTTGCTGAGTATGCAATAAAGTCCTTTCAATTTCTAAGTCAAGCTCCGCTAAGCTAGCATTTAGTTGGGACTGAGTCATCAAACTTGAGAGTCATAGCTCATGTACACAAGAAATCTATACTAAGAGCAAAATAGAGAAAACAAGTAAACTATCCACACTATCAACATATTCACATAACCAATGCTAAGGCATATGTTGCACTCATTCTCCGGCAACGGCGCCATTAATTTGGTAGAGTTTATGGAAGGTATACCGGTTCGGAATTCCACAAAATACTTCCGTTGTTAGTATAGCCCAACCGATAATCAATCCTCAATCCCAAATTAAGAAAGGGTGGTTGTCACAAGTGCTAACCCCAAATAAGAATGTAACCGGAGTATTTAGACTCTGGGTCATCTCACGAAGAATGGGCAAGCATGTGCTTTAGCATTGATCAGAAATACGGGGTTGAGAATCATGGTGATGAAAATTAACTACCAAGCTTGTCATGCAAGAAATCTTAAAATGCAAGAAACTCTAAATTTAAGCAATTAACTAAATCAAGAACTAGCAACTAAGAATTTTGGTTTTTCAAATATGAATCAAAGGTACTCTTGACTAAGTATGGGAATTGGGGTCTCTATCCTTGTCTTCAACTATAATTAGCCAATTGTGACGAACCAAACTCACTAAGTCTACCTCAAAGAACCTTAAGTACGTAACATTTACTCCTAGGGTTGAGGTACGTCAAGTGGTTTGACCAATTTCAACCCATAAGTCCCAACCAATCTACTAATTAGTAGTGGGTTGGTGTTAATGGGTGTTAATTTGGTCACTAAGGGTTCTCCAATCAACAATCCAATGAGACCCAATGACTCAAGGTCACCCAATTCTCATAACTTAGACCAAGAGTAAAAAAAACTACTCCATAATTAAAGCAAACATTTTATCAAACACATAGAATGCACTAACTAGAGACATGTTCAAATTACAATTAAATTGAGAATTATGAGGACCCACTAACAATCATCTATAGAAACTACACAATTAACACTAGCAATCACAAGAAGCACCAACATATTCATAGAAATCAACACCCACAATGTTCATGAATTGGGGTAGAAAATTGAAAAGCAACAAGACAACACAATCAAGATAAAATCTAAACAAAATAACACTAGAGGATTCAAATTGAGTAAACAAGAGTATCAAACAACAAGATCCAATCCAGCAATTTCACAATGGGAGATCAAAATCAAGCTAGATCTAGGGAGGAAGAAGGGTTCCCTCTCTAGATGAACAAAAACTACCCAAAAACTCAAAATGTGTCTAAGTGTCTAATGTGTGATCCCCCTTGCTCCTACAATCCCTGGGTCATGTCCATGCAGAGCTAGCCTTCAATTGGGCCCCTCCAGGCCTCAGAAATCGCCAGCCACGATTTCATTAATGAGGTCACGTGCTGGTCGCGACGCGTGCGCGCCAGGTGCGCGCGCGCGCCGATGAGCTCCTGAATCCACGCGTGCGCGCCGATGACGATTCTTCCAATGTGCGCAGGAGCGTCAGCTATATGCGAGTGGCCACAATAGTACGCATCCACGTGTATGCGCCAGGTGCGCGTGCGCATTGATGACTGAACTCCAAGGCTCCAAGGCTCTATGTTTCTTCACTTGTGCATGCTTCCTTTTCCTCTTCTAGACCAATCCTGCCCTGGAAACTCTAAAATCACTGAACAAACACGTCACGGCATCGAGTGGTAATAGAAGAGATCAAAATATAGCAATTCTGGCTCAAATAAGCATGTTTTCAATCACAAGGTCAAACACGGATGGAGATACAAAACCATGCAATTCAAGTGGATAAGTGCGGAAAATATTGACAAAATTCCCTCAAATCAGCACAAGATAAACCACAAAATTAGGGTTTATCAAACCTCCCCACACTTAAACCATGCATGTCCTCATGCTAAAGATAAGAAGACCAAAGGATATAGGGAAAAGAGAGTTGTGGAATGCAACTAATGCAAATGCATCTACCTACTTGGTCAAGGGTGAATCTATCCTCCAAGAATATATGGGAATATATAGGGTTAAGGTGACATGATAGTCCAAGAATCCTACCAATTCAAAGCATCACAATGCGGTGAACATAACTTGCAAGATGTACGCTTGTAAAGGAGAATAACATGGAAGCTATATATGGTATAAAGCAAATGTTCTATTTGAAACTAATGCTATATCTTATTCATTTAGTTTCCTTGTTGCATTAAGAGAAGGCGACAACTCCTTTTGTTTAACATCTGCATACTTTTCCAAAAATAAACTTCCAAGATGGTACTCGAAAGTTTATGCCGCTAATAAAAATAACCTGGAAAGATAACAAATAAGATCCAAAAGATTTAAAAAGTGAAAAAACTAACCGGATATTAGTTATATTTTTTCATAAAATACTTTAGATATTAGATTTCGATGCGATTTTTTGTAAGTATTATTAGAAAAATGAGACTTTGTCATAGTTAAAATTTGGTGATTTGTCAAGGAATTTTTTCAATGTTTTTTTGTGAATGATTGAATTTAAAATAAAATGCACAAGTTGTTTGCTAAATACAAAATTCCTTTATCATTTATGTAAAAAAAATATGATATTTTTGTTAATTTTGTCACGTTTTTAAATCTTTTGAGACTTCTTTGTCATTCATAGAAATCTTATTTGATTATTTTTCATAGCAATATGAGTTTTTTGGTGCAATTTCGGTAGTTTACCTTATTCCTAATAGCATGTGAGCTATTTTTAGCTCAATTTGTTTGTTACCTTATAAGCTAAGCTCTTGAGCCGGTGAGCTACTGAGCTTGAGCTAAAAATTTGAGCTCATCTATTAAATGAGTCAAACTTAACTTTGCTATGTTCCATGAGCAGGGTTGTATATTCATTTATCGGTTCACATAGATATGTAGATGCCTGAGACCTTGGCATAATATCACCTATATCATTATATATTATCAATAATAATATATAATATCTCAATTATTTGCATAATGTGTCTTGTAGATTAAATATGTTGAAAATAAGTATGTACTTATAGCCAAAAGCTTAATTAATATCTAAGGGTTAATGTTTAAAATGGTCTTTGAAATTTTACTCGTGCATCAAGATTCCATAATAAGATTAAGCTCAATAATAAATCAGTCAAACCATGAGTTGAGCTAAATATTATCAAGCTGAGTTTGAGCATTGTCAATTTTGGGGTTGACTTTGCATAATTTCAACCCTTGATTTTGTTTTTGTTCTTTCACACTGAATGAAAATCTTGGAATCTTCCAGAATACTCTAGTTATGATATCTATTATTATCTGCAGAGTCAGAAGAAGGTTAAATGCCTGCTAAAGCTATTATGCGCACTAACAGTACCATCCTCTTCATCTCCTTAGAGGATGGCCATGTAAATTTGGTGGCGCCTAGTTCATCATTTTTCATTTAATGTTCTACAGTTTTAGATTAATGCCATTGACTAATTAGATCGAAGAAATGCAAGTATTGGTTTTCAGTTGCTAGACCATTCTACAAAGTTGCTTATACCATATAGTTTCAAATTCAGTGTTGGTTTATACTTGGGGAAGCATAATTATTAGATTATTACATAGTTACATTGAGGTTCAGTTATTTAGTCAGTAATGAGAATTATTCTCCTAAATATGTATGTTAGGATTGGTTTCATTCTGTTAAGAGTAGTACAAACTACTTAAAATGAGTATGTAAGTGATAGCTATGATTGATTGTATCGGTCAACCTCATTTTAAATTTATGCTTAGATTTTTCTCCCATCCTACTCAATTTGTCTGAGCCTCCGTGCATTCCATTGGCTATTGACATTTGTTAACCCTTCATGTTATAAATTTTAATAATTTGAATTGTGTATTCTCTTTGCTAATAGATGTTTTATATTGTTATGAAAACCATCATGTAGTATTTAATCTGAAAGTAATAGCAGAAGCAATAGAATAATAGCAAGCGGCATACAATCCCATAAAAAAAGAAAAGAAAAAGGTAGACGTAAGTTGATTGTGCAATAAATCTTTCTCCTTTTTCACCCTATCGACGTTTGCAATGTAGCATTAAGATTAAGTCCAAAGTAGTTTTTGAGATTGTTCGTTTGCACCGGAAAAGTTTTTGAGATTTTAAATATATTATGAATATCTTTAAGATTAAAAAAATTGTATTATTATCATTTCAACAAATATTTATCGTCAAAACTAAAGTAACGTCTTTTTGTCTAAGTCAAGTTACTCAAGATATGATGTGTAACTCGACAGAGAGGGGATAGGAACCATGTGGTGCAATTTTTTTAATCTTGGAGATTTGTATAGTGCAATTAAAATTTCGGTGATTTTTTTTGTGCAAGCTGCCAATTTTAATGACCACTTTAGAGTTTAACAGAGTTTACATCGTAATATTTTCTCTTATGTTGCAAATAGTTGGTATTTTTTTTTCTTGAAGTAGTTGGTGTTTAATCCATGGTCTGACTATTGGCACACTCTTCGCTCAAAGATAAAGTCTCTGTATTATATTTAGTGGAAAGTCTATAAGAATGAGTTATATGTTAGTATCCTGTTTAGTTGAAGATAAATATAGAAATTGAAATAAACAAAATTACTAAAATATCCTTATTAATAAAAAATTAAAATTAGAATAAAATTCCTATTCGGTCATCCCACACATTGAAAACGAAAGAAATAAAGAAAGAGAGAGCAGAGACTGAATGAAAAGATAGGGAAGAAGAGGAAGGAAAGAGAGAAGAGGGGAGGGAGAGACGACGTCGATGGTATGGGTGTTCGTGCAGTTTGGATCGGTTTTGAGTCAAACACTCATTTGATTCGAATACTAATTTTACTTGAGGTGCGGTTTGGATGGAATCGGATTTGTGGTTTTGTAAATTACAAAATTAAACATACATAACAAGTTTCAACATCAAATTTTAAATAACAAACAACAGCATAACGAATCTCAATAGTATATTTAAAAATCAACAATAACATAATAGAAATAAAATTTATAAGTTGGTAAAAATAAATAAATAATTTTTTTAATTCATAAAATATTCATTAAATAATAATAATAATAATATAGGATTTTCATGTTATTGGTATTTTTTTCTCATTATTTTTTTATGGTAAAGAGGAACTCTTATCCCCTTGTCCTACCCAGTTTGTTTAGTTTTCTCTTCATATTAAAAAAAGTCTTCTTTTATCAAGAAAAAACAAAAAAGAAAAGAAAAGAAAAGAAAAAGAAACTTTTGTTGGGTAGGTTATAGGCTATTGTTTTTGCTATAGAGTAACTTGGTAGGGGTACCTTTCCCTGCTTGATTTGTTACGAAGACTATTTAATATATTTCAATAATTAAATATATTTAATATTCAATTAGGATTTTATCCAAATTGCAGGACATTCAAGAGGCTCATGCAGGGCAAATATTGATTTCTGGAATCCTATATTGTACCTTTATTTATTCAAGATTTAATTAAGGGTCTTGTTAACAAGTGTTAAGGCGCTTACTAAGAATACTATAAGAACAAGTAAATGTTAATTTTTTTTTAATTTTTCTGTGCACTTAATGCAAACCAAAACTTTTCTATTTTCTCTCTTAACCAATGCCCATAGGAAACTCTCAAGTTAAATCTTTTAAATTAATTTGTAAGGCTCTAATTGTATAGTTTAATCAATTTTTTAGGCTTAATTACTGTCAATCCTTCTCAACAGCTGTTAAACATTCTGAATTTCTGATAATTGAGTCTTTTGTTGTTAGCAGTCTCTGCCTATTGATGTAGAGAATGAATTGCACTCAATTTTGAACTTAATCTTGTAGTAGTATGTTGCCTAAGTTAGTTTTATATTGGCCTTAATACATGATTACTTGTCTAACTTTTTTCCATCCATTGGTTATTAGGAGATACTTTTACCGATGGATCAGTTAAATACACAATGACTTCCATGAATGTTCCTGAACCTGTAATGTCATTAGCTGTACAGCCAGTTTCAAAAGATTCTGGAGGGCAAGTAAGTAGTTTCTTTATGTAACACACTGACCACCCTGTCCCAGCTTATCATGTATTTGATTTTCTTGGTATATCACTTGTAGTTTTCAAAAGCTTTGAATCACTTCTAGAAAGAGGATCCTACATTCCGTGTTGGTTTAGACCCAGAGAGTGGGCAGGTAATGTTCTATTCTATTTTTCTAGATCATAAAAGTGGCAAATTTGTTGTACTTGCAATGACATAGTTTACCTTTGTTGTTAGACTATCATTTCTGGAATGGGAGAACTACATTTAGATATTTATGTTGAACGTAGTCGAAGAGAGTATAAGGTACCTATTCCTTTCCCATGCATTAATGTTGTTAATCCTTGCTGATACTGGTTTTATATTTCCTGCTTCTAGAGTTTCATTATTATGTTCCTACTTGTTAAGGTTGATGCAACTATTGGAAAGCCCCATGTAAACTTCAGACTGTTACACAACGTGCTGATTTTGATTATTTACACAAGAAGCAATCTGGAGGGCAAGGTCAATATGGACGGGTAATCGGGTATGTATCGGTAATTTTTATATTAGTTACCATACATAAGATTTTTTTTTATTAAAATCATATTAGACATGTGGATTGCCCGAGAGTGGCACTTTGCACTATGATCGTCATATGCTCTAATTATAATTATTATTTGTATCCCACTAATTTACATCTCACATTTACAAAATCAATAATCAAGATTTGGATTTGTTTCTCATGAAAGTGTTAGATATAAAATCGTGTCACTGACCAACAATTTAAGTTCATGGGAAAGATGGTTCATATCATGGTATATTACTGTACCAGAACCTATTCTATGGTTGTTTTTGGGTCACCCCAAAATGTCTAGTCAACCAAATAGCAAGTCTTTGTCCAGTCTTGAGCATGAGAAGGTATATTATAGTTCCACATGTCCTAAGGATAAGGTGTGGTAGAAGCCTTTACAAGTCTAGGGCAACCCTCTCCCTTGAGCTATTTTTTAAAGTTTAATTAGAGTGACTGAGTTTCAATAATGGTGTAAGAGCTTCTATGACTAGACAGAGGGTTCAATCCTTGTTGTCTCTCAATTATTCTTAATAAAAGCTGCATCCCAAGATAGGATGGACCTGTGCATTGTCCATTCTTCAAACTCAAAAAGAATAAGCGACATTCGTGTGAAGGGGCCTGTTCGATATTAAACCATTCTTTTGAGTTTTACCTTTATCCAATTACAATAATTACAACTTTAGGAGAGATACTTACTGACAAACTGTTAGCATCAAAGATATAACTCCAAATAAAGTTTAATTGCAATTACAATTACAATTTTCAATACCCTATGGTTGGAGCATAGAACATGTGAACCAACCTTGCAAGAAATATAATGACTGTGACTTAGTCTTGATTAACTTTCTCTCAAACAACTGCATGTCTAAATATGCATAGACCTTGCATGCAAGGCAAGATTAGGGAGTAGGCACTGTTTGAAGAACTGTTTGATCATTACAAGATTCTTTAATTATTTTTCCCCAAGTTTTAACTTACTGAATATTACAAGATAAATATGCCGTTGTAGTGTTTAAATTATATATTTTTTGTATTAGGCTCAATAAGTACTTTCTAAAAGATAAAAAAAAGTAACTTATATTAATCTTACAGCAAATTGTTTATTCAGAAATTACTTTTTGAGAAGTTCCTTTTAATATAAGCGCTTGACAAAAGAGGCATTTTTGTCCATGTTAGTTTTTAAACAAATTTGTCTCAATTTATATTCTTTTCTGTGTGGTTAGAAATAAAATTAAGTTGATGCGTTATTAAAAAAAATTAAAGTTAGTCAAAAAAGTTTTTTTAAATAAAAGGTGTTGTGAATTAATAAATGAAGAAAGTATACATCGTGATTTTCAAACAATGTCATCCAAACTAAATGCATGTCTCTTAGGAACAGAAAATTGCTGGTATTCAAGGGCAATCAAATTTTAGATAGGGATTTTCATTTACTTCCAGACTTCTCCATGTGTATAAATATCCTTTTTCTTTTCTCAATAAAAGTGTAATAATCCTTAGATTTAAAACAAATTGGATAAAGCCTTCTTCTCTTTGCTATGGTTCTGGTTCTGGGCTAATGGCTTCCGTATAAAGTATATCTTACTTTATGATAGCAGCTGATTGTGAATTTGTGATGTTCCAACTTATCCCTAATCACCTTTTGTTTCTTGATGCTTAGTGAATTCACTATGTTCTATGTTTGCAGGTATATTAAACCACTTCGAGCAGGATCACCAACTAAATTCGAATTTGAAAACCTCCTTGTTGGGCAAGCTATTCCATCAGGTTTTATCCCTGCAATTGAAAAAGGTTTTAAGGAAGCCGCCAACTCGTGAGTGAAATTTTCATCATTGCTTATTTGTGATTTCTACTTTTAGTCTAATTGTTGTTCAACATATATTATCTTATTCCCCATGAATGTAATAAAGACCACCGAAAAATGTAATGATGGAATAAGTGAGCATTCAAAAGTAATTTATGGGGACTAAGAATGTAATATTAAGGAAGCCAAAGTTCATTCATTGGCATATTTACGAAACATCAATTTTATTATGCGATTCAGCCATGATAGTATTACAATACTCATTTTATGGTAACGTAATGTTGCTTTCATACAGGGGGCTTTAATTGGACATCCTGTCGAAAATCTTAGAGTTGTCTTGATAGATGGTGCTGCTCATGCCATTGATTCTAGTGAACTTGCATTTAAGTTGGCTTCTATCTATGCTTTCAGACAGGTTCTTTACAATTCTGCATCCATATTCATAACATTGCACATATCATCCTGATAATATTGTCCATAGTTTTTTTCTCATAGTAATGACCATATTCTTTGATATTTGTATCAGTGCTATACAGCTTCCAGGCCATTTATATTAGAACCTGTTATGCTTGTTGAGCTGAAAGTACCAACAGAATTCCAAGGAGCTGTTGCTGGTGACATTAACAAGTGGGGTTCTTATTTTATTCTATCCTTGTTTCTCTTTTCAAATGGTTTATTTATGATATTAGTTTATTTATGATAATTTTATCTATGGTATTGGTTTATGATATTGGTTTATTTTATTCTATCTTTGATATTGGTTTATTTATGATATTTTTATCTATGGTATACGATGTCAGATTTTTTTTTTTATTAAATTTTAATTTAGGTTAAGAGTTTTTAAGTCATCTTAATTAGTGGCTAGAAAAACTGACAGAATGCTTTTTGAAAAAACTGACAAAACCTATGCTTTGCCTCTGATACCACTTTTTGACGGTGATTATAATGTGAAAAAGGTTAATGAACTCCTCAATTTTTAGATTTATATACACTAATAAATTATTACTCATAATTATAATATAATAAAGAAGAACATGATGAGTCCTAATTGATCTTAATTAATTCTAGTATATCCTAATCGATACATAAACACACTTTAATATAATATTAATCATAGTTATCAGAACCAAATGACCAGGTGACCCGATTACTGGATCAACCGGTGGGTCACTGGTTTACCCGGTTGATCCGGTCATAATTTAAAAAATATAAATTATATAAATAAAATTAAAATTACATACTAAGACTTAAAATGTAAGTCTTTACAAATATAATAATAATCAAATGTTAATTTTTAGACAACTAATGATGTAAAAAAAAGATAATAAATTAGTTTTTAATACAAAATACTTTCTCTATTTAAATAAACAAGAGCAAGCAAAAGATAACATAATTGATAATCAAGTCCAAGTGATCTTAAAATTGAAATTTATATCTTCATATGACAAATTTGGAGCTTGATCAACATTTTTCTTATTTTGATTTGCATCTATATCTTTCATAAGAAACACTGCATTATGATGTTATGCAGAACATCAGAATAAGAGAAAAAAGAGTTTGAAGAGAGAGATACAAGAAACTAGTTACGTTGTATGATAACTATGATAACTTTCAGGGAGCAACAAAAATATAAACTATGATAACTTTCAGGAAACAACAAAAAAAAACAAGAAAATTGAAATAGAAAGATCAGGGGGAACTCATTAACAAATTCAAGGTTCATGATAATCAGTAACAAATTTCAGCAACACATTCGGTTTTCAGCAACAAAATTAAAACAGAAAGATCAGGGGGAACTCACCAAATCGGGTTGCACGAAGGAATCTGACGGCGAAGGAGAAGCTGATGGCGAGGGAGAAGCTAACGGCAAGGCTCGAAGCAAGAAGACGACAATGAAGACCAGTCCACCGGGACCTGTTGCCTCTATTACCGGCGACGAAGAGCGCAGGGAAGGGAGAGATCGAGACCAGGTGTGAGACAGAGACCGTGAGAAGCAAGAAGATGACCACCACCACTACCCGAGGGACCAGATGCGGTTCCGTCTGCTTCTGCCGCCAACGAAGCGAACACTGGGGCACGAGACGCGACGACGACCAAGGTGAGTGGACGAGGTGAGAGACTGAGAAAGGGACGAGGTGAGGCCATGAAAGATTGAGAGTGACGACTGTCAAGGTGAGGGGAGAGACGAGAAAGGGACTACTGAGTATTGAGTTCCGACTGCCGAGCTAGAGATGGAGAGAGCGCAGAGACTGGCTGGGTTAGGGGGTTTTACTTAGACTCTCAGAGTCAAGAGTCTTAGATTTGGCATTTGGGCATAGGGTTTCATCTAAAGGGAAAGGTTAGGAAGGGGGTTATTAAAGGACGCCGTTTCAAGTAATAGGAAGAAAAATAAAAATAAAAATGACCAGGATCGGGTTAAATTAACCAGCCGGATCATTGGATTTCATGAAAACCCGTTTGGTCGAACCGGGTCTGTTGCACAACCAGTTCAATGAGTGGCTTGGCCCGACCAAGTAACCGGGTGACCGAGTTTTCGGTCGAATCGGCCAGGTCAAGCCGGATTTGATAACTATGTCTACAATAGACCACAAATAAAGGTACAAATATCCTACATAATATAATTTGCAACATCCATGTACAGGTCTCCAATATTCATTAAAAGTTTTCAACTATCGTCATTTTGATCTACATTATTACTTAATAGACCAAAAATTACAACAGGTGGATAGCTTTTTGTCATCTCCCAAAGCAATCACTCGATATTTCCTCACAACATCCTTCATTATTTTTCCTCCATCTTATGTTATATGTCCATTCCCTTTGTAGCATTTAGCAACATGATACATATATAGAGATATCTTTTAGTCATCACAATATGTTTTTAGATGCCCTTTATATCAATGCATATCTCAACTTTGCTTTCTTCCTTCTTTCTTTCTCTTTTTATTTCTTTCTCTCTTTTTGCTTAACTCATTTTCTTCCTTGACATCTTTTGATTGTAAATTATTAATTTTTTTTAATCCAAAATGGGACGAAAGTGATCCCAGAGATTGTGTTTCTTGAACTTCTCAACTTTTTCATTGAATAATAATATTCTGTGTGATCTGATATATTTCAATTAACAAATTAACATAGACAATAATAAAAGACAGAAATATGGTTGGTCTAACAAGCAGTCATCAGTTGCATAACCATAAAGGAGTCGCATTACGTGAATAAAGGATAAATTGAGAATCGCAAACAATCATATGCAAGACACTTATTAAATTGTATTTAATGAAGATCGATAAGTGAACCTAAATGGTAAGCAGAACAAAAGCAAACTAAGGCCTTCATTCTTCCATTTGTCTTTAATTAAATTCAAATGACAAGCAAATTAAGTCCCTAAAATGTTAACTAGTTCATTCTTTTATAAAGCAGCAAGGTTTAATCATACACAAGCAAATTAAGCCTCTATTTGGGAAGAACACATCACAAATATTAAAAAGCTCTAACTAAATTGAATAAAGTTTAATCACACTGTATTTTCATCTCATAAAGAGGCAACCCAGAACTAACCTAATAAAAAAGATAGATGAACAAAGAATTTTAAAATTGAACTAATCCATATTCTTAACTAATCAAGTCATCAATATTCAATAATCAATTAATCAAAAATCAAGAGATGCACAGAAAAGTAGAAGAAAAAATACGTCATCAATATCCATTTTATTAAGCAATTTCTAGTGCCAAAGCTCTATTATTCGAGAAAATGACACAAAACAATCATACAAAATACCATAGTATAAAAAAAATAAATTCAATTCACAAAGGAAGAGGAAAAAAATATTTAGATAAAATCAAACAAGAGACACAAATTTAGGTTCCAAATTGAGAAATGATAACAAATAGAAGATAAAGAAGGAGAACGCATACCTAATTTTCTGAAGGAAGGAGACGTTTGTTGCAATGCTGGCAGCAGAGTTTGCAGGCGGCGGCGGAGGCTGCTAGTGGATAGAATAGCGGCGGTGTGCGTAGAGAAAGCAAAAGGTTGGAGAGGGAGTACAGAGTAGAGAGCACAGCAGCAGCGAAGAGAGGAGAAGTGAGCAGATCGGCATCGAGCTCAAAGGTTGCAGCCTCAACAACAATAGTAACGGTGTACAATGAAGAGATCAGAGGGATGCTGGAGAAAGAAGTGGCTGCCATTCTGGTCTATGACAGGGTGGAAGACTGAGGGGCTGTGGAAGAAGAATATTGGAAATTTGAAAGTAGTGGGTATTGTTGGGTAAGCAAAGAGAAAATGGGATGTCATAGTCGTTGGGGTATTTTTTGGAGGGTTTGTCACTCATGTATTAATTTGAAATCTTTAGATTTTTTTATTTTTGTTAATAGTTTATTAGTTTAACAATATTTCTTTATATTTAAAGATCAAATTAAAATTATGATTAAAAATCAAATATTTCAAATTTAAACAATAAAATTTAAGAGGCTAAATTGGAATAAATTAAAATAGTTTGAATATCTTACGAATAAACTATGTCAAAATATGACAAATTAGAGGATTGGAAATTGAGTGTGACTAACTTACATCCTATATATGTATATATTATAAAAATATGTTATAGGTGGGTATTAAACCAAGGATCTCTCACTTAGTGCAAAACCCTAAAAAATACCCTAAAAATCCTAAAAGATCATAGAAAACTCCTAAAAAAACCCTAAAAAACCCTAAAGAATCCTGGAAAACCCTAGAAAACCCTAAAAAACTCTAGATAACCCTAGAAAACTTTAGAAAAACCCTAGAAAACCCTAAAAATTACTAGAAAATCCTTGAAAATCCTACAAAATCCTAGATAATCCTAAAAAACACTAGAAAAACCCTAGAAAATCCTACAAAACCCTAGAAATTCATAAATAACCCTAGAAAACTTTAGAAAACCCTAGAAAATAATAGAAAAATCCTAGAAAACCTTAGAAAAATCTAGAAAATCCTAGAAAAACTCTAAAAATCCTAAAAACCATAAAAAAATCCTAAAAACCTAAAAATCTTAGAAAATTTTAGAAAACCCTAGAAAAACCTAGAAAACCTTAGAAAACCCTTGAAAACCCTAGAAAACCCTAGAAAAATCCTAGAAAACCCTAAATAACACTAGAAAATCCTCGAAAACCCTAGAAAACCCTAGAAAACCCTAAAAATCATAAAAACAAATCCTAGAAAAAACCATAAAAACCCTAGAAAAATCATAAAAAACCCTAGAAAACCCTAAAAAACATAGAAAATTCTGAAAAATCCTAGAAAAAACTTAGAAAATCCTAGAAGATTCTAGAAAATCCTAGAAAAACCATAAAAACTGTAGAAAACCCTAGATAACCCTAAAAAATCCTAGAAAATCCTAAAAAATCCTAGAAAAACCATAGAAAACCATAGAAAAACTTAGAAGATCATAGAAAACTGTAGAAAAACCATAGAAAATCCTAGAAGATCCTAAAATATCCTAGAAAATCGTAGAAATCCCTAGAAATCCCTAAATAACACTAGAAAATCTTTGATAACCCTAGAAAACCCTAAAAAATCTTAGAAAATAATAGAAACCCTAAAAACCCTAGAAATCTTAGTAAATATTAAAAAATCCTAAAAAGTCCTAGAAAACCCTAGAAAAACCTAGAAAATCCAAGAAAATAATAGAAAAACCTTAGAAAACTCTAGAAAAATCTATAAAATCCTAGAAAAATACTGAAAAATCCTAAAAACCATAAAAACACCCTTGAAAGTCCTAAAAACCCTAGAAAATCCTGGAAAACCCTAGAAAAAACCTAAAAAACACTTGAAAACTCTAAAAAACAAAAAAAACGTTAGAAGATTCTAAAAAACCTAGATAACCCTAGAAAAACCTAAAAAAACATAAAAAAAAAACCCTAGAAAACCCTATATAACCTTAGAAAACACTAAATAACCATAGAAAACCTTAGAAAATACAAAAAAACCTAAAAACCCCCTAAAAAAACCATAGAAAATCCTAAAAAAATTCCTAGGAAACCCTAGAAAATACAAAAAAAAATCCTAGAAAATCCTAGAAAACCCTAGATAACCCAAGAAAACCCTAGAAAAATCCTAGAAAATCCTAAAAATGCTAAACACCCTAGAAAAATCCTAGAAAAACCCGAGAAAACCTAAGAAAAAATCTAGAAAACCCTAGAAAACCTTAAAAAATCCTAGAAAAAACAAAAAAAAATTTCTAAAAAACCCTAAAAAAATCTTAGAAAACCCTAAAAATCCTAAAAACCCTAGATAGACCTAGACAAAACCTAGAAAATCCTTGAAACTCCTCAAAAACCTAACAAAATCCTAAAAAACCTAGAAAACACTAGAAAACTCTAAAAAAAACCCTAAAAATCATGAAAAAAAATTCTAGAAAATCCCAAAAACTCTAGAAAACCCTAGAAAAAACCTAGAAAACCCTAGATAACCATAAAAAATCCTAGAAAACCCTAATAAAACCCTAAAAAAACCCTAGATAATACTAGAGAACCCTAGAAAACCTTAGATAACCCTAGAAAATTCTAGAAAAATCCTAAAAAACCATAGAAAAACCTAGAAAATTTTAAAAAACCCTACATAATATCTTTTGCAACATCCATGTACAGGTCTCCAACATTCATTAAAAGTTTTCACCTATCGTATTTTAATATACATTATTACTTAATAGACAAAAAATTAAAGCAGGTGGATAGCTTTTTGTCATCTTCAGAAGCAATCACTCAATATTTCCTCACAACATCCTTCATTATTTTCCTTCCATCTTTTGTTATATGTCCATTCCCTTTGTAGCATTTAGCAACATGATACATATATAGAGATATCTTTTAATTTAGTCATCACAATGTGTTTTTAGATTTTTTTTATATAAATGAATATCTCAACTTTTCTTTAGAATAGCGGCGGTGTGAGTAGAGAAAGCAAAAGGTTGGAGAGGGAATACAGAGTAGAGAGCACAACAACAGCGAAGAGATGAGAAGTGAGCAGATCGGCATCGAGCTCAAAGGTTGCATCCTCAACAGCAATAGTAACAGTGTACAATGAAGAGATCAAAGGGATGCTAGAGAAAGAAGTGGTTGCCGTTCTAGTCTATGACAGGGTGGGAGACTGAGGGGCTGTGGAAGAAGAATATTGGAGATTTGAAAGTAGTGGGTATTGTTGGGTAAGCAAAGAGAAAATGGGATGTCATAGTCGTTGGGGTATTTTTTGGGGGGTTTGTCACTCATGTATTAATTTGAAATCTTTAGATTTTTCATTTTTGTTAATAGTTTATTAGTTTAACAATATTTCTTTATATTTAAAGATCAAATTAAAATTATGATTAAAAATCAAATATTTCAAATTTAAACAATAAAATTTAAGAGGCTAAATTGGAATAAATTAAAATAGTTTGAATACCTTACGAATAAACTATGTCAAAATTTGACAAGTTAGAGGATTGGAAATTGAGTGTGACTAACTTACATCCTATATATGTATATGTTATAAAAATATGTTATAGGTGGGTATTAAACCAAGGATCTCTCACTTAGAGCAAAACCCTAAAAAATACCCTATAAAATCCTAAAAAATCCTATAAAACTCCTAGAAAACCCTACAAAACCCTAAAAAATCTTGGAAAACCCTAGAAAACTTTAAAAAACCCTAGAAAACCCTAGAAAACTTTAGAAAAATCCTAGAAAACCCTAAAAAAACCTAAGTACCTAACAAACCCTAGAAAACCCTAGAAAATCCAAGAAAAACCCTAAAAAATCCTAGAAAACCCTAGATAATCCTAGAAAACCCTAGAAAATCCTAAAAATCCTAAAAAACATTAGAAAAATCCTAGAAAACCCTACAAAACCCTATAAAACCTTAGATAATCCTGGAAAACTTTAGAAAAATACTTGAAAACCCTAGAAAATAATAGAAAAATCCTAGAAAACCTTAGAAAAATCTAGAAAATCCTGGAAAAACCCTAAAAATCCCTCTAGTCGATGAAAAATGCGAGAAAGGAAGAGAAGCAAACATCTTGCTGGCATTGGACTCTGTTTTCGAAGGAGGGGAGCTTCTAAAGCGTACAAGAAAAGGTATCCTTAAAATATTTATAGAAATTGAAATAAATTAAAACAAATGGCAAATGCACATAGAAGTTTATATTTATAACACAAAGTATCCCTTTCTTTCTGAATGTCAAATGCAGGAGATCTTCACTTGAAGCAAGTATCTTTCAATATGAATTCAAATTTACAGGTAATTGCTAGAAGAAACTCAAAAATCCATCAACAAATAATAGGCATAGGAGATAATCATAACCACTGATTTTGTTGATATCTCTAATTAAATAGTTACATGGAATGTTCTAACAAAATTACAACAGGTTATAGCAAAAATGAAGAGCAAGCACATGGCAGGAACATTCACCAAAAAGAAGAAATGTAAGCTCAAAGTTTCATTCATAACTATTCTTTCCCACAATCTGAAAACCAATGCTTTAAGGTATGGCCTATAAAATCGCAGGTATAGTCACCGGAGTCTGCAGTGATGTCTAAGCTTGGCCGGGAAGAGAGAAGGAAGACTAAATAGAAAAGAGGGCATATTTCGGAATTAAAACTGCAGAAAGGATAATAGAGTTTGAATGTGAGAGTAAAAGAGACAAACAGTTCTGGCTTGATGGGATTCAGTATATGTTGAATTGCCATGCCAAAGCGGCATAAATATAAACAAAAAATAAGAAAAAATAAAATGGCTGATATGGGGTTGCTTTTTCTACTTCTCTTTTACTTTTACTTTGTGAGATGCTTATAAAGATGTACATTTGATAGAATAACTGTAAGATTTTGCCAAGGACATTGATAGAGTACAATGATTTCAATGAAGAGGCATAGGATCTAGAACTGTTACATTGTCACTCTAATTCCTTCAGGAAATCAGCATTATCAACAAAAGCCTACATAATTAATACACAAGTCAAACTTTAAAATACAATAAGATGGTATCATTCTATGCCAAAGTTTCGGGTATAAATGAAAGGAGAACTCAGATGATAGGTATAGAGAAAAAGCAGTAGTGGTAAATAGTATTTTGAGTTATGTTTGGTGTACATATCTTGCATCGCAAGTCATCCGACTCACCCCGTTCAACCGTGGATAGTGTGAGTCGGCATGGTGTTTAAAATAAAATATATTTGCCTAGTATTTCTCACGTTATTTCACATATGATTCATTCCTCTCTAATTACATATCAAACACAAACCACCCATGAATTCATCAACATAGTTGACCTGGTTGAAGTCTTAGAAGAAGCACATAATAAATCCCATACAATCAAATAGATGGAAAGGTTATGCATACCAATTTCCAACCATCAGGGTCTAAGCAAACTGCTATCTTGGTGTTGATACCTGGCAGCGGCCCAGGTTCACGGATAATCTTGCCTCCACACAGTTTGATTGCTTTGCACTCTTATACACATCATTTGTGCCTATTGCAATATGTGCAAACACATAAATGAGTTACATTCTAACAGTAAGATATAGAAAATAGACACGGAGAACAACACAAAAATCAATAAAACCACTTTCGAAAATGGAAAACAAATAGTATCTACCTGTCCATAGCCATTTCCTTTGTCATAATTAGGGATTCCGTAGATATATGTAAGTTCTAGAACAGTGTTCTTATCTTCAGGACCATACCCATTGTGGCAACTGTATTCTGTAAACCAATCAGAACCAATGACAATTGATAGCTAAAAATCAATAAAATCATGTTTTTTGTTTTTACTTTTTTTTCTTCACAAAATCTAATAAGCAAAAGTTACTGAAAATGAAAACAGAAACCAAACAAGCCAACTTGCGCATGATATTAATAATTGCCACCAGCATAAGTTTACCTTGTGCTCAGGATTGTCTTTCCTACGCAGAAGTTGCATGCCAATAGACTTTTGAAATCCATAAAAACAAGGAAAAATATTAATACATGAAAGAAAGATGGAATTCACTTCATGAAAGAACCTTTCACATTTTCATCCTATCAGGAGTAGAAAACACTCACTTTCTGATAGAAGATTATGGCATGGTCAAGATCGCCTACACGAAGTGATACTTAGCATAGGGGTTCGGAAGTAAGTCCTCTTTCCAAGAGCTCAAATTCATAACCATCAGGATATTGGATGAAAGAAGTTACTGTGCTGCCACCTTTGACAGGCCCTGGTTCCTTGATAACCTTTTCACCTTTTGCTTTTATCAGATCAACTGCCTTGGCAGTCTAGAAATTGGAGTAAGGACAATAATCATCATAATTAAAGTCAGAAATTTGACAGAGACATGCAGCATACATGAAAATTGAGCATCAATAAAAGGAAATGTACCAAAAACCACTCTTAAAAAGACCATTTAGTTTTTAACTTCCTGTGAGAATTTCATAGTTTGAAGATAACAACACACATTGATTAATTGGCTGGTGATGTTAGATAAGCTGGTAACTAATGTTCATGAAAAATATAAATTGGTTCTTAATGCACCAATGTGTTCAATTGGAGACTCTATTTGAGTTTTAAGTTGTTGTTGCTTAATTCTACAATATCAACAATCATGCTTTGTTTTCTAATTGTTCTATAATAGGAGCTTACATCTTCAACTACAACACCCAAATGACCAAACCCATTTCCAATGTCATACTTGTCCACTCCATAATCTGCAATGATCAAGAAATACAAACAAGAAACATGAGAAGCACAAACTATTTTATGCTAAACAAAAGTTTGTATCTTGCACATCTAAACTCACTGTAGGTAAGCTCAACTGTAAAATTGGAATCTTCAGGGCCATATCCAAGAAAAGGATTTGTGTATCTTTCTTCAGGTATATCATGTTTTCTCAACAGCTTCATGCCAAGGCACTCAGTGTAAAACCTAAATATATATACACATTCTGAAAATGTAATCAAGATTTAAGAATATAGTATAATAATTGCATTAATTTAGGGCGATTGAAGCATCATAGGTAGCATACTTTATAGTCTTATCCAAGTCCCCAACACGGTACACAACATGTAAGAATCTTCTATTGTCATTTTTGACCCATTCAAACAAGTTTTGCTCTGGTTGAATTAGATTCTCTGCTGCATTAGCCTTTGCTACTCTAAACAATTCTGAACCTTTTACACCAAATAACAGAGATTGGGACTGTGGAATAGCTAAAAAAATTGCCATAACAATTCTGTTAATGTAAACAGAGTAATAATATAATTAATTAACTCTAAGTATCAAATGGATAATAATAAAGATGATGTGAATGGAGGTTAATTACCAAAAGGACCAGAAAGAAGGTGAAAGAGAACTAGTCTTCTAGAAGGGTTAGGGTTGTAAGAGGAAATGCATATAGTGATAGAAGGGAAATTAAAAGAACAAGTTGTTGATAACATTAAGGATGAGGTCATGGGCATTGCCATTGCCATTTGGCAATGCTGCAAATTGCTAATGATGCTGGTTGCCTTGTTCTCTTCTCGACTACCTAAACCAAACAGCTCTATCCACCATGCATCATGCATGGACAGTAATTATTGTTAACGGGCTTTTATTAGATTGGGCTTTAGCCCATTGTAACTACAGCGTTTCGTAGAGTTTGGGCTTTTATTTACATCATTGAGTCTGCTCGTTTTAATTTTCTTTCATCAATTCATTCGGCAAAACCTTTGTATAAAAATTCAGTCTTAAATTTTCAAATTGCGCATATTTATTATTTACCATCGTGATTTTGTTAGTATACAATACGTGTTGAATCTCAAGAAGGAAGAAAAACATATTGACAAATTGAACCACTAGTTTTGTTAGTATTCGATGATTATTTTAACTTTTAGAAAAAAAAAGGGTATCGTTGGCATGAATTTTGAGTTGTAAAATGCATGCTCCTACAATCTATGTACAAAACAAAACCACATGGTAAAATACAATGATGTGGTTCTTTTTAGAATAACAAAAGAAGTTTATGCAAGAATTGGCCTAGTTTATTACCATTGCAACTTGGGGGTAGATGGGGGAAGAAGGTTGAAGATACAGACTAAAAACAAAGATTGAAGATGTATAATTTTTAAGGTAAAGTATATTTTTTGTTCTTGAAATTTGTTAAAAATTTTAAAAATATTCTTAAGTTTTAATTTGTTTCAATTTTATCTTTAATTTTTTCGATTTGCATCAATTTTATCCTTATTCTCAAATTTTCTGATCAAACTATGGTCAACACTATTTTTTTTTCAATTTTACCCTTCAAAATCTATTTACTTTCATCATTTCCAAAATATTATTTTGTCTCTCTTCCAAATACCCCATCACCAAACCCCTTACCACTACCGCCACTATTATCATCATATCTTCCCCTTAATCTTATTTCTAAACAGAATAAAGAAAAGAAATCGAAAAATCTCAATAAACTGATTCAAAAAAATAAAAATGGCAGAAGATTATAACCTTCATAATCAAGAACAAGAACAACAACAACAACCCACCAAGTTGCTCTAATTCAAAGACTCACTTCAACCCGAGTTAATGCAGTTCTTTGTACTTTGCAGCTCGAAAACTCTCGTGAGAAAATTAAAGACAAGCTTAATAATTTGAATGGACAAAGAATCGCACAACAACGAAGTGAGGACCGAACCTAAAAAGTTATTTGTTGAAAGGGACAGAACCTGAAGTCTCGGCATCGTCCCTATTTGTTGAAGGGAATAACCCTCCGATGGAATTCTTCTCGGCGTTGACGTGAACGTGGTTGATGGTGACCGGAATCCAAGGGTTTTCTAGGGTTATCTTTTCCAGGGTTATCTAGGGTTTGCTAGGTTTTTTCTAGGGTTTTTTAAGATTTTTTGGGTTTCTAGGTTTTTTTATAGTTTTTAGGATTTTTAGGGTTTTTCTAGGGTTTTATAGATTTTTCTAGGGTTTTCTAGGATTTTTCTATTATTTTCTAGCATTTTTTAGTGTTTTTCTAGGATTTTCTAGGGTTTTTCTAAAGTTTTCTAGGATTATCTAGGGTTTTCTAGAATTTTTAGGGTTTTCTAGGATTTTTCAGGATTTTTTAGAATTTTATAGGATTTTTTAGGGTTTTCTAGGGTTATCTAAGATTTTCTAGGGTTTATTAGAGTTTTCTAGGATTTTCTAGATTTTTCTAGGGTTATCTAGGATTTTCTAGAGGTTTTAGGGTTTTATAGGATTTTTTAGGATTTTCTATGGTTTTTTAGGGTATATTATGGTTTTCTAGGGTTTTCTAGGGTTTTCTAGGATTTTCTAAGATTTTTTTAGGATTTTCTAAGGTTTTTCCAGGGTTTTTTAGGATTTTCTAGGTTTTTTCTAGGATTTTCTAAGATTATCTAGGATTTTCTAGGATTTTTTAGGATTTTCTAGGAGTTTTTCTAGGGTTTTTTAGGATTTTCTTGGATTTTCTAGGGTTTTCTAGGATTTTCTAGTGTTTTCTAGAGTTTTCTAAGATTTTTTAGGCTTTTTTAGGATTATCTATGGCTTTTCTACGGATTTTTAGGTTTTTCTAAGATTTTCTAGGGTTTTCTAGGGTTTTTTAGGATTCTCTAGGATTTTCTAGGTTTTTCTTGGATTTTCTAGGGTTATCTAGGGTTTTCTAGGGTTTTTCTAGGCTTTTCTAGGTTTATCAAAGATTTTCTAGGGTTTTCTAGGATTTTTTTAGGGTTTTCTAAGATTTTTCTAGAGTTTTCTAGGGTTTTCTAGGGTTATTTAGGGTTTTCTAGAATTTTCTAAGATTTTCTAGGGCTTTCTAGATTTTTTCTAGGGTTTTCAAGGTTTTTCTAGGGTTTTTTAGGATTTTTAAGATTTTCTAGGATTTTATAGTTTTTTCTAGGATTTTTTAGGATTTTTCTAATCTTTTTCAAGATTTTTTTAGGGTTTTCTTGGGTTTTTCTAGGTTTTTTAGGGTTTTCTAGAACTTTTAGGGTTTATTCAGATTTCCTAGGATTTTTCTAAGATTTTTAGGGTTTTCTAGGATTTTTAGAATTTTCTAGGTTATCTAAGGTTTTCTAGGGTTATTTAGAGTTTTCTAGGTTTTTCTAGGGTTTTCTAGGATTATCTAGGATTTTTTAGAGTTTTTTAGGATTTTCTAGGGTTTTTAAGGTTTTCTAGGGTTATCTAGGATTTTCTATGATTTTCTAGGGTTATCTAGAGTTTTTTAGGGTGTTTTTAGGATTTTCTAGGGTTTTCTAGGGTTCTCTAGGTTTTTTCTAGGGATTTCTAGGAGTTTTAGAGTTTTCTAGGAATTTCTATCATTTTTAGGGTTTTTCTATTTTTTCTAGGGTTTTCTAGGATTTTTTTAGTATTTTCTAGCATTTTTTATGGTTTTTCTAAAGTTATCTAGGATTTTCTATGGTTTTTTAGGATTTTCTAGGGTTTTTAGGAATTTTTAGGGGGCTTTTAGGGTTTTCTAGGATTTTTTAGGGTTTTCTTAGGTTTTTCTAGAGATATCTAAGATTTTCTAGGGTTTTTTAGGGTTTTCTAGGATTTTTTAGGATTTAGTAGTTTTTTCTAGAGTTTTCTAGGTTTATCTAAGATTTTCTAGAAGTTTTAGCGTTTTCTAGGTTTTTTAGGGTTTTATAGGTTTTTCGAGGGTTTTCTAGGGTTTTTCTTGGGTTTTCTAGGGTTATCTACGATTTTCTAGGATTTTCTAGAGTTTTTTAGGATTTTAGGGTTTTCTTAGGGTTTTTAGTATTTTTTAGGATTTTCTAGAGTTTCCTAGGGTTTCCTAGGGTTTTTCTAGAATTTTCTAGGATCTTCTAGCATTTTCTAGGATCTTATAGAGTTTTCTAGGGTTTTAAGGATTTTCTAGGATTTTTTTAGGATTTTCTAGGGTTTTTCTAGGGTTTTTTAGGGTTTTTCTAGAGTTTTCTAGTGTTATCTAGGGTTTTCTAGGATTTTTATTAGATTTTCTAGGGTTATCTAGGATTTTCTGGGGTGTTTTAGAGTTTTCTGGTATTTTCTCGGGTTTGTTTGGGTACTTAGGTTTCTTTAGGATTTTCTAGTGTTTTTAAGGTTTTCTAAGATTTTTAGGATTTTCTAGAGTTTTTATATTTTCTATGGCTTTTTAGGGTTTTCTAGTGTTCTTTAGTGTATTTTAGGCTTTTCTATGGTTTTTCTAGGGTTTTTTAGTGTTATCTAGGGTTTTCAAGGATTTTCTTGGGTTATCTAGGATTTTTTAGGGTTTTTCTAGGATTTTCTAAGGTTTTCAAGGTTTTTCTAGGGTTTTCCATAGTTTTCTAGGATTTTTTAGGAGTTTTTTTTATAGTTTTTAGGATTTTTTTTAGAGTTTTTCGAGGGTTTTCTAGATTTTTCTAGGATTTTCTAGAGTTTTTCTATTCTTGTCTAGGGTTTTTCTAGAGTTTTCTAGGGTTTGCTAGGATTTTCTAAAGTTTTCTAGGGTTATCTAGAGTTTTCTAGGGTTTTGTAGGATTTTTCTAGGATTTTTTTAGGGTTTTCTAGGATTTTCTAGGGTTTTTCAAGAGTTTTCTAAGGTTTTCTAGGGTTTTTTAGGATACTTAGAATTTTTTAGGGTTTTCTAGAGTTTTCTACGATTTTTAGAATTTTCTATGGGTTTTTAGGATTTTCTTAGGGTTTTCTAGGGTTTTCTTCGTTTATCTAGGGTTTTTTGGAGTTTTCTAAAGTTTTCTAGGGTTTTCTAGGATTTTAGGATTTTCTAGGATTTTTTTATGGTTTTTAGAATTTTTTTAGGGGTTTTCTAGGATTTTCTAGATTTTTCTAGGATTTTTCTATTGTTTTCTAGGGTTTTTCTAGGGTTTTCTAGTATTTTTCTAAAGTTTTCTAGGGTTATGTAGGGTTTTTTAGGATTTTTCATAATTTTTTTAGGGTTTTTTAGGGTTTTCTAGAATTTTTTAGGATTTTTTAGGATTTTCTAGGGTATTTCTAGAGTTTTGCACTAAGTGAGAGGTCCTTGGTTTAATACCCACCTATAACATATTTTTATAAAATATACATATATAGGATGTAAGTTAGTCACACTCAATCTCTCCTCCTCTAATTTGTCATATTTTGACATAGTTTGTTATTAAAATATTTAAACTATTTTAAATTATTCCAATTTAGTCTCTTAAATTTTATTGTTTAAATTTTAAATATTTGATTTTTAATCATAATTTTAGTTTTATCTTTAAATATAAAGAAATATTGTTAAACTAATAAACTATTAACAAAAATAAAAAATCTAAAAATTTCAAATTAATACATGAGTGACAAACCCCCCAAAAAATACCCCAACAACTAGACATCCCATTTTCTCTTTGCTTATCCAACAATACCCACTACTTTCAAATCCCCAATCTTCTTCTTCCACAGTCCTTGAGTCTCTCACTCTGTCATAAACCAGAACGGCAGCCACTTCTTTCTCCAGCATCCCTCCAATTTCTTCATTGTACACCGTTGTTGTTACTGTTGACGCTGCAATCTTTGAGCTCGATGCCGATCTGCTCTCCTATCCTCTCTCCGCTGCTGTTGTGCTCTCTACTCTGTACTCTCTCTCCAACCTTTTGCTTTCTCTACGCGCACCGCCGCTGTTTTATCCATTAGCAGCCTCCGCCGCTGCCTGCAAACTGTGCTGCCAGCACTACAACGAATGTCTCCTTCCTTCAAAAAATTAGGTATGTGTTCTCCTTCTTCATCTTCTATTTGTTGTCATTTCTCATTTTGGAACCTAAATTTATGTCTCTTGTTTTATTTTATCTAAATATTTTTTTCTCTTCCTCTGTGAATTGAATTTATTTATTTTTAAACTATTGTATTTTGTATGATTGTTTTGTGTCATTTTCTGGATGATAGAACTTTGGCACTCGAATTTGCTTAATGGAATGGACATTGATGGCGTGTTTCTTCTTCTACTTTTCTGTGCATCTCTTGATTTTTGATTAATTGATTATTGAATATTGATGACTTGATCAGTTAAGAATATGGATTAGTTCAATTTTTAAATTTCTTTGTTCATCTATCTTTTTTATTAGATTAGTTCTAGGTTGCCTCGTTATGAGATGAAAATACAGTGCGATTAAACTTTATTAAATTTAGTGAGAGCTTTTTAATATTTGTGATGTTTTCTTCCCAAATAGAGGCATAATTTGCTTGTGTATGATTAAACCTTGCTGCTTTATAAAAGAATGAACTAGTTAACATTCTGGGGCCTTAATTTGCTTGTCATTTGAATTTAATTAAAGACAAATGGAAGAATGAAGGCCTTAGTTTGCTTCGGTTTTGCTTACCATTTAGGTTCACTAATCCATCTTCATTAAATACAATGTAATAAGTGTCTTGCATATGATTATTTACAATTCTCAATTTGTCTTTTATTCATGTAATGAGACTCTTTTATGGCTATGCAATTGATGACTGCTTGTTAAACCAACCATATTCCTGTTTTTTATTATTGTCTATGTTAATTTGTTAATAGAAATATATCAAATCACATAGAATATTATTATTCATTGAAAAAGTTGAGAAGTTAAAGAAACACAATCTCTGGGATCACTTTCATCCCATTTTGGATTAAAAAAAATTAATAGTTTACAATCAAAAGATGTCAAGGAAGAAAATGAGTTAAGCAAAAAAAGAGAAAGAAATAAAAAGAGAAAGAAAGAACGAAGAAAGAAAGTCGAGATATACATTGATATAAAGGACATCTAAAAATATATTGTGATGACTAAAAGATATCTCTATATATGTATCATGTTACTAAATGCTACAAAGGGAATGGACATATAACAAAAGATGGAGAAAAAATAATAAAGAATGTTGTGAGAAAATATTGAGTGATTGCTTTGGGAGATGACAAAAAGCTATCCATCTGCTGTAATTTTTTGTCTATTAAATAATAATGTAGATTAAAATGACGATAGGTGAAAACTTTTAATGAATGTTGGAGACCTGTATATGAATGTTGCAAATTATATTATGTAGGATATTTGTGTCTTTATTTATAGTCTATTGTAGACATAGTTATCAAACTCGGCTCGACTCGGCCGATTCGACCGAAAACCCGATCACCTGGTCACCTGACTAGATCGAGCCAATCATTGAACCGATTGTGCAACAGACCTGGTTCGACCCGACGGGTTATCGTGAAACCCGATGACCCAACTGATTAATTTAACCCGGTCCATGTCGTTTTTTTTTTCTTCTTAATACCTGAAACGGCGTCGTTTCATAACCCCCTCCTCCCCTTCCCCTTTCGATGAAACTCTATGCCCAAATGCCAAATCTAAGACTCTTGAATCTCTGTGCTCTCTCCGTCTCTAGCTCGGCAGTCAGAACTCAGTACTCAATAGTCCCTCTCTCGTCTCTCCCATCACCTTGACAGTCGTCACTCTCAGTCTCTCATGGCCTCACCTCGTCGCTCTCTCAGTCTCTCACCTCGTCCACTCACCTTGATCGTCGTCACGGTCCCATGCCCCTGCGCTCGCTTCGCTGGCGGCAGAAGCAAATGGAACCGCATCTGGTCCCTCGGGTGGTGGTGGTGGTCATCTTCTTGCTTCTCACGGTCTCTATCTCACACCTGGTCTCGATCTCTCCCTTCCCTACGCTCTTCATCAACGGTAACAGAGGAAACAGATCTCGGTGGGCTGGTGAAGAATGAGACTCTCGCGCGGTCTAGAACTTTCACAAAATAAATCCTCGTTGTAAGTACAGCTTCTAGACTTGCAAGAATCCCTTTCTTACAAAAGTTTTGGTTGTCACAAGTCACAAACCCAATTAAATTTATAAACCGAAGTATTCAAACCTCGGGTCGTCTTCTCAAGGAATTGCAGGGAGGTGTTCTTATTATTGGTTATGGAAAACATATATATTTTTGGGTTTTCGAAATAGAGAACAAGTAATTTAAATGGCAAGAAAAATAAATTAATAGTTAAGGAAAATCTCTTGGCAAGGTATGAGAGCTGGAATTCCTATCCTAGTTATCCTTATCAGGTGTGTTGAAATTGGGTTTTAATCCCGCTTAGTTATCCCTAATTAAATAAAGGAAAGTCAAGTGGACTAATTAAATTGATCCTCAAGTCCTAGTCAACTTTTAGAGCGATCTAAATCAATTAGCAATTGCCAATTTCAACCACTGCTTTATTTCAACAACTCAAGCATTACCAATTACTCAACCAAAGCCAAGAAGAGAAAATATAAATTAAAACATCAATTGAGAACAATTAATAAAAGAAGTAATAAGTCTGAAATACCTCAAATTATATTAATTAAGAAAATCCTAACATGAAAAAGTTCATAAGCCAAATTGGCAACATAAATCAAATACACATAAAAGCATTAGAGTAAATAAAAGCATAAAAGGAATTAAAGTAAGGAAACATTGAACCTGATATGACGAAGAAATAAATCCTAAATCCTTTAAGAGGAATCCTAATCCTAAGATCTAAGAGAGAGGAGAGAACCTCTCTCTCTAAAAACTACATCTAATCCTAAAATTATTTATTATTAATGTTGTATATTCTGTATGTGTGAATGAATGGATTCTGCCACTTTATAGTCTCAAATCTGTGTTTTCTGGGCTTGGATTTGGGCCGAAAGTGGTCCAGAAATTGCTGGGGCAACTTCTGTAAATTCTGCAGATCGCGTACGTCACGCGCCCGCGTGGGTCACGCGTCCGCGTCATCTGGAGTTTCGCTCTTCCACGCGTCCGCGTAAGTCACGCGTTCGCGTCAGTTGTGTTTCGCGCGAGGCACGCGTTCGCGTCGTCCACACGTTCGCGTCGATGCCTTTTTGCGCAGAGCGCGCGTTCGCGTCGTCCACGCGTTTGCGTCGCTGCCACTTCTTCAAAAACTCCGTTTTGTGCGTTCCTTCCATTTCTGTATGTTTCCTTTTCATCCTCTAAGCCATTCCTGCCCTATAAAGCCTGCAAGTACTTAACACACAGATCACGGCATCGAATGGTAATAAAGGATAATTAAATTTAATAATTCTAAAGCATAGAAAACATGTTTTCACATTTATCATATCATATGGAAGGAATTGTAAAACCATGCAAATTCATATGAATAAATGGGTGAAGAATTGATAAAATCACTCAATTGAGCACAAGATAAATCACAAAATAGTGGTTTATCAACCTCTACACACTTAATCATTAGCATGTCCTCATGCTAAATCCAAGAAAAGAGAATGGAGGTAGAGTGGTGGAATCTTATGCAATGCAATCTACTCTAAATGTAAACTACTTAAATGAGTCATGCAATTCTAGTTATTATTCACTTATATATAAAGCTTACATGTAGTTAAATTGATTCATATCCTCAAGGAATCATATATGTACAATTAAAGCCAAATCACATTAAAGTACAGTCACCATTGAGTTGAGTTAAGATAGTTCACAAACTTGCAAGACAAATAATAATTAAACATGGATATATGAGAATGAGCTATTGAACCCTCACTGGATTTTTGTATTTACTCTCTAATCACTCAGTGTTTGGGGTTAATCACTCTCTTCTTTTCTAGTCATGCTTTCTAAAACTTTGTTCTTCATCTAACCAATCAACAAATATTGAATATAGACATACAAAAATCATGAGGTCTTTTTCCAGGTTGTAATGGGGCTAAGGTAAGGGTAAGGATGTATATATAAGGCTAAGTGAGCTAACAAAGTGAATCCTTGATTAGTCTAAGATCTCACTTAACATACATACTTTATATAATTTCAAAGTTCTCTTACCTACTTACCCAAATTTTCCCACTTTTGTATTACATCCGAATGGCATAAATGTGGGATTAAAATCACTAATTTAAGCTCAAAATAGCATGTTTTCACAATTAGGCACAATTTAGGGAGAAATCTCAAAAGCATGCTATTTAGATGAATAAATGTGGGTTTATGTGATGGAATCCACTCAAGTCAAACAAAATATATCGTCAAATATGGATTCATCACCTCTCTAAACAAAAGGGAACGATTACCTAGGTATACTTCGAACCCAATCTACTAAAAACCTGCTTAAAACCCTTGCTGGCTTAACCATCAGAGTCCCTTTCATGTACCACCCCTACCTCTTCACAAACAACTCAGATGAATTTATCCTCATTGAAAAAGACATCAGACAGACCATTCAAAAACATTTGGACATCATATATAATATATATATATATATATATATGGAAATACATAATTATTGTTTTAATAACTAATTTTTGGTATAAATATTATTTTTATCATTTATAACATGAACAATGACTTATTTTCTAAAAAAATAAAAAGGGAGGAGATCTATATATTTATTGATTTATTTATTTGTATCATTTGTTGAGTTACTTTGGAAGTAAAATCGTTAGTTATTTATATATTAATGCAGGTATGCTTCATAAATAGTATAGCCAAATAACTAAATAATTACTTTTTTATGTATTTATTTGATCTACACCTTCATGCATTATACCACTTGTATATATTTTTTTTGTCGGCAGTTATTAACATCCGTTGTTATTTTTAGTGAACAAATAAGCTAAAAATAATTTAAACGGGTAGTTTGACTAAAATATAATTTTTTAAATTGTTAGATGTATTTCTCAACAAAAATGTTTAATGTCTAGAACAAATTTGAAAGTGAAATTAAAGGGGAGGCAGAGGTCTCCAAGTAGAAGGCAATAAGGGTGGTTTCACGGTAAAAACACTCATTCAGGTATACTTGAAAAGTGTAGCCAAAAGGGAAAAAAAATGATGTCTTAGGCTACGGCTACACTTTTTGGGGTGATTCCTACGTTGCCTATTCTCAAAGGCTACGCTTTTCTGCACCAAGGACTACGCTTTTGGCGTTTGAGAATAGGCTACGTTTTTCAAGTGATGCTATCCAAGATCAAAGGCTACGCTTTTCAGCTTTCATTTTTCTAGAATAGGCTACGCTTTTCAACGCTACTGCATCACTCATAAAGCGTAGCCACATTGTATACCATAGCTACTTTTTATAAACGTAGCCTTAGGTCCCTCTTTTTTTTTTTGTATACTATAGCTACTGTAAATAAGTGTAGCCTTAGGTCTTGTTTTTTTTTTGCATACTATAACTACTGTATATAAGTGTAGCCTTAGATCTTGTATATATATAATTATCTAATAATTATTAATACAACATAATAGTATAATAGTTAATATGATTACATGTATAATAATTCTGCATTTTTATTTAAATGAGTTGAATATTACAAAATAAAAATAAATATATAATTTCTCTAAATAACAAATTATCTATAAACAATATATATTTACAATGATCATTTTGAATATTCATACATCTCACACTAAATTAAGCATAGCTTTATCAAAATAAGCATGAAATCACTTAGAATTTACTACTAATACTCTACGAAAAACTAAATTAAAATATTATATCCTACATAAATATCTTCTAATAAAAATTATTAGTCAACCATACATATATTCATTCCGAACACTACTCCATCTTAGTCAATAAACCACAATCATAAACAGATTAATCTTCATTATCATCCTCAATATTATCCTGCATAATTATATAGAAAAATAATTAAAAAAACATTTATAATGACATTTGCAATTATAAAAAAAAATTAAAATAATTATTTAACAAGGCAAAAATTCAGATATAAAATATAAATTAATTGTTCAGATATACTTAATTACTTTTCAACATTGAGACTTTCATGGGGTGTTTCGCCTTTAATTTCCCTAAGGACAAATGTAGATACGAGCTTTCCACTAAACACACCTAGAATATATGCTTATCTTCTACCCTTAATTGGCTTAGAAATAAGCCAAATTCAAAATGTTAAAGTCATTCCTAACTTTTTATTATTAGTGCTCAATCCACATGATAGATCATGAGAAAGTAAAATAAATAAATTACTAGTGTTGGTTCTTTTTCATTGAAAAAAACGGGTGGTGTGACTTGCTTCCCTCAGAGACAATGGCCAACACGAGTTACTTACTGTGACAGTGTACTTGCTTCCCTCGGAAGAAGTTTTATTTGTGCTCGCATCTGGTTCTCTTTCTTGCTTGGATCGACTTTGCAGCAAAAGCATATGAACAAAGGAATTGAATGTTGCAATCAACATATCTTACCAACAACAAAAAATAATGATAACTGATAAGCATTCGAAAATAGTGTGCACTATGTCTCATGAAAAGTTAAAAATCAGATTAGATAGAATTGGGCTTAGCTCAATTGTAGTTGTTCCCATTTAAAGATAATCGAAATCAGCACAATATTTTCATAACAATAATGCACATGATTGACAATTGATAAATTTAAGTTCATCTGTTCCTAGAGAAATATAACCTCTAGAATTATAAACATAACAATATCAATAATATTAAGTTATTCTTCTTCCTATCTAATTTACAACAGAACAGAGCATGCACAACACTTTATTCAACTGAACTATACATCTGGCATTGCAGCAGCAACAATTGATGCAACTCATGGTAAAACAAATATATTAAATAAATAAATGCAACTCATGCTTCATAGATAAATCTTTTGTTTGCTTTGCTTTTGTATGGGGGAACCCTTATCCCCAATTTGTATTATCCTACTCTCTTCCTAATGAAATTCTTATTTTTTCAAAAATAAATAAATAAATATATCAAGGATAAGGTGAACAGAAAAGAATGTCAAGTTTATGACAAAGCAGTTTAAAATAAACCACTTGATGCATTTTCAAAGAGAAAAAAAATGCCAATATAAACCAGGATGCCTCTCTCATCAGTAACTGTCCTCTTTAC
Source organism: Arachis ipaensis (assembly GCF_059453495.1). Lineage (NCBI taxonomy): Eukaryota > Viridiplantae > Streptophyta > Magnoliopsida > Fabales > Fabaceae > Arachis > Arachis ipaensis. Next base: position 866,025 of record NC_142437.1, read on the forward strand.
ATTACTGCATCATGATTGTTTGAACTTTTAACGAAGTTCCCATTTCGGACATGCAAATGGACTGGCCATCCTACTTTGGAGTATATTTCTATATTTCACTCTCCATATAAATGTTTCTTTATTCTCTTCTCTTCAATTTAAAATAGGAAATAATATCAAAGTTCTAAAACAGGAAAGGAGGAGGAGGGTTGGGTTTAAAACCTTAGGTATCGCTGGTAACTCTGAGACTCTGCAGTTTCAAATACATAAAGATATGACCCCGAAAGCACCAGAAAACATGTTTGCCACGTAGCAATTGAATTCCCAATTCCCTGTAAGATGAGGGCTATTTAGGTTTCTGATTTAACCAAAAAAGTTATTACCTCAAATATAATCGCTAACGGAAACATTTTTAAAAGGTTTGCAGAAGTACCTTCGAAACTAGAATTCTACCATCAAAGATTTGGCACTTTAATGGATATACATGTCGATGGGTAACTTGGATGAGGCACTTTAATCTTCAGAAAACCAGAGGCACAAACAAGATAAGAACAAATTATGCTCAACAAAAATGCGATGCAGATCATTACTGTAGTACAGTTTTGATAAGTACACGACAGACAAACCTGATTAACAAGTACTGCCATTCCACACCTATCAATGACAGAATACACATTATCAGCTTCTTTGGCCCGTGGTGAGCTTATTATTTGACTATCATGAGTTAGTTTAACCAAACTGCAACTCCCAAAATCAGAGCCACAGTCCGTAAAAAAGGCAGCAAAATCACGTCCTGATATGTAAAATCGAGAATAAAGATTATGCCTCTGCTCATCAGACTGGCTTTCCTGTAAAAACACCAAATCATACAAGAGAAGGCCAAACAACGTTGTCAATAAAAAGGCCAAACAACAAAAGTGCAACTCAATTCCCCACAGCTCAAGCAGCATACCGCAGTGTGTAGTGTAAAATGACCAAAGTCCAAAAGAAAATGACTATCACATCTGGCTGAACCACGAGATCTGAGAGGAATTCTAACTTTTGGAGCATCAAGATCAACATCGAATGCAAATCTGAAAGATCAACAAGAAACAGGAATCTGTAAATGAGCCTTCTATGCCTTTCTAAGTTAACCAAAAAATTTAATAAGATATTCGAAGTTTGTTCATCTGTTTAAAACCGGTGGAAAATTTCCCCTTGGGGCACAATAACTGCATTAAACTACACATCTCATGAAATGTGGTTCAAGAAGATCCCTACCTTGGAAATTCTTGTTAGAGGCAATAAAGAATTGGATCGGGACACAGGAGAATATGTCTCTAATACTCCGTGCAATTTTCATATTATGTTTGGGAATAACATACGTACAGAAATTATTGTGCATCTTATCTTTTATCCTAGCTTCATGTTATTTTCTTCTTATTTATGGCTACTCTAATCCAGTACCCAATATATTCAAAGTAACAAAAAGATTAAAGACAGAAAATAAAACATAAATAATAAGAAAATAAAGATAAAAACAAAGAGAGATAACCTGCTTTTCTCCTCTAAAACCATCTGAAATTGCTCCTGTGCTCTACGGAGTCGCTTTCTCAATCTTAAAATTCAGTTTTAAAATCATTACAATTAACCAAAAATTCAGTTTTAACATCATTTTTTAACCAAAAAGGTACCAAAAATTTTCAATCAATCCTACTTGAAAGACACAAGATTCTGCAAAACTACTATTTTTCAAACACAACATAATGATCAGAGAAATTAAAGCTGTATACTTATATTTTTCAGCAAGAGCTTGTTACAGCTTCCACCACCGCCTCCGCCATTGTACCTACCACCGCAGCTGTAGCAAGCACCATCACCACCGCCTCCTCCTCCTCTGTATCCACCACCACGCGCAATAACCACGACCACCACTGCCATAGCTCTTGAATGGCTCTCACAAAAAGCTTTCCCTACAAAAATTTAAATTCAAAATAAGCATGATTACAAGAAAGGCATCAAGCTGATATCCATTTACATAGAATCAGCTTCATAATCCACAATGCATTACAATTTCTAAGAGTTGCATCAAAACCGAAGTTCATATTCTGTCTACAAAAGCACCGCAAACAGAAGTCTTTTATGGAAAATAGCACAACTCAAATTTTATTATTTTTCTTACAACAATTATATTAAATCAAACGTAGTAGAAACATACCAGCCAAGAAGAAACACCAGGCCATTCAGGATACAAATGAATACAAAAGTGCTTTTCCATCCAGGATTGGTGTAAATAGAAACTGCAAAATGAATATGAATTTTAATAACAAAAAGATGAAGTACCAAACCATGTTTTTAATTAATGCATGAAAATCAGTTCAATAGTTCATAGCCCCAGAAGTAAAGATAAGATATCCACATGTTTTCTTTTTCTCTAAATTTGCTTCTTCAAAATTCAAAATGTAGACATTGCTTTTACACACATCAACCTTGATACGAAGACTATTAATCACAATCCCAACAGTTCCGATCAATGGCTTTGCAAGCTTAGCAAACATCAAAATACTCATTTCATTTGTGTCCCAATCTAAACCCAGTTTTAGGACTCGCTGTGAAATACCAAGAAAATGCTCATTTCATTTGTGTCTGAATCAAAACCTGCCGAATTGCATACTAGGCAGAGCCCCAATAAGATGATGGCGATGTGGATTTTAGCCATTTCGTGCAACCACCTGAATACTGCAACAAGTTCAAGAGGATTTCAATTAATTCCAAGTACATAAAAAAATATGTCAATCGTGTGCATATGCCTCAGATTCAACACATTGAATCTCAAACAAGAACAAACCCCTCTCAATGTATAAAAGAATGCACAGCTTCTAGGACTAGTAGAGATGGATCACTTAAAAGATGGTGCAAAAGAAAACTAAAATGGAACATAATGTTGATTACTCATTGAAGCTGGCAAAGTGCAGTTGGAAACTTGAGCAATTCATTCACTTAGAACCATCAAGATTTAGGATAAAAATTCATTCATGTGATTTCACAGGAACAACTTTAGCTCAAACCATGTGGAAAAATAATTCATGATATAGGGATATCATGAATTAAAACCTAATCATGTCAAATATTCTTAATAAAATATCTAAAACTACTATTTTTCAGGTTATAATATTGAAATGTGAAGGAAGTAAAACCTGATCAATGATAGTTGACCAACGCATCCCTTGAAGACCCATACTAGGAGGGCATGAACCCAATGAAAACTCCTGCAGCTCGACACTTTCCTACAGAATGATTTCCCTAGTTTAGCACGCACGTATGAAATTTCCAGCACCTATTGCTTCCGTTTATGCCAAACACAGAAAGAAATCATAACAAATTGAGAATCAGAAGGCGAAACCCCCAAAATTAGAAAACCTAAAATTAGAACCCAAAACCCCCAAAAATTCACAGAACCAATTGAAAATTGATACATACCTTCTGTATCTCAATTAGCCATTATAGTTCATCATCACTATCAAAATCATACACACCTTCGAACTACAAAGTGAGAGCGAGTTAGAGAATGAGCAAGAAAGAGAGGATACCGAATAGAGAATGCTTACCTGGTGACAGAGGATACGACGATGGTGTTGAGCAGTGACAGTGAAGAGATGAGCGGCGACGCAACGGCTTGGAGACGGTGCAGCAGCTCAGCGGCGAGCTCCAATCGACGGCAGCGCCGCGACAGAGCACGAAGGCGGCGATACATCCCTCCTTCCTCCCTTCGAGCTCCTCGGCGGGGGCAAGAAGCCCGACGGTGGCAGAACGGCGACTTAAACAAGCCCTAGCAGTGGTGGTGGAGCTTCAGCGGCGACGGAGCACATCCTTTTTCTCTCCTCCATCGCGTTTCCTCTCATCCTCGAGCTCTCTATCTCATTGGCGCTCGACGACGACGGTGACGGTGGCGGAGCCCTAGACGGCGTCGTCCTCTCTTTCCTTCCTTCCCTTCTCCTCTCTGATTTCTTCTCTCTTTTGTGTTTGTGTATGTTGAGTGAGGATGAGAGTGTGTGCTGCACTGCTGCGTGAGTGAGGGGGAGGGCCAACAAATTTTTTTACTAAGTGTTTATTGAGGATTCTCATATCAGGAGACATTTTAAAAGCGCACCCGAAATAGAATAAATAAGCTACTTTTTAAAAGCGTTCCCTTTGATGAAAAAAGTGTATTTATAGATATTTAGATAAGGCTACGTTTTATAAGTGATTTCTAAAATACCTAAGGCTACACTTTTTAAATGATGCCACAATTGTGTATCCTTTTCTCATATAAAAAGGCAACACGAAGAAAAGCGTAGCCTATTCTATGAATAGGCTACGCTTTTCAAATGTAGCTTAAAAAAAGTGTGGCTGAATGGGTATTTTTCTTGTAATATATCTAAAAAGATCGGATTAATAATGTTCTAATTATAATGGTGATCCCACAGTATTTAAAAAAGGTCTTACCAATAATGTTCTAATTGTAAGTTTTTGATATATTTTTTTTATAAATTTCTGTCTCCTAATACAGTTACCTATTATATTCTGTATGTTCATAAACCGCTACACCCTATAGTAATTTATATTTCGATTCTATTGAGCATAAACCATAATAAAGATGTAGCAGTTTATGCTTAGTATGAGCTTAAACCGTGGCAGGTTGTCGCGGCATACATAGAGTTGAATCAGAAGACGAATGTAACTTGTTTCAAAAAATTGTATTTGTGTAAATTTAATCTCCAAATATTTTATTTATATAAATTACCTTAAATATATGTTGAGTAATTTGGTAGTTGTTTTGTTTATTTTTTTGGTTCGATTTCAACAAACGTTATATCAATGATTTTAATTTAAAAAGCAGATACGATATTTTTTAAAGAAGCGAGCTCCATTTGGAATTTATTAATCTTAGTGTCGAAGATAACTTTACAAATAGTGAAAAAATAAAATTGTAATATTATCAATGAATGGACACATAATTTGCCTATCATTCTGTAACACTTTACCACACAAAGCTTTACGTTTAAGCCGTAAACTAGATGTGGTGTGATATTACGACCTCTAAAACAAAATATATACATAATAGTATCTGAAAGAGAGTAATATACGAGGAGCCTTGGAAAGCAGGTAAAACAAAATCGCAGAATAAAAAGCGCAACGCTCAGGAAACGAGATTATTTGCGTGCTAAGAAACCTAAAGATCATAGGTATAAATAGACAAAGAGAGAGAATAGAGAGTCAAGGATACATAATAACTAGCTCCTAACTTAGCCTGCGAAGCCAATGCTGGGCGGAGAATATTTACATACATATATACATGTCCCAAAATACCCAAAATACAGAGATAAAACCTTAACTCTCCTCAAACCTCTAAGAGGGACAAAATAAACAAATTACTTGGAGAAAAAGCTAAGTATATATATATACATAAACAAAAAACAAAAGAACCCAGGAACTACTCCGCTTCAGAAGTTCAGACGCCTAGCAAGGTGCCTCTTGACCTGCATCTGAAAAACAACAACACAGTATGGGGTGAGAACCGGAGGTTCTCAGCATGGTAATGGTGCCACGCACATAATATATTAGGTCCTGGGAATGCCAAGGGAAATCCTAGAATGCCAACACTCAGTTATAAAACTTAAATTCTAAACAGAAGCCATAAAAAGTGTAGGTGTTCTAAGGAATTCTAAACTTACTTACTTAAACCTAACTTTATCACCAAATCGGTCCACCTTTCCTCTGCTCCTCCATCACCAATGATTTAGCAGAGATAGACAACCAAACAATTTTAAGCACAAGTAGAAAACAGGTAGTGCAAGTAGCCAATATAACAATTAGCATAATATATATTCAGTTAGGCAATCCCAAGTAATGAATAGCAGACAAAACAAACAGAATCCACATGATGTATGCCTGTCCTATGGCTAATGAGGCTCATCTGTCGGTTATCAAGCCAACCCGACAAGTCTGAAACCCTTGGACTGTCCCTCGTCGCACATCCTCATGAGTTTATGCATAGTTTTTCTCATTTCATTCATAATCCATACATTCATTCATTCATATATAACTTACTCAATGGGGGATATCCATTCCAATGAATTTCTACCTGCCGGTCACCCTTACAACGTAGGGTCAATAGAGTATCGAGTTTCAAACTGGAACACGTGGTGGCAAGCCACGGTTCTGTTACCCAGGAAAACTCGTATCTCAGATATCATTAAATTCATAAGCCGCATAATATTCATAACTATTCATATTCATTATATAATCATTCATTATAGCCATGGCATCATAACTTTTTTCAGCCTTCACATCATTCTCTGATAATTCATCATTTTTACCCCTTTTCTTCATCTCCAAGTTACCTCAATTTCCTAGCTTCAACAAACTACTAGGATTAGTATTATATTTTATAACTAAAAGGATGAGAATAGAGGTTTAGAAGTTTGAAATTTGATTTAAAAACACAAAATCCAGTTTTGCAGAAAACAGGGGCCATGCGTACGCATCCCTGATTACGCGTACGCTTTTGTGCCAGGCAGAAGTGCATGGTCACGTATGAGAAACTCGCGTACGCATAAACCACAAGTCACGTGCACGCATCGACCATGTGTACGCGTGGGCGTGCAAATTTAACCCATTACGCGTACGCATAGGCTCGTTCGCACACGCATGCGTAAGAGGCAGAAGCTACCATCTGCGAATGAGGGTTACGTGTATGCAAAAATCTCATGTCACGCGTACGCGTGGGCCATGCGTACGCGTAGACGTGCGTTTTACCAAAAATTTTACTAAGTCTGAAACCTGCAAATTCACCATTTTAAACCCCAAACTTCCGACGCGCATAACTTCTTTGTTAAAAATTATTTTTCTTCTGTTCTTCAAACGACATAAACTTCACGGACCCAATTTTCATATAAAACAAGTTTGAAATCATTTGGAGGTCCGGAAGCCAAGTTATGGCTCGCCGAAATTCGGCCAAAAACCAATTTTTTACCAAATTCAAAACCTCAATTTTCTCAAAGAACAACTTCACTCCAACTTACCATACCCCTAATTCATCAATACAGTTAGGGGTGCCAAAAAAAGTCGAACCCGCCAGGTCAAACCGTCAAAAAAGGTGGGTCGGGGCGAGATTTTGAGCCTGCCAAATTTTAAAAACCCGCCTAAACCACACCGCCAAAACCGTGGGCCAAGGCGGGACAAGGTGGGCTGCCATCTTGTTTTTTTTTAAAGGATATTTTTGTAAATTTACATATAATATAAATAGCTTCTTTAATAGAAGATTAGGTTTTCCTTCCCACAAACAACAGCCGGCCCAAACCCTTTCCTGATCCTGAGACCCTGACCCTCGGCTTCAACCTTCAGCAGCTCATCGTCGTCGGTCTCCCCGTCGCCGGTCCCTGCTCATCTCGATTCTCATCAGTCCTCACCAAATCGAAGTCCCGACGGCGCTGTTTGGTCTTGCCTCTACTCTGCCCTCTGCTCATCTCTCTTCCTTTGCCTCTCGGGCCTCGGCGATTCTGTGTCCGACAGATTCCCGACGTGCTCCTCTCTCCTCCTCTGCTTCTCAGCAGTTGTTATTCAGTAAGTGAAGATTTTTATTTTCTTTTTTTTGTTAAAATAAGGAACTGTGATTGCTATCTTTGTTTTTATTATGGCTCTATCATATATTCATGTGTTTGTAGCTGTGGACATCTATATTAGTTCTGCAAAATTAGTAGAAAAAATTGAAACAAATTAAGTAAATTCTTCAATTACCAATATAATGAAGATTTTAATAAAAGGAATTCATGCTCCAAATAGGTGATTAGAATAGGACAGAGCAGGTGCAGGTGCTTTCCTAATTAAACATAACAGATGAAAGTGAAAATAGGAAAACCAATCGATTCCTCTGGTTTGAGTTCTCTGCATTTTCTCCAGTTTATTTTACTTAAGGAGGAATAATAAATTATCCTAGATGAAATTTTTGAATAATTTAATTTAAAAGTTAACACCAATCATTTTTCCCATTCTTTCAGCATGCGAACGCCTTAATATGCGAACGAGTTTATAGAGATTAAGCATTCTTCTATATCACTGTTTGTTTCAAAACATAGGCAACTTTCTTTTTCTTATTTTTAAAATGCTAACTAATATAGATATAGCTATAGCCTATAGGTTGCTATATTTCAAAAGCTAGCAAGTTGACAAGTGACAACTAACTTCTAATTTATGAATGAAGTCAAACATCGAAACTAGTTTGGTGGCTTGGTAGCTTGATTGAATATACTATTTGACTGTTTATTCTTAACTTCTAATTTATGTTGATATGCATTCTTTGATGGTCCAGTTCTGATGCTTAGCTTCTTTCATACTTTTGAAATTTTGCTGTTTCAATATTTTCTTATTGATTTATTACTTATTTAGATATTGCTATGTATTTGTGTTATTTAGGCTGAGTGGTTGATTTTGCTATGGATAACTCTGTCTCTATGGAATTTGATGGTGGGAATGTAACACAAAATCCTGAAAATATGGAAAGATCTGAAACAACAGAAGATATTAAAAAGAAAAAGACGAAGGCAACAACATCTGATGTGTAGAGATATTTCACAAAGCTTGGACCTGGTGATGATGGTATAGATCGTGCTCAATGTGATGGATGCAAACAGAAGTTTAAAGCTGGTGGTAAACAATATGGGACATCGTCACTTAAGCGTCATTTAGACAGGTGCGTGAAAATAGACTTTGAGGATATTGGTCAAACTTTGATAGAAATGCAAAATAAAATAGGGACTCTCAATATAGATAATCATGTATCGCGTGAGATGTTTGCTGCCTTTGTGATTGATTATGATGTTCCCTTTTCTATTGTTGTTAATAAGAAATTTAGGAATTGGGTAAAATACATCAGTCCAACTCTAGGCCTGATTACTAGAAATACTCTTAAGGAGGATGTGCTGAAAATTTACTCAAGGGAAAAAGAAAAGCTTAAAAGTACTTTGGTAGCCATTCCTAATAGAGTTTGTTTGACTTCTGATTTGTGGACATCCATCACTACAGAGGGTTATTTATGATTAACTGCTCACTTTGTTGATTTAAATTGGAAATTGCAAAGTAAAATTTTGAGTTTTTGTCATATGCTTCCTCCTCACATAGAATTTGATTTGTCTTCCAAGATTTTTGAGCTTTTAAATGAGTGGAGAATTGAAAAGAAGATTATGAATTTTACACTAGATAATGCATCTGCTAATGATACATGCCAAGATAATTTGAAAAGTACATTAAATATGCATGATTGGTTGTTGTGTGATGGGGAGTTCTTTCATATTCGTTGTTTTGCTCATATCTTGAATCTTATTGTGCAAGATGGATTAAAATTACTCATGATGCATTGGATAAGATTAGGATAAGTGTGAAATATATAAGGGGATCGGAAAGTAGAATGATAAGGTTTAAAGAATGTGTTTCTGCGATTCATGGTTTGAATTTTACAAGTGGGTTGCATCTAGATGTTACTACTCAATGAAATTCTACGTACATTATGCTCGAAAGTGCTATCAAGTATCGGAAGGCCTTTGAGTATTTGAAGGCAACCAATCATGCTTATAAATATTGTCCTTCGGTTGATGAATGGGGGAGAGCTGAAAGGATATGTAAATTTTTATACCCCTTTTATGAAACTAATAATTTGATTTCTGGCACATCTTACTCTACTTTGAATTTGTATTTTCTACAAGTCTATCATATTCAATGTGTTTTGATGGGAAGTTTGAGAAGTGAAGATGAGCTTCTAAAGAGTATGGGAGAAAAGATGATGAACAAATTTAAGAAGTATTGGGAAAAGTATAGTGTCATTCTTGCATTTGGTGCTATTCTTGATCCTAGGCTTAAGATTTCTACTTTAGAGCTTATGTATGAGGAGATTGATGCTGAGACTGCAAAAGAGAAGGTGGAACATGTGAAAAAGAAATTATACAAGTTTTTTAAAAAATATGACAAGAATTCTCTTCCAACTGTTGAAGTACAAGGACCTAGTATTCAATCTTCATCTATGGGCCATACCCCTGAAAGTGCAAGCAAGAAGCGACTTGCGATTATTGGCGTAAGTAATGTTCAGCATATTTTAATTCTCTTATATTATTAATTGTCATTATTCTATCCTAACAAGATGTGATTATTTCTATTTTGCTAGAAATTGATGAAATGTAACCATCAAGCTGAGGTCTCTAGTGGAAAGAATCCACTTGATACATACTTGGAGGAGCTACTTTTGTCAAAGGATTGCTTTGAAGATTTAGATGTTTTGGAATGATGGAAATTATATGAGAGTCGTTATCCGAAGTTATCAATCATGGCACGTGACTTATTGAGTATTCCAATTACTACGGTTGCATCGAAATCTGCCTTTAGTATTGGAGCTCATGTCATTAACAAATATAGAAGTCGAATGCTGCCAGAAAATGTTGAGGCTGTGATTTGTACTCGTAATTGGAATAAAGGCTTTGTTGATGGTAATTAGATTGTTAGTTACTAATTTAATATTTATATAATATTTAAGTATTTATATCTTGTTCTAAATTTGGGTATTCTTCTAATTGTAGGTGAACGTGAAGGTGAAGATGTGAATCCTCAAGGTGCTAGGCGAGGCGGTGTTTCAACTTCCGGATCAGATTCAAATTTTATTGATTTGGAAATTGATAATTGATTTATGTGTGTTGATTTAAGGATTTTTTTTTTTTTGGGTGTCTTGTTGATTTATGGATTATGTTATGTGTTTTGTTTTAATTATAGTAAGATTTATGTGTGGATTATGTGTTTGTTTTATTATTGTTATGCACTTATGTTTGAGACTGAGACTTATTATTTGTTATGTTATTTTTATTATTGTTAATTTCAATAAAAATAAGTTATTATGGTTAATTATAAATTTTTTATGGATTAATAATTAATTTAAGATATTACTCTATATATTAAAAAACTAATTCGATAAAATAATTTTATTATAAAATAAAATAATTGTTAGTACTTAGTATGTTAAATTGAATTTTATCATAAAAAAAATTGGTTAAAAAATATTTTAAAAAAAAAAGAGGCGAGCCGACCCGCCAACCTGCCAGTCTGCCTTTTGGCGGGGCGGGATAACAAGTTGAACCCATATTAGTTTTGCGGGGCGGGCCGACCCTCCCCATATTTGGGCGGGCTTTGGCGGGGCGGGGCAGGCCAACCCGCTTTGCCACCCCTAAATACAGTACACCTTCCTCAACACTACAACAACCATCATATCTCATCATACCTTAATTTCATTCAACAATATCATACATCAATCCCTCAAATGCATCAATTAAATCATAGTATACCTATCCTAAGCATATACATTCATGTAGGGGTGGAAAAAGGTTAGGCGGCCTGTCAGGGGCCTGCAGCCTGGCCTGTGTTTGGCCTAGCCTGTTATAAAATAGGCACAGGCTAATGCTCTTTTAAAAGCCTTAAAACGTTAATAAGCCAGGCCCAAACTCACTAATTAGCCTTATTTGGCCTGTCAGGCCTGCCTGGGCCTATTAAAATATAATTAAATATATAAATAATTATTTTTTATTAACAAAATTATGAGATATTTTAAATTTATTATATTTTATTATAAATATTTTTGTATATTTTAAATACGTTAAAATTTTAAATTTTTTTTATAAATATTAAATATATGACATATTATATATAAATATTTTTATTAAAAAATAATTTGTTTAAATAATATTTTTATTTTTTGTAAAAAAAAAAAAATATTAGGCCTTTTAACAAGCTTCAAGCTAGGCCAGGCTGAATAACATGTCAAGCCTAGTACTTTATACAGAACCTATAACAGGCTACAAGTCAGGCTCAGACCAATTAACTGTATGACAGGCCAGGCCTGTTAAGAGTAAAGCCTGGCCTGGTCTGGCCTGTTTTCCCCCTACATTCATGCCATCAAACCAATGATAAACCACTATTTTGTGATTTATCTTGTGCTCAATTGAGTGATCTTATCAATTCTTCACCCACTTATTCATATGAATTTGCATGGTTTTACAATTCCTTTCGGATTTTGTGCTATGATTGAAAATATGCTTCTTTGGCTTTTATTTTCTTTTATTTAAAACCTCTCTTATTACCATTTGATGCCTTGATATGTGTGTTAAGTGATTTCAGGGATTACAGGGTAGGAATGGTGATGAGCGGATAATTTATACGCTTTTTGGTGTTGTTTTTATATGGTTTTTAGTATGTTTTAGTTAGTTTTTAGTATATTTTTATTAGTTTTTGTGTAAAAATCACATTTCTGGACTTTACTATGAGTTTGTGTGTTTTTCTGTGATTTTAGGTAAATTCTGGCTGAAATTGAGGGACCGGAGCAAAAATCTGATCAGAGGTTGAAAAAAGACTGCTGATGCTGTTGGATTCTGACCTCCCTGCACTAAAAGTGAATTTTCTGGAGCTACAGAAACCCAAATGGCGCGCTTCCAACTGCGTTGGAAAGTAGACATCCAGGGCTTTCCAGCAATATATAATAGTCCATACTTTGACTGAGTTTAGATGACGTAAACTGGCGCTCAACACCAGCTCCAAGCTACATTCTGGAGTTAAACGCCAGAAACACGTCACAACCCAGAGTTGAACGCCAAAAACACGTTACAACTTGGCTTTCAACTCCAAAAGGAGTCTCTACACGTGAAGGCTTAAATCTCAGCCCAAGCACACACCAAAGTGGGCCCCGGAAGTGGATTTCTGCACTTAGACTATTTCTGTAAACCCTAGTAACAGTTTAGTATAAATAGAACTTTTTACTATTGTGTTTATATCTTTGGATTCCCGGATTAGTCTTTGAGAATTCAGAGATCACTTTGATCACGTTTTGGGGGCTGGCCATTCGGCCATGCCTGGACCTTGTTCTTATGTATTTTCAACGGTGGAGTTTCTACACACCATAGATTAAGGGTGTGGAGCTCTGCTGTACCTCGAGTTTCAATGCAATTACTACTATTTTCCATTCAATTCATCTCATTCTTATTCTAAGATACTCATTCGTTCCTAAGAACATGATGAATGTGATGATTATGTGACGCTCATCATCATTCTCACCTATGAACGCGTGATTGACAACCACTTCCGTTCTACAAGCAACAAGGGCTAGAGTGTGTATCTCTTGGATCCTTAACCAGCATCTTCGTGGTATAAGCTAGAATTGATGGCGGCATTCAAGAGAATCCGGAAAGTCTAAACCTTGTCTGTGGTATTCCGAGTAGGATTCGAGGATTGAATGACTGTGACGAGCTTCAAACTTCTGAAGGTTGGACATTAGTGACAGACGCAAAAGGGTAGTAAATCCTATTCCGACCCGATTGAGAACCGACAGATGATTAGCCGGGCAGGTGACAGCGCACGGACCATTTTCACTGAGAGGACGGGAGGTAGCCATTGACAACGGTGAAACCCAGCTTACAGCTTGCCATGGAAAGGAATAAGAAGGATTGGATAAAAGCAGTAGGAAAGCAGAGATTCGGAAGGAACAAGCACCTCCATACGTTTATCTGAAATTCCCACTACTAATTTACATAAGTACCTCTATCTTTATCTTTTCTGTTTATTTATTTATTTATTCAAAAACCACTATAACTATTTGATTCAGCCTGACTGAGATTTACAAGGTGACCATAGCTTGCTTCATACCAACCATCTCCGTGGGATCGACCCTTACTCACGTAAGGTTTATTACTTGGACGACCCAGTGCACTTGCTGGTTAGTTGTGCGGAGCTGTGAACAAATTATTGAGATTATGTGCACCAAGTTTTTGGCGCCGTTGCCGGGGATTGTTCTCATTACAATTACGTGCAACTACAGTGCCAAGAATTATCTGAGTGTGAAAATAGAGATTGTTTGAGATCCAACACCAAGTTCACAATTCCGTGCACCAAGTTTTTGGCGCCGTTGCCGGGGATGATTGAGTATGGACAACTGAAGGTTCATCTTGTTCCTCAGATCAGGTAATTTTATTTTCGTTTTTAATTTCAAAAATTCTTTTTCAAAAATATTCTCCCTATTTTCGAAAATTATTCAAGAATTTTTTTTACTATGCATGCTAGAGTTTCTTGAAGCATGTTGAAGTCTGGCTGGCTGTAAAGCCATGTCTAAAATTCTTTTGGACTGAGGCTTCCAAATCATCATATCAAGAGCAAGTGAGTTGTTCCTCATCCACCTGCTGCTGTATGGTTGATTTGTCACTTAAAGCTTGGCTGGCCATTGGCCATGTCTAGTGTTTTGGACCGAAGCTTTCGCAGAAAGCTTGGCTGGCTCTTAAGCCATGTCTAATTCCTGGACCGTAGCTTTAAGGTAACATTGCAAAGATTCCTGGAATGCTTGTTAAAAAAATTTTCGAATTTCTTTATCTTCTTCTTCAACTTTATTTTCGAAAAATATAAAGAAAATACCAAAAAAAAAATTAGAAAATCATAAAAATCAAAAATATTTTGTGTTTGTTGTTTGAGTCTTGAGTCAATTTTAAGTTTGGTATCAATTGCATGTTCATCTTTTTCTTGCATAAAATTTTTGAAAAATTCATGCATTCATAGTGTTCTTCATGATCTTTAAGTTGTTCTTGATGAATTTGCTTGTTTGATCCTCATGTTTTCTTGTTTTGTGTTGTATGGTGTTTTTCATGTGCATTCTTGCATTCATAGTGTCTAAACATGAAAGATTTCTAAATTTGGTGTCTTCCATGTTTTCTTTGCATTAAAAATTTTCAAAAATATGTTCTTGATGTTCATCATGATCTTCAAAGTGTTCTTGGTGTTCATCTTGAACATTCATAGTGTTCTTGCATGCATCATGTGTTTTGATCCAAAATTTCCATGCATTGAGTGTTTTCATTGTTTTTCTCTCTCATCATAAAAAAAATCAAAAATAAAAAAAATTATCTTATCTTTTTAAAAATCTTATCTTTTTCAAAATCTTTTTCAAAAATCACATCTTTTCCAATTCTATCATTAATTTTCGAAAATTTGAAATCTTTTTCAAAATTTTTCAAAATCTTTTCTTATCTTTACTCCATATTTTCGAAAATTAATGATGGCAATTAATGTTTTGATTCAAAAATTTCAAGTTTGTTACTTTCTTGTTAAGAAAGATTCAAACTTTAAATTCTAGAATCCTATCTTTTTGGTTTCTTGTGAGTCAAGTCATTAATTGTGATTTTAAAAAATCAAATCCTTTTCAAAACTAACTTCAATCATATCTTTTTTAAAATATATCTTTTTCAAATAATATCTTTTCAAAATATCTTTTCTATCATATCTTTTTCAAAATTTTAAAAATATCTTTTTCTAACCTCTTATCTTTTTAAATTTAATTTCAAAATCTTTTTCAAAATCACCTAACTACTTTTCTCTCTCTAATTTTTGAAAATATCTCTCCCTTTTTCAAAATTATTCTTAATTTAATTAATTGTTTCAATTTTAATTTTTAAATTTATTTCTTATCTTAATTTTCGAAAATCACTAACTCTTTTACAAATTTATTTTCGAAATTTCTCCATCTCTCATCTTATTCTATTTATTTATTCATTCATTAACACTTCTCTTCATCTCACATCACTGCCCCTATCCTCACCTTTGTGTTTGGATTCTCCACTCTTCTTCATTCTTTTCTTCCCCTCTTCTTTTACTAACAATAAGGAACCTCTTTATTGTGACATAGAGGATTCCTTTTCTTCTCTTTTCTTGTTCTCTTCTCTTTTATATGAGCAGGAGCAAGGAAAAAGACATTCTTGTTGAAGCTGATCCAGAACTTGAAAGATCTCTGAAGAGGAAACTAAGAGAAACTAAATTACAACAATCCAGAGACAACCTTGTTGAAATTTTCGAACAAGAAAAAGAGATGGCAGCCGAACACAACAACAATGCAAGAAAGATGCTTGGTGATTATACTACACCTACTTCCAACTTCTATGGAAGAAGCATCTCAATCCCTGCTATTGGAGCAAACAACTTTGAGCTTAAGCCTCAATTAGTTTCTCTGATGCAACAGAATTGCAAGTTCCATGGACTTCCTATGGAAGATCCTCATCAGTTCTTAGCTGAATTCTTGCAAATCTGTGATACAGTCAAGACCAATGGGGTTGACCCTGGGGTTTATAGACTGATGCTTTTCCCTTTTGCTGTAAGAGACAGAGCTAGAACATGGTTGGATTCACAACCTAGAGATAGCCTGAACTCTTGGGAAAAGTTGGTCACGGCTTTCTTAGCCAAATTCTTTCCTCCTCAAAAGCTGAGCAAGCTTAGAGTGGATGTTCAAACCTTCAAACAGAAGGATAGTGAATCTCTCTATGAAGCTTGGGAAAGATACAAACAGTTGACCAAAAAGTGTCCCTCTGACATGCTTTCAGAATGGACCACCCTGGATATATTCTATGATGGTCTATCTGAATTATCTAAAATGTCACTAGACCATTCTGCAAGTGGATCCATCCATCTGAAGAAAACGCCTGCAGAAGCCCAGGAACTCATTGAAATGGTTGCGAATAACCAGTTCATGTACACTTCTGAGAGGAATCCTGTAATTAATGGGACGCCTCAGAAGAAGGGTGTTCTTGAGGTTGATACTCTGAATGCCATATTGGCTCAGAACAAATTATTGACTCAGCAAGTCAATATAATTTCTCAGAATCTGAATGGATTGCAAAATGCATCCAACAGTATTAATGGTGCTTCTTCTGAAGAAGAAGTTTATAACCCTGAGAATCCAGGAATGGAAGAGGTGAATTACATGGGTGAAGCCTATGGAAACACCTATAATCCTTCATGGAGGAATCATCCAAACCTTTCATGGAAGGATCAACAGAAGCCTCAACAAGGTTTCAATAATAATGGTGGAAGAAACCGGTTTAGCAATAGCAAACCTTTTCCATCATCTTCTCTGCAACAGACAGAGAAGTCTGAGCAGAATTCTTCTAACTTAGCAAATTTAATCTCTGATCTATCCAAAGCCACTCTGTGTTTCATGAATGAAACACAGTCCTCCATAAGAAATTTGGAGGCACAGGTGGGCCAGCTGAGTAAGAAAATCACTGAAACCCCTCCTAGTACTCTCCCAGACAATACAGAAGAAAACCCAAAAGGAGAGTGCAAGGCCATTGATGTAATCAATTCGGCCGAACCTACTAAGGAGAGGGAGGACGTGAATTCCAAGGAGGAAGACCTCATGGGACGTCCTCCAGACAAAAAGGAGCTTCCTATTAAGGAAGTAAAGGAATCTGAGGCTCATACAGAGACCATAGAGATCCCATTGAACCTCCTTCTGCCATTCATGAGCTCTGAATACTATTCTTCCTCTGAAGAGGATGAAGATGTAACTGAAGAGCAAGTTGCTCAATATCTGTGGGCAATCATGAAGCTGAATGACAAGTTATTTGGTAATGAGACTTGGGAAGATGACTCTCCCTTACTCATTAATGAACTAAATACATGTGTTCAGCAAACTTTACCTCAAAAGAAACAGGATCCTGGTAAATTCTTAATACCCTGTACCATAGGCACCATGAACTTTGAGAAAGCTCTGTGTGACCTGGGGTCAGGGATAAACCTTATGCCTCTTTCTGTAATGGAGAAGCTGGGGATCTTTGAGGTGCAAGCTGCAGGAATCTCATTAGAGATGGCAGACAAATCCAGAAAACAAGCTTATGGATTAGTAGAGGATGTGTTGGTAAAGGGTGAAGGCCTTTACATCCCTGCTGATTTCATAATCTTAGACACTGGAAAGGAAGAGGATGATTCCATCATTCTTGGAAGACTCTTCCTAGCTACAGCAAAAGTTGTGATTGATGTTGACAGAGGTGAACTAGTCCTTCAATTGAATGGGGACCACCTTGTGTTTAAGGCTCAAGGTTATCTCTCTGCAACAATGGAGAGGAAGCATGAAAAGCTTCTCTCATTACAGAGTCAAAGAAAGCCCCCACATTCAAACTCTAAGTTTGGTGTCGGGAGGCCACAACCAAACTCTAAGTTTGGTGTTGAGAGACCCCCACATTCAAACTCTAAGTTTGGTGTTGGGAGGCCATCATCTTGCTCTGAAAATCTGTGAAGCTCCATGAAAGCTCACTGTCAAGCTATTGACATTAAAGAAGCGCTTGTTGGGAGGCAACCCAATTTTTATTTAATTATATTTTTATCTTTGTTAATTATATGCCTTATTAGGTTTATGATCATGTGAAGTCACAAAAACAACAGCAAAAATTGAAGAAAAATCAAAAACAGCATTGAAAACAGCACACCCTGGAGGAGGAGCTTACTGGCGTTTAAACGCCAGTAAGGAGCATCTGGCTGGCGTTTAACGCCAGAACAGAGCATGTATCTGCCGTTAAACACCAGAAACAAGCAGCAATCTGGCGTTTGAACGCCAGAATTACCCTCTCAGAAAAGCTGGCGTTCAACGCCCAGAACAAGCTTGGAAGTGGCGTTCAACGCCCAGAACAAGCTTCTGTCTGGCGTTGAACGCCCAAAATAAGCAGCAATCTGGCGTTGAACGCCAGGATTGCATATATAGGGCGTTTTACACGCCCAATTGGTGCAGGGATGATAAATCCTTGTCACCTCAAGATCTGTGGACCCCACAGGATCACCTCAGGATCTGTGGACCCCACAGGATCCCCACCTACCTCAACTCACCTTCTCTCTTCTTCACACAATCCAACAAACACTCTTCCCCAGATTCCCTTCACCAATCACTTCCAACACTCTTCCCCAATACCTCTTCACAAATCACATCCACCCACTCTTCCCCATAAACCCCACCTACCTTCAAAATTCAAAAACCTTTCCCTCCCAAACCCACCCTAGATGACCGAACCATACACCCTCTCCCTTCACTATATATACCCCTCCATACTCCTTCTTTTTCACACAACACAACCCTCTCTTCTCCCCCTTGGCCGAAACACCACCCTCCCTCCTTCTCCTCCATTCTTTTTCTTCTTCTCATATTCTTTCTTCTTTTGCTCGAGGGCGAGCAACATTCTAAGTTTGGTGTGGTAAAAGCATAGCTTTTTTTGTTTTTCCATAACCATTGATGGCACCTAAGGCCAGAGAAACCTCAAGAAAGAGAAAAGGGAAGGCAAGTGCTTCCACCTCTGAGTCATGGGAGATGGAGAGATTCATCTCAAAAGCCCATCAAGACCACTTCTATGAAGTTGTGGCCAAGAAAAAGGTGATCCCTGAAGTCCCTTTTAAGCTCAAAAAGAGCGAATATCCGGAAATCCGACATGAGATTAGAAGAAGAGGATGGGAAGTCATCTCCAATCCTATTCAACAAGTTGGGATCTTAATGGTTCAAGAGTTCTATGCAAATGCATGGATCACTAGAAACCATGATCAAAGCATGAACCCAAACCCAAAGAATTGGCTTACAATGGTTCGGGGGAAATGCCTAGATTTCAGTCCGGAGAATGTAAGGCTAGCATTCAACTTGCCCATGATGCAAGAAGATGCACGCCCCTACACAAGAAGGGTCAACTTTGATCAAAGGTTGGACCAAGTCCTAATGGACATATGTGTGGAAGGAGCTCAATGGAAAAGAGACTCAAGAGGCAAGCCGGTTCAACTAAGAAGGCTTGACCTTAAGCCTGTGGCTAGAGGATGGTTGGAGTTTATCCAACGCTCCATAATTCCCACTAGCAACCGATCCGAGGTAACTGTGGATCGGGCCATCATGATCCATAGCATCATGATTGGAGAGGAAGTAGAGGTTCATGAAGTCATCTCCCTAGAACTCTATAAAGTAGCCGAAAAGCCCTCCACCATGGCAAAGCTAGCTTTTCCTCATCTCATTTGTCATCTATGCAACTTAGCTGGAGTTGTCATAGAAGGAGACATCCTCATTGAAGAGGACAAGCCCATCACCAAGAAGAGGATGGAGCAAACAAGAGAGCCCACTCAAGGATCTCAAGAGACGCATGAAGAAGCTACTCACCAAGGAATCCCTAAGATACCTCAAGGGATGCAATTTCCTCCAAGCAACTATTGGGAACAACTCAACACTTCTCTAGAAGGATTGAGTTACAACATGAATCAACTAAGGGTGGAACATCAAGAGCACTCCATCATTCTTAATGAAATTAGAGAAGATCAAAGAGCTATGAGGGAGGAGCAACAAAGGCAAGGAAGAGATATAGAGGAGCTCAAGAACACCATTGGTTCTTCAAGAGGAATGCGTCACCCTCACTAAGGTGGACTCATTCCTTAATCTTCTTGTCTAATTATCTTTCTGTTTTCGGTTTTGTGCTTGTGTTTGTCTATGTTTTGTGTCTCTACTACATGATCATTAGTGTCTAGTCTATGTCTTAAGGCTATAAATAATTCCATGAATCCTTCACCTCTCTTAAATGAAAAATGTTTTAAAACCAAAAGAACAAGAAGTAAATTAATTTCGAATTCATCCTTGAACTTAGTTTAATTATATTGATGTGGTGACAATACTTTTTGTTTTCTGAATGTATGAATGAACAGTGCATATTTTTGATATTGAATTTTATGAATGTTAAATTTGTTGGCTCTTGAAAGAATGATGAACAAGAGAAATGTTATTGATGATCTGAAAAATCATAAAATTGATTCTTGAAGCAAGAAAAAGCAGTGAATAACAAGCTTGCAGAAAAAAATAATATGCGAAAAGAAAAAAAAATAGAAAGAAAAAGGAAGGAAAAGCAAGCAGAAAAAGCCAATAGCTCTTAAAACCAAGAGGCAAGAGCAAAAAGCCAATAGCCCTTAAAACCAAAAGGCAAGGGTAAAAAGGGTCCAAGGCTTTGAGTATCAATGGATAGGAGGACCCAAGGAAATAAATCCAGGTCTAAGCGGCTAAATCAAGCTGTCCCTAACCATGTGCTTGTGGCATGCAGGTCCAAGTGAAAAGCTTGAGACTGAGTGGTTAAAGTCGTGATCCAAAGCAAAAAAAGAGTGTGCTTAAGAACCCTGGACACCTCTAACTGGGGACTCTAGCAAAGCTGAGTCACAATCTGAAAAGGTTCACCCAGTCATGTGTCTGTGACATTTATGTATCCGGTGGTAATACTGGAAAACAAAGTACTTAGGGCCACGACCAAGACTCATAAAAGTAGCTGTGTTCAAGAATCAACATACTTAACTAGGAGAATCAATAACACTATCTGAATTCTGAGTTCTTATAGATGCCAATCATTCTGAAATTCAAAGGATAAAGTGAGATGCCAAAACTGTTCAGAAGCAAAAAGCTACTAGTCCCGCTCATTTAATTACAACTAAGCTTCATTGATGTTTTGGAATTTATAGTATATTCTCTTCTTTTTATCCTATTTGATTCTCAGTTGCTTGGGGACAAGCAACAATTTAAGTTTGGTGTTGTGACGAGCGGATAATTTATACGCTTTTTGGTGTTATTTTTATATAGCTTTTAGTATGTTTTAGTTAGTTTTTAGTATATTTTTATTAGTTTTTGTGTAAAAATTACATTTCTGGACTTTACTATGAGCTTGTGTGTTTTTCTGTGATTTCAGGTAAATTCTGGCTGAAATTGAGGGACTGGAGCAAAAATCTTATCAGAGGTTGAAAAAGGATTGCTGATGCTGTTGGATTCTAACCTCCCTGCACTCAAAATGGATTTTCTGGAGCTACAAGAACCCAAATGGCGCGCTTCCAATTGCGTTGGAAAGTAGACATCCAGAGCTTTCCAGCAATATATAATAGTCCATACTTTGACTGCGTTTAGATGACGTAAACTGGCACTCAACACCAGCTCCAAGCTACATTCTGGAGTTAAACGCCAGAAACACGTCACAACCCAGAGTTAAACACCAAAAACACGTTACAACTTGGCGTTCAACTCCAAAAGGAGTCTCTACACGTGAAGGCTTAAATCTCAGCCCAAACACACACCAAAGTGGGCCCCAGAAGTGGATTTCTGCATTTAGACTATTTCTGTAAACCCTAGTAACTAGTTTAGTATAAATAGAACCTTTTACTATTGTGTTTATATCTTTGGATTCCCGGATTAGTCTTTGAGAATTCGGAGATCACTTTGATCACGTTTTGGGGGCTGGCCATTCGGCCATGCCTGGACCTTGTTCTTATGTATTTTCAACGGTGGAGTTTCTACACACCATAGATTAAGGGTGTGGAGCTCTGCTGTACCTCGAGTTTCAATGCAATTACTACTATTTTCCATTCAATTCATCTCATTCTTATTCTAAGATACTCATTCGTTCCTAAGAACATGATGAATGTGATGATTATGTGACGCTCATCATCATTCTCACCTATGAACGTGTGATTGACAACCACTTCCGTTCTACAAGCAACAAGGGCTAGAGTGTGTATCTCTTGGATCCTTAACCAGCATCTTCGTGGTATAAGCTAGAATTGATGGCGGCATTCAGGAGAATCCGGAAAGTCTAAACCTTGTCTGTGGTATTCCGAGTAGGATTCGAGGATTGAATGACTGTGACGAGCTTCAAACTCCTGAAGGTTGGACATTAGTGACAGACGCAAAAGGATAGTAAATCCTATTCCGACCCGATTGAGAACCGACAGATGATTAGCCGGGCAGGTGACAGCGCACGGACCATTTTCACTGAGAGGACGGGAGGTAGCCATTGACAACGGTGAAACCCAGCTTACAGCTTGCCATGGAAAGGAATAAGAAGGATTGGATAAAAGCAGTAGGAAAGCAGAGATTCGGAAGGAACAAGCACCTCCATACGTTTATCTGAAATTCCCACTACTAATTTACATAAGTACCTCTATCTTTATCTTTTCTGTTTATTTATTTATTTATTCGAAAACCACTATAACTATTTGATTCAGCCTGACTGAGATTTACAAGGTGACCATAGCTTGCTTCATACCAACCATCTCCGTGGGATCGACCCTTACTCACGTAAGGTTTATTACTTGGACGATCCAGTGCACTTGCTGGTTAGTTGTGCGGAGCTGTGAACAAATTATTGAGATTATGTGCACCAAGTTTTTGGCGCCGTTGCCGGGGATTGTTCTCATTACAATTACGTGCAACTACAGTGCCAAGAATTATCTGAGTGTGAAAATAGAGATTGTTTGAGATCCAACACCAAGTTCACAATTCCGTGCACCAAATGGCTTAGAGGATGGAAAGGAAGCATGCAAAAGTGGAAGGAATACAAGAAGTTGAAGAAATTGCTAAGCTGTCCAGCCTGACCTCTTTGCATTCAAATGGTCATAACTTGAGCTACAGAGGTCCAAACGATGCGGTTCCAGTTGCGTTGGAAAGATAACGTCCGGGGCTTCGATTTGATATATAATTTGTTATAGTGACCGTATATCTAGGCGATGAAAAGGCGTGCTCCACGCGGATGCGTCACATCTGCAAAAATCAGCGTGGCAGATTTCGCCCCCATCGATTTTTGGGCTATTTTCGGCCCAGTTTCAAGTCCAGAAAACACAGATTAAAGGCTGCAAAGTAGAGGAATGAAGGAGGGACGACTCATAATTCACTTTTGATAATTTAGATGTAGATTTTAGAGAGAGAGGTTCTCTCCTCTCTCTTAGGATTTAGGATTAGGATTCCTCTTAAAGGATTTAGGATTTCTTATTATTTCAACTTCCAATTTCTTTTTCATCACAGGTTCAATGTTCTTTTTATTTGTTTATGAACTCCATGTTATATTTGATATCTTTATTAATTCAATTTGAGGTATTTCAGACTTATTACTTCTTTTATTAATTATTCTCAATTGATGTTTTAATTTATATTTTCTCTTCTTGGCTTTGGTTGAGTAATTGGTAACGCTTGAGTTATTGAAATAAAGCAGTGGTTGAAATTGGCAATTGCTAATTGATTTAGATCGCTCTAAAAGTTGACTAGGACTTGAGGATCAATTTAATTAGTCCACTTGACTTTCCTTTATTTAATGAGGGATAACTAAGCAGGATTAAAACCCAATTTCAACACACCTGATAAGGATAACTAGGATAGGAATTCCAGCTCTCATACCTTGCCAAGAGATTTTTGTAATTATTAATTTATTTTCCTTGTCAATTAAATTACTTGTTCAACCTTTTTGAAAACCCCAAAAATATACCTTTGCATGACCAATAATAAGAACACCTCCCTGCAATTCCTTAAGAAGACAACCCAAGGTTTAAATACTTCGGTTATCAATTTTATCAGGGGTTTGTTACTTGTGACACCCAAACTTTTGTAAGAAAGGGATTCTTGTAGGTCTAGAAGCTGTACTTACAACGAGGATTTATTTTTTTGAAAGTTCTAGACCGCGCGAGAGTTTCGTTCTTCAAAATGGCGTCGTTACCGGGGAATTGCAAACGTGTACCTTATTATTGGTTATTGTAAATATTTTTCTTTTGCTTGTTTATTTGTTTTTATTTTTGTTTTTAATTTTTATTAACTAATATGAATTCTCACCCCTTTGGCTATGAGTTTGGTTACAATCATGTTACAGGAAGAGGAGATTACAATGAAAGCTTGGGCCATGGATGGGACAATCAAAGATGGGAGGAGCCACGATGATTTGATCAACCCTCTTGGTAACAACCACCTCCAAGGCACTATCAACAACCATTCTATGATACACACCAAGACAATGGTTATGGTGGACCTCTTCGTGACAATCATTACCCACCACAAAATACCTATGAACCCCCTCCTCCACTTAATTTTGAACCACCATATTCACAAGCCCCTTATTACCAAACACCATCACATGATTCTAACCTTTATCCACCATATCAACCACCCTATGAGCCATATGAGCCATACATAGATCCACCCCAATTTTAACCCAATTACTCCCAAGAACAACCACCTCCATATTCATCAATCCAAGAGCCTTATGATCCTACTTATGATATCCGAGCAGAACAAGAGTCAAGGGATCGTCTCAAGGAAACAATGGATCGATTTCAAGCAACCCTGCGTCAGTTGGACCGAGCGATAAACCGAACAGCACCCGAAGCTTTCATGGCTAAAGAATCTCAACTTGAGAACACAGAATCAAAGTGTGCTGTTCAACAAGTGGAAAAGATAGAGAGTGATGAACCACCACATTCTTATGATGAACCACCCTCTTATCATGAAACTTTCCTCCTAAATAATGAGCCCTCACATCCACCTCAACCTTCAATGCATGATACTATTGGTGTTCTTCTTCAAGGGCAAGAAGAGATGAAACGGGGAGTACTAGAATTCGCGACTGCCTTTACCGAGGTAGTAAATCGATTAGCTTCCCAACATTTGAACACTCAAAGTACTCCCATGGTTACATGTGGAGAATCAAAAGAAGAGCGTAGCATGAAGGAGACACTAGAAACTCCGGTGGACAATGAGGAATATGGCTTTGTATTGGAACAAGTGGAGGAAGCCATAATAGTTGCAGAGGAAGAAGTGGTTGAAGATTTAGGAGATGCTGAACCTCCATGGGAATCCAGGATTATAGAGTACCCCTCCAATAAGATTGAAATTGATGTCAAGAAGGCCAGTGCACAACCTCCATGGCATATTCCTTATGAAGACTTGGATGGAATAGGTCAAGAAGTAAGTTCCCTTGGTGATGAGAATCATGCATCAGGTCCTCCTAGTAATAAATCTACATCCGCGAATGAACTCCTTGAATATGAAAACTCTTCTCTGATTGAGTCTGAGAATAATGTGGAAGCGGAAATCCTTAGAAAAGGGCGGACGGGAGTTGAGTACGCTTTGTCAAGAATATTGGAGACTTCTCCACCTAGGTTGTCGTCTACTCCTTCACTTGAGTGGGTAAAACTTATCTCTATTCATCTTCCTATCCCACTTGAGTACGGTATTTTTGAAACGGACGGCCAACTCAGGAAGCTTTGTGGCATTAAGCGTAAGAGAAAAATGTTTAGTGGTTGGAGTTGCATATCAAGGCTCATCAAGGTTGATATTTCAAGAGTTAAATATAAGGACTTGACTGGTGATAATTTGGTTAGATCTAAAAGAAGAGTTTGGTACTCCGTAGAGAATTCAGATTGCTTGCCACCCGGTTGGAACAATAATGATCAACAAGAAGACGGGTGTAAAAGCAAAGTTTGGGACCCCGAAATTCATTCTGGCAATCAACACTCTTGGGGCCCTGTCACTTGCTTCAACTTGCTTAAAGACGTTCTGCGCCTGGTTTGGGATCCGGGAGGCCATTGGAATTACAAACATTGGTGGAGATTCCTGGATGAGTTCAAGCACAAGCCGCCATGACAAGGAGCTCACCAAATGTCCAACTTAAGGACTTTAACTAAAAGTGCTAGGTGGGAGACAACCCACCATGGTATGATAGTTCCTTTTTCAATTATCATTTTATTTAGTTTTGTTTGTTTTTGAGTTTTATTTTATTTTATTGAACCTAGAATTATTCATAACATCTGCATCAGCATCTGCATACTGCATTCTGCATCTTGCACATATAAAAAAAGAAAAAAAAGAAAAAAAAGAAAAAGAAAGCACGCGACGCGACAGCGTCGCTGACGCGTCTGCGTCGCAGGTAAATTAGGAAGAAAAGAAAAGTGAACAGAGAGTCATGCGAGAGCGTGGCTGGAAGCGTGCCTCAGGCACAAATACACCCACGCGACTGCGTCGCTGACGCGTTCGCGTCGTTTGCGAAATAGCCTCCCCACGCGTCCGCGTCACCCACGCGAACGCGTGCCCTGTAAAATCGACGTAAATGGGTGCATGGCAGAGAGTTATGCTGGAGTAGGGCTGGATTCGTGCTAGAAGCGCAAGCCCACCACGCGAACGCGTGCCCCACGTGTTCGCGTCGTTTTTCAAAAATGGCCATTCACGCAATCGCGTCACCCACGCGAATGCGTCACCCTAAATTTTGGCAAATTGAGTTTCAAACAGAGAGTTGCACGGTCGCGAAGCTGCACTCGCGCTGAAGCACGAATCACTTCACGCGAATGCGTGGATCACCTCGTCAAAGCGCTATCCATGCGACCGCATGCCCCACGCAATCGCGTCGCATGCGACGCACAACTTATCCAGATCGGCGCCAATTATCTTATCTTTTCTTTTCTAAATCTGATTTCTTCTATCTTTTCTTCTTTCTTCTTTCTTTTCTTACTTTCTTCTTCTTCTTCTTCATCTTTTTAACTTCTCATCCCTCTTCACTTCCATTCTATTTTATTTATCTGCATACTTACATTCATTGAATTTTAATTTTGTGCATATTTTTATTTTCTTTTCTAAATTTATTATTTTTCCATTGGTGTTAAATTTTTTTATTCAACTGTTACATCTTTTCTTGAATTATTCTGGTGCTTCATGACTTGTTTTACTCTGACTGGGTATTATTCTTCATAAGTCAATGCTACTCCTTCATGATACTTATATTATCTTGCATTGACATGAACTTACACTATCTTGCATTACCCACACTCTCTCCCCCATTGTTGCAACTTTTGCACTATTGATATGCCATTTGCTTCCACTATTTTCTCACTTGCATGTTGTAGCTACCATGTAATTGAGACCTTTATTATTTGGCATTAACACCCATATTTTATTTATTTTCTTATCTTTATTTCTGGGTTACTTTCCTTCTTTTCCTCTTCTTTCAGGATGGCCACCGAGGAAGGGAAAGGGAAAGCTTCTAAATGGGGAGACAAACAAGTCCTTCTGCACAATCCTTGAAGAAAAGCGTCAGTTGGAGCAACCCGTCCACTGGCACATCTTAGCATGCACCGAGGACGGTGCAATCTTTAAGTGTGGGGAGGTCGATACCGATCTCCATGGGTTAGTTACTCTTCTATCTCAACACCAATGTTTTATTTTGTTTATTTGTTCATTGTTACATTTGCATGTTTGATTGCATATTTGTTTGATTTTGTGCATATTTTACCACTTGGTTGAAGTAATATTTTCTTTTTCAAGAAACTTTTTATAGCATTTCACTAATTTGAATTAAAAATTTTTATTGAACTTGTTTGAAGAAATTTTATTTTGGAACATGGTTTAGAGCTCGAACACACAAAACCAGTGAGATTTTGAGCCTATTTGATTGGTTGCATCTTATCAACCAATATTTTATTTTTTTGTATGTTGTTCTCTCTAAAATTGTGATATTTGTCTTGCTTAATCCTATATTTCCATTGTTTGATGTATGCATGCACTTATGTGATTGCGGCCTTATTTCACTAAGCTTACATACCGATATGGCCTTACCTTTCATTATCCCTTACAAACCAATTTTGAGCCTATTTTACCCCTTTTGTTCTTTATTTTAGCACATCATTAACTCTAAGCGGAAAACAATAATGTCCTTAATTTGAATCCTTGGTTAGCTTAGACTAGTAAAAGTGCTCATGATTTAAGTGTGGGAAAATTGAGTTTGCCAATATTTGGTTTGAGAATTGGGTGTTGTATATTTTTGTGAAAATGTGCAAAATAATAGTTGAGCACATATTATTGCATTCAATACTTTAATCATATGCATGGAGAAAAACACGAGAAAAGAAAAAAAATAGAAAAAGAAAAAAATAAAAAGAGAAAAAGAAAAGAAAAAGAGCAAGTAATAAAAGGGGACAAAATGCCCCAAAGCAAATGGTGAAAGCAATGCATATGAGTTGTACTAAAACTGGGATGCATGAATATGTGGCAAAACATGGTTAATGGATAGTTAGGTTTTGTATTGTGATTACATGGATTGTCTTAAGTTAGGTGGGAAAAGTTTAGGTTAACTAAGGATTCAGATTTTAGTCCACTTGACCAAATACAATCCTACCTTGACCCTAACCCCATTACAACCCTTAAAAGACCTCTTGATATGTGTATTGATGCATTAAATTTTTGTTGATTGTTAGATGAAAAGCAAGCCTTAGAAAGCAAGATTAGTAGAGAATTGAGAGAATCAAACCTTAAACACTTGAGTGATTAGAGTGATGTATACACTTCCGGTGAGGGTTCGATGCTCGATTCTTTGTTCCCGGCTTTCATGAGCTATTTTCTTCTGCAAATTCACTTGTACTTTATTTTATGATTTGAATTAGTGAAATCCAGTTCATATTTGTTCTTGAAGGATTTGTTTACTTTTAACCAAGTAGGTAGAAGCATTTCACATTTAGTTGCATTCATATAGATAGGTTGCATTGCATACTCTCTATCATTCCTCTTCACTCCTTTATAGCTTCTCTTGATCTTAGCATGAGGACATGCTAATGTTTAAGTGTGGGGAGGTTGATAAACCACTATTTTGTGATTTATCTTGTGCTCAATTGAGTGATTTTATCAATTCTTCACCCACTTATTCATATGAATTTGCATGGTTTTACAATTCCTTCCGGATTTTGTGCTATGATTGAAAACATGCTTCTTTGGATTTTATTTTCTTTTATTTAAATTCTCTCTTATTACCATTTGATGCCTTGATATGTGTGTTAAGTGATTTCAGGGATTACAGGGTAGGAATGGCTTAGAGGATGGAAAGGAAGCATGCAATGTTCCGCTGTGGAAGAAGGTGGTTTGCTCGTGTAATAATTTGAGACCTCATGCAATGTTATCTTCTCAGGCACTACCTGTCAAGGGTGGCCCGTGGAAAGACATCTGTCAGTTGAATGTTAAAGAACAATAGGTGAAGGAAAAAATGGTAAGTGGGCTAGCAATGGAAGTAGGGAACGGGAGAAGAACTCTTTTTTGGGAAGATAATTGGATACAAGGGGGCCCTTTGAAAGCGAGCTTTCCAAGGCTCTTCTCTGTTTCAAACCAACAAGGATCCGTGATAGGGGACTGTGGGTTCTGGGATGGGCTAGAGTGGATTTGGAATTTCCAGTAGAGGAGAGAGTTGTTCCAATGGGAGTTGGAACTTGTTCACTAACTTCATGAGAGATTAAGGCCAGTTAAGTTGTCAGCTGGAAAAGAGGATAATGTTGTTTGGAAATTTGATAATACAGGTGTTTTTTCTACTAACTCGTTTATGCAGGTGTTGCAGTCAGAGACTCTGTCTGAGGATATTACGAGCTATAACTTCACAAGTTCGCTTTGGAGAGGGCTAGTACCTCCGAGAATTGAGCTTTTTGATTGGTTTGTGCTAGTCGGAAGAGTGAATACTAAAGAGAGATTAAGCAGATTAGGAGTTATTCCACAGTGTGATATTATGTGTGTATTATGTAAAAAGGAGTTGGAACTTGTACATCATTTATTTCTTTCATGTGAGTTTACATGGCAGGTGTGGTGCGCTTGGCTGAGATTTTTTGATACAGAGTGGGTTGTCCCAGGAACCATTAAAGAACTGTTTGAAAGTTGGTCTGGCTGGCCTAATAGAAAACAGGAGCGGAAGATGTGGCTGACTGGGTTCTTTGCAGTGATTTGGAATATTTGGTTGGAACGCAACAACAAGATTTTCAACAGTAAAGAAACAGGTGTTGATATCATACAAAGAAAGACGTTTTTGAGCTACAAGGAGTGGACTGGTACTGATCCTCTTGGTTGTTGATGGCAATGCCGGAGATGACAGGGGTTCAATTTTCTATTCTAGTTTGTTTGTTATGCCTGGTTTTGATTGCTCCACTTTAATGTGTTGAGCTTACTTTATTTAAAAAAAAAAAGGAAGCATGCAAAAGTGGAAGGAATACAAGAAGTTGAAGAAATTGCTAAGCTGTCCAAACTGACCTCTTTGCATTCAAATGGTCCTAACTTGAGCTACAGAGATTCAAACGACGCGGTTTCAGTTGCGTTGGAAAGCTAACGTCTGGGGCTTCGATTTGATATATAATTTGCCATAGTGGCCGTACAGCTAGGCGATGCAAACGCGTGCTCCATGCGGATGTGTCGCATCTACAAAAATCAGCGTGGCAGATTTCGCCCCCAGCGATTTCTGGGCTATTTCCGGCCCAGTTTCAAGCCCAGAAAACACAGATTAAAGGCTGCAAAGTAGAGAAATGAAGGGAGGATGACTCATAATTCACTTTTGATAATTTAGATGTAGATTTTAGAGAGAGAGGTTCTCTCCTCTCTCTTAGGATTTAGGATTAGGATTCCTCTTAAAGGATTTAGGATTTCTTATTATTTCAACTTCCAATTTCTTTTTCATCACAGGTTCAATATTCTTTTTATTTGTTTATGAACTCCATGTTATATTTGATATCTTTATTAATTCAATTTGAGGTATTCCAGACTTATTACTTCTTTTATTAATTATTCTCAATTGATGTTTTAATTTATATTTTCTCTTCTTGGCTTTGGTTGAGTAATTGGTAACGCTTGAGTTATTGAAATAAAGCAGTAGTTGAAATTGGCAATTGCTAATTGATTTGGATCGCTCTAAAAGTTGACTAGGACTTGAGGATCAATTTAATTAGTCCACTTGACTTTTCTTTATTTAATGAGGGATAACTAAGCGGGATTAAAACCCAATTTCAACACACCTGATAAGGATAACTAGGATAGGAATTCCACCTCTCATACCTTGCCAAGAGATTTTCGTAATTATTAATTTATTTTTCTTGTCAATTAAATTACTTGTTCAACTCTTTTGAAAACCCCAAAAATATACCTTTGCATGACCAATAATAAGAACACCTCCCTGCAATTCCTTGAGAAGACGACCCGAGGTTTAAATACTTCGGTTATCAATTTTATCAGGGATTTGTTACTTGTGACACCCAAACTTTTTTAAGAAAGGAATTCTTGTAGGTCTAGAAGCTGTACTTACAACGAGGATTTATTTTTTTTGAAAGTTCTAGACCGCGCAAGAGTTTCGTTCTTCAACCAACAATCATAAATTCAACATCCATCCAACAACACCAAATCCATATCACAATTCATTCAACATCCATTCAACAACACCAAATCCATATCACAATTCTATTCAAGGTTACTAAGCATTAAATATACTCATACATTCTAACTTATCCTATGGTCACCTAGGCTAAGTTTTCACAGAACATTATATATTAAATATGTGAAACGTAAACCATACCTTGGCCGATTTTCGCGTATAACCCGAGACACCACCAAGGCACCAAGAACAACCCTCAAACCTCAAAATCTCCAAGGCAAGGCCTCCTAAACTCCACCAACCCTCAAAAGTACTCAATCAACTTCAACATATACAAGCCTAATTCACATATATCACATCCAAATTCAATACCCAAACTCATATAAACTAGAATTTATAGAATTTTGAGAGTCCTTACCTTATATATGTTTTGATTGAGCAAAGGTCCACAAGTTCCTCGAGTTAATTTGAGCTAAACATCAAGACATCGAATTTCAATAACCAAAGCCCCAAAATTTCAAAATTTCAAGAGACTGAGAGGCTGGGATGAGTGGTGTGACTTACTTATGAAATTGATCCGATAGAATCGTAGAGCTCGATGCGCTAGACGCGTAGTCACAAACGGTGCGGCGATCGGAGCTCGGATGAAGAAGTTATGGTGGTTTGTTTGAATGTTAGGGGGTTTGGAAGTTCTCCTCTTCCCCTTCTAACAATGGCAGCGTGATTGAAAAGAGAAGGGGAAAGGAAGCTGTGTCTTCTTTAAAGGATGGGTCTGGTTGGGCCCACGGATCCAATTTGGACCCAGTTTGATCAGTTCGATTTGTTCAGCCTAATTTTAGGCTAAATTCTTTGAAGTTAATGTTAAAATTTTCGTTTTAAAGAGATCTATCCTATTTTTTTTTGGTGACTGAAATAAATTAAACAAAGAAAAACAAAACAAACAAAACAAGGAACTGCTTAAATAGAGGGACAGTCCCATTTAAGACTACTCTTAAACTCCTCCCAAGGTGAAGGAAGCTCCACATGCGAAAGTTGTAACTTCATCGCCATCTTTGCCATAGTATCTGCCACCGTGTTTGCATCTCTCATAATCAAACGAAGGTCAACACGCCAATTCCAATGCATGATATCTCTTATTTTGAGCACCAATGGATCACTAAACCCAAAACCATCTTGAGTAACAAAATTAAATGCTTCCACACAATCCGTCTCACAAATAACATCTCATTGACCCACATCCCAAGCTAAGAGATATCCTCTCCAAATAGCAAACAATTCTCCTTGAAGAATACTATTACTCTCAATCATTCTCAAACACCCCCTTTGCCAGCTCCCATTACAATCTCTAATAACACAAGCAAAACTAACACTATCACCTGAACCAAAATAACTAGCATCACAATTAATCTTAAAAGTACCAATGGATGGGGGATTCCAAAAACCATTTAGAGTAGAGGGAAGGGACATACGTTGTAATTCAAAAATATTCCTAAGCTCCTTTTCTGAAGTTAATGCCAGATAAATCACTTTTTTCGGAGGCCAAGTTTCATGGGGATTAAAGACGTCATTATTCCTTGCTCGCCATATCCACCAAAGTGCCGAAAAGAACTTGAACGGATGCTCTCTGCTATGATACAAGAACCAGTTCTTCAAATCCAAAGGATGACAAGAAAAATCCAACCTATGCCAGACAAGCTGAGCTTTTGGACAATCCCGAATACAATGTAAAACCGATTCCTGGCTAGAAAGACATCTTGGACACCTATCCGATGACGACATCCCTCTTCTAAAGCGAAAACTTGCAGTAGGAAGAGCCTCCTTAAGACACAACCAAGCCAAAAACTTATGCTTTTCCGGAACAAGCTGACGCCAAAGCCAAAGCCAATTCTCCCACTCCTCCCAACCAAACAGCTGCTTACACAACCACAAGTAACCATTGCGTGAGTCATAGACTTTAGCAGCAGACCCACTCCAATACCAACCCACTTCCGGACCTGCTTGCTCATCTGGATTGTAAGAGAGAATATTACCTTTCAGATTTTGAGATAAAGGAGAATAAAGATTATCCAAATGCCACCTACCAACCGACCAAATATCCTGTATCCGGAGATTCGAATCAGAAATGTGAACATAATCCATCTCATTAGATAACCGTCCTTCTCTCCTCCAGCTAGAAAACCAAAAATTCTGGTTCAAATCTCCAATAGACCAAGCAAACCCATCCTTCAACACTTCCCAAGCCTTGCAAAGACACCTCCAAATGGGAGAGTCCTTGTTCTTAGGATAACTAAAACAGTCATATAGAGATGATCGGTATTTGGCATCCAACAATTGGACCCATAGCTTGTTTGGCTGCTGGAAAAAAGTCCAAACTAGCTTCCTAAGAAGAGCAATATTTACACAATAAGGATCTCTAATCCCTAAACCTCCATATTTTTTTGGAGTAACCAGTACCTTCCAACTAACAAGATTCAATCTTCTTCCATCAACTTGTCCTTTCCAAAGAAAATTCCTCATCATAGACTCCAATTTACTAATAATTTCTTTGGGAAAAAGAGAGACCTGCATCTGGTACGTGGGAATAGCGGCGACAACAGAATTAACCAAGCAGAGTCTACCAGCCCGATTGAGTAAACTCCCTTTCCAGCTTGCTAGCCTACTTCGAATCTTATCCAGGACACCATTGAAAGCTGAACGAGTCACCCTAGAATGGCTAAGGTTAACTCCAAGATACTTGCCCAAGTCCTGGACAAATCTGATAGAGGATACCCCAGTGAAAACCTCTTTCCTTATTGCAGAGACATTCTTGGAGCAAAGCGCTTTAGACTTCTCCACATTAATCTTCATCCCAGATGCTTTGCAAAAAGTCTCTAAAACCAACATCACATTTTGCACTTGTCTCTTTGTAGCTTTACAGAATAGAAGCAAGTCATCCGCAAACATTAAGTGGGATATTCTTGGTCCCCCTCTAGAAATAGCAACCGGCTCCCACAAGCCCAAATCAACCTGATGACTAATAAAGCATGCCAATCGCTCCATACACAACACAAAAAGATAGGGTGACATAGGGTCTCCTTGTCTAAGACCTCGGCTAGGAGTAAAGCCATTCAGACGACTCCCATTCCAAAGAATAGATAAGGAAGAAGCAGTGACACAATTCATAATCAAATTAAGTGTAGGAATAGGAAAACCAAAGCTCTTAAGGGTATGAGCTAAAAACCTCCAGTCAACTCTGTCATAAGCTTTCTCCAGATCAATCTTAAAGGCCAGTGTGCCTTTCTTTGATTTAGTCTTCTTCATAAAGTGGAGGACTTCTTGAGCAATAATGATGTTGTCAGGAGTTCCTCGTCCCGGAATAAATCCTCCTTGAAGCGGGCCAACAATCTCCGCAAGATGAGGATGAAGCCTATTAACAAGGACCTTCGTGATGATCTTGTAAACTACATTGCAGAGACTAATCGGCCTGAAATCTTTCATAGATACCGGTGATTCAACCTTTGGAATGAGAACCAGTAAAGTCTCCAACATTCTCGGATCAAGAGTAACACCGGAGAATGCCTGCTTAACCATCTTCCAAACATCATGACCAATGATCTCCCAATATTCTTTGAAGAAGAAAGCTTGAAACCCATCAGGACCCGGAGCTTTAAAAGAGTTCATGTGAAAAATAGCTGTTCTAACTTTCTCCATAGTAACTGGTGCCGTAAGATTATTGCAAGCTTCCTCATTCAGAGAAGGAAGAGGCACATCACCAAGGCAACCCAAATCAACATCATCCAAATGACAGAATAAGCTTTTATAGAAAGACTCTGCTTCTTGACTCAGAACCTCTGGATCAGTTTCCCACACTCCATCCTTGAGAAAAAGGCCATGAATCTTATTGTGCTTCCTTCGCGCAAGAGTTTGAATATGAAAAAATCTTGTATTCCTATCCCCGAACCTTACCCACTGCTCTCTGGACTTTTGGAACCATAGGAGCTCTTCTTGCACTAGAGTATTATTATAATCATCAAGCAACTGTTGCTCTTTCTGACGCAAATAAATACTATCCACCACTTCCAAACGCTTTTGTAAATAATTAATCTGCTGCTCTAATTCACATTTCTTAACAAAAATATTACCAAATACCTTCGAGTTAAACTCTAGTGAATTCTTCTATACTTCCGAAAGCTTGCCATGAATCCCTCTATTACCAGACCACCATGACTGGTTCACAATATTCCTATACCCAGGATGAGTAGCCCAAGCAGCAACAAATCGGAAAGGTCGATTCCCTTTAGGCTGAGGACGACCTTTACAACGCACCAGAATAGGGCAATGATCAGACTGAAGCCTATTTAAAACTTCTGCATAAGCCTCTGGAAAGATAGATAACCAACTACTATTTATACAGACTCGATCAAGCTTTTTTGCCACGTCAACATAATTTTTCACCCTCCTGTACCAAGAAAACCGCCTCCCAATAGTCTTCAGATCAAACAAACCACTATCTCCTAATGAAGTAGCAAACATGTCTGCTCTTTGATGAGAAAATTGACAGCCCTTAGATTCATGAGAAAATTTGACTTCATTAAAATCACCAAGAACAATCCAAGGTCCTTGAAAAACCATGGATTGTGCAACAAGATAATCCCGAAGGAGAACCCTTTTATTAAATTGAGGACTGCCATAAATACCACTACACCTCCAAATTAAATTATCAAAGTGAACCTCAACAGCAACACCTTGATCAAAAGCATCAATGAACTTACAACAAACACCTTTCATAGAGGATAGAAACCAAATACCTCCCTTATGCCCCTCTGCTTCTACTATACCAACAGAGTGATACCCCAACCTTTCCCAAAATAATTTTAAATGCTGAAAAGGGGAGTGAGTTTCAACCACAATAAAGAAAACAAGTCTAAATTTTCTAACAAGTTCCTTACAATGCACCCGGGCTAACTTATTAGAAGCACCCCTAATATTCCAAACAATCATATTTAAACTATCCATAAATAATAGGGACAGAATAAATAAGAACATAAACTCTAAATAGAATCACCAACCTCAATAGGTGGTTTGTCCTGTGGTACTAGCACACTCTGATCCTCAATAATTGCCACCTTCGGACCCCCTGACACTGCACCTGTCATGCTTCCATCTACTAAGGTTTCCTTCGTTGTGCCACCATTTTTATCAACTGGCGAGTTCTGCAAGGAGGAAGGCCGAGGACACTTCCGTAGAGAAATTCCACGACGTGCAGGAGTTCTGCGCGATGGAGATGGCGCAATTTCATGTTTTTCTCGCTTCCCCATCCTAATGCCAATTGATTTGCCTCCATCACCATGCAAATTGGGCCTTGGAACCCTTCTCGAACCAAACTTGTGCTGCTTTCCATCTTGGTCCTTCAAACCTGATGACTGGCCCATTGTGAATTTTCCCTTACGCAGCACTTGTTGCCAGCCCTCTCCATCATCCATGCATGTCTCATTAACATGACCATCAGGCACGTGAGGAGCCAATGATTCCGTAACCACATCCTTCCCTTTAACAACTCCTAATTTCTCACCCAAATTACGAGGATTCTCACCCAAATCATGAGCTTTTGATTCAGCCTCTTTTTGAATCTCATGATTGTTGTGTGGCACTAGTATTGGGGCTTCATTATTTTTTCCATCACCAAAGGAATTTCCGTTTCCTGCCAATGACTCCTTCTCCCTGCACAATGATTTATCATACCCATACCGTGCACAAGTAGCACAAATCAACTGTAAACTCTCGTACTCCACTTCATAAGTCACACCCTCCACTATAATATATTTGATTAAGGCAACTCAAGATTAATTTGAACACAAGCTCGGACATATTTTTCTTTTTCTGCAAGCTTAGTGGCCAAATCTACTTTCACCAGAATCCCTATTGCAGAAGCAATTCGCAGCATTGCTTGTTCCTGGTAGCACCAAATTGGAAGTCCCGAGACTCGAATCCATACAAGCGTTGATCCAAAGGATTTTTCGCATGGCCTAAAATCCACATCCCATGGCTTTACTATAACATAGTGACCGTCTATCAACCACGGGCCACCAAGAATGACTTTCTCATGATCCGTAGCAATATCAAATTTAACCAAAAAATATCCAAACTCCACATCCAACAAATCAAACCCTCCTTTGATGCGCCATACTATCCGAAGCTTATGCATGAGAGCCGTGTAGCCATAATGCTTATCCAGCACCTTGATCATGATGGCTTCCTTATAAGGTTCAGCTAGACAGCTCTTTGCCTCCTTGGTAAAATTGACACTTGGTGGACAAGAATCACCCTGCTTACCTGTCACCGTCGCGATACCATCCCTAGATAAAGACCCTACTAATGCAAAGGCCTTAGACTTTTCTGCACCAATGACTTTATCTCTAAAGGAGACCTTGGATGACTTTTCTAACCCCTCTCGAGAAGAATCCTCCTTAACACCGGATAGACCCCACTCACGCTCTCCCCTTATCTCTTCCGATGGCATGGCCATCTTCCTCACTGTGTTTCGCCCTCAACCGCTAGCCCCTGCTCTCTCCTTCTCTCATTCTTCTTGAGTACGGAGTACGTACTCTTTATCTGCTAGAGTTTTTTTTAGCTCTATCCTATTTTAATATAAGATTTTTATTTCTAATCTTCTTTATTAAAATTTAATTTATCGACTAATTATTTACTAATTTAGTAGGGTTTACACATTCAGATTTTAATAATTTATTAATTAGTTTATACCTATTATATTATTGTATATTATATGTATTTATTGAAAAAATAATATTAATAAATATTGTATAATTATAAAAAAAATAAGTTATAATCAATAAAATATTTTTTGTTTATTTTTTAATTTGTAAAATTTTAATAAAATTTATAGGTAAATAAAAATATAATTAATTTAAGAATGAGTGAATTTTGTAATTAAAATTAAAAAATTATATAGAAATAAATTATTTGATGAAAGACCAACGAATTATAACTCAAATTATATAGTCTCCCTATATTCATCTAAAGGTCGCAAATTCAAGTCTCACTTTTAATTTCAAAAAACAAATTATTTGATGAAAGATTGTTATATATATAATTTGCAAATATGATAACAAAAAGTATGACAATTTAGTGGACTTGCAGCAGGAAGGAATACGGCAATACGCAGTGTCATAGTCCGCATTTACAACTTGAGCGATTTAGTTGGTCCGATTTTTATTGGATTTAACCGGTAGGTTCTGATTCTTTACGTGAAATGGTCTTAGCCAACTGATTTGCCTATATCTGCAACCTAAGCAAGTTGGTTGGTTTGATCTGGTTTTTACAATTATAATATTAGAATAATAACAATTTTTGTTAAATTATACCATTAGTTTTTATATTTTTACTGAAATTAAAAATCCTTATATTTTAAAAGTTTGTAATTAGATTTCTGTTATAATCAAGCTTTTAATAATGTTTACCGTAAAAAAATACACATTTATTATATTGTCTTTTTTTTTCCTTTTCTTCTTCTTTTCCTCTTCAGTTTTTCCTTCTTTTCTTTTATTTTTTCCACATATTAACATAAAAATAGTAGTTTAATTTACCACAATTATATAAAAATAACAACAAATAAACATATTATAATCTAACAACTAAAGAGCTAAAAAAGAAAATTAAAAAACTTTTTTTATAATATTAAAAGCAAAACGCAGGAGGAAGAGAGGGACTCGTGAGCATAGATGCAATGGATCCAGCATGACAATAGTAAACTGAAGAGTGAGACAAATAGTGCTGGAGTGGGATACTCTTTTGAAAAGTGAACCGGACCAACACACCCAAACAAAATCCGACCCAGACAAGACCCATCCCCAACACAACCATCGCAACCTATTGGTTTTTTAGTTGGATTAAATCCTTTGGAGAATTTGATGAACGATAATTGATACAATGACAATGAAGATCTCACCGCTGCCGAAGATGTTGTGAGTAATCGAGAGTTGTTGTATTTAGAGTTGGGACAGAGGGTGGTGGGTGGGTGGAGGATTGAATTCGGTGATAATGTAAAGACAGAATGCAGGATAGTGGACGGTGGGTGGGGTGCTGTTTTGGAAAGTGAAAAAGTGAGAGTGAGAGAGTTGGGGTGGAATGAGGTGGAGTGGATTCAGATAGCTTAGAGAGTTTTTGGTCATTTTTAAATGGTTAAATTATACATTTAGTTCCTATACTTTTACTAAAATTACAAATTAGTTTCTGTTGTCAAACAAGTACAACTCGCATGTTTAAAATAGCGAATATGTTGACGAATATTCTGTTAAATCAAAGGTTGTTTGAATGGTAGGGACTAAATTATAAAATTTAATTTTGTTTAAAGACCAATTACAAACCCTTAAAATATAAGGACCAATTTATAATTTTAATAAAAATATAAGAACCAACTGTGTAATTTAACCCAACAATTTTTGGTTAATCCTATCAAACCGGTAAACCGACTCCCTCGAGCTTGAGCGGTTCGACCCCAAACATTTCTTATAAAAGGCACAAAAAGCCAAACTGTTCGCTTCTTCTCACGTTGTCAGTT
Source organism: Arachis ipaensis (assembly GCF_059453495.1). Classification (NCBI taxonomy): domain Eukaryota; kingdom Viridiplantae; phylum Streptophyta; class Magnoliopsida; order Fabales; family Fabaceae; genus Arachis; species Arachis ipaensis. Next base: position 906,312 of record NC_142437.1, read on the forward strand.
CTGTCCTCCCCGCCGTCCAGCCCACTGCTCGCTTGTGGTCTCCATTTGCTAACCGCCCCTTTCTTCTGTGTTCTTCCGTCTCTTCTATTCCTCTCTGTCGCCTATGTCACCTCTGTTCTGAGCTGCCCTTTTGCCGTCGCATCTGCCGTTGTCTCCTCTCTTGCCGCCGGCGCCGACGGTTCTGATTTGCCGTTGAGCTTATCTTCTCTGGTCAAGGAGTGTTTTTTGGAAGCAGAAGCAGCGTAGAAAGCTTGTGAGGAGCCAACTCTTATTATCAATAGTTTTGGGTGTAGATCCAATTTCAGTATGGCTTCATTTGGATTATACCAAACGAGAAAGAAAAGATTGTAATTTTGTGCAACTGAGGGCTTAACAAGAAGATTCCCCCTATTGAGCGCGAACAGAGGCGCTTGTTCACGTCAACCGCAGAACCCCGTTCTTTCCAAAGAGCAGCGAGTTGTGTTGTCTGCAATTGCAGTTTCAACACTTCCAGGAGACGGGTACCTCAGATCCCTCCCATCATTTTTTCACATCATGTGTTAGATTCTTAATTTGAGTTTTTATTTTTCTTTATTTTCTTCAGTTCCATATGCAAACTTCTTTTAAAGATCCAATTGTTCTGTTAGGAGTGTTAGTTTTGATTTTCACCATAATGTAAATAATATCACTAATGAAAACAGTTTTGATTAAATGCTTATTTAAGATCCAATGCCATTTGTTGTTTAAACGGGACAGAGTCTAAAATTCTTACAAGCTATTCAGTTTTACATACAGAACGAGGCTTAAAGAATTTATTTCGACCCTCACGGTGCATAGCATTTATCAAACAATCCATGCATGTTAAATATCCCGCTATGATGCTCTTGTAAAATTTTGGCCAACTAGTTCTCTTCAATGAACGGTGTATATGTGTGTGGCTATGTGTAAATTCTGCTAGTATTACAATTGCAAGCCCAATGCACATGAAATTCCGTTTTTAACAAGTGGCAACTGACTATATGCTCCTTTGAGATGTGTGTGCAGGATCACTGTCGATCCTGTGGGAGAACTTTGTGGAACGAAAATTCATCAAATCAAATGGTATGATACTGGTAGGGAGTGATACACTAGTTTAAGTATTATCCTTGAGGAGCTTCATAGAGCAACACTTTTATATGCAGGCTTTTACATTATTCTTTTCAAAGTCAATTTTGGATCTTCTTCTGTGATCATCCTCCTGGTACAGTCCCCAGTCTCAATCCTCCAGGAAGGAGGATCTGCAATCCAATGCATGGGTACAGTCGCTTGGGTGGAGGAGCACGTTCCAGCAGCTCGCCGCCACTGTCCCCACGTTTCCGCCATGGCCGGAGCAAGGGCAGCAGCTGCAGCAGAGGTTCATCAAAGGAGGACACTAATTGGATGGAGAAATTGGCCTTTCTTCTCATGTCGGCAGTTTTCAGAAGGAGAGGGTTGCTTTTGTTTGCGCCCTTGTTGTATATTTCGGGGATGTTGCTGTACATGGGTTCTTTGAGCTTTGATGTTGTGAGTATAAAAGATGGTGTTGTTGTTGTGCACAAGCGTGCTCCTCCCGGTTCAGTTTATAGAAGTCCTCAGGTCTTTGAAAAGCTATGGCCTTTCATGGTGGATGAGGGTGCTCAAGCCAATGCTAATGCCACTGGAAATGCGGTATCCAATCTTTTCTTCTCATTTCAATTTTTATTCTACCTTTCGTGTTTAGTTCAGTGGACCAATATTACCTCAATTCATGTTTGAAGAAGTGAACCTCGGCAATGGTGAAGAAGGCTTTTATTTTTGGTTCTTCATTTAGTTTACCAATTAAAGATAATTGATATTTGCATGGAGCTGTCTGAATAACTACTTCCAATAATGACATTCTGAATTTTGATGACTTGTACATTCTATTGGATTGCTTGGTAAAGGTTTGAGGAGTGTCAGCAAGATAATATTTCAAGGTTGCACTATATATTGTTACAGCTAACTCGCGGGGGGGGGGGGGGGGGGGTGGGGGAACACACAGATACAGTCCATCACTAACTTTGCATAAACAATATTTACACGGAATTCCGCAAATAACTTGCGAGTTAAACGCTAGTTATTGCTGCAACAGATATATGAGTGCTTATATCATTAGATCTACTAATTTAGGATCAATAGGTCTAATACCTGATGTGCAGCTGTGTAGGGTTGACAACAGCGACAAATGGGCCAAGTGGGAGTAAATACCAAGTTGGTGCCACTTGAGCTAACGAATTTTCATAGTATTTTCAGCCATGGAAAACTTGTTATTGAATAAATTTTCATTTTCATAATTCCTAGTATATTGTCCATTTCTTTTAATAATATGCTTTTGGCCATGACTGAATAAAGATGGAAATCATGCAGTTGATGAAATCATGGAATCTAAAGGAGCATAAAGGGTGGAAGCCTTGTGCTAACAAAAGTGTTCCTCAAACAGGTCTTTGCTCCTCTGAATGAGAAGTTGTGTAATCCTGAAATTTTGTTTTGTTTCTTGTTGCATAAAGCATCAATTTATTCACATTTATATCTTCTGTATACTTCCTTTCTTGTTTATTTTGTTCACCATTAACCTTTTAGATCATGAGTCTCCATCATTTCATCTCATGTGTTTGTTATCTTTGTTGAAGCAATTATCTAACTTTTTCTCTCAACCCCCCCCCCCCAATTTTTTTTTTTAAATTTTAGAATTGCCAAAGTCAAATGGGTTCCTTATAATTGAAGCAAACGGTGGCTTGAATCAGCAACGCCTTTCGGTATGCCTATTGATGAAATCATTTTTTTTTTTTCAGAACTTTATGTATTGTGAGTTTTACATCATATGTGGTGTGCATGAATGGTGATTCCATTCCGTGTAATAAGGGAAGGCCATTTTTGCTATAGAAAGAAATGGTAAATCCACATTATTCCTTGGTTTACATAGCCATGTATGGAGCATGGAAGCACCTTTCCTCCTACAAAAGGAAGGATTGAAATTTCATGCTGTACGAAATGGGAAACCTTCATTAGTTTTTACGGAATGACAACTATGGCCCTTGTTAAATTTCTATACAATTCAAATTTTTAGCTCTGAGGAGCATCTATGTTTATTTCGATAAACCTTGATTCAGTTCCACTTTGATTCCATATATCAAACTAGATTACAGTTATATTCCATTCTCATTACATTAAATCACTGTTCTGTGTATCAAAGTAATGGATGGGTGCAATGCAACTTTAAATCCTGTGCATAGGAGAGATTGAGAGTGCTATTAATGATCTACAAAAATGATTTGGTTTTGAAAATCTATGCCTAGCGAGTTATGCTCTATGAAGTTGCTGAATGTTGTTCTCTAGGTCATTTTGCTTTGAATGGAAGTATGGTGTACTCTGTTAGGAATATCAGATAAAGAAACTAGACAAACTGACAAAGGACATTAATACTGGGGATTGCTGTTTGCCATGCATCATATTTCCATATTGCCTTTTATCAGAAAATTCAAATTTTTATATTGTCTTGGTACTTACTATACTAACTATCATACAGATATGTGATGCTGTTGCTGTTGCTGGACTACTAAATGCAACTCTTGTTATTCCAATATTTCATTTAAACAGTGTGTGGCGAGACAAAAGGTAAACTTCTTTTGTTCCACTTAATTTCGGAATTGGCAACCTGAATACATTGGTTATTTGATTATTCATGTTAATTGTTGTGAAATACTAGCCACTAAGGTTTTTTTTTTTTTGGGTGGGTGGGGAGGGGATTTAGCCTTCCCAAAGAAAAACTATAAAATTGATATATGACCATATTTGTATCAAGGGTATAAAAGTCCATAGAAATGTGACCAAAAGGTAGCTAATGAGGTCCAACAACTTTATAGTTTATACAGGAGTAAAGATGTTTAGAATCTCTAGTTTGATAATTTTCCATGTTTTCTCATTCTGCTTCCTATATGTCTACCTTTAACTTGCAAATAATACTGGTGACATAGGGTAGATGGAAGATCATCTTGTTCTTTGATTGCCCTTTAAATAAAATCATTGACATGGACTTCAAATTTGAGGATTGAAAAATGTTTGCCTTGGAAGGAACTATCCAAACAAAACCAACCTTTAGTAATGGAAAATCTTTCACATCTGAATCCTTTATGAGACTAAGTATTAGTTAGAGCATCCTTGTATTTTTCTAAAGTAGATTCTTTCTTACTTATGACCTTCGTTCTCTGTATTTCATATCTATCTATAAATTGGTGTACTCTTCCCATATAAAAGTAACTGTGAAAACCATTAAAACACATACTTAAGATGAAATAATTAATTGACCTTGGTCATGTAGAAAATTGTATAAGTAGACAAACTTCTTGTACCGAAATGAGTTGTAGTACCATTCATTCTTAAGGCAATCCATTTTAATATTCTGAACTTTGGACGTTATGTAAACTTATTACAATATTACTACATATGCAAAGCTTCTACACAAATGTTGAATTGAAAGTCTTAACACATTGGTCACCAAGGGATATCCTACAGCATTTAAAGAAACACTTTTTGATTGGATGATTTTACACCTTGTGTCATTATATGTCTACTATCTTCTTGACGATTTGTTTTTCTTACTAAAAAAGAAGAAAAGAGAAAATCAATCCCTCGCTGTGCATAATTAACACATCTAAAGTGCAATACTGCAATCTCAGTTATGTGTCCGCATATCTGGAACACGTTTACGTAGATTTTAATTCTATAAATAATTACATAAAAGTTCTCATAGATATTTTGTTTATCATGTTATGTAATCCAAGTTAATGGCAGTTATTTTCTAGTCCATATGAATACTTCTGAACTTGTTTATGTGTTGATATTTTTCTTTTGATGTCTGGCAGCAACTTTGGTGACATTTTTGATGAAGATTTCTTCATAGAAACACTTGGAAATCGTGTGCATGTGGTAAGAGAGCTCCCAAGTGACATACTTCAGAGGTTCAATAATAACATAAGTAACATTGTCAATCTTAGAGTTAAAGCTTGGTCTAGTCCTGCTCACTATCTTCAGAAGGTCCTTCCTCAACTATTAGAAATGGGGTGCGTTTTTTTCCCCCTCTGTTTCCTCACCATTGGTTGGCCTCCAATTCTTCCCAGTGACAATTTCAAGTTTTCCAAATGCTAAAATGTCAAATAATATTCTAGTAGAAGATAGAACAAATGTAATATATTCCTAATGTTTACATGTAGTCTCTTCACTCATCAATATTTTGATAACTGAATATGTTTAATTTAAGTAGGATTATTTGCAGGGAACAAATTACTAAAACCCACTCAACATAATGAAGTCACAATTAATGGAAGCAATATAAGAAAAATAACCAAATACACAGAAATAAATACCTGATTTTCAGGATCCAAACGAGTACATGTAAATACGAATTCCCCCCCTTGACTTATCTTGAAAAACTTTACGCCTTTACGGTACCTGCCATCTTTTCCAAAAATCTCATAGATGAAAGTATTGTGTAAGCTTGATGACCATACTTGCCTGATTCAACTAATGTGTTGTTTGCAGAGTTATGTTATTGAAATCTCATATTCTTTTAAAAATTTAGGCTGGGCGTTTATTTTGTTGTTTCCTTTATGCTGACAACGGGTAGGCTGCTAGATAAGGTTTTGTTGATTTGGTATATATAAGTTGGCGTAGGCTTTTAAAGGCATGAATGCACATGTATATACAGGAAGTAGAACATGAAAGCAGAAATGATGCATTTATATTATATATAAATGACAGCATGTCTTGGTGCTCCAAATTTAAATTCCTATTTCCTAAAGAGTCACGCAGTTATTATTGCTTCATGGCTTGTGTCATTCCTTTGCTGACCAGGAACAAATGCAGGCTTATTGTTACTTCCTTATACGCATGCTATAAAAGATTCTCTTCATAAGAAAAGTAGTTCTTGTCAATTGCCGTGGTTCTTTATTAGTACTGTTAAAGTGTTAATTTATGCCCTTTGCAGACATGATTTTCTCCATATGTTGTCTAAGGCTTCTAAGAGGGATTTGTTCATACTTGCTACAGAGCTATTCGCATTGCACCTTTCTCCAACAGATTAGCTCAGGATGTACCCTCAAAAATTCAAGAGCTTAGGTGCTTTGCCAATTTTGGAGCTCTCAGATTTTCAGAATCTATAAGAACACTTGCAGAAAGCATGGTTAATCGGATGGTTGAACATAGCTCCCACAGTGGAGGGAAATATGTTTCTGTGCATCTTCGATTTGAGGAGGTGATATTCTAAAATGTTTCGGTTAGCTAGCTATGTTTCTTATGCATAATTTTAAGTATATTTTACTTATGATGATTGATTTTTTATTTTTTAATTTATAATGACTAAGATATTTTTTCTTATTAATTTTTTTGATTGGGATTTTAGCTTATTAATTTTTCTTTTGTTTGGATTTGACTAATTTATTTATTCTAATTTAGCTTTAGTATTTATGTATTTGGAGCAAGTTGATTACATTTATATGGGTAAACTACCAAAATGGTACTGATACTTCATGCCGTTGTCAAAAATAATTTTGAAAGATACGAACGACAAACCAACCCCTGAATAATTTAGAAACATGACAAAAAAAAACCAAAAATATTTATAAGTGACAAACAACTTTTGTATTTAGCAATTGTCCGTTTGATTCAAGCTTTTGTGTAATCATTTAGATAATTATTTAGAAGGTGGATATAAAAAATTGTAGCAAAATTCAATTTCTAGCCTTTTTTTTTCCGTAAAATCTATTAAAGCATTTGAATCATTCACAGAAAAAAAAAAAATCACTTGGTGTAAAATCACCAAATTTTAAGAATAAAAAGTCGATCTTTCTAATAGTGGTTGCAAAAAATTGCATTAAACTCTGATCTCTAAAGCTTTTTTGAAAATATATATTTAATATCTGGTTATTTTTGTCACATTTTTAAATATCATGGGGGTTTATTTGTCATTGGTATCTTTCAGGGTTATTTTTATGGGTGAGATGAACTTTTGAGTATCATTTTGGTAGTTTACCCACATTTATAAATATCATTTTTTTTGTTTTTTTTTTTATATGTTGAGTAATATACTATGTCAAATCTTTATAGAAGTTACTGATGTTTCTTTAGTTAATTCTTTGTACATTAATTATGTATCATAATTAATAGTGGTTATATGTATAAAGGATATGGTTGCATTTTCATGCTGTGAGTATGACGCTGGGGAGGAGGAGAAGCATGAAATGGATATTGCTCGCGAAAGGAGTTGGCGAGGCAAATTCAGGAGAAGACATAGGGTAATAAAGCCTGGTGTAAATCGGGTTGATGGAAGATGCCCATTGACTCCTTTGGAGGTATACAGATTACAAATTCATTTCTTCCTTTAAGTATGCATTGGTGTGCTTTGTTATATTTTTGGCAAAATTGTCATCTTTGCAAATGATCTGAAGTTTTTGCTTCTCGTGTTTCTTCTTTATTTCCCTTAAACCCTCGTATAGAAAATAGCCAAGATACAGGATGCATGCAGAGAACTGTAAACATTCTGAGTGGGCGTGTTAAGTTTTACATTACTTAAGGATATTGTCAAAATTTGGCTTTACGATTTCTTGGCCCTCCTCCCTCAAGCCAGTTCTTTGGATGGAGTTATGCCCAAAATTTACCTTTCATAAACTAGTTATCAAATGAAAAATTCAAATAGAAAACTCAAAGGACGACATGGTATTTTTATTTGAGCAATGATAATTGCATATTACATTTTTATGCACAGGAGAAATCCCCTTGAAGACATGTTGTATGTGACTACTAATATGTTTTTACTGGCTCAATTGCTTGGGTGAATCTTGCTGTAAGAATAGTATGTGTGATCGTTCTGATATTCATTGCTCAATTTTGTTTGATGCTGTAGGTGGGAATGATGCTTAGAGGAATGGGTTATGATAATACAACCTCCGTATATGTTGCAGCAGGAAAGATATATAAAGCACAGAAGTACATGGCACCACTCAGACAGATGTTTCCACGATTACAAACCAAGAATACACTGGCTACTCCAGAAGAGCTTGCTCAATTCATGGTATTTGTGAATCGAACTATGCATAGATCAAGAAAAATCCATATTATATTGTATAGAAATGAAAGATGATTTCATTAAGAAGTAAATATCTGTAACACATTTATGAGGCAGGGCTACTCTTCTAGGTTGGCTGCTCTTGATTATACCGTTTGCCTACACAGTGAAGTCTTTGTTACAACCCAGGGTGGAAATTTTCCACACTTCTTGATGGGTCACAGACGCTATATATATGGAGGACATGCAAAGACAATTAAACCTGACAAGCGAAAATTGGCTCTACTATTCGATAATCCTAACATAAGGTACAACTTTGGCTCTCTTTCTTGGTTTGTATTTGCATTTTCAGTTGATGTGGGCAGCAAGAAATGTGTTTGGTAATACATTCAGTATAATGTGATGAAACAGAGATGGTTGAATAATCATCATTATGGTTAGCATTGGTTTTAGAAGTTTCTTGTTGCTTCTACCAGGGTAGTTGCGTGTGCATACCTTCTTGATGTGAACTATTTCTCCTTGAAGGTATATTTGAATAGAGGAACATAATTGATTAAAAAGAGATCCTACTTGGTGATAGAGGCTCTAAAGTTATGTCTCAAAAATTTAAACTGTTAGATAAAGATACATTCTTTAACTCCAATGTTGGTAGTACTCTTTAAATGTTTATCATTGATTTTATGCAACCTTGCCATGGGTTAGGGTAACGCTTCTGGGTTGTCTTTTATTTTGTATATGTGAAGACATTGGGCAATCTTTGGTTTTCATTCTTGGCTTTTTCCTGCAATGCTTTATAGATAGATAATGTTATGTTTATATTTTTGTTGAGGTTTATTAATATTTATTAAAAATAATTGCTGCATACACATTTGGTTGATTTCATCCTTTTTAGGCAGATTAAAACTCCTTTCTCAAGACAAACTAATGCTTAGCCAGTGGCTATTAACTTATTATGACTAATGGCACAGTTTAGAAGATAATATTTCACCCTTGTTATGATTTGGATGCTTGTCTCAAAACAAATTCGATGTTATTTATCACTTATTTCTATAAATGTTGATGTTACTGTTCTTCCAGGCTGCCAAGCATCCTCAAGTTACTTATCTTTTATTTCAATATTGATAACTTCCATTCTCATAACTCATGTTTTAATTTATGCATAATTATGCAGGTGGGAAGTTTTCAAACAACAAATGAAAGACATGCTTCATCACAGTGATCAAAAGGGCATCGAGTTGAAAAAGCCTGGTGCTTCTCTTTATACGTTTCCCATGCCAGATTGCATGTGTAAACAGGAAGAAGCAAGAAGTAGAAATTGTAGCTCTGGGAAATGTATGATGTTTTGAGTGTAAATATATGGCCTTTAGGAATACGTTCAATACCTGTATTTTTTTTTTTTTTTTATCATTTAGTTCGATTTTCTTTTTTCTTTTAAAATATGGTAGAGTTATTTTAAGTAAAAGCTTATAAAAAGTCCACGAATTAAGTGTTAATTGTTATTTTCATTTAAGTGCAACAAATGGCACTTAAGTGTACATTAAATAATTGTAAACTTGCACAGATGTTAGATTGCATCATGAATTATTCTTGGTTCCCTGCTGACTGCTGAGTTTAGCATGGCAATTTAATAGCGTGAAGGCTATATTGATGGCCTATAATTTTGGTTCTGAATTTACCAATTAGAGATAATTGATATTTGTATGAACTGTCTAAATGACTACTTTCAATAATGGCATTCTAAGTTTTGATATGATACATTGCATTGGATTTCGTGGTAAAAGTTTGTGGAGTGGCAGCATGATGATATTTTCAGGTTGCATTATATATTGTTACAGCTACCATTACAATTATATAGTGCTTATATCAAAATTTTCACAAAAATATTATTTGTACACCAAAATTAATTATTAGTGTATTTGTATATAAATATGTGTGATTTAATTTATTTTTAATATGTATTTGTATTTTAACATGTATACTTTTATTTTTGCCTGCAAATTAAATGAAACTAATAGTTATATGTATTTTTTTAAAAAAATTATAAATATTAAAAATAAAAAAGGATACGTTTTCCAAAAAAATTTGTGACTGTTTCAGTATAATTTTTCTTAATACAATTTGAAGTATTGATTAAGTCAAAACCTACTCTTAATAAAAAAAAAATCAAACATCCACATATTTTGAAGCACACAAATTTAAACAAAAAATTATGCATGAAAATTTCGACTATACTCACGTACTAATCAAAACCTATTCTTAATTATATATTTTTTATAATTAAAATTAATGATTAAAAATGACTGAAATATCAGTTTATTTAAAAGTTTTCTTATATTATATATAAGTATAGTATAGTAAGAAGCAAGTAAAATTTTAACTAATCATATTCGAAGTTTTTTAGTATTATCAGAAAAAAGCAGTCAATCAAAGCGGGTAAAACTAATATATTAAAAATTAGGGTAAAGTATTAAATTGGTCTTTTACGTTTGGGTGTAATTTTGTTTTACTTTTTAAGGTTTAAAATGTCATATTTGAATCTAAAAAAGTTTCATTTAGTTTCAATGTAATTCTACCGTGAGGAAGTTAAATAATTAACGGAATGCCCTACATAACAGTAGTACAAGAACAAGGTCGATAATTTGGAGAACAAGTATAAACTCCAAAGGCACAAAATCAACTGTGGATGTATCAAAATTTATTTATCATTCTCCTTAGTTTTATAGAAAATATTTCATTTAAATTGTAAAAAAAATGATAAATAAATGTATTGATGCAACCATTTATGTCTTAGGAGCTTGTATTTGTTCTTTAAATTATCCACCTTATTCTTGTACTGCAGTCATGTAAGACATTCCGTTAATTATTTAACTTTGACTTCACGGTATGCTACATTCAAGCAAAATAATTTTTTTTTAATTCAAATAGGACACTTTAAATCTTAAAGACAAAAATATAATTACATCCAAATAAAGAAAATCAATTTAATATTTTACCCTAAAAATTAATTAAATATTACTTGTAAGCAAATGAATATTCATTTAACATATTAAATATTTAAAGGAGAAAAAGTTATTTACGAAGGATAAAGTTAAAAACATAAGACATAAAACAATTAAAAATTTAAGATATTCTCCACATCCAAATAATTTTGTCATCTAAGCTCATCCAAGCAATTTTAGGCCATGCGCTTTTTCCATTTTTCTTCTTTTCTCACGCTTCTTCTCTTCTGCACGCTTCACGGAGCGTCTTCTTCTTCGCGTTCCTCCTCCCCATTTTTATTGTATTTTTTTTTGTCTTTTTCTCCTTCTCTCCCTGGTGAAGAAGCAGTAGAAGATAAGGAGAAAGAGTTTTGAATTGTACAAAACAAAAATGAACCAAACATATTATTATGGTGAAACAATTGTATAGTACTAAATGAACGAAACATAATCCATTATTTAAATTCAAATTCGAACAGCTTTCTTCATAATGAACCGAACACGTACTCATGGTGAAATAATTGTATAGTACTGAGTGAACAAAACATAATCCATTATACATAATCCATTATATAAAATCAAATTCGAAACACCTCTGTCTATAATTTAGAGATTATTAATTCAATTCAATTCAGATTCAGAACACCTGCGTCCATTTAATTCAATTCAATTTAGCAATTGCATTCCATTCAATTTAATTGAAAAAATAATTTGTGTTGTTGGTGATGATGATAACGAAAGAGGAGAAGAGGAGGAGGACGACGAGGAGGAGTAAAAGAAGAATCTGCATGCGTGAAGAGGAGGAGGAGAAGGAGGTATATGTAAATTTGAAAGAAGAAAAAGATGACATATGTGTGTACTTGAAAGAAAAAGAAGAAGATGATGAAGAAGCGTAGCAAAGAAGAAAAAGAAAAAGCGCGTGTAATGATAATCTTTTAATAAGAGTGATTTTTGTTGATATTTGACCTACTTAAATAAAACTTAGATAAAAAAAATACTTAAATGTGTAGCATAGCCCTTTAAAACCTTGTTTTCTGTTTATAGTTAGGTAAACTAATCCAGTGATCTATATATATATATATATATATATACGCAATTGAGTATAGGATAGTAACAAGCAAATAAAATTTTGAGTAAACACCTAACCCGGTCCCTGTCCATTTTAAATTAGGACAACGCGATCCCTCACCAAAAAAGTAACCCATGCCGGTCCCTGTCTATGCATAAAATAACTCATCGCGCCCCCTCCCATGTATTTCCATCTATGGACAGGGACCGGCGTGGGTTACTTTTTTGGTGAGGGATCGCGTTTGTCCTAGTTTGAAATGGACATAGATCGGGTTGAGTGTTTACTCAAAAAATAATATTAAAATGAGTAGTGTCAAAAAATATTGTAAATTTAATATTATAAAAAAATTATATAACGAGTAGTTTGACTATGATATTCTTTCATTTTTAAACTAATTCTTGTTCAATTTATTAAAATTAATATATTAGAAAAAATTCACCTTATAAAAATTAATCAAAGTTAAAAGATTTTAATAATGTCCATAGAACTTATTTTATACAATTATAATACCTTAACACAAAAAATTAATCACCATATAAAAATAAGTTTAATATTCATAAAAAAAATACTTTTTTGTTATGAAAAAATTAATTTTTTATTATTGACAAATTTATTATTCTCTTATATTAAAGTTAGTAGTATCAAAAAATATTGTAAATTTAATATTATAAAAAAAAGTATATAAGGACTAGTTTGAGTATTAATCCTATATATTATTTTTAAATAATCTAAAAAATACATGTTAAAAATAAGTTTGCACACGTTAATACATGATGATATTTAGGTGTATCTAAATATATTTACAGACAATTTTTTTATTTTTTATTAAGATATAATTAGTTAAAAATATGACACTTCTATATGTTAAATATATTTTAAATATGATACTTCTCGATATTCATCTGATACATTAAATAAGTAAAAGTGTTCGCACTTCATAATTGATATAACATGGAAAAAATATGTATTAAAATGTTGAATCATTTGTTATATTGACACATTGCGTAACAAATACAAATAATGCAACATAAATGTTAAAGATATAAAAGATAAGAGAAGATTGAGGGAAAAGAATAACACAAAAGTAAAAAAATTGATAATACACAATAAAATTAGTGAATATTACCTTGGTCATAAGATGTTTCACGTTGGCTATGTGAGAAGATTTTAGTAAAAAAGAATTGGTAAAATATCTATTATACCCTTAATAATGAACTAGTTATATTTGAAATTTTCTATTAACTTCTTTATTTTTTTATTGGCCAGCCCCACAAAACAAAGTTAAGTTCTATACTTTCCAAAGAAAACAAAATCTGATATAAGAGAATAATAAATTTGTCAATAATAAAAAAAATTAATTTTTTCATAACAAAAAAAGAATTTTTTATGAATATTAAACTTATTTTTATATGGTGATTAATTTTGTGTTAAGGTAATATAATTGTATAAAATAAGTTCTATGTACATTATTAAAATCTTTTAACTTTTTGATTTTATTGAAAAATTAATATATTTAGGTGAATTTTTTCTAATATATTAATTTTAATAAATTGAATAAAAATTAATTTAAAAATAAAAGAATATTATGGTCAAACTAGTTCTTATATAATTTTTTTTATAATATTAAATTTATAATATTTTTTTTACACTACTTATTTTAATATTATTTTTTTGAGTAAACATCCAACTCGGTCCCTGTCCATTTTAAACTAGGACAACGCGATTCCTCACCAAAAAAGTAACCCACGTGGGTCTTTATCCATAGACGGAAATACATGGAATGGAGCGCGATGAGTTATTTTATGCATAGACAGAGACCGACGTGGATTACTTTTTTTTGTGAGGAATCGCGTTGTCCTAATTTAAAATGGACAGGAACCGAGTTGGGTGTTTACTCTAAAATTTTAACTAATCATATTCGAAGTCTTTTAGTAACGAAAAAGACAGTCAATCAAAGCGGGTTAAATTACTTTATTAAAAAATAATTAAATATTACTTCTAAGCAAATGAATATTCATTTAAAATATTAAATATTTAAAGGAGGAAAAGTCGTTTACGGTGGATAAGATTAAAACTTAAAAGCCATAAAAGACGAATAAAAATATTAAGTAAAAAATTTATTTTGTAATTAAATTTAATTAAATTTTTTTATGTTTTTTAATTATTAATTAAATTTAATTAATAATTTGATCATGTAGTAACGTAGTATGACCGAAACATAAAACAATTACAAATTTAAAACTTTGTTTTCTGTTTATAGTTGGGTAAACTTTTTTTTTTGGTGTCTAGTTAGGTAAACTAATCCAGTGATGTTTCTGTTTGTTCCTATCTTCTTCACCTTTACCTTTATTAGTACATAGTTATCTAGAAAAGGTGAATAATTGACATTTAAGATAATCTAGAAACAAGGGTGAATAATGAATCATGAATCATGAATGTGTACACAAAAAAGACAATCTAGAAGCGTTAGATTTAATTGTGAATTGTGATGAACGGCAACATCCACATCACTAATAAATGGTCAAAGTAAATGCGATGATACTTGAAGAAGAAAACTGTTCACAACTCAATTGACTATATAATAATTAGATCAATCAATTTTATTTTTATTTTCTTTATTCAATTTTTTAATTTTATATCCTAAACAAAATTCAGTTCTATATTATTTTATAGCCGTCAACGGATTCCATAAATATTACTAACAATTTCTCTCCCTTGTTCAAACAAATCTCATCTATCTATAGTTAAAAGCAAAGCACAGCGCATCCATGGTTTCAGCGGCAGATTCCATACAAAGGTAACAACTTTCACTTTTTTTTTTTAATACCCTTTTGTAAAAAACACAAATTTAGAAGGGCATTTTGGATTTTTTTCCCCCAGGTATGCAGTAGTTACAGGTTCAAACAAAGGGATAGGGTTGGAAACTGTTAAAGGGTTGGCATCGAATGGTGTGAAGGTTGTTCTGACAGCAAGAGATGAGAAAAGGGGATATGAAGCTGTTGAGAAATTGAGGAGAGAGTGTGGTTTCTCTAACGAACTTGTGATCTTTCACCAGCTTGATGTAACTGATTCTTCTAGCATTGCATCATTGGTGAAATTTGTGAAATTCCAATTTGGAAGACTTGATATCTTGGTAAGTTTCAAGATTTTTATGATTAATGCTCTGCATATCAATTAACATGATCTTTTGCTTCATCCTTTTGTATTTTTAATTTTTCTATTTACTCTCTTTTTCTTAAGTGCTTAAAGTTCGAACCTTTGCAGACTGATGCTGAATATTCTAAACGTTGCTTCATCTCTCTATTTTTTTTTTAAATGTTCTACTTTTTTATATTTTTTTTAAGTGTTTAACTTTCCCAGATTAATGCTGAATATTCTGAACTTTTCTATTTTTGTCCCCCCTCCTTTTATTTTTCTTTTTCCTAAGTGACATTTATTATAAAATAACAATGCTTGGAATCTGGCTTATGCATATATGCAAGAATTTTCTTTTTATAAAAACTTGGTCTTAATCAAGCAAATTCTGTGTCTGTTCCAAGAGTAATTCCTCTTATGGCAGATTTTTTTTTTTTTTTTTTAAATTTAGTTTATTGGAATGATTCTGTTAATTCTATTTGCTTATGAATAATGTTTGGTAAAGGCATATGTTAAAATATGGAAAACACACCGACTGAAGAGTACTATTTGCAGTGTTGCATTTTTTTTAATTGATGTGAAAGTCAATACTTTACATTAAATAACAAAATTATTGTCGTGTAGGTGAACAATGCAGGAATCAATGGTTTCGATTCAGCTGATCTTATAGGATCAATAATTAAGTGGAAAGAGCTTAATCAAACTTATGATATGGCTGAAAAATGCTTAACAACAAACTACTATGGTGCTAAAGAAACAACTGAGGCATTTCTTCCTTTGCTTCAGTTATCCACTTCACCTATGATTGTCAATGTTTCTTCCACAGCAGGGTTGTTACAGGTACAAGAAAATGGCCAAAGTTTAAGTATCTTTTTTGGTTTTGTTTTCATTTCCTGTCTTCCTTCTCAATGCTTTCAAGAGTGAAAACATGAAATGGAAGTAGACAAACGAGGTTCAATTGTTTTTAAAGAGTCAAATAAATTTTCGGTCTCTGTAAATTTGTAATTTTCTATTTGGTCCCTGCAAAATTTAAGATGTTTAGTCTTAGCTCTTGCTGTTTGTTTATATTAAATGATGATAAGTCTCTTCTTGCAAGGAACAAACAAAAAGAAACAAAAAATATGGATCTTAAAGAACTACACTTCTTTAACCCTTTCATGGAAATGGAGGACACTTAAAAAGAAACAAAGACTAAGAATAAAAACGAGATTGATCCTTTACTTTCTTTAAATTGACTTTTTTAAAGTGTGAACTTGTCTCTGATACTTTGACAACACTGACAACATTGTCTTATGATGTTTTTTTCAGCACATATCAAATGAATGGGCTAAAGGGGTGCTAGATGACACCGAAAACCTCACAGAAGATCTAATAGACAAGGTACTAAGGGAGTTCATGAAAGATTTCAAAGAAGGTTCATTGAAAACCAAAGGCTGGCCAACCTATCTGTCTGCATATATGCTCTCAAAAGCAGCCATGAATTCTTACACAAGGCTTCTGGCACGGAAGCATCCGAAATTCTGTGTTAATTGTGTCTGTCCAGGTTTTGTAAAAACGGACATTAACCGAAATACCGGAATCTTATCGGTTGAAAATGGTGCTGCTAGTGTTGTTAGATTAGCATTGTTGCCTAGTGGTTCACCTTCTGGCTACTTCTTTGCTATGCAAGAATTGTCAAGCTTTTGATTTTTGAAGTTTGATGAATGATTAATTTTTGTTACATATTATGCAAATTACTAGTGAAAATGAGAATGGTGAAATTCTTTACCGATGTGTAATTTCTTGTGTGATAGTGAAATGTAGGGGAATTTTTACATGCAAGTTGGCCAATTCTATATTTCTAAATTCTGACTATATTGATGCTTCAAAATGGTCAATTTCAATTGAAATAGAATAGTCAACTCTAATTTTGCAAGTGGTGTTTTGAAATTTAATGCTCTAGAATATGATGCTTCCATAACAAAGAAATTTTCAGCATTAATTAGTCCAATACATGGAAAATGGGCTAGTACCTTCTCATGTTATTATTAGTTTCTTTCGAATTGCATTTGTTTTGCGTCTACAAAAAATTGTTAATTATGTGGATTAACAATTATCTTGTGTGATAATGAAATGTGGGCAAGTTTACATGCAAATTGGGTTATTCTGTATTCTTCTGTTGACGTTGCTTCATATTTTGAAATTTCAATTTGAGAAAGAATGGTGAATCTAATAATTCGCAAGGGATATTTGGAACTTTAATGTTCTAGAATACGAACCTTCCATAACAGATTTTCTCAACATTATTTATTCCAATACATTGGAATGGATTAGTACCTTCTCAACTTAGTTTCTGTCACGGTGCCTCTTTTTTCTCCTACAAAATTTGACTAATTATGTGAATGACAAAATACTTTATGTGATGGTGAAATGCGGGGAACTTTTCATACAAGCTAGTTGATTTGATATTTTCTCATGTTGTTGATGCTTCAATAAAAAAAGAATGGTCAATTCTTTTTTTTTTATTAAGTGATAGTTTTGAGCGTTAATGTTCTAGAATATGAACTTTCCATTACAATTTACAAAGAAATTTTCAATGTTTGTCCAATACATTGAAATTAGGCTAGTACCTTCTCTAGTTATTAGAATTTATTTTCTATAAGTGTGTCTTTTTTTTCTATAAAATTTGATTAATTGAATCCCGCTTTATATATATAGCAATTTATTGGTTCAAATTCTTAAAAGACGTTTACATGTATCATGATATTATTGGACATTTTTATTAAATTGGTTAATAATTTATTTTTTAATAAATCAGAACAAAATCGGTTTATTATAGCAACAACAATAAACCCAATTGTTCGCACTATAATTATTAGACCCAATTTGATCTGATTGATTTACACAATTTAAACCGAATCATGTTTAAATTTTTCGATAAAAAGATAAATATATCCCTGATTTTTATTTTAAAAAAAACAAAAAAATGATCCAGTGGATTATGTAAATTGGTCGGTTCGATCGGATCGGATAACAATTGGATTTATTGTTAATTTGTTATTGTTATAAAAAAATCGGTTTTATTCTAGTTTGTTAAGAAACTAAAAAATAACCGGTTCATTAATACGTCCAATAATAATGCGACACATAAGTGTCTTTACAGAAATATGTTTTACAGTCTTTATGGAAGCATCCTCCTAATTTGTTGGGTTGGGAGAAATGAATCCTTTTAATGTTTTTAATAATTGAAAGAGTAAAATATGATCTCTTACTATTAATTTTATAAGTGAGATAAAAAAATATAAAAAAATATTAAAAATTAAAAATTAAATTTTATTTTTTAATTATTAAAAAAACTTGAGAGGATTATTTTTTCAAAGAAATAACATGAGAAACCAAAAAAAGTTTTGATTAATGGTGTGAATTGCCTGTTTTCTTGAAGGCACGTATATAAATGCTAGGGCTACACATGGATCGGATAATATCCGCATATCTGCGGTAATTATCCGCATCCGATCCGAATTTTGTAGATATTATCCGATCCGCAGAGGCATCGGATCGGATCGGATCCAATCCGCACTGTGGTAGGATCGGATTGCGGATTCGGTAGTGATATCTGCGGATCCGATCCGCAAATCCGCATATCCGCACATCATATATAAATAGCATAGTTTAAGAAAGTAAACCCTAATGTGATATGAATTTTAGTGTGTTATTTTATGAATTTTATGATATTTTGTTTTTAATTTTTTATGTTGTACTTCAACTTAGAATAATTAAACTTAAATCTTGTGTTATTATTTTGTTTTTGTTATTCAAGAGAACTATTATTGATAATATTTTAGGAGTAAATAAGCTTAAACAGATAAAAAATGAATTTTTTGGATTTTTTTTGTAAAAACAGCCAAACAGAATCTTAAAATAGTTTTTTTAAATTATACAGGTATACTCGATATCCGATCCGATCCGCATACTTGCGGATCGGATCGGATCGAATCTGACCTAAAAGAATGCGGATATCATGTCCGATCCGATCTGATGAGTGAAGTGCGGATCAGATAGAATTTTAGGCTATATCCAATCCAATCCGATCCGTGTGCAACCCTAATAAATGCCGAATCATGGAATGATCGGCGTTTTCACATTGCAACATGCCACATATTTCATAATGCCATGACCGATAAAGCTAGATTTTAGTTACATTAAAAAGTGAACAAATAATTGGTATGGAGTAATTAGTGCTAATAATTATAACCACCAATAGTCCACTAGGCTTCCATGGACATTGTAGCACTGCATTGGTCTAAAGAAAGACTATAATTACTTCATAAAAGAGATACAACAAGAAGGGGTACGGATTTCATGTGTCGTGTGTGTTTGGCTTACCAATGTGCATAATATTTAGCTTTGGTTGACCGATGCGTCTGTTGATAAAGAAGAGTCATTGGATTATATATGCTTTTTAATCTAACGGTAAAAATTTGTTTGAATCTCATTTCATAAGATTGGCTAGTAATACTCTAATTTACTTTTATGTCAGTGGGGGTAACTTTACAAATATTAGTTTTATGATGTTATTATTGTTAAATTTAAAATGTTTCGTGGTATTATATAAAAAAAAAATAAAAAAATCAAATATTTAAATTAATTCAGTTTGAATTTGGAACCTTAAGGCTCAGTTCTCTCAAGCTCCTCGGCGACGCTCACTTGAACAACGGAACCGTCAGCCTCACGTACGACCTTCCCGTCCCCAGCTCCGGCTCCGGCAAAGCCTTATATTCTCGTCCGGTCAAATTCCGCCAACCGGGAAACCATTCTCTGGCCAGCTTTCGAACCTTCTTCTCATTTTCTGTAACCAATCTCAACCCTTCATCGATTGGCGGCGGCCTCGCATTTGTCCTCTCGCCGGACGACGATTCACAGTGTTGAATGGTGGAGCTTTAGCTCTTTCTTTCCGTCGTCGTCCGCGGGGGCGGCGGCACCACCACCGCTGGCGGTTACTCTGATGAACCCGGGGGCTAATTCAGCTGGTTCTTCGTCGTTGTTGTCGCCACCGCCATCAATTGCACCTTCAGTGGCACAAAAGGAGAGTAAGTCGTCCACAATGGTTTGTGTAAAGAAAATTTGGGTGCGGTTGCCAGTGTTGTTACTGCTGGTGCTTTTGTTCTTGCTTTATTTGCTGGTGCTTTGATTTGGGTTTATTCTAAGAAATTCAAACGTGTTAAAAAATTGGATACACTTGGTTCTGAGATTATTAAGATGCCTAAGTAGTTTAGTTATAAGGAGTTGAAGGCTGCTACTAAGTGTTTCAATGCTAATAGGATTATTGGTCATGGTGCTTTTGGTACTGTGTATAAGGTGTTTCAATGATAATAGGATTATTGGTCATGGTGCTTTTTTGGTTCTACACAAAGAAGCACCGAGATTTACAATGTTGAATGGTGGAGCTTTAGCTCTTTTTTTCTGTCGTTGTTGGCGGTAGAAATAATGGAAGGGGGACGGCAAAAGAAGAGGAGGAAGAGAATCTGAAAGAGGAAACAGCTTTTAACAATTAAGTGAAATATATTTGTTTAAAAAAATTAAAAAAAATTACTCTTATTTTATATGTAATTGTATAAGAAACCCCACAAAAACATGTATTTTGATTTTGATATTTTTTTGGTGCGTCTGTGCACTGAATCTGTGCCCAAGAAGAAGAAAAAAATAAAGAAAGAGTATATCATTTGGCAAATGTTTGGGAAACCGCAATTACACATCTTTTTTATATTTGGAACACCACCTTTTGTATTTAGGGTGCCTAAGACCAGTTCCAATGAAAAAAAAAATTATTCCCACTTTATTTTATGTTAGAAAAAGCATTGACTTTGTTGAAGCACCAAAAAAGCAGTCCCTGCTCAAGGATTAACGAAGGACCGTCTATGTTTATTGGAATTTGGACATACCAATAAAAATTTAACGATTGTTAGAATTTAGCTAAAAAATTTTAATATAAAAAAAAAACGAATTTTTGCTGAAAATAGAATTTTTTAGTGTATATATAAGAGGATGGATGTTGTAGATATAGTAGGTGCAACACGCAGGTCACGTGCTGATTCAACACGCATGGTGCGTGATAGACACGTGGCCCAATCAGCAGCAACACGCACCTTGCGTGCTGTTTACGTGGCGAACATCAAGCCAATATGCACTTTGTGTATTGGACACGTGTCAGGCATGCAAGCAACATGTATTTTGCGTGTTGGACATATGTGGCAAACGCTAGTTGGATAGTTTTGCAACACAAAACCTGCGAGATAAGTCCTTTGCCTATAAAAACTGAAGCTTGTTACTATTTTACTGCATTGCAAGAGAGGTATTTTTTTCACTGGTGTGATGGAAGACACTGCAAATATAGTGGTTTACCACAACGGTGAGGTTATACGAAATACATACGAGGACGTGAGTTTTGCTTGTGAGAGTACATTTTTATTTGTGGTTCCATGCACTGTAACGTTTGCGGAACTATAGTACGGACTCTCACTACTAGAAAACTAGTCATTACAGACGGATATTTTCGACGGATTTTATCCTACGGAAATACAGACGGAATTTTAGAGGAATTTTTTGTCGGAAAACAAAAAAAATGAATTAGCATAAATTACAGACGGAAAAGAGAATCCGTCGATAATTCTATCGAAAAAATTAATTTTTTTTTCGTGGAAAATGATTACAGACGGAAAATCTGTCTGTAATTAAATAGACAAAAATACTAGTTTTATTAAATTATTACAGACAGAAAATCCGTCTATAATTTAAAATTTTCCGTCTATAATTTTTAGTTAAACCTAGCATTTGCTCGAACTCCACTCACAATACACAAATCAAAGAAACTTTAACTTCAAATCGAAGAACTCCCTTAGCTAAACCTAGCTTTCCCCTCTCCGTCAACGGGCTCCTTCTTCTCTCCGCCGCTAACAGAATCAACCCGCGAAGCTGATAGAATGGCCAACCTTGTTAGGTTCAGCTCCTCCGTCCCCTCCTTCGTCGCTAAGGACACCCGCGGTTGGCTCCTCGACCCTATCTCGCTAGCTCGAGCTTCTGGCATTTTAGGTTTTTCTTTTTCCCCTCTAACTTTGGTGTTTCTCATCATTACCTTTTAGTTAGAGATCGGTATGTCAAATTGTATCATGATTAGCATGTTTATAATGTGATTATGCGATGGAGTAGAGTCAAATTGAAGTTGAGAATTTTTGGGTGGAGTAATTTGGGGTCTCGTTCATTTCGAGAATAGTTTGCATTTTAGCTTTGTTTTTTTTAATGAGGATTTTGCATTCTTGTTATGGATCTGTTTCCTAGTGTTTAGTGGATTTGTTGATGTATTTGAGTGGTTTAATGGAGACTTAGATGTACGATGTGATTCTATGTTTTGTGGCCATTGGAATTTGAAAAGGAAATGGTGGTTGGTTCTCTGCAGGTGGAGCTCTCACTTGTGCTTCGGTTCATATAGGAGAGATTCGGCCTGGCAGGTTGAGAGGGAATCATAGGCATCATGATTGCAATGAGACATTTGTCCTTTGGGGTGCCCTAATCAAATTTAGGGTAAGCTTTATGGGATTCTATATTTCTATTATTTTATTAACATATATTTGTACTTCATATGTCTTGAGATATTTCTCACTATTTATTGTTAAGTATAGCAACTCTTGCAGAGAGTAAAGGTGTTTTAACAGCATGATGTAATTAATTATTAGTTGCAATCGCAATTCTAAAAAATTGATGAGGCTGCCATAGTTTCATTGCTCTGGGTTGAAAAGTATTTCATCTGACACAATTTGTTGGATTAGCTGTGAAAATTTAGTATATTGAGTTTAGTTGACATAAGACAGAAGTTAATAGGTCCTTTGTTGGATCCATTATGCATTGTTGCAGTTACACTGATATATAAAGTCTGATTCTTTAAATTGCAGCTCTAAATGCAAGTGGTCTTGACAAATTTATTAAATCAATAGGAAGAAATCCCTCATATGTTGATTTGGAGGTGAGTTAATATTCAGGACATGTCTTGTAGCTTATTTCTCCTCATTAAACCAAATTTTGTTGCTTTATTATAATTATTTGAATGTGTTCTTGTTTGACAGTTGACTGAACAAAAATTGACAAGAAAGGAAGGTATAAGCTTTTCTTGTTTGAGGTTACTTGCTAAGATTAAAGCCTCGCTGTCTTTCACTTAAAATTTCTGAAGGTTTTGATAAATTTTACCACCAATAGAAGTAGGAGGCTAATCTGATTCAATCTGCTCTTATTGTCAATTATCTCTGTTTCCATCTCAATGTGTTCCAACATTGTTCATCTTTTGTTGTTTAGGAAGCATGAGACAAGATTGCAGCTTCTGGTTACTATGTGGTCGTTCCGGACTTTTTTTATGGTGAACCCTATGATCCTCAGAATACTAATAGGCCTTTAGGAGAGTGGCTAAAAGATCATGGAACGGTTAGTTCTTTTTAATGATTCAACATTATTTCTTTGTTCATAATGATTCAACATTATTTCCCCGTGATCCAAACCACAAGCTGCAAATCCACCATATCCTCTCTCATCCTCTCCTCTTTCTCCAATGAAACCACCACAAACAAGAACAAGAGTACATTCAGGGGACTTGGTTGTGCTGCTGCTTCTGCATCATCACAACAAGTCTCAGTTCCTGCTGCGATTCGATCCTCTGCTGATTGGAAGAACACTAGGAAGAACAAGAAGTGCAGAAGGAGGAACACCGAAAAAAGCAGCATAACATGTGACCATAAACATGCTTCTTCTTCTTTTTCTTCTTCTTTTCAGGATGTATGGTGTGGCCCTGGAATTGGATTCGCATCAGATCATGCTTCTGCTTCTGTGAATTGTGTGGTGGCAAGGAAGAATGCTTCTTCAAGAAGGAGCCTTGATGCTGTTGAGAGAGCAACACATAGGGAAAAGGTATTCTTCTTTCTCCATCATCATCTTCTACTTCAATTCTTACTGTTTTCTTATTTATTTATTTAATTGATTCATTTATGTTATTTTCTCTTCAGACACTGCATTTTCATGTTCATATAATTGTTGTGAGTTGAAGCCTCTTCTCTTCCTCAACTCAATGACAGTTCTTGATTGCTTAATTGATCAAATACTTGTATAAAGTATCCAGTCACTGAATTGAATCTGAATCACTTGTTTTTAGACTTGTTCTGGTTTATTGCATTGTGTGCATTACATGTTCCAAATATGCTATTGCTATTTGGCAGCGTCCATGATCTTTAAAAAGAACTAACCCTGAGAAATCTATGGAAGAGTTCCGAGCAGCTAGTCAAAAACTTGGTGATGGCGTGGGTGTAAAGTCTTTAATGCAAAGCACGGGACTTTGAATGATTGCTGGCCAGGCAGTTTCTGCTTTTAATTATGAGTGTTTTTTAATCTAGTGTTAAGTTCTAAGCATTTTTAGGGGCTAATAGTTTCTTCTATTTATGTCCATATAGAACAATTCAATGTATCAAATCTCCAAAGTCAATCTCATTTATAATTGAATTTGGTATAATAAAGCTGATTCACTTCTTCTAACATTATATGATGTCTTAATTTTTTGATAATTTTTTACCTCTCCTCTGGTTAATGCTTATCTTGTTTCTCTATTGAAAATTAAGTATAAAATGCATGGCTAAGTCATTCTGTGTACTTGAAAAGGGTTATCATTCTGTGTACTTAGCCAATAAATGAACCGTTATCATTCTGTGTTGTGTTCTACCTCTTTTAGTACATTAATAAATCAATGTAACTGGAGAGAGTATTAAAATATTTTTGTTTTCTAATCTGTGGATTCTTGTCTTTTTACTATGAAGAATAAATGTTATTCTATTTGGATACGTAATGCAAATATTTTTTACTTTGTGTTATCAACAGTTGTTGTGGCAATTGCAGTTGCAAATCCAACTGATCTTGTGAAAGTTAGACTACAAGCAGAAGGAAAATTGCCAGTTATATTAGAAAAGGTGGCGCTCTTCTGGCCTAACAAAGTTGGTTTTAAACTCAAATTATGTGATATTTAACATATCTGCTTGATTATATTGTCAGTTAAGAGTTGTAGAGGAAAAACGCCAAGAAGTGGAGGCCAGAGCTAGGGAGCTTGATAAACAGGTGAGGGTCCCCCTCCTCTTCTCCTTTTTCCAAACCAAAAAAAAAAAAGATATTAACTGAGCTTTGAAACCTAACAATATTAATGTATATCCGAGTTTGATTTTTCATTTGCTTAATACTTACCAATAGAAATTGCTTTACTCCTTGTGCTGCCTTTGCTGATTTTTCGTGTCCTTGTTCATTTTAATTTTGGCAGGTTGCTTCTCTTAGAGAAGGTGTATCCCTAGAAACCAAACTTCTGAGTAGGTAAGTTATGGTGTCAGTTTGTCTTTGAAGTTTGTCAGGTTATCTGATGACAGACACAATTCAGTTAAGTTCACAAGGTCGAAAACCGACTTTGGAATATCTCCATGAATTTTGTTGCCGCATAAATTTAAGTACAGCAATGAATAAGATGAGATTGCACTTAGATTACATGTGAATTGGTTACTTGAAAGGTCTAAATGTTTCAAAAGCGGCAAAGATAAACACCAAGAAGGAATTATCCCATTTAAATAGCAGTTGAATGGTTTGGGTAAAAGATTGGATTTAATAGAATAAGAGAATACTAATGTGGGCGTAAAATTATTTTTTAAACTGACATCTAATTAGGTGTTTTATATAGTTAAAAGCAACTTCTTTTTGAGATATTTGGTGTGAAAATGAACTGTTTTTCTTTTTCCCTTTTTTAATTTATCTGTAAGATCTGATTAGATGTAATACATGGAAATTAAATTATTATTCCCTAATGTCATCCATTTTCATATCTTTTTGTTTTGTATTAAATTTTTGGATTAATTCTTCCCCCGCCCCCTGTATTAGTCAAGGGACATGTATTTCCTGCAAAAGCTTCTGAATTTGAAAGGAGATGATGGTTTCAGAATGAATAAGTGCTTGTATCACTGTGGTACATAATGGGTTTGTGGCCCTTGGCCTATAGCATGCTGCTACTTCCTACAGGAAGGAGGTATTTCACTCTGAATCTGATATTTCCTAAAAAATTAACATGGTTTGTTAATGTTAATTGCACTCCAATTGCAATGTTAACTCTGTTATTACTTTGCATGCCCTTGCAATGTTGACTATGATGTTCTACAGCTCAAAAAGCAAAGTTCCTGTTTGGCCCTTTTACTTTCATGTTTTGGCGGTGCATATGCGCTTCTTCCTTATTTCATACTTTGGAATCCACCAGCACCTCCGATTGAAGAAACTGAACTTAAATCATGGCCATTGATCTTTCTTGAATCAAAAGTAACTGCAGTGGTAAGCACTCATCTTAGTTTCATCTTGAAAATTGTTGCAGGCAGATACTTGAAATTTAATCAAAAGTAACTGCAGTGGTAACAACTCCTTTTTGGTTCTTTTTTCTAATAATTGCCTTATTTGTTGTCTGAGTGTAGATCGGATATAGTAAGGTAGACATCCTCTGCTCAGAAGGTGGGAAGCAGCGAATAATTTTGATGGACCAAGAATCTCAAGAAGCAAGTATATTGCCATCATCACTAAGAAGCTCAAGAAAGAATGAAGCTATCCATAAATTAGGATATTGAATCTTGATGAGTCCACTAGTAGTTACTTATCATCTAATGTATTCAGATTGTATTATTGTATAGAAATAATTGCTTCTTATTATAAAGAAAGCGCTTTGTACTCACTTGGTGTATTTTTCTATTTATACCTTCAATAAAAATTTGTATTTATTATATTTATATTTATTTTGTATGAAAACAAATTTATTTTGCAATGAAAAAATCTAAAAAAATTCTATCTTATCTTACAGACGGATTTTCTATCTGTAATCAGAGTGTGGGATGATTTTCCGAGGTTCAAATTACAGACGAAAAATCCGTCGAAAAATCCGTCTGTAATTATCGACGGAAAATCCGTCGGAAAGTTTGTCGTCTCAGGGAAATGGATGGAGAATTTACAGAGGAAAAATCCGTCGGTAACTGGTAAAAATCCGTTGGTAATTTTTCGACGGAAAAAAATCTGTCGGTAAATAATTTCTGACAAGGCTTTTATAGAAGGACAAAATCCGTCGGTAACCAAAAATCTGTCAGAGCATAGAGAGTGATATTATAAAGAGAGTGAGCAACATTCTCTATCGTAGTCTGGTTGTCGTATTTGACAGCCTGATATAGTTTGAGGTTATGCCGATCATTGGTGAAACAAGTATTCAGCGGATGTTTCATATTTACCAACAAACTCAGGTGCAATATCCAAGGATATAGTCGTATGTTGAGTTTGAACATATAACGTTATGGAATGAATCCCATGCACCCTTTATTTTTGTATTAAATAGTTGTGAAATGAGAAGTTAGTCATTATAAAATTCATCTTTTATATATATATATATATGAAATATAATTATTTATAAAATATACCTCATAATTATTTATATATGAAATATATATAATTATATATATACGAAGTAAAAAATATAATTATTTATACATCCTTATCTTCAAATAATTTTTATTTTCTATTTTTATAATTAGTAAATTGTTGTAATTCACTAATTCTTGTGTTGATCAAGCAAGAATGATGTCATCAATATAGACAATCAAAGAGGTAGTAGTATCATCTCCCTTACGAAGTATACGAAGATTTTTCTCCTAAGTGATCAGAAAAAGGACTTTGTTGATAGCTGGCAAGGGTTCCATGAGAAGGATTTGGCCACAAATTTATGCAAAAGATTCATGTAAACCCATCAAGAAGCAATGTACATACTCAGTTTGGAGAAATTCGTGCATTGCTTGAGCATCACCACAATTGCATTAAACACACATGCCGATGAGTTCAATTCTTCTCGTAGGACTTTTAACATTTGTGAAATATTGAGAAACAGACATGGCACTTTGGGGAAGATTGATCAATTCACGGTTCAGTTCGAAGTCACGAGGAACATTACCATGCTGGAAGCATTTCTTTAAATCATTCCATAATTGTGTGTAGATAAGGGATGTGGCAATATCTTTTGACACTGAATTCAGAATCAAAATGCTCACCACGTCGTTCACACATTGCCAATTCTCAAATTTTTTTGGCTCGGTGATTGGATCAGATTTGGTGGAAGAATTGAGCCATTAATTGATAAAGTCAAGCTTACGTTTGGCGTTCAAGGATTCATGAAGAAAATCCAAATATATTAGTCTTTATCTCAGGTTTAAACTATAATACCAAGCTCCAATTCTTGAAGAAAAAATCATTGAACATAAACATAGACAACAATTATTTAGAATTTAATTATGTAAAATAAAATTATCAAATAATAATTATTTTATGATAAATCTAGTTAAAACATATAAAATAATTATTTTATTTTACATTATTTGATAGCTGAATTATATATATAGAGCAATGCTAGGGGGCAGCAACATTTGTAATTGGTAGCCATCAATTAGCCATCAATGATGATTTGATGGTGTGAGATTGGTGTGAGATTTCATCCAATGGCTCACATTTCTCTGCTGGTTACATGCTGGCCAAAATACAATAAAATTGCTGACCCCCTAGACTTTTCCATATATATATATATATATATATATGGTGAATTCTACTCAACCCAATAACATGTAAGTTACCCTTCATGATGTGTCACACTTTAATTAGTTATTATGTTAACTATAGTTGAGTTATTTTATAATTTATTATTTGAGATGGATAATTGTATAATTTCTTAAAATATTAAAATTCTACCCCTTAACTGTGATCTACTGCCTCTCACGCAATCGTCGTTGAATTCCCATGGCTTGTAACTTTTCCGTTCTTCCCAGTATAGCCAGCGCCGACTTCATTGCTATCTCCTGTCCTTTCACTCAATCTTTTTTTTTTTTTTTTTTTTTTGCCATGGATCACTCCTTACCAACATAATTAATGGTTAGTTCGGTTATTAAATTTTTTTCATTAAAAATAATATATAGAATATATATTCATATATAAAATATAATATAATAAAATAAATTTATTCAGAGTACTTAAAAGTATAATTAAAATTAGGAATATACAAATATAATAATAAAATTTGTACTCTAAACAAGTAAACATATCTTTTATCATACATAAATTATTTAAAAAATATAAATTGTTAAAATTAATAACACAAATTTAAAATGATAAAATTCAACTTTTTTACAAGTATTTTTTATAGTATTTTTATTCTTTTAATTTTTAATTTATTAATATTTTTTATTTAATTAATAATTAAACAAATTATTTTCATGAGAAATCATTTTTTGTATATTCTTAAAGAAGAGATCAATATAACAGTTTAAAAATTAATGTAAAAATGATATTTTAAATAAAAAATAGTTAATATTAAAATTTTTAAATACAAAAGCAAATTGTATAGATATTCAAGATATAAATATGAAATACATGTTTAAAATAAATAAAGAACATGAACACTCCCATTTTATCTGTTTTATTTATTTTATGCATATATTTATATTTATCTTTTAAATATTTATACAAATTATTTTTATATTTAAAAATTTTGATATTAAATCTTTTTTATTTAAAATTTCATTTTTACGTTTTTTTTAAATTATTATATTGATCTCTTCTTTAAGATAATACAAAAAATAATTTTTTATAAAAATAATTTGTTTAATCATTAATTAAATAATAAAGTACTAATAAATTATAAATTAAAAGAATAAAAATATTATAAAAAAATACAGTAAAAAAGTTAGATTTTATTATTTTAAATTTGTATTATTAATTTTAATAATATATTTATTTTTTAAATAATTTATGTACGATTAAAAATATGTTTACTTAGTTAGAGTATAAATTTTATTATTATATTTATATGTTCATGATTTTAATTATACTTTTAAGTATTTTGAATAGATTTATTTTATTATATTATATTTTACATATGAATATATATATTTCATCATGTAATTAAATAAAGATATATTTTTTTAATGAAAAAAATTTAATAACCGAACTAACCATTAATGATATTGATGTTGGTAAGGAGTGATTCATGGCTAAAAAAAATAGGGATTAAGTGAGAGGACAAGAGATAGAAATTAAGTTGGTGCTGGCTATACTGGGAAGAACGGGGAAGTTACGAGCCATGGGAATTCAACGACCCGTTAATGAATGATGCACTGTAGAAAGAGATTGCGTGAGAACGTGCTTCAATTAACGGGGTAGAATTTTAATATTTTAAGAAATTATATAATTACCCATCTCAAATAATAAATTACAAAATAACCCAACTATAGTTAAGATAATGACCAATTAAAATGTGACATATCATGAAGAATAACTTACATGTTATTTTATATTTTTATTATAAAAATTATTATTATGTTATATATATTTTGTCTCTATTGTCAAAATTTTTTAAATTCATCACTAATAGTAGGTCTTAGTTAGGATGCTGTGGTCTTTTGCTGAGCTTTCTTTTTCAAAAACACAAGGGAAGAAAAATTCATCATCAGAACCCAAGGGAATCAGCTTAGTGGAAGAGTCTCGATTGGGTTTTAATTTTGAAAGATTTTCTTGGAGAAAAAATGTACAAAACTCAGATGGTCATGTCTACACTTATATCGTTTTGGTGCATTATGATGTAACCTTATTGTTCTTAGTGGCTAATAAGGTGGCTACAAAGAAGAAATCAATCAAGAATACATGATTAAAGATTTAAAGTTGATCTCTTTTTACTAGCAGATACAGTTTCATTGAGTGATCAACAATTTAGTCATTCTAACCCGACAATTTATATTCATACTAGAATTCACTTTTTTAATAATATCAGAATATTAATAAATACTAAAATTATAAAAATTAGACCAAACCAACTAATTAGACACCCGGTTAATTGAGAACGGGCTACTAGATTGGTTTAGTTTAAAGTTGATGACAATGTTAACTAATTGGCTTTATTATTTTAGCATATTCTGATTTGGCAAGTTATAATAGTTGGTTATATTATTTGTAGTTGTAGCTGAGCTAATAAGCTGACTCTGCATCTAGTTAGATAGTAGTTATTTAGCATAGCTAAGTTAATTAGCTGTTAGTGAGAACTATAAATAGCAATAGCTAGATATATCGTAAATTGATTTTACTCATTTTATTTTTCTGTATTTAATGAGAAGTTCACATTCTCACCTATTCTCTCTAAAGCACGGTTTTTTTATGGTGCAGTGAGCAGAGAGGACTGAGAACATGAAGAGAGGTGAAGAACA
Organism: Arachis ipaensis; assembly: GCF_059453495.1. Classification (NCBI taxonomy): domain Eukaryota; kingdom Viridiplantae; phylum Streptophyta; class Magnoliopsida; order Fabales; family Fabaceae; genus Arachis; species Arachis ipaensis. The sequence continues at coordinate 937,869 of NC_142437.1, forward strand.
GTTGTAGATTAGAGTTGTGATTCTGCTAAAATGGCATACGCCTCCATTTTAGACGTAGAGGTAAATTGCGATCAAAACTAAGATCTCACAACAGTAGAACTTCGAAGCTTAGCAAGACTACTATCAAGACTTTGCGAACTGGAATGGAGAGAGGGTACTTGTCCGGAGGATGAAAAATTAATAATAATTATATATAAACGAATATATTTAATCTTATTATTATATTATCTTTGTTTTTATATTAAATTATAAATTATTTTTTTGAGAATTATGTTAAAAAATATTTTGTTAAATTTAATATATAATTATATATATCGCATTAAATTTAATTTAATATCAAAATTAAAAATAAAAAAATAATAAATAATAATAATGTTCTTTTTAAAATAATCAATTAATTAATTATTGAACTGATGCTTAATTTAAATTATTTTTTAATGTTCAATTTTTTAAATATAAATAAAATTTTTATAATGTTCAATTTTTTAAATATAAATAAAATTTTTATTTTTTAAAAAATTAGTTGAGATAAAAAAATATTATTTATATATTAAATAATAAAAAATGATAAAAAATTGACTTTTAGTTATTTAATATTAATTAGGGTTAAGTACTGTTTTCGTCTCTAAGATCTAGGGTAAAAATCAAATTCGTCTCTGACCTTTTTTCGTTATTAAGATTATCCTGAACGTTATAAAATCATCCTTTTGTCCATAAAGAATATTTTTTGGACAATTTTACCCCTAAACAAAAATTAAAAAAAAAATTCATCTTCATCTTCTCTTAACGCAGATCCGATTCCATAAACAATTTCATCTAAATGCATATCCTTCTTCTCTTCCTTTCTCATTCACAACAACAACCCTTTATCTTCTTCTTCTCATAACAACCCCTCTTTATATCTTCTTTCTTCTTCATCTTTTTCTCCAGTCTCCACGCAAATCTTCAACAACAACAATACCAACTATTTTTTTTTTTAATTTCAAAAAAAAATCAAACAGAATCAACAATAACAATACATCCAGATTCAAAACTCCATCACAACAACACCACTAACTATTTTTTTTAATTCAAAAAAAAATCAAACAAAGCTAACACAAAATCAACAACAACAATATATTCCAATTCAAAAATCCATCAACAACAACATTACATTCAAATTCAAGACAAAAAAATTCAAAAATCCAATCTTTTAAACTCAAGAGAGAACGCAGAAAAGAGAAAAGAGAGAACATGAATCCCAGATATTCTAAATCTGAAGAACAAGTCTTCTCAGAGGTTACAGATCCACATGCCACATGAACCACAAACCCTCTCTATTCCGAGAAACCTTCTTCAAGCAGAGAACATGAACACAACCCTCGATCTCTCTCTGAACAACGATCATGAAGGAAAGCATTCGCTAGTCCTCACCGGAACCTCCACCGTGACGACAGAAAGCTTCCCCTCCCTCCCTTCGCCAGAAGCTCCGCACAGCAGTGATTGGCGCCGATGACTCAACACCGGCTGTTGCTCTGCTTTATTCCCTTCTTTCTTTCTTTCCTTTTCTTTCTTCTTTCTCTCTGTTTCTCTTTTCTTTTGTTCTGCGTCTTTTTTTTCTGTTTTAGGTGGGAGGGTGGGGGTAGGTAGGATTGTTTATTTAATATTTTTTATTTTGTTTAAGGGTAAAATTATCTAAAAAAATGTTATTTATGGATAAAAGGATAATTTTATAACGTTTTATAACATTGGAGATGATTTTAATAACAAAAAAAAGTTGGAGACGAATTTAATTTTTATCCCAGATTTTAGGGATGAAAACAGTACTTAACCTTATTAATTATTTTTTTAATTATAAAAATTCTTAATTTTTTAGATACTTGAAAGTTTAAATTTTAAAATAAATAATATAATTTTAAAAAATTGACTGATATTAATTAAAATTAATTGAAAAAATTAATTTTTTAATTGAATTCTAATTTATATTATTTGTTTTAATTTTTATACATAATTATTATAAATATAAGTAAAATTATTAGTATATATATATATATATATATATATATATATAATTTTAATTTCAAATTATAAATATTTTTTTATATTTTTTAAATTATAAATATATTGATGTTTAATAAAATTTATTTTAATATATTTTTGTCCCATTATAAACATTTTTTGGGTCTGTGACTAGAGCCAAATCAAATGCGAATGTTTCGGTAAAAGCTAAAAATTGTTTGATAATAAATTGGTGAAAAAATCAGTTAATTAATCAAATCAATGTAATTTTGTAGTGATTGATTATTTTAAAATAATAAATAAAAATTATATATTTGTATATAAATATATTATTTTATTATATCTAGTTGAAATCTAATTGAATGCTTTGAATATCTAATTAGGGATGGTAATGAGATTTCATGAGGATAGAGACCCTCCTCCCGCGTCCCTGCCCTGTTTAGTAAAATGCTCCGTTTCTATCCTATTTCTGTCACGGTCTTTATTTATTTTTTTCCAATAAAAAAAAAGTATCTATGGATATTAAACTTTAAAAGAATTTGAAAAAATTAATATAATTATAATTAAATTCAATACAATTTAACTAAATATATTAAATTTAAATATAATTCAAATACAAATTTAACATAATCAATATACACACAAAATTTTTAACATATAAAATAAAATAAAATAAATTCTAACAAAATAATATAATAATTTTTGGTAATCGATCATAACTAGTTAATAATACTCCTTTTCTAAAATGACACAAATTTAAAAAGTTATTGCAAATTCACTTTTTTTTATCTAATTCCACCGGTTTGATGATATGTCTATTTTTCAGAATTTTGATAAATATTTTACAAATTTACTTTTTAATAATAATAATAATAATAATAATAATAATAATAATAATCCAAGATGTGTAAATATTCTATATTATAAATAAAAGAGCAAAAAAATAATTTTATAAGTGCCATCTGCAATAATTTTTTAAAATTATTAAACATGAATAAAATAATAATTTTTTTTAATTAAACATCGATGTCATAGCATCAGATATATAAAACAAAAACATTATTGGATTTATGTTTAAGACGGTTGTTTGGACCACAATATTTCATAAATAAATAAAAAATGGGACCACGACATACATATCTATCATTACAAATATTTTACACATATTATTCACCAACGGTTTAATTACATTATCTTGAAATATATAATTTTTGGTGAACGAAAATTATATGTATGAGAACGTACCATCGATATGATAGGTATAGAAATAATTCAAATTTGATATCCGTGCAATAAGGTCAGACGGACCACAATATACATCTATCACTACAAACATTTTAAACATATAATTTAATCAATGGTTATTATATGATTTTTTCCCCTCTTTTTAAAACATAACTATAAAAAAAGAACATTGAACTCTACCAAGAATTTTCCTTGGTCTCTTCTAGCACCAATTAAATTGAGAAGTTACACTGATAGAATAAGTAGTGAATATGCAGTTTGTTGAGTGGCTAAAAGATAGTAATAGTTTGTTATAAATGTTCTTATTGGTTTAAATTGGAGAGCTTTATTAGTTAGTGCTCTCTATCACCTACAAAAGCCAATGCACACTCTTGTATATGGCAACTTCAACAATAATACTGTTGTGAGGGTATCTGAAGAAAATTGAGTTTTTTCGGAACGTGAGATCTAAGACTCTTTTTAGACAATGTTTAATTTTTATTGATGTTAAAATATCGTCATTCGTATTTCTTATAAAATAGTAAGAGGTGATATTTGTAAAAGATTCTGACGCTTAAGTTAGTAAAAATTTTAAGTAGATTTTTAGTAGATTAGGCTCTAAATATATCTGAAGTTATCAGTATATAATAGTAGTAATAACTATTCTTTTTAGTGTAATTTTACTTTTGATGGTAGATGGTCATTTTCTTTATTTTAAAAAGATGTTGAGATCTTTCTTCTAAATAAAGGAGAGAGATAGTAAAAAATATCTTAAGAGTTAGTTACTTACTCAAATAAATAGAACCGATCTCTTTTATCGTCGATCCCAATTTTTTTAAAGTCGAGAAGAAACACGTCGTGTTATATTTTTTAATTGAATTTCATTTATTCTGGACCTTGCTAACATTTTTAGGTCAGAGTATAAACAAATACCATTCACAAATATAACACGCTTTTTTATTCTCTTCAATCTCACTCAAATAAAAATATTCTCTTGGTAAAAAGATACCTATTAAATTTCTAAAATAATTTTTTTTTAACTGATGATAAAATAAAAACAAAAAACGACCAATATATTCAACGAATGTAATTTATTTTCAAAAGAAAATTAGTAATTCCATACAAAAATTTAGTAAATATTCTTAAGCGATATTTAGCAAAACTCCACAAAGATAAAAAAAATTATTAAGAAATATTTTTGAAAAGATTTTTTAAAGTATTTATAAAAATTGAAAAAAAATAATTTTTATAATAAAAAATATCTATTACTTCTTTTGGAAAATGAAAATTTTTGTGACTAAAAAATTAAACATAAAATAATTTATAAATTATTATTAGAGTAAAGGATAAATAGGTCCCTAACCTTTTTTTTTCGCGGACATTTTCGTCCTCAAAGAAGAGGAAATACATTCAAGTCCCTCACCCCCGAAAAACGTGGACATTTCAATCCTTTCGTTCAAATCAGGCGGTTGGACTGGACGGAAAAATCTGACTTGGCAGAGGTGGCGCTGACATGGCCGTTACGGAATCTACGTGGCAATGAACTTTTCAAAACAGGACATATAAGTCCTCAGAGACGAAAACGACGCCGTTTCATTACTGACCCCCAATTTTTTAAACTTTTTTGCCCTAATCCCTCATCTGCACAGAATCGACGAAGTGGGTGTTGTGGGGAGTGAATGAAGAAAGGAAATTCTTCCTTCCATGGCATCTGAAGGAGTTTTACAAAAGAAAGCCAAGAAAAAATTCAAACTTGTCACGATATTCACTTACCCAAAAGAGCAAAGAACCAAAAACATTACAAAAAATCAAAACTTGTGTTGAAGGTGTGAGTGAAAAAAAGGAACTAAAATTATGGAAAATGAAAATTACTTGTTGAAAACGACAGCGAGGGAATCGAAGTTGATTGGGTCTTCAAGGTAGGACTTGAGTTGTGCGGCTCTGACGGCGGTGGCGAACCTGACAACAGGTGCCCTGGTCATGCCATCACAGAGGACGACGGAGGAGGCGCCGCCGGAGACATATGGCCTTGCAACCCCTGTTTGTGTTTGCAACCAAACAGCCCTCGATGGTGGCCATTGGCACCGTGTGCTCCACCCCCATCGAGCAATAATGGACCCGCAACACCCACTGGAATCTGAACAAACCCTATCGGCACCTCGCCGGACACCATCTGCTGTACGAGCTCCTCGTCGTCGGAAGAGAGAGGAGGAATCTGAGGCGGAACGTGAAGTGGAAGCTGAGGTTTCTGCGATGGCGGAGCAAGAGAAATAGCGGCGATGACGGAGCAGTCAATTATTCTGGCAGGGCAGGGGCCGGGGTTTCTTGTGTCGTCTTTAATGATTTCTTCTTCTTCTTCATCGGAGGAAGGTTGAGAGGAAGCTGCAATAATGGGTTGGACAAGGCCAATGCCGAAGAATCCAAGGAGGTAGATGAGGGAGAAGAAGTGGAGGTCAGTAACGAAATGGCGTCGTTTTCGTCTCCGGAGACTTATATGTCGTGTTTCGAAAAGCTCACTGCCACGTGGGCTCCGTAACAGCCATGTCAGCGCCACCTCTGCCAGGTCAGATTTTTTCGTCCAGTCCAACTGCCTGAATTGAACGGAAAGATTGAAATGTCCACGTTTTTTGGAGGTGAGGGACTTGAATGTATTTTCCCTTCCTTGAGGACGAAAATGTCTGCAAAAAAAAGTCAGAAATCTATTTGTCCTTTACTCTTATTATTAATATAAATCTTTATGTTTTAATTTTATTTTATAAAAAAATTTAATTAAATTATCTATTCAAACTAACCTTAGACAATATCCATATTTGATTCCCAACGTTGCGTGTATATATATATATATATATACACTTACACAAATACCACTAATAATTAAACGCACGCATAGACATATATGTCCCTATAATGACGTGTAAATATGTTGATATCATACAAATAATGACTCTCTCCTAAAAATATCCAATTATTGTGTACGGTGCATATATATTTTATTTCGTATATATCTATCATAATATAATTTTTAAATAGAGACAAGATAAAAAAGATGAGCAGCTTCGCTATAAAAGGATGCCAACAATTAGCTGATAAAAACAAACCAAAGTTATTTTTCTTAGAATTGCTTCTGTAACAAATTAAAGCTTTTAATACGCTGGGCATCATTAACATGGGAGAAGAAGCAAAAAGGTAGAGAGAAACGATAGTCTCATGAAATTATATATATTTAAAAAGAAAACATTAAATTATGAAATTGTATGTTTTTAATCATTATTATATTGTGGATTTTAATCTTCTTATGCTAGTCTTAAAACTTACTTCTAAAGAAATTTAAAAATCCAAAGGAAAAAGAAATTAGTATATGAAATTTTTTGATACGAATGCTGTGTTTTATGATATCATCATCAGTAGAAATAAATGCTTAATTTGAATTCTATAGATATCAAACAGATTCCTTATATAATAATATGTAATTTAATAATTTTATAAAACTAGTTTATATTTATAGTATTGAATATCCCTCAATTAAAAGTGTGATATAATAAATTGAACCTAAAAATGGGGGGAACTTACCTAGGAAAATACATCGCTTAATTTGCCTGTTAACACTTTATTTTTGTGAACACTTGGGAAAAAAAAGGGAAGAAAAAGAAAAAGAAAAAGAAAAAAGAAAAGAAAAGAAAAGAAACATTTGCTCAAAATCGAAGCTAAACAATGTGTAATCGGGCTCAAATATATATTATAGCTTCTTAATTAGTAGTAAATTCTAAATGTAAGATTGATAAATATAATAATTATCTTGATCCCATAACTATAAATTTCTAATCCAACAGAATGAAAGAATAAAGTCTTTAATTTAATTACCCAGAGACTTCTATATTTTTACGAGACTTTTATCCACTTAGCTTGCAATGGATAAAAAAATCTCAATTAGTAATAACTAACATATGTTTGCTTTATTAGGTATGCGGTAGTGACAGGAGCAAACAAAGGAATTGGGTTTGGGATATGCAAGAAATTGGCATCAACTGGTGGCGTTGTGGTGGTGCTTACAGCAAGAGATGAGAAGAGGGGTTTGGAAGCCATTGAAAGATTGAACAAAGAGTTTGGCCTCTCTCATGACGCTTTGCTTTTTCATCAACTTGATGTCACTGACCCTCTTAGCGTTGCTTCTTTGGCAGCTTTTGTTAAGACAAGATTTGGAAAACTTGATATATTGGTAAGCTGTTTATTTGTACTTAATATTTGTTATTACACATTATTTTATTTGATGTATCGTAGTACTTTTATATTTAACTGAATTTTGACGCACATTTCCTTTAATAAGCACAAAAAGTATAGGAGGATAGTTTCATTTATATTTTATTTTTGACGTTTTACTATTTCATTTTAATTTTTGAGGATATAGAGTATATTTTTTCTAAATAAAAATATGTACTAAAAAGGCACTGATCTGATAAATATTATTTTCAAATAATGTTAATACTTAATATCTGTTACACATTATTATAAATTCAACGCCAATTGAATATAATTTCTAAGGACGAATTAATTAAAGTCATGTATTGGATTGATATTTGATACTGTTTATTACCAAAGAATTATTAGAATATACATGTTCGACACAATAATATTGGTGCAGGTGAATAACGCAGGTGTTCCTGGGGGAGTAGTAAATGGAGAGAACGTCCTTAGAAGGGTAAATTCCCTCATTCTCATTAAAAATAATTAACTAAACTGTCTAATACTATAAAATTATTCAATTATGCACATAAAAAATAATAACTAAATCAATTATTTATATAAAAAATATATGAAATAAGACATAAATATATAATAATTAATTTATTAGTGTAAAATTATTTTGAGCTTTTAAGATAATATCTTATATTATCACTAAATAGATGGCATCATAACCTTAACTAATTTGTTGGTGTAGAAAAGGGGTGAATTAACGGGTTGGACCGATTGGAATATCATAGTTAGACAAAATTATGAGCTAGCTAAGGAATGTGTTGAAACCAACTTCTTTGGAGCTGAAAGAGTAACCGAAGCTCTTCTTACTTTGCTTCAGCTATCCACTTCACCAAGGATTGTCAATGTTTCCTCCGCAATGGGGGTATTGAAGGTAATATATTTAATTTGTATATATGTGTGTATTTTCTACAATTAAAAACTATATCATGCATTTTACAAATGCATTTTTTTTTCTATTTTTTGTTTAGATATTATTTTCATTCAAAAATACTATGTACACGTTAAAAATTAATCATCATATATTTTTTTATAAATACATGTGTTATTTAATATGTATTTTATATTTTAATATATATATTTTATACTATGGGTTTGTTTGGGTGAGCTTTAAAAAAAAAGATCTTTTTTTGAGTTATCTTTTTTTAAAAGATCTTATAGAGAAGTAAAAGTAATTTTATGTTTGGATATCTCATCTAAAAAGGTCTTTTTATCTATCAATTATGTTTGGGTATAACAATATAAAAGTACTTTTTTGTTTATTTATTATATGAAAAACATCTTTTTTTTAAGAAAAAAAGATCTTTTTTTGTAAATTATAGCTTCTCAAAAAAGATCTTTTTTTGATTTTACTAGTGCTTTTACTTTTACTACTAGAAATTTGCCAAACACGTTAAAAAATAAAAAAAGATCTTTTTTCAATGAAAAAAGATCTTTTTTTAACAAAATAATGGCGCCCAAACATGCACTATAACTAATTTGGTGATTAATTTTTTTATATATAATTGATTATATTTTGCTAGGGTTTCAAATTTCTATCCTAGTTTGAGAAAAAATGAAAAATTCTTATATTTTTATATAATCATTTATATTTAATTTTTTAGATAATTAGATTACATGGTGACGAAACTCTTTTCATATATACACTTTTTTATTTTTAATATTGGATTAATAATGGTATTTTTCTAAATTGTGATCTACTGTGATATTTTTTTAAAATGTGGGATGATTTAATTTACGGAGTACAAATCGGACCGTCCGATTTTTAGAACAGGTACTCGAACAGTCCAATTTGTGTACCCAAATTTTTAAAATTGACAGATACCTCCCATAATTTTAAAAAATTCCAAAAATTATCACGTTAAGGTATAACACCATCCTACTTCCATATCCAAATTTTTTAGCGTTTATATATATATATAAACAATTATTTTATTTCAGCATATACCAAATGAATGGGCTAGAGGATTGTTTGAGGACATTGATAACCTCACAAACCAAAAACTTGGCGATGTTCTGAGAGAGTTCCTTAAGGATTACAAACAAGGTTCATTGGAATCCAAGAACTGGCCAATAGTGGTTTCAGGCTACACAATGTCAAAGGCTGCTTTGAATGCATACACGAGAATGCTTGCTAAGAAATTCCCTAATTTTAGAGTAAATTGTGTGTGCCCTGGATTTGTGAAGACCGATTTGAATGAGAATACTGGATTTATGAGCATTGATGAAGGTGCTGAATCTCCTGTAAGGCTTGCATTGTTGCCTGATGATTCTCCTTCTGGTCAATTTTATTCAGTGGATGAAATCATTCCCTTTTGATGCGTGTATAACAGGGTATAAGAGTGATGGTATAGTCTTTTATCTGTGTGCTTCATAAGGATTCTTCTAATTCAAAATTTACTCAATATATAATGGATAGTTGTTTATAGTAATTAAGGACAATACAATATATGTGAGTGAAATTTTAAATTATGAGAATTTCTAGACATAATAAGAAGAAATTATAATTTCTCATATGTAAATATAGCTGCAGGCTTCTTTGTCCCATTTCATCTATGTGCATTCGTTGTTGTCCTATGGTTTTTTTTTTTTTTTATTTAAATAAAAATTTATACTTGTTAATTTAAATAATGCTAGTATAAAAAATTATGATTTTGTGTATTATATATTAATTACATACAGAAGCAGTTCAATTTCGTAAGGTGAGTATATTAAATTAAAGAACAATATCATTTTATAATTAGTGTCAGTAAAATTATAAATGTATTTTTGATATGATAATTTGATATCGTATTCACTATAATATTTTTTGTCTATTGCAACATATATTTAAAATAACACTTTAAAAATGTTGTCTAAAATATATATAGACAAGACTTTATACAAGTGACAAAAAAAATAGAACTTAACAACGTATTTTAATCAACACACTATAAGTGATGCCTTTGAATTAAAAGACACTTATTAAGTGTTGCTCCATCAAATATACAAAAGCAACTATTATAAAGCTAATATCTTACTTTTTATAAGAATTGTCTTTTAATTTATTTTAAACTTTATTTTTTAAGTGTTGTCTAAAATTTTTAATGTCTTTTTTAAAAAATAAATCTTATCTTTAATACACATTTTAACTTTGATTTTCAGTTTCTATCAATTTTAAAATAAAACAAATCCAACTTAATAAAAAAAAACAATAAAACACAAAGTTAAGATTAAAAGAGAAGGACCATAAAAAGAGAATTAGGGTTCTCTATTGCGCGGAAAAAAAAAGAAGAAAGAAGGAAAAAAAAATGCACAGTAAGGGGAGAGAGACAGAGAGTGACGAAGAGAAGAAAAGAAAGGGAAAATTGCTATCAAAGGAGGAAGAAGAGAAAGAAGGAGAAGAAGACGACAGAGAAAGAGGTTGCCACTACCACTTTCTTCACCTCCAGTACCATCTCTGCCTTGCGCTGCTGTTGTTGTTTCTACCTTGTGCTGCCAAATCTGCCACTGCTGTAATCCATCTTCTCTGCTTGTCGTCGTCGTGTTTCTCATTGCTTGAGCTCGCGCCTTGTTTTGCTCTGCTCTGTCGTATTTTTCTGTTCACGCCGTTCTGAAACTTCTGCTCTGTTCCGCATTATAAAACCTTTGATCTGCTCCGCCGTGGTGTCGTGCTCTATCCTCTCAAGCAAATCGACAACTCTCCGCTGTTTACCTCTTTCTCTCAAGCCTCTCGCCTTAGCCTCGGTCCTCAGGCATCTCTTTCCTCCATCGTCGTCGTTGAAGGCTTGTAGATTGATTTTACATACTACTTGATTAATTTAGTTGAATTATTGAATTAACAACAATTAATCACAATTTAGCAATGTGACCCTAAAGAGTATAGCTTTCCCGGTAGCATTTGGTGTGAGAAAAGGGATAGCATAGTTTGGTTGTCCCAATTCCACTCTTAAAAGGTGTTGAGTTAAGAAATTAATTAATTGATGATGACAAACATTTGATTAGTGGGCTAATCACCCAATTAGTTTTGATTATTTTTTATAAGTGATGCAGGCCAAAAACAAGTGGTACAGCAGCCCAACATCAAACAAAGGATATCTAAAAATGGGCTAAATGGTAAGTGAAAATAAAAAACAAGCCCAAATCATTCATCTCAAGCTAAATTCTTCAAAGAAGCAAAGGCAAGGCACCAACGGGCTGAACTTGAGTAGAACCCGATCCAAGCCCGAATTGAATCTCAATTCCCTCTCACTTGCTTTCACCAAATCAACGTTTCTTTCTTCTCTGTCTCAGTCAAATCAGAAACTCAGAAAAGTAAGAAAGAGAGAAAGAGCTTCTTCCCTAAAGCAAGTCACTAAAGAAGCAAGAGAGAGAGAGATTAAGCTTGAAACACAGAAGTCTAATCAGAAAATCCAAACCAAATCAAGCTTAGGTTAAAGGTAACCCATTTCCTCTTGCATGCTTCATATCTTCTTCTCTTCTTCCCAACAATCTGCACGTCCGAAAATGGCATACATGGGAAAGTTGTTTTCTGCCTCAATCTGCTGTATATCCACGGTCTTAAACAAGACTTGGGGACCAAGTTATTTTTCAAGGGCTAAGATTAAGTTGACCATTGGAAGATGTCTATGGTTGTTGTTTTATGGCTTTCGGTCAAGATGAAAAAGTCAGAAGCAAAGTTTCTAATCTAAGGTTTAAGGAGAAAAAGTGAATATGTGGGTTGGTGAAGCTCAAGGCTCAAGATGTTGACCTTGGAAGAAGAACCCAGCAACATGCAAGGAGATAAAAGAGGTTTGCTGTTCATTCAGAAACCAAGAAGAGAAAACCAGTGAATAGATGTTTTGTTCTGAGAGAGCTCTTTGAAGAAGTTTAACTAACTGGACAGTGTAACCTAATCAAAGGTGCATTCTGCTAGTATGAAGAACTGAATCAGAGGCTTGCCAATCTGGTTTTGCACATAGCAAAGAGACTGCTGATGAAGTCAATCTCCTTCATGTTTTACAGATTGTGATGTACTTTTCAATGTTTATCTTTCTGTAATTTCTTGTGAGAAAAGGCATATTGAGAGAGCTCAAGTAAAAGCCATGAGTGAAAAAGGCTGAGTGATACACTTGAGAGAAAAGCCTAGAGTTATTTTCAGATTTCTTTAGGTATGTCTGTGTCTTGTATCTTGTACCTGTGAGGTATCCCTTTCTTAGTTGGGTCAGCACTAAGAGTGAAGAGTTAGGTATTAGCATAGCCAATGTCAAGTTAGGTTAGAACTTGAATGTGAAATTGGTGTATGTAATACTTTTAACTATAGTGGAAATTCCTCCATAGTTATGGAGGAGACTGGACGTAGGTTGCATAGCACAAGGCAACCGAACCAGGATACATGCTGGTGTTAGCTATTCTCTTCTCTGCTATGTTCTGTTTTCTGATATTCATGAGATAAAAATAAATTGTTTCATAAATTTTCGCTGCTCAGATCAAACAGAATCAGAATCTTAAGATTGATTAAAAAGGGTTAACTTCAGTAATTAAAAGGAAGGCATAGATTCAACCCCCATTCTCTAAGCCTACCACAACCTTCAATTGGTATCAAGAGCTGAGGTCTCAAGAATCAAGCTTAACCGCTTGGAGCAAATATCCAATGGCGAACAACCTGGGCACAACCACAGTTGCCTACACCCTTACTGAAAGCCAGTCAAACAACCGGCCACCTTTCTTCAACGGGAAGAACTATTCCTACTGGAAAGAAAGGATAAGGATTTTCATCCAATCCATTGACTACAACCTATGGAAGATTGTTGTGAGCGGTCCCAAGATCCCAACAAAAACAAGTGCTGATGGAGTGGTGACTCCAAAAGAAGAAGCTGAATGGAATGAAGATGATAAGAAGAAGATAGAGCTGAATGCTAAAGCAATCAACCTTCTTCACTGTGCTATCAGTTTTGAAGAGTACGGGAAGGTGTCTAGATGCAAGACAGCCAAAAAAATCTGGGAAAAACTCCAGGTTACACACGAAGGCACTAAACAAGTTAAAGAAACGAGGATTGATATGCTGCGAAAAGAATACGAGATGTTCAACATGAAGGATAGAGATAGCATTGATGAAATGTTTGAGAGATTCTCAATCATAATCAACAACCTTGATGCTCTGGGTACAAACTATGCAGAACAAACCTTGGTGAGAAAACTCCTTAGAAGCCTCACAAATGAGTGGGAAACTACTGCCACTGTCCTAACCGAAAGCAACAACCTAAGCCCAATAACCTATGATGAGCTGAGAGGAAAACTCCTTGCCTATGAAACCACACACACAAACCTAAATTCAAAGAAAAAGGGAATAGCCTTTAAGTCAAAAGTTGAACCCAAAGAGAGTGAGTCCAGCGATGATATTTCAGATGATGAGCTTTTGTTTTTTGCTAGAAGATTTAGAAGGATGATGAAGAACAATGGCAAGTACAAGGGTTCAAGCTCAAAGGAATACAAGATGGACTTGAGCAAAGTGACGTGTCATCATTGCAAGGAGACTGGACACTTCAAACTAAACTGTCCCAAGCTCAAGAAGGATGATAAAGGCAAGAAAGAAAGGAGAAGAGTACTCATGGCAGCCTGGGAAGATCTTGAGAACGACTCAAATGAAGAAGAAGAATCTGAAGGAGAAAATAAAGACTGCTTCATGGCTAGAAACAACAATCTTGATGAGGTAAATTTCTATGACTTAACCATAGATGACTTGCATGCTATTATTGATGATCTCACTGCAAATACATCAAAGTTGCTAGATAAATATAATAAGTGCAGATCTGAAAGAGATGTGTTCAAAGATGAAAATGATTTTTTAAAAGAAAAAGTGAAGGAAACTGAATGTGCTTCGGATATTATTGAAGAAAACAGATTTCTAAAATCTGAACTTGAAAAATTAAAAGGAAAGCACATTATGGATCCTTCCCAAGAGCTAATGGCTGAAAATGAAAAACTAAAAGATAGGATTAAGAGGCTGAACGGTGACTTAGCAAAATTTGCTCAAAGTTCAAGTAACTTAGACAAATTACTTGCAAACCAAAGACCACTTTTTGAAAAATATGGTTTGGGCTACATAGCCAAGGAAGATGCAGTTTTCAATGATTCCTCTATAAAATTTGTGGCTTCTTCATCAAATGCTAAATCCACACCAATCAAATCTGGTATTGGATATGTTCCAACTCTTGAAGAAAAAGTTGATGAAGTATACACAAGTGAAATTGAACTTTCATCAAGAACCGAACCTAGCTCAAACAGGCCAGGTTCGGGATACATTTCGAAAAGTAAGGTTGCTTTCAAAAAACTACCATTTTACAACAAAATCTCCTATTCAAAAGGTACAAAAGTCAATCAAAATTCTGGTGAAAATGTTTTTGCAAAGAGGAACAATTTTAACAAAAAATCAGTTTGTCAAGAGAAACGCATCTCTTCCAAAAACCAGAAAATTTCAGTCATTCAATCATTTCCAGCATGGTAGCACATCAAAATTTCAGCAACATGCATATGAAAATCACTGTTTTAATTGCAAAAAATTTGGCCACTCATATGGACAATGTTTAATTGAAAAGAGAGTTGTGGGAAACCAAATTTATAATGTTGTTTGTGATTTCAATGCACTTGGGCAACCAAGATGGATTAACTTCAAAGGATCCAAATTAGTTTGGATACCTAAGGCTACTTGAAACTCTTCATGCAGATTTACCTAGCATCCAAAAACAAAAAGGACATGTGGTACATGGATAGTGGGTGCTCAAGGCACATGACTGGAAGGTCAACTTACTTCATCAAACTAAACAAGTATGATGAAGGTTTTGTGACTTTTGGAGATGATGGTAAAGGTAAAATCATTGCTGTTGGAAAAGTAGGTAATGAACAATCTACTTTCATTGATGATGTATTTTTGGTATGTGGTCTAAAGCACAATCTTTTGAGTATAAGTCAGTTGTGTGATTTGGGATATTTAATGACTTTTAAAAGACTTGAATGCTGTGTTGTTAATGAGAAAACAAATAAAGTGCTTTTTGTTGCCAAGCGTGTTAATAATGTGTATGGACTTACTCTTGATGAACTAAAGGATCAAAATGTAGCCTGTTTTCATTCTAAAGAATCTGAAAAGTGGTTATGGCACAAAATATTGGGCCATCCAAGTATGTTTCAAATAAACAAACTTGTAAAGAAAGAATTAGTAAGAGGTCTTCCTTTGATAAAGTTTGACAAAGACATCACTTGTGATGCTTGCCAAATGGGAAAACAAACAAAAAGTTCTTTCAAACCAAAAGAAGACATCTCTACTAAAAGACCACTTGAGTTGCTACACATTGATTTATTTGGTCCAACAAGAACTCAAAGCCTAGGTGGTAAACATTATGGTTTAGTGATTGTGGATGACTATACTAGGTTTGGTTGGGTTTTATTTCTTGCACACAAAAATGAAGCCTTTTCGGCATTTGAGCCTTTTTGCAAGAAAATTCAAAATGAAAAGGATTTAAAATCTCTTCTATAAGAAGTGATCATGAAACTGAATTTGAAAACAACCTTTTTGAATCCTTTTGTGAGGAATATGGAATATCTCACAACTTCTCTTGTCCAAGAACACCACAACAAAATGGTGTGGTGGAAAGAAGAAATAGAAGCATACAAGAGATGACAAGAGCTATGCTTTGTGAAAGTAATGTTCCAAAATTCCTTTGGGCTGAAGCGGTTAACACGGCTTGCCACATTTTGAATAGAACAATCATAAGGAAATTTTTGAAGAAAACCCCTTATGAACTTTGGAAAGGTTACCCACCAAACTTGGATTACTTGCACATCTTTGGATGCAAATGTTTTGTTTTAAATAACAAGGACAATTTGGGTAAATTTGATCCAAAGGCGTATGAGTGTTTGTTTGTAGGATATTTCACAACTAGTAAAGCATATAGAGTTTATCATCAAGATGCTAGGATTATTGAGGAGTCCATACATGTTACTTTTTGTGATACTAACTTGGTGCAAAGTATGTTGGAAGACTGTGATGCAGAAAATCAAGCTCAAAAGCACGGTGAAGATGTGCATACTCAAGAAAATGGAAATTCTGGACAAGCTGAACCAGAAACTGTCGTTGCTGAAAATTCAAGAGACAATTCCATTTTGTCTCATGAATCTGAAGGAGATCCTGAAGCATGAAGCTCCCAAAATCCCTTGGTATCTGAATCTGCCTCTAAGTCCATCAGACCTCATGAATGGAGGTTCTTGAAGAATTATCCAGAGGAATTTGTTATTGGGGACGTCTCTCATGGAGTGCAAACTCGGTCTTCCACAAGAAAGGCAAATGAAGGAACAAACATTATCCTTCTCTCTCAAATGGAGCCTCAAAATGTCAAGGAAGCCCTTAGTGACCCCTCTTGGGTAAAAGCAATGGAAGATGAGCTCAAAGAGTTTGAGAAGAACCAAGTATGGACTTTGGTTCCTAGGCCAAGTGGGAAGAAAGTTACCGGTACCAAGTGGATCTTTCGAAACAAGCTAGGTGAAGATGGTAGCATTGCAAGAAACAAGGCAAGGCTAGTGGCACAAGGATATGACCAAGAAGAAGGAATAGACTTTGATGAATCCTTTGCCCCTGTTGCTCGAATGGAAGCCATAAGACTTCTCTTAGCTTATGCTGCGTTTTGTGGTTTTAAATTATACCAAATGGATGTGAAATGTGCATTTTTGAATGGGGTGATAGATAGAGAGGTGTATGTGGAACAGCCACCCGGTTTTGAAAATAAAGAGCATTCAAACCATGTTTTTAAATTATCAAAAGCTCTCTATGGTTTGAGACAAGCTCCTAGAGCTTGGTATGAGAGACTTAGCTCTTTTCTTTTGAAAAATGGTTTTCAAAGAGGCACCACAGACACAACTCTATTTATCAAGAATTCTAATGATTCTTTTATTCTAGTCCAAATATATGTTGATGACATTATTTTTGGATCAGCAAATGAATCCCTTTGTTCTGAATTTGGAAAACTCATGACAAGTGAATTTGACATGAGTATCATGGGTGAACTTAATTTTTCCTTGGGCTGCAAATAAAACAAACTGAAAATGGAATTTTCATTCATCAAGAGAAGTATGCCAAGGAATTAGTTAAGAAATTTGGTATGGAAAATGCCAAACCCATGGGTACTCCCATGCACCCTAATTCTAAATTAGATAAGGGAGAAACTGAGAAAGATGTTGATGAGACTAGGTATAGAGGAATGATTAGTTCCCTAATGTACTTAACTTCCTCTAGACCCGATATTGTGCAAAGCGTTGGATTGTGTTCTAGGTTCCAATCCAAACCGAAAGAGTCACATCTTTCTGCAGTTAAGAGGATCATTAGATATGTTCATGGCACATCCAATTTTGGTCTTTGGTATCCTAGGATTGATGATTTTTCTGTAGTTGGTTATTGCGATGCAGATTTTGCTGGTGATAGAGTTGATAGAAAGAGTACTTCAGGTCTATATTGCTTCCTTGGAAAGTCATTGAATGTTTGGTCAAGTAAAAAGCAACCAACTATGGCCTTATCCACTGCTGAGGCTGAGTACATTGCTGCTTCTTCTTGTTGTTCTCAGCTTTTATGGTTAAAAACACAGCTTGCCGATTACAAATTAAATGCTGAAAATATTTCCTTAATGTGTGATAATATGAGTGCCATTAATATTTCTAAAAATCCTGTATTGCACTCTAGGACTAAGCATATTGAAGTGAAATTTCACTCAATAAGAGAACATGTCCAAAAGGGGGATATTAGTATTCAATTTGTCAAATTAGAGGAGCAATTAGCAGATATTTTTACAAAACCATTAGCTGAGGATAGATTCTGCACACTTAGAACTTCTCTAGGAATTTTGAGTTATGATTCTTTATTTGAAAAATGCTGATATATTTGCTGGAGATTTTTGTCTCATAAACAGGTATGAGACAATTCTGGGCAGGTGATGAACGTTTCCTTCAAATCAGCGTGTTCTGGGCTTGCTTCAAGTGAAAGTCAATCTGGGACAACCTTAAGTCAGATCTGGATAGCCCTATATGTTTCCTTTGTTCAAACCACCTATGGGCCCAACATGAATGTTAAATTTTTGCTTGATATTTTTGCTTGTGTGTTTAAGTTTTCACAAAGGGCTTTCAGTTAAGTTTTGTGGCCCAAAAGGTTTTCAAGTGGATTTTTTTTCAAAAAGGTGTTTTAGTTTAATTTTGTTGTCTTTCAAAATTTAAAATTAATTTCCTGTTTTATTTTGAATCAAATAAAATCTTTCTTATATGAGGTCATGTCTTTTCAAGTCTTTTCAAATGGTGATGCAGTTGCATGGTTTTGGAAATCTTCCTTTTGGGTACGGTTACTGTTCCGAGGGTTACCTGAAACTGGAGGTCGATCTCGGATGAGATCTTCTGTACTGGTCGGACCGACGTGTCCGGCTGGTGTAGCAGCCGGAGCTGACGTGGCCGACTTGTTGGACTGACTGCCCTGCTGATCCTTTGTCACCGGAGGGTGGGGGGTACCTGCAAGAGACTCCGATGCTTAAGTTAGCATGGATATTAAACAGGTTTTATGTAGAATCAGAGTATGAGTTATACTTGGGTGCTCCAGTGTATTTATAATGGTGAGATGTGACCTTCTTTGGATAAGATAAGTTAGTTATCTTATCTTTATCTTATCTTATCTTATCTTCTGTCGAGGTCAGCTTATCTTTCATAGAACCGCCCTTATCTCTATAGGCTTGGGCTGCCTTTGGATCTGGGTCGTGTTCCTTGAGTTGGGCCCTTCTTTGGGCTTTCCTGTCGATTTGGCCGAGTTTTTTGCGAAGAATTCGGTCCGCCTGACCTAAAGAGGTCGGTCGCTTTGCTACTGAACATCCCGGTTCGGACAGTTCGACCCAGGGTATGAACAGTGCCCCTGCTTGAGCTCGGTCTTCTTTTTCGAGGTCGAGTCCTTGACTTTGGTCCTTCTCTAGTGAAGCCGAACTCAAGCATTTTGTCGATTCCTTTCTTTGTAGAAGCTTTTTTTTTGTTTTCATATGAAAGCGCGCGCTTTTATATCGGCACTTTGGGAACGTGTGAGGGTTTAATGCCTTCATTAATTTTAACATTAATTGCCCCGTTTTCCCTTTGACTCTTTATTTTGACTTTGAAAACCCAGAAATTGTTTCTCTCCTTCGCCCTTTTCGTAACTTCCTTGTACTTCTTCCTTCATTCTCTCGCCCCTGCCTTTTCACCCTCATTTCACGTTTTCTTGCGTTGCGGCGTCGCTTGGCGATTTTCTGAAGCTTCTATTTTCGCCTGGAGTTTTGTGGTTTCGCGTTTCTCCCTGCGACATTGCTTTTGTTCGTGCTTTTTCTTTTGCTTGTGAGAGGGTGATTCCAGATTTCGTTTTCCATCTTCAATTTCTTTGAAGCTTGCTGCTTTTTCCAGGTTGGTACTAGCTTTCTTACTTCTTTCGTAGCTCTGTCTTCAGTTTTTTGGTGAAGCTTTGATTTTGCATGTTTGAAAGTTTGAATCTTTTCGTGGTCTTGTGTTTTCTTGTCACTGTAATATGTTTTTCCTGACTTTCTTTTATGCATTCTCTTGGTATTTCCGTCGAGGCTTTCTAGGGTTTTATTGTTACTTCTGGTTGTTTCCTGTCTGATACCGATAGAAAATCTACATCTGTTCCTTGCTTTTGTTTGGAGATTGCTTTTTGTCTGGTTCTGAACAACTTCACACCTTTGGTGATTTCTTCTTGGCGTGCTTTGATTTTTTGGAATGCTTTTTGCTTGGTAGACTGTAATGAAAAATGTTTGCAGTTTGAATTCTTTCTGAGAGATGCTGGGGTGTGAGCTGTAGATTTTTCCTAGAAACCTTGCTTTGTTACTGCCTCCAAAGGATGCCCCAGGACTTTGGTTTGAGTCTTGGGGTTTTCCTTTTCTGTTTCTTCGCTTGCATCGTATTGACCGAGTTGTTTTCTCTCTTGTCCGAGATGTTTTTAGTAACCCCATCTTCTTTTCTTATTTGTAGGATTTAGTTGGCCTCATGTCTTCTCGCAATAACATTGTAGAGATGTCTTCCAGAGTTCCCGAGGGGATGTCCGATTGGCTGGACTCCCTTGTCTTGTTGTGTGTTTCTGTTGTGGATGCTGAATTTTGCACAGAACTGAGGAAGCGCCATAGTATTTGTGGTAACAGTGCCCGGGAGGGGGATTATGAGCTTGTTGCTCCTGATTCTGATGAGAGAGTTTGTTTTCCGACTTCCATCGAAGGGGAGCGTCCCTTCTTCTATGCCTATGAATACTTCTTCAGTCAACTGAACGTTACTTTTCCTTTTACTGCTTTCGAGGCCGACCTGTTGTGGTCGTGTAATATTGCCCCATCCCAGCTTCACCCCAATTCCTGGGGTTTTATAAAAATATTTCAGCTTCTTTGTAGAGAGTTAGATGTAACACCTTCTCAGACTCTTTTCCTGTATTTGTTTGTTTACGCCAAGCCTGGTGGTTCTTCAAAAAAGAAGGCTTCTTGGGTTTCTTTTCGGTCCGCTCAGGGCCATAAAGTTTTCGCTATGTATGACAAGTCCTTTAAGGACTTCAAGAACTACTTCTTTAAAGTTCGTGCTGTCGAGGGGGTTCGCCCCTTTTTTCTTGATGAGAATGATGAGCCTTCTTTCCCTCTAGAGTGGCAGAGGGATGTAAGGGTGTCTCGCTATACTTGGGAGATGCTTGATGATGTTGAGCATGCCTTTGTTGTTGTGCTTGAGGATTTGTGGGGGGCCCCACCCCATCTTGACACAAAAAGATTTTTGAATGACCCATCCTTGGTTCGGACTGTTTTGGGTACTTGTCTGGCTTGTTTCTATACTGTTTCTTCATTTTTGCTTCCTCTTATTGTGATTGTAACTCTCTGCTGTGGCTGGTTTTATTTGCAGAGATGTCAAAGAACAATGACTCTATGAAGGCCTTTAGAAAGGCAAAGAAGGCAACTGCTGCTCTGAACATCTCGGCCAAGGTGGCCGGGGAGGGATCTCTTCAGGTTCCAGTGAAGCCTCCTGTGTCAAGTTCTCCCGGGCCGAAGAAAGCGATTCATGTTCCTCGGGTTCGTCTGGTCGATCCTCCACAGGCCTCTACCGTTGCTTCTGGTGCTCCTCCTAGTAAGAAGCAAAAAACAATTGAGCCTTTCAACCTTGATGCTCCTGACTTTGATGCAATCGAGTTTGTAGATCAACAGATCGCTCCTTATGGTGCCCTCCCTATGAATGATGTGTCGCTTCTTCATCATTATGAGTATATAACTCGAAGTAGTATCAAAATGGCACACATGGGCGCGGCCCTGTATTGAACTGCTCAGAGTCTTCCTCTTCATGCCACTAAGGCTTTTATGGAGGAGGCCAAACAGGAGTTTGATCGGATGAAAGGCTTGAAGGAGGAGCTTGAAGTGAAGGTGGCCAAGTTGGAAAGAGATCTGGAGAATGAGAAAGTGAGTTCCCTCTCTCTGGCTGCCTCTGTAAGGCTGGCTGAGGACACAGCACTGAGGCATAAGGATAGCTATGTCACATCTTATCGGGAGGGAATGCGCCTGAAGGAGGAGTTAGAGAACGCCCGAGCTGATTACTCTGAGCTCCAGGGTCATCTTGTCGAGAGTGTAACTGCTGCCTATGAGAACCTGAAGGAGCAGGTTCGGATTATTGCTCCTGAGGCCAACCTTACTCTCTTCAGCCTGGACAATGTTGTGAGGGATGGTAAGATTGTCCCTGATGACCAGGATGATGATGATGATGCTGAACCTCCCCCAGTGCCTTCTGTCGAAGTGTCGTCCTCCTCGGTTCCTCCCGTTGTGTCTGATCCAGATTGTCAGATTCTGAACCGGGATGATGAAACTGTAGATGCTGTGCCTATTCAGATTCGCCCTCCTTCTCCCCGTACTGATGCTGCCGGGAAGGCTCCTGATCTTTGCTGATCTTCTTTTTAAGTATTTGTGTAAATAGCCCGGTTTGTGGGCTTTTGAACTCTTTATTGTTTTGTTTCACTATAGACGCTTTTTAGTTGCCTGCCTGGCAACTTTTATTTTGAAAAACAAAGGTGGCTTTCTGAGGTCGATTTCGGTGGCCTCTTCAAGCTTTATTATACTCTGTTTTCTTTAACATGATATCTCTTCTTGGTTTTTGAGAGTGTTGTAATTTTTGCTGCTTGACCTCTTTGGATTGCTTTGTACTCATTTGTTTGTATCTTGGATCCTTTGAGGCTGCGACTGTGTGGGTCCGACGTGTTTCTCGGTTTTCACGCTCTTGCTGGTATTTTTAGTGCTCCATAACCGATTTCTTTGCGTTGGTCCCCTTCTAAGTTATTTTGTAATCCTCTTTCTTGGACCTTTGTTAGGTCTCTTTCAGGGATTACTTTTATAACTTGTTTTGTAGGAGACTGACTTCGTTAGGTCGATCTCTTCTAAGTTATTTTTGTAATCCTCTTTCTTGGACCTTTGTTAGATCTCTTTCAGGGATTACTTTATAACTTGTTCTGTAGGAGTCCGACTTCGTTAGGTCGGTCTCTTCTAAGTTATTTTTGTAATCCTCTTTCTTGGACCTTTGTTAGGTCTCTTTCAGGGATTACTTTATAACTTGTTTTGTAAGAGTCCGACTTCGTTATATCGGTCTCTTCTAAGTTATTTTTGTAATCCTCTTTCTTGGACCTTTGTTAGGTCTCTTTCAGGGATTACTTTATAACTTGTTCTGTAGGAGTCCGACTTCGTTAGGTCGGTCTCTTCTAAGTTATTTTTGTAATCCTCTTTCTTGGACCTTTGTTAGGTCTCTTTCAGGGATTACTTTATAACTTGTTCTGTAGGAGTCCGACTTCGTTAGGTCGGTCTCTTCTAAGTTATTTTTGTAATCCTCTTTCTTGGACATTTGTTAGGTCTCTTTCAGGGATTACTTTATAACTTGTTTTGTAAGAGTCTGACTTCGTTATATCGGTCTCTTCTAAGTTATTTTTGTAATCCTCTTTCTTGGACCTTTGTTAGGTCTCTTTCAGGGATTACTTTATAACTTATTTTGTAAGAGTCCGACTTTGTTATATCGGTCTCTTCTAAGTTATTTTTGTAATCCTCTTTCTTGGACCTTTATTAGGTCTCTTTCAGGGATTACTTTATAACTTGTTTTGTAGGAGTCCGACTTCGTTAGGTCGGTCTCTTCTAAGTTATAGCAATTCCTCTTTAATAGGGTTGGCCAGACCTCTTTCCCGGGATTCGCTGATAACTTGGGTTGACTTGATCCAACTTCTTGATGTCGGCCAGTCTTTTTAAGTTATTATATAGCAATCCATAAGACCTCGTCAGGTTCTTTTTTGGGATCACTTTCGATAACTTCTTGCATTATTCTGTGTTCATCATTGCCGATTTGTAGTTAGCGGTTTCTGTCCTAGTTTGATCATCATTTAGGTGAATCGTGCTTTCACCTTTGTCGGATGGTCATTCCTATCGAGATCATACAGTGAATTTGTTCTTCACTTTCTGTCGATCTATTGCTTTATAATCGGACGATGAATGCTTCAGATTAATACGTCTTGAGAATTTGTAGAAATCTGAAATATATTTTATTCAAAGAAAGTGCAAATATATACATGCGGTGGTTTTTTATACCCTTAAGTCGACTTGAATCTCAGTCTCGATGCCTCATTAAAAAACCTTTTCAGGAAAAAGAGTGCATCTTGTGACGAGATCTTTTATTTTTCCTAGCTATAATACCTTCTTAGGTTACAGGCGTGCCATGATCTGGGGAGTTCTCGTCCCTCGAGTTCGGACAGTCTGTAGTAGCCCTTACCCAGTATTTCTTTAACTCGGTAGGGTTCTTTCCAGTTGGCTGCCAGCTTTCCTTCTCCGGCTCGAGTTGTTCCAATATCATTTCGGATTAATATGAGATCATTCTCACTGAAACTTCTTGGCACTACCTTTTGATTATACTTAGAAGCCATTCGTCGCTTCAGTGCTTCTTCTCTAATCCGAGCTCTTTCTTGGGTTTCGGGAAGCAGGTCGAGCTCTTCTCTTTGAAGTTGAGAGTTGGTTTGTTCATTGTAATGAACTACTCGGGGGGACCCTTCCTCGACTTCTATTGGAATCATTGCCTCCACTCCGTATGCTAATCAAAATGGTGATTCGTTTGTAGTAGAGTGGGGGGTTGTTCGATACGCCCATAGGACTTGTGGAAGTTCTTCGGCCCAGGCCCCCTTAGCTTCTTGTAGCCTCCGTTTCAGTCCGGCCAATATGACTTTGTTGACCGCTTCGGCTTGTCCATTAGCTTGGGGATGTTGGTGTTTTATATTTAAGTCGGCTACCAGTTTTCTGAAGCCTGCATCTGTAAATTGGGTGCCATTGTCTGTGGTAATGGAGTGTGGGACCCCGAACCTTGTGACAATGTTTCTATATAGGAATTTCTGGCTTCTTTGAGCAGTGGCGTTAGCTAGGGGTTCTGCCTCGATCCATTTTGTGAAATAGTCCACTCCTACTATGAGGAATTTAACTTGTCCCGATCCCTGGGGAAAGGGTCCGAGAAGGTCGAGTCCCGACTTTGCAAAAGGCCAGGGTGATGTCACGCTGATGAGCTTTTCCGGTGGGGCGATGTGGAAGTTGGCATGCTTCTGACATGATGCACATGTCTTTACAAATTCTGTAGCTTCCTTTCGTAGAGTTGGCCAGTAGAATCCCGCCCGGAGTACCTTTTTGGAGAGAGCCTGTGCCCCGAGATGATTGCCGCAAATGCTACTGTGTACTTCTTCCAAGACTTCCTTTGTATGGGAGCTCGGTACGCATTTTAACAATGGTATTGAGATCCCTCTTTTGTACAGGGTGTTGTTTATGATAGTGTAGTACTGTGCCTCCCTTTTTAACCTCTTTGCTTCCTTTTCGTTTGTAGGGAGTGCTTCTGTCTTGAGGTAGTTAATTATGGGGGTCATCCATCCTTGATCCTGACCTGTTAGGATTTTTTCTTCTTCCGATATTGACGGATTCTGTAGAATTTCCTAGATGAGGCTTCTATTGTTGCCTCCTGGTTTGGTGCTGGCTAGCTTTGAGAGTGCGTCAGCTCAGGCATTTTGCTCGCGAGGTATATGGTAGATGTTATATTCCCCGAGTTGTCCGAGCTGTTCCTTGGTTTTATCCAAATACTTTTTCATGGTAGGATCTTTGGCTTGCTAGCTCCCTATTATTTGTGAGGTGACGACTTGTGAATCGTTGTAGATGTTGAGCTTCTGAGCTCCAACCTCCCTAGCTAGCTTCAAACCAGCTAGTAGAGCTTCGTATTCCGCCTGATTGTTTGAGGTCGGGAATCCGAATTTGAGGGAAAGCTCAAGTTGGGTTCCTTGGTTGCTTTCGATTATCACACCTGCGCCACTTCTGGTTTTATTTGAGGAACCATCCACGTATATGTTCCATTCTACAGGAATCTCCGGGGTGTCTGTGAATTCTGCAATGATGTCGGCTAGGTATTGTGATTTAATGGCTGTCCGTGGCTCGTATTGGAGGTCGAATTCGGACAACTCGATTGCCCACTGCAGGATTCTTCTTGCTAGATCTGTTTTTTGCAATATCCCCTTTATGGGCTGGTTGGTCCGAACCTTAATGGTATGGGCTTGGAAGTACGGATGAAGTCGTCGGGATGTTAGTATGAGAGCATAGGCAAACTTCTCTATTTTCTGGTAGTTCAGTTCTGATCCCTGCAGTGCTTTACTAATGAAGTAGAAGGGTTGTTTCCCACCCTTGTCTTCTCTAATTAATGCCGAGGCTATTGCCCGGCTTCCTACTGTAAGGTACAGTATGAGTGGTTCTCCTTTCCATGGTCGAGATAGGATAGGTGGCCGTCCCAGGAATTCTTTGAAATCTCGGAAGGCTTGCTCATATTCCGTTGTCCACTCGAAGTTCTTTCCCTTCCTTAAAGTAGCGTAGAAAGGGAGAGATCTTATCGCTGACCCTGATAAGAATCTGGATAAGGCTGCCAATCTCCCATTGAGCTGTTGTACCTCTTTGACGCATGTTGGGCTTTTCATGTTGAGTATTGTTCATACACTGGGTCGAACTGTCCGAGCCGGGATGTTCAGTAGCAAAGCGACCGACCTCTTTAGGTCAGGCGGACCGACTTCTTTACCAAGAACTCGGCCAAATCGACAGGAAAGCCCAAAGAAGGGCCCAACTCAAGGAATATGACCCAGATCCAAAGGCAGCCCAAGTCTATAGAGATAAGGGTGGTTCCATGGAAGATAAGCTGAGCTCGACAGAAGATAAGATAACTAATTTATCTTATCCAAAGAAAGTCAGATCTCACCATTATAAATACACTAGAGCACCCGGGTATAACTCATACTCTGATTCTACTAAAAACCTGTTAAATACCCTTGCTAACTTAAGCATCGGAGTATCTTGCAGGTACCCCCCACCCTCCGGTGACGAAAGATTAGCAGGGCAGTCAGTCTAACAAATCGGCCACACCAGCTCCGGCCGCTATACACTAGCTGGACACGTCGGTCCGACCAGTACAGAAGCTCTCATCCGAGATCGACCTCCAGTTTCAGGTAACCCTCGGAACATTGGCGCCGTTGCCGGGGAACCTGGAAGTCATCCCATCACCATGGCGGACAACCATGACAACGACCACGATTCAGATCTAGAAGATAGAACGCCACACAAGAACACGGACGCTACACTCAAAGATACTCCGGAGTCCAACGGGGACAAAAATTCATCAAACCCAGGAATAATAGAGGCGCTTCAAGACCGATTAAAGCAACTCGAAAAAGAAGCCCAACATCAATGGAAAAAGGAAGAGGACCTACATCGGGAAATAAGACGACGTCGAGAATTAGAAGATAAGCTTTTAAAACTCGAAGCCGATCTCAAAACGAAAGCTACTCGATCCACCCCAGAGGATAACTCCCGCCAGGGTCAGGATCCATTCACCAGAGAAATCATGAAGACCAAAATTTCAAAGGATTTCAAACTCCCGGACATGACTTTATACGACGGCACTTCAGATCCCAATCACCACCTCAGCAATTTCAGAAGCAGAATGTACCTTACAGACGCCTCGGATGAAGTCCGCTGCAAAGCTTTTCTAACAACTCTTAACAAAACAGCCATTAGATGGTTCGACAGTTTACCTCCGAAATCCATCTCAAGCTTTGACGACCTGGCCAAAAAGTTCTTGGCCAGATTTTCCATACAAAAAGATAAGGCTAAACACGCCCCCAGCTTACTAAGAATCAAGCAAGGAGATCGGGAGAGTCTTCACAACTACATGGAAAGATTCAATAAAACATGTATGGACATACAGAATCTACCAACAGAAGCGGCTATTATGGGCCTCATAAATGGCCTACAAGAAGGACCTTTTAGCCAATCCATATGAAAGAAGTATCCTGCATCCCTAGACGAAGTACAAGAACGAGCACAGAAGTACATAAACATGGAAGAAAATTCTCGACTAGGGGAAGCCTCGAGGTTCGGTCCCGCCTACCGAGACAAAGAATCCAAGAAAAAAGAAGATCGCTCCGGAGAGAAAATAAAAAAATATCCTAACTACACCCCTCTTAGGGTATCCTTGGTAGATGTTTACAAAGAAGTCTGCCATACAGAGAAAATACCCCCAGCTCGGCCACTCAAAGGCAAAAGGGGAGGAGGAAATCGCCACGAGTACTGCGAGTATCATCGAGTCCGAGGACACTCCACCAACGAAGATGTCGGACGATCTGAGCGATCACCTCGCACACCGGAAAGACACATCCACATGATCCACGGCGGATTTGCGGGGGGAGGAATTTCCAAATCATCCCGCAAACGACACCTCAAAGAAGTATACCACGTCGAAGGAAAGAACGAGGCTCTCGACATCCCAGCAATCACGTTTACCAAAGAAGACGCATCCGGAATCATCTTGGGACACAACAACCCCATGGTCATCACCATCATACTAGCAAACGCCAATCTCCACCGTACATTAATCGACCAAGGAAGCTCCGCCGACATCCTATTTAAAACCGCCTTCGACAAGCTCGGTTTAGAAGAAAAAGAGCTAAGAGCATACCCAAACAGCCTGTTCGGACTCGGAGATACCCCAGTACAACCACTAGGATATGTATCGTTACATACAACCTTCGGAAAAGGGAATCAATCCAGAACGCTCAAGATAGACTACATCGTTGTCAACGTAAGCTCAGCTTACAATGCCTTAATAGGTCGGACAACGCTGAATCAACTCGGCGCAATAGTCTCAACTCCACACCTATGTATGAAATTTCCAACTGCAGAGGGAATAGCTACAATAAAAGCATATCAAAAGATGGCACGCCGCTGTTATAACGAAAGCCTAAACCTCAGAGGCGAAGGAAAATAGTTTCACACAATCGAACTTGGCGGAGCTCAGAAGCGAGAAGAACTCCGTCCACAGCCCGAAGGAGAAATAGAAAAAGTCCAGATCGGAGATACCTCGGACAAGACAACTAATATCGCCATTATCCTAAAAAGAGACGCCAAGAAATCACTCATACAGCTTCTTCGAGACAACGTTGACCTCTTCGCATGGAAAGCCGCCGACATGCCCGGTATAGATCCCGAACTGATGAGTCACAAATTGGCAGTCTATCCGGGATCCCGGCCGATACAACAAAGACGAAGAAAACTCGGGCCAGAGCGATCTCAAGCTGTGGAAGAACAGGTGCAGGCACTGCTAGAAGCTGGATTCATAAGAGAAGTCAAATATCCACTATGGCTAGCAAATGTCGTCTTGGTGAAAAAGTCAAATGGGAAGTGGCGAATGTGCACCGACTACACCGATCTCAACAAAGCCTGCCCAAAAGACCCTTATCCACTCCCAAGCATCGACGCTCTAGTAGATGCCTCATCTGGATATAAGTATCTCTCGTTTATGGACGCATACTCGGGGTACAACTAGATCCCAATGCACCCACCGGATCAAGAAAAAACCTCGTTTCTAACACCCAAGGCAAACTACTGCTACATCGTAATGCCTTTTGGCCTTAAGAATGCGGGAGCAACGTACCAAAGGCTAATGAATAAGGTCTTCTCAGACCACATCGGAAAAATCATGAAGGTCTACGTGGACGACATGTTGATAAAAATACAAAGTGAAGAGACGTTATTAACCGACTTGATCCAAGTGTTCGGCACCATACGGAAGCACGGCATGCGACTTAACCTGGCTAAATGCACTTTCGTAGTAGAAGCAGGTAAGTTCTTGGGCTTTATGCTCACACAAAGAGGAATTGAAACAAATCCAGATAAATGCCAGGCCATACTCAACATGAAAAGCCCAACATGCGTCAAAGAGGTACAACAGCTCAATGGGAGATTGGTAGCCTTATCCAGATTCTTAGCAGGGTCAGCGATAAGATCCCTCCCTTTCTACGCTACTTTAAGGAAGGGAAAGAACTTCGAGTGGACAACGGAATGTGAGCAAGCCTTCCGAGATTTCAAAGAATTCCTGGGACAGCCACCTATCCTATCTCGACCACAAAAAGGAGAACCACTCATACTGTACCTTGCAGTAGGAAGTCGGGCAATAACCTCAGCTTTAATTAGAGAAGACAAGGGCGGGTAGCAACCTGTCTACTTCATCAGTAAAGCACTGCAGGGATCAGAACTGAACTACCAGAAAATAGAGAAGTTTGCCTATGCTCTCATACTAACATCCCGACGACTTCGCCCATACTTCCAAGCCCATACCATTAAGGTTCGGACCAACCATCCCATAAAGGGAATATTGTAAAAAACAGATCTAGCAGGAAGAATCCTGCAGTAGGCAATCGAGTTGTCCGAATTCGACCTCCAATACGAGCCACGGACAGCCATTAAATCACAATACCTAGCCGACATCATTGCAGAATTCACAGACACCCCGGAGATTCCTGTAGAATGGAATATATACGTGGATGGTTTCTCAAATAAAACCGGGAGTGGCGCAGGTGTGATAATCGAAAGCAACCAAGGAACCCAACTTGAGCTTTTCCTCAAATTCGGATTCCCGGCCTCAAACAATCAAGCGGAATACGAAGCTCTACTAGCTGGTTTGAAGCTGGCTAAGGAGGTTGGAGCTCAGAAGCTCAACATCTACAGCAATTTGCAAGTCGTCACCTCACAAATAATAGGGAGCTAGCAAGCCAAAGATCCTACCATGAAAAAGTATTTGGATAAAACCAAGGAACAGCTCGGACAACTCGGGGAATATAAGATCTACCACATACCTCGCGAGCAAAATGCCTGAGCTGACGCACTCTCAAAGCTAGCCAGCACCAAACCAGGAAGCAACAATAGAAGCCTCATCCAGGAAATTCTGCAGAATCCGTCAATATCGGAAGAAGAAAAAATCCTAGCCATAACAGGTCGGGATCAAGGATGGATGACCCCCATAATTAACTACCTCAAGACAGAAGCACTACCTACAAACGAAAAGGAAGCAAAGAGGTTGAAAAGGGAGGCACAGCACTACACTATCATAAACAACACCCTGTACAAAAGAGGGATCTCAACACCATTGTTAAAATGCGTACCGACCTCCCATACAAAGGAAGTCCTGGAAGAAGTACACAGTGGCATTTGTGGCAATAATCTCGGAGCACAGGCTCTCACCAAAAAGGTACTCCGGGCGGGATTCTACTGGCCAACTCTACAAAAAGAAGCTACAGAATTTGTAAAGACATGCGCACCATGTCAGAAGCATGCCAACTTTCACATCGCCCCACCGGAAAAGCTCATCAGCGTGACATCACCCTGGCCATTTGCAAAGTGGGGACTCGATCTTCTCGGACCCTTTCCCCAGGGATCGGGACAAGTTAAATTCCTCATAGTAGGAGTGGACTATTTCACAAAATGGATCGAGACAGAACCCCTCGCCGACGCCACTGCTCAAAGAAGCCAGAAATTCCTATATAGAAACATTGTCACAAGGTTCG
This sequence comes from Arachis ipaensis, assembly GCF_059453495.1. Taxonomy (NCBI): domain Eukaryota; kingdom Viridiplantae; phylum Streptophyta; class Magnoliopsida; order Fabales; family Fabaceae; genus Arachis; species Arachis ipaensis. The sequence goes on from NC_142437.1 coordinate 969,244, forward strand.
GGATCCCATACTCCATTACCACAGACAATGGCACCCAATTTACAGATGCAGGCTTCAGAAAACTCGTAGCTAACTTAAATATAAAACACCAGTTCACCTCCGTCGAACATCCCCAAGCTATTGGACAAGCCGAAGCGGCCAACAAAGTCATATTAGCCGGACTGAAACGGAGGCTACAAGAAGCTAAGGGAGCCTGGGCCGAGGAACTTCCACAAGTCCTATGGGCGTATTGAACAACCCCCCACTCTACTACAAACGAATCACCATTTCGATTAGCATACGAAGTGGAGGCAATAATTCCAATAGAAGTCGAGGAAGGGTCTCCCCGAGTAGTTCATTACAATGAACAAACCAACTCTCAACTTCAAAGAGAAGAGCTCGACCTGCTTCCCGAAATCCAAGAAAGAGCTCGGATTAGAGAAGAAGCACTGAAGCGATGAATGGCTTCTAAGTATAATCAAAAGGTAGTGCCAAGAAGTTTCAGTGAGAATGATCTCATATTAATCTGAAATGATATTGGAACAACTCGACCCGGAGAAGGAAAGCTGGCAGCCAACTGGAAAGGACCCTACCAAGTTGTAGAAATACTTGGTAAGGGCTACTACAGACTGTCCGAACTCGAGGGACAAGAACTCCCCAGATCATGGCACGCCTGTAACCTAAGAAGGTATTATAGCTAGGAAAAATAAAAGATCTCGTCACAAGATGCACTCTTTTTCCTGAAAAGGTTTTTTAATGAGCCATCGAGACTGAGATTCAAGTCGACTTAAGGGTATAAAAAAGCACCGCATGTATATATTTGCACTTTCTATGAATAAAATACATTTCAGATTTCTACAAATTCTCAAGACGCATTAATCTGAAGCATTCATCGTCCGATTATAAAGCAATAGATCGACAGAAAGTGAAGAACAAATTCACTGTACGATCTCGATTGGAATGACCATCCGACAAAGGTGAAAGCGCGATTCACCTAAAGGATGATCAAACCGGGACAGAAACCACTAACTACAAATCGGCAAAGATAAACACAGAATAATGCAAGAAGTTATCGAAAGTGATCCAAAAAAAAGAACCTGACAAGGTCTTATGGATTGCTATATAATAACTTAAAAAGACTGGCCGACATCAAGAAGTCGGATCAAGTCAACCCAAGTTATCAACGAATCCCTGGAAAGAGGTCTGGCCAACCCTATTAAAGAGGAATTGCTATAACTTAGAAGAGATCGATATAACGAAGTCGGACTCTTACAAAACAAGTTATAAAGTAATCCCTGAAAGAGACCTAACAAAGGTCCAAGAAAGAGGATTACAAAAATCACTTAGAAGAGACCGATATAACGAAGTCGGACTCTTACAAAACAAGTTATAAAGTAATCCCTGAAAGAGACCTAACAAAGGTCCAAGAAAGAGGATTACGAAAATAACTTAGAAGAGACCGATATAACGAAGTCAGACTCTTACAAAACAAGTTATAAAGTTATCCCTGAAAGAGACCTAACAAATGTCCAAGAAAGAGGATTACGAAAATAACTTAGAAGAGACCGATATAACGAAGTCGGACTCTTACAAAACAAGTTATAAAGTAATTCCTGAAAGAGACCTAACAAAGGTCCAAGAAAAAGGATTACGAAAATAACTTAGAAGAGACCGATATAACGAAGTCGGTCTCTTACAAAACAAGTTATAAAGTAATCCCTGAAAGAGACCTAACAAAGGTCCAAGAAAGAGGATTACGAAAATAACTTAGAAGAGACCGATAAAACGAAGTCGGACTCTTACAAAACAAGTTATAAAGTAATCCCTGAAAGAGACCTAACAAAGGTCCAAGAAAGATGATTATGAAAATAACTTAGAAGAGACCGACCTAACGAAGTCGGACTCCTACAAAACAAGTTATAAAGCAATCCCTGAAAGTGACCTAACAAAGGTCCAAGAAAGAGGATTACAAAAATAACTTAGAAGGGGACCAACGCAAAGAAATCGGTTATGGAGCGCTAAAAGTACCAGCAAGAGCGAGAAAACCGAGAAACACGTCGGACCCACACAGTTACAGCCTCAAAGGATCCAAAATACAAACAAATGAGTACAAAGCAATCCAAAGAGGTCAAGCAGCAAAAATTACAACACTCTCAGAAACCAAGAAGAGATATCATGTTAAAGAAAGCATAGTATAATAAAGCCTGAAGAGGCCACCGTAATCGACCTCAGAAAGCTGCCTTTGTTTTTTCAAAATAAAAGTTGCCAGGCAGGCAACTAAAAAGCGTCAGTAGTGAAACAAAACAATAAAGAGTTCAAAAGCCCACAAACCGGGCTATTTACACAAATATTTAAAAAAGAAGATCAGCAAAGATCAGGAGCCTTCCCAGCAGCATCAGTACAGGGAGAAGGAGGGCGAATCTGAATAGGCACAGCATCTACAGTTCCATCATCCCGGTTCAGAATCTGGCAATCTGGATCAGACACAACGGGAGGAACCGAGGAGGACGACACTTTGACAGAAGGCATTGGGGGAGGTTCAGCATCATCATCATCCTGGTCATCAGGGACAATCTTACCATCCCTCACAACATTGTCCAGGCTGAAGAGAGTAAGGTCGGCCTCAGGAGCAATAATTCGAACCTGCTCCTTCAGGTTCTCATAGGCAGCAGTCACACTGTCAACAAGATGACCCTGGAGCTCGGAGTAATCAGCTCGGGCGTTCTCCAACTCCTCCTTCAGACGCATTCCCTCCCGATAAGATGTGACATAGCTATCCTTATGCCTCAGTGCCGTGTCCTCAGCCAGCCTTACAGAGGCAGCCAGAGAAAGGGAACTCGCCTTCTCATTCTCCAGATCTCTTTCCAACTTGGCCACCTTCACTTCAAGCTCCTCCTTCAAGCCTTTCATCCGATCAAACTCCTGTTTGGCCTCCTCCATAAAAGCCTTAGTGGCATGAAGAGGAAGACTCTGAGCAGTTCGATACAGGGCCGCGCCCATGTGTGCCATTTTGATACTACTTCGAGTTATATACTCAAAATGATGAAGAAGCGACACATCATTCATAGGGAGGGCACCATAAGGAGCGATCTGTTGATCTACAAACTCGATTGCATCAAAGTCAGGAGCATCAAGGTTGAAAGGCTCAATTGTTTTTTGCTTCTTGCTAGGAGGAGCACCAGAAGCAACGGCAGAGGCCTGTGGAGGATCGACCAGACGAACCCGAGGAACAGGAACCGCTTTCTTCGGCCCGGGAGAACTTGACACAGGAGGCTTCATTGAAACTTGAGAAGATCCCTCCGGCCACCTTGGCCGAGATGTTCAGAGTAGCAGTTGCCTTCTTTGCCTTTCTAAAGGCCTTTCTAAAGGCCACAGCAGAGAGTCACAATCACAATAAAAGGAAGCAAAAATGAAGAAACAAGTATAGAAACAAGCCAGACAAGTACCCAAAATAGTCCGAACCAAGGATGGGTCATTCAAAAACCTTTTTGTGTCAAGATGGGGCGGGGCCCCCACAAATCCTCAAGCACAACAACAAAGGCACGCTCAACATCATCAAGCATCTCCCAAGTATAGCGAGACACCCTTACATCCCTCTGCCACTCTAGAGGGAAAGAAGGCTCATCATTCTCATCAAGAAAAAAGGGGCGAACCCCCTCGACAGCACGAACTTTAAAGAAGTAGTTCTTGAAGTCCTTAAAGGACTCGTCATACATAGCGAAAACTTTATGGCCCTGAGCAGACCGAAAAGAAACCCAAGAAGCTTTCTTTTTTGAAGAACCGCCAGGCTTGGCAGAAACAAACAAATACAGGAAAAGAGTCTGAGAAAGTGTTACATCTAACTCTCTACAAAGAAGCTGAAATATTTTTATAAAACCCCAGGAATTGGGGTGAAGCTGGGATGGGGCAATATTACACGACCATAACAGATCGGTCTCGAAAGCAGTAAAAGGAAAAGTAACGTTCAGTTGACTGAAGAAGTATTCATAGGCATAGAAGAAGGGACGCTCTCCCTCGATGGAAGTCGGAAAACAAACTCTCTCATCAGAATCAGGAGCAACAAGCTCATAATCCCCCTCCCGGGCACTGTTACCACAAATACTATGGCGCTTCCTCAGTTCTGTTCAAAATTTAGCATCCACAACAGAAACACACAACAAGATAAGGGAGTCCAGCCAATCGGACATCCCCTCGGGAACTCTGGAAGACATCTCTACAATGTTATTGCGAGAAGACATGAGGCCAACTAATCCTACAAATAAGAAAAGAAGATGGGGTTACTAAAAACATCTCAGACAAGAGAGAAAACAACTCGGTCAATTCGATGCAAGCGAAGAAATAGAAAAGGAAAACCCCAAGACTCAAACCAAAGTCCTGGGGCATCCTTTGGAGGCAGTAACAAAGCAATGTTTCTAGGAAAAATCTACAGCTCACACCCCAGCATCTCTCAGAAAAAATTCAAACAGCAAACATTTTTCATCAAAGTAAAACACAAAAAGTCATTACAGTCTATCCAGCAAAAAGCATCCCCAAAAAAAAAGTACGCCAAGTAGAAATCACCAAAGGTGCGAACTTGTTCAGAACCAGACAAAAAGCAATCTCCAAACAAAGCGAGTAACAGATGTAGATTTTCTATCAGTATCAGACAGGAAACAACCAGAAGCAACAATAAAACCCTAGAAAGCCTCGACGGAAATACCAAGAAAATGCATAAAAGAAAGTCAGGAAAAACACATTACAGTGACAAGCAAATACAAGACCACGAAAAGATCTAAACTTTCAAACATGCAAAATCAAAGCTTCACCAAAAAACTGAAGGCAAAGCTACGAAAGAAGCAAGAAAGCTAGTACCAACCTGGAAAAAGCAGCAAACTTCAAAGAGATTGAAGATGGAAGACGAAATCTGGAATCACCCTCTCACAAGCAAAAGAAAAAGCACGAACAAAAGCAATGTCGCAGGGAGAAACGCGAAACCGCAAAACTCCAGGCGAAAACAGAACCTTCAGAAAATCACCAAGCAACGCCGCAACCCAAGAAAAGTTGAAATGGGGGTGAAAAGGCAGGGGCGAGAGAACGAAGGAAGAAATACGAAGAAGTTACGAAAAGAGCGAAGGAGAGAAACCGTTTCTGGGTTTTCAAAATCAAAATAAAGAGCCAAAAGGAAAAACGGGGCAATTAATGTTAAAATTAATGAAGGCATTAAACCCTCGCACGTTCCCAAAGCGCGCGCTTTCAGATGAAAACGTTCCACATTCAAAAAGCTTCTACAAAGAAAGGAATCGACAAAATGCTTGAGTTCGGCTTCACTAGAGAAGGACCGAAGTCAAGGACTCGACCTCGAAAAAGAAGACCGAGCTCAAGCAGAGGCACTGTTCATACGCTGGGTCGAACTGTCCGAGCCGGGATGTTCAGTAGCAAAGCGACCGACCTCTTTAGGTCAGGTGGACCGACTTCTTTACCAAGAACTCGGCCAAATCGACAGGAAAGCCCAAAGAAGGGCCCAACTCAAGGAATATGACCCAGATCCAAAGGCAGCCCAAGCCTATAGAGATAAGGGCGGTTCCATGGAAGATAAGCTGACCTCGACAGAAGATAAGATAAGATAAGATAAGATAAGATAAGATAAAGATAAGATAACTAACTTATCTTATCCAAAGAAGGTCAGATCTCACCATTATAAATACACTGGAGCACCCAGGTATAACTCATACTCTGATTCTACTAAAAACCTGTTAAATATCCTTGCTAACTTAAGCATCGGAGTCTTTTGCAGGTACCCCCCACCCTCCAGTGACGAAGGATCAGCAGGGCAGTCAGTCCAACAAATCGGCCACACCAGCTCCGGCCGCTATACACTAGCCGGACACGTCGGTCCGACCAGTACAGAAGATCTCATCCGAGATCGATCTCCAGTTTCAGGTAACCCTCGGAACAAGTATGGCCTGGCATTTATCTGGATTTGCTTCAATTCCTCTTTGCGTGAGCATAAAGCCCAAGAACTTACCTGCTTCTACTGCGAAAGTGCATTTAGCCGGGTTAAGTCGCATGCCGTACTTTTGTATGGTGCCGAACACTTGGATCAAGTCGGTTAATAACGTCTCTTCACTTTGTGTCTTTATCAACATGTCGTCCACGTAGACCTCCATGATTTTTCTGATGTGATCTGAGAAGACTTTATTCATTAGCCTTTGGTACGTTGCTTCCGCATTCTTAAGGCCGAAAGGCATTACGATGTAGCAGTAGTTTGCCTTGGGTGTTAGAAACGAGGTTTTTTCTTGATCTGGTGGGTGCATGGAGATCTGGTTGTACCCCGAGTATGCGTCCATAAACGAGAGATACTTATATCCAGATGAGGCATCTACTAGAGCGTCGATGCTTGGGAGTGGATAAGGGTCTTTTGGGCAGGCTTTGTTGAGATCGGTGTAGTCGGTGCACATTCGCCACTTCCCATTTGACTTTTTCACCAAGACGACGTTTGCTAGCCACAGTGGATATTTGACTTCTCTTATGAATCCTGCTTCTAGTAGTGCCTGCACCTGTTCTTCCACAACTTGAGATCGTTCTGGCCCGAGTTTTCTTCGTCTTTGTTGTATCGGCCGGGATCCCGGATAGACTGCCAATTTGTGGCTCATCAGTTCGGGATCTATACCGGGCATGTCGGCGACTTTCCATGCGAAGAGGTCAACGTTGTCTCGTAGAAGCTATATGAGTGATTCCTTGGCGTCTCCTTTCAGGATAGTGCCGATATTAGTTGTCTTGTCCGAGGTATCTCCAATCTGGACTTTTTCTATTTCTCCTTCGGGCTGTGGACGGAGTTCTTCTCGCTTCTGAGCTCCGCCAAGTTCGATTGTGTGAAACTCTTCTCCTTCGCCTCTGAGGTTTAGGCTTTCGTTATAGCAGCGACGTGCCATCTTTTGATCTGCTTTTATTGTAGCTATTCCCTCTGCAGTTGGGAATTTCATACATAGGTGTGGAGTTAAAACTATCGCGCCGAGTTGATTCAGCGTTGTCCGACCTATTAAGGCATTGTAAGCTGAGCTTACGTCGACAATGATGTAGTCTATCTTGAGCGTTCTGGATTGATTCCCTTTCCGAAGGTTGTATGTAACGATACGTATCCTAGTAGTTGTACTGGGGTATCTCCGAGTCCGAACAGGCTGTTTGGGTATGCTCTTAGCTCTTTTTCTTCTAAACCGAGCTTGTCGAAGGCGGTTTTAAATAGGATGTCGGCGGAGCTTCCTTGGTCGATTAATGTACGGTGGAGATTGGCATTTTCTAGTATGATGGTGATGACCATGAGGTCATCGTGTCCCGAGATGATTCTGGATGCGTCTTCTTTGGTAAACGTGATTGCTGGGATGTCGAGAGCCTCGTTCTTTCCTTCGACGTGGTATACTTCTTTGAGGTGTCATTTGCGGGATGATTTGGAAATTCCTCCCCCCACAAATCCGCCGTGTATCATGTGGATGTGTCTTTCCGTTGTGCGAGGTGATTGCTCAGATTGTCCGACATCTTCATCTCTTCTTCTTGGCTCTTCATCCCGGTTGACCACAAACCGATCTAATTTTCCTTCTCTTACTAATTTTTCTATGACATTTTTCAAGTCGAAGCATTCGTTGGTGGAGTGTCCTCGGACTCGATGATACTCGCAGTACTCGTGGCGATTTCCTCCTCCCCTTTTGCCTTTGAGTGGCCGAGCTAGGGGTATTTTCTATGTATGGCAGACTTCTTTGTAAACATCTACCAAGGATACCCTAAGGGGGGTGTAGTTATGATATTTTTTTATTTTCTCTCCGGAGCGATCTTCTTTTTTCTTGGATTCTTTGTCTCGGTAGGCGGGACCGAACCTCGAGGCTTTCCCTAGTCGAGAATTTTCTTCCATGTTTATGTACTTCTGTGCTCGTTCTTGTACTTCGTCTAGGGATGCAGGATACTTCTTTGATATGGATTGGCTAAAAGGTCCTTCTCGTAGGCCATTTATGAGGCCCATAATGGCCGCTTCTGTTGGTAGATTCTGTATGTCCATACATGTTTTATTGAATCTTTCCATGTAGTTACGAAGACTCTCCCGATCTCCTTGCTTGATTCCTAGTAAGCTGGGGGCGTGTTTAGCCTTATCTTTTTGTATGGAAAATCTGGCCAAGAACTTTTTGGCCAGGTCGTCAAAACTTGAGATGGATTTCGGAGGTAAACTGTCGAACCATCTAATGGCTGTTTTGGTGAGAGTTGTTGGAAAAGCTTTGCAGCGAACTGCATCCGAGGCGTCTGTAAGGTACATTCTGCTTCTGAAATTGCTGAGGTGGTGATTGGGATCTGAAGTGCCGTCGTATAAAGTCATGTCCGGGAGTTTCAAATCCTTCAGAATTTTGGTCTTCATGATTTCTCTGGTGAATGGATCCTGACCCTGGCGGGAATTATCCTCTGGGGTGGATCGAGTAGCTTTGGTTTTGAGATCGGCTTCGAGTTTTAAAATCTTATCTTCTAATTCTCGGCGTCGCCTTATTTCCCGATGTAGGTCCTCTTCCTTTTCCCGTTGATGTTGGGCTTCTTTCTCGAGTTGCTTTAATCGGTCTTGAAGCGCTTCTATTATTCCTGGGTTTGATGAATTTTTGTCCCCGTTGGACTCCGGAGTATCTTTGAGTGTAGCGTCCGTGTTCTTGTGCGGCGTTCTATCTTCTAGATCTGAATCGTGGTCGTTGTCATGGTTGTCCGCCATGGTGATGGGATGACTTCCAGGTTCCCCGGCAACGGCGCCAATGTTCCGAAGGTTACCTGAAACTGGAGGTCGATCTCGGATGAGATCTTCTGTACTGGTCGGACCGACGTGTCCGGCTGGTGTATAGCGGCCGGAGCTGACGTGGCCGACTTGTTGGACTGACTGCCCTGCTGATCCTTCGTCACCGGAGGGTGGAGGGTACCTGCAAGAGACTCCGATGCTTAAGTTAGCATGGGTAATAAATAGGTTTTATGTAGAATCAGAGTATGAGTTATACCTGGGTGCTCCAGTGTATTTATAATGGTGAGATGTGACCTTCTTTGGATAAGATAAGTTAGTTATCTTATCTTTATCTTATCTTATCTTATCTTCTGTCGAGGTCAGCTTATCTTCTATGGAACCGCCCTTATCTCTATAGGCTTGAGCTGCCTTTGGATCTGGGTCGTGTTCCTTGAGTTGGGCCCTTCTTTGAGCTTTCCTGTCGATTTGGCCGAGTTCTTTGCGAAGAAGTCGGTCCACCTGACCTAAAGAGGTCGGTTGCTTTGCTATTGAACATCCCGGTTCGGACAGTTCGACCCAGAGTATGAACAGTTACCAACACTCCCTCTCTTCCCTCCATAACTCCTCCTCGATTCCTTCAGTTTTCACCACTACCCTCATCACTCTTTTTCCTCTTAAAACAAAAACTACCAAATGAGGAAGAAAACCATAGCCCACAAGCCTCCTCGTGAAAAGGTGTATAAACTTCCTTCCAGGCGTTCCACTCGCTCCAAAGACAACACCTTCACACCTTCACCATCTCCTCCTACCTCTCCTCTTCGCACTGCTCCCATGGCGCGAACCAAGACCACACCTAGGTACCCTGCCCCTGCCAAGCCGACACCACCACCAAAAGTCACTCCCTCCAAGCCAGGCTCCTCAAAACCTGGTTCTGCGAAGCCAAGCTCCTCCAAAGGTAAACGTCCGACGGCTGAGAAACCAGTTTCCGAACCAACACAACCCAAATCCAGGTCGGTTCCTGTGCGCTCTCAACGAGGTAACACTCGAGTCCCTCTCCAAAATGTTAAAGAACCCGACATTGGACCTTTTGATCACAAAGCTCATTTTTTGACCTCTCATTCGAACTATAACCCCTATAGATTCAAATCTGCCATGAACCATGATTTTTATGAGGGGGTTATCCAGTATCGTACCTTGTGCCCTTCCTTTCTCGCTGATCTGCCCTCCTTGAAAAGAAAAGGTTTTCCTTTTGTTGATAACTTGATTTTTCTGGACTGGAATCATCTTTTTGATATCAAAAAGCCAGTTTATCCATTGTTGGTCAAAGAATTTTATGCTAACATGACTTATCATGAAGGCACTGCTCATTTATATGTAAAGGGTAGAGACATAGTTTTTAACAATGAGACTATCAGTGATGCTTTGAAATATACTGATGTTGGGCCTTGTGCTTACACGTCAGTTAAGTGGGATGAAGGAGTTGGTGTTTCTTACAATGATACTCTGACTAGTATTTGTGAACATGTCTCCTTGATTGATGGTATCACACCCACACACAAAGCCCTAGGATATGAACGCGCTCAGTTGCACCGTATGGTCAACCACATTATTCTTCCTCAAAGTGGTTCATATCAAAGGGTTTCATACACTGACACTCTTGTTTTATATGCCCTTCTCACCAAAACTAAAATTTCATTTGCATATTTGATGGTTAGATACATGTTTGACTCTGTTAGGAGTGAAAAAGACAAAGCACTTCCTTATGACACGTTTCTAACTTGCATCTTTGAGTATTTTGGTGTTGACTTGACCAATGAGAAATATGAAAATAGACATTCATATCTAAAAGGAGGTGGTGCAGTGAAACAGCAAAAGGGACCTACTCGATCTGAAAGGGTGGTCTTAGATGATGAAGATGATGATTTTGTCCCCGAGGACTCTCCTGCTCCTTCCACCGAGGATACTTCCATGTCTACTGGGAAGAAATCCACTCTGCTGAATGTGGTCAAGGATGTTGTTCAGGAGTTTGTCTCCCAATCAAATCACATGATTGCTATGAGCAAGGAGCAAAGAAAACTAGCTAGCAAACATGAAAATTTCCTCTGTAAATCAAGGGATAGAGTCGCTGTATTTATGAAGTTCATTGATAATATGAATGAGGATGAAGTTCAGGTCACAGAGGATGAGGAAGAAGCTGGATCAGAAGGATATGGTTCTGATGCCTAGAAATTGTCTCATAAAAACTGCTACTGCTGTCTTTTTGTCTCATGAATTCTGTTTCTACTTTTGAACTGTTTTAGTTGGGATGACTGTAATAACTTTAATTACTTACAGGCCTTTGGTAGTTTAGTTCTTACTATGCACTATGGACTGACTCTTTTCTGCAGGATGCAAGACATTTTTTTGTTTTTGATATTTCCTGTTGTCCGCCCTTGATGACAAAAGGGGGAGTAATATGTTGGGCTGATTGTTGTGGTGTTGCTTGTTTAATATCCCTTAGTCAAGATGAATGTGTGTGTAGCTCTTTATGATGTAAAACAGGAACAATGAGGAAAGCACAAATCCAGGGGGAGCTAATCTTGAAAAGGAAAGGGGGAGCAACAGAAAATCAAAGGGAGTTTCTAAACCTTACTCAAATTCATTTCCTTTTGATTATTACTTAAATCATGTTTGTCATCAAGGGGGAGATTGTTGAGTTAAGAAATTAATTAATTGATGATGACAAACATTTGATTAGTGGGCTAATCACCCAATTAGTTTTGATTATTTTTGATAAGTGATGCAGGCCAAAAACAAGTGGTACAGCAGCCCAACATTAAACAAAGGATATCTAAAAATGGGCTAAATGGTAAGTGAAAATAAAAAACAAGCCCAAGTCATTCATCTCAAGCTAAATTCTTCAAAGAAGCAAAGGCAAGGCACCAACGGGCTGAACTTGAGTAGAACCCGATCCAAGCCCGAATTGAATCCCAATTCCCTCTCACTTGCTTTCACCAAATCAACGTTTCTTTCTTCTCTGTCTCAGTCAAATCAGAAACTTAGAAAAGTAAGAAAGAGAGAAAGAGCTTCTTCCCTAAAGCAAGTCACTAAAGAAGCAAGAGAGAGAGAGAGAGATTAAGCTTGAAACACAGAAGTCTAATCAGAAAATCCAAACCAAATCAAGCTTAGGTTAAAGGTAACCCATTTCCTCTTGCATGCTTCATATCTTCTTCTCTTCTTCCTAACAATCTGCACGTCCGAAAATGGCATACATAGGAAAGTTGTTTTCTGCCTCAATCTGCTGTGTATCCACGGTCTTAAACAAGACTTGGGGACCAAGTTATTTTTCAAGGGCTAAGATTAAGTTGACCATTGGAAGATGTCTATGGTTGTTGTTTTATGGCTTTCGGTCAAGATGAAGAAGTCAGAAGCAAAGTTTCTAATCTAAGGTTTAAGGAGAAAAAGTGAATTTGTGGGTTGGTGAAGCTCAAGACTCAAGGTGTTGACCTTGGAAGAAGAACCCAGCAACATGCAAGGAGATAAAAGAGGTTTGCTGTTCATTCAGAAACCAAGGAGAGAAAACCAGTGAATAGAGGTTTTGTTCTGAGAGAGCTCTTTGAAGAAGTTCAACTAACTGGACAGTGTAACCTAATCAAAGGTGCATTCCGCCAGTATGAAGAACTGAATCAGAGGCTTGCCAATCTGGTTTTGCACATAGCAAAGAGGCTGCTGATGAAGTCAATCTCCTTCATGTTTTACAGATTGTGATGTACTTTTCAATGTTTATCTTTCTGTAATTTCTTGTGAGAAAAGGCATATTGAGAGAGCTCAAGTAAAAGCCATGAGTGAAAAAGGCTGAGTGATACACTTGAGAGAAAAGCCTAGAGTTATTTTCAGATTTCTTTAGGTATGTCTATGTCTTGTATCTTGTACCTGTGAGGTATCCCTTTCTTAGTTGGGTCAGCACTAAGAGTAAAGAGTTAGGTATTAGCATAGCCAATGTCAAGTTAGGTTAGAACTTAAATGTGAAATTGGTGTATGTAATACTTTTAACTATAGTGGAAATTCCTCCATAGTTGTGGAGGAGACTGGACGTAGGTTGCATAGCACAAGGCAACCGAACCAGGATACATGTTGGTGTTAGCTATTCTCTTCTCTGCTATGTTCTGTTTTCTGATATTCATGAGATAAAAATAAATTGTCTCATAAATTTCCGCTGCTCAGATCAAACAGAATCAGAATCTTAAGATTGATTAAACAGGGGAGACCAGACACTTGTGAATTCAGAAAACTCCTCTCCTAAATAAGCTGGTAGCCCTTCTATAGGCGCTATGGACACTCACACTGCACCACTCAAGGTCCATGAGTACAAAACCAAGATGTCATATCCTCAGAGACTTCAGCAGGCAGAAAAGGATCAGCAATTCTTCAAGTTTCGAGAAGTTTTCAAGTAGCTGGAGATCAAAATTCCCTTTGCAGAGGCTCTTGAACAAATGCCTTCATATGCTAATTTCATGAAGGAAATACTGAATAACAAGAGGGATTGGAGGAAATCAGAGACAATGGTGCTTACCAAGGAGTGCAGTGGAGTCATTCAGAGGAACCTTCCCAAGAAATTTAAGAGACCTCTCACTTCTCCCAGGAACCTAGTGCCTACCCCAAGAGAAGAGGGCATGACCATCACAATGGATGCTGAATCCATACCAAAGGAGGAAGTGCAAGTTGCTGAAGGGTCAGAGGAGAAAGAAGCTCCAAAAAAGGCTAAAGTTACCCTGTCACATGCTCCCTCTATGAAACCCATTCAAGAGCTTTAAACACCACACCCTCAGAAGTCCCAAAAGGGGACCGAGGATGAGCACCACTCACAGTTCTTGAAGGTCTTTAATCCTCTACTACCCCCTGATAGAGGAGGTACTTGCATGCAGAGTACATTGCTGAGCCTCTTCACATGGTGAAAACTCATACAGTCTCCCCATACATCTAACCTAAGTTCGGTGTTGGGTATGCACTATCAACTAAGGAGGAAGGTCCCAAGAGAAGGATGCCTTAGGGATGGAAAAACAACAATATCTCTACTGAAGGCTTCTCACTAGGGATGAGGGTCGTATTCCCTGCAAGCCCAATCCTGCCTCAGGCATTGAACATGATCCTATCTCTTGAGCATATTAAGCTGATCCATGAGAGCACAGGAAGGAAGCTCCCAGTACGGAGTAAGGATTTATTCCTCTATGACTATCTTCCTCCTTGAAGGAGCTGTCCGTTAAGCTAATGACGGTAAAGAAGCGCTTGTTGGGAGGCAACCCAACCATGAGTAGAGTACTTTTGTTTTTCTTCCTTTTGTTTATTTTCATTTGAGTTCATTTTAGTTTATTTTCATAGTTTTTCTTTTGTTTTTTAACGTTTGTGATCATATGCAGCACTTAGAACAGAGACAGAGACGCTTGGAATGAAAAACAGAACACCCTGGAGAGAGTCCCTTGCTGGCATTGAACGCCAAACAAGGAGGAAGCTGGGCATTCAACGCCCAGTCAGGAGAGCAAGGCTGGCGTTGAACGCCAGAGAAGAAATACCCTAAGCATCCAACACCCATTAGGGAGCATGGAACTGGCGTTGAACGCCAGAGAAGGAGTCCTCTGGGCGTTCAACGCCCACACAAGAGCCAAGAAAAACCATGTTCTGGTCCCTACCTGGCGTTCAACGCCCATTACTGGCGTTGAATGCCCAGGCAGGGCAAGCTCACTCGAGCTTTAAGGCCTCTCAAGCCAGTGGGTTTCACCGAAAATCCCATCCACTTCAAATTCAAATCTTTTTCACCCATTTTTCCCTCCCATATTTTCTTTGCTTGGGGACAAGTAAAGTTTTTAAGTTTGGTGTTGCAGAGCGAGCTCTGAGTTTATATTATCATCAATGGCTCCAAGGGAAGCTGAATCATCTTCAGGAAAGAGCACAGCTTATGGAGCAGCAGCCGCCATCACTAAGGTGGTTGAGTTTCATTGTCCTCTTATCTATGTTATTTCTGATTTTCTTGTACTTTACTTTATCTACCTTCTATTCTAGTGCATGATTACATCTAGTGTTTTGTGTCTTTTTAGTATCATTTTTTACTTTGTTTTGGTTATAAGATATCCAATGTATCTCTCACCATGCTTAAAAGAAAAATTTATTTGAAAAGGAATAGTGAGATACATAAGTACCGAGTTATATCATGAGTTAATTCTAATTATTTTGATGTAGTGACCCTTGCATTTATCTTCTGAATGTATGAATTAACTGTGCATAATTGATAGTGATGTTGAGAATGTTGACTCTTGAAGAACAATGGATTCAGAGAAGTATTATTGGTTCTCTGAAAAATAAAAAATATTGATTTTTGAAGCAAGAAAAAGCAGCAAAATAAAAAAAGAGAGAGAGAGAAAAAGAAAAATAAAGAAAAATCCAAGAGCTCAAAAGAAAAAAAAGACAAGAGCAAGGATCCAAGGTTTTGAGCATCAATGGTTAGGAGGGTCACAAGTTGGCCTAAAAAGTACAAATGAGCTGCTATCCCTAACTAAATGCTTGTGGTGTGAAGGTGTCAAGTAAAAAGCTTGAGATTGAGCAGTTAAAGTTGTGATCCAAAGCAATAAAGAGTATGCTGGTGCATGAATCCCCACACTCCGAATGGTATTATTTGGACTTGTTAGTATTGACTTGATGATTAATGTTGTAAAGAGGGTTGAAGAATTCCATGAAGATGGTAAAATGAGTATGTATAGTAATATGTGGTTTGTGGCTAAACTTGTAAAATTGGGTGGAATATAATGTTATTGAGCTAAGGTTGCTAGAATTGTTGTGCTATGGTTAAGGGCTGTTTATATTGATGGTTGTGGTATTGTAAGTTGAGTGGAGATGAGGTTTGAAAGGAAATTGTGGTTTTGGCAAAAATGAGGTTTGGGTGTAATTTGGTAAAAAGTGGTTTTTGATGAAATTTGGAAGTCTATAACTTTCTCCTCAAATTTTGAATGCAAATGAGGTTTGTTTTAAATTAAAGAGTGTTTAATAAGCTTGAGATTGATATAAAGTTTGTGAAAAACAGAATTCCGTAGAGAAAGTTATGGACAACAAAAGTTTGGTGTGAAAAATGTGTATGCAGGTTGTTAAAACTGGTTTAGCAGCTTTCTGGACAATCTGCTATTTTTTGGAAAAACGTACATCCACGCGTACGCGTGGCGTGACATTTTAAACTACGCATGCGCGAGTAGCCCATGCGTGCGCGTGATGAGCCAACATGCATGACCACGCGTACGCATGGTAAGGGAATGCGCGCGTGTGCTACCTTTTCACACTACCACGCGTACGCGTGGCCCAATACCATGCGCACGCGTGGCCCACGCGCACGCGTGGCCTCTGCTTGCTGCAAGGTTGGAATTTTGTGTTTTAAACCAGATTTTCACTTCTAAACCTCCATTTTCTTCCTTTTAGACCTAAGGTATATTACTAAGTCCAGTAGCTAGTTGCAGCTAGGAGAATATGGTAACTTGGGGATGAAGTAAGAGGTAAAATGGTGAGTTATATGAAGGAGATGAGAATGTTAAATGAAGTATAATGCCATGGCTTTGATAAATGATTATATAATGATTATGAAAATGAAGTGGCTATGAATGATGATATCTGAGATACGAGTTTCCCTGGGTAAGAACCGTGGTTGCCACCACGTGTTCCAGGTTGAAACTCGATACTCTATTGACCCTACGTCGTAAGGGTGACCAGGCACGTATAAATTTTCGGGCATGGATAGCCCCATTGAGTGATTTGAATGATGTATGAATGTGAAATCTATGCATAGACTCATGGGATGCGCGACGGGGGATAGTCTAAGGTTTTCGGACTTGTCGGGTTGGCTGGATAACCGATAGATGAGCCTCATCAGCCATAGGACAGGCATACATCATGTGCATTTGTTTGTTTTGGTTGTTATGCATTACCTGGGATTGCCTAACTGAACATATATATCCTGCTACCTGTTATACTTGCTACTTGCACTATCTGTTTCTTACTTGTGCGTGATCTTGTTTGATTGCTTGTCTCTACTGGATTATGGATGACGGAGGAACGGAGGATGGGTAAAGTGAGTTGGTGTTGATGTTAGGTTTAAAAGTGAGTAAGTCTAGGAATGTTTAGATTACCTACCCTTATTTATGGCTTCTGCTTAGAAACTAAGTTTTATAATTGTATGACGGAGTTCTAGGATTGCCTCTGGCATTCCCAAGACCTTATTTATTATACGCGTGGCACCTTTATCATGCTGAGAACCTCCGGTTCTCACCCCATACTGTGTTGTTGTTTTCAGATGCAGGTCGAGAGGTTCTTCGCTAGGCGCCTGGATCTTTGAAGCGGAGTCGTCCCTGGGTTATTTTGGGTTTTCTGTTTGTATATATATGTACCTATGTACTTAGCTTGCTCTCCAAGAAACTTGATTATTTTGTTCCTCATAGAGGTTACAAGAGAGTTAGGGACTCATTTCTGTATTTTGGGTGTTTGGGACATTTATGTATATATATGTAAATATTCTCTGGCCAGCCTTGGCTTCGCAGGCTGAGTCAGGAGCTAATTCCTCTGTATTATTGGCACTCTTGTGACTCTTTCATTTAATCCTATCCTTAATTTTTAAGTTTCTTAACACGCAAGTAATTCTATTCCTCGAGCGTTGCGCTTTTTATTTTGCAAATTTGTTTTACCCGTTTTTCAAGACTCCTAGTATATTATCTCTTTTCACTATTATATGTATATATTATATGATTAGAGGTCCGTAACACCACACTACTTCTGTTCTATAACTTAAGCGTAAAATTTTATGTAGTAGGATGTTACAATAATTAATAAATTCATTTAATAGTAATAACGATAGGTTGGGTCTACTTTAAAATAAGAAAAATAAATTTTTAATCAATACTAAATTAACAATTAAAATGATTGATAATTAATATAATTATATATTTATTATAGTTATTAATATATTTTATGCCTATGATTATTTTTTTATATATATAAATATATATTCGTAAATAACTAAATTTTAACTTGATGAGTATTTCTTTATACGTTAATAAAACTTAGTACAACTATTAATATTTACAGAATTACTATTGTGTATTAATAATTTTAAATTATATACAAATGAAGCCACTATTTATTATTTGTTCACAATAACTTCACATAATTGATTAAAATTTTCGTCGTATCTTAAATTATTTTGTATAGATATTTTATTACAGCGTCAATAAAATTTTTTAGTGCAACTAATAGTATTTTTTAGGATTTAGTTTTTGTTAAATTAATAATTTAAAAATATAATTTACTACTAGTAATGTTTTTAACTTGATTATTGATTTTTTTTTTTAGTTATACTGAGAGTCAATAAAAATAAATTTATAAACCAAAAAAAAATATTAAAAAATTTAAAAATAATATCTCCAAAAATAATAGCCGTAATATATAAATTGAGATAACAATTTAAAATTTTCTAAAACTAATCTAATCAAATGCTAATATTAGAACTAAACTATTTAAATAATATATTAGCTATTCTAGACCTTAGATACAAATAAATTATAATCATTCTCGAAACAATAACCAACTAAGATAATGACATACCTTAAAAATTCAGACTATTCTATTGTTAAATAAGTTTTATTATCCGTTATTTATGTTAGGTGACAAGATATAGAATAGCCATGCCATTGAGGCACCAAGAAGGTAATAGTTTTTGAAAAAAAAAAACACAATATATTATAAAAAAATTTGATTATGAAAAATTAAAAGAAAAACATTTAAACAAAGCACTAATTTTTGAAATTGCATTTTCAAGGATGACATAATTTTTTGAAAAACTAAACCTAAATTGAGAAAACTCAATCTCATTATATGCTCCACTTCAAAGATTTTATGGCTAACGTAGAAAACATAGAGGAGATGAAATTTAAACTTTTTTTTTTTGTCAAGTGGATTGGACAGCCCCCAATCCTAAGCATTACATCCATGTTTCACACACACACAACACACTCACACACACTACCATGGATATCATCATGAGTTCCTTAAACCAAGGACCAGCCTCAGCTGGGACTAGAACCCGGATGCAGCGCTGTATGAGGCAGATAGGTATACCATTTGTGCTGGGCCTCTGCTGCAGATGAAATTTGAACTTGACCTATAAAATTTTTTAGAAGCAATTGGTCAATAAGAAATCGAGCTCCTCCTAAGAAAAAACTAATTTTACCCACATTTTATTGGGTTAGTCATAATATATGAATAGATCCAACCATCCTTCAGTAAAATAGAGTTCATTGTCCCTTTGTTAAACTCTTACATCTATATAATTAGAACTCGGATAAGTGAATACAACTCGTTGTGGTATTTGATGGATATGGTGCATTGTAAACTATTGCAACAAAAGAGAATCGCATTGTAAGGTTAGATGAAAAAAATAAGTATGAGTAAGAACAATAATCAAATTATCAAAAGAATAATAAAATAGGTATATCAATAAAATATCATAAAAAATTATAACTTGTACCTTAAAAGAATAGTTTTCAATAGAAAACAAAGAATACATCCTTATTCTATAAAGTTGTCAATGAAAAATAACATATTAAAAAATTAAATAAAATATTTTGCCTCTAAAACTTAGACTCATGAACCTTATACTAGTGTATGTACCGTGCGATGCACGAAAAATATTTTTAATATATTTAATTTTAAATTAAGCTCCATTTATTTCTTTTTATTCATGTGAATACCAAACAATAATATATATCAAAGAAATTCACAAAATAATTGGATTAATTGAAAAAAAAGGCATAATATGCAATAAATTAATGTCTTAATTTCTATGAAAAATGTGCGTACATATTTTTTGTCTTCAACATTGATCGTTGCACATTT
This sequence comes from Arachis ipaensis, assembly GCF_059453495.1. Classification (NCBI taxonomy): domain Eukaryota; kingdom Viridiplantae; phylum Streptophyta; class Magnoliopsida; order Fabales; family Fabaceae; genus Arachis; species Arachis ipaensis. The sequence continues at coordinate 988,838 of NC_142437.1, forward strand.
AATTTAAAGTTTGTATCTTTATTCCTGTATCAAATAAAATTTCAATATTATTTATATAAAATTTTCTATCTAACTAAAAAAAAGAAATGAAAAACACAATTAACAACAAAGAGATACCAATTGATTAAACTGTACATGATTATTTTTATTTATCAAAGACTTCTCTATACATAACATTAATCATACAATTCTCAGAGACCCCTCATGATTTTGAATTAAAACCTTTATCCCTTGCTTGTTTTTAACTCTTAAAAGCGTCACATATAACTGTCCGTGCATAAAAATCGATCTTGATAAGTATAGGCCCATGGTTTTCAGCATATGTTGTTGAATGTTGTTGATTATCATACCAAAAGATACTATCAATGAAAATTATTTTCTCTGAAACTTAATTGGAATGTTATCATTATTTGGAACCATAATAATCCTTGGGATTAATGTAATTTCTTCTATTTTGATCTCTGTTAGTATTTCGCATTCAACCAAGTGATTTTCAAGTCTCTTAACTGTAGTCGTGTACCATTATATAAGTCATTTGACTGGTCTATGTTCCTAAGTAACGTCACCAGAACACCAATATAAATTACAAAATAATATATTATTTAGAATTTATAGTTATGTATGTATAGCTAAAAATACTATAGAAAAGAAATAAAAACTTATAGTCAAAACTCTTAAGCTTTCTAAATTTTAATATAACGATATACTGTTCATTTGGGTGATTTTGCATGTACTCAGTGAATTATTTTATGAAATTTTCTCATAATGTGTATCTCAATTAAGTCCACTCTTATTTCACATGAAGACAAAATAGTTAGAAACATAATAACGGTTAGAAATCTAAAAAAACAAACTTAATAAAACTATCACAATTATTTTAGTTTATCCTATCTCATCAAGTTCTAACACAATAAAAGAAAAATGACCTATAAATTTATTAGAAATCTCTAAATGTTAGTATAAATTAATGAAATCTCTATAAAATTCAATTATTAGATCACACATCATACACAAATCACAAAATACTTTATTTATTCTAGTGGTAACTAACTCTATCCACTATCAATTCCATTTTTTTCAAATCAACCTAATTGTTGTATGATTTAGTTACCACTAGACATAGGTCATGTTTTATCATTTTTGTGATTTGTGTATGATGTATGAACTAATCAAATTTAATAGAGATTACATTAGTTTATGCAATAAAAAATATTATACTTAGTAAAAAAAAATGTAGGTGAAATATTGTGTATTTATAAATAAGTGTTTTTGTTGTTGGCCACACAATTAGCCTCTCAAGTAAAAAATTTGATTAAACATAACAAATATGTTTAACAATATCATGTCTCATGTTAAACCATTATAAGACCAGTACAACAATTTAATGTAAATTGTGATAGGATGAAAAGATTTACTAATTTAAATTTAAAACACTTCACAAAATTAACAAATAATAAATAAATAATTTTATAAATATTTTATTTTAATTCAAAATAATACATTCTTATGAATAATTAATTTTTATACCATTTAAAATTCTCGAGAAAATAAACTTCATTTATGATAAAATTATAATAAAATTACTCTCATTTATAGAATAGAATGGTGACTTTTGTATAAAAAAAAAATTTGTCCAAACAAAATAATCACCCTCAATTGTAATGAAAATAATTGACAATGCATCATATGACATATTGATTAGAAAATTCTCGGCACCAATTTTTCCCATCTCCAAATTGAATTACAAATGGCAGAAGTAGAACAAATAATTAGAAATTCACAATTCAAATAAGAATCATTTATATATTTACCTAATGATAAAAATATATAATATTTATAGACCAATAATTAAAAATTCACAATTCAAATAAGAATCATTTATATATTTACCTAATGATCAAAATATATAATATTTATAGACTATGAAGAAGCTCAAAATTTTCAAAGTTGACAATTCGCAGTTAGTAAAACTTGTTGATGTTCAATTTTAGAGTCATTTATTTTATTGAAATAACACAAAACATTGTCAAAACATTGTCAATTGATATTCTGAAAGAAAATTTTGAAGCACTTCCCGTCTAAAACCACCATTCACAAATAGAAAATTATATTAACGGAGCTAAGTTAATGATAGAAGCTAGAACACTAACAAATTCCATAATATCTGTAAACAGTGCTCATCAGATGTCAGTTATGTCTATCATTGTGCTAATACACACTCAGTTATGTCTATCATTGTGCTAATACACACTGCACTATTTTATGAGTATTGAAATTATATAACATCAGAGTTTTCCTTCGTGAAGAAACCATAAACACACAAATAGAACATGAACCTAAACTCAGATTCCACAACTTAGGCCTGAGAAGTACCAGCTTCCTGAAATGTACCAGCTTCCTGAATAAATACATTAAAAGAGAATCTACATTAACTCCAATGCAAATAATCAATGAAAAAAATAGACTACCGCAACCACATGAAATATAAGGAGAAATGTTTAAATACAATACTCAATCAAAACTATGAAATACTTGAAGCGAATTATCAATATATATACAAGGAATATGAAGCTAAAATCAAATGAAATATCTTCATCTTGACAAGAAAAAAATAGATACAATATCATTAATAGTTTTGATGATTTAAAATTTTTTGTTAAATTTGTTTGAAGTTGTATTTGAAACATGGTTTTTGAGCCAAAGAACACACAACCTGTGAGATTTTGAGCTTAATTGTATGGTTACATTATTTAACCATAAATTTATATTCTTGTGTGTTTTCTTCTCTATAATTGCAATCTTTGCTTTGTTCCATTCTATATGTCCACTATTTAGTATATTTATATGCTTGCATATGATTGAGGCCATTGCTTGATTCTAGCTCACTTATCCCAAATTAGCCTACATTTTACATCACCCTCAAAATCAGCACGTTGTGTAACAGTTTCTCTAAAGTTTACATGGGGCTTTCCAACAGTTACATCAACCTTAACAAGTAGGAACATAATAATGAAACTCCAGAAGCAGGAAATATAAAACCAGTATCAGCAAGGATTAACAACATTAATGCATGGGAAAGGAATAGGTACCTTATACTCTCTCCAAATACGTTCAACATAAATATCTAAATGTAATTCTCCCATTCCAGAAATGATAGTCTAACAACAAAGGTAAACTATGTCATTGCAAGTACAACAAATTTGCCACTTTTATGATCTAGATAAATAGAATAGAACATTACCTGCCCACTCTCTGGGTCTAAACCAACACGGAATGTAGGATCCTCTTTCTAGAAGCGATTCAAAGCTTTTGAAAACTACAAGTGATATACCAAGAAAATCAAATACATGATAAGCTGGGACAGGGTGGTCAGTGTATTACATAAAGAAACTACTTACTTGCCCTCCAGAATCTTTTGAAACTGGCTGTACAGCTAATGACATTACAGGTTCAGGAACATTCATGGAAGTCATTGTGTATTTAACTGATCCATCGGTAAAAGTATCTCCTAATAACCAATGGATGGAAAAAAGTTAGACAAGTAATCATGTATTAAGGCCAATATAAAACTAACTTAGGCAACATATTACTACAAGATTAAGTTCAAAATTGAGTGCAATTCATTCTCTACATCAATAGGCAGAGACTGCTAACAACAAAAGACTCAATTATCAGAAATTCAGAATGTTTAACAGCTGTTGAGAAGGATTGACAGTAATTAAGCCTAAAAAATTGATTAAACTATACAATTAGAGCCTTACAAATTAATTTAAAAGATTTAACTTGAGAGTTTCCTATGGGCATTGGTTAAGAGAGAAAATAGAAAAGTTTTGGTTTGCATTAAGTGCACAGAAAAATTAAGAAAAAATAACATTTACTTGTTCTTATAGTATTCTTAGTAAGTGCCTTAACACTTGTTAACAAGACCCTTAATTAAATCTTGAATAAATAAAGGTACAATATAGGATTCCAGAAATCAATATTTGCCCTGCATGAGCCTCTTGAATGTCCTGCAATTTGGATAAAATCCTAATTGAATATTAAATATATTTAATTATTGAAATATATTAAACAGTCTTCGTAACAAATCAAGCAGGGAAAGGTACCCCTACCAAGTTACTCTATAGCAAAAACAATAGCCTATAACCTACCCAACAAAAGTTTCTTTTTATTTTCTTTTCTTTTTTGTTTTTTCTTGATAAAAGAAGACTTTTTTTAATATGAAGAGAAAACTAAACAAACTGGGTAGGACAAGGGGATAAGAGTTCCTCTTTACCATAAAAAAATAATGAGAAAAAAATACCAATAACATGAAAATCCGCCAGTAATACTGTAAATCCAAAACCTAACCTCCATCTCATCAGAATGCATCCTAACTAAGCGAGGAACCTGCATCCATTAAGAAAAACATTTAGCCAAAAATTCATTCTAATTTTGAAATGCAATACATGAAAGCACAGACCTAATGATCTAACTAGTGAAAATATTACATCACTGGTAGCACAGCAACAAAATTTTGGTGCATAGTTTTAAAGAAATTCATGAACCCAGGGTAGATTAAAATTGAATAATTGCTATAATCTTATGTCATGTAATTTATTACTCTTCCCAAGATGAAATCTAAAGGAAATAATAAAAAGCTGAAGATTTCAACAAAACACTACTGCAAAGTTGTGTTTGGAAAAATCTTGAGAGTTACACCTATGATTTATAGCATAGCATTAGCCAAAAAAAATTCCAGGATTCAATTGCACATATGCACATGAATAACACAATCACAAAAAGCCTTAGATTTTACCTTGATCTTCTTGCCGGTGTTTAGATTAATAACAAACTCGCCCTTGCGGATCACACCCTCGTAAATTCTTCAACACCCAAAGCCGGGGGGAAGGAAAATTGAGAAAACAATCCAATAATTTTGTGTAATTTACAAAGTTAACACATTCAAACCAAAATATATGCAGACAAACACACGCAGGGAAAGTGATAAAATGGTTAATGGTGAGAATGAAATGAGTAAATCTCGGTTGTGGGAAAACAAAATGCTTAGGACGGGGAGGAGGGGAGCGCAATATGGGCCCGAGGGACTGGTAACTCTGGGTGGCAAGACTGGTGGGGAGGGGTAGTGAAATGATTTTGTTAGAAAAGAGAGTTGGGGAGTATATTGGGAGGTGACAAAATGCTGAGGAGGGCATTCAGATTGTTGGGATTAGAATCAGACTAGGAGAGGGTCAGGTCTCTCAAAAGCCTGCCATTTGTCACACATTGTTTTTTCCTTTCTCAGTAAAGAACACATATGACCTGGGGACGGGTAAAGCCACATTGGATTTTACCCATTTCCTTCAGTTTCTGTACTGTTTGATCTCTTTTCTACCTACAATTGGTACCAGTTGTTACATACAGTCATACGAGATGTGACTTCTTTATGTAATAATGTGAGCTCTAAAGTACGTCAACCATTCATGTACGATGATGTAGCCAAAAATTGCTCTCACTCTCATAACAGCCAACTTCTCTCACTTGATACTGCCATATATATATTGAAAAAGAGTTTGAAGTTATATTACCTTAAATATGTCAACTGGCCAAACCGCCCTTCCTCCAACTTAAATGCCAACGCTACAAGTGGCCCATCAAGACTTCCAGTCAACTCAACCTGAAAGTGCATAGATAAATTATTCAATAAAAAAAGAAACAAGAGCACAAATGCAAAATCGGCTTGCAAAATCATTTGCAGGCCTATCATTGCCACAACAAGAACTCTTGAGGCCTTTTGGTATCATTTAAAATCCTTGGGTTTTTCCCGATGGATTTGCATCAGTTTCTAATTACCACATTCAGAGTTTTGGATCATACCAAGAAGCAAATACAACTGGTAACTTTTCAGTGTTTTGGCGCATTCGGTTGAAACTTGTAAAGGAAGTCCATGCCTTTTAACAGCTCTTTTTCAACTACTCATTTAATTGAGATACGATTACCTTTTCGGCCTCGCTTTGGTGCTTAGTACATGGTCTGTCTAAGGGTGTTCCTCACTTCCTCTAGCTAACATTCAAAGGGATTGGCATGCTTTAGTACATGGTCCTGTTTGTTGGGTGATACCATTTTGTATCCATGTGAGGATATTCCATCCTCTTGTGTACATTCTTCTCTCTCCTAATAAAATTTCTTTTTCTATCAAAATAATTTAACCATCCCTTGACTAAGTTGTGATTTATATTTTGAAAACTTATGCAATAGTTAGCATCCCGGTTAAATCTAAGTTATGTTATTTTTCATTTTGTATTTACTTTTTCTGCCTGGAGTCTTACAAATGCTACTATAGATGCAAGAAAATGTCCACATGAGAATTTTTAACTTTTTTAAAGATTATGTTTAACTAGTAATTACATTTTAAAAAATCCATGAAAATTTAATTATTCGAATAATTAACCAAGTTCTTAATTGATGTTTTTCCCCTTTTTCTAGGTTTTACTCTATTTTCCATATATTTTCTTGTATGATTCTTCAAACCAAATATTCTTCTTTCACTCCCACTCAAATATATATCTAATCTATATATATAAAGAAACTTATAAATCATCATTAAAAAATAGCCTGCAAATTCAGAGGCCAATTGACAATTTATGACAAATAGATCATAATATCAAAGCAAAACAAAGATAAACATCTTACAAATCAGGTACCTTTTCCTCATTCTTTGTTTGGTCAAGGGCATAACTACTAACTTCAATTGGACATGACAAATAATTAAGTACACCATCCAGAAGTGGCTGTACTCCCTGTATCAGTAACAGAAGACAATGAAAAGCATAGGGATGCCTGCAAGCATATGCATGTACAAGAGAACCTCTTGGGGGTTTGGGAGTTTGAACTTGAGAGCAAGGATACCAACCCGAGACGAATTGATGATAAAAATTAGGCTCCCGTTAATTACTAACAGCCAAAGACTACGTGATCGATAAATTGCTGACTATAATGTTACGTATCGCAGATTAATAGGTTCTTTAAATTAAATTTTTTGGACAAAACACTGCATTTTTACTTAAATTAAAACAACAACATTCATATTCAGTGGCATTCAGATTTATATCAAAATTTTTTTGCATTGGCATTCACATAAGAACTCTTGTGTTTTGTCATTCATTTCAGAATTTAAGTAGAAAAGCAGCATTTTATCCAAAAAAAAAAACGACATCGCTTTTGTCCTTTAATTTTGGAGACTTATTAGTCCGACTGGCGACACGTGGCAACGTTATGGCCACGTCAGCAACTTAACGACCACATCTACTCTTATTGTTAGTAGTCAACGATTTTGACTAACTAGATATCTAAAATGTCTCATTTATGCAAAGTTTTGGGACCTTGATTATAATAAAAAATTTTCGAAGACTAAATCGTCTTATACGAAATTTTTTAGGACCTATTTGAATATATACTCAATAAAATAAATTTAATAATTATATATTTGTGTACTTTTTAAAAAAATTAGGCAAATGTTCTTATGAAAATACAAAATATTATATATAAAAAAAATAAGGTATTAAATTAATTATTATGTATTTATATGTATATAGATATATATAGTATTTACTTTATTTTTAATATATTATTATATTTTTATATATTTTTTATATGAATAGTTAATTTTTTAAATACACAAAGCATGATTAGTTAAAATAATTTCTATTTTACTTTTGTATTTTTATTTCTGAAAATAATTTTTATTTTTAACTTTTTATATTTTAAAAACATAATTTTTTTGTGAAAATAATAAAAACATGTTGGATTAGTCTATTTTTAAAATATGTTTTTAATATTAATTTTAGAATATAAAATTATGCTTTATTGAATTTATAATTTTATTTATTTTTTATAAAGTTAACAATTAATTTTTATAAATTTCAAAAATAAAATTAATTACTATCATAAAGTAATTAAATTCATAATAATAATAGATAATTTAACCAAATAAACAATAGGGTTAAGTACAATTTTGGTCTTTAATGTATAGGCCGAAATTTTTTTTATCTCTAATCTTTTTTTGCATACAAAATCGTCCCTAAGGTTCGAGTTGGTTTTAAATCGTCCTTCGGGCTAAAAATTACTTTTTAAAGACGATTTTGCTCATTATGGTTTCTTTTCCTTCATGTCATTTTCGTGAAATCATTTTGTCTTCCTCAAATAACTCACAATATTTGAGAACACACTTAGTCTTTGAAACATTTGCGTGAAACCCTACAAAAGTGTTCCTGCGAAAATGATCTATGCTAGTGGTTGAAGACATTTTGTTGTTGGGAGTTTGACCGAGGGTGTGGCGTGATGTCGCATTTGTCACTCATCTTCATTGCTGCAGATAGCCGTTGTTGAGGTAAGCTTGCTTTCCATGCAATGTCGCTTCACCTCAAATATTTTTTACATTTAGGTGGTTTAAGCTTTACAATAATGTTGCTGCATCTGAATTGTTTAGGGTTTAATGTAGACTGCATTGACGATGGATATAACTAGGTTTGTGATGATCTATTTCTTTTCTTTCTTGTTTGTTTTAGTAATGTATTATGTTGAATAATAATAGGGTTGTTTGAGTAGAAGACGGTGTACTTTACATGAGGGTGCATCATGGGGTGCATTCAGATATGAGAATGGGGTATTTAAGTATTTGAAGAGGCAAACTACAATTATTGAAAAAATTGATGGCGATCGATGCTCTGTGTTGAGGCCTGTGAAGAGTTAAGACGGTTTAGATACTTGGAGTCCAACATTACAGCATTATGGTATAAAGATCCAACTACGGAAGATTCTGAAAATAACTTGAAGATGTTAAAAGGTGACTCAGATGTAATTGAGATGTGCAAAATAGCTGAGATGTGGGGTTTGGTGATTTGTTTGTGGTTTATGATGTTGGGGATGCGGATGGATTTCCGAAAATTGGTTATATTGACGTAGGGGGAGTTATTGGGGCGTTGAAAGTGAGAAACTTAATGGTGCTGGTCTTGAGATAGTTGGTATTTGAAGGAGAGCAAGAAAGGAGTGTGATAGTAAAGGATGATGACCTTGTGACTGAAGTAGTTGATGATGAGGTCGAAATAGAATTTCAGAATGCAGAAAGTGGGAAACATAACGAGGGTGTTTCAGGAGAGTTATTAGGAGGTGGAGGACAGATTGGAAGAGGGTTGTTTGTCACAAAGAGTGCCTCTTTTGGCTTTATGCACACAGGGTTGGCGGGGAGGAGTCAACATGGCAATTAAGAAGCTTAAATTTGCAACATACTTGCATTCAAACACACAGGATTGGCATAATGAACTCCAAATGGCTAGACAACCAGTTTAAGAAGAAGGTGGAGTCTAATCCAAGAATCAAAATAAAGGAGTTGGTGGCAAAGGCATACAAAAAGTGGAATCTGACTGTGACTAAATCAATGGCAGTAAAAACGAAGCAAAAGGCATTGAGCCAGATTCAAGGCATTTAGAGAGCAGTATAAGAGGATTAACGATAATTGTTTGAACTTCTAAGAGCAAATCCAGGATCATCCGTTTACCTGAAAATGATTCGGTCTCTGGATTTTGCTCAGGAGATCCAAAACCCAATCTTGATGAATTATTGTGTATTCTAGAGACTGTATGTATCCTTTGATGCATGCAAGAAAATCTTCCAACACTGTAGACCGTTTGTTAGTTTGGACGGATGCTTCTTAAAGACTTCTTAGAGTGGACAACTGTTGACTGCAATTGGAAGAGACCCGAACGATCAGATGCTTCCAATTGCTTATGTAGTGTTTGAAACTGAGACATATAACTCCTTGATTTGGTTTCTGCGCCATCTTGTTGAGGATTTGGAGTTGGAGAAAATTAGAAAATGCACCTTCATGTCTGATCAGCAGAAGGTAATGATACAGTTTACATTATTGTTATGCTTTAACAAATAATGATTGTTTCAAATTAGATACAATGATTTCTGGACTAACCAAATGCATGCTCACCTTCATTTCATAAGGTTTGTTACCAGCATTTGAAGAGGTCATACCAGGGGTGACAACAGACTCTGCATGAGGCATCTCTATAGCAATTTCAGAAAGAAATTTCCTAGTTTAGAGCTAAAGAACAGAATGTGGCAGTGTGCAAAGGCAACTCATTGGAGGGATTGGGAGAAGGAAATGAAATCTCTGAGACTTGTAATGATGGGGAATTTTGACAGTTAAACGGCATTGCACACAGGTTTTGGTCGCGTTCTAGATTTACATTTCATTCAAAATGTGACACCCTTGTTAATAACATGAGTGAAAGTTTTAATGCTGTCATAGTTAGTGCACGAAATTGTGATGTCCAGGCTCGAACAATCCCTGGTAATGGCTCCAAAGCTTGGTGCTTTGATCTTAATTCATAATTGTCACAACTTCGATACAACTAACCAGCAAGTGCACTGGGTCGTCCAAGTAATACCTTACGTGAGTAAGGGTCGAATCCCACGGAGATTGTTGGTATGAAGCAAGCTATGGTCACCTTGCAAATCTCAGTCAGGCGGATATAAAATAATAGTGTTTTCGAATATTAGATAATAAAATAGGGATAGAGATACTTATGTAATTCATTGGTAGGAATTTCAGATAAGCGAATGGGGATTCTTTTCGTTCCTCTGAACCTCTGCTTTCCTGCTATCTTCATCCAATCTGTCTTACTCCTTTCCATGGCTGGCTGTATGCAAGGGCATCACCGTTGTCAGTGGCTACATCCCCTCCTCTCAGTGAATAATATGCTCACGCACCCTGTCACGGCACGGCTATTCATCTGTCGGTTCTCGATCATGCTGGAATAGGATTCACCCTCCTTTTGCGTCTGTCACTAACGCCCAACACTCGCGAGTTTGAAGCTCGTCACAGTCATTCAATCATTGAATCCTACTCGGAATACCACAGACAAGGTTTAGACTTTCCGGATTCTCTTGAATGCCGCCATCATTCTAGCTTACGCCACGAAGATTCCGGTTAAGAGATCTAAGAGATATTCATTCTAGCTTATTTCATGTAGAACAGAAGTGTTTGTCTGGCACGCGTTCATAAGGGAGATGGTGATGAGCGTCACACATAATCATCACCTTCATCACGTTCTTAGGTGCGAATGGATATCTTAGAAGCGAAATAAGATGAATTGAATAGAAAACAGTAGTACTTGCATTTAATCTTTGAGGAACAGCAGAGCTCCACACCTTAATCTATGGAGTGTAGAAACTCTACCGTATGAAAATACATAAGTGAAGGTCCAGGCATGGCCGAGATGGCCAGCCCCTCTGATCTAAGAACCAGGCGTCCAAAGATGGTTTACAACTGATCCCAGATACCTAATACAATAGTAAAAGGTCCTATTTATAATAAACTAGCTACTAGGGTTTACATGAGTAAGTAATTGATGCATAAATCCACTTCCGGGACCCACTTGGTGTGTGCTTGGGCTGGGCTTTGAGTGTTACACGTGTAGAGGTCCTCCTTGGAGTTGAATGCCAGCTTTAGTGCCAGTTTGGGCGTTCAACTCTGGTTTTGGCTCCTTTTCTGGCGCTGGACGCCAAATTTGGGTAGAAAGCTGGCGTTGAACGCCAGTTTACGTCGTCTATTCTTGGCCAAAGTATGGACTATTATATATTGCTGGAAAGCCCTGGATGTCTACTTTCCAACGCAATTGGAAGCACGCCATTTCGAGTTCTGTAGCTCCAGAAAATCCACTTTGAGTGCAGGGAGGTCAGAATCCAACAGCATCAGCAGTCCTTCTTCAACCTCTGAATCTGATTTCTGCTCAAGTCCCTCAATTTCAGCCAGAAAATACCTGAAATCACAGAAAAACACACAAACTCATAGTAAAGTCCAGAAATGTGAATTTAACATAAAAACTAATGAAAACATCCCTAAAAGTAGCCAGATCCTACTAAAAACATACTAAAAACAATGTCAAAAAGCGTATAAATTATCCGCTCATCACAACACCAAACTTAAATTGTTGCTTGTCCCCAAGCAACTGAAAATCAAATAAGATAAAAAGAAGAGAATATACTATAAATTCCAAACTATCAATGAAACATAGCTGCAATCATATGAGCGGGACTTATAGCTTTTTGCCTCTTGAATAGTTTTGGCATCTCACTTTATCCATTGAGGTTCAGAATGATTGGCATCTATAGGAACTCAGAGTTCAGATAGTGTTATTGATTCTCCTAGTTCAGTATGATGATTCTTGAACACAGCTTCTTTATGAGTCTTGGCCGTGGCCCTAAGCACTTTGTTTTCCAGTATTACCACCGGATACATAAATGCCACAGACACATAATTGGGTGAACCTTTTCAGATTGTGACTCAGCTTTGCTAAAGTCCCCAATTAGAGGTGTCCAGGGTTCTTAAGCACACTCTTTTTTTGCTTTGGACCTTGACTTTAACCGCTCAGTCTCAAGTTTTCACTTGACACCTACACGCCACAAGCACATGGTTAGGGACAGCTTGGTTTAGCCGCTTAGACCGGGATTTTATTCCTTTAGGTCCTCCTATCCACTGATGCTCAAAGCCTTGGGATCCTTTTTATTTGCCCTTGCCTTTTGGTTTTAAGGGTTATTGGCTTTTTGCTCTTGCCTCTTGGTTTTAAGAGCTTTTGGCTTTTTCTGCTTGCTTTTTCTTTCTATATTTTTTTTTCGCCTATTTTTTTCTTTTTTTTTTTTTCTGCAGGCTTTGTTCTTTGCTACTTTTTTTTGCTTCAAGAATCATTTTTATGATTTTTCAGATTATCAAATAACATGTCTCCTAGTCATCATTCTTTCAAGAGCCAACATATTTAACATTCTTAAACAACAACTTCAAAAGACATATGCACTGTTCAAGCATACATTCAGAAAACAAGAAGCATTGTCACCACATCAATATAATTAAGCTAAGTTCAAGGATAAATTCAAAACTCATGTACTTCTTGTTCTTTTGAATTAAAACAGTTTTTATTTAAGAGAGGTGATGGATTCATAGGACATTCATATCTTTAAGACAAAGTTACTAACTACTAATGATCATGTAATGAAGACACAAACACAGATAAGCACATAACATAGAAAATGAAAAACAGAGAAAGCAAGAACAAGGAATGAATCCACCTTAGTGATGGTGGCGTTTCTTTCTTGAGGAACCAATGATGTCCTTGAGCTCTTCTATGTCTCTTCCTTGTCTTTGTTGCTCCTCCCTCATTGCTTTTTGATCTTCTCTTATTTCATGAAGCATGATGGAGTGCTCTTGATGTTCCACCCTTAGTTGTCCCATATTGGAACTCAATTCTCCTAGGGAGGTGTTGATTTGCTCCCAATAGTTTTGTGGAGGAAAGTGCATTTGAGGCATTTCCGGGATCTCATGGTGATGAGATTCATACGCCTCTTGAGCTCCATGAATGGGCTCTCTTGCTTGCTCCATCTTTTTCTTAGTGATGGGCTTGTCCTCTTTAATGAGGATATCTTCCTCTATGTCAATCCCAGCTGAATTGCATAGGTGGCAGATGAGGTGAGGAAAGGCTAACCTTGCCATAGTGGAGGACTTGTCAGCCACCTTGTAGAGTTCTTGAGGTATAATCTCATGAACTTCCACCTCTTCTCCAATCATGATGCTATGGATCATGATGGCCCGGTCTATAGTAACTTCAGACCGGTTGCTAGTGGGAATGATTGAGCATTGAATAAACTCCAACCATCCTCTAGCTATAGGCTTGAGGTCCAATCTTCTTAGTTGAACCGGCTTGCCTTTGGAGTCAATCTTCCATTGAGCTCCTTCTACACATATGTCCATAAGGACTTGGTCCAACCTTTGATCAAAGTTGACTTTTCTTGTGTAGGGGCGTGCGTTCTCTTCCATATTTGGCAAGTTGAACGCCAACCTCACATTCTCCGGACTGAAATCCAAGTATTTCCCCCGAACCATTGTAACATAGTTCTTTGGATTCGGGTTCTTACTTTCATCATGGTTCTTGGTGATCCATGCATTGGCATAGAACTCTTGAACCATTAGGATGCCGACTTGTTGGATGGGATTTGTTAGAACTTCCCAACCTCTTCTTTGAATTTCACGTCGGATCTTCGGATACTCATTTCTTTTGAGTTTAAAAGGGACCTCAGGGATCACCTTCTTCTTGGCCACAACATCATAGAAGTGGTCTTGATGGGCTTTGGAGATGAACCTTTCCATCTCCCATGACTCGGATGTGGAAGCTTTTATCTTCCCTTTCCCTCTTCTAGAGGATTCTCCGGTCTTGGGTGCCATCAATGGTAATGGAAAAACAAAAAGCTTATGCTTTTACCACACCAAACTTAGAATATTGCTCGCCCTCGAGCAATAAACAAAAGAATAGAAGAAGAAGAAGAAATATGGAGAGGGAGAGAGAGGGAAGTGTTTCGGCCAAGAAGGGTGTAGAGGGGTGTTGTTGTGTGAATTTGATGAAGAATGGAGGGCTTTATATAGGGAAGGGAGGGGGGGTATTGGTTCGGCCATATGGGTGGGTATGGGTGGGAAATTGGTTTTGAATTTTGAAGGTAGGTGGAGTTTATGAGGTAGGTTTATTAGGAAGAGTGGGTGGATGTGAGTGGTGAAGGTTTAATAGGGAAGAGGGATGGAGGTGATAGGTGAAGGGTTTTGGGGAAGAGTGTTTATTGGGAAGAGAGGATGATTGAGAAGAGAGAAGAAAGTGAGTGGAGGTAGGTGGGGATCCTGTGGGGTCCACAGATCCTGAGTGGATTCTGTGGGGTCCACAGATCTTGAGGTGTTCAAGGATTTACATCCCTGCACCCATTAGGCATGTAAAAATGCCTTTGTATACAACTCTGGGCGTTCAGCGCCAGGTTGGTGGCCATTTTGGGCGTTCAACGCCCATTTGCTGCCATTTCTGGCGTTGAACGCCAGAACCATGCTTGTTCTGGGCGTTCAGCGCCAGGATGCTGCCCATTTGGGCGTTCAGCGCCAGAACCATGCTCTGTTCTGGCGTTTGAACGCCAGGCATATGCTCCTCCAGGGTGTGATTTTTCTTCTGCTGTTTTTGATTCCGTTTTCAATTTTTCTCTTTATTTTGTGACTCCACATGATCATGAACCTATAAAGACATATAACTAAGAAAAATATAGTTAGATAAATAAAAATTGGGTTGCCTCCCAACAAGCGCTTCTTTAATGTCAATAGCTTGACAGTGGGCTCTCATGGAGCCTCACAGATGTGCAGAGCTTTGTTGAGACTCTCCAACACCAAACTTAGAGTTTGGATATGGGAGTTCAACACCAAACTTAGAATTTGGTTGTGGCCTCCCAACACCAAACTTAGAGTTTGACTGTGGGGGCTCTGGTTGACTCTGCTTTGAGAGAAGCTTTTTCTGCTTCCTCTCCATGGTTGCAGAGGGAGATCCTTGAGTTTTAAACACAAGGGAGTCCTCTTTCCATTGAAGGACTATTTCTCCTTTGTCAACATCAATCACAGCTCTTGCTGTGGCCAGGAAAGGTCTTCCTAGGATGATGGATTCATCCTCTTCCTTTCCAGTATCCAGGACTATGAAATCAGCAGGGATGTAAAGGCCTTCAACCTTTACTAATACATCTTCTACTTGTCCATAAGCCTGTTTTCTTGAGCTGTCTGCCATCTCTAGTGAGATTTTAGCAGCTTGCACCCCATAGATTCCCAGTTTCTCTATTACAGAGAGGGGCATGAGGTTTATTCCTGAACCAAGGTCACACAGAGCCTTAAAGATCATGGTGCCTATGGTACAGGGTATTATGAACTTTCCAGGATCCTGTCTCTTCTGAGGTAATATCAGTTGATCCAGATCACTTAGTTCATTGATGAACAAGGGAGGTTCAACTTCCCAAGTATCAATACCAAATAATTTGGCATTCAGCTTCATGATTGCACCAAGAAACTTGGCAGTTTGCTCTTCAGTAACATCCTCATTCTCTTCAGAAGAGGAATACTCATCAGAGCTCATGAAGGGCATAAGGAGGTTCAATGGGATCTCTATGGTCTCTAGATGAGCCTCAGAGTCCTTTGGTTCCTCAGAGGGAAGCTCCTTATTGACCACTGGACGTCCCAGGAGGTCTTCCTCCTTGGGCTTCACGTCCTCTCCTCTCCTCACAGGTTCGGCCATGGCGCTTATGTCAATGGCCTTGCACTCTCCCTTTGGATTCTCTTCTGTAGTGCTTGAGAGAGTACTAGGAGGGATTTCAGTGATCCTTTTACTCAGCTGGCCCACTTGTGCTTCCAGATTTCTAATGGAAGACCTTGTTTCATTCATGAAACTTACAGTGGCTTTAGATAGATCAGAGACTAGATTTGCTAAATTAGAAGCATTTTGTTCAGAGTTCTCTGTCTGTTGCTGAGTGGATGATGGAAAAGGTTTGCTATTGCTAAACCTGTTTCTTCCACCATTATTAAAGCCTTGTTGAGGCTTTTGATCCTTCCATGAGAAATTTGGATGATTTCTCCATGTTGAGTTATAGGTGTTTCCATAAGGTTCACCTAAGTAATTCACCTCTGCTATTGCAGGGTTCTCAGGATCATAAGCTTCTTCTTCAGGAGAAGCCTTTTGAGTACTGTTGGATGCAGCTTGCATTCCATGCAGACTCTGAGAGATCATATTGACTTGCTGAGTCAATATTTTATTCTGAGCCAATATGGCATTCAGAGTATCAACTTTAAGAACTCCCTTCTTCATAGGCGTCCCATTACTCACAGGATTCCTTTCAGAAGTGTACATGAACTGGTTATTAGCAACCATGTCAATGAGTTCTTGAGCTTCTGCAGGCGTTTTCTTTAGGTGAATGGATCCACCTGCAAAAGTGTCCAGTGACATCTTTGATAGCTCAGACAAACCATCATAGAATATATCCAGGATGGTCCATTCTGAAAGCATGTCAGAAGGACACTTTTTGGTCAACTGTTTGTATCTTTCCCAAGCTTCATAGAGAGATTCACCTTCTTTCTGTCTGAAGGTTTGAACATCAGCTCTAAGCTTGCTCAGCTTTTGAGGAGGAAAGTACTTGGCTAAGAAAGCCGTGACCAGCTTATCCCAAGAGTTCAGGCTGTCTTTGGGTTGAGAATCCAACCACAATCTAGCTCTGTCTCTTACAGCAAAAGGGAAAAGCATGAGCCTGTAGACTTCAGGATCTACTCCATTAGTCTTAACAGTATCACATATCTGCAAGAATTCAGTTAAGAACTGAAAAGGATCTTTAGATGGAAGTCCATGAAACTTGCAGTTCTGCTGCATCAGAGAAACTAATTGAGGTTTCAGCTCAAAGTTGTTTGCTCCAATGGCAGGAATGGAGATGCTTCTTCCATGTAAATTGGAATTAGGTGCAGTAAAGTCATCAAGCATCTTCCTTACATTATTATTATTTTCGGCTGCCATCTCCTCTTCCTGTTCGAAAATTTCTGAAAGGTTATCTCTGGATTGTTGTAATTTAGCTTCTTTTAATTTTCTCTTCAGAGTCCTTTCAGGTTCTGGATCTGCTTCCACAAGAATGTTCTTATCATTGCTCCTGCTCATATGACAAAGAAGAAGGCACAGAAAAATAATAATAATAATAGAGATCCTTTATACCACAGTATAGGGATCCCTGTGTGAGTAGAAGAAGAGGGGGAGACAAAGAATGTAATATAATGGAAGAAACACAACTGTGAGGAGGCTAGAGATGTGAGATGAGATGTTAGGATATGAATGAATAAATAGAATAGGATGGGGGAGGGATAATTTTCGAAAATTAAGATTTAAAAATTAAATTAATTAATAAATTAAAAAGAAATTTTGAAAAAGGGGGAAGATATTTTCGAAAAATGAGAGAGAGAGAGTTAATTAGGTAGTTTTGAAAAAGTTAAGAAACAAACAAAAAGTTTGTTAGTTAGTTGAAACAAATTTTGAAAGGATAGGAAGTGAGGAAGTTAGAAAAGATATTTTGAAGAGATATTTTTGAAAAGGATAAGATAAGAAGATATTTTTGAAAAGATATGATTGAAATTAGTTTTTGAAAAAGATTTGATTTTTAAAATCTCAATTAATGACTTGATTCACAAGAAACCACAAGATATGATTCTAGAACTTAAAGTTTGAATCTTTCTTAACAAGTAAGTAACAAACTTGAAATTTTTGAATCAAAACATTAATTGATTATGTTATTTTCGAAAATGTGATATAAAAATAAGAAAAAGATTTTTGAAAAATATTTTTAGAATTTTCGAAAATAACTAAGAATTTTGAAAAAGATTTTATTTTTGAAAAAGATTTTGAAAAAGATAAGATTTTCAAATTGAAAATTTGATTTGACTCATGAGAAACAACTTGATTTTAAAAATTTTTGAAAAAGTCAACTCAAATTTTCGAATTTGATGAGAGAAAAAGGGAAAGATATTTTTTTGATTTTTTGAATTTTTATGAAAACATGAAAATTATGCAATGCATGAAATTTTTAGATCAAAACAATGAATGCATGCAAGAATGCTATGAATGTCAAGATGAACACCAAGAACACTATGAAGATCATGATGAACATCAAGAACATATTTTTGAAAAATTTTTAATGCAAAGAAAACATGTAAGACACCAAACTTAGAATTCTTTAATGCTTACGCACTAAGAATTCAAGAATGCATATGAAAAACAACATACAACACAAAACAAAAAATCATCAAGATCAAACAAGAGGACTTACCAAGAACAACTTGAAGATCATGAAGAACACTATGAATGCATGAAATTTTCGAAAAATGCAAGATGCACATGCAAATGACACCAAACTTATAACATGACTCAAGACTCAAACAAGAAACACAAAAAATATTTTTGATTTTTATGATTTTCTAATTTTTTTGGATTTTTTCGAAAATTATATGAAAAAGGAAAATAAGGATTCCAAAATTTTTAATATGAATTCCAGGAATCTTGCATTCTTAGTCTAAAGCTTCAGTCCAGGAATTAGACATGGCTCACTAGCCAGCCAAGCTTTCAATGAAAGCTCCAGTCCAAAACACTAGACATGGCCAATGGCCAGCCAAGCTTCAGCAGGTGATCATGGATCAGCAGCAGGTGGATGAGCAACAGGAGACAAGGATAGCTAATATACAGATGGACGAACAGTTTAAGCAAACAAAGCAGCAGCTATCAAGGCAAATAGCAGAAGAATGCCAAGCAGTTCAATTAAGAAGTGGGAAAACATTAAATACCCCACCTCAAGGGATTAAAAATTCAAGAAATGAGCAATCCACCAAAGATTCACCTGAGGACAGTAAGAGCCCAGGGAAAAATAATTCTGGCACTAAAACGCCAGAAAAGGGGTGGAAGGCTGGCGCTGAACGCCCAGACCAAGCCCAAAACTGGCGTTCAGCGCCAGAAACAAGGCAGGATTGGCGTTCAACGCCAGAAATGGGCAAGAATCTGGCGTTGAACGCCCAAATGGGGCAGAATCCAGCGTTGAACGCCCAAAATGGTCATATTTCTGGCGTTCAGGCGCCAGGAACAGACAGTGAGTTGGCGTCTAACGTCACTTCAGCTTCTGACTCTGGCACTCAATTGCCAGTGAGGGATCAGACACACACAAGTGCTGATAACAACCCCTCTAAAAAGGCTTCTTTAACCACTAAGGTTGAGGAATATAAAGCCAAGATACCTTATCCTCAAAAACTCCGGAAAGAGGAGCAGGATAAGCAATTTGCTCGCTTTGCAGATTATCTAAGGACTCTTGAAATAAAGATTCCATTTGCAGAAGCACTTGAGCAAATACCTTCTTATGCCAAGTTCATGAAAGAGATCTTGAGTCATAAAAAGGAGTGGAGAGAAACAGAAAGAGTTCTCCTCACTGAAGAATGCAGTGCAGTCATTCTGAAAAGCTTTCCTGAAAAGCTTAAAGACCCTGGGAGTTTTCTGATACCATGCATATTAGAAGGTGATTGCACCAAGACAGCTTTATGCGATCTTGGGGCAAGCATCAACCTAATACCTGCATCCACTATCAGGAAGCTTGGCTTAACTGAAGAAGTTAAACCAACCCGGATATGTCTCCAACTTGCTGATGGTTCCACTAAATACCCATCAGGCGTGATTGAGGACATGATTGTCAGAGTTGGGCCATTCGCCTTTCCCACTGACTTTGTTGTGCTGGAAATGGAGGAGCACAAGAGTGCTACTCTCATTCTAGGAAGACCCTTCCTAGCAACTGGACGATCCCTCATTGACGTCCAACTGGGGGAAATAACCCTGAGAGTCAACGATGATGAGTTCAAGTTGAACGCTGTCAAAGCCATGCAGCATCCAGACACATCAACAGACTGCATGAAAGTTGATCTTATTGACTCTTTGGTAGAAGAGATCAACATGGCTGAGAGTCTCGAATCAGAGTTGGAAGACATCTTTAAAGATGTTCAGTCTGATTTGGAGGATTCAGGGGACATGAAAGAGCCTCTAAACTTTCTTCTGAAAGAGGAAAAACCTCCTAAACCCGAGCTCAAGCCACTACCACCATCCTTGAAATATGCATTTCTAGGAGAAGGTGACACTTTTCCAGTGATCTCTGCTTTAAATTCACAGGAAGAGGAAGCACTTATTCAAGTGCTAAGGACACACAAGACAGCTCTTGGGTGGTCCATAGGTGACCTTAAGGGCATAAGCCCAGCTAGATGCATGCACAAAATCCTATTGGAGGATAATGCCAAACCAGTGGTTCAACCACAGAGGCGGCTAAATCCAGCCATGAAGGAAGTGGTGCAGAAAGAGGTCACCAAATTACTAGAGGCTGGGATTATTTATCCCATTTCTGATAGCCCCTGGGTGAGCCCTGTTCAAGTCGTCCCAAAAAAGGGAGGCATGACAGTGATTCATAATGAAAAAAATGAACTGGTTCCTACAAGAACAGTTACAGGGTGGCGCATGTGTATTGACTACAGAAGGCTCAATACAGCCACCAGAAAGGATCATTTTCCTTTACCATTCATAGACCAGATGCTAGAGAGACTAGCAGGTCATGATTATTACTGCTTTTTGGATGGCTATTCAGGCTATAACCAGATTGCAGTGGATCCCCAGGATCAAGAGAAAACAGCATTCACATGTCCATCCGGAGTGTTTGCTTATAGAAGGATGCCATTTGGGCTATGTAATGCGCCTGCAACCTTCCAGAGATGCATGCTCTCTATTTTCTCTGACATGGTGGAAAAATTTCTGGAAGTCTTCATGGACGACTTCTCAGTATATGGAGACTCATTCAGCTCCTGTCTTGATCACCTGAAACTTGTTTTGAAAAGATGCCAAGAAACCAACCTAGTTTTAAACTGGGAAAAGTGTCACTTCATGGTGACTGAAGGAATTGTTCTTGGGCATAAAATCTCAAACAAGGGAATAGAGGTGGATCAAGCAAAAATAGAGGTAATTGAAAAATTACCACCACCTGCCAATGTTAAGGCAATCAGAAGCTTCCTGGGGCATGCAGGATTCTATAGGAGGTTTATAAAGGATTTTTCAAAAATCGCAAAACCTCTAAGCAATCTGCTAGCTGCTGACACGCCATTTGTGTTTGACACAGCATGCCTGTAGGCGTTTGAAACACTGAAAGCTAAGCTGGTCACAGCACCAGTCATTTCTGCACCAGACTGGACATTGCCATTTGAGTTAATGTGTGATGCCAGTGATCATGCCATTGGTGCAGTATTGGGACAGAGGCATGACAAGCTTCTGCATGTCATTTATTATGCCAGTCGCGTTCTAAATGATGCCCAGAAAAATTACACAACCACAGAAAAAGAACTACTTGCAGTGGTTTACGCCATTGACAAGTTCAGATCATACTTAGTAGGATCAAAAGTAATTGTGTATACTGACCATGCTGCTCTTAAATATCTACTCACAAAGCAGGATTCAAAACCCAGGCTCATCAGATGGGTATTGCTTCTGCAAGAGTTTGATATAGAAATAAGAGACAGAAAAGGGACAGAGAACCAAGTGGCTGATCATCTGTCCCGGATAGAGCCAGTGGAAGGGACGTCCCTCCCCTTTCTTGAAATCTCTGAGACGTTCCCTGATGAGCATTTATTCGCCATTCAGGAAGCACCATGGTTTGCCGATATTGCAAACTATAAAGCTGCAAGGTTCATACCCAAGGAGTACAATAGGATACAAAAAAAGAAACTAATTACTGATGCAAAGTACTACTTGTGGGATGAACCCTATCTCTTTAAGAGATGTGCAGACGGAATTATCCGTAGGTGTGTCCCCAGAGAGGAAGCACAGAGAATCCTATGGCATTGCCACGGATCTTAATATGGAGGCCATTTCGGAGGTGAGCGAACAGCCACCAAGGTCCTCCAATGTGGCTTCTATTGGCCCACACTCTATAAAGATTCCCGAGAGTTTGTACGTAATTGTGACAGTTGCCAAAGAGCTGGTAACCTGCCTCATGGTTACGCCATGCCTCAACAAGGAATCTTGGAAATTGAGTTGTTTGACGTATGGGGAATTGACTTCATGGGACCCTTCCCACCATCATACTCAAACACTTATATTCTGGTGGCAGTCGACTATGTATCAAAATGGGTTGAGGCTATCGCCACACCCAACAATGATACTAAAACAGTGCTGAAGTTCCTCCAGAAACATATCTTTAGCAGGTTTGGTGTCCCTAGAGTACTAATCAGTGATGGGGGCACTCACTTCTGCAATAAAAAGCTTTACTCTGCCATGGTTCGGTATGGAGTTCGCCACAAGGTGGTCACTCCATATCATCCACAAACCAATGGGCAAGCTGAAGTCTCTAATAGAGAATTAAAGCGAATCCTGGAACGGACAGTAAATACCCGTAGAAAGGATTGGGCACGGAGCTTGGATGATGCTCTGTGGGCTTACAGAACAGCATTCAAGACCCCTATAGGGACCTCTCCATACCAACTGGTGTATGGTAAAGCATGTCACCTGCCCGTGGAACTGGAACATAAGGCCTACTGGGCAACCAGATTCCTAAACTTTGATGCCAAATTAGCAGGAGAAAAACGATTGCTCCAGCTAAATGAGCTAGAGGAATTCAGATTCACAGCTTTCGAAAATGCCAAGCTATATAAAGAAAAATAAAAAAAGTGGCATGACAGAAAGCTGTCATCTAGAATCTTTGAACCAGGACAGAAGGTTCTGTTGTTTAACTCTAGACTCAGGCTATTCCCCGGGAAACTGAAATCCCGGTGGAGGGGACCATACGTGATTACAAGTGTGTCACCATATGGTTATATGGAGCTTCAGGATATTGACTCTGATAAGAAGTTCATTGTCAATGGACAGAGAATCAAGCATTATCTTGAAGGCAACATCGAGCAAGAATGCTCAAGGCTGAAGCTAGATTAAAAGCTCAGCAAGGTCCAGCTAAAGACAATAAAGAAGCGCTTGCTGGGAGGCAACCCAGCCATGGGGCAACAATCCTCTAAGCATTTTGCCCTATTTCTATTGTTATTTTCATTTGTTTATATAGAGTTCAGTGACAACAAGGTAAATAATCATTTACAGAAGACCTCGGCACACAAAACAGAGAAAAAGAGCTCAATGGCAAGAAAACGCCAGTAAAGGGGCATTTTGGGCGTTCAGCGCCCAAAATGGGCATCCACTGGGCGCTGAACGCCAGTGATGGCAGCATTTGGGCGTTCAACGCCAGAAATGGCCACTCACTGGGCGTTGAACGCCAGTAATGGCAGCAACTGGGCGCTGAACGCCCAGGAGATCAGCACTTGGGCGCTGAACGCCCAAAACAAGCAGTGTTTGGGCGTTCAAACGCCAGGAAGACAGGGAGGAGCCAAATCCATTTGTCCCACACGTATTTCCATTTTAATTTCAAATTTTATGCTTCAATGCATGATTTTTTTACATGAACATGTCAAGAACCCTGATTTCTAAAATCCTTAATTTCTAAAAATCCATCTTTCCAAATTCAATCCAACTCTTTTCAAAATCTTTTCTGAAAACAAATCTATCTTTTTCACTCAAAAATCTTTTCAACTAATCCATATCTTTTTCAAATATCCATATTATCTTTTTCAAAATTCAGAGTTATCTTTTTCAAAAATCTATCATATCTTCTCAAAATTAAACTCTATCTTCTATCTTATCTTTTTCAACTCAATCTTTTTATCTTATCTCTTCCATTTTTTTCGAAAAGCCACCCCCCACCCCTTTAAAATTGGGTTCGGCCTCCCCCCTCCTCCATCAACAAGTGCACCCCGATCTCCTTCTATCCCTCTCCATTCTTTTCTTTTGCTTGAGGACAAGCAAACCTTTAAGTTTGGTGTGTTTTTCCGAGATCACTAAGATCATGGCTCCCAAAGGAAAACAATCCACTCCAAGAGGCAAGAAAGAGAGCGTTCCAAAACCACTTTGGAATCAAGGGAAGTTCTTATCTAAAGAACATTCAAACCATTATCTTAAAGTAATGGGTCTGAGATCAGTGATCCCGGAAGTTAGATTCGATCTGAAAGAAGACGAATATCCGGAGATCCAGGAGCAAATTCGAATCAGGAACTGGGAAGTCCTAGCTAATCCTGAAACGAAAATAGGAAGGAACATGGTCCAGGAGTTCTATGCTAATATGTGGCAGACTGACAAGCAAAGACTATCTGGAACTGCCTGCTACGAATTTCGGACCATGGTCAGGGGAAAGATTGTTCATACCACCCCTGACAAGATCAGAGAGATATTAAAGCTACCTCAACTAAAGGATGATCCAGACTCCTTCAACAGGAGGATGATGAGAGCAGACATTGGCCTGGATAAGATTCTAGAGGACATATGTATCCCTGGAGCCAGGTGGACCACCAACACAAAGGGCGTCCCAAATCAACTCAAAAGGGAGGATCTCAAACCAGTTGCCAGAGGATGGCTGGACTTCATTGGGCGTTCTCTGTTGCCCACTAGCAACCGCTCTGAAGTCACAATTAAAAGAGCAGTGATGATCCATTGCATCATGATGGGAAAGGAAGTGGAGGTTCATCAGCTGATTTCAACAGAGCTCTATAAGATTGCTAACAAAAATTCAAGAGAGGCCAGGTTGGCTTATCCAAGCGTGATTTCTCTTCTCTGCAAGGACGCTGGAGTAAGAATGGGAATAACCGAATATATCCTAATTGAAAAGTCAATCACCAAAGCATCAATGGAGAGACAACAAGCACAGGAGGATCCCATCAAGAAGAGAGCACAGGAATTCCTCCCAGAAATCCCTCAAGCGGAACATTGGGAATATCTTGAGACGTCCATCACCAAGATACAGGAAGCTATGGAGCAAATAATAAAACAACAGAAGGAACACAGTCAAATGCTAACCCATATGTTTAAAGAACAAGAGGAGCAGGGACGTGACTTAAGGGAACTGAAGCGCCAAAAGTCTTCTGTAATACCAAGCATCCCAAGGATCAGAGGAACACCCATACCCCCAGAATAAAGGTTGTTAATTTCTAATTTCTGCCTTAACTCTGTGACAGTGTCCTTATAAAAGTTTACCTTAGAAGTCATATAGTAGTAATTAGTATCTATTTTGATTTTATCTCCAATTAAGCTATAGTTTATTTTCCTCATCATCATTAAACATGAATAAAGTAGTAGATCTTTTGAATAAGAGGCAATAAAATTTCGAGTTTTAATAAGAGAAATTCTAATTAGTTAAATGTGGTGGCAATGCTTTCTGTCTTCTGAATGAATGCTTGAACAGTGCATATATCTTTTGAATTTGTTGTTTAAGACTGTTAAATATGTTGGCTCTTGAAAGAATGATGAACATGAGACATGTTATTGATAATCTGAAAAATCAAAAAGTTGATTCTTGAAGCAAGAAAAAGCAGCAAAGAACAAAGCTTGCAGAAAAAAAAAAAAAAGCAAGCGGAAAAAGCCAAAAGCTCTTAAAACCAAAAGGCAAGGGCAAATAAAAAGGATCCCAAGGCTTTGAGCATCAGTGGATAGGAGGGCCTAAAGGACTAAAATCCTGGTCTAAGCGGCTAAACCAAGCTGTCCCTAACCATGTGCTTGTGGCGTGCAGGTGTCAAGTGAAAACTTGAGACTGAGCGGTTAAAGTCAAGGTCCAAAGCAAAAGGAAGAGTGTGCTTAAGAACTCTGGACACCTCTAATTGGGGACTTTAGCAAAGCTGAGTCACAATCTGAAAAGGTTCACCCAGTTATGTGTCTGTGGCATTTATGTATCCGGTGGTAATACTGGAAAACAAAGTGCTTAGGGCCACGGCCAAGACTCATAAAGAAGCTGTGTTCAAGAATCATCACACTAAACTAAGAGAATCAATAACACTATCTGAATTCTGAGTTCCTATAGATGTCAATCACTCTGAGCTTCAATGGATAAAGTGAGATGCCAAAACTGTTCAGAAGCAAAAAGCTACTAGTCCCGCTCATCTAATTAGGATCTGAGCTTCAATCAAAAACTCTGAGATATTATTGCTTCTCAACCTATTAGTCTTCTATTTTATTTGTCTAGTTTCTTGAGGACAAGCAACAGTTTAAGTTTGGTGTTGTGATGAGCGGATATTTTATACACTTTTTGGGGATAATTTCATATAGTTTTAAGTATGTTTTAGTTAGTTTTTAGTCTATTTCTATTAGTTTTTAGGAAAAATTCATATTTCTGGACTTTACTATGAGTTGTGTGTTTTTCTGTAATTTCAGGTATTTTTCTGGCTGAAATTGAAGGAGCTGAGCAAAACTCTGATTCTGGCTGAAAAAGGACTGCTGATGCTGTTGGATTCTGACCTCCCTGCACTCAAAGTGGATTTTCTGGAGCTACAGAACTCGAAATGGCGTGCTTCCAATTGCGTTGGAAAGTAGACATCCAGGGCTTTCCAGAAATATATAATAATCCATACTTTGCACAAGAATAGACGACGTAAACTGGCGTTCAACGCCAGTCCTCTGCCCAATTCTGGCGTCCAGCGCCAGAAAAGGATCAAAAGCTGGAGTTGAACGCCCAAACTGGCATAAAAACTGGCGTTCAACTCCACAAATGGCCTCTTGAAAATAAAAAAGAAAAGTACCTAATCTGAGCAACAAGATGAACCGTCAGATGTCCAGGCTCGAACAATCCCTGGTAATGGCTCCAAAGCTTGGTGCTTTGATCTTAATTCATAATTGTCACAACTTCGATACAACTAACCAGCAAGTGCACTGGGTCGTCCAAGTAATACCTTACGTGAGTAAGGGTCGAATCCCACGGAGATTGTTGGTATGAAGCAAGCTATGGTCACCTTGCAAATCTCAGTCAGGCAGATATAAAATAATGGTGTTTTCGAATATTATATAATAAAATAGGGATAGAGATACTTATGTAATTCATTGGTAGGAATTTCAGATAAGCGAATGGGGATGCTTTTCGTTCCTCTGAACCTCTGCTTTCCTGCTATCTTCATCCAATCTGTCTTACTCCTTTCCATGGCTGGCTGTATGCAAGGGCATCACCGTTGTCAGTGGCTACATCCCCTCCTCTCAGTGAATAATATGCTCACGCACCCTGTCACGACACGGCTATTCATCTGTCGGTTCTCGATCATGCTGGAATAGGATTCACCCTCCTTTTGCGTCTGTCACTAACGCCCAGCACTCGCGAGTTTGAAGCTCGTCACAGTCATTCAATCATTGAATCCTACTCAGAATACCACAGACAAGGTTTAGACCTTCCGGATTCTCTTGAATGCCGCCATCATTCTAGCTTACGCCACGAAGATTCTGGTTAGGAGATCTAAGAGATATTCATTCTAGCTTATTTCATGTAGAACAGAAGTGTTTGTCAGGCACGCGTTCATAAGGAAGATGGTGATGAGCGTCACACATAATCATCACCTTCATCACGTTCTTGGGTGCGAATGGATATCTTAGAAGCGAAATAAGAAGAATTGAATAGAAAACAGTAGTACTTTGCATTAATCTTTGAGAAACAGCAGAGCTCCACACCTTAATCTATGGAGTGTAGAAACCCTACCGTTGAAAATACATAAGTGAAGATCCAGGCATGGCCGAGATGGCCAGCCCCTCTGATCTAAGAATCACAGGATTAGAATACAATCCAGGATTGTCAAAAAGACGTCTAATACAATAGTAAAGGGTCCTATTTATAGTAAACTAGCTACTAGGGTTTACATGAGTAAGTAATTGATGCATAAATCCACTTCCGGGGCCCACTTGGTGTGTGTTTGGGCTGAGCTTAAGTGTTCCACATGCAGAGGCCATTTGTGGAGTTGAACGCCACTTTTTATGCCAGTTTGGGCGTTCAACTCTGGTTTTGGATCCTTTTCTGGCGCTGGACGCCAGATTTGGGTAGAAAGCTGGCGTTGAACGCCAGTTTACGTCATCTATTCTTGGCCAAAGTATGGACTATTATATATTTCTAGAAAGCCCTGGATGTCTACTTTCCAACGCAATTGGAAGCGCGCCATTTTGAGTTCTGTAGCTCCAGAAAATCCACTTTGAGTGCAGGGAGGTCAGAATCCAACAGCATCAGCAGTCCTTTTTCAACCTCTGAATCTGATTTCTGCTCAAGTCCCTCAATTTCAGCCAGAAAATACCTGAAATCACAGAAAAACACACAAACTCATAGTAAGGTCCAGAAATGTGAATTTAACATAAAAACTAATGAAAACATCCCTAAAAGTAACTAGATCCTACTAAAAACATACTAAAAACAATGCCAAAAAGCGTATAAATTATCCGCTCATCACAAAATTTTTTTTTATTTTAAAATTCAAATTCTTTTTAGTTATTTTATTTTATTTAAGTATTTAAAAAGATAAATCAGTCCAAGTTATATCCATATATCCATCATGGACATAAGTGGAAATGAACAGTCCAGGAGGACTCTGGGGTCATATTCTAACCCCTCTACTGCTTCATATGGGAGTAGCATATGCATACCCTCCATTGGAGTTAGTAGCTTTGAGTTGAATCCTCAGCTCATTATCATGGTGCAGCAAAGTTGCCAGTATTCCGGTCTTCCACAGGAAGAACCTACAGAGTTTCTGGCACAGTTTCTACAGATTGCTGACACAGTACATGATAAAGAAATAGATCAGGATGTCTACAGACTATTACTGTTTCCATTTGCTGTAAAAGATCAAGCTAAGAGGTGGTTAAATAACCAACCTAAGGCCAGCATAAGAACATGGAAACAGCTGACAGAAAAATTCCTGAATCAGTATTTTCCTCCAAAAAGGATGACACAGCTAAGGCTGGACATCCAAGGCTTCAAGCAAGGAGATAATGAATCTCTTTATGATGCCTGGGAGAGATACAGAGAGATGCTACGAAAATGCCCCTCTGAAATGTTTTCAGAGTGGGTTCAGTTAGACATCTTCTACTATGGGCTTGCAAAAGGAGCTCAGATGTCTCTAGATTACTCAGCTGGTGGATCTATCCACATGAGAAAGACAATTGAAGAGGCTCAGGAGCTCATTGATACAGTTGCCAGGAATCAGCATCTGTATCTAAGCAGCAACCCTTCCATGAATGAAGAGGTTAAAATAGTAACTGCTGAATTCAGTACTGTAAAACAAGCTGCTGAATTCAATCAGCAATTGGATTTTCTAACAAAGCAGCTAGCTGAATTCAAGGACAGGCTACAGGAGAAAAGGATAGCTAATATACAGATGGACGAACAGTTTAAGCAAACAAAGCAGCAGCTATCAAGGCAAATAGCAGAAGAATGCCAAGCAGTTCAATTAAGAAGTGGGAAAACATTAAATACCCCACCTCAAGGGATTAAAAATTCAAGAAATGAGCAATCCACCAAAGATTCACCTGAGGACAGTAAGAGCCCAGGGAAAAATAATTCTGGCACTAAAACGCCAGAAAAGGGGTGGAAGGCTGGCGCTGAACGCCCAGACCAAGCCTAAAACTGGCGTTCAGCGCCAGAAACAAGGCAGGATTGGCGTTCAACGCCAGAAATGGGCAAGAATCTGGCGTTGAACGCCCAAATGGGGCAGAATCCAGCGTTGAACGCCCAAAATGGGCATAATTCTGGCGTTCAGGCGCTAGGAACAGACAGTGAGTTGGCGTCTAACGTCACTTCAGCTTCTGACTCTGGCACTCAATTGCCAGTGAGGGATCAGACACACACAAGTGCTGATAACAACCCCTCTAAAAAGGCTTCTTTAACCACTAAGGTTGAGGAATATAAAGCCAAGATACCTTATCCTCAAAAACTCCGGAAAGAAGAGCAGGATAAGCAATTTGCTCGCTTTGCAGATTATCTAAGGACTCTTGAAATAAAGATTCCATTTGCAGAAGCACTTGAGCAAATACCTTCTTATGCCAAGTTCATGAAAGAGATCTTGAGTCATAAAAAGGAGTGGAGAGAAACAGAAAGAGTTCTCCTCACTGAAGAATGCAGTGCAGTCATTCTGAAAAGCTTTCCTGAAAAGCTTAAAGACCCTGGGAGTTTTCTGATACCATGCATATTAGAAGGTGATTGCACCAAGACAGCTTTATGCGATCTTGGGGCAAGCATCAACCTAATACCTGCATCCACTATCAGGAAGCTTGGCTTAATTGAAGAAGTTAAACCAACCCGGATATGTCTCCAACTTGCTGATGGTTCCACTAAATACCCATCAGGCGTGATTGAGGACATGATTGTCAGAGTTGGGCCATTCGCCTTTCCCACTGACTTTGTTGTGCTGGAAATGGAGGAGCACAAGAGTGCTACTCTCATTCTAGGAAGACCCTTCCTAGCAACTGGACGATCCCTCATTGACATCCAACAGGGGGAAATAACCCTGAGAGTCAACGATGATGAGTTCAAGTTGAACGCTGTCAAAGCCATGCAGCATCCAGACACATCAACAGACTGCATGAAAGTTGATCTTATTGACTCTTTGGTAGAAGAGATCAACATGGCTGAGAGTCTCGAATCAGAGTTGGAAGACATCTTTAAAGATGTTCAGTCTGATTTGGAGGATTCAGGGGACATGAAAGAGCCTCTAAACTTTCTTCTGAAAGAGGAAAAACCTCCTAAACCCGAGCTCAAGCCACTACCACCATCCTTGAAATATGCATTTCTAGGAGAAGGTGACACTTTTCCAGTGATCATAAGCTCTGCTTTAAATTCACAGGAAGAGGAAGCACTTATTCAAGTGCTAAGGACACACAAGACAGCTCTTGGGTGGTCCATAGGTGACCTTAAGGGCATAAGCCCAGCTAGATGCATGCACAAAATCCTATTGGAGGATAATGCCAAACCAGTGGTTCAACCACAGAGGCGGCTAAATCCAGCCATGAAGGAAGTGGTGCAGAAAGAGGTCACCAAATTACTAGAGGCTGGGATTATTTATCCCATTTCTGATAGCCCCTGGGTGAGCCCTGTTCAAGTCGTCCCAAAA
Organism: Arachis ipaensis; assembly: GCF_059453495.1. NCBI lineage: Eukaryota > Viridiplantae > Streptophyta > Magnoliopsida > Fabales > Fabaceae > Arachis > Arachis ipaensis. Next base: position 1,020,195 of record NC_142437.1, read on the forward strand.
AAGGGAGGCATGACAGTGATTCATAATGAAAAAAATGAACTGGTTCCTACAAGAACAGTTACAGGGTGGCGCATGTGTATTGACTACAGAAGGCTCAATACAGCCACCAGAAAGGATCATTTTCCTTTACCATTCATAGACCAGATGCTAGAGAGACTAGCAGGTCATGATTATTACTGCTTTTTGGATGGCTATTCAGGCTATAACCAGATTGCAGTGGATCCCCAGGATCAAGAGAAAACAACATTCACATGTCCATCCGGAGTGTTTGCTTATAGAAGGATGCCATTTGGGCTATGTAATGCGCCTGCAACCTTCCAGAGATGCATGCTCTCTATTTTCTCTGACATGGTGGAAAAATTTCTGGAAGTCTTCATGGATGACTTCTCAGTATATGGAGACTCATTCAGCTCCTGTCTTGATCACCTGAAACTTGTTTTGAAAAGATGCCAAGAAACCAACCTAGTTTTAAACTGGGAAAAGTGTCACTTCATGGTGACTGAAGGAATTGTTCTTGGGCATAAAATCTCAAACAAGGGAATAGAGGTGGATCAGGCAAAAATAGAGGTAATTGAAAAATTACCACCACCTGCCAATGTTAAGGCAATCAGAAGCTTTCTGGGGCATGCAGGATTCTATAGGAGGTTTATAAAGGATTTTTCAAAAATCGCAAAACCTCTAAGCAATCTGCTAGCTGCTGACACGCCATTTGTGTTTGACACAGCATGCCTGCAGGCGTTTGAAACGCTGAAAGCTAAGCTGGTCACAGCACCAGTCATTTCTGCACCAGACTGGACATTGCCATTTGAGTTAATGTGTGATGCCAGTGATCATGCCATTGGTGCAGTATTGGGACAGAGGCATGACAAGCTTCTGCATGTCATTTATTATGCCAGTCGCGTTCTAAATGATGCCCAGAAAAATTACACAACCACAGAAAAAGAACTACTTGCAGTAGTTTACGCCATTGACAAGTTCAGATCATACTTAGTAGGATCAAAAGTGATTGTGTATACTGACCATGCTGCTCTTAAATATCTACTCACAAAGCAGGATTCAAAACCCAGGCTCATCAGATGGGTATTGCTTCTGCAAGAGTTTGATATAGAAATAAGAGACAGAAAAGGGACAGAGAACCAAGTGGCTGATCATCTATCCCGGATAGAGCCAGTGGAAGGGACGTCCCTCCCCTTTCTTGAAATCTCTGAGACGTTCCCTGATGAGCATTTATTCGCCATTCAGGAAGCACCATGGTTTGCCGATATTGCAAACTATAAAGCTGCAAGGTTCATACCCAAGGAGTACAATAGGATACAAAAAAAGAAACTAATTACTGATGCAAAGTACTACTTGTGGGATGAACCCTATCTCTTTAAGAGATGTGCAGACGGAATTATCCGTAGGTGTGTCCCCAGAGAGGAAGCACAGAGAATCCTATGGTATTGCCACGGATCTCAATATGGAGGCCATTTCGGAGGTGAGCGAACAGCCACCAAGGTCCTCCAATGTGGCTTCTATTGGCCCACACTCCATAAAGATTCCCGAGAGTTTGTACGTAATTGTGACAGTTGCCAAAGAGCTGGTAATCTGCCTCATGGTTACGCCATGCCTCAACAAGGAATCTTGGAAATTGAGTTGTTTGACGTATGGGGAATTGACTTCATGGGACCTTTTCCACCATCATATTCAAACACTTATATTCTGGTGGCAGTTGACTATGTATCAAAATGGGTTGAGGCCATTGCCACACCCACCAATGATACTAAAACAGTGCTGAAGTTCCTCCAGAAACATATCTTTAGCAGGTTTGGTGTCCCTAGAGTGTTAATCAGTGATGGGGGCACTCACTTCTGCAATAAAAAGCTTTACTCTGCCATGGTTCGGTATGGAATTCGCCACAAGGTGGCCACTCCATATCATCCACAAACCAATGGGCAAGCTGAAGTCTCTAATAGAGAATTAAAGCGAATCCTGGAACGGACAGTAAATACCCGTAGAAAGGATTGGGCACGGAGCTTGGATGATGCTCTGTGGGCTTACAGAACAGCATTCAAGACCCCTATAGGGACCTCTCCATACCAACTGGTGTATGGTAAAGCATGTCACCTGCCCGTGGAACTGGAACATAAGGCCTACTGGGCAACCAGATTCCTAAACTTTGATGCCAAATTAGCAGGAGAAAAACGATTGCTCCAGCTAAATGAGCTAGAGGAATTCAGATTCACAGCTTTCGAAAATGCCAAGCTATATAAAGAAAAATAAAAAAAGTGGCATGACAGAAAGCTGTCATCTAGAATCTTTGAACCAGGACAGAAGGTTCTGTTGTTTAACTCTAGACTCAGGCTATTCCCCGGGAAACTGAAATCCCGGTGGAGGGGACCATACGTGATTACAAGTGTGTCACCATATGGTTATGTGGAGCTTCAGGATATTGACTCTGATAAGAAGTTCATTGTCAATGGACAGAGAATCAAGCATTATCTTGAAGGCAACATCGAGCAAGAATGCTCAAGGCTGAAGCTAGATTAAAAGCTCAGCAAGGTCCAGCTAAAGACAATAAAGAAGCGCTTGCTGGGAGGCAACCCAGCCATGGGGCAACAATCCTCTAAGCATTTTGCCCTATTTCTATTGTTATTTTCATTTGTTTATATAGAGTTCAGTGACAACAAGGTAAATAATCATTTACAGAAGACCTCGGCACACAAAACAGAGAAAAAGAGCTCAATGGCAAGAAAACGCCAGTAAAGGGGCATTTTGGGCGTTCAACGCCCAAAATGGGCATCCACTGGGCGCTGAACGCCAGTGATGGTAGCATTTGGGCGTTCAACGCCAGAAATGGCCACCCACTGGGCGTTGAACGCAAGTAATGGCAGCAACTGGGCGCTGAACGCCCAGGAGATCAGCACTTGGGCGCTGAACGCACAAAACAAGCAGTGTTTGGGCGTTCAAACGCCAGGAAGACAGGGAGGAGCCAAATCCATTTGTCCCACACGTATTTCCATTTTAATTTCAAATTTTATGCTTCAATGCATGATTTTTTACATGAACATGTCAAGAACCCTGATTTCTAAAATCCTTAATTTCTAAAAATCCATCTTTCGAAATTCAATCCAACTCTTTTCAAAATCTTTTCTGAAAACAAATCTATCTTTTTCACTCAAAAATCTTTTCAACTAATCCATATCTTTTTCAAATATCCATATTATCTTTTTCAAAATTCAGAGTTATCTTTTTCAAAAATCTATCATATCTTCTCAAAATTAAACTCTATCTTCTATCTTATCTTTTTCAACTCAATCTTTTTATCTTATCTCTTCCATTTTTTTCGAAAAGCCACCCCCCCACCCCTTTAAAATTGGGTTCGGCCTCCCCCCTCCTCCATCAACAAGTGCACCTCGATCTCCTTCTATCCCTCTCCTTTCTTTTCTTTTGCTTGAGGACAAGCAAACCTCTAAGTTTGGTGTGTTTTTCCGAGATCACTAAGATCATGGCTCCCAAAGGAAAACAATCCACTCCAAGAGGCAAGAAAGAGAGCATTCCAAAACCACTTTGGAATCAAGGGAAGTTCTTATCTAAAGAACATTCAGACCATTATCTTAAAGTAATGGGTCTGAGATCAGTGATCCCGGAAGTTAGATTCGATCTGAAAGAAGACGAATATCCGGAGATCCAGGAGCAAATTCGAATCAGGAACTGGGAAGTCCTAGCTAATCCTGAAACGAAAATAGGAAGGAACATGGTCCAGGAGTTCTATGCTAATATGTGGCAGACTGACAAGCAAAGACTATCTGGAACTGCCTGCTACGAATTTCGGACCATGGTCAGGGGAAAGATTGTTCATACCACCCCTGACAAGATCAGAGAGATATTAAAGCTACCTCAGCTAAAGGATGATCCAGACTCCTTCAACAGGAGGATGATGAGAGCAGACATTGGCCTGGATAAGATTCTAGAGGACATATGTGTCCCTGGAGCCAGGTGGACCACCAACACAAAGGGCGTCCCAAATCAACTCAAGAGGGAGGATCTCAAACCAGTTGCCAGAGGATGGCTGGACTTCATTGGGCGTTCTCTGTTGTCCACTAGCAACCGTTCTGAAGTCACAGTTAAAAGAGCAGTGATGATTTATTGCATCATGATGGGAAAGGAAGTGGAGGTTCATCAGCTGATTTCAACTGAGCTCTATAAGATTGCTAACAAAAATTCAAAAGAGGCCAGGTTGGCTTATCCAAGCGTGATTTCTCTGCTCTGCAAGGACGCTGGAGTCAAGATGGGAATAACTGAATATATCCTAATTGAAAAGTCAATCACCAAAGCATCAATGGAGAGACAACAAGCACAGGAGGATCTTATCAAGAAGAGAGCACAGGAATTCCTCCCAGAGATTCCTCAAGCGGAATATTGGGAATATCTTGAGACATCCGTCACCAAGATACAGGAAGCTATGGAGCAAATAATAAAACAACAGAAGGAACACAGTCAAATGCTAACCCATATGTTTAAAGAACAAGAGGAGCAGGGACGTGACTTAAGGGAACTGAAGCGCCAAAAGTCTTCTGTAATACCAAGCATCCCAAGGATCAGAGGAACACCCATACCCCCAGAATAAAGGTTGTTAATTTCCAATTTCTGCCTTAACTCTGTGACAGTGTCCTTATAAAAGTTTACCTTAGAAGTCATATAGTAGTAATTAGTATCTATTTTGATTTTATCTCCAATTAAGCTATAGTTTATTTTTCTCATCATCATTAAACATGAATAAAGTAGTAGATCTTTTGAATAAGAGGCAATAAAATTTCGAGTTTTAATAAGAGAAATTCTAATTAGTTAAATGTGGTGGCAATGCTTTCTGTCTTCTGAATGAATGCTTGAACAGTGCATATATCTTTTGAATTTGTTGTTTAAGACTGTTAAATATGTTGGCTCTTGAAAGAATGATGAACATGAGACATGTTATTGATAATCTGAAAAATCAAAAAAATGATTCTTGAAGCAAGAAAAAGCAGCAAAGAACAAAGCTTGCAGAAAAAAAAAAAAAAGCAAGCAGAAAAAGCCAAAATCTCTTAAAACCAAAAGGCAAGGGCAAATAAAAAGGATCCCAAGGCTTTGAGCATCAGTGGATAGGAGGGCCTAAAGGACTAAAATCCTGGTCTAAGCGGCTAAACCAAGCTGTCCCTAACCATGTGCTTGTGGCGTGCAGGTGTCAAGTGAAAACTTGAGACTGAGCGGTTAAAGTCAAGGTCCAAAGCAAAAGGAAGAGTGTGCTTAAGAACTCTGGACACCTCTAATTGGGGACTTTAGCAAAGCTGAGTCACAATCTGAAAAGGTTCACCCAGTTATGTGTCTGTGGCATTTATGTATCCGGTGGTAATACTGGAAAACAAAGTGCTTAGGGCCACGGCCAAGACTCATAAAGAAGCTGTGTTCAAGAATCATCACACTGAACTAAGAGAATCAATAACACTATCTGAATTCTGAGTTCCTATAGATGTCAATCACTCTGAGCTTCAATGGATAAAGTGAGATGCCAAAACTGTTCAGAAGCAAAAAGCTACTAGTCCCGCTCATCTAATTAGGATCTGAGCTTCAATCAAAAACTCTGAGATATTATTGCTTCTCAACCTATTAGTCTTCTATTTTATTTGTCTAGTTGCTTGAGGACAAGCAACAGTTTAAGTTTGGTGTTGTGATGAGCGGATATTTTATACGCTTTTTGGGGATAATTTCATATAGTTTTAAGTATGTTTTAGTTAGTTTTTAGTCTATTTCTATTAGTTTTTAGGAAAAATTCATATTTCTGGACTTTACTATGAGTTGTGTGTTTTTCTGTAATTTCAGGTATTTTTCTGGCTGAAATTAAAGGAGCTGAGCAAAAATCTGATTCAGGCTGAAAAAGGACTGCTGATGCTGTTGGATTCTGACCTCCCTGCACTCAAAGTGGATTTTCTGGAGCTACAGAACTCGAAATGGCGTGCTTCCAATTGCGTTGGAAAGTAGACATCCAGGGCTTTCCAGAAATATATAATAGTCCATACTTTGCACAAGAATAGACGACGTAAACTGGCGTTCAACGCCAGTCCTCTGCCCAATTCTGGCGTCCAGCGCCAGAAAAGGATCAAAAGCTGGAGTTGAACGCCCAAACTGGCATAAAAACTGGCGTTCAACTCCACAAATGGCCTCTGCACGTGAATTGCTTAAGTCTCATCCCCAGCACACACCAAGTGGGCCCCAGCACACACCAAGTGGGCCCCAGAAGTGGATCTCTGCATCATCCATCATAGTTTATCCAATTTTTGTAAACCTAGGCTACTAGTTTAGTATTTAAACAACTTTTAGAGACTTATTTTGCATCTCATGACATTTTAGATCTAAACTTTGTATTCTCTGACGGCATGAGTCTCTAAACCCCATTGTTGGGGGTGAGGAGCTCTGCTGTGTCTCGATGAATTAATGCAAGTATTTCTATTTTCCATTCAAACACGCTTGCTCCTATCTAAGATGTTCATTCGCGCTTAACTGTGATGAAGGTGATGATCCGTGACATTCATCACCTTCCTCAAACCAGGAACGTGTGCCTGACAACCACCTCCGTTCTATATCCGATTGAATGAGTATCTCTTAGATCTCTTAATCAGAATCTTCGTGGTATAAGCTAGAACTGATGGCGGCATTCATGAGAATCCGGAAAGTCTAAACCTTGTCTGTGGTATTCCGAGTAGGATTCAAGGATTGGATGACTGTGACGAGCTTCAAACTCCTGAAGGCTGGGCGTTAGTGACAGACGCAAAAGGATAGTGAATCCTATTCCAACCGGATCGAGAACCAACCGGTGATTAGCCATGCTGTGACAGAGCGCGTGAGCGTAGTTTTCACTGGAAGGATGGAAGGTAGCCATTGACAACGGTGATCCACCAACACACAGCTTGCCATAGGAGGACGTGCGTGCGTGAACAAGAAGACAGAGGAAAGCAGAGATTCAGAAGACAAAGCATCTCCAAAACTCCAACATATTCTCCATTACTACATAACAAGTAACCTTTAATCCATGCTCTATTGTTTGTTTGAAATTCAACTGATAAACATAATTGACTTCCTGACTAAGATTTACAAGATAACCATAGATTGCTTCAAACCAACAATCTCCGTGGGATTCGACCCTTACTCACGTGAGGTATTACTTGGACGACCCAGTGCACTTGCTGGTCAGTGGTACGCAAAAACTTGGTGCACGAAAATGTGATGTCCAGGCTCGAACAATCCCTGGTAATGGCTCCAAAGCTTGGTGCTTTGATCTTAATTCATAATTGTCACAACTTCGATACAACTAACCAGCAAGTGCACTGGGTCGTCCAAGTAATACCTTACGTGAGTAAGGGTCGAATCCCACGGAGATTGTTGGTATGAAGCAAGCTATGGTCACCTTGCAAATCTCAGTCAGGCAGATATAAAATAATGGTGGAGTTTTCGAATATTAATTGATAAAATAGGGATAGAGATACTTATGTAAATCATTGGTAGGAATTTCAGATAAGTGAATGGGGATGCTTTTCGTTCCTCTGAACCTCTGCTTTCCTGATATCTTTATCCAATCTGTCTTACTCCTTTCCATGGCTGGCTGTATGCAAGGGCATCACCGTTGTCAGTGGCTACATCCCCTCCTCTCAGTGAATAATATGCTCACGCACCCTGTCACGGCACGGCTATTCATCTGTCGGTTCTCGATCATGCTGGAATAGGATTCACCCTCCTTTTGCGTCAGTCACTAACGCCCAGCACTCGCGAGTTTGAAGCTCGTCACAGTCATTCAATCATTGAATCCTACTCGGAATACCACAGACAAGGTTTAGACTTTCCGGATCCTCTTGAATGCCGCCATCATTCTAGCTTACGCCACGAAGATTCTGGTTAGGAGATCTAAGAGATACTCATTTAGTCTAAGGTAGAACGGAAGTGGTTGTCAGGCACGCGTTCATAGGGAATGATGATGATTGTCACGTTCATCACATTCAAGTTGAAGAGCGAATGAATATCTTAGAAGCGAAATAAGATGAATTGAATAGAAAACAGTAGTACTTTGCATTAATCTTTGAGGAACAGCAGAGCTCCACACCTTAATCTATGGAGTGTAGAAACTCTACCGTATGAAAATACATAAGTGAAGGTCCAGGCATGGCCGAGATGGCCAGCCCCTCTGATCTAAGAACCAGGCGTCCAAAGATGGTTTACAACTGATCCCAGATGCCTAATACAATAGTAAAAGGTCCTATTTATAATAAACTAGCTACTAGGGTTTACATGAGTAAGCAATTAATGCATAAATCCACTTCCGGGGCCCACTTGGTGTGTGCTTGGGCTGGGCTTTGAGTGTTACACGTGTAGAGGTCCTCCTTGGAGTTGAACGCCAGCTTTAGTGCCAGTTTGGGCGTTCAACTCTGGTTTTGGCTCCTTTTCTGGCGCTGGACGCCAGTTTTGGGCAGAGAGTTGGCGTTGAACGCCAGTTTACGTCGTCAATTCTTGGCCAAAGTATGGACTATTATATATTTCTGGAAAGCCCTGGATGTCTACTTTCCAGAAAATCCACTTTGAGTGCAGGGAGGTCAGAATCCAACAGCATCAGCAGTCCTTTTTCAACCTCTGAATCTGATTTTTGCTCAAGTCCCTCAATTTCAGCCAGAAAATACCTGAAATCACAGAAAAACACACAAACTCATAGTAAAGTCCAGAAATGTGAATTTAACATAAAAACTAATGAAAACATCCCTAAAAGTAACTAGATCCTACTAAAAACATACTAAAAACAATGCCAAAAAGCGTATAAATTATCCGCTCATCACAACACCAAACTTAAATTATTGCTTGTCCCCAAGCAACTGAAAATCAAGTAGGATAAAAAGAAGAGAATATACTATAAATTCCAAACTATCAATGAAACATAGCTGCAATCATATGAGCGGGACTTATAGCTTTTTGCCTCTTGAATAGTTTTGGCATCTCACTTTATCCATTGAGGTTCAGAATGATTGGCATCTATAGGAACTCAGAGTTCAGATAGTGTTATTGATTCTCCTAGTTCAGTATGATGATTCTTGAACACAGCTTCTTTATGAGTCTTGGCCATGGCCCTAAGCACTTTGTTTTCCAGTATTACCACCGGATACATAAATGCCACAGACACATAATTGGGTGAACCTTTTCAGATTGTGACTTAGCTTTGCTAAAGTCCCCAATTAGAGGTGTCCAGGGTTCTTAAGCACACTCTTTTTTTGCTTTGGACCTTGACTTTAACCGCTCAGTCTCAAGTTTTCACTTGACACCTACACGCCACAAGCACATGGTTAGGGACAGCTTGGTTTAGCCGCTTAGACCGGGATTTTATTCCTTTAGGTCCTCCTATCCACTGATGCTCAAAGCCTTGGGATCCTTTTTATTTGCCCTTGCCTTTTGGTTTTAAGGGTTATTGGCTTTTTGCTCTTGCCTCTTGGTTTTAAGAGCTTTTGGCTTTTTCTGCTTGCTTTTTCTTTCTATATTTTTTTTTTCGCCTATTTTTTTCTTTTTTTTTTTTTTTTGCAAGCTTTGTTCTTTGCTGCTTTTTCTTGCTTCAAGAATCATTTTTATGATTTTTCAGATTATCAAATAACATGTCTCCTAGTCATTATTCTTTCAAGAGCCAACATATTTAACATTCTTAAACAACAACTTCAAAAAATATATGCACTGTTCAAGCATACATTCAGAAAACAAGAAGCATTGTCACCACATCAATATAATTAAGCTAAGTTCAAGGATAAATTCGAAACTCATGTACTTCTTGTTCTTTTGAATTAAAACGTTTTTCATTTAAGAGAGGTGATGGATTCATAGGACATTCATAACTTTAAGACAAAGTTACTAACTACTAATGATCATGTAATGAAGACACAAATATGGATAAGCACATAACATAGAAAACAAAAAACACAGAAGAAATAAGAACAAGGAATGAATCCACCTTAGTAATGGTGGCGTTTTCTTCTTGAGGAACCAATGATGTCCTTGAGCTCTTCTATGTCTCTTCCTTGTCTTTGTTGCTCCTCCCTCTTTGCTTTTTGATCTTCTCTTATTTCATGAAGCATGATGGAGTGCTCTTGATGTTCCACCCTTAGTTGTCCCATATTGGAACTCAATTCTTCTAGGGAGGTGTTGATTTGCTCCCAATAGTTTTGTGGAGGAAAGTGCATTTGAGGCATCTCCGGGATCTCATGGTGATGAGCTTCCTGCGCCTCTTGAGCTCCATGAATGGGCTCTCTTGCTTGCTCCATCTTTTTCTTAGTGATGGGCTTCTCTTCCTTAATAGGAATGTCTCCTTCTATGAAAGTTCCAGCTGAGTAACATAGATGGCAAATGAGGTGAGGGAAGGCTAACCTTGCCATAGTGGAGGACTTGTCAGCCACCTTGTAGAGTTCTTGAGGTATAATCTCATGAACTTCCACCTCTTCTCCAATCATGATGCTATGGATCATGATGGCCCGGTCTATAGTAACTTCAGACCGGTTGCTAGTGGGAATGATTGAGCATTGAATGAACTCCAACCATCCTCTAGCTATAGGCTTGAGGTCCAATCTTCTTAGTTGAACCGGCTTGCCTTTGGAGTCAATCTTCCATTGAGCTCCTTCTACACATATGTCCATAAGGACTTGGTCCAACCTTTGATCAAAGTTGACTCTTCTTGTGTAGGGGCGTGCGTTCTCTTCCATGTTTGGCAAGTTGAACGCCAACCTCACATTTTCCGGACTAAAATCTAAGTATTTCCCCCGAACCATTGTAACATAGTTCTTTGGATCCGGGTTCTTACTTTGATCATGGTTCTTGGTGATCCATGCATTAGCATAGAACTCTTGAACCATTAGGATGCCGACTTGTTGGATGGGATTTGTTAGAACTTCCCAACCTCTTCTTTGAATTTTATGTCGGATCTCCGGATACTCATTTCTTTTGAGTTTAAAAGGGACCTCAGGGATCACCTTCTTCTTGGCCACAACATCATAGAAGTGGTTTTGATGGGCTTTGGAGATGAACCTTTCCATCTCCCATGACTCGGATGTGGAAGCTTTTATCTTCCCTTTCCCTCTTCTAGAGGATTCTCCGGTCTTGGGTGCCATCAATGGTAATGGAAAAACAAAAAAAGCTATGCTTTTACCACACCAAACTTAGAATATTGCTCGCCCTCGAGCAATAAACAAAAGAATAGAAGAAGAAGAAGAAGAAATATGGAGAGGGAGAGAGAGGGAAGTGTTTCGGCCAAGAAGGGTGTAGAGGGGTGTTGTTGTGTGAATTTGATGAAGAATGGAGGGCTTTATATAGGGAAGGGAGGGGGGGTATTGGTTCGGCCATATAGGTGGGTTTGGGTGGGAAATTGGTTTTGAATTTTGAAGGTAGGTGGAGTTTATGAGGTAGGTTTATTGGGAAGAGTGGGTGGATGTGAGTGGTGAAGGTTTAATAGGGAAGAGGGATGGAGGTGATAGGTGAAGGGTTTTGGGGAAGAGTGTTTATTGGGAAGAGAGGATGATTGAGAAGAGAGAAGAAAGTGAGTGGAGGTAGGTGGGGATCCTGTGGGGTCCACAGATCCTGAGTGGATCCTGTGGGGTCCACCGATCCTGAGTGGATCCTGTGGGGTCCACAGATCCTGAGGTGTTCAAGGATTTACATCCCTGCACCCATTAGGCATGTAAAAATGCCTTTGTATACAACTCTGGGTGTTCAGCGCCAGGTTGGTGGCCATTTTGGGCGTTCAACGCCCATTTGCTGCCATTTCTGGCGTTGAACGCCAGAACCATGCTTGTTCTGGGCGTTCAGCGCCAGAACCATGCTCTGTTCTGGCGTTTGAACGCCAGGCATATGCTCCTCCAGGGTGTGATTTTTCTTCTGCTGTTTTTGATTCCGTTTTCAATTTTTCTCTTTATTTTGTGACTCCACATGATCATGAACCTATAAAGACATATAACTAAGAAAAATATAGTTAGATAAATAAAAATTGGGTTGCCTCCCAACAAGCGCTTCTTTAATGTCAATAGCTTGACAGTGGGCTCTCATGGAGCCTCACAGATGTGCAGAGCTTTGTTGAGACTCTCCAACACCAAACTTAGAGTTTGGATATGGGAGTTCAACACCAAACTTAGAATTTGGTTGTGGCCTCCCAACACCAAACTTAGAGTTTGACTGTGGGGGCTCTGGTTGACTCTGCTTTGAGAGAAGCTTTTTCTGCTTCCTCTCCATGGTTGCAGAGGGAGATCCTTGAGTTTTAAACACAAGGGAGTCCTCATTCCATTGAAGGACTATTTCACCTCTGTCAACATCAATCACAGCTCTTGTTGTGGCCAGGAAAGGTCTTCCTAGGATGATGGATTCATCCTCTTCCTTTCCAGTATCTAGGATTATGAAATCAGCAGGGATGTAAAGGCCTTCAACCTTTACTAACACGTCCTCTACTTGTCCATAAGCCTGTTTTCTAGAGCTGTCTGCCATCTCTAATGAGATTTTAGCAGCTTGCACCCCATAGATTCCCAGTTTCTCTATTACAGAGAGGGGCATGAGGTTTATTCCTGAACCAAGGTCACATAGAGCCTTAAAGATCATGGTGCCTATGGTGCAGGGTATTATGAACTTTCCAGGATCCTGTCTCTTCTGAGGCAATGTCAGTTGATCCAGATCACTTAGTTCATTGATGAACAAGGGAGGTTCAACTTCCCAAGCATCAATACCAAATAATTTGGCATTCAGCTTCATGATTGCACCAAGAAACTTGGCAGTTTGCTCTTCAGTAACATCCTCATTCTCTTCAGAAGAGGAATACTCATCAGAGCTCATGAAGGGCATAAGGAGGTTCAATGGGATCTCTATGGTCTCTAGATGAGCCTCAGAGTCCTTTGGTTCCTCAGAAGGAAGCTCCTTATTGACCACTGGACGTCCCAGGAGGTCTTCCTCCTTGGGATTCACGTCCTCTCCTCTCCTCACAGGTTCGGCCATGGCGCTTATGTCAATGGCCTTGCACTCTCCCTTTGGATTCTCTTCTGTAGTGCTTGGGAGAGTACTAGGAGGGATTTCAGTGATCCTTTTACTCAGCTGGCCCACTTGTGCTTCCAAATTTCTAATGGAAGACCTTGTTTCATTCATGAAACTTACAGTGGCCTTGGACAGATCAGAGACTAAGTTTGCTAAATTAGAAGCATTTTGTTCAGAGTTCTCTGTCTGTTGCTGAGTTGATGATGGGAAAGGCTTGCTATTGCTAAACCTGTTTCTTCCACCATTATTAAAGCCTTGTTGGGGCTTTTGATCCTTCCATGAGAAATTTGGATGATTTCTCCATGTTGAGTTATAGGTGTTTCCATAAGGTTCACCTAAGTAATTCACCTCTGCTATTGCAGGGTTCTCAGGATCATAAGCTTCTTCTTCAGGAGAAGCCTCTTGAGTACTGTTGGATGCAGCTTGCATTCCATGCAGACTCTGAGAGATCATATTGACTTGCTGAGTCAATATTTTATTCTGAGCCAATATGGCATTCAGAGTATCAACTTCAAGAACTCCCTTCTTCATAGGCGTCCCATTGCTCACAGGATTCCTTTCAGAAGTGTACATGAACTGGTTATTAGCAACCATGTTAATGAGTTCTTGAGCTTCTGCAGGCGTTTTCTTTAGGTGAATGGATCCACCTGCAGAAGTGTCCAGTGACATCTTTGATAGCTCAGATAAACCATCATAGAATATATCCAGGATGGTCCATTCTGAAAGCATGTCAGAAGGACACTTTTTGGTCAACTGTTTGTATCTTTCCCAAGCTTCATAGAGGGATTCACCTTCTTTCTGTCTGAAGGTTTGAACATCAGCTCTAAGCTTGCTCAGCTTTTGAGGAGGAAAGTACTTGGCTAAAAAAGCCGTGACCAGCTTATCCCAAGAGTTCAGGCTGTCTTTGGGTTGCGAATCCAACCATAATCTAGCTCTATCTCTTACAGCAAAAGGGAAAAGCATGAGCCTGTAGACTTCAGGATCTACTCCATTAGTCTTAACAGTATCACATATTTGCAAGAATTCAGTTAAGAACTGAAAAGGATCTTCAGATGGAAGTCCATGAAACTTGCAGTTCTGCTGCATCAGAGAAACTAATTGAGGTTTCAGCTCAAAGTTGTTTGCTCCAATGGCAGGAATGGAGATGCTTCTTCCATGTAAATTGGAATTAGGTGCAGTAAAGTCACCAAGCATCTTCCTTACATTATTATTATTTTCGGCTGCCATCTCCTCTGCCTGTTCGAAAATTTCTGAAAGGTTATCTCTGGATTGTTGTATTTTAGCTTCTCTTAAATTTTTTTTTTTCAGAGTCCTTTCAGGTTCTGGATCTGCTTCAACAAGAATGTTCTTGTCCTTGCTCCTGCTCATATGACAAAGAAGAAGGCACAGAAAAATAATAATAATAGGGATCCTTTTTGCCCAAGCACAGAGGTTCCCTTATGTGAGTAGAAGAAGAGGGGAAGACAAAGAATGTAATATAATGGAAGAAACACAACTGTGAGGATGGCAGAGATGTGAGATGAGATGTTAGGATATGAATGAATAAATAGAATAAGATGGGGGAGGGATAATTTTCGAAAATTATTTTGAAAAAGAGTTAGTGATTTTCGAAAATGGTTTTTGAAAATTGTTAGTATTTTTTCGAAATTTTTTGAAATCAAAAATAAAAATAAAAATAATTAGTTAATTAAAAAGAAATTTTTGAAAAAGGGGGAGATATTTTCGAAAATTAGAAAGAGAGAATTAGTTAGGTGGTTTTGAAAAAGTTAAGAAACAAACAAAAAGTTAGTTAGTTAGTTGAAACAAATTTTGAAAACCAATTTTGAAAAGATAAGAAGTTAGGAAGTTAGAAAAGATATTTTGAAAAGATATTTTTGAAAAAGATAAGATAAGAAGATATTGTTGAAAAGATATGATAGGAATTAGTTTTTGAAAAAGATTTGATTTTTAAAATCTTTTGGGGATAATTTCATATAGTTTTAAGTATGTTTTAGTTAGTTTTTAGTCTATTTCTATTAGTTTTTAGGAAAAATTCATATTTCTGGACTTTACTATGAGTTGTGTGTTTTTCTGTAATTTCAGGTATTTTTCTGGCTGAAATTGAAGGAGCTGAGCAAAAATCTGATTCAGGCTGAAAAATGACTGCTGATGCTGTTGGATTCTGACCTCCCTGCACTCAAAGTGGATTTTCTGGAGCTACAGAACTCGAAATGGCGTGCTTCCAATTGCGTTGGAAAGTAGACATCCAGGGCTTTCCAGCAATATATAATAGTCCATACTTTTCACAAGAATAGATGACGTAAACTGGCGTTCAACGCCAATCCTCTGCCCAATTCTGGCGTCCAGCGCCAGAAAAGGATCAAAAGCTGGAGTTGAACGCCCAAACTGGCATAAAAACTGGCGTTCAACTCCACAAATGGCCTCTGCACGTGAATTGCTTAAGTCTCGCCCCAGCACACACCAAGTGGGCCCCAGCACACACCAAGTGGGCCCCAGAAGTGGATCTCTGCATCATCCATCATAGTTTATCCAATTTTTGTAAACCTAGGCTACTAGTTTAGTATTTAAACAACTTTTAGAGACTTATTTTGTATCTCATGACATTTTAGATCTAAACTTTGTATTCTCTGACGGCATGAGTCTCTAAACCCCATTGTTGGGGGTGAGGAGCTCTGCTGTGTCTCGATGAGAAACAATTTGATTTTAAAAATTTTTGAAAAAGTCAACTCAAATTTTCGAATTTGATGAGAGAAAAAGGGAAAGATATTTTTTTGATTTTTGAAATTTTTATGAAAAACATGAAAATTATGCAATGCATGAAATTTTTAGATCAAAACATGTGATGCATTCAAGGAATGCTATGAATGTCAAGATGAACACCAAGAACACTATGAAGATCATGATGAACATCAAGAACACATCTTTGAAAAATTTTTAATGCAAAGAAAACATGCAAGACACCAAACTTAGAATTCTTTAATGCTTACGCACTAAGAATTCAAGAATGCATATGAAAAACAACATACAACACAAAACAAAAAATCATCAAGATCAAACAAGAGGACTTACCAAGAACAACTTGAAGATCATGAAGAACACTATGAATGCATGAAATTTTCGAAAAATATGCAAGATGCATATGCAAGTGACACCAAACTTATGATATGACTCAAGACTCAAACAAGAACACAAAAAATATTTTTGATTTTTATGATTTTCTAATTTTTTTGTATTTTTTTTTGAAAATTATATGAAAAAGAGAAAAAAATAAGGATTCCAAAATTTTTAATATGAATTCCAGGAATCTTGCATTCTTAGTCTAAAGCTTCAGTCCAGGAATTAGACATGGCTCTCTAGCCAGCCAAGCTTTCAATGAAAGCTCCGGTCCAAAACACTAGACATGGCCAATGGCCAGCCAAGCTTTAGCATGTAACTCAGACATGACATGCCTGACATACCCATCAGTCATATAACAGCTGATATTTCATCCAGTTTCATATACTGATAAGTGGAAGCCTCAGTCCAAACGAATTTAGACATGGCTTTACAGCCAGCCAGGCTTCACATGCTTCGTGAAACACTAGAATTCATTCTTAAAAATTTTGAAAAATTTTTTTTTCGAAAACAGAGGAGAAAATTTTGAAAATATTTTTGAAAAAATTTTTTTTTTTTTGAAAAAAAAAACGAAAAGAAAATTACCTAATCTGAGCAACAAGATGAACCGTCAGTTGTCCAAACTCAAACAATCCCCGGCAACGACGCCAAAAACTTGGTGTTGTTGCCGGATCAAAAGGGAATCTGGCACTGATGTTACCGGACCAAAAGCTTGCCGAAAACTCAATCAATCCCCGGCAACGGCGCCAAAAACTTGGTGCACAAAATTGTGATGTCCAGGCTCGAACAATCCCTGGTAATGGCTCCAAAGCTTGGTGCTTTGATCTTAATTCATAATTGTCACAACTTCGATACAACTAACCAGCAAGTGCACTGGGTCGTCCAAGTAATACCTTACGTGAGTAAGGGTCGAATCCCACGGAGATTGTTGGTATGAAGCAAGCTATGGTCACCTTGCAAATCTCAGTCAGGCGGATATAAAATAATCATGGAGTTTTCGAATTTAATATAATAGAATAGGGATAGAGATACTTATGTAAATCATTGGTAGGAATTTCAGATAAGTGAATGGGGATGCTTTTCGTTCCTCTGAACCTCTGCTTTCCTGCTATCTTTATCCAATCTGTCTTACTCCTTTCCATGGCTGGCTGTATGCAAGGGCATCACCGTTGTCAGTGGCTACATCCCCTCCTCTCAGTGAATAATATGCTCACGCACCCTGTCACGGCACGGCTATTCATCTGTCGGTTCTCGATCATGCTGGAATAGGATTCACCCTCCTTTTGCGTCTGTCACTAACGCCCAGCACTCGCGAGTTTGAAGCTCGTCACAGTCATTCAATCATTGAATCCTACTCGGAATACCACAGACAAGGTTTAGACTTTCCGGATCCTCTTGAATGCCGCCATCATTCTAGCTTACGCCACGAAGATTCTGGTTAGGAGATCTAAGAGATACTCATTTAGTCTAAGGTAGAACGGAAGTGGTTGTCAGGCACGCGTTCATAGGGAATGATGATGATTGTCACGTTCATCACATTCAAGTTGAAGAGCGAATGAATATCTTAGAAGCGAAATAAGATGAATTGAATAGAAAACAGTAGTACTTTGCATTAATCTTTGAGGAACAGCAGAGCTCCACACCTTAATCTATGGAGTGTAGAAACTCTACCGTATGAAAATACATAAGTGAAGGTCCAGGCATGGCCGAGATGGCCAGCCCCTCTGATCTAAGAACCAGGCATCCAAAGATGGTTTACAACTGATCCCAGATACCTAATACAATAGTAAAAGGTCCTATTTATAATAAACTAGCTACTAGGGTTTACATGAGTAAGTAATTGATGCATAAATCCACTTCCGGGGCCCACTTGGTGTGTGCTTGGGCTGGGCTTTGAGTGTTACACGTGTAGAGGTCCTCCTTGGAGTTGAACGCCAGCTTTAGTGCCAGTTTGGGCGTTCAACTCTGGTTTTGGCTCCTTTTCTGGCGCTGGACGCCAGATTTGGGTAGAAAGCTGGCGTTGAACGCCAGTTTACGTCATCTATTCTTGGCCAAAGTATGGACTATTATATATTTCTGGAAAGCCCTGGATGTATACTTTCCAACGCCATTGGAAGCGTGCCATTTCGAGTTCTGTAGCTCCAGAAAATCCACTTTGAGTGCAGGGAGGTCAGAATCCAACAGCATCAGCAGTCCTTTTTCAACCTCTGAATCTGATTTCTGCTCAAGTCCCTCAATTTCAGCCAGAAAATACCTGAAATCACAGAAAAACACACAAACTCATAGTAAAGTCCAGAAATGTGAATTTAACATAAAAACTAATGAAAACATCCCTAAAAGTAGCCAGATCCTACTAAAAACATACTAAAAACAATGTCAAAAAGCGTATAAATTATCCGCTCATCACAACACCAAACTTAAATTGTTGCTTGTCCCCAAGAAACTGAAAATCAAATAGGATAAAAAGAAGAGAATATACTATAAATTCCAAACTATCAATGAAACATAGCTGCAATCATATGAGCGGGACTTATAGCTTTTTGCCTCTTGAATAGTTTTGGCATCTCACTTTATCCATTGAGGTTCAGAATGATTGGCATCTATAGGAACTCAGAGTTCAGATAGTGTTATTGATTCTCCTAGTTCAGTATGATGATTCTTGAACACAGCTTCTTTATGAGTCTTGGCCGTGGCCCTAAGCACTTTGTTTTCCAGTATTACCACCGGATACATAAATGCCACAGACACATAATTGGGTGAACCTTTTCAGATTGTGACTCAGCTTTGCTAAAGTCCCCAATTAGAGGTGTCCAGGGTTCTTAAGCACACTCTTTTTTTGCTTTGGACCTTGACTTTAACCGCTCAGTCTCAAGTTTTCACTTGACACCTACACGCCACAAGCACATGGTTAGGGACAGCTTGGTTTAGCCGCTTAGACCGGGATTTTATTCCTTTAGGTCCTCCTATCCACTGATGCTCAAAGCCTTAGGATCCTTTTTATTTGCCCTTGCCTTTTGGTTTTAAGGGTTATTGGCTTTTTGCTCTTGCCTTTTGGTTTTAAGAGCTTTTGGCTTTTTCTGCTTGCTTTTTCTTTCTATATTTTTTTTTTCGCCTATTTTTTTCTTTTTTTTTTTTCTGCAAGCTTTGTTCTTTGCTGCTTTTTCTTGCTTCAAGAATCATTTTTATGAGTTTTCAGATTATCAAATAACATGTCTCCTAGTCATCATTCTTTCAAGAGCCAACATATTTAACATTCTTAAACAACAACTTCAAAAGACATATGCACTGTTCAAGCATACATTTAGAAAACAAGAAGCATTGTCACCACATCAATATAATTAAGCTAAGCTCAAGGATAAATTCAAAACTCATGTACTTCTTGTTCTTTTGAATTAAAACAGTTTTTATTTAAGAGAGGTGATGGATTCATAGGACATTCATATCTTTAAGACAAAGTTACTAACTACTAATGATCATGTAATGAAGACACAAACACAGATAAGCACATAACATAGAAAACGAAAAACAGAGAAAGCAAGAACAAGGAATGAATCCACCTTAGTGATGGTGGCGTTTCCTTCTTGAGGAACCAATGATGTCCTTGAGCTCTTCTATGTCTCTTCCTTGTCTTTGTTGCTCCTCCCTCATTGCTTTTTGATCTTCTCTTATTTCATGAAGCATGATGGAGTGCTCTTGATGTTTCACCCTTAGTTGTCCCATATTGGAACTCAATTCTCCTAGGGAGGTGTTGATTTGCTCCCAATAGTTTTGTGGAGGAAAGTGCATTTGAGGCATTTCCAGGATCTCATGGTGATGAGATTCATACGCCTCTTGAGCTCCATGAATGGGCTCTCTTGCTTGCTCCATCTTTTTCTTAGTGATGGGCTTGTCCTCTTTAATGAGGATATCTTCCTCTATGTCAATCCCAGCTGAATTGCCTAGGTGGCAGATGAGGTGAGGAAAGGCTAACCTTGCCATAGTGGAGGACTTGTCAGCCACCTTGTAGAGTTCTTGAGGTATAATCTCATGAACTTCCACCTCTTCTCCAATCATGATGCTATGGATCATGATGGCCCGGTCTATAGTAACTTCAGACCGGTTGCTAGTGGGAATGATTGAGCATTGAATAAACTCCAACCATCCTCTAGCTATAGGCTTGAGGTCCAATCTTCTTAGTTTAACCGGCTTGCCTTTGGAGTCAATCTTCCATTGAGATCCTTCTACACATATGTCCATAAGGACTTGGTCCAACCTTTGATCAAAGTTGACTCTTCTTGTGTAGGGGCGTGCGTTCTCTTCCATATTTGGCAAGTTGAACGCCAACCTCACATTCTCCGGACTGAAATCCAAGTATTTCCTCCGAACCATTGTAACATAGTTCTTTGGATCCGGGTTCTTACTTTGATCATGGTTCTTGGTGATCATTGCATTGGCATAGAACTCTTGAACCATTAGGATGCCGACTTGTTGGATGGGATTTGTTAGAACTTCCCAACCTCTTCTTTGAATTTCACGTCGGATCTCCGGATACTCATTTCTTTTGAGTTTAAAAGGGACCTCAGGGATCACCTTCTTCTTGGCCACAACATCATAGAAGTGGTCTTGATGGGCTTTGGAGATGAACCTTTCCATCTCCCATGACTCGGATGTGGAAGCTTTTATCTTCCCTTTCCCTCTTCTAGAGGATTCTCCGGTCTTGGGTGCCATCAATGGTAATGGAAAAACAAAAAGCTTATGCTTTTACCACACCAAACTTAGAATATTACTCGCCCTCGAGCAATAAACAAAAGAATACACTACAAGAAAAACACCCATTCAGGTACACTTGAAAAGTGTAGCCAAAAGTGAAAAAAAATGATGCCTTAGGCTACGGCTACGCTTTTTGGGCTACGGCTACGCTTTTTGGGGTGATTCCTATTCGGCCGTTGCCTATTCTCAAAGGCTACGCTTTTCAGCACCAAGGGCTACGCTTTTGGCGTTTGAGAATAGGCTACGCTTTTCAAGTGATGCTGTCCAGGACCAAAGGCTACGCTTTTCAGCTTCCAATTTTACCAGAATAGGCTACGCTTTTCAACGCTACTGCATCACTTGTAAAACGTAGCCGCATTGTATATTATAGCTACTCTATATAAGTGTAGCCCTAGGTCTTTTTTTTTATTTTCTATATAACCATAGCTACTCTTTATAAGTGTAGCCTTAGGTCCTTCATTGTTTTTTTTTTAATTTTCTATATGTATATAATATTCTAATAATTTTTTATACAACATAATATTTAATAATATTATTACATATATAATTTTACATTTTTAATTAAATGAGTTAAATATTATAAAATAAAAGTAAACACATAATGATACTAAATAATTTTTTTAAATAATAAAAATCATCCTTACACAATTCAAAGACATAATCTTAAGGAGAGATAATTTAAGTCACATAAAACTTGTATCACATATCAATTAAAATGCAAAGTTTGCACTCTATATCCGAAAAGAACTTAACAAACAAAAAATCATTAATCTTCTAATCTCGGCATAATGACTAAAAAATATTCTGAAGCACCTTCAAATTATTCTTCTCAAACACATCTTTTTCATGCTGATCTTCATCACCATCAAGAAAACTCTTGGCCTTAACAATTGTAGCAGTGTTCATTCCCTTGTTCATTCCCAACAAGAACTAATTTCCAAGCAATTACTGCCCTACTTACAGCTGCAGATTATCATAATTCAAAAAGAGAAGCATGTAAGGATTTTGCATACTGATTCACCACCATACGCAATCAATACAAGATTATGTTGAAGGAAATGACCGGGCTACTTACAAATATTCTTTTGACCATTCTCGCGACACATGAAGAAAACAAAATAATAGAACCAAATGAATTCTGAAAAGTCTGCCTGGCAAGAGCAACAAATGAAGAACATGTTCTAATTGCAAGTACCAGATTAAAGATTAAAAATACAAGAAAACAAACTTGTTGCTTTTCTATTATTCTCATTGCAAATAAAGGAGAGTAAGCAATGGCTATGGCAAAATGCAATTGCAAATGAAGCTTGGAAGCACAAATGTCATTTATTTTAAATCGAACCTTGCTTTTCTTGGAAGCACAAATGCCATTTAACAAATCCTGTTAGTCACATTGATCACTTCAATTTCATAATTCAACACATACAAATCAAGAATAAGCACTATAACAAATAACAAGTATTGTAGTAGGAAATAGTCAAATGCAACATATTTCAAGTCTTAATTTAGCACTAATTAAAAAGAATGTAATGTTGGATGAGAAACGAACCACGTGTCTGTGTTGCTCGAACCTTTCGTGGAGGTTAGCTGCCTGAAAAAGATGAATAAGAATAAGAAAAATGGTTAAATAATTAAAGTTAGGGACCCAAAGTAAAAAAAAAATTAATCAGAAGGGTGAATGACCCGGTGATATCAATGTATATCAATTTAGCTTAGCTTGTGAAGGTGGGAAGTGTGAGAACTCATCATCAAACAGAAAATTATTGAACAAAAGGAAATGTCAAGAATAATACATAAAAGCATAATTAGTTTTCTGTTTCAAAATTCAAAACAAAACTGAATACAATGCTATAAGGGAATCACAGGTACAGGGGGGATTTTACACATGTATCAGCACACTAGATTAGTGATGGTAACATCAGGAACAGAAGCTAGCACCAGTTGGGGTTAAAGTACTGCTCCTGCTTCTCTAGCCTTTCTGCGTTTGCGCCTCATCCTGAAATACTCCCTCTTCCTTGCTCTATAGCTATTGGGATTCTCAGGTTGCACTTCTCGTGGGTAAACACTCACCTGAAGTAGAAGAAATCATAATAATTAAGCTTCAATTTGTACTCTCTATAATTTTTCTAAGTAACATAATCATGGTGTAAAAAGCTTCACTTAACCTTTGTCCTATCAGGCCTAAATTTTTTACAACTCCATCAATCAAGGAGAAGATGGTATAGTCTTTGCCAAGTCCCACATTCTTTCCTGCATGAAACTAAAAGTATTGTCCAAAACAAAATCAAAACTTAGAGGATCCTGTATGGTGTTTTTTTTTCTTTTTCAAAGTGATGGGATGCTACACATTTTATATTACTCCTAAATTTCTAAATGCCAAAAACATGGTAATGGTCAAATTTTTATATATAATCAAGCTTCAAAGTTTAAGGAAGCACGATTTTGCAGTGGTAAGCAAGCTATAGTACTACCTATTCACTTTCACACAAGTTGTTGCCCTTTCAGTTTTTTTTTTCAGATTTTGGGCGCAGAAGAGGCTGAGGATGAGACCAAAAAGTAAACACTAAACCTAAGTTAAATAATATATGTATCTATACACAAATATATAGTAACTAATTTATTAACCAAAGATGGAAGTTCAGAAGAAACAGAATAAAAGGGCTATAAAAAGCTCACCTTATTCAAATTATCAATGTGCACAGAACCAGGAGAACTTGTTTGATTACTTACTTTAATTGAGATAAAAGCTGAATCTGAATTATATATCAGCAGAAAAACCACAAGAGAAGGACAGGTCAAAAAAGTCTATACTTGTTAACAAGAATTTAGAAACAAGTTAATCAGATTTATATTTTGTAACTCATAAACATAGATATATCTAACTGATTTGGATATATATGTGCATTGTGTATTGTATATTGTGTCTCTGTCAGTGCAAATATTCCCTTTACTTAGTAGCAAAATACTAGTTAGTTTTGAACTGACATACTACAAAAACAGCAGCTATTGCATAAACTAGTGCCCCAATGAATGAGGCTGCTACCATGACCTGTAGGTCACAGGATAAGTTAGTTGCTTTTGATCTCTATTAATCTTACCGAATCCTTGATAATACTGTTTAGAATTTGATGCTTAATCTCTCCCTTTTACAAAAGAGGAACATGCAGAGACATCCTTAGATTTCGGCCCAGCATTCTGAAGTAGTAGGACACAGAGAATCTGAAACAATTCTAAATGTAAACTAATATGATATATTTAGCAAATTAGTAGTAATACATCTAGATACCTGCACACCCAATGAATACAGACACACACACACACAAAGCTACCTCCAAAATGGGAGCTGAAGCAGGATACTCGGGCAAAAGAAGCAAGATGCAAAATCAAAAAGCAAATTCAAACGAAGCAAGCAACATAAATGCAAAAAATTAACTTTAACTCCTATCATGTACTATTCATACAGTAAAATAAAAATGTTCACTCAAACAGAATTCAGAGTAGATTCATAAGATAATAAGCCTGCTCATTAAATTAAATAAATAAGATACAATACCACAGTATCTATTTGATTGATCACTTACTTTTTCTCTTCTCAACTTGTTGGTTTTTTATTATTCTCATTAAAGCTGAATGCAAAATTCACAAAATCATGCCAATCAGCTTAATTTCAAGTGCAAAAGGGGAAAACGGCATTGCTTCAAACAGTAAAATGAGAATTATCAAACTAAATTGTAAATTAAAAATGAATTGAGATAGATATATCAATTTTGCACCAATATCACCAATGCAATTGATGGACCAAACATGAATCTCCTGGCTTAATCTATTTTTGGTGAATCAGAACCCAAAAAAAAACCTATAACCCTAAAAACCCCCAAATTAAATTTTTTTTCAAATAAATTTCTAGTCACTTCTAGAGTTAGCTATTTATGATGTTGGTCTATGTCAAATTTCTCTTATGGATTTGATCTAATTTCCTAAATACAAGTGAAATCAGTCCCTCTCATCATCTTAAATATAAATCAACTTCATACTTATGAGTTATGATTTGAAATATAAGTACTTATCTGTATGTAAAACTATAATAATGACTAATTTTACTTAATTTTGATAAGTTTTATACCAAAATGATCTGAAATAGGATGATGTAAATACCATGATAAATTCCGTCTCTTCAGGGTCTAGTTCTTCCATGATCAAAGCTGCATATTCTTCAGCCTGCTGCTGTATGTTTGAGAGTTTGTTTGTTGTGGCACTAAGGCAGATGCTCTGAAAACAGAATTGATCATTTGTGATGATCAAGGAAACTCCTATTCTCATGGGAACGAAATGCAAAGCTAGGAAAGGAAAAAAGGTTGCCGATAAAAACTACTTCATTATCTTCATTCTAATTTTTCTGTTGATGAATTTAAAAAGAAAATTCATATAAACCTCTTTAATTTCTTCATTGGTGATTCTTCCATCTGCATCTTTATCAACCCTGCATTATTCCAAATGAAGGTTAACATACTTAATGGTGGGAATTAAAGAAAATACCAACCAATTTCTTTTCCTAGTTCTAAAATTAAGTAAAGAGGTAATGAATTAGTTACATGTCAAAGACGGTTCTGAGCTTGGAATCAAAACTCTGGTCCCAAAAGTCCTTCAATTGAGCCTTGTTAATTGAACCCCCATGAATATCCCTCCTCCTAGCCAAAGAATCAAAAAGTACACCAGCATGCCTCAGATTCCTTGCTCATCCCTACATACAAACAATTCAACAAATTCGAACCATTGTTATCCAAACACTTCCTAAAAGAAAACTACTCAGAACAAGTCCTTATTTCACTCACTCTCACACACACACACAAACAATTTCACAAACACTTAGAAAGTAACAACAAAAGAATAGTACAGATTTGTTATGAACTCTTCAATTTCAATTATTACCTATACATTTTCTAAAGAGAGAACGATGAAGCCATCCATCAGTTGAAGCAGAACATTTTCCAGGTAATTCACACATTATTTAAGGGATCAGACTTTCACAGTCATATTTTATTTTATTTTGAGTTCATCAAAAATCCAACAAATTTAGCTTGAGACCTAATAATAAGAATTGAAACTACACAGTACTTGAAACTATTAATTAGTACAATTGAAAGAAAAAGAAAACTAATAATAAGCAACAAACATAATAAGCAACTCATCTTGGTATTCCTGCGCAGCAACTAATCATGGTCAAACTCACCTGTGTTAATGGAATAAAACCCCTAAATTCACGAGTTCTCCTGCGCTGCAACAATAGCATGCATGTTCATCAATTCACGATGTCACAGATTATTGTACCAAAGCCCCCAAATTGAAACCTAAAATCAGAACCCTAACCTCGCGAATGAAGAAAGCTTTCAGTTGAGCGCAGAGTCTTCGTGATGTGACCGCGCAGCGAAGAGAAGCGATGATGAAGATGAGTGGGGAAGATGAGTGAGCGCAGAGTCTTCCTGGAGTGGTGAGTGGTGACGCCGTGAGTGGTGAGTTATGATGGCAAACGCTTTTCTCTGATTTGGGGGTGATGACAGTGGTGAGGCGGCGCAGCGACGATGGTGAGGGCGGCACAGCGACGGTCAGTAGTGCAGCAATGTGGAGAGTGGTGAGTGGTGCGTGGGGGGCGACGACGGTCAATGGCGAGAGTGAGAGGGTCAGTGGCGAGAGCGAGAGTGAGAGGGTTAATGGCGAGCGAAGAGAGTGAGTGGGGGGCAACGATGGTGAGCAGGGCTTTCAGGAAAAAGTGAGACTGATGGTGAGCAGGGCAACGATGGCGAGGGCTTCTACTTCGCGATGAAGGTGATGAAGGTGATGAGTGAGCTTTCAGGAAAAAGTGAGACTGAGGGTTTACGAAAGGGGACGAAGGTGATTGAGTGACATTTGGAGGGAATTGAATCACAAAAAATTTACTAAGTGTGATGAGTTTGCTTTCAGGAAAAAGAGGAAAAAATTTCACTAAGTGTCAAATTTTTTACTCTAGATACATTAGGCATCGCTTTTAAAATGCACCCAAAATTTAACAAATAGGCTACCCTTTAAAAGCGTCCTCTTTGATATGAAAAGTGAACCTATAGATATTAACTTACGGCTACACTTTATAAGTGATTTCTATAATACCCAAGGCTACACTTTTTAAATGATGCTGCAATTGTGTATCCTTTTCTCTTATAAAAAGGCAACACAGAGAAAAGCGTAGCCTATTCATAGAATAGGCTACGCTTTTCAAATGTAGCTTAAAAAAAGTGTGGCTGAATGGGTATTTTTCTTGTAGTGATAGAAGAAGAAGAAGAAATATGGAGAGGGAGAGAGAGGGAAGTGTTTCGGCCAAGAAGGGTGTAGAGGGGTGTTGTTGTGTGAATTTGATGAAGAATGGAGGGCTTTATATAGGGAAGGGAGGGGGGGTATTGGTTCGGCCATATGGGTGGATTTGGGTGGGAAATTGGTTTTGAATTTTGAAGGTAGGTGGAGTTTATGAGGTAGGTTTATTGGGAAGAGTGGGTGGATGTGAGTGGTGAAGGTTTAATAGGGAAGAGGGATGGAGGTGATAGGTGAAGGGTTTTGGGGAAGAGTGTTTATTGGGAAGAGAGGATGATTGAGAGAAGAAAGTGAGTGGAGGTAGGTGGGGATCCTGTGGGGTCCACAGATCCTGAGTGGATCCTGTGGGGTCCACAGATCCTGAGGTGTTCAAGGATTTACATCCCTGCACCCATTAGGCATGTAAAAATGCCTTTGTATACAACTCTGGGCGTTCAGCGCCAGGTTGGTGGCCATTTTGGGCGTTCAACGCCCATTTGCTGCCATTTCTGGCGTTGAACGCCAGAACCATGCTTGTTCTGGGCGTTCAGCACCAGGATGCTGCCCATTTGGGCGTTCAGCGCCAGAACCATGCTCTGTTCTGGCGTTTGAATGCCAGGCATATGCTCCTCCAGGGTGTGATTTTTCTTCTGCTGTTTTTGATTCCGTTTTCAATTTTTCTCTTTATTTTGTGACTCCACATGATCATGAACCTATAAAGACATATAACTAAGAAAAATATAGTTAGATAAATAAAAATTGGGTTGCCTCCCAACAAGCGCTTCTTTAATGTCAATAGCTTGACAGTGGGCTCTCATGGAGCCTCACAGATGTGCAGAGCTTTGTTGAGACTCTCCAACACCAAACTTAGAGTTTGGATATGGGAGTTCAACACCAAACTTAGAATTTGGTTGTGGCCTCCCAACACCAAACTTAGAGTTTGACTGTGGGGGCTCTGGTTGACTCTGCTTTGAGAGAAGCTTTTTCTGCTTCCTCTCCATGGTTGCAGAGGGAGATCTTTGAGTTTTAAACACAAGGGAGTCCTCTTTCCATTGAAGGACTATTTTTCCTTTGTCAACATCAATCACAGCTCTTGCTGTGGCCAGGAAAGGTCTTCCTAGGATGATGGATTCATCCTCTTCCTTTCCAGTATCCAGGACTATGAAATCAGCAGGGATGTAAAGGCCTTCAACCTTTACTAATACATCTTCTACTTGTCCATAAGCCTGTTTTCTTGAGCTGTCTGCCATCTCTAGTGAGATTTTAGCAGCTTGCACCCCATAGATTCCCAGTTTCTCTATTACAGAGAGGGGCATGAGGTTTATTCCTGAACCAAGGTCACACAGAGCCTTAAAGATCATGGTGCCTATGGTACAGGGTATTATGAACTTTCCAAGATCCTGTCTCTTCTGAGGTAATATCAGTTGATCCAGATCACTTAGTTCGTTGATGAACAAGGGAGGTTCAACTTCCCAAGTATCAATACCAAATAATTTGGCATTCAGCTTCATGATTGCACCAAGAAACTTGGCAGTTTGCTCTTCAGTAACATCCTCATTCTCTTCAGAAGAGGAATACTCATCAGAGCTCATGAAGGGCATAAGGAGGTTCAATGGGATCTCTATGGTCTCTAGATGAGCCTCAGAGTCCTTTGGTTCCTCAGAGGGAAGCTCCTTATTGACCACTGGACGTCCCAGGAGGTCTTCCTCCTTGGGCTTCACGTCCTCTCCTCTCCTCACAGGTTCGGCCATGGCGCTTATGTCAATGGCCTTGCACTCTCCCTTTGAATTCTCTTCTGTAGTGCTTGGGAGAGTACTAGGAGGGATTTCAGTGATCCTTTTACTCAGCTGGCCCACTTGTGCTTCCAGATTTCTAATGGAAGACCTTGTTTCATTCATGAAACTTACAGTGGCTTTAGATAGATCAGAGACTAGATTTGCTAAATTAGAAGCATTTTGTTCAGAGTTCTCTGTCTGTTGCTGAGTGGATGATGGAAAATGTTTGCTATTGCTAAACCTGTTTCTTCCACCATTGTTAAAGCCTTGTTGAGGCTTTTGATCCTTCCATGAGAAATTTGGATGATTTCTCCATGTTGAGTTATAGGTGTTTCCATAAGGTTCACCTAAGTAATTTACCTCTGCTATTGCAGGGTTCTCAGGATCATAGGCTTCTTCTTCAGAAGAAGCCTCTTGAGTACTGTTGGATGCAGCTTGCATTCCATGCAGACTCTGAGAGATCATATTGACTTGCTGAGTCAATATTTTATTCTGAGCCAATATGGCATTCAGAGTATCAACTTCAAGAACTCCCTTCTTCATAGGCGTCCCATTATTCACAGGATTCCTTTCAGAAGTGTACATGAACTGGTTATTAGCAACCATGTCAATGAGTTCTTGAGCTTCTGCAGGTGTTTTCTTTAGGTGAATGGATCCACCTGCAGAGGTGTCCAATGACATCTTTGATAGCTCAGATAAACCATCATAGAATATATCTAGGATGGTCCATTCTGAAAGCATGTCAGAAGGACACTTTTTGGTCAACTGTTTGTATCTTTCCCAAGCTTCATAGAGGGATTCACCTTCTTTCTGTCTGAAGGTTTGAACATCAGCTCTAAGCTTGCTCAGCTTTTGAGGAGGAAAGTACTTGGCTAAGAATGCCGTGACCAGCTTATCCCAAGAGTTCAGGCTGTCTTTGGGTTGAGAATCCAACCATAATCTAGCTCTGTCTCTTATAGCAAAAGGGAAAAGCATGAGCCTGTAGACTTCAGGATCTACTCCATTAGTCTTAACAGTATCACATATCTGCAAGAATTCAGTTAAGAACTGAAAAGGATCTTCAGATGGAAGTCCATGAAACTTGCAGTTCTGCTGCATCAGAGAAACTAATTGAGGTTTCAGCTCAAAGTTGTTTGCTCCAATGGCAGGAATGGAGATGCTTCTTCCATGTAAATTGGAATTAGGTGCAGTAAAGTCACCAAGCATCTTCCTTACATTATTATTATTTTCGGCTGCCATCTCCTCTGCCTGTTCAAAAATTTCTGAAAGGTTATCTCTGGATTGTTGTATTTTAACTTCTCTTAATTTTCTCTTCAGAGTTCTTTCAGGTTCTGGATCTGCTTCCACAAGAATGTTCTTATCCTTGCTCCTGCTCATATGACAAAGAAGAAGGCACAGAAAAATAATAATAATAATGGAGATCCTTTATACCACAGTATAGGGATCCCTGTGTGAGTGGAAGAAGAGGGGGAGACAGAGAATGTAATATAATGGAAGAAACACAACTGTGAGGATGGAAGAGAGGTGAAATGAGATGTTAGGATATGAATGAATAAATAGAATAAGATGGGGGAGGGATAATTTTCGAAAATTATTTTGAAAAAGAGTTAGTGATTTTTGAAAATAGTTTTTGAAAAATGTTAGTAATTTTCGAAAATTAAGATTTAAAAATTAAAATAATTAATAAATTAAAAAGAAATTTTGAAAAAGGGGGAAGATATTTTCGAAAAATGAGAGAGAGAGAGTTAGTTAGGTAGTTTTGAAAAAGTTAAGAAACAAACAAAAAGTTTGTTAGTTAGTTGAAACAAATTTTGAAAAGATAAGAAGTTAGGAAGTTAGAAAAGATATTTTGAAAAGATATTTTTGAAAAGGATAAGATAAGAAGATATTTTTGAAAAGACATGATTGAAATTAGTTTTTGTAAAAGATTTGATTTTTAAAATCTCAATTAATGACTTGATTCACAAGAAATCACAAGATATGATTCTAGAACTTAAAATTTGAATCTTTCTTAACAAGTAAGTAACAAACTTGAAATTTTTGAATCAAAACATTAATTGATTATGTTATTTTCGAAAATGTGATATAAAAATAAGAAAAAGATTTTTGAAAAATATTTTTAGAATTTTCGAAAATAACTAAGAATTTTTGAAAAAGATTTGATTTTTGAAAAAGATTTTGAAAAAGATAAGATTTTCAAATTGAAAATTTGATTTGACTTATGAGAAACAACTTGATTTTAAAAATTTTTGAAAAAGTCAACTCAAATTTTTGAATTTGATGAGAGAAAAAGGGAAAGATATTTTTTTGATTTTTGAAATTTTTATGAAAAACATGAAAATTATGCAATGCATGAAATTTTTAGATCAAAACATGTGATGCATGCAAGAATGCTATGAATGTCAAGATGAACACCAAGAACACTATGAAGATCATGATGAACATCAAGAACATATTTTTGAAAAATTTTTAATGCAAAGAAAACATGCAAGACACCAAACTTAGAATTCTTTAATGCTTACGCACTAAGAATTCAAGAATGCATATGAAAAACAAGAAAAGACACAAAACAAAAAATCATCAAGATCAAACAAGAAGACTTACCAAGAACAACTTGAAGATCATGAAGAACACTATGAATGCATGATATTTTCGAAAAATGCAAGATGCATATGCAAGTGACACCAAACTTCTGTTATGACTCAAGACTCAAACAAGAAACAGAAAATATTTTTGGTTTTTATGATTTTCTAATTTTTTTGGATTTTTTTTTTCGAAAATTTATTGAAAAGGGAAAATAAGGATTCCAAAATTTTCAATATGAATTCCAGGAATCTTGCATTCTTAGTCTAAAGCTTCAGTCCAGGAATTAGACATGGCTCACTAGCCAGCCAAGCTTTCAAAGAAAGCTCCAGTCCAAAACACTAGACATGGCCAATGGCCAGCCAAGCTTTAGCATTTAACATCAGAGTATATTGATCTTGATAACAAATTGCTGCTCATCATTTATCAAGTATGTAACTTACCTCTAATGGTTTGGAAGCCTCAGTCCAAAAGAATTTAGACATGGCTTTACAGCCAGCCAGGCTTCACATGCTTCGTGAAACACTAGGATTCATTCTTAAAAATTTTGAAAAAATTTTTTTTTCGAAAACAGAGGAGAAGTTTTTGAAAATATTTTTTTTTTTTTGAAAAAGTTTTGAAAAGAAAACAAAAAGAAAATTACCTAATCTGAGCAACAAGATGAACCGTCAGTTGTCCATACACAAACAATCCCCGGCAACGGCGCCAAAAACTTGGTGCACGAAATTGTGATGTCCAGGCTCGAACAATCCTTGGTAATGGCTCCAAAGCATGGTGCTTTGATCTTAATTCATAATTGTCACAACTTCGATACAACTAACCAGCAAGTGCACTGGGTCGTCCAAGTAATACCTTACGTGAGTAAGGGTCGAATCCCACGGAGATTGTTAGTATGAAGCAAGCTATGGTCACCTTGTAAATCTCAGTCAGGCGGATATAAAATAATGGTGTTTTCGAATATTATATAATAAAATAGGGATAGAGATACTTATGTAATTCATTGGTAGGAATTTCAGATAAGCGAATGGGGATGCTTTTCGTTCCTCTGAACCTCTGCTTTCCTGCTATCTTCATCCAATCTGTCTTACTCCTTTCCATGGCTGGCTGTATGCAAGGGCATCACCGTTGTCAGTGGCTACATCCCCTCCTCTCAGTGAATAATATGCTCACGCACCCTGTCACGGCACGGCTATTCATCTGTCGGTTCTCGATCATGCTGGAATAGGATTCACCCTCCTTTTGCGTCTGTCACTAACGCCCAGCACTCGCGAGTTTGAAGCTCGTCACAGTCATTCAATCATTGAATCCTACTCGGAATACCACAGACAAGGTTTAGACTTTCCGGATTCTCTTGAATGCCGCCATCATTCTAGCTTACGCCACGAAGATTCCGGTTAAGAGATCTAAGAGATATTCATTCTAGCTTATTTCATGTAGAACAGAAGTGTTTGTCAGGCACGCGTTCATAAGGGAGAAGGATGATGAGCGTCACACATAATCATCACCTTCATCACGTTCTTGGGTGCGAATGGATATCTTAGAAGAGAAATAAGAAGAATTGAATAGAAAACAGTAGTACTTTGCATTAATCTTTGAGGAACAGTAGAGCTCCACACCTTAATCTATGGAGTGTAGAAACTCTACCGTATGAAAATACATAAGTGAAGGTCCAGGCATGGCCGAGATGGCCAGCCCCTCTGATCTAAGAACCAGGCGTCCAAAGATGGTTTACAACTGATCCCCAATACCTAATACAATAGTAAAAGGTCCTATTTATAATAAACTAGCTACTAGGGTTTACATGAGTAAGTAATTGATGCATAAATCCACTTCCGGGGCCCACTTGGTGTGTGCTTGGGCTGGGCTTTGAGTGTTACACGTGTAGAGGTCCTCCTTGGAGTTGAACGCCAGCTTTAGTGCCAGTTTGGGCGTTCAACTCTGGTTTTGGCTCCTTTTCTGGCGCTGGACGCCAGATTTGGGTAGAAAGCTGGCGTTGAACGCCAGTTTACGTCGTCTATTCTTGGCCAAAGTATAGACTATTATATATTGCTGGAAAGCCCTGGATGTCTACTTTCCAACGCAATTGGAAGCGCGCCATGTTGAGTTCTGTAGCTCCAGAAAATCCACTTTGAGTGCAGGGAGATCAGAATCCAACAGCATCAGCAGTCCTTCTTCAACCTCTGAATCTGATTTCTGCTCAAGTCCCTCAATTTCAGCCAGAAAATACCTGAAATCACAGAAAAACACACAAACTCATAGTAAAGTCCAGAAATGTGAATTTAACATAAAAACTAATGAAAACATCCCTAAAAGTAGCCAGATCCTACTAAAACCATACTAAAAACAATGTCAAAAAGCGTATAAATTATCCGCTCATCACAACACCAAACTTAAATTGTTGCTTGTCCCCAAGCAACTGAAAATCAAATAGGATAAAAAGAAGAGAATATACTATAAATTCCAAACTATCAATGAAACATAGCTGCAATCATATGAGCGGGACTTATAGCTTTTTGCCTCTTGAATAGTTTTGGCATCTCACTTTATCCATTGAGGTTCAGAATGATTGGCATCTATAGGAACTCAGAGTTCAGATAGTGTTATTGATTCTCCTAGTTCAGTATGATGATTCTTGAACACAGCTTCTTTATGAGTCTTGGCCGTGGCCCTAAGCACTTTGTTTTCCAGTATTACCACCGGATACATAAATGCCACAGACACATAATTGGGTGAACCTTTTCAGATTGTGACTCAGCTTTGCTAAAGTCCCCAATTAGAGGTGTCCAGGGTTCTTAAGCACACTCTTTTTTTGCTTTGGACCTTGACTTTAACCGCTCAGTCTCAAGTTTTCACTTGACACCTACACGCCACAAGCACATGGTTAGGGACAGCTTGGTTTAGCCGCTTAGACCGGGATTTTATTCCTTTAGGTCCTCCTATCCACTGATGCTCAAAGCCTTAGGATCCTTTTTATTTGCCCTTGCCTTTTGGTTTTAAGGGTTATTGGCTTTTTGCTCTTGCCTTTTGGTTTTAAGAGCTTTTGGCTTTTTCTGCTTGCTTTTTCTTTCTATATTTTTTTTTTCGCCTATTTTTTTCTTTTTTTTTTTCTGCAAGCTTTGTTCTTTGCTGCTTTTTCTTGCTTCAAGAATCATTTTTATGAGTTTTCAGATTATCAAATAACATGTCTCCTAGTCATCATTCTTTCAAGAGCCAACATATTTAACATTCTTAAACAACAACTTCAAAAGACATATGCACTGTTCAAGCATACATTTAGAAAACAAGAAGCATTGTCACCACATCAATATAATTAAGCTAAGCTCAAGGATAAATTCAAAACTCATGTACTTCTTGTTCTTTTGAATTAAAACAGTTTTTATTTAAGAGAGGTGATGGATTCATAGGACATTCATATCTTTAAGACAAAGTTACTAACTACTAATGATCATGTAATGAAGACACAAACACAGATAAGCACATAACATAGAAAACGAAAAATAGAGAAAGCAAGAACAAGGAATGAATCCACCTTAGTGATGGTGGCGTTTCCTTCTTGAGGAACCAATGATGTCCTTGAGCTCTTCTATGTCTCTTCCTTGTCTTTGTTGCTCCTCCCTCATTGCTTTTTGATCTTCTCTTATTTCATGAAGCATGATGGAGTGCTCTTGATGTTCCACCCTTAGTTGTCCCATATTGGAACTCAATTCTCCTAGGGAGGTGTTGATTTGCTCCCAATAGTTTTGTGGAGGAAAGTGCATTTGAGGCATTTCCGGGATCTCATGGTGATGAGATTCATACACCTCTTGAGCTCCATGAATGGGCTCTCTTGCTTGCTCCATCTTTTTCTTAGTGATGGGCTTGTCCTCTTTAATGAGGATATCTTCCTCTATGTCAATCCCGGCTGAATTGCATAGGTGGCAGATGAGGTGAGGAAAGGCTAACCTTGCCATAGTGGAGGACTTGTCAGCCACCTTGTAGAGTTCTTGAGGTATAATCTCATGAACTTCCACCTCTTCTCCAATCATGATGCTATGGATCATGATGGCCCGGTCTATAGTAACTTCAGACCGGTTGCTAGTGGGAATGATTGAGCATTGAATAAACTCCAACCATCTTCTAGCTATAGGCTTGAGGTCCAATCTTCTTAGTTGAACCGGCTTGCCTTTGGAGTCAATCTTCCATTGAGCTCCTTCTACACATATGTCCATAAGGACTTGGTCCAACCTTTGATCAAAGTTGACTCTTCTTGTGTAGGGGCGTGCGTTCTCTTCCATATTTGGCAAGTTGAACGCCAACCTCACATTCTCCGGACTGAAATCCAAGTATTTCCCCCGAACCATTGTAACATAGTTCTTTGGATCCGGGTTCTTACTTTCATCATGGTTCTTGGTGATCCATGCATTGGCATAGAACTCTTGAACCATTAGGATGCCGACTTGTTGGATGGGATTTGTTAGAACTTCCCAACCTCTTCTTTGAATTTCACGTCGGATCTCCGGATACTCATTTCTTTTGAGTTTAAAAGGGACCTCAGGGATCACCTTCTTCTTGGCCACAACATCATAGAAGTGGTCTTGATGGGCTTTGGAGATGAACCTTTCCATCTCCCATGACTCGAATGTGGAAGCTTTTATCTTCCCTTTCCCTCTTCTAGAGGATTCTCCGGTCTTGGGTGCCATCAATGGTAATGGAAAAACAAAAAGCTTATGCTTTTACCACACCAAACTTAGAATATTGCTCGCCCTCGAGCAATAAACAAAAGAATAGAAGAAGAAGAAGAAATATGGAGAGGGAGAGAGAGGGAAGTGTTTCGGCCAAGAAGGGTGTAGAGGGGTGTTGTTGTGTGAATTTGATGAAGAATGGAGGGCTTTATATAGGGAAGGGAGGGGGGGTATTGGTTCGGCCATATGGGTGGGTTTGGGTGGGAAATTGGTTTTGAATTTTGAAGGTAGGTGGAGTTTATGAGGTAGGTTTATTGGGAAGAGTGGGTGGATGTGAGTGGTGAAGGTTTAATAGGGAAGAGGGATGGAGGTGATAGGTGAAGGGTTTTGGGGAAGAGTGTTTATTGGGAAGAGAGGATGATTGAGAGAAGAAAGTGAGTGGAGGTAGGTGGGGATCCTGTGGGGTCCACAGATCCTGAGTGGATCCTGTGGGGTCCACAGATCCTGAGTGGATCCTGTGGGGTCCACAGATCCTGAGGTGTTCAAGGATTTACATCCCTGCACCCATTAGGCATGTAAAAATGCCTTTGTATACAACTCTGGGCGTTCAGCGCCAGGTTGGTGGCCATTTTGGGCGTTCAACGCCCATTTGCTGCCATTTCTGGCGTTGAACGCCAGAACCATGCTTGTTCTGGGCGTTCAGCACCAGGATGCTGCCCATTTGGGCGTTCAGCGCCAGAACCATGCTCTGTTCTGGCGTTTGAACGCCAGGCATATACTCCTCCAGGGTGTGATTTTTCTTCTGCTGTTTTTGATTCCGTTTTCAATTTTTCTCTTTATTTTGTGACTCCACATGATCATGAACCTATAAAGACATATAACTAAGAAAAATATAGTTAGATAAATAAAAATTGGGTTGCCTCCCAACAAGCGCTTCTTTAATGTCAATAGCTTGACAGTGGGCTCTCATGGAGCCTCACAGATGTGCAGAGCTTTGTTGAGACTCTCCAACACCAAACTTAGAGTTTGGATATGGGAGTTCAACACCAAACTTAGAATTTGGTTGTGGCCTCCCAACACCAAACTTAGAGTTTGACTGTGGGGGCTCTGGTTGACTCTGCTTTGAGAGAAGCTTTTTCTGCTTCTTCTCCATGGTTGCAGAGGGAGATCCTTGAGTTTTAAACACAAGGGAGTCCTCTTTCCATTGAAGGACTATTTCTCCTTTGTCAACATCAATCACAGCTCTTGCTGTGGCCAGGAAAGGTCTTCCTAGGATGATGGATTCATCCTCTTCCTTTCCAGTATCCAGGACTATAAAATCAGCAGGGATGTAAAGGCCTTCAACCTTTACTAATACATCTTCTACTTGTCCATAAGCCTGTTTTCTTGAGCTGTCTGCCATCTCTAGTGAGATTTTAGCAGCTTGCACCCCATAGATTCCCAGTTTCTCTATTACAGAGAGGGGCATGAGGTTTATTCCTGAACCAAGGTCACACAGAGCCTTAAAGATCATGGTGCCTATGGTACAGGGTATTATGAACTTTCCAGGATCCTGTCTCTTCTGAGGTAATATCAGTTGATCCAGATCACTTAGTTCATTGATGAACAAGGGAGGTTCAACTTCCCAAGTATCAATACCAAATAATTTGGCATTCAGCTTCATGATTGCACCAAGAAACTTGGCAGTTTGCTCTTCAGTAACATCCTCATTCTCTTCAGAAGAGGAATACTCATCAGAGCTCATGAAGGGCATAAGGAGGTTCAATGGGATCTCTATGGTCTCTAGATGAGCCTCAAAGTCCTTTGGTTCCTCAGAGGGAAGCTCCTTATTGACCACTGGACGTCCCAGGAGGTCTTCCTCCTTGGGCTTCACGTCCTCTCCTCTCCTCACAGGTTCGGCCATGGCGCTTATGTCAATGGCCTTGCACTCTCCCTTTGGATTCTCTTCTATAGTGCTTGGGAGAGTACTAGGAGGGATTTCAGTGATCCTTTTACTCAACTGGCCCACTTGTGCTTCCAGATTTCTAATGGAAGACCTTGTTTCATTCATGAAACTTACAGTGGCTTTAGATAGATCAGAGACTAAGTTTGTTAAATTAGAAGCACTTTGTTCAGAGTTCTCTGTCTGTTGCTGAGTTGATGATGGGAAAGGCTTGCTATTGCTAAACCTGTTTCTTCCACCATTATTAAAGCCTTGTTGGGGCTTTTGATCCTTCCATGAGAAATTTGGATGATTTCTCCATGTTGAGTTATAGGTGTTTCCATAAGGTTCACCTAAGTAATTCACCTCTGCTATTGCAGGGTTCTCAGGATCATAAGCTTCTTCTTCAGGAGAAGCCTCTTGAGTATTGTTGGATGCAGCTTGCATTCCATGCAGACTCTGAGAGATCATATTGACTTGCTGAGTCAATATTTTATTCTGAGCCAATATGGCATTCAGAGTATCAACTTCAAGAACTCCCTTCTTCATAGGCGTCCCATTATTCACAGGATTCCTTTCAGAAGTGTACATGAACTGGTTATTTGCAACCATGTCAATGAGTTCTTGAGCTTCTGCAGGCGTTTTCTTTAGGTGAATGGATCCACCTGCAGAAGTGTCCAGTGACATCTTTGATAGCTCAGATAAACCATCATAGAATATATCCAGGATGGTCCATTCTGAAAGCATGTCAGAAGGACACTTTTTGGTCAACTGTTTGTATCTTTCCCAAGCTTCATAGAGGGATTCACCTTCTTTCTGTCTGAAGGTTTGAACATCAGCTCTAAGCTTGCTCAGCTTTTGAGGAAGAAAGTACTTGGCTAAGAAAGCCGTGACCAGCTTATCCCAAGAGTTCAGGCTATCTTTGGGTTGAGAATCCAACCATAATCTAGCTCTGTCTCTTACAGCAAAAGGGAAAAGCATGAGCCTGTAGACTTCAGGATCTACTCCATTAGTCTTAACAGTATCACATATCTGCAAGAATTCAGTTAAGAACTGAAAAGGATCTTCAGATGGAAGTCCATGAAACTTGCAGTTCTGCTGCATCAGAGAAACTAATTGAGGTTTCAGCTCAAAGTTGTTTGCTCCAATGGCAGGAATGGAGATGCTTCTTCCATGTAAATTGGAATTAGGTGCAGTAAAGTCACCAAGCATCTTCCTTACATTATTATTATTTTCGGCTGCCATCTCCTCTGCCTGTTCGAAAATTTCTGAAAGGTTATCTCTGGATTGTTGTAATTTAGCTTCTCTTAATTTTCTCTTCAGAGTCCTTTCAGGTTCTGGATCCGCTTCCACAAGAATGTTCTTATCCTTGCTCCTGCTCATATGACAAAGAAGAAGGCACAAAAAAATAATAATAATAATGGAGATCCTTTATACCACAGTATAGGGATCCCTGTGTGAGTGGAAGAAGAGGGGGAGACAGAGAATGTAATATAATGGAAGAAATACAACTGTGAGGATGGAAGAGAGGTGAAATGAGATGTTAGGATATGAATGAATAAATAGAATGAGATGGGGGAGGGATAATTTTCGAAAATTATTTTGAAAAAGAGTTAGTGATTTTTGAAAATAGTGTTTGAAAAATGTTAGTAATTTTCGAAAATTAAGATTTAAAAATTAAAATAATTAATAAATTAAAAAGAAATTTTGAAAAAGGGGGAAGATATTTTCGAAAAATGAGAGAGAGAGAGAGTTAGTTAGGTAGTTTTGAAAAAGTTAAGAAACAAACAAAAAGTTTGTTAGTTAGTTGAAACAAATTTTGAAAAGATAAGAAGTTAGGAAGTTAGGAAAGATATTTTGAGAAGATATTTTTGAAAAGGATAAGATAAGAAGATATTTTTGAAAAGATATGATTGAAATTAGTTTTTGAAAAAGATTTGATTTTTAAAATCACAATTAATGACTTGATTCACAAGAAATCACAAGATATGATTCTAGAATTCAAAGTTTGAATCTTTCTTAACAAGTAAGTAACAAACTTGAAATTTTTGAATCAAAACATTAATTGTTATTGTTATTTTCGAAAATTTGGTATAAAAATAAGAAAAAGATTTTTGAAAAATATTTTTAGAATTTTCGAAAATAACTAAGAAATTTGAAAAAGATTTGATTTTTGAAAAAGATTTTGAAAAAGATAAGATTTTCAAATTGAAAATTTGATTTGACTCATGAGAAACAATTTGATTTTAAAAATTTTTGAAAAAGTCAAACCAAATTTTCGAATTTGATGAGAGAAAAAGAGAAAGATATTTTTTTGATTTTTTTTGAATTTTTATGAAAACATGAAAATTATGCAATGCATGAAATTTTTAGAGCAAAACATGTGACGGCAACGGCGCCAAAAACTTGGTGCACGAAATTGTGATGTCCATGCTCGAACAATCCCTGGTAATGGCTCCAAAGCTTGGTGCTTTGATCTTAATTCATAATTGTCACAACTTCGATACAACTAACCAGCAAGTGCACTGGGTCGTCCAAGTAATACCTTACGTGAGTAAGGGTCGAATCCCACGGAGATTGTTGGTATGAAGCAAGCTATGGTCACCTTGCAAATCTCAGTCAGGCGGATATAAAATAATAGTGTTTTCGAATATTAGATAATAAAATAGGGATAGAGATACTTATGTAATTCATTGGTAGGAATTTCAGATAAGCGAATGGGGATGCTTTTCGTTCCTCTGAACCTCTGCTTTCCTGCTATCTTCATCCAATCTGTCTTACTCCTTTCCATGGCTGGCTGTATGCAAGGGCATCACCGTTGTCAGTGGCTACATCCCCTCCTCTCAGTGAATAATATGCTCACGCACCCTGTCACGGCACGGCTATTCATCTGTCGGTTCTCGATCATGCTGGAATAGGATTCACCCTCCTTTTGCGTCTGTCACTAACGCCCAACACTCGCGAGTTTGAAGCTCGTCACAGTCATTCAATCATTGAATCCTACTCGGAATACCACAGACAAGGTTTAGACTTTCCGGATTCTCTTGAATGCCGCCATCATTCTAGCTTACGCCACGAAGATTCCGGTTAAGAGATCTAAGAGATATTCATTCTAGCTTATTTCATGTAGAACAGAAGTGTTTGTCAGGCACGCGTTCATAAGGGAGATGGTGATGAGCGTCACACATAATCATCACCTTCATCACGTTCTTAGGTGCGAATGGATATCTTAGAAGCGAAATAAGATGAATTGAATAGAAAACAGTAGTACTTGCATTTAATCTTTGAGGAACAGCAGAGCTCCACACCTTAATCTATGGAGTGTAGAAACTCTACCGTATGAAAATACATAAGTGAAGGTCCAGGCATGGCCGAGATGGCCAGCCCCTCTGATCTAAGAACCAGGCGTCCAAAGATGGTTTACAACTGATCCCAGATACCTAATACAATAGTAAAAGGTCCTATTTATAATAAACTAGCTACTAGGGTTTACATGAGTAAGTAATTGATGCATAAATCCACTTCCGGGGCCCACTTGGTGTGTTCTTGGGCTGGGCTTTGAGTGTTACACGTGTAGAGGTCCTCCTTGGAGTTGAACGCCAGCTTTAGTGCCAGTTTGGGCGTTCAACTCTGGTTTTGGCTCCTTTTCTGGCGCTGGACGCCAGATTTGGGTAGAAAGCTGGCGTTGAACGCCAGTTTACGTCGTCTATTCTTGGTCAAAGTATGGACTATTATATATTGCTGGAAAGCCCTGGATGTCTACTTTCCAACGCAATTGAAAGCGCGCCATTTCGAGTTCTGTAGCTCCAGAAAATCCACTTTGAGTGCAGGGAGGTCAGAATCCAACAGCATCAGCAGTCCTTCTTCAACCTCTGAATCTGATTTCTGCTCAAGTCCCTCAATTTCAGCCAGAAAATACCTGAAATCACAGAAAAACACACAAACTCATAGTAAAGTCCAGAAATGTGAATTTAACATAAAAACTAATGAAAACATCCCTAAAAGTAGCCAGATCCTACTAAAAACATACTAAAAATAATGTCAAAAAGCGTATAAATTATCCGCTCATCAATAGTAGAGGCAAGAGAAAAATCTATTGTAACCATGTTAGATGACATTATGGTGTATCTCATGACTAGATAGGCTGCCAATAGAGATAGGATTCAGCTTTACTAGGAAAATATTATGCCAATAATTAGGAATAAATTGGAGAAAGGGGCAAGGTTAGCTAGGGACTGGAGGCCATACTGGTCAGCTACTAATAAATATGAGGTCATGTGTGGATTAGATAAATTTATTATGGATCTGGCTGCTGTTTAGTGTTCTTGCAGGAAGTGGCAGATGAGTGGAATTTCATGTCCTCATGCCATTAGTTGCATTAACTTCAAAGGACTAGATTTAAAATCCTATGGGGATGATTGCTAAAAGAAAGATGCTTACCAGAAGTGCTGCTACCAGAAAGTGATATACCCTCTGAATGGACCGAATTTATAGGAGAGAACCCAATATGATGATGTCATGCCACCTCCATATAGGAGGCCAAGTCACATACCTGTGAAAAAGAGGAAGCGAGGATCTGGAGATGAGGAGAACAGAAGCCAGAATCACCTATCACAGAGGGGTCAAATTCAAAGATGCTCTAATTATGGTGATGTAGGGCACAAGAAGGAGGCTGCACAAAATCTAATAAGAGTGTATGTGCCATTATGCTCTAGGGTTTACTTGGGTTTATGCTATGTATATATTTTACTTTTTGGTTATGTATTTAATTCTGATTCTTTTTATATAATTGTGATTACCTTCATAGGCCCAAATCTCAACACAAGAAGCTGCCAAAGCTCCTAAGAGAGGGAGGAAGGCTTCATCCTCACAACTCCCTGGTCAAATAGTTCAAAAAGGAAAGTAGAGGAAGACTTCATCCTTACAACCCAACCCTCCAGCAACTCAACCCAAAAAACCAGCTTCTAAACCCAAGAAATCAGCAGCTCAACCCAAGAATGCAACAACTCAGTCCAATAACCAATTCTAGTCCAATCCTAAAACACCTTCAGCCCAACCATTGGCCAAGAACAAAAGTACAGTAGCAATAACCTCCTCCAATAAGAAATAGTCACTGAGTCAACTAACTAAGAGAAAGAGACATTTTTCTGTCATCCAAACTGGTGCACCACATGTTCTTCTACAGAAGTTCAAGCTAATGGCAAAATTACCTTCTAGTAAATGGAAAAGTCTTTAGATATTGCTCGTTATGTTTGTTTTGTTATCAATGTGTTACTTAGTTGGAAACAATGTTTTATGCAACATTCCAGATACTGTTACTTGGTTTCAGGTATTTCAACATACTATCTTGAATTGTGTTTTTTGTTTAAGTGGCATGACATCCACTGTAAACTATGGTTTCAATTTAGACTTGTATAATCCATGGGTTTAATTGTGAAAGTTTTAACTTGTCTTTAATTAAAATTGGCCATTAGGTCATTACTAGATTTACAAATCTCATTCCTACATATTGCTATACTAAGCTTCTGATTTAAGCTTGGCAATATTATTATTATTATTATTATTATTATTATTATTATTATTATTATTATTATTATTATTATTATTATTATTATTATTATTATTATTATTATTATTATTATTATTATTTAATGAATATTTTATGAATTAAAAAAATTATTTATTTATT
This sequence comes from Arachis ipaensis, assembly GCF_059453495.1. Classification (NCBI taxonomy): domain Eukaryota; kingdom Viridiplantae; phylum Streptophyta; class Magnoliopsida; order Fabales; family Fabaceae; genus Arachis; species Arachis ipaensis. The sequence continues at coordinate 1,064,043 of NC_142437.1, forward strand.
TTTACCAACTTATAAATTTTATTTCTATTATGTTATTGTTGATTTTTCAATATACTATTGAGATTCGTTATGCTATTGTTTGTTATTTAAAATTTGATGTTGAAACTTGTTATATATGTTTAATTTTGTAATTTACAAAACCACAAATCCGATTCCATCCAAACCGCACCTCAAGTAAAATTAGTATTCGAATCAAATAAGTGTTTGACTCAAAAGCGATCCAAACTGCACGAACACCCATACCATCAGCGTCATCTCTCCCTCCCCTCTTCTCTCTTTCCTTCCTCTTCTTCCCTATCTTTTCGTTCAGTCTCTGCTCTCTCTTTCTTTATTTCTTTCATTTTCAATGTGTGGGATGACCGAATAGGAATTTTATTCTAATTTTAATTTTTTTATTAATAAGGATATTTTAGTAATTTTGTTTATTTCAATTTCTATATTTATCTTCAACTAAACAGGATACTAACATATAACTCATTCTTATATACTTTCCACTAAATATAATACAGAGACTTTATCTTTGAGCGAAGAGTGTGCCAATAGTCAGACCATGGATTAAACACCAACTACTTTGAGATAAAAAAACACCAACTATTTGCAACATAAGAGAAAATATTACGATGTAAACTCTGTTAAACTCTAAAGTGGTCATTAAAATTGGCAGCTTGCACAAAAAAAAATCACCGAAATTTTAATTGCACTATACAAATCTCCAAGATTAAAAAAATTGCACCACGTGGTTCCTATCCCCTCTCTGTCGAGTTACACATCATATCTTGAGTAACTTGACTTAGACAAAATGACGTTACTTTAGTTTTGACGATAAATATTTGTTGAAATGATAATAATACAATTTTTTTAATCTTAAAGATATTTATAATGTATTTAAAATCTCAAAAATTTTTCCGGTGCAAACGAACAATCTCAAAAACTACTTTGGACTTAATCCAAATGCTACATTGCAAACGTCGATAGGGTGAAAAAGGAGAAAGATTTATTGCACAATCAACTTATGTCTACCTTTTTCTTTTCTTTTTTATGGGATTGTATGCCGCTTGCTATTATTCTATTGCTTCTGCTATTACTTTCAGATTAAATACTACATGATGGTTTTCATAACAATATAAAACATCTATTAGCAAAGAGAATACACAATTCAAATTATTAAAATTTATAACATGAAGGGTTAACAAATGTCAATAGCCAATGGAATGCACGGAGGCTCAGACAAATTGAGTAGGCTGGGAGAAAAATCTAAGCATAAATTTAAAATGAGGTTGACCGATACAATCAATCATAGCTATCACTTACATACTCATTTTAAGTAGTTTGTACTACTCTTAACAGAATGAAACCAATCCTAACATACATATTTAGGAGAATAATTCTCATTACTGACTAAATAACTGAACCTCAATGTAACTATGTAATAATCTAATAATTATGCTTCCCCAAGTATAAACCAACACTGAATTTGAAACTATATGGTATAAGCAACTTTGTAGAATGGTCTAGCAACTGAAACCAATACTTGCATTTCTTCGATCTAATTAGTCAATGGCATTAATCTAAAACTGTAGAACATTAAATGAAAAATGATGAACTAGGCGCCACCAAATTTACATGGCCATCCTCTAAGAAGATGAAGAGGAGTGTACTGTTAGTGCGCATAATAGCTTTAGCAGGCATTTAACCTTCTTCTGACTCTGCAGATAATAATAGATATCATAACTAGAGTATTCTGGAAGATTCCAAGATTTTCATTCAGTGTGAAAGAACAAAAACAAAATCAAGGGTTGAAATTACGCAAAGTCAACCCCAAAATTGACAATGCTCAAACTCAGCTTGATAATATTTAGCTCAACTCATGGTTTGACTGATTTATTATTGAGCTTAATCTTATTATGGAATCTTGATGCACGAGTAAAATTTCAAAGACCATTTTAAACATTAACCCTTAGATATTAATTAAGCTTTTGGCTATAAGTACATACTTATTTTTAACATATTTAATCTACAAGACACATTATGCAAATAATTGAGATATTATATATTATTATTGATAATATATAATGATATAGGTGATATTATGCCAAGGTCTCAGGCATCTACATATCTATGTGAACCGATAAATGAATATACAACCCTGCTCATGGAACATAGCAAAGTTAAGTTTGACTCATTTAATAGATGAGCTCAAATTTTTAGCTCAAGCTCAGTAGCTCATCGGCTCAAGAGCTTAGCTTATAAAGTAACTAATAAATTGAGCTAAAAATAGCTCACATGCTATTAGGAACAAGGTAAACTACCGAAATTGCACCAAAAAACTCATATCGCTATGAAAAATAACCAAATAAGATTTCTATGAATGACAAAGAAGTCTCAAAAGATTTAAAAACGTGACAAAATTAACAAAAATATCATATTTTTTTTACATAAATGATAAAGGAATTTTGTATTTAGCAAACAACTTGTGCATTTTATTTTAAATTCAATCATTCACAAAAAACATTGAAAAAGTTCCTTGACAAATCACCAAATTTTAACTATGACAAAGTCTCATTTTTTCTAATAATACTTACAAAAAATCGCATCGAAATCTAATATCTAAAGTATTTTATGAAAAAATATAACTAATATCCGATTAGTTTTCTCACTTTTTAAATCTTTTGGAGCTTATTTGTTATCTTTCCAGGTTATTTTTATTAGCGGCATAAACTTTCGAGTACCATCTTGGAAGTTATTTTTGGAAAAGTATGCAGATGTTAAACAAAAGGAGTTGTCGCCTTCTCTTAATGCAACAAGGAAACTAAATGAACAAGATATAGCATTAGTTTCAAATAGAACATTTGCTTCATACCATATATAGCTTCCATGTTATTCTCCTTTACAAGCGTACATCTTACAAGTTATGTTCACCGCATTGTGATGCTTTGAATTGGTAGGATTCTTGGACTATCATGTCACCTTAACCCTATATATTCCCATATATTCTTGGAGGATAGATTCACCCTTGACCAAGTAGGTAGATGCATTTGCATTAGTTGCATTCCACAACTCTCTTTTCCCTATATCCTTTGGTCTTCTTATCTTTAGCATGAGGACATGCATGGTTTAAGTGTGGGGAGGTTTGATACTTCCAGATTCACATCGCTCATGAGGATCAGGAAAAGACCACATTTACTTGTCCCTTTGGCACCTTTGCCTACAAAAGGATGCCATTCAAGCTATGCAATGCACCCGCCACATTTCAGCGGTGCATGATGAGTGTCTTTTCCGATCTTATGGAGAGTTGTATGGAAGTCTTTATGGACGACTTCAGTGTGCACGGAACTTCATTTGATAGTTGTTTGGAGAACTTGGCCAAGGTCCTAGCTAGGTGTGTTGATACTAACCTTGTCTTGAATTTTAAAAAATATCACTTCATGGTGAGACAAGGTATAGTATTAAGACACGTAGTTTCCGACAAAGGAATTTCTGTAGACCCGGCCAAGGTGAATGTCATTACCGGTTTATCTCACCCCTCATCTGCGAGGGAGGTCCATTTCTTTTTGGGGCATGCATGATTCTATAGGCACTTCATCAAGAATTTTAGCAAAATTGCATTGCCATTGTCGCGCCTACTGAAGAGAGCATTTTTGCGTGGTCTAAGAATCTTTACAATTAAGTATTCGTTGCAGTTATAGCTCCTAGACTGACAAAAATCCTTTCTTGCAAATGTTTTGGTTGTCACAAGTAACAAACCCCTTTAAAATTGATAACCGAGTATTGAGCCTCGGGTCGTCTTCTCAAGGAATTGCAGGGAGGTATGTTTTTATTATTGGTTATGAGTTTGTAAATTGGGGGGTTTGGAGTTTAGGCAGTGGGCACAGGTATATTTTCAAAGCAATAAAAATAAATAAATAAATAACTGTAAAATAAACTCTTGGCAAGGTACGAGAACTGGAAGTCCTATCCTAATTATCCTTATCAATTGTAATGAGAATTGGATTTCCTCCCACTTGGTCAGCCTTTACTAAACAAAGGAAGGTTAAGTGGACTGATTAGCTTGATTCTCAAGTCCTAGTCAACTCTTGTGGAGAGACTAGCTTTAGAGCAATCCTAGTGCAATCAGAATCTGCCAATTTCAATCACTTACTGAGTTTGATAACTCAAGTGTTACCAATCACTTGACCAAAGCCAAAAGGGTAGAAAAATATAAATTATTTATATAAATAAAAGAAACAAATCGTAGATCTGAAAATACCTCAAATTATATTTAAATATAAAAATCATAACATGGATTTCATTTACAAATAAAAGAGAAAATAAATAAATAAGAACATTGAACCTGGGATTGAGAGTCACTCCTGAAACTAAGAGAAGTCCTAAATCCTAATCCTAAGAGAGAGGAGAGAACCTCTCTCTCTAAAAACTACATCTAAAACCTAAAATCTGAATTATGAGAGCATCCTTATGAATGGATGCAATCCCTCTACTTTATAGCCTCTAATCTGAGTTTTCTGGGCCGAAAAATGGGTCGAAAACAGCCCAGAAATCGCTGGAGAAGAAATCTGCCACGCTGGTTTTTCGTCACTGCGACGCGGCCGCATAGAGTACGCGGTCGCGTCGCCTAGCGTCAGGGCAACTATGGCATATTATATATCAAATCGAAGCCCCGGATGTTAGCTTTCCAACGCAACTGGAACCGCGTCATTTGGACATCTGTAGCTAAAGTTATAGCCGTTTGAGTACAAAGAGGTCAGGTTGGACAGCTTAGCAGTTTCTCCAACTTCTTGTATTCCTTCCACTTTTGCGTGCTTCCTTTCCATCCTCTGAGCCATTCCTGCCCTGTAATCTCTGAAAAAACTTAACACACATATCAAGGCATCTAATGGCAATAAGAGAGGATTAATAATAAGCAAATATAAGATCAAAGAAGTATGTTTTCAATCAAAGCACATAATTAGGAAGGCAAATGTAAAACATGCGAATAGTATGAATAAGTGGGTAAAGAGTTGATAAAATCCACTCAATTAAGTACAATATAAACCATAAAATATGGGTTTTTCACCTACTCCAAAAGGACGTGGACTTTGAGTTTGATAGTGCTTGTGTGGACGCATTTGAGGAGTTGAAGAGAGCACTTACCACAGCACCGATTGCAAGGGGCCCTGACTGGACGCAGCCATTCTAGATCATGTGCGATGCGTCAAATCATGCCGTAGGTGCCGCGCTAGCACAGCACGATGGTAAGCTCCCCTATATCATCGCTTACTCCTCAAAGACGTTGGATGCGGTACAATCCAACTATACCACTACCGAGAAAGAGCTTTTAGCCATTGTTTATGCTTTGGATAAGTTTCGATCTTACTTGCTAGGCTCTAAGATAGTGGTATACACAGATCATGCTGCCTTGAAATATTTATTGACAAAGAATGAGTCAAAACCTAGGCTCATACGTTGGATCTTGCTTTTGCAAGAATTCGACATTGAGATTAGAGACCGGAGTGGATCACAAAATTTAGTTGCGGATCATTTAAGCCGCTTGGAAAATCTTAAGTATGATCCATTTCCGATCAATTAATCATTCCCTTTAGAAGGTTTGCATGCTGTTTCGGATAGTTTTCCTTGGTTTGCCCCCATGGCGAACTACTTGGTTGCTAAGATTTACCCTGCCATCTTTTCCAAACACCAAAGAGATAAGTTAAGGAGTGATTCCAAATATTATATTTGGGATGACCCCCACTTATGGAGGAGAGGAGTAGACCAAGTAATTTGCAGATGTGTTCCAGAATCTGAAATCCAACCAATTCTTGAATCTTGTCACTCGTCCGAGTTTGGGGGGCCACTTTGGCCCACAACGGACGGCGAAAAAAGTTTTGGATTGTGGATTCTGGTGGCCCACGCTGTTCAAGGATTCTAACCAATTCTGTGTGTCGTGTCACCAATGTCAAAAGTCGGGGAATGCATCTCAAAGGGATGAAATGCCTCAACAACCCATGCTATTTTGCGAAATCTTTGATGTATGGGGCATAGACTTTATGGGACCATTTCCCAACTCAAGTGGGTACTTGTATATCCTGTTAGCGGTTGACTACGTCTCAAAGTGGGTAGAAGCGATACATACTCACCTTGATGACGCCAATGCTGTGATTTCTTTCATTAGAAATAATATTGTGTGCCGTTATGGGTCGCCACGAGTAATCGTGAGTGACCAAGGTTCCCATTTTTGTAACAGAAAAGTTGAAGCACTACTCAAGCGCTATGGGATAGCACATAAGGTTTCAACTGCATATCATCCCCAAACAAATGGGCAAGCAGAAGTGTCCAACCGAGAGATTAAGTGAATCCTGGAGAAAGTGGTAAACCCACAAAGGAAGGACTGGAGCACTCGGTTGGGAGATGCATTGTGAGCATACAGGACGGCCTACAAGACATTGTTAAGGATGAGCCCCTTTCGGGTCGTCTATGGTAAGGCATGCCACCTCCCGGTGGAAGTTGAACACAAAGCCTATTGGGCAGTGAAGCAGTGTAATATGGACATCACCAAGGCGGGTGTAGCCCGAAAATTGCAGTTAGAGGAGCTTGAATATCTTAGAATAGAGGCATATGAAAATGTCCGGATCTACAAGGAAAATACTAAGGCATTCCATGACCACCACATTCGGAAGAAAGATTTTCATGAAGGTGACGAAGTTCTCCTCTACAACTCGAGGCTCAGATTCATGTCTGGAAAGCTCCGTTCAAGATGGAAAGGTCCCTTTAAGGTGAAGGAAGTTAAACCCTATGGTGTAGTGGAGCTGTTTGATCCTCAAAGTAAGACAACCTTCAAGGTGAATGGCCATAGAGTAAAGAAGTACCATGGCTACAAATCACCCAAGGAAGTGGAAGTGCTCCTCCTAGAGGATGCACCAAAAGAAGAGGAAGCTTGAGCACAGGATCGTCCAACTTAAGGACGTAAAAGAAAAGTGCTGGGTGGGAGACACCCCATCGCGGTATGATCGTTCTTGTATATACTTTCTTGTTTCTAGCTTAGATACTTGTGAATTCCATGATTTTTGATGATTGTTGAGCTTGTTTTGATATATGTTGATATGATAGGTATAGTTGAATTTGTTTGAATGTTGTGATACTCATTAGGATTTTGTCAACCTTGGCAATCTTTGTTGTATTGGTTGTGTTGTTGAAATATTTCATCTTGAGTGTTGTATGATTTTGTGAGTGTTTTCTCAACCTATCTAGTTGATTGTATACCAAGAGTATGTTGAATTATATTTTCTTTTTCCTGTGTTGTTAAAAAAAACAAAAAAAAAAAGAAGGGGGAAATTGGGCATCCGCGCGCCAGCGCGCCGTGCGCGCGTGCGCCGGTGGTGCATTTATACTCTGGTATAAAAAACCAGAGAGTTGTGCCTCTTTTGTGCCCACTTCGTGTCAGGCGGCCCACGCGCAAGCATACGTGGCGCCTGCGTGCAACCCTGCTGTCTCGCTATCGACGCGCAAGCGTACCGTGCGCGCACGTCGTGTTTGTATTCTGAGCTCTCTGGTACAAAAACCAGAGAGTTGTGCCAAAGTCGTGCCTGCTCTGTGCCCGCGACCTGACGCACAAGTGCACCTGGCGCGTCCGCGTCGGTCGCCACCCTCTTCATACGCGCGAACGCGCACTGTGCGTGTCCGCGTCGCTTATGCCGCACGCCAACTCTGGTACAACAACCAGAGAGTTAGGCCTACTCTGGGCCTACCCCGTGCCAATCTTCGCGCGTACGCGCAAGGGACGCGCACGCGTCCCTTGCCCAACCCTTATCGGCGCGCTAGCGCGCTATGCACGCGTGCGCCGGCCGCGCAGCCCAGCTTTAAACTGCGCGCTCCTGCTTCGTCCCTCCTCTCGTCTCTTTTCTAATTCTCTCTTCTTCCACTACTTACTCTTTCCTCTTCTTCCATACTTCACTTACATTGTCTCCGGTCACCCACCGGCAACCACCACCACCTCTGGTGGCCCTACATTTCTCTTCCCTTCTTCTCCTTTTGCAAGAACCCCATCTTTTCTCTCTCTCCCTCTCAAGGTTTTGCTTCTTCTACTCTCATCTCTTACTTTCTTTTCACATTTTCTTCTTTTAGTTGCATGCTTCTTTTAGTACCTTCTTATTTCTCTCTTACTTTTATTTGCTTGTTGCTTGTTCATTTGATTTTTCCTTTCTTATTTCTCCATGGATGATGAACTTGAACTTTAATTTGCTTGAGTAGATCTTGTTGTTGTCATTTGATGACTTTGTAAGTAAGTGATCTTGTGTTGATGATTGATGTTTCATTTTGAGGCTTTAATTGAGTGAGTTTCTTATATTTGCTCATTACTTGTTAGTTGCACGCCAAGTGTTCGAGGAAATGCACACATGCCATTTTTGTTTGTTTTGGTCTTGTACCCACAGTTTAGTGCTTCTTCCTCATTCACTTGCCATCTTTCAAGCATATTGAGCCATTCTACTTTATGCTCACCAATTGAATGCTCACTTCACATGACTTGTTCTTTCTTTTGGATACTTGAGTGCACTCTTCTCATGCCACATTGCATGCATTATTCACCCTTGCATCCCATGCTAAGTGTTGTGACCCATACTTCTTTAGTTGTTCTTGATCACATGTGCAGTTGTCGCGTCTTCAAGATCCACAATTTACTCTGGGCACTACTTCTCACTTGCATGATGTTTTCCATGAGATGATTATTTGGGTTTAATGTTTTCTGTTCTCTTTCCTTTTTCAGAATGGCCACCAAAAAAGGCAAGGGGAAGGAACCAAGGAAACCAGCCACAAAAAGGGCGCCCAAAAGTCATCCTCCAAGGCGCATCCTACACTAGGAGCCAAACCTCTTTCTAAGAAAGCGAAGGCATCCGCTCCTATTGATGAAAAAGAGAAGAGCAATCCGGAAAGGGACTCTTCAAGGTTCCCAAACCGCTTCTGTGAACTTGTGTTCCCCGCCATGGTTGATCGGAACTATCATGCTGAGCATCTACTCACCCCTCCGGACAAGATTGCCCATTGTATCCTACCCCGCATTGAGTGGTGAGGATGTAATTTTCTTCTGAGAAAACCACAAGAGGTCAATCTCTCGTGGGTGGTAGAGTTTTATACCAACTACCACCTCCCATCTCTTCAGTCAGTATATGTGCGCCGAAAGCAAGTCTCGGTTTTTGAAGAGGCTATTCAGCAAGTGCTTAATATCCTACCAGTACCAAGGGAAATGGATGGATACCAAGAGGTCTTACGTCAGCAGAGTGCGTTTGGGTTTGATTGGGACTCAATTCTTCGAGTCATCACTGAGCTAGAGACATTTTGGACCCAAGGACGACTCCGGATGCGGCCCAAGTGCATCGATGCACGTTACCTTACTGTGGAAGCTAGAGCTTGGGCCCAGATCCTCTCCCACTATGTGCTACCTAGCACCCACAAGTCGTACTTCATGGCGGATCTTGCCTTGCTTGTTTGGTGTGTTCTCACAGAGAGACCGGTGAACATTCCACTTCTTGTCCAACAAGCAATGATTCAAGTCCATGCTCAGGGTAATTTGCCATTTCCAGCATTGGTATCTACTTTAGTCGCTGCAGCGGGTGTTCCTTGGGAGACCACGGACACGAAGGCTATAATTCTGGCCTAGGGTGATGTAGTCCCGAGTGGGAGATACTTACAGCTTCCCTTGACTACCCAAGCCTCGACATTACCCCGCAGCCTATTTTTCCTTCCACATCATCATCACTACCACCACCAAGATCCACCCATCAACGAATTGAAGATCTCCACCGGAAGATTGATAGATATGAGCGGCGCAACCAACGCTGCTATACTTACATTAAGAAGCTTCTGTGTTGTGTTACCCCCAAACTGAAGGAACCCGAAATATTCACATCCACTTTGAACCCAACTGACGGGAGCTCTAATGAAGAGGATAGTGCAAGTTCCGGTCCCGACCGTCCTTTGCGCATTGCTAGTAGCACGGAGGACCGTGCTATATTCTAAGTGTGTGGAGGTCATTCGACCGATCTCCATGGGTAACCATCTCTTCCTCACCCATGGATGTTCTTGATTAGTCAGTAGATTGCATGTTAGTTAACTTTTGCTTGTGAATACTCCTTTCATGATAGTTAGTTTACACTTGGTCAAAGTAATAACTTCATTTTCTGAGAAAATGTGTTTTTAGGGCACCCTACCAATTAATTGAAAAAAAAAATTTTTTTTTGTGACAAACTTGCTAGAAGAATGTACTTTGGAACATGATTGTTGAGTTAAGAACACAAGTTTGTGGGACTTGAGCCTAATGGTGTGGTCACATCTTATGACTACTTATTTTCCTTCTTGTGTGTGAACGTTCTCTTTCCATGAGTGTAATCCTTGCTTTGTCTGACTCTATATGTCCTTTATTTGGTGAATGAATGCATTTACATGATTGAGGCCATCATTTCAATAGTCACTTCCCCAAAATAGCCTTAACCCTTATCTACCGTTGCTAACCAACTTTGAGCCTATAATAATCCTTTTTGTTCTTAATTTTAGAACGTCAACACCCCCAAGCGGAAAACAATGAATGTCCCTGGAATTGGATCCTTGATTAGCTTAGGTGAGTGAGGGTGTGTGTTATTCAATTGGGAGGGAATACCTGGGAACTTGGGTAGATGTAAAGGTAGGTTTTTGTAATTGTAATGAAAAAAATTTTGGGAGGTAAGAACATACTTATGTATTGAATGATTGGACCGCATGCATTGGCACTCTTGTACATAAAATCCCCAAAAAGAAGGGGACAAGCAAAGAGAAACAAAAAGAAAGAAAAGGAAGAATGTAAAAAAAAAAAGAATAGAAAAAAAAGAGACAAAAACATAGAAAAAGAAACAATGAAAAGGAGACAAATTACCCCAAGGCAAAGCCAATGATCACCAATGCATGTAGATGAAGAACTAAAGAGAAATACATGAGCATGAGGAAAAGTGGATAATTGGGTAGCTAGGTTATGTATTAGAATTGCATAGGTTATTGTATGTGTTAGGTAAGGATCTAAGCTAATCAAAGATACAAATCTTAAGCTCACTTGGCCATACATGCATCCTTACCCTCACCCTAGCCCCATTACAACCGAAAATAAGACCTCATGATAACTGTATGCATGCATTAAAATAATTGTTGATTGTTAGATGAAGGACAAATCTTGGAGAGCATGATTGGAAGGGAATTGAGTGGCGAACCCTATACACTTGAGCGAATAGAGCGGATACACTTCCGGTGAGGGTTCGATGCTCAACTTCTTGTTCACGGCTTTCACAAGCGTACATCTTGCAAGTTATGTTCACCGCATTGTGATGCTTTTAATTGGTAGGATTTTTGGACTATCATGTCACCTTAACCCTATGTATTCCCATATATTCTTGGAGGATAGATTCACCCTTGACCAAGTAGGTAGATGCATTTGCATTAGTTGCATTCCACAACTCTCTTTTCCCTATATCCTTTGGTCTTCTTATCTTTAGCATGAGGACATGCATGGTTTAAGTGTGGGGAGGTTTGATAAACCCTAATTTTGTGGTTTATCTTGTGCTGATTTGAGGAAATTTTGTCAATATTTTCCGCATTTATCCACTTGAATTGCATGGTTTTGTATCTCCATCTGTGTTTGACCTTGTGATTGAAAACAAGTTTATTTTAGCCGGAATTGCTATATTTTGATCTCTTCTATCACCACTCGATGCCGTGACGTGTTTGTTCAGTGATTTTAGAGCTTCAGGGCAGGATTGGTCTAGAAGAGGAGAAGGAAGCATGCACTAGTGAAGAAACATGGAGCTTTGGAGCCTTGAAGTTCAGTCATCGACGCGCACGTGCACCTGGCGCGCACGCGTGGATGCGTACTATTGTGGCCACCGCGTATAGCTGACGCTCCCACGCACATTGGAAGAATCGTCATCGGTGCGCACGCATATTGTGCGCGTACGCGTGGATTCAGGAGCTCATCGGCGCGTGCGCGCACCTGGCGCACATGCGTCGCGACCAGCACGTGACCTCATTAATGAAATTGTGGCTGGCGATTTCTGAGGCCTAGAGGGGCTCAATTGAAGGCTAGCTCTGCATGGAAATGACCCAGGGATTGTAGGAGTAAGGGGGGATCACACATTAGAAACTTAGACACATTTTGAGTTTTTGGGTGTTCATCTAGAGAGGGAACCCTTCTTCCTCCCTAGATCTAGCTTGATTTTGATCTCCCATTGTGAAATTACTGGATTGGATCTTGTTGTTTGATACTCTTGTTTACTCAATTTGAATCCTCTAGTGTTATTTTGTTTAGATCTTATCATGATTGTGTTGTCTTGTTGCTTTTCAATTTTCTACCCCAATTCATGAACATTGTGGGTGTTGATTTCTATGAATATGTTGATGCTTCTTGTGATTGCTGGTGTTAATTGTGTAGTTTCTATAGATGATTGTTAGTGGATCCTTATAATTCTCAATTTAATTGTAATTTGAACATGTCTCTATTTAGTGCATTCTATGTGTTTGATGAAATATTTGTTTTAATTATGGAGTAGTTTCTTTTACTCTTGGTCCAAGTTATGAGAATTGGGTGACCTTGAGTCATTGGGTCTCATTGGATTGTTGATTGGAGAACCCTTAGTGACCAAATTGACACCCATTAACACCAACCCACTACTAATTAGTAGATTGGTTGGGACTTATGGGTTGAAATTGGTCAAACCACTTGACGTACCTCAACCTAGGAGTAAATGTTACGTACTTAAGGTTCTTTGAGGTAGACTTAGTGAGTTTGGTTCGTCACAATTGGCTAATTATAGTTGAAGACAAGGATAGAGACCCCAATTCCCATGCTTAGTCAAGAGTACCTTTGATTCATATTTGAAAAACCAAAATTCTTAGTTGCTAGTTCTTGATTTAGTTAATTGCTTAAATTTAGAGTTTCTTGCATTTTAAGATTTCTTGCATGACAAGCTTGGTAGTTAATTTTCATCACCATGATTCTCAACCCTGTATTTCTGATCAATGCTAAAGCACATGCTTGCCCATTCTTCGTGAGACGATCCGGAGTCTAAATACTCCGGTTACATTCTTATTTGCGGTTAGCACTTGTGACAACCACCCTTTCTTAATTTGGGATTGAGGATTGATTATCGGTTGGGCTATACTAACAACGGAAGTATTTTGTGGAATTCCGAACTGGTATACCTTCCATCAACTCTACCAAATCCTGCTCATGGAATATAGCAAAGTTAAGTTTGACTCATTTAATAAATGAGCTCAAATTTTTAGCTCAAGCTCAGTAGCTCACCGGCTTAAGAGCTTAGCTTATAAAGTAACTAACAAATTGAGCTAAAAATAGCTCACATGCTATTAGGAACAAGGTAAACTATCGAAATTACACCAAAAAACTCATATCGATATGAAAAATAACCAAATAAGATTTCTATGAATGATAAAGAAGTCTCAAAAGATTTAAAAACGTGACAAAATTAACAAAAATATCATATTTTTTTTACATAAATGATAAAGGAATTTTGTATTTAGCAAACAACTTGTGCATTTTATTTTAAATTCAATCATTCACAAAAAACATTGAAAAAATTCCTTGACAAATCACCAAATTTTAACTATGACAAAGTCTCATTTTTCTAATAATACTTACAAAAAATCGCATCGAAATCTAATATCTAAAGTATTTTATGAAAAAATATAACTAATATCCGGTTAGTTTTCTCACTTTTTAAATCTTTTGGAGCTTATTTGTTATCTTTCTAGGTTATTTTTATTAGCGGCATAAACTTTCGAGTACCATTCTTGGTAGTTTATTTTTAGAAAAGTATCTCTTCATGCAACAAGGAAACTAAATGAACAAGATATATCAATAGTTTCAAATAAAACATTTGCTTCATACCATATATAGCTTCCATGTTATTTTCCTTGTAAACACCAAAAGGTGATCCATGGACAGAGAGAAGCATCTCGCTAGGTTTCGGCAGCCTAAGGGTTTTGGGTGTCATCCCAACAGACAAGCGCTGACTACTCACCTGCAAAAGGCAACAAATCCAAATCAATCACAACTGTTTAAAAAATAGCCTCAGCAATGAATACTAGAGTTCATAAAGTCATCCATAAAAAACAGAAGGTAAAAAATAAAGGGAGAAAATTCGGACATTGGGAGTCTGAAGACCTTCTTGACTTGTGAGAGTCTGAGCTTCACATGGCTCCTTAAAAACCTATGTAACAAAGATTCAATCAATTCATATTATCACAATACAATGCAATCACTAATTAGTTTTTATTTGCAAGCTGTTTAAGTTAGTCATAATAGATTTAGCAGCGTATGCAATGAAACTAGTAATAGAGACAAGTTCTCTTCCATCTGCACATGAAAGGATCCTAAATGAATAGCAACATTTCTCATTCAAATCAATTCGTGGATGCTTCAGCACATAATGGAAATGAGAATGGAAGTACTATATTAATACTGCTCCTACACAGCTACCCCAATTTTATGTCGCATCAAGTCCTATGTAAGTGACCCAAACAAGCCAGTTAAGGATGTTACAAAATACAATTAATCAAAGTGCACAGAGAAGATAGAGAACATACAAAGTCCTTAAAATGAAGATTTTCATCACCAAGAAATCCTGTTCTCCCTACCAACAAAGAAGTAAACTAACAGGTATCAATTATAATCTATGCCAAAATATATAAGAACTATAATATCTATAGTAAAATCGTTCAAAATTGAAGGAACTCAAACATTTAAAGGGGCAAAGAACAATAGTATGTTTCGTAACATACATTTCTATTTTTTTAAATTCAATTAAGGAAACTTTAATTCAGATATGAAATGAGTTAAATCGAAAGAGAAAACTAAACACTACCAGTATTGCTAGAGTATTCAAAACCGCCAAACTAAGGAACTGAAAAAGGACATTCCGAAGGAAAAGCAATCGAAAGCCTCTAGAACAGAGAAGCGTGCAAATCTCTTCCTACACCACCACAAGTCGTGGACATTCTGCTCCCTCTCTCTTTCCACTTCACATCAAATTTTTCATTCCCTTCATCTTTCACAATTGAGGGATTCGGTAAGGTTTCTTCGAAGACCTGCAGCATTGGCTTCCGAAGCTGTTCCTCACTGAAACACGACCGAACCAAACGAAGTTCCATCAACAATCGCTCAATCTCAACATCACGAACCACCTTAATTGCACTGATTTGACGCTCCACTGCCACAAACACACAGGTAGAGGTTTAATAAAAATAAATAAATAGTGAAAACTTTATGCTGATAAAAAAAATTTGTTATTTGATTTTGCTGTACCTTCGATTTCAAGCTCTTTGAATTGAGGTTGCTATGTTTGGGTTTTAAGTTCCTTCAATTGAGTTGATTGTTTGACCATTTTCTTCGCTCTACGCCTTGGAAATTTTGCCTTTAATATACTAAAACTAATATAGTAAGAAAAAAGGGCTACAAATCTACAATTATAGTTATCAGAACTGAATCGGCAATCCACCCGGTCATATGATCGGGTCACTGGTTCAACCGATGGGTCATTGATTCACTCAGTTGACCCGGTCATAATTTAAAAAATATAAAATTATATAAATGAAATTAAAATTACATATTAAAACTTAAAATGCAAGTCTTTACAAACATAATAATAATAATAATAATAATAATAATAATAATAATAATAATAATAATAATCAAATGTTAATTTTTAGACAACTAATGATGCAAAAAGAGATAATAATCTAGTTTCTAGTACAAAATACTTTCTTTATTTAAATAAACAAGAGTAAGCAAAAGATAACATAATCGATAATCAAGTCCAAGTGATCTTAAAATCGACATCTATATCTTCATAGGACAAATTTGGAGCTTGATCAACATTTTCCTCACTTTGATTTGCATCTATATCTTCCATAACAAACACAGCATTATGATGTTATGCAGAACATCTGAAACAGAGAAAGAAGAGTTTGAAGAGAGAGGTACAAGAAACTAGTGAACTGAATTAACTTCATCTTATTCTTCCATCAATGAATCAATTCTACACACCTCTTAGAGGGATGCAAGAGCTTTATTTATAACAGAGTTGAAAAAGAGAAAAAGATCAGACATCAGAATAACAAACCCTAACTAACTGTACCAAACTGATTTTGTTATTGACTAACTCTCTTATCTCTTATCCCTTAACATACATCAACAAAAGATTTAGCATTTTTTAAGCAACACAACAAGAAGGTTCAGTAACAAATTCAACTCAAGTCAGTTATCCAGTAACAAATTCTACTTCTAGCAACAACCACATTTATGATAGGTTCAACATCAAATTCAACTTAACAACAAATTCTACTTCTAGAGTTCTAGCAACAAATTCAGCTATGATAATTATGATAACTTTCAGGCAGCAACAAAAACATAAACTATGATATAACAAATTTCAGTAACACATTCAACTTTCAGCAACAAATTATTTTGGCAACAAAATCAAAGTGCAGTGATGCAGCAACAAAATTGAAACAGAAAGAACAGGGGAAACTCACCAAATCGGGTTGCACGAAGGAATCTGAGAGCGAAGGAGAAGCTGATGGCGAGGAAGAAGCTGACGGCAAGGCTCAAAGCAAGAAGACGACAACGAAAACCAGCTCACCGGGATCTGTTGCCTCTGTTACCGGTGATGAAGAGCGTAAGGAAGTGAGAGATCGAGACCAGGTGTGAGATAGAGACTGTGAGAAGCAAGAAGATGACCACCACCACCACCCGAGGGACCAGATGCGGTTCCATTTGCTTCTGCCGCCAGTGAAGCGAGCGTAGGGGCATGGGACCGTGACGACGACCAAGGTGAGTGGACGAGGTGAGAGACTGAAAGAGTGACGAGGTGAGGCCGTGAGAGACTCAGAGTGACGACTGTCGAGGTGAGGGGAGAGACGAGAGAGGGACTATTGAGTACTGAGTTCTGACTGCCGAGCTAGAGACGGAGAGAGCACAGAAATTCAAGAGTCTTAGATTTGGCATTTGGGCATAGAGTTTCATTGAAAGGTGAAGGGGAGGAGGGGGTTATGAAACGACGCCGTTTCAGGTATTAAGAAGAAGAAAAAACGACCTGGACCGGGTTAAATTAATCAGCTGGGTCATCGGGTTTCACGAAAACCCGTCGGGTCGAACCAGGTCTGTTGCACAATCGGTTGAATGAGTGGCTTGATCTAGTCAGGTGATCGGGTTTTCGGTCGAATCGGCCGAGTCGAGCCGGGTTTGATAACTATGTCTATAATAGACTATAAACAAAGACACAAATATCCTACATAATATAATTTGCAACATTCATATACAGGTCTCCAACATTCATTAAAAGTTTTCACTTATCATCATTTTAATCTACATTATTATTTAATAGACAAAAAATTATAGTAGATGGATAGCTTTTTGTCATCTCCCAAAGTAATCACTCAATATTTTCTCACAACATTCTTTATTATTTTTTCTCAATCTTTTGTTATATGTCCATTCCCTTTGTAGCATTTAGTAACATGATACATATATAGAGATATCTTTTAGTCATCACAATATATTTTTAGATGTCCTTTATATCAATTTATATCTCAACTTTCTTTCTTCCTTCTTTCTTTCTCTTTTTATTTCTTTCTCTTTTTTTGCTTAACTTATTTTCTTCATTGACATCTTTTGATTGTAAACTATTAATTTTTTTAATCCAAAATGGGATGAAAGTGATCCCAGAGACTGTGTTTCTTCAACTTCTCAACTTTTTCAATGAATAATAATATTCTGTGTGATCTGATATATTTCTATTAACAAATTAACATAGACAATAATAAAAGACAAGAATATGGTTGGTTTAACAAGAAGTCATCAATTGCATAGTCATAAAAGAGTCTCATTACATGAATAAAAGACAAATTGAGAATTGTAAACAATCATATGCAAGACACTTATTACATTGTATTTAATGAAGATGGATTAGTGAACCTAAATGGTAAGCAAAACCGAAGCAAACTAAGGCCTTCATTCTTCCATTTGTCTTTAATTAAATTCAAATGACAAGTAAATTAAGGCCCCAGAATGTTAACTAGTTCATTCTTTTATAAAGCAGCAAGGTTTAATCATACACAAGCAAATTAAGCCTCTATTTGGGAAGAACACATCACAAATATTAAAAAGCTCTCACTGAATTGAATAAAGTTTAATCGCACTGTATTTTCATCTCATAACGAGGCAACCCAGAACTAGTCTAATAAAAAAGATAGATGAACAAAGAAATTTAAAAATTGAACTAATCCATATTCTTAACTGATCAAGTCATCAATATTCAATAATCAATTAATCAAAAATCAAGAGATGCGCAGAAAAGTAGAAGAAGAAACACACCATCAATGTCCATTCCATTAAGCAAATTCTAGTGCCAAAGTTCTATCATTCCAGAAAATGACACAAAACAATCATACAAAATACAACAGTTTAAAAATAAATAAATTCAATTCATAGAGGAAGAGAAAAAAATATTTAGATAAAATAAAACAAGAGACATAAATTTAGGTTTCAAAATGAGAAATGACAAAAAATAGAAGATGAAAAAGGAGAACACATACCTAATTTTTTTAAGGAAGGAGACGTTTGTTGTAGTGCTGGCAGCATAGTTTGCAGGCGGCGGCGGAGGCTGCTAATGGATAAAACAGCAGCGGTGTGCGTAGAGAAAGTAAAAGATTGGAGAGAGAGTACAGAGTAGAGAGCACAACAGCAGCGGAGAGAGGAGAGGAGAGCAGATCGGCATCGAGCTCAAAGGTTACAGCGTCAACAGTAACAACAACGGTGTACAATGAAAAAATTGGAGGGATGCTGGAGAAAGAAGTGGCTGCCGTTCTGGTTTATGACAGAGCGAGAAACTTAGGGACTGTGGAAGAAGAAGATTGGGATTTGAAAGTAGTGGATATTGTTGGATAAGCAAAGGGAAAATGGGATGTCTAGTTGTTGGGGTATTTTTTGGGGGGGTTTGTCACTCATGTATTAATTTAAAATTTTTAGATTTTTTATTTTTGTTAATAGTTTATTAGTTTAGCAATATTGCTTTATATTTAAAGATAAAACTAAAATTATGATTAAAAATCAAATATTTAAAATTTAAACAATAAAATTTAAGAGACTAAATTGTAATAATTTAAAATAGTTTAAATATTTTAATAATAAACTATGTCAAAATATAACAAATTAGAGGAGGAGAAATTGAGTGTGACTAACTTACATCCTATATATGTATATTTTATAAAAATATGTTATAGGTGGGTATTAAACCAAGGACCTCTCACTTAGTGCAAAACTCTAGAAAATCCTAAAAAATCCTAAAAAAATCCTAAAAAACCCTAAAAAACCCTAAAAAATAATGAATAATCCTAGAAAACCCTACATAACCCTAGAAAACTTTAGAAAAATACTAGAGAATCCTAGAAAAACCCTAGAAAATAATAGAAAAATCCTAGAAAAATCTAGAAAATCCTAGAAAACCCCTAAAAATTTCTAAAAATCATAAAAAAAACCCTAGAAAAACCTAAAATCCTAGAAAACCCTAGAAAACTTTAGAAAACTCCAAAAAACCCTAGATAAACTAAGAAAATCCTAGAAAACCTTAGAAAATCCTAAAAAACACTAAAGAACCCTAGAAAACCCTAAGAAATTCCTAAAATCCCATAGAAAATTCTAAAAATCCTAGAAAACCCTAGAAAACCCTAAAAAATTCTAAGTACCCTAACAAACCCTACAAAACCTTAGAAAACCCTAGAAAATTCTAGATAACCCCTCGAAAATCCAAGAAAAATCCTAAAACCCTAGAAAACCCTAGATAATCCTAGAAAACTCTAGAAAAACCCTAGAAAATCCTAGAAAACCCTAAAAAATCCTAGAAAAATCCTACAAAACCCTAGAAAACTCTAGATAACCCTAGAAAACTTTAGAAAAATCCTAGCAAACCCTAGAAAACTCTAGAAAAACCCTAGACAATAATAGAAAAACCCTAGAAAAATCTAGAAAACCCTTGAAAAACTCTAAAAAAAATCCTAAAAATCATAAAAGAAACTCCTAAAAAATCCTAGAAAACCATGAAAAACCCCAGAAAAATCTTGAAAACCTTAGAAAATCCTAGAAAAACCCTAAAAAATCCTAGATAACCCAAGAAAATCCTTGAAAACCCTAGATAACACTAAAAAACCCTAGAAAAACCATAGAAAATCCTAAAATACACTAAAGAACAGTAGAAAACCCTAAAAAGCCATAGAAAATACTAAAAACCCTAGAAAATTCTAAAAATCTTAGAAAACCCTAAAAACACTAGAAAACCCTAAAAAAACCTAAGTACCCAAACAAACCCGAGAAAATACCAGAAAACTCCAAAACACCCTAGAAAATCCTAGATAACCCTAGAAAATCTAAGAAAAACCCTAAAAAATCATAGAAAACCCTAGATAACACTAGAAAAATCCTAGAAAAATTCTAGAAAATCCTAAAAAAATCCTAGAAAATCCTAAAAATCCTAGAAAACTCTAGAAAATCCTAGAAAATGCTAAAAGATCCTAGAAAATCCTAGAAAAACCCTAGGAAACCCTAGAAAACTCTAGAAAATCCTAAAAAATACTAAAAAACCTAAGAAAACCCTAAAACCCTAAAAACTATAAAAAAAACCCTAGAAAATCGTAGATAACCCTAGAAAACCCGAGAAAAGCCCTAGAAAACCCTAGAAAAACCAATAAAACCCTAAAAAACCCTGGAAAACTCTAAAACTTCTAGAAAATCTTAGATAACGCTAGAAAACTCTAGAAAAAACTACTAAACCCTAAAAAATTCTAGAAAATCCTAAAAAAATCCTAGAAAACCTTAGATAACCCT
Source organism: Arachis ipaensis (assembly GCF_059453495.1). Classification (NCBI taxonomy): domain Eukaryota; kingdom Viridiplantae; phylum Streptophyta; class Magnoliopsida; order Fabales; family Fabaceae; genus Arachis; species Arachis ipaensis. The sequence goes on from NC_142437.1 coordinate 1,084,927, forward strand.
AGAAAAACCTAAGAAAACCCTAAAAGCCCCTAAAATTTCCTAAAAATCCTAGAAAATCCTAAAAAATCGTAGAAAACTCTAGATAACCCTAGAAAACTTTAGAAAAACCCTAAAAAATGCTAGAAAATACTAGAAAAACCCTAGAAAATCCTAGAAAAACCTAGAAAAAAATTGAAAAACCCTAAAAACAATAAAAATTCCTAGAAAACCCTAAAACCCCTAGAAAACCCTAGAAAAAACCTAGAGAACCTTAAAAAACCCTAGGAAATCCTAAAAAATCCTAAAAAACCCTAGATGACCCTAGAAAATCATAGAAAATCCTAGAAAATCCTAAAAACCCTGAAAAATCCTAAAAAACTCTAAAAAATCATAGATAACCCTAGAAAACCCTAGAAAAACCTAAATAACCCTAGAAAATCTTAGATAACCTAGAAAATCCTAAAAATCCTAGAAAACCCTAAAAATCCTAGAAAAATCCTAGAAAATCCTAATAAACCCTAAAAGTCCTAGAAAACCCTAAAAAAAACCTAGAAAAATCCTAGAAAATCCTAAAAAAATCTTGAAAAAGATTAGAAAAATTCTAAAAAATCCTAGAAAAAATTAGAAACCCCTAGAAAATCTTAAAAACTCTAGAAAATCATAGAAAAACCTTGAAAACCTTAGAAAAAACCTAGAAAGCCCTAGAAAATCTTAGAAAACTCTAGAAAAACTTAAATAACCTAGAAAACCCTAGAAAACTCTAGAAAAATCTTAGAAAATCCTAAAAAATTCTAGAAAACCCTAGAAAATCCTTGATAAACCTAGAAAAGCCTAGAAAAACCCTAGAAAACCCTAGATAACCCTAGAAAACCCAAGAAAAATAAAAAATCCTAAAAAATCCTAGAAAGCCCTAGAAAATCTTAGAAAACCCTAAAAATCCGTAAAAAACCATAGATAATCCTAAAAAAGCCTAAAAAATCCTAGAAAACCCTAGAAAACACTAAAAAATCCTAGAAAACCCTAGAAAACCCTAGAAAACCCTAGATAACCCTAGAAAATCTAAGAAAATCCTAAAAAACCCTTGAAAAACTCCTAGAAAACCCTAAAAAATCCTAGAAAATCCTAGATAATCCTAGAAAATCTTAGAAAAAACTAGAAAATCCTAGAAAACCCTGGAAAAACCTTAGAAAATCCTAAAAAAGCCTTAGAAAATCCTTAAAAAATCTTAAAAAATCCTAGAAAACCCTAGATAACACTAGAAACCCCTAAAAAATCCTTGAAAATCCTAGAAAAACCTATAAAACCCTAGAAAACCCTAAAAAACTCTAGAAAACCCTAACATACCCTAAAAAAACCATAGAAAATCCTAAAAATCCTAGAAAATCCTAAACCCCCTAGAAAATCCTAGATAACCCTAGAAAATCCTAGAAAATCCTAGAAAACTCTAAAAAACCTTAGAAAATCTTAGATATCCCTAGAAAACCCAAAAAAAATCCTAGAAAATTCTAAAAAATCCTGAAAAACCCTAGAAAACACTAAAAAAATCCTAGAAAACCCTAGATAACCCTAGAAAACTTTAGAAAAACCCTAGAAAATCCTAGAAAATACTATAAAAATCCTAAAAAATACTAAAAAATAATAGAGAAACCCTAGAAAACCCTAGAAAAATTTTGAAAATCCTAGAAAAATCCTAAAAATCCTAAAAACTATAAAAAAAACCCTAGAAACCCAAAAAATCCTAAAAAACCTTAGAAAACTCTAGAAAAAACCTAACAAACCCTAGATAACCCTAGAAAAACCCTAGAAAACCCTTGGATTCTGGTCACCATCAACCACGTTCACGTCAACGCCGAGAAGAATTCCATCGGAGGGTTATTCCCTTCAACAAATAGGGACGATGCCGAGACTTCAGGTTCTGTCCCTTTCAACAAATAACTTTTTAGGTTCGGTCCCCACTTCGTTGTTGTGCGATTCTTTGTCCATTCAAATTGTTAAGCTTGTCTTTAATTTTTTCACGGGAGTTTTCGAGCTGCAAAGTACAAAGAACTGCATTAACTCGGGTTGAAGTGAGTCTCTGAATTGGTGGGTTGTTATTGTTGTTCTTGTTCTTGATTATGAAGGTTATAATCTTCTGCCATTTTTATTTTTTTGAATCATTTTATTGAGATTTTTCGATTTCTTTTCTTTATTCTGTTTAAAAATAAGATTAAGGGGAAGATATGATGATAATAGTGACGGTAGTGGTAAGGGATTTAGTGATGGGGTATTTGGAAGAGAGAGAAAATAATATTTTGGAAATGATGAAAGTGAATAGATTTTGAAGGGTAAAATTGAAAAAAAAATAGTGTTGACCATAGTTTGATCAGAAAATTTGAGAATAAGGATAAAATTGATGCAAATCGAAAAAATTAAAGATAAAATTGAAACAAATTAAAACTTAAGAATATTTTTAAAATTTTTAACAAATTTCAAGAACAAAAGATATATTTTACCTTAATAATTATACATCTTTAATCCTTGTTTTTAGTCTGTATCTTCAACCTTCTTCCCCCATCTACCCCCAAGTTGCAATGGTAATAAACTAGGCCAATTCTTGCATAAACTTCTTTTGTTATTCTAAAAAGAACCACATCATTGTATTTTACCCTGTGGTTTTGTTTTGTACATAGATTGTATGAGCATGCATTTTACAACTCAAAATTCATGCCAACGATACCCTTTTTTTTTTTCTAAAAGTTAAAATAATCATCGAATACTAACAAAACTAGTGGTTCAATTTGTCAATATGTTTTTCTTCCTTCTTGAGATTCAACACGTATTGTATACTAACAAAATCACGATGGTAAATAATAAATATGCGCAATTCGGAAATTTAAGACTTAATTTTTATATAAAGGTTTTGCCGAATGAATTGATGAAAGAAAATTAAAACGAGCAGACTCAATGATGTAAATAAAAGCTCAAACTCTACGAAACGTTGTAGTTACAATGGGCTAAAGCCCAATCTAATAAAATCCCGTTAACAATAATTACTGTCCATGCATGATGCATGGTGGATAGAGCTGTTTGGTTTAGGTAGTCGGGAAGAAGAGAACAAGGCAACTAGCATCATTAGCAATTTGCAACATTGCCAAATGGCAATGGCAATGGCCATGGCCTCATCCTTAATGTTATCAACAACTTGTTCTTTCATTTTCCCTTCTATCACTATATGCATTTCCTCTTACAACCCTAACCCTTCTAGAAGACTAGCTCTCTTTCACCTTCTTTTTGGTCCATTTGGTAATTAACCTCCATTCACATCAGCTTTATTATTATCCATTTGATACTTAGAGTTAATTAATTATATTATCACTCTGTTTATATTAACAGAATTGTTATGGCAATTTGTTCAGCTATTCCACAGTCCCAATCTCTGTTATTTGGTGTAAAAGGTTCAGAATTGTTTAGAGTAGCAGAGGCTAATGCAGCAGAAAATCTAATTCAACCAGAGCAAAACTTGTTTGAATGGGTCAAAAATGACAATAGAAGATTCTTACATGTTGTGTACCGTGTTGGGGACTTGGATAAGACTATAAAGTATGCTACCTATGATGCTTCAATTGCCCTAAGTTAATGCAATTATTATACTATATTCTTGAATCTTGATTACATTTTTAGAATGTGTATATATATTTAGGTTTTACACTAAGTGCCTTGGCATGAAGCTGTTGAGAAAACGTGATATACCTGAAGAAAGATACACAAATTCTTTTCTTGGATATGGCCCTGAAGATTCCAATTTTACAGTTGAGATTACCTACAGTGAGTTTAGATATGCAAGATACAAACTTTTCTTTAGCATAAAATAGTTTGTGCTTCTCTTGTTTCTTGTTTGTATTTCTTGATCATTGCAGATTATGGAGTGGACAAGTATGACATTGGAAATGGGTTTGGTCATTTGGGTGTTGTAGTTGAAGATGTAAGCTCCTATTATAGAACAATTAGAAAACAAAGCATGATTGTTAATATTGTAGAACTAAGCAACAGCAACTTAAAATTCAAATAGAGTCTCCAATTGAATACATTGGTGCATTAAGAACCAATTTATATTTTTCATGAACATTAGTTACCAGCTTATCTAACATCACCAGCCAATTAATCAATGTGTGTTGTTATCTTCAAACTATGAAATTCTCACAGGAAGTTAAAAACTAAATGGTCTTTTTTAGAGTGGTTTTTGGTACATTTCCTTTTATTGATGCTCAATTTTCATGTATGCTACATGTCTCTGTCAAATTTCTGACTTAAATTATGATGATTATTTTCCTTACTCCAATTTCTAGGCTGCAAAGGCAGTTGATCTGATAAAAGCAAAAGGTGGAAAGGTTATCAAGAAACCAGGGCCTGTCAAAGGTGGCAGCACAGTAACTTCTTTCATCCAAGATCCTGATGGTTATGAATTTGAGCTCTTGGAAAGAGGACTTACTTCCGAGCCCCTATGCTAAGTGTCACTTCGTGTAGGTGATCTTGACCATGCCATAGTCTTCTATCAGAAAGTGAGTGTTTTCTACTCCTGTTAGGATGAAAATGTGAAAGGTTCTTTCATGAAGTGAATTCCATCTTTCTTTCATGTATTAATATTTTTCCTTGTTTTTATGGATTTCAAAAGGCTATTGGCATGCAACTTCTTCATAGGAAAGACAATCCTGAGCACAAGGTAAACTTATGCTAGTGGCAATTATTAACATCATGCGCAAGTTGGCTTGTTTGGTTTCTGTTTTCATTTTCAGTAACCTTTGCTTATTAGATTTTGTGAAGAAAAAAAGTAAAAACAAAAAACATAATTTTATCGATTTTTAGCTATCAATTGTCATTGATTCTGATTGGTTTACAGAATACAGTTGCCATAATAGGGTATGGTCCTGAAGATAAGAACACTGTTCTAGAACTTACATATATCTACGGAATCACTAATTATGACAAAGGAAATGGCTATGGACAGGTAGATACTATTTATTTTCCATTTTCAAAAGTGGTTTTATTGATTTTTGTGTTGTTCTCCTGTCTATTTTCTATATCTTACTGTTAGAATGCAACTCATTTATGTGTTTGCACAGATTGCAATAGGCACAAATGATGTGTATAAGAGTGCAGAAGCAATCAAACTGTGTGGAGGCAAGGTTATCCGTGAACCTGGGCCGCTGCCAGTTATCAACACCAAGATAGCAGTTTGCTTGGACCCTGGACCCTGATGGTTGGAAATTGGTATGCATAACCTTTCCATCTATTTGATTGTATGGGATTTATTATGTGCTTCTTCTAAGACTTCAACCAGGTCAACTATGTTGATGAATTCATGGGTGGTTTGTGTATGATATGTAATTAGAGAGGAATGAATCATATGTGAAATAACGTGAGAAATACTAGGAAAATATATTTTGTTTTAAACACCATGCCGACTCACACTAACCACAGTTGAACGGGGTGAGTCAGATGACTTGCGATGCAATATATGTACACCTAACATAACTCAAAATACTATTTACCACTACTGCTTTTTCTCTATACTTATCATCTGAGTTCTCCTTTCATTTATACCCGAGACTTTGGCATAGAATGATACCATCTTATTGTATTTTAAAGTTTGACTTGTGTATTACTTATGCAGGCTTTTGTTGATAATGCTGATTTCCTGAAGGAATTAGAGTGACAATGTAACGGTTCTAGATCATATGCCTCTTCATTGAAATCATTGTACTATATCAATGTCCTTGGTGAAATCTTACAGTTATTCTATCAAATGTACATCTTTATAAGCATCTCACAAAGTAAAAGTAAAAGAGAAGTAGAAAAAGCAACCCCATATCAGCCATTTTATTTTTTCTTATTTTCTGTTTATATTTATGCCGCTTTGGCACAGCAATTCAACATATACTGAATTCCATCAAGCCAGAATTGTTTGTCTCTTTTACTCTCACATTCAAACTCTATTATCCTTTCTGCAGTTTTAATTCCGAAATATGCCCTCTTTTCTATTAAGTCTTCTTTCTCTCTTCCCGGCCAAGCTTGGACATCACTGCAGACTCCGGTGACTATACCTGCAATTTTATAGGCCATACCTTAAAGCATTGGTTTTCAGATTGTGGGAAAGAATAGTTATGAATGAAACTTTGAGCTTACATTTCTTCTTTTTGGTGAATGTTCCTGCCATGTGCTTGCTCTTCATTTTTGCTATAACCTGTTGTAATTTTGTTAGAACATTCCATGTAACTATTTAATTGGAGATATCAACAAAATCAGTGGTTATGATTATCTCCTATGCCTATTATTTTTTGATGGATTTTTGAGGGTCTTCTAGTAATTACCTGTAAATTTGAATTCATATTGAAAGATACTTGCTTCCAGTGAAGATCTCCTGCATTTGACATTCAGAAAGAAAGGGATACTTTGTGTTATAAATATAAACTTCTATGTGCATTTGCCATTTGTTTTAATTTACTTCAATTGCTATAAATATTTTAAGGATACCTTTTCTTGTACGCTTTAGAAGCTCCCCTCCTTCGAAAACAGAGTCTAGTGCCAGCAAGATGTTTGCTTCTCTTCCTTCCTCGCATTTTTCATCAACTAGAGGGATTTTTAGGGTTTTTCTAGGATTTTCTAGATTTTCTAAGGTTTTCTAAGATTTTTCTATTGTTTTCTAGGGTTTTCAAGTGTTTTCTAAAGTTTTCTAGGATTATCTAAGATTTTCTAGGGTTTTGTAGGGTTTTCTAGGGTTTTTCTAGTGTTTTTTAGGATTTTTAGGATTTTCTAGAGTTTTCTAGAATTATCTAAGTTTTCTAGGATTTTTTAGGGGTTTTCTTTGATTTTCCAGGGTTTTCTAGGGTTTGTTAGGTACTTAGGTTTTTTAAGGTTTTCTAGGGTTTTTCTAAAGTTTTCTAGGGTTTTCTAGGATTTTTTAAAGTTTTCTAGGGTTTTCCATGATTTTTTAAGGTTTTTTAGGGTTTTCTAGGAGTTTTCTAGGATTTTTTAGGATTTTCTAGGGTATTTTTTAGGGTTTTGCTCTAAGTGAGAGATCCTTGGTTTAATACCCACCTATAACATATTTTTATAACATATACATATATAGGATGTAAGTTAGTCATACTCAATTTCCAATCCTCTAATTTGTCATATTTTGACATAGTTTATTCGTAAGGTATTCAAACTATTTTAATTTATTCCAATTTAGCCTCTTAAATTTTATTGTTTAAATTTGAAATATTTGATTTTTAATCATAATTTTAATTTGATCTTTAAATATAAAGAAATATTGTTAAACTAATAAACTATTAACAAAGCATGATTAGTTAATTATATATTTTTTATATATTTTTTATATGAATAGTTAATTTTTTAAATACACAAAGCATGATTAGTTAAAATAATTTCTATTTTACTTTTGTATTTTTATTTCTGAAAATAATTTTTATTTTTAACTTTTTATATTTTAAAAACATAATTTGTTTGTGAAAATAATAAAAACATGTTAGATTAGTCTATTTATAAAATATGTTTTTAATATTAATTTTAGAATATAAAATTATGCTTTATTGAATTTATAATTTTATTTATTTTTTATAAAGTTAACAATTAATTTTTATAAATTTCAAAAATAAAATTAATTACTATCATAAAGTAATTAAATTCATAATAATAATAGATAATTTAACCAAATAAACAATAGGGTTAAGTACAATTTTGGTCTTTAATGTATAGGTCGAAATTTTTTTTGTCTCTAATCTTTTTTTGCATACAAAATCGTCCCTAAGGTTCGAGTTGGTTTTAAATCGTCCTTCGGGCTAAAAAAATACTTTTTAAAGACGATTTTGCTCTTTATGGTTTCTTTTCCTTCATGTCATTCTCGTGAAATCATTTCGTCTTCCTCAAATAACTCACAATATTTGAGAACACACTTGGTCTTTGAAATGTTTGCGTGAAACCCTACAAAAGTGTTCCTGCGATGATGATCTACGCTAGTGGTTGAAGACATTTTGTTGTTGGGAGTTTGACCGAGGGTGTGGCGTGATGTCGCATTTGTTACTTATCTTCATCGCTGCAGATAGCCGTTGTTGAGGTAAGCTTGCTTTCCATGCAATGTTGCTTCACCTCAAATATTTCTTACATTTGGGTGGTTTAAGCTTTACAACAATGTTACTGCATCTGAATTGTTTAGGGTTTAATGTAGACTGCATTGACGATGGATAAAACTAGGTTTGTGATTATCTATTTCTTTTCTTTCTTGTTTGTTTTAGTAATGTATTATGTTGAATAATAATAGGGTTGTTTGAGTAGAAGACGGTGTACTTTACATGAGGGTGCATCATGGGGTGCATTCAGATATGAGAACGGGGTATTTAAGTATTTGAAGGGGCAAACTACAATTATCGAAAAAATTGATGGCGATCGGTGCTCTGTGTTGAGGCCTGTGAAGAGTTAAGACGGTTTGGATACTTGGAGTCCAACATTGCAGCATTATAGTATAAAGATTCAACTACGGAAGATTCTGAAAATAACTTGAAGATGTTAAAAGGTGACTCAGATGTAATTGAGATGTGCAAAATAGCTGAGATGTGGGGTTTGGTGATTTGTTTCTGGTTTATGATGTTGGGGATGCGGATGGATTTCCGAAAATTGGTTATATTGACGTAGGGGGAGTTATTGGGGCGTTGAAAGTGAGAAACTTCATGGTGCTGGTCTTGAGATAGTTGGTATTTGAAGGAGAGCAAGAAAGGAGTGTGATAGTAAAGGATGATGGCCCTGTGACTGAAGCAGTTGATGATGAGGTCGAAATAGAATTTCAGAATGCGGAAAGTGGGGAACATAACGAGGGTGTTTTAGGAGAGTTATTAGGAGGTGGAGGACAGATTGGAAGAGGGCTGTTTGTCACAAAGAGTGCCTCTTTTGGCTTTATGCACACAAGGTTGGCGGGGAGGAGTCAACATGGCAATTAAGAAGCTTAAATTTGCAACATACTTGCATGCAAACACACAGGATTGGCATAATGAACTCCAAATGGCTAGACAACCAGTTTAAGAAGAAGGTGGAGTCTAATCCAAGAATCAAAATAAAGGAGTTGGTGGCAAAGGCATAAAAAAAGTGGAATCTGACTGTGACTAAATCAATGGCAGTAAAAACGAAGCAAAAGGCATTGAGCCAGATTCAGGGCATTTAGAGAGCAGTATAAGAGGATTAACGATTATTGTTTAAACTTCTAAGAGCAAATCCAGGATCATCCGTTTACCTGAAAATGATTCGGTCCATGGATTTTGCTCAGGAGATCCAAAACCCAATCTTGATGAATTATTGTGTATTCCAAAGACTGTATGTATCCTTTGATGCATGCAAGAAAATCTTCTAACATTGTAGACTGTTTGTTAGTTTGGATGGATGCTTCTTAAAGACTTCTCAGGGTGGACAACTGTTGACTGCAATTGGAAGAGACCCGAACGATCAGATGCTTCCAATTGCTTATGTAGTGGTTGAAGCTGAGACATATGACTCCTTGATTTGGTTTCTGTGCCATCTTGTTGAGGATTTGGAGTTGGAGAAAATTGGAAAATGCACCTTCATGTCTGATCAGCAGAAGGTAATGATACAGTTTACATTATTGTTATGCTTTAACAAATAATGATTGTTTCAAATTAGATACAATGATTTCTGGACTAACCAAATGCATGCTCACCTTCATTTCATAAGGTTTGTTACCAGCATTTGAAGAGGTCATACCAGGGGTGACAACAGACTCTGCATGAGGCATCTCTATAGCAATTTCAGAAAGAAATTTCCTAGTTTAGAGCTGAAGAACAGAATGTGGCAGTGTGCAAAGGCAACTCATTGGAGGGATTGGGAGAAGGAAATGAAATCTCTGAGACTTGTAATGATGGGAAATTTTGACATTTAAACGGCATTGCACACAGGTTTTGGTCGCGTTCTAGATTTACATTTCATTCAAAATGTGACACCCTTGTTAATAACATGAGTGAAAGTTTTAATGCTGTCATAGTAGAGGCAAGAGAAAAACCTATTGTAACCATGTTAGATGACATTATGGTGTATCTCATGACTAGATAGGCTGCCAATAGAGATATGATTCAGCTTTACTAGGAAAATATTATGCCAATAATTAGGAATAAATTGGAGAAAGGGGCAAGGTTAGCTAGGGACTGGAGGCCATACTGGTCAGCTACTAATAAATATGAGGTCATGTGTGGATTAGATAAATTTATTATGGATCTGGCTGCTGCTTAGCGTTCTTGCAGGAAGTGGCAGATGAGTGGAATTTCATGTCCTCACGCCATTAGTTGCATTAACTTCAAAGGACTAGATTTAAAATCCTATGGGGATGATTGCTAAAAGAAAGATGCTTACCAGAAGTGCTGCTACCAGAAAGTGATATACCCTCTGAATGGACCGGATTTATAGGAGAGAACCCAATATGATGATGTCATGCCACCTCCATATAGGAGGCCAAGTCACATACCTGTGAAAAAGAGGAAGCGAGGATCTGGAGATGAGGAGAACAGAAGCCAGAATCACCTATCACAGAGGGGTCAAATTCAAAGATGCTCTAATTGTGGTGATGTAGGGCACAAGAAGGGGGCTGTACAAAATCTAATAAGAGTGTATGTGCCATTATGCTCTAGGGTTTACTTGGGTTTATGCTATGTATATATTTTACTTTTTGGTTATGTATTTAATTCTTCTTCTTTTTATATAATTGTGATTACCTTCATAGGCCCAAATCTCAACACAACAAGCTGCCAAAGCTCCTAAGAGAGGGAGGAAGGCTTCATCCTCACAACCCAACCCTCCAGCAACTCAACCCAAAAAACCAGCTTCTAAACCCAAGAAATTAGCAGCTCAACCCAAGAATGCAACAACTCAGTCCAATAACCAATTCTAGTCCAATCCTAAAACACCTTCAGCCCAACCATTGGCCAAGAACAAAAGTACAGTAGCAATAACCTCCTCCAATAAGAAATAGTCACTGAGTTAACTAACTAAGAGAAAGAGACATTTTTCTGTCATCCAAACTGGTGCATCACATGTTCTTCTACAGAAGTTCAAGCTAATGGCAAAATTACCTTCTAGCAAATGGAAAAGTCTTTAGATATTGCTTGTTATGTTTGTTTTGTTATCAATGTGTTACTTAGTTGGAAACAATGTTTTATGCAACATTCCAGATACTGTTACTTGGTTTTAGGTATTTCAACATACTATCTTGAATTGTGTTTTTTGTTTAAGTGGCATGACATCCACTGTAAACTATGGTTTCAATTTAGACTTGTATAATCCATGGGTTAAATTGTGAAAGTTTTAACTTGTCTTTAATTAAAATTGGCCATTAGGTCATTACTAGATTTACAAATCTCATTCCTACATATTGCTATACTAAGCTTCTGATTTAAGCTTGGCAATATTATTATTATTATTATTATTATTATTATTATTATTATTATTATTATTATTATTATTATTATTATTATTATTATTATTATTATTATTATTATTATTATTATTATTATTATTATTATTATTATTATTATTATTATTATTATTATTATTATTATTATTATTATTATTATTATTATTATTATTATTATTATTATTATTATTATTATTATTATTATTATTATTATTATTATTATTATTTAATGAATATTTTATGAATTAAAAAAAATTATTTATTTATTTTTACCAACTTATAAATTTTATTTCTATTATGTTATTATTGATTTTTCAATATACTATTGAGATTCGTTATGATGTCATTTGTTATTTAAAATTTGATATTGAAACTTGTTATGTATGTTTAATTTTGTAATTTACAAAACCACAAATCCGATTCCATCCAAACCGCACCTCAAGTAAAATTAGTATTCGAATCAAATGAGTGTTTGACTCAAAATCGATCCAAACTGCACGAACACCCATACCATCAGCGTCGTCTCTCCCTCCCCTCTTCTCTCTTTCCTTCCTCTTCTTCCCTATCTTTTCGTTCAGTCTCTGCTCTCTCTTTCTTTGTTTCTTTCGTTTTCAATGTGTGGGATGACTGAATAGGAATTTTATTCTAATTTTAATTTTTTTTATTTATAAGGATATTTTAGTAATTTTGTTTATTTCAATTTCTATATTTATCTTTAACTAAACAGGATACTAACATATAACTCATTCTTATATACTTTCCACTAAATATAATACAGAGACTTTATCTTTGAGCGAAGAGTGTGCCAATAGTCAGACCATGGATTAAACACCAACTACTTCGAGATAAAAAAACACCAACTATTTGCAACATAAGAGAAAATATTACGATGTAAACTCTGTTAAACTCTAAAGTGGTCATTAAAATTGGCAGCTTGCACAAAAAAAAATCACCGAAATTTTAATTGCACTATACAAATCTCCAAGATTAAAAAAATTGCACCACGTGGTTCCTATCCCCTCTCTGTCGAGTTACACATCATATCTTGAGTAACTTAACTTAGACAAAATGACGTTACTTTAGTTTTGACGATAAATATTTGTTGAAATGATAATAATACAATTTTTTTAATCTTAAAGATATTTATAATGTATTTAAAATCTCAAAAATTTTTCCGGTGCAAACGAACAATCTCAAAAACTACTTTGGACTTAATCTAAATGCTACATTGCAAACGTCGATAGGGTGAAAAAGGAGAAAGATTTATTGCACAATCAACTTACGTCTACCTTTTTCTTTTCTTTTTTTATGGGATTGTATGCCACTTGCTATTATTCTATTGCTTCTGCTATTACTTTCAGATTAAATACTACATGATGGTTTTCATAACAATATAAAACATCTATTAGCAAAGAGAATACACAATTCAAATTATTAAAATTTATAACATGAAGGGTTAACAAATGTCAATAGCCAATGAAATGCACGGAGGCTCAGACAAATTGAGTAGGCTGGGAGAAAAATCTAAGCATAAATTTAAAATGAGGTTGACCGATACAATCAATCATAGCTATCACTTACATACTCATTTTAAGTAGTTTGTACTACTCTTAACATAATGAAACCAATCCTAACATACATATTTAGGAGAATAATTCTCATTACTGACTAAATAACTGAACCTTAATGTAACTATGTAATAATCTAATAATTATGCTTCCCCAATTATAAACCAACACTGAATTTGAAACTATATGGTATAAGCAACTTTGTAGAATGGTCTAGCAACTGAAAACCAATACTTGCATTTCTTCGATCTAATTAGTCAATGGCATTAATCTAAAACTGTAGAACATTAAATGTAAAATGATGAACTAGGCGCCACCAAATTTACATGGCCATCCTCTAAGGAGATGAAGAGGATGGTACTGTTAGTGCGCATAATAGCTTTAGCAGGCATTTAACCTTCTTCTGACTCTGCAGATAATAATAGATATCATAACTAGAGTATTCTGGAAGATTCCAAGATTTTCATTCAGTGTGAAAGAACAAAAACAAAAGCAAGGGTTGAAATTACGTAAAGTCAACCCCAAAATTGACAATGCTCAAACTCAGCTTGATAATATTTAGCTCAACTCATGGTTTGACTGATTTATTATTGAGCTTAATATTATTATGGAATCTTGATGCACGAGTAAAATTTCAAAGACCATTTTAAACATTAACCCTTAGATATTAATTAAGCTTTTGGCTATAAGTACATACTTATTTTCAACATATTTAATCAACAAGACACATTATGCAAATAATTGAGATATTATATATTATTATTGATAATATATAATGATATAGGTGATATTATGCCAAGGTCTCAGGCATCTACATATCTATGTGAACCGATAAATGAATATACAACCCTGCTCATGGAACATAGCAAAGTTAAGTTTGACTCATTTAATAAATGAGCTCACATTTTTAGCTCAAGCTCAGTAGCTCACCGGCTCAAGAGCTTAGCTTATAAAGTAACTAACAAATTGAGCTAAAAATAGCTCACATGCTATTAGGAACAAGGTAAACTACCGAAATTGCACCAAAAAACTCATATCGCTATGAAAAATAACCAAATAAGATTTCTATGAATGACAAAGAAGTCTCAAAAGATTTAAAAACGTGACAAAATTAACAAAAATATCATATTTTTTTTACATAAATGATAAAGGAATTTTGTATTTAGCAAACAACTTGTGCATTTTATTTTAAATTTAATCATTCACAAAAAACATTGAAAAAATTCCTTGACAAATCACCAAATTTTAACTATGACAAAGTCTCATTTTTCTAATAATACTTATAAAAAATCGCATCGGAATCTAATATCTAAAGTATTTTATGAAAAAATATAACTAATATCCGGTTAGTTTTCTCACTTTTTAAATCTTTTGGAGCTTATTTGTTATCTTTCCAGGTTATTTTTATTAGCAGCATAAACTTTCGAGTACCATCTTGGAAGTTTATTTTTGGGAAAGTATGCAGATGTTAAACAAAAGGAGTTGTCGCCTTCTCTTAATGCAACAAGGAAACTAAATGAACAAGATATAGCATTAGTTTCAAATAGAACATTTGCTTCATACCATATATAGCTTCCATGTTATTCTCCTTTACAAGCGTACATCTTGCAAGTTATGTTCACCGCATTGTGATGCTTTGAATTGGTAGGATTCTTGGACTATCATGTCACTTTAACCATATATATTCCCATATATTCTCAGAGGATAGATTCACCCTTGACCAAGTAGGTAGATGCATTTGAATTAGTTGCATTCCACAACTCTCTTTTCCCTATATCCTTTGGTCTTTTTATCTTTAGCATGAGGACATGCATGGTTTAAGTGTGGGGAGGTTTGATAAACCCTAATTTTGTAGTTTATCTTGTGCTGATTTGAGGGGATTTTGTCAATATTTTCCGCACTTATCCACTTGAATTGCATGGTTTTGTATCTCCATCCGTGTTTGACCTTGTGATTGAAAACATGCTTATTTGAGCCGGAATTGCTATATTTTGATATCTTCTATTACCACTCGATGCCGTGACATATTTGTTCAGTGATTTTAGAGTTTCCAGGTCAGGATTGGTCTAGAAGAGGAGAAGGAAGCATGCACAAGTGAAGAAACATAGAGCTTTGGAGCCTTGGAGTTCAGTCATCAACGCGCACGCGCACCTGGCGCATACGCGTGGATGCGTACTATTGTGGCCACTCGCATATAGCTGACGCTCCTGCATACATTGGAAGAATCGTCATCGGCGAGCACGCGTATCGTGCGCATACGCGTGGATTCAGGAGCTCATCGGCGCGCGCGCGCACCTAGTGCGCAAGTGCGCGCACGCGTCGCGACCAACACGTGGCCTCATTAATGAAATCATGGCTGGCGATTTCTGAGGCCTGGAGGGGCCCAATTGAAGGCTAGCTCTGCATGGAAATGACCCAGGGATTGTAGGAGCAAGGGGGATCACACATTAGACACTTAGACACATTTTGAGTTTTTGGGTAGTTTTTGTTCATCTAGAGAGGGAACCCTTCTTCCTCCCTAGATCTAGCTTGATTTTGATCTCCAATTGTGAAATTACTAGATTGGATCTTGTTGTTTGATACTCTTGTTTACTCAATTTGAATCCTCTAGTGTTATTTTGTTTAGATTTTATCTTGATTGTGTTGTCTTGTTGCTTTTCAATTTTCTACCCCAATTCATGAACATTGTGGGTGTTGATTTCTATGAATATGTTGATGCTTCTTGTGATTGCTAGTGTTAATTGTGTAGTTTCTATAGATGATTGTTAGTGGGTCCTCATAATTCTCAATTTAATTGTAATTTGAACATGTCTCTAGTTAGTGCATTCTATGTGTTTGATGAAATGTTTGCTTTAATTATGGAGTAGTTTTTTTTACTCTTGGTCTAAGTTATGAGAATTGGGTGACCTTGAGTCATTGGGTCTCATTGGATTGTTGATTGGAGAACCTTTAGTGACCAAATTGACACCCATTAACACCAACCCACTACTAATTAGTAGATTGGTTGGGACTTATGGGTTGAAATTGGTCAAACCACTTGACGTACCTCAACCCTAGGAGTAAATGTTACGTACTTAAGGTTCTTTGAGGTAGACTTAGTGAGTTTAGTTCGTCACAATTGGCAAATTATAGTTGAAGACAAGGATAGAGACCCTAATTCCCATGCTTAGTCAAGAGTACCTTTGATTCATATTTGAAAAACCAAAATTCTTAGTTGCTAGTTCTTGATTTAGTTAATTGCTTAAATTTAGAGTTTCTTGCATTTTAAGATTTCTTGCATGACAAGCTTGGTAGTTAATTTTCATCACCATGATTCTCAACCCCGTATTTCTAATCAATGCTAAAGCACATGCTTGCCCATTCTTCGTGAGACGACCCGGAGTCTAAATACTCCGGTTACATTCTTATTTGGGGTTAGCACTTGTGACAACCACCCTTTCTTAATTTGGGATTGAGGATTGATTATCGGTTGGACTATACTAACAACGGAAGTATTTTGTGGAATTTCGAACCGGTATACCTTCCATAAACTCTACCAAATTAATGGCGCCATTGCCGGGGAATGAGTGCAACGTATGCCTTAGCATTGGTTATGTGAATATGTAGATAGTGTGGATAGTTTACTTGTTTTCTCTATTTTGCTCTTAGTATAGATTTCTTGTGTACATGAGCTATGACTCTCAAGTTTGATGACTCAGTCCCAACCAAACGCTAGCTTAGCTGAGCTTGACTTAGAAATTGAAAGGACTTTATTGCATACTCGGCAAGCTAAGCGTCGGTTGGACTACGCGCCCAGTGTTTCGGCCTCACTTGAGGAACATACCGAACCACTAGACGGTTCCAAGAGCGACTTAGAGTCCATTACTTCTTATTCTTCTGTTGGCACTACTGATACATCTTCACATTCTACAGGTGAACCTCGCATGGCGGAGCCACGTAGGATCACTTTGCATGAACAAGGAGCGCCGGACCTCATTCTGCCACCACTACAAACAAGATTTCCCAACCTTGACCCAAACTTTGAGTTGAAGAGTAGTCTGATCAACTTGTTTCCTAAGTACCATGGGCTTCCCGGTCAAGACCCCATTCGACATCTGAGAGATTTTCAAGTGGCTTGTGCTACGGCCCGGAGGCATGGGGCCAACGAAATTGCCATCATGGTTTACTCCTTCCCTTTTTCTCTTGAAGGGCAAGCGAAGGAATGGTACTACTACCAACTGGATGAGATAGTGACCAATTGGGACTTCTTGAGAAGAGAGTTTCTAGACAAGTTCTTCCCGTCAGAAAAAATCGACTATATCCAGAACGAGATCTCGGGCATAATGCAAAAGCATCAAGAGACTTTGTATGAGTATTGGAGCCGATTCAAGAGATTATTAGAGACTTGCCCCCACCATGGGTTGAGCACTCATCTACTCATAAGTTACTTCACTGGAGGTCTTTGTGTGGAAGATAGAAGACTACTTACCGCATCTAGCGGTGGTTCCCTTTCCAAGAACAAGACGGAGGCGGAAGCATAGAGCTTGATAAATGATGTCGCCGAGGCTACTCAACACGTAAGGGTGAGAAGCAACCCCCTCAAGGGTATAGTGGAACCCTCTCCTTCCGAATCAAGTTTGACCAAGGTGCTTGGTGACATGACTACCATTCTCACCGAGATGCACAAACAGCAAAAGGAGTTCTATTCCATTCAAGCCGTTCAAGCTTCACCCCAAGTTCCCCAAATTGAAGGTCTTCCAAGGATATGTGGCTTGTGTTCTAGCACCGCACATTACACGGATCAATGTCACCAAATTCAAGAGGACTGCACCTTAGCCATCGCTAATGTGAATTACAACAATCGCCCACCCTACCAAAACCAAGGCCACAACAACTACTCTCATGGCAATAACTCCAATCAAGGGTGGAGGGATAATGTACAAGGGAACCATCAAGGTCAAAGATAGAACAACTCTTCTTCGCACCACAACAACAATTACCAATTTTCATCCCAACACCACCACAACAACAACAACCACCAAGCCAACCAAAACCAAAACAACTACCAAAAATATCAAGCACCACATCAAAGACAACAATCCAACCAAGCTTCTTCTGCTTCTACCAACCAAGTTGATGAGCTTAGAGCTATTGTGGAAAAGAATGAAGAAAATAGCAAAGCTCAATTTAATACCGTGAATGCTCAATTAGCTAACCTCATCGAGATGGTCTCAAGATTGGTTTTACCCTCTTCCAACAACACCCACCAACCCTCAAGCTCTTCAAACCTTCCATCCCAACCCCTTCCAAAGCCAAAGGGCACACTCAACGCCATCACACTATGGTCGGAGACTACATTGGAGAAGATACCTCCTAGGGTCTTGGAAGACATTCAGGAGGAGGAAGTGGCTGTTGAAGCTCCACATGAAGAGGAGGAGATGAGCACAAGGCAAGAAGAAGAAGAAATGAGCCTCAAGGAACCTAAGAGGAAAGCTACCACGGATGATCCCATTCTTATCCCATTCCCTTCAATGATAAAGAAAGCAAAGAAAGCTCCGGAATTCGATTTGAACATGCTCCAAGTGTTCAAGAAGGTTGAGGTAACCATCCCACTTCTTGATGCTATACAACGAATTCCAAAGTATGCAAAATTTTTGAAGGACTTGTGTACACATAAAGATAGGATTGGTGAACTAGAAATGTTGTCTTTGTGCAATTCTATTTCTGCATTGATGAAGCCTATTCCTAAAAAGTTTCATGACCCCGGGCCTTGTCTGGTTTCTTGTTGTATTGGTGGAGTTGTTTTTCCTGATTGTATGTGCGATCTAGGAGCTTGTGTGAGTATTATGCCGCTCTCAATTTTTGCAAGGTTGAACTTGGCTCCATTGAAAAGGTCGGCCGCTCGATTTGCCTTAGCCGACAAGAGTATAATTACTGTGATGGGTATAGCCAAAAATGTACTCGTAGCAATCAAGGATTTGGTGTTTCCGGTCGATTTTTACATTCTTGAAATGCCACCAACAGAGGGTAGAAACTCTTCCTCTGTTCTACTTGGTAGACCCTTCCTTAAAACTTCCAAATTCAAGTTAGATGCCTACACCGGCACATATTCTTTTGAGGTTGGGGATAAGATGATTAAGTTCAACTTGGAGAAAGCCATGAAACACCCACCCAAAGAGCATTCCGTTCTCCGATGTGATGTAATTGATGAGGTGGTAGCGGAAGTGCAAAGCGAAAATCATGACGAGCTATGCTACGCTACTGTTGAGAAGAAGGATAATAATGAGGGTGAACAAAGGGAAATGGTTGAAGATGAATCCCATGAGCTTAGTGAAAAAGAACCTCAATCAGAAGCAAAAAGTGAACTGAAACCTCTTCCGTCTCATTTGAAGTATGCGTTCCTTGGGAATAATCAAGAGTTTCCGGTCATTATTGCTAGTGAGCTCTCTAGTCATGAAGAGGAGAAGCTCATAGAAGTCCTGAGGAAACACAAGAGAGCAATCGGTTGGAGCTTAGCCGATATTGTGGGAATTGATCCACAAATGTGCATGCATCGCATTTTTCTATAAGAAGGAGCTCGGCCGGTTAGACAACCGCAAAGACGACTTAACCCAACTATCCTTGACGTGGTGAAGAAGGAAGTCACGAGACTACTTGATGCGGGTATCATATACCCGATTTCTGATAGTGAATGGGTAAGTCCGGTCCAAGTCGTTCCAAAGAAATCTGGCATCACCGCTGTAAAGAATGAAGATGGTGAAGTGGTCACCACAAGAGTACAAAATGCATGGCGAGTGTGCATCGATTATAGGAGGTTGAACGCTACAACTAGGAAGGACTACTATCCTTTGCTGTTCATCGACCAGATACTAGACCGACTTGCGGGTAAATCCCATTATTGCTTTCTTGATGGCTTTACTGGATACTTCCAGATTCACATCGCTCCTGAGGATCAGGAAAAGACCACATTTACTTGTCCCTTTGGCACCTTTGCCTACAAAAGGATGCCATTCGAGCTATGCAATACACCCGCCACATTTTAGTGGTGCATGATGAGTGTCTTTTCCGATCTTATGGAGAGTTGTATGGAAGTCTTTATGGACGACTTCAGTGTGCACGGAACTTCATTTGATAGTTGTTTGGAGAACTTGGCCAAGGTCCTAGCTAGGTGTGTTGATACTTACCTTGTCTTGAATTTTGAAAAATGTCACTTCATGGTGAGACAAGGTATAGTATTAGGACACGTAGTTTCTGACAAAGAAATTTCTGTAGACCCGGCCAAGGTAAATGTCATTACCGGTTTATCTCACCCCTCATCTGTGAGGGAGGTCCGTTCCTTTTTGGGGCATGCAAGATTCTATAGGCGCTTCATCAAGAATTTTAGCAAAATTGCATTGCCATTGTCGCGCCTACTCCAAAAGGACATGTGATGAGCGGATAATTTATACGCTTTTTGGCATTGTTTTTATATAGTTTTTAGTATGTTTTAGTTAGTTCTTAGTATATTTTTATTAGTTTTTGAGTAAAAATCACATTTCTGGACTTTACTATGAGTTTGTGTGTTTTTCTGTGATTTCAGGTAAATTCTGGCTGAAATTGAGGGACCTGAGCAAAAATCTGATCAGAGGCTGAAAAAGGACTGCTGATGCTGTTGGATTCTGACCTCCCTGCACTCAAAGTGGATTTTCTGGAGCTACAAAAACCCAAATGGCGCGCTTCCAATTGCGTTGGAAAGTAGACATCCAGGGCTTTTCAGCAATATAATAGTCCATATTTTGACTGAGTTTAAATGACGCAAACTGGCGTTCAACGCCAGCTCCATGCTGCATTCTGGAGTAAAACGCCAGAAATACGTCACAAACCAGAGTTGAACGCCAAAAACACGTTACAACTTGGCGTTCAACTCCAAAAGGAGTCTCTACACGTAAAAGTGGGCCCCAAAAGTGGATTTATGCACTTAGACTATTTCTGTAAACCCTAGTAAATAGTTTAGTATAAATAGAACTTTTTACTATTGTGTTTTCATCCGCGTTTTAATCCTCGGATCATAGAGATCTTTAGACGTTCAGTTCTTAGACGTTTGGGGGCTGGCCATTCGGCCATGCCTGAACCTTTTGTTCTTATGTATTTTCAACGGTGGAGTTTCTACACACCATAGATTAAGGTGTGGAGCTCTGCTGTACCTCGAGTTTTAATGCAAAATACTACTGTTTCTCTATTCAATTCACGCTTATTCTTCTTCTAAGATGTTCATTCGCACCCAAGAACATGATGAATGTGATGATTATGTGACGCTCATCATCATTCTCACTTATGAACGCGTGCCTGACAACCACTTCCGTTCTACATGCAACAAGCTTGAATGAGTATCTCTTGGATTCCTTGATCAGAATCTTCGTGGTATAAGCTAGAATCCATTGGCAGCATTCTTGAGAATCCGGAAAGTCTAAACCTTGTCTGTGGTATTCCGAGTAGGATTCAGGGATTGAATGACTGTGACGAGCTTCAAACTCCTGAAAGTTGGGCGTAGTGACAGATGCAAAAGGATAGTAAATCCTATTCCAACCAGATTGAGAACCGACAGATGATTAGCCGGGCAGTGACAGCGCACGGACCATTTTCACTGAGAGGACGGGAGGTAGCCATTGACAACGGTGAAACCCAGCATACAGCTTGCCATGGAAAGGAGTAAGATTAGTTGAATGAAGACAGTGAGAAAGCAGAGATTCAGAAGGAACAGCACCTTCATACGCTTATCTGAAATTTCCATCAATGAATTACATAAGTATCTCTATCTTTACTTTCTGTTTTATTTATCTTTATATTCGAAAACCATTATAACCAATTGAATCAGCCTGACTGAGATTTACAAGATGACCATAGCTTGCTTCATACCAACCATCTCCGTGGGATTGACCCTTACTCACGTAAGGTATTACTTGGATGACCCAGTGCACTTGCTGGTTAGTTGTGCGGAATTGCGAAGTTATGTTTGGACCATGGTATTGTGCACCAAGTTTTTTTGGCGCCGTTGCCGGGGATGTGATTTGATTTTTGTTTAATTATGAGTAACAATTTCGTGCACCAAGTTTTTGGCGCCGTTGCCGGGGATTTGTTTGTTCCTGTTTGGCGCCAAGGACTGGCCTCTGAGTTTTCGAGATTCCGGCCGGCAACAACACCAAGTTTTTGGCGCCGTTGCCGGGGATGTTTGAGTATGGACAACTGACGGTTCATCTTGTTGCTCAGATCAGGTAACTTTATTTTCGTTTTTAATTTCAAAAAGTTTTCAAAAAAATTTCCTCTCCCTGTTTTCGAAAATTATTCTAAATTTTTAAGAACGGATTCTAGAGTTTCATGAAACATGCTGAAGCCTGGCTGGCTGTAAAGCCATGTCTAAATTCTTTTGGACTGAGGTTTTGGCCTAAAATTGAATGAATTACACGCATGTTCTTATTAAAGCTTGGCTGGCCATTGGCCATGTCTAGTATTTTGGACCGAAGCTTTCACAAAAGCTTGGCTGGCTATTAAGCCATGTCTAATTCCTGGACTGGAGCTTTAGACTAACATTGCAAAGATTCCTGGAATCCTTATTAAAAATTTTGAATTTCTTATTTTTCTTTTTATTATATGTTTTCGAAAAATATAAATTAAAATACAAAAAAAATTAGAAAATCATAAAAATCAAAAATATTTTGTGTTTGTTGTTTGAGTCTTGTGTCAAGTCATAAGTTTGTTGTCAATTGCATATTCATCTTGTTCATGCATGTTCATCTTTTTCTTGCAAAAAATTTTCGAAAAAATTCATGCATTCATAGTGTTCTTCATGATCTTCAAGTTGTTCTTGATGAATTTGCTTGTTTGATCTTCATATTTTCTTATTTTGTGTTGTATGGTGTTTTTCATATGTATTTTTACATTCATAGTGTCTAAATATGAAAGATTTCTAAGTTTGGTGTCTTGCATGTTTTCTTTTCTTGAAAATTCTTCAAAAATAAGTTCTCGATGCTCATCATGATCTTCAAAGTGTTCTTGGTGTTCATCTTGGACATTCATAGTGTTCTTGCATGCATTCTTTGTTTTGATTCATAATTTTCATGCATTAAGTCATTTTTTTGTTGTTTTTCTCACTCATCATTAAAATTCAAAAATAAAAAAAATATTTTTTCCTTATTTTGCTCATAAATTTCGAAATCTTTGGGTTGACTTAGTCAAAAATTTTAAAAATTGGTTGTTTCTTGTTAGTCAAGTCAAGATTTCAAATTTAAGAAGCTTATCTTTTCAAAACCTTTTTCAAAAATCCTATCTTTTACATTTTTATCATTATTTTCGAAAATTTTAAATCTTTTTCAAAAATTTTCAAAATCTTTTTCTTATCTTTATCTCATATTTTCGAAAATTATGGTAACAATTAATGCTTTGATTCAAAAATTTCAAGTTTGTTACTTTCTTGTTAAGAAAAATTCAAACTTTAAATTCTAGAATCCTATCTTTTTGGTTTCTTGTGAGTCAAGTCATTAATTGTGATTTTAAAAATCAAATCTTTTTCAAAACTAATTTCAATCATATCTTTTTAATCATATCTTTTCAAATATATATTTTTCAAATAAATATCTTTTTGTTATCTTTTCTATCATACCTTTTCAAAATCTTATCTTTTTAAATCTTATCTTTTTAAATGTATCTTTTTCAAATAAATATCTTTTCAAAATATCTTATCTTTTCAAAATCATATCTTTTTCAAAACTTTAATTTCAAAATATCTTTTTCTAACTTCATATCTTTTATTAATTTCAAAATCTTTTTCAAAACCACCTAACTACCTTCCCATTCCTAATTTTCGAAAATTGCTAACTTCTTTCTCAAAATTTATTTTCGAATTTTTCTCTCTCTTATCTCTTTCTATTTATTTTTATTTACTAACACTACTTCTCCATCTACTAAAAATCCGAACCCCCTCTCTCTCTCTCTGAGTTTGGATTTTCTCTTCTTCTCTTCTACTAACACAAAGGAATCTCTCTACTGTGGTAAAGAGGATCCCTATTATTATTTTCTGTCCCCTTCTTTTTCATATGAGCAGGAGCAAAGATAAGAACATTCTTGTTGAAGCTGACCCTGAACCTGAAAGGACTCTGAAGAAAAAATTAAGAGAAGCTAAAATACAACAATCCAGAGAAAACTTTTCAGAAATTTTCGAAAAAGAAGAGGAGATGGCCGAAAATAATAACAATGCAAGGAGGATGCTTGGTGATTATACTACACCCGTGATTATACTACACCTACTTCCAACTTTTATGGAAGAAGCATCTCTATCCCTACCATTGGAGCAAACAACTTTGAGCTTAAGCCTCAATTAGTTTCTCTAATGCAACAGATTTGCAAGTTCCATGGACTTCCCATGGAAGATCCTCATCAGTTCTTAGCTGAATTCTTGCAAATCTGTGACACAGTCAAGACCAATGGGGTTGACCCTGAGGTTTATAGACTGAAGCTTTTCCCTTTTGCTGTAAGAGACAGAGCTAGAACATGGTTGGATTCACAACCTAGAGATAGCCTAAACTCTTGGGAAAAGTTGGTCACGACTTTCTTAGCCAAGTTCTTTCCTCCTCAAAAGCTGAGCAAGCTTAGAGTGGATGTTCAAACCTTCAAACAGAAGGAAGGTGAATCCCTCTATGAAGCTTGGAAAAGATACAAACAGTTGACCAGAAAGTGTCCCTCTGACATGCTTTCAGAATGGACCACCCTGGATATATTCTATGATGGTCTGTCTGAATTATCTAAAATGTCATTGGATCACTCTGCAGGTGGATCCATCCATCTGAAGAAAACGCCTGCAGAAGCCCAGGAACTCATTGAAATGGTTGCAAATAACCAGTTCATGTACACTTCTGAGAGAAATCCTGTGAATAATGGGATGAACCAGAAGAAAGGAGTTCTTGAGGTTGATACTCTGAATGCCATATTGGCTCAGAACAAATTATTGACTCAGCAAGTCAATATAATCTCTCAAAATCTGAATGGATTACAAAATGCATCCAACAGTATTAAAGGTGCTTCTTCTGAAGAAGAAGCTTATAACCCTGAGAATCCTGGAATGGAAGAGGTGAATTACATGGGTGAAGCCTATGGAAACACCTATAATTCTTCATGGAGGAATCATCCAAATCTTTCATGGAAGGATCAATAGAAGCCTTAACAAGGCTTCAATAATAATGGTGGAAGAAACAGGTTTGGCAATAGCAAACCTTTTCCATCTTCTTCTCAGCAACAGACAGAGAATTCTGAGCAGAACTCTTCTGGCTTAGCAAATATAGTCTCTGATCTTTCTAAGGCCACTCTAAGTTTCATGAATGAAACAAGGTCCTCCATAAGACATTTGGAGGCACAGGTGGGCCAGCTGAGTAAGAAAATCACTGAAACCCCTCCTAGTACTCTCCCAAGCAATACAGAAGAAAATCCAAAAGGAGAGTGCAAGGCCATTAATATAATAAAAATGGCCGAAACCATGGAGGAGGGAGAGGACGTGAATCCCAATGAGGAAGACCTCATGGGACGTCCTCCAGACAGAAAGGAGCTTCCTATTGAGGATTTAAAGGAATCTGAGGCTCATATAGAGACCATAGAGATTCCATTGAACCTCCTTCTGCCATTCACGAGCTCTGATAACTATTCTTCCTCTAAAGAGGATGAAGATGTCACTGAAGAGCAAGTTGCTCAATATCTAGGAGCAATCATGAAGCTGAATGCCAAGTTATTTGGTAATGAGACTTGGGAAGATGAACCTCCCTTGCTCATTAATGAACTAAATACATGGGTTCAACAAACTTTACCTCAAAAGAAACAGGATCCTGGTAAATTCCTAATACCTTGTACCATAGGTACCATGAACTTTGAGAAAGCTCTGTGTGACCTGGGGTCAGGGATAAACCTCGTGCCTCTCTCTGTAATGGAGAAGCTAGGGATCTTTGAGGTGCAAGCTGTAGGAATCTCATTAGAGATGGCAGACAAATCCAGGAAACAAGCTTATGGATTGGTAGAGGACGTGTTGGTAAAGGTTAAAGGCCTTTACATCCCTGCTGATTTCATAATCTTAGACACTGGAAAGGAAGAGGATGAATCCATCATACTTGGAAGACCCTTCCTAGCCACAGCAAAAGCTGTGATTGATGTTGACAGAGGAGAACTAGTCCTTCAATTGAATGGGGACTACCTTGTATTTAAGGCTCAAGGTTATCCTCCTGTAGATATAAAGAGGAAGCATGAAAAGCTTCTTTCAATACAGAGTCAAAGAAAGCCCCCACACTCAAACTCTAAGTTTGGTGTTGGAAGGCCACTGCCAAACTCTAAGTTTGGTGTTGTGATGCCCCCACATTCAAACTCTAAGTTTGGTGTTGGGAGGCCATCATTATGCTCTGAAAATCTGTGAAGCTCCATGGGAGCTCACTGTCAAGCTATTGACATTAAAGAAGCGCTTGTTGGGAGGCAACCCAATTTTTATTTAAATTATATTTTTATCTTTGTTAGTTATATGTCTTCTTAGGTTCATGATCATGTGGAGTCACAAAAACAACTGCAAAAATTGAAGAAAAATAAAAAACAGCATTGAAAACAGCACACCCTAGAGGAGGAGCTTACTGGCGTTTAAACGCCAGTAAGGAGCATCTGGCTGGCGTTTAACGCCAGAACAGAGCATGAATCTAGCGTTAAACGCCAGAAACAAGCACCAATCTGGCGTTTAAACGCCAGGATTGCACTCTCAGGAAAGTTGGCGTTCAACGCCAGAAACAAGCTTGGAAGTGGCGTTGAACGCCCAAAACAAGCTTGGAACTGGCGTTTAACGCCAAAAACATGCTACAGTCTGGCGTTAAACTCCAGGATTGCATATAGAGGGCGTTTTGCACGCCTCATTGGTGCAGGGATGAGAAATCCTTGACACCTCAGGATCTGTGGACCCCACAGGATCCCCACCTACCTCAACTCACTTTCTCTCTTCCCCATAAACCCCACCTACCTTCAAAATTCAAAAACCTTTCCCTCCCAAACCCACCCTAAATGGCCGAACCATAACCCCTCTCCCTCCACTATATAAACCCCTCCATACTTCTTCTTTTTCACACAACACAATCCTCTCTTCTCCCCCTTGGCCGAATACACACATCTCTCCCTATCCTCCATTCTTCTTCTTCTTCTTCTTCTATTCTTTCTTTTTGCTCGAGGGCAAGCAACACTCTAAGTTTGGTGTGGTAAAAGCATAGCTTTTTTGTTTTTCCATAACCATTGATGGCACCTAAGGCCAGAGAAACATCAAGAAAGAGGAAAGAGAAGGCAATTGCTTCCACCTCTGAGTCATGGGAGATGGAGAGATTCATCTCAAAAGCCCATCAAGACCACTTCTATAAAGTGGTGGCCAAGAAAAAGGTGATCCCTGAGGTCTCTTTTAAGCTCAAAAAGGGCGAATATTCGGAGATCCGACAAGAGATTAGGAGAAGAGGATGGGAAGTCATCTCTAATCCTATTCAACAAGTTGGCATCTTAATGGTTCAAGAGTTCTATGCAAACGCATGGATCACTAAGAACTATGATCAAAGCATGAACCCAAACCCAAAGACTTGGCTTACAATGGTTCGGGGGAAATGCCTAGATTTCAGTCCGGAGAATGTAAGGCTGGCATTCAACTTGCCTATGATGCAAGAAGATGACGCCCCTACACAAGAAGGGTCAACTTTGATCAAAGGTTGGACCAAGTCCTAATGGACATATGTGTGGAAGGAGCTCAATGGAAAAGAGACTCAAGAGGCAAGCCGGTTCAACTGAGAAGGCTTGACCTTAAGCCTGTGGCTAGAGGATGGTTGGAGTTTATCCAACACTCCATCATTCCCACTAGCAACCGATCCGAGGTAACTGTGGATCGGGCCATCATGATCCATAGCATCATGATTGGAGAGGAAGTAGAAGTTCATGAAGTCATCTCTTTAGAACTCTACAAAGTGGCCGAAAAGCCCTCCACCATAGCAAGGCTAGCTTTTCCTCATCTTATTTGTCATCTATACAACTTAGCTGGAGTTGTCATAGAAGGAGACATCCTCATTGAAGAGGAAAAGCCCATCACCAAGAAGAGGATGGAGCAAACAAGAGAGCCCACTCATGGATCTCAAGAGACGCATGAAGAAGCTACTCACCAAGGAATCCCTGAGATGCCTCAGGGGATGCAATTTCCTACAAACAACTATTGGGAGCAACTCAACACTTCTTTAGAAGGATTGAGTTATAACATGAATCAACTAAGGGTGGAACATCAAGAGCACTCCATCATTCTCAATGAAATTAGAGAAGATCAAAGAGCTATGAGGGAGGAGCAACAAAGGCAAGGAAGAGACATAGAGGAGCTTAAGAACACCATTGGTTCTTCAAGAAGAAGGCACCACCCTCACTAAGGTGGACTCATTCCTTAATCTTCCTTATTCTTATGTTTTCTGTTTTTCGGTTTTTTGTGCTTATGTTTGTCTATGTTTTGTGTCTTTACTACATGATCATAAGTGTCTAGTCTATGTCTTAAGGCTATAAATAATTCCATGAATCCTTCACCTCTCTTAAATGAAAAATGTTCTAAAACCAAAAGAACAAGAAGTACATGAATTTCGAATTTGAAATTAGTTTAATTATATTGATATGGTGATAATACTTTTTGTTTTCTGAATGAATGATTGAACAGTGCATATTTTTTATATTGAATTTTATGAATGTTAAATTTGTTGGCTCTTGAAAGAATGATGAACAAGAGAAATGTTATTGATAATCTAAAAAATCATAAAATTGATTCTTGAAGCAAGAAAAAACAATGAATAAAAAGCTTGCGAAAAAAAAAAGCAAGCAGAAAAAGCCAATAGCCCTTAAAACCAAAAGTTAAGGGTAAAAAGGATCCAAGGCTTTGAGCATCAATGGATAGGAGGGCCCAAGGAAATAAATCCAGGTCTAAGCGGCTAAATCAAGCTGTCCCTAACCATGTGCTTGTGGCATGCAGGTCCAAGTGAAAAGCTTGAGACTGAGTGGTTAAAGTCGTGATCCAAAGCAAAATAAGAGTGTGCTTAAGAACCCTGGACACCTCTAACTGGGGACTCTAGAAAAGCTGAGTCACAATCTGAAAAGGTTCACCCAGTTATGTGTCTGTGGCATTTATGTATCCGGTGGTAATACTGGAAAACAAAGTGTTTAGGGCCACGGCCAAGACTCATGAAAGTAGCTGTGTTCAAGAATCAACATACTTAACTAGGAGAATCAATAACACTATCTGAATTCTAAGTTCCTATAGATGCCAATCATTCTGAAATTCAAAGGATAAAGTGAGATGCCAAAACTGTTCAGAAGCAAAAAGCTACTAGTCCCGCTCATCTGATTATAACTAAGCTTCATTGATATTTTGGAATTTATAGTATATTATCTTCTTTTTATCCTATTTGATTTTCAGTTGCTTGGGGACAAGCAACAATTTAAGTTTGGAGTTGTGATGAGCGGATAATTTATACGCTTTTTGGCATTGTTTTTATATAGTTTTTAGTATGTTTTAGTTAGTTCTTAGTATATTTTTATTAGTTTTTGAGTAAAAATCACATTTCTAGACTTTACTATGAGTTTGTGTGTTTTTCTATGATTTCAGGTAAATTCTAGCTGAAATTGAGGGACCTGAGCAAAAATCTGATCAGAGGCTGAAAAAGGACTGCTGATGTTGTTGGATTCTGACCTCCCTGCACTCAAAGTGGATTTTCTGGAGCAATAGGAACCCAAATGGAGCTCTTCTAATTGCGTTGAAAAGTAGACATCCAAGGCTTTCTAGCAATATATAATAGTCTATATTTTGACCGAGTTTAGACGACGCAAACTGGCATTCAACGCCAGCTCCATGTTGCATTCTGGAGTAAAATGCCAGAAACACGTCACAAACCAGAGTTGAACGCCAAAAACACATTACAACTTGGCGTTCAACTCCAAAAGGAGTCTTTACACGTGAAAGCTCAAGGCTCAGCCCAAGCACACACTAAAGTGGGCTCCGGAAGTGGATTTATGCACTTAGACTATTTCTGTAAACCCTAGTAACTAGTTTAGTATAAATAGAACTTTTTACTATTGTGTTTTCATCCGCGTTTTAATCCTCGGATCATAGAGATCTTTGGACATTCAGTTCTTAGACGTTTGGGGGCTGGCCATTCGGCCATACCTGCCTTTTGTTCTTATATATTTTCAACGGTGGAGTTTCTACACACCATAGATTAAGGTGTGGAGCTCTGCTGTACCTCGAGTTTTAATGCAAAGTACTACTGTTTCTCTATTCAATTCACGCTTATTCTTCTTCTAAGATGTTCATTCGCACCCAAGAACATGATGAATGTGATGATTATGTGACGCTCATCATCATTCTCACTTATGAACGCGTGCCTGACAACCACTTCCGTTCTACATGCAACAAGCTTGAATGAGTATCTCTTGGATTCCTTGATCAGAATCTTCGTGGTATAAGCTAGAATCCATTGGCAGCATTCTTGAGAATCCGAAAAGTCTAAACCTTGTCTGTGGTATTCCGAGTAGGATTCAGGGATTGAATGACTGTGACGAGCTTCAAACTCCTGAAAGTTGGGCGTAGTGACAGACGCAAAAGGATAGTAAATCCTATTCCAACCAAATTGAGAACCGACAGATGATTAGCCGGGCAGTGACAGCGCACGGACCATTTTCACTGAGAGGACGGGAGGTAGCCATTGACAACAGTGAAACCCATCATACAGCTTGCCATGGAAAGGAGTAAGATTAGTTGAATGAAGACAGTGAGAAAGCAGAGATTCAGAAGGAACAGCACCTTCATACGCTTATCTGAAATTCCCATCAATGAATTACATAAGTATATCTATCTTTACTTTCTATTTTATTTATCTTTATATTCGGAAATCATTATAACCAATTGAATCAGCCTGACTGAGATTTACAAGATGACCATAGCTTGCTTCATACCAACCATCTCCGTGGGATCGACCCTTACTCACGTAAGGTATTACTTGGATGACCCAGTGCACTTGCTGGTTAGTTGTGCGAAATTGCGAAGTTATGTTTGGACCATGGTATTGTGCACCAAGTTTTTTTGGGGCCGTTGCCGGGGATGTGATTTGAGTTTTGTTTAATTATGAGCAACAATTTCGTGCACCAACGTGGACTTTGAGTTTGATAGTGCTTGCGTGGACGCATTTGAGGAGTTAAAGAGAGCACTTACCACAGCACCGATTGTGAGGGGCCCTGACTGGACGCAGCCATTCGAGATCATGTGTGATGCGTCAAATCATGCCGTAGGTACCGCGCTAGCCCAGCGCGATGGTAAGCTCCCCTATATCATCGCTTACTCCTCAAAGACGTTGGATGCTGCACAATCCAACTATACCACTACCGAGAAAGAGATTTTAGCCGTTGTTTATGCTTTAGATAAGTTTCGATCTTACTTGCTAGGCTCTAAGATAGTGGTATACACGGATCATGCTGCCTTGAAATATTTATTGACAAAGAATGAGTCAAAACCTAGGCTCATACGTTGGATCTTGCTTTTGCAAGAATTCGACATTGAGATTAGGGACCGGAGTGGATCACAAAATTTAGTTGCGGATCATTTAAGCCGCTTGGAAAATCTTAAGTATGATCCATTTCCGATCAATGAATCATTCCCTTTAGAAGGTTTGCATGCTGTTTCGGATAGTTTTCCTTGGTTTGCCCCCATGGCGAACTACTTGGTTGCTAAGATTTACCCTGCCAACTTTTCCAAACACCAAAGAGATAAGTTGAGGTGTGATTCCAAATATTATATTTGGGATGACCCCCACTTATGGAGGAGAGGAGTAGACCAATTAATTCGCAGATGTGTTCCAGAATCTGAAATCCAACCAATTCTTGAATCTTGTCACTCATCCAAGTTTGGTGGCCACTTTGGCCCACAACGGACGGCGAAAAAAGTTTTGGATTGTGGATTCTGGTGGCCCACGCTGTTCAAGGATGCTAACCAATTATGTGTGTCGTGTCACCAATGTCAAAAGTCGGGGAATGCATCTCAAAGGGATGAAATGCCTCAACAACCCATGCTATTTTGCGAAATCTTTGATATATGGGGCATAGACTTTATGGGACCATTTCCCAACTCAAGTGGGTACTTGTATATCCTGTTAGCGGTTGACTACGTCTCAAAGTGGGTAGAAGCGATACATACTCACCTTGATGACGCCAATGCTGTGATTTCTTTCATTAGAAATAATATTGTGTGCCATTATGGGTCGCCACGAGCAATCGTGAGCGACCAAGGTTCCCATTTTTGTAACAGAAAAGTAGAAGCACTACTCAAGCGCTATGGGATAGCACATAAGGTTTCAACTACATATCACCCCAAACAAATGGGCAAGCAGAAGTGTCCAACCGAGAGATTAAACGAATCCTGGAGAAAGTGGTAAACCCACAAAGGAAAGACTGAAGCACTCGGTTGGGAGATGCATTGTGGGCATACAGGACGGCCTATAAGACACCGTTAAGGATGAGCCCCTTTCGGGTCGTCTATGGTAAGGCTTGCCACCTCCCAGTGGAAGTTGAACACAAAGCCTATTGGGCAGTGAAGCAGTGTAATATGGACATCACCAAGGCGGGTGTAGCCCGAAAATTGCAGTTAGAGGAGCTTGAATATCTTAGAATAGAGGCATATGAAAATGCCCGGATCTACAAGGAAAAGACTAAGGCATTCCATGACCACCACATTCGGAAGAAAGATTTTCAAGAAGGTGACGAAGTTCTCCTCTACAACTCGAGGCTCAGATTCATGCCTGGAAAGCTCCGTTCAAGATGGGAAGGTCCCTTTAAGGTGAAGGAAGTTAAACCCTATGGTGTAGTGGAGCTGTTTGATCCTCAAAGTAAGACAACCTTCAAGGTGAATGGACATAGAGTAAAGAAGTACCATGGCTACAAATCACCCAAGGAAGTGGAAGTGCTCCTCCTGGAGGATGCACCAAAAGAAGAGGAAGCTTGAGCACAGGATCGACCAACTTAAGGACGTAAAAGAAAAGTGCTGGGTGGGAGACACCCCATCGCGGTATGATCGTTCTTGTATATACTTTCTTGTTTCTAGCTTAGATACTTGTGAATTCCATGATTTTTTATGATTGTTGAGCTTGTTTTGATATATGTTGATATGATAGGTATAGTTGAATTTGTTTGAATATTGTGATACTCATTAGGATTTTGTTAACCTTGGCAATCTTTGTTGTATTGGTTGTGTTGTTGAAATATTTCATCTTGAGTGTTGTATGATTTTGTGAGTGTTTTCTCAACCTATCTAGTTGATTGTATGCCAAGAGTATGTTGAATTACATTTTCTTTTTCCTGTGTTGTTAAAAAAAAACAAAAAAAAACAAAAAAAAAAGAAGGGGGGAAATTGGGCATCCGCGCGCCAGCGCGCCGGTGGTGCATTTATACTCTGGTATAAAAAACCAGAGAGTTGTGCCTCTTTTGTGCCCACTTCGTGTCAGGTGGCCCACGCGCAAGCATACGTGGCGCCTGCGCGCAACCCTGCTGTCTCGCTATCGACGCGCAAGCATACCGTGCGCGCACGTCGTGTGTGTATTCTGAGCTCTCTGGTACAAAAACTAGAGAGTTGTGCCAAAGTCGTGCCTGCTCTATGCCCGCGACCTGACGTGCAAGTGCACCTGGCGCGTCCGCGTCGATTGCCACCCTCTTCATATGCGCGAACGCGCACTGTGCGCGTCCACGTCGCTTATGCCGCATGCCAACTCTGGTACAACAACCAGAGAGTTAGGCCTACTCTGGGCTACCCCGTGCCAATCTTTGCGCGTATGCGCAAGGGACGCGCACGCGTCCCTTGCCCAACCCTTATCGGCGCGCTAGCGCGCTATGCGCGCGTGCGCCGGCCGCGCAGCCCAGCTTTAAACTGCGCGCCCCTGCTTCGTCCCTCCTCTCATCTCTTTTCTAATTCTCTCTTCTTCCACTACTTACTCTTTCCTCTTCTTCCATACTTCACTTACATTGTCTCCGCTCACCCACCGGCAACCACCACCGCCTCCGGTGGCCCTACATTTCTCTTCCCCTCTTCTCCTTTTGCAAGAACCCCATCTTTCCTCTCTCTCCCTCTCAAGGTTTTGCTTCTTCTACTCTCATCTCTCACTTTCTTTTCACATTTTCTTCTTTTAGTTGCATGCTTCTTTTAGTACCTTCTTATTTCTCTCTTACTTTTATTTGCTTGTTGCTTGTTCATTTGATTTTTCCTTTCTTATTTCTCCATGGATGATGAACTTGAACTTTAATTTGCTTGAGTAAATCTTGTTGTTGTCATTTGATGACTTTGTAAGTAAGTGATCTTGTGTTGATGATTGATGTTTCATTTTGAGGCTTTAATTGAGTGAGTTTCTTATATTTGCTCATTACTTGTTAATTGCACGCCAAGTGTTCGAGGAAATGCACACATGCCATTTTTGTTTGTTTTGGTCTTGTACCCGCAGTTTAGTGCTTCTTCCTCATTCACTTGCCATCTTTCAAGCATATTGAGCCATTCTACTTTATGCTCACCAATTGAATGCTCACTTCACATGACTTGTTCTTTCTTTTGGATACTTGAGTGCACTCTTCTCATGCCACATTGCATGCATTATTCACTCTTGCATCCCATACTAAGTGTTGTGACCCATGCTTCTTTAGTTGTTCTTGATCACATGTGCAGCTGTCGCGTCTTCAAGATCCACAATTTACTCTGGGCACTACTTCTCACTTGCATGATGTTTTCCATGAGATGATTATTTGGGTTTAATGTTTTCCGTTCTCTTTCCTTTTTCAGAATGGCCACCAAAAAAGGCAAGGGGAAGGAACCAAGGAAACCGGCCACAAAAAGGGCGCCCCAAAAGTCATCCTCCAAGGCGCATCCTACACTAGGAGCCAAACCTCTTTCTAAGAAAGCGAAGGCATCCGCTCCTATTGATGAAAAAGAGAAGAGCAATCCGGAAAGGGACTCTTTAAGGTTCCCCAACCGCTTCTGTGAACTTGTGTTCCCCGCCATGGTTGATCGGAACTATCATGCTGAGCATCTACTCACCCCTCCGGACAAGATTGCCCATTGTATCCTACCCCGCATCGAGTGGCGAGGATGGGATTTTCTTCTGAGAAAACCACAAGAGGTCAATCTCTCGTGGGTGGTAGAGTTTTATACCAACTACCACCTCCCATCTCTTCAATCAGTATATGTGCGCCGAAAGCAAGTCCCGATTTTAGAAGAGGCTATTCAGCAAGTGCTTAATGTCCTACCGGTACCAAGGGAAATGGATGGATACCAAGAGGTCTTACGTCAGCGGAGTGCGTTTGGGTTTGATTGGGACTCAATTCTTCGAGTCATCGCTGAGCCAGAGACATTTTGGACCCAAGGACGACTCCGGATGCAGCCCAAGTGCATCGATGCACATTACCTTACTGTAGAAGCTAGAGCTTGGGCCCAGATCCTCTCCCACTATGTGCTACCTAGCACCCACAAGTTGTCCTTCATGGCGGATCTTGCCTTGCTTGTTTGGTGTGTTCTCACAGAGAGACCGGTGAACATTCCACTTCTTGTCCAACAAGCAATGAGTCAAGTCCATGCTCGGGGTAATTTGCCATTTCCATCATTGGTATCTACTTTAGTCGCTGCAGCGGGTGTTCATTGGGAGACCACGGACACGAAGGCTATAATTCTGGCCAAGGGCGATGTAGTCCCGAGTGGGAGATACTTACAGCTTCCCTTGACTACCCCAAGCCTTGACATTACCCCGCAGCCTATTTTTCCTTCCACATCATCATCACTACTACCACAAAGATCCACCCATCAACGAATTGAAGATCTCCACCGGAAGATTGATAGATATGAGCGGCGCAACCAACGCCGCTATACTTACATCAAGAAGCCTCTGTGTTGTGTTACCCCCAAACTGAAAGAACCCGAAATATTCACATCCACTTTGAACCCAACTGACGGGAGCTCCGATGAAGAGGATAGTGCTAGTTCCGGTCCCGACCGTCCTTTGCGTATTGCTAGTAGCACGGAGGACCGTGCTATATTCTAAGTGTGAGGAGGTCATTCGACCGATCTCCATGGGTAACCAACTCTTCCTCACCCATGGATGTTCTTGATTAGTCAGTAGATTGCATGTTAGTTAACTTTTGCTTGTGAATACTCCTTGCATGATAGTTAGTTTACACTTGGTCAAAGTAATAACTTCCTTTTCTGAGAAAATGTGTTTTTAGGGCACCCTACCAATTAATTGAAAAAAAAAATTTTTGTGACAAACTTGCTAGAAGAATGTACTTTGGAACATGATTGTTGAGTTAAGAACACAAGCTTGTGGGACTTGAGCCTAATGGCGTGGTCACATCTTATGACTACTTATTTTGCTTCTTGTGTGCGAACGTTCTCTTTCCATGAGTGTAATCCTTGATTTGTCTGACTCTATATGTCCTTTATTTGGTGAATGAATGCATTTACATGATTGAGGCCATCATTTCAATAGTCACTTCCCCAAAATAGCCTTAACCCTTATCTACCGTTGCTAACCAACTTTGAGCCCATAATAATCCCTTTTGTTCTTAATTTTAGCACGTCAACACCCCTAAGCGAAAAACAATGAATGTCCCTGGAATTGGATCCTTGATTAGCTTAGGTGAGTGAGGGTGTGTGTTATTCAATTGGGAGGGAATACCTAGGAACTTGGGTAGATGTAAAGGTAGGTTTTTGTAATTGTAATGAAAAAAATTTTGGGAGGTAAGAACATACTTATGTATTGAATGATTGGACCGCATGCATTGGCACTCTTGTACATAAAATCCCCAAAAAGAAGGGGACAAGCAAAGAGAAACAAAAATAAAGAAAAGGAAGAATGTAAAAAAAAAAAATAGACAAAAAAAAGAGAAAAACAAAAGAGACAAAAAATAGAAAAAGAAACAATGAAAAGGGGACAAATTACCCCAAGGCAAAGCCAATGATCACCAATGCATGCAGATGAAGAACTAAAGAGAAATACATGAGCATGAGGAAAAGTGGATAATTTGGTAGCTAGGTTATGTATTAGAATTGCATAGGTTATTGTATGTGTTAGGTGAGGATCTAAGCTAATCAAAGATACAAATCTTAAGCTCACTTGGCCATACATGCATCCTTACCCTCACCCTAGCCCCATTACAATCGAAAATAAGACCTCATGATAACTGTATGCATGCATTAAAATAATTGTTGATTGTTAGATGAAGGACAAATCTTGGAGAGCATGATTGGAAGGGAATTGAGTGGCGAACCCTATACACTTGAGCAAATAGAGCGGATACACTTCCGGTGAGGGTTCGATGCTCAACTTCTTGTTCCTGGCTTTCACAAGCGTACATATTGCAAGTTATGTTCACCGCATTGTGATGCTTTTAATTGGTAGGATTCTTGGACTATCATGTCACTTTAACCCTATGTATTCCCATATATTCTTGGAGGATAGATTCACCCTTGACCAAGTAGGTAGATGCATTTGCATTAGTTGCATTCCACAACTCTCTTTTCCCTATATCCTTTGGTCTTCTTATCTTTAGCATGAGGACATGCATGGTTTACGTGTGGGGAGGTTTGATAAACCCTAATTTTTTTGGTTTATCTTGTGCTGATTTGAGGGGATTTTGTCAATATTTTCCACACTTATCCACTTGAATTGCATGGTTTTGTATCTCCATCCGTGTTTGACCTTGTGATTGAAAATAAGCTTATTTGAGCCAGAATTGCTATATTTTGATCTCTTCTATTACCACTCGATGCTGTGACGTGTTTGTTCAGTGATTTTAGAGTTTCAGAGCAGGATTGGTCTAGAAAAGGAGAAGGAAGCATGCACCAGTGAAGAAACATGGAGCTTTGGAGGCTTGGAGTTCAGTCATCGACGCGCACGTGCACCTGGCGCACACGCGTGGATGCGTACTATTGTGGCCACTCGCATATAGCTGACGCTCTCGCGGACATTGGAAGAATTGTCATCGGCGCGCACGGTGGATTCAGGAGCTCATCGGCGCGCGCGCGCACCTGGCGCACATGCGTCGCGACCAGCACGTGACCTCATTAATGAAATTGTGGCTGGCGATTTCTGAGGCCTGGAGGGGCCCAATTGAAGGCTAGCTCTGCATGGAAATGACCCAGGGATTGTAGGAGCAAGGGGGATCACACATTAGACACTTAGACACATTTTGAGTTTTTGGGTAGTTTTTGTTCATCTAGAGAGGGAACCCTTCTTCCTCCCTAGATCTAGCTTGATTTTGATCTCCCATTGTGAAATTACTGGATTGGATCTTGTTGTTTGATACTCTTGTTTACTCAATTTGAATCCTCTAGTGTTATTTTGTTTAGATCTTATCTTGATTGTGTTGTCTTGTTGCTTTTCAATTTTCTACCCCAATTCATGAACATTGTGGGTGTTGATTTCTATGAATATGTTGATGCTTCTTGTGATTGCTAGTGTTAATTGTGTAGTTTTTATAGATGATTGTTAGTGGGTTATCATAATTCTCAATTTAATTGTAATTTGAACATGTCTCTATTTAGTGTATTCTATGTGTTTGATGAAATGTTTGCTTTAATTATGGAGTAGTTTATTTTACTCTTGGTCTAAGTTATGAGAATTGGGTGGCCTTGAGTCATTGGGTCTCATTGGATTGTTGATTGGAGAACCCTTAGTGACCAAATTGACACCCATTAACACCAACCCACTACTAATTAGTAGATTGGTTGGGACTTATAGGTTGAAATTGGTCAAACCACTTGACGTACCTCAACCCTAGGAGTAAATGTCACGTACTTAAGGTTCTTTGAGGTAGACTTAGTGAGTTTGGTTCGTCACAATTGGCCAATTATAGTTGAAGACAAGGATAGAGACCCCAATTCCCATGCTTAGTCAAGAGTACCTTTGATTCATATTTGAAAAACCAAAATTCTTAGTTGCTAGTTCTTGATTTAGTTAATTGCTTAAATTTAGAGTTTCTTGCATTTTAAGATTTCTTGCATGACAAGCTTGGTAGTTAATTTTTATCACCATGATTCTCAACCCTGTATTTCTGATCAATGCTAAAGCACATGCTTGCCCATTCTTCGTGAGACGACCCGGAGTCTAAATACTCCGGTTACATTCTTATTTGCGGTTAGCACTTGTGACAACCACCCTTTCTTAATTTGGGATTGAGGATTGATTATCGGTTGGGCTATACTAACAACGGAAGTATTTTGTGGAATTCCGAACCGGTATACCTTCCATCAACTCTACCAAATCCTGCTCATGGAATATAGCAAAGTTAAGTTTGACTCATTTAATAAATGAGCTCAAATTTTTAGCTCAAGCTCAATAGCTCACCGGCTTAAGAGCTTAGCTTATAAAGTAACTAACAAATTGAGCTAAAAATAGCTCACATGCTATTAGGAACAAGGTAAACTATCAAAATTGCACCAAAAAACTCATATCGCTATGAAAAATAACCAAATAAGATTTCTATGAATGACAAAGAAGTCTCAAAAGATTTAAAAACGTGACAAAATTAACAAAAATATCATATTTTTTTACATAAATGATAAAGAAATTTTGTATTTAGCAAACAACTTGTGCATTTTATTTTAAATTCAATCATTCACAAAAAACATTGAAAAATTCCTTGACAAATCACCAAATTTTAACTATGACAAAGTCTCATTTTTCTAATAATACTTACAAAAAATCGCATTGAAATCTAATATCTAAAGTATTTTATGAAAAAATATAACTAATATTTGGTTAGTTTTCTCACTTTTTAAATCTTTTGGAGCTTATTTGTTATCTTTCTAGGTTATTTTTATTAGCGGAATAAACTTTCGAGTACCGTTC
Organism: Arachis ipaensis; assembly: GCF_059453495.1. Lineage (NCBI taxonomy): Eukaryota > Viridiplantae > Streptophyta > Magnoliopsida > Fabales > Fabaceae > Arachis > Arachis ipaensis. The sequence goes on from NC_142437.1 coordinate 1,124,811, forward strand.
TTGGTAGTTTATTTTTAGAAAAGTATCTCTTCATGCAACAAGGAAACTAAATGAACAAGATATAGCAATAGTTTCAAATAGAACATTTGCTTCATACCATATATAGCTTCCATGTTATTTTCCTTGTAAACACCAAAAGGTGATCCATGGACAGAGAGAAGCATCTCGCTAGGTTTCGGCAGCCTAAGGGTTTTGGGTGTCATCCCAACAGACAAGCGCTGACTACTCACCTGCAAAAGGCAACAAATCCAAATCAATCACAACTGTTTAAAAAATAGCCTCAGCAATGAATACTAGAGTTCATAAAGTCATCCATAAAAAACAGAAGGTAAAAAATAAAGGGAGAAAATTCGGACATTGGGAGTCTGAAGACCTTCTTGACTTGTGAGAGTCTGAGCTTCACATGGCTCCTTAAAAACCTATGTAACAGAGATTCAATCAATTCATATTATCACAATACAATGCAATCACTAATTAGTTTTTTTTTTGCAAGCTGTTTAAGTTAGTCATAATAGATTTAGCAGCGTATGCAATGAAACTAGTAATAGAGACAAGTTCTCTTCCATCTGCACATGAAAGGATCCTAAATGAATAGCAACATTTCTCATTCAAATCAATTCGTGGATGCTTCAGCACATAATGGAAATGAGAATGGAAGTGCTATATTAATGCTACTCCTACACAGCTACCCCAATTTTATGTCGCATCAAGTCCTATGTAAGTGACCCAAACAAGCCAGCTAAGGATATTACAAAATACAATTAATCAAAGTGCACAGAGAAGATAGAGAACATACAAAGTCCTTAAAATGAAGATTTTCATCACCAAGAAATCCTGTTCTCCCTACCAACAAAGAAGTAAACTAACAGGTATCAACTATAATCTATGCCAAAATATATAAGAACTATAATATCTATAGTAAAATCGTTCAAAATTGAAAGAACTCAAACATTTAAAGGGGCACAGAACAATAGTATGTTTCGTAACATACATTTCCATTTTTTTTAAATTCAATTTAGGAAACTTTAATTCAGATATGAAATGAGTTAAATCGAAAGAGAAAACTAAACACTACCAGTATTGATAGAGTATTCAAAACCACCAAACTGAGGAACTGAAAAAGGACATTCCGAAGGAAAAGCAATCGAAAGCCTCTAGAACAGAGAAGCGTGCAAATCTCTTCCTACACCACCACAAGTCGTGGACATTCTGCTCCTTCTCTCTTTCCACTTCACATCAAATTTTCCATTCCCTTCATCTTTCACAATTGAGGGATTCGGTAAGGTTTCTTCGAAGACCTGCAGCATTGGCTTCCGGAGCTGTTCCTCACTGAAACATGACCGAACCAAACGAAGTTCCATCAACAATCGCTCAATCTCAACATCACAAACCACCTTAATTGCACTGATTTGACGCTCCACTGCCACAAACACACAGGTAGAGGTTTAATAAAAATAAATAAATAGTGAAAACTTTATGCTAATCAAGAGATTTGTTATTTGATTTTGCTGTACCTTCGATTTCAAGCTCTTTGAATTGAGGTTGCTGCGTTTGGGTTTTAAGTTCCTTCAATTAAGTTGATTGTTTGACCATTTTCTTCGCTCTACGCCTTGGAAATTTTGCCTTTAATATACTAAAACTAATATAGTAAGAAAAAAGGGCTACAAATCTACAATTATAGTTATCAGAACTGAATCGGCAATCCACCCAGTCATATGACCGGGTCACTGGTTCAACCGATGGGTCACTGATTCACTCGGTTGACCCGGTCATAATTTAAAAAATATAAAATTATATAAATGAAATTAAAATTACATATTAAAACTTAAAATGCAAGTCTTTACAAGCATAATAATAATAATAATAATAATAATAATAATAATAATAATAATAATAATAATAATAATAATAATAATAATAATAATAATAATAATAATAATAATAATAATAATCAAATGTTAATTTTTAGACAACTTGTAAGACCCAGAACCTTTGAAAAGTCTTATTATGATCACGACTCAAATCATATAGTTATTTATAGCCTTAATTTCAGAAATTATTTTATTAAAGATAAGTAAGGCAAGTTTTGATTTATTGGATTTGAGATAAGTTATGATTATTATTCAATTTTATAATTATTGGATTATTTTCTATATTCAAATTATGAAGTTGATAGTTATGAAATAATAGGGATTTTATATGATTTGGACTGAATAATTTATATTTTAAGGTATTAATACTGCTGCTTTGGAAAATAAAGGATTTAATTATATTATTCCTAATTATTTGATTTGGACATTTTATTGAAAGTAATTTGTCAAAATTGATGAACAAATAGTATTTTCTATGTATAATTAGTGTTGGATTTAATTTGGGTTTCAATTACTATATTACCCCTACTTTTATTTGAAATTACAAAATTACCCTTGAACCCAATTTTGCCCTAATCCTAAAACTCAACACACATAACCCTAACCCTAAAAACCCTACCCAGTTCCCCTGACCCGGTACACCCCATGATACCTAATGCAGCAGTAGCAGCTGCAAGCTAATTGAAAGAAAGAGAGAAACAAAGAGAGAAAGGGATCCGTGGAGTGAGAGGCAGGGGCTATGGCGGGAGAGTGGGAAGAGAGGGAGGGGCTGCATTGTGCAGAGCCGCCGCCGAACCTGCTACGCCCGGCCGTCGCCGTCTCCCCGCGGAACAGCCGCCGCACCTACCCGCTCACAGCACCACTGTCGCCCTCACCGCGTCGCGCCGCCGCTGTCCTGTCGAGCTTCCACCGACACCGCAGGAAACAGAGAGAGAGACAGATCGAGAAGAGTGCCGCGGAGAAGGGGGAAAGAGCTGCCGATTGCCGTCGTTGTTGGGTCCTTGTTCCTCGCCGTCGAAGGAGATGCTCCCAGCCACGGTGGTCGACGACGTTTGCGCCGCTGTTGTCGGAAAAACCCGAGGAGAGAGAGAGAGACGACCCGACAGGAGAGAGGGGGGAAGGCCACCCGCGACGCCGCCAGAGCTTCCGTTGCCGTCAGAAACTGCCACCTATCTCCGCCACTGCTAGGGTTCGCCACCAGCGCGCCGTTGAAAGGAAGGCCGTTCAGTCACACCGAGCAGAAGAGATAGAGAGATCTGAAGGTGTGCTGGGAACCCTACCACCACGCCTGGCCGCCGATCGCGTCACCGGCGCCGCCTCGGTCGGAACTGCCGCCGTCAGAAAAGGGTTCTGGTCGCCAGGAGTGGTTCTGCGACTCCCGGGACCACCGCCGGAGCTTCTGGCTACTTCTACCGTCGCCGAAAAAGTTGCCGGTAAGGATTTTATTTGAGGTTTTTGCCTTTTTTGTTTTTGAGATGGTTTTGATGCTGCGCGGTTTTTCTAGTTGATCCACCGGAGTTTCTGGCCACCGTTGGAGCTGTTGCTGCCACCGGTTTGAAATCGCAGCTGCTTCGTGTTGTCATTCCGGTAAGAAATTATGTTTCGAAAAGCCTCACATTAGTACCTTGTTGTGCTTGGTTAATGAATATGAGTTTTGGTAACGTGGAGTCGAATCCTGATTATTGTATGTTGCAATTAGTGTTGCTATGGTTATTTTGAACGTGACTGAGAGCTGAGGTTTTGGTTGCTGTCAGTTCGGGTTGAGGCAGAAAGGACTCTATGAGACGTTTGGGTTATGGAATTTGCGTTTTGAGGTAGGGGCGCTTTCCAAAAACTATGTTTTATGCATTGGAACTATTACATAGGGATACTGATATGAGATATTGTGTATTTGGTGATTGTATCAGCCTTATGTATTATTTGATTGTCTCAAGTGATTATAAATGTTTGTTTGGCTGAATCGTTGTGTAGTTTTATGAAACGAAATGCTTTTGAAGTTGATTCTTTTAAAGCTTTGAGTTCGAGTTTAAATCCGTTGGAAATTGATTTGAGTTGAGTTGATTTTCTTGAGAAGGTGAAAAATAGAATACACTTTTGAATTCATCCTGGTTGCTTTAAATGATCTGGTTTGATAAATGACTGTTGCTGAACCGTTTCCTTAAAGCTTTAAAAATGAGTTTATTCGGCTGATAATGATTTGATTTTGAAACGATTTTCTTGAAATGTGGAATTGAGATGACTGTTGGATTTTGGCTTGCCTTGGACTGATTTTGGATTTTGGGCTGTTGAAAAGGATTGTGAAACGGTTTAGTTGGGACCCGAACCAGGTGGCAAAGTCCAAGTTTTAGGGGAGGTGCTGCCGAAATTTCTATAAAATCCGAGTCTTTATTGAAATGTTGTTTGGGAAAAATGATGAGTTAAAGACTTCTACTATTTTATTTGAATTATCAAGAAAAGAATGATTCATGCTTTTGAAATGAATTACTGAAGAGGAAATTGTGATTTAGTCTTGCTTTTTAAGAAAGGCATTGTATCTCTTTCAGGAGAAAGTTATTTAGATGAAACTTATGTTTTAAAGCTGTTTTAAATGTGACAAGGGCAATGCCTTTGAATTTGACTGGAGGGGTTCAATTAGAGGAGTTTCAATGACTTTGAAAGAACTTGAATGTCTCTTGACATGTTTCATTTTGAAATGTTTTGAGAAAGGTTTTAAGTACTCTTTGAATTCTGAATTCTTGCAAGACTAAAACAATTTTGAACGGTTGAAATGTCCTAGAATTTATCATGGGGGTTGAAGTTGGTTTTGCTTAAGTAAAGGAAACGGCTTTGAAAGAAGTAAATGATTACGTGACTCGGTTTGGCTTAGATCCTATTTTAGTACTCAAATCGGAAAGCCAATGTTTTAATGATTTTAAATGAATTTGGCAAAATGAGTTATGTTATTCTCCCCTAAAGACTTGGGACTCTGCCGAGAAACTTCGTTATAAATCCCATTGTTGTATGGATGATTTTGAATGTTTCAAAATGACTCTTTAACTTTCCATGGTTATGGAAGTTTTGGAAAAAAGATGCCGAGAGTGGCATTGTTTTAAAAGGGGAATTTACCTTGAGTAAAAGTGGCTTGTGAGCCTGAAATGATTTGAGAAATGAGATCTTTAAAGCCAAGGTTGAAAAGAGTTGAAACTTGATTTCAAACTGAAATGAATTGAGAAAAAGTGATTTATGGCTTAAATGCCGATTTTATGAATTTATGATGTTGAATGTGGAAGTGCTGTTTTGTTGTGAGCCGGAATGGCTGTGTATGATTATGAATATTGGTTGGTTCTGGATTGAACCGTGAGCCGTAATGGCCGTGTATGATATGAATATTGGCTGGTTCTGGACTGAACCGTGAGCCGGATGGCTGAGATGGATGTTGATCCATGTATGAAAATGAATGCATGTATATGCTGAATCATTGATAAATGTGAATGTTGCACTTCCACTATCGGAGATAAGAGTTTCCCTGGGAGAGAGCAGTGACTAGCCACCACGTGCTCCAGGTTGAGACTCGAAGCTCTTTTGACCCTATGTCGTAAGGGTGGCCGGGCACTGTGAAAGCCCCGAACGAGCTCGCCCCCGTAAATATTCACCAGTGAGGGTGATGGATATGGATCATGATGATGATCAAGTTTATGATGAGTATAACTCGAGTTGGGGATGCGCGACAGAGGGACAGTCCAATGGTTAGCTACCAGGACTTGTCGAGTTGGCTCTATAACCAACAGATAATATCATTAGCCACTAGGGACAGGCATGCATCATATGCATCTATGTGACATTGTTTGGGTGTGCATATTATACTTGGTTTGCCTATGTGATTAATTGCTAATTGTTCTACTTGCAATAACTGTTTGTTTGTGCTTGCATCTTCCTATTTGTGTTTGCTACTAGGACTCTGTTGGATTGCGGTGATTGGTTGTTGGTTGGATTTGTTTGGGCCTAGGGCCGTGGTTGAAGTGAGATGGACCGATGGTTGATTTCGGTTTTGTGTGTTTCTGGTTTGGAAAAATGTGAAAGGCTATTTTGGTTCAGCATAGATAAACCCTTTGAAAGGCTTTTGATGTTTTTAAGAATTGAACAGTTGCTCTTTCAGAAAAGATTTCCGACTTTACTTTTATTGAAAACCGTTGTTTTAGAAAAGAGGCATAAGACGGTTATTAATCACTGGTATGGTTTATCTTCACGTATCCTATTACAGTAATTCCCAAAAACCCTCTACTGAGAACCCTTTCGAGGATGATGTTCTCACCCCCCTACATTTTTCCCCTTTCAGGATATGGGCGCTGAAGTCACGAAGAGTTTAATTAATTGTCGATGTGATGCTCTGTATTGTTTTAGTCATGGTTTATTGTACCCTCCCCTCTATCTTGATATATTCTGTAAGAGGGATAGGAATTGTATTGGTTAATGCTTGTAAAGCTATATAATATATATATATATATTGTATGTACTCTTTATGAGTTTTTGTAAGTTGTATGGTATCTATGGATGTACGTTATCGAACGAAAGTATTTTTGGGTCGATTTTGCGGTTTAAAGTTTTAAACAGGCTCATATTTTAGTATTAAATAGTATAAGTGTCGTCGTAATGTCCGAGCTATCAGAGTGGCGCAGCCGGAAGCGTGAGCTTTGGTAGTTAGGGTGTTACACAACTAATGATGCAAAAAGAGATAATAAACTAGTTTCTAGTACAAAATACTTTCTTTATTTAAATAAACAAGAGTAAGCAAAAGATAACATAATCGATAATCAAGTCCAAGTGATCTTAAAATCGACATCTATATCTTCATAGGACAAATTTGGAGCTTGATCAACATTTTCCTCACTTTGATTTGCATCTATATCTTCCATAAGAAACACTGCATTATGATGTTATGCAGAACATCTGAAACAGAGAAAGAAGAGTTTGAAGAGAGAGGTACAAGAAACTAGTGAACTGAATTAACTTCATCTTATTCTTCCATCAATGAATCAATTCTACACACCTCTTAGAGGGATGCAAGAGCTTTAATTATAACAGAGTTGAAAAAGAGAAAAAGATCAGACATCAGAATAACAAACCCTAACTAACTGTACCAAACTGATTTTGTTATTGACTAACTCTCTTATCTCTTATCCCTTAACATACATCAACAAAAGATTTAGCATTTTTTAAGCAACACAACAAGAAGGTTCAGTAACAAATTCAACTCAAGTCAGTTATCCAGTAACAAATTCTACTTCTAGCAACAACCACATTTATGATAGGTTCAACATCAAATTCAACTTAACAACAAATTCTACTTCTAGAGTTCTAGCAACAAATTCAGCTATGATAACTATGATAACTTTCAGGCAGTAACAAAAACATAAACTATGATATAACAAATTTCAGCAACACATTCAACTTTCAACAACAAATTATTTTGGCAACAAAATCAAAGTGCAGTGATGCAGCAACAAAATTGAAACAGAAAGAATAGGGAGAACTCACCAAATCGGGTTGCACGAAAGAATCTGACAGTGAAGGAGAAGCTGATGGCGAGGAAGAAGCTGACGGCAAGGCTCAAAGCAAGAAGAGGACAACGAAAACCAGCTCACCGGGATCTGTTGCATCTGTTACCGACGATGAAGAGCGTAGGGAAGTGAGAGATCGAGACCAGGTGTGAGATAGAGACCGTGAGAAGCAAGAAGATGACCACCACCACCACCTGAGGGACCATATGCGGTTCCATTTGCTTCTGCCGCCAACGAAGCGAGCGCAGGGGCATGGGACCGTGACGACGACCAAGGTGAGTGGACGAGGTAAGAGACTGAGAGAGCGACGAGGTGAGGCTGTGAGAGACTGAGAGTGACGACTGTCGAGGTGAGGGGAAAGACGAGAGAGGGACTATTGAGTACTGAGTTCTGACTGCCGAGCTAGAGACGGAGAGAGCACAGAAATTCAAGAGTCTTAGATTTGGCATTTGGGCATAGAGTTTTATTGAAAGGTGAAGGGGAGGAGGGGGTTATGAAATGACGCCGTTTCAGGTATTAAGAAGAAAAAAAATAAAAACGACCTGGACCGGGTTAAATTAATCAGCTAGGTCATCGGGTTTCACGAAAACCCGTCAGTCGAACCAGGTCTGTTGCACAATCGATTCAATGAGGGGCTCGATTTAGTCAGGTGACCGGGTGATCGGGTTTTCGGTCGAATCGGCCGAGTCGAGCCGGGTTTGATAAGTATGTCTACAATAGACTATAAATAAAGACACAAATGTCCTACATAATATAATTTGCAACATTCATATACAGGTCTCCAACATTCATTAAAAGTTTTCACCTATCGTCATTTTAATCTACATTATTATTTAATAGACAAAAAATTACAGTAGATGGATAGCTTTTTGTCATCTCCCAAAGCAATCACTCAATATTTTCTCACAACATTCTTTATTATTTTTTATCCATCTTTTGTTATATGTCCATTCCCTTTGTAGCATTTAGTAACATGATACATATATAGAGATATCTTTTAGTCATCACAATATATTTTTAGATGTCCTTTATATCAATGTATATCTCAACTTTCTTTCTTCCTTTTTTCTTTCTCTTTTTATTTCTTTCTCTTTTTTTGCTTAACTTATTTTCTTCATTGACATCTTTTGATTGTAAACTATTAATTTTTTTAATCCAAAATGGGATGAAAGTGATCCCAGAGACTGTGTTTCTTCAACTTCTCAACTTTTTCAATGAATAATAATATTTTGTGTGATCTGATATATTTCTATTAACAAATTAACATAGACAATAATAAAAGACAAGAATATGGTTGGTTTAACAAGCAGTCATCAATTGCATAGCCATAAAAGAGTCTCATTACATGAATAAAAGACAAATTGAGAATTGTAAACAATCATATGCAAGACACTTATTACATTGTATTTAATGAAGATGGATTAGTGAACCTAAATGGTAAGCAAAACCGAAGCAAACTAAGGCCTTCATTCTTCCATTTGTCTTTAATTAAATTCAAATGATAAGCAAATTAAGGCCCCAGAATGTTAACTAGTTCATTCTTTTATAAAGCAGCAAGGTTTAATCATACACAAGCAAATTAAGCCTCTATTTGGGAAGAACATATCACAAATATTAAAAAGCTCTCACTAAATTGAATAAAGTTTAATCGCACTGTATTTTCATCTCATAACGAGGCAACCCAGAACTAGTCTAATAAAAAAGATAGATGAACAAAGAAATTTAAAAATTGAACTAATCCATATTCTTAACTGATCAAGTCATCAATATTCAATAATCAATTAATCAAAAATCAAGAGATGCACAGAAAAGTAGAAGAAGAAACACGCCATCAATGTCCATTCCGTTAAGCAAATTCTAGTGCCAAAGTTCTATCATTTCAGAAAATGACACAAAACAATCATACAAAATACAATAGTTTAAAAATAAATAAATTCAATTCGCAGAGGAAGAGAAAAAAATATTTAGATAAAATAAAACAAGAGACATAAATTTAGGTTCCAAAATGAGAAATGACAAAAAATAGAAGATGAAGAAGGAGAACACATACCTAATTTTTTGAAGGAAGGAGACGTTCGTTGTAGTGCTGGCAGCATAGTTTGCAGGCGGCGGCGGAGACTGCTAATGGATAAAACAGCGGCGATGTGCGTAGAGAAAGCAAAAGGTTGGAGAGAGAGTACAGAGTAGAGAGCACAACAGCAGCGGAGAGAGGAGAGGAGAGCAGATCGGCATCGAGCTCAAAGGTTGCAGCGTCAACAGTAACAACAACGGTGTGCAATGAAGAAATTGGAGGGATGCTGGAGAAAGAGGTGGCTGTCGTTCTGGTTTATGACAGAGCGAGAAACTCAGGGACTGTGGAAGAAGAAGATTGGGGATTTGAAAGTAGTGGATATTGTTGGATAAGTAAAGAGAAAATGGGATGTCTAGTTGTTGGGGTATTTTTGGGAGGGGGGGTTTGTCACTCATGTATTAATTTGAAATTTTTAGATTTTTTATTTTTGTTAATAGTTTATTAGTTTAACAATATTTCTTTATATTTAAAGATAAAACTAAAATTATGATTAAAAATCAAATATTTAAAATTTAAACAATAAAATTTAAGAGGCTAAATTGGAATAATTTAAAATATTTTAAATATTTTAATAATAAACTATGTCAAAATATAACAAATTAGAGGAGGAGAAATTGAGTGTGACTAACTTACATCCTATATATGTATACTTTATAAAAATATGTTATAGGTGGGTATTAAACCAAGGACCTCTCACTTAGTGCAAAATTCTAGAAAATCTTAAACAATCCTAAAAAAATCCTAAAAAATCCTAAAAAACCCTAAAAAATAATGAAAAATCCTAGAAAATCCTAGAAAAACCCTAGAAAGATCTAAAAAATCCTAGAAAACACCTAAAAATTTCTAAAAACCATAAAAAAACCCTAGAAAATCCTAAAATCCTAGAAAACCCTAGAAAACTTTAGAAAACTCCAAAAAACCCTAGATAAACCAAGAAAAACCTAGAAAACCTTAGAAAATCCTAAAAAATACTAAAGAACCCTAGAAAACTCTAAAAACCCATAGAAAATTCTAAAAATCCTAGAAAAACCTAGAAAACCCTAAAAAATTCTAAGTACCCTAAAAAATCCTACAAAACCTTAGAAAACCCTAGAAAATCCTAGATAACCCTAGAGAATCCAAGAAAAATCCTAAAACCCTAGAAAATCCTAGATAATCCTAGAAAACTCTAGAAAACCCTAGAAAATCCTAGAAAACCCTAAAAAATCCTAGAAAAATCCTACAAAACCCTAGAAAACTCTAGATAACCCTAAAAAACTTTAGAAAAATCCTAGCTAACCCTAGAAAACTCTAGAAAAACCCTAGACAACAATAGAAAAATCCTAGAAAACCTAGAAAAATCTAGAAAACACTCGAAAAACTCTAAAAAAATCCTAAAAACCATAAAAAACTTCTAAAAAATCCTAGAAAACCATGGAAAACCCCAGAAAAACCTTGAAAACCTTAGAAAATCCTAGAAAAACTCTAAAAAATCCTAGATAACCCAAGAAAATCCTTGAAAACCCTAGATAACACTAAAAAATCCTAGAAAAATCATAGAAAATCCTAAAATACACTAAAGAACACTAGAAAACCCTAAAAAGCCATAGAAAATACTAAAAACCCTAGAAAATCCTAAAAATCTTAGAAAACCCTAAAAACACTAGAAAACCCTAAAAAACCTAAGTACCCAAACAAACCCGAGAAAATACCAGAAAACTCCAAAACACCCTAGAAAATCCTAGATAACCCTAGAAAATCTAAGAAAAATCCTTAAAAAATCCTAGAAAACCCTAGATAACACTAGAAAACCCTAGAAAAACCCTAGAAAAATCCTAGAAAATCCTAAAAAATCCTAGAAAATCCTAAAAACCCTAGAAAACTCTAAAAGATCCTAGAAAACGCTAGAAGATCCTAGAAAATCCTAGAAAAACTCTAGGAAACTCTAGAAAATCCTAAAAAACACTAAAAAACCTAAGAAAATCCTAAAACCCTAAAAAACTCTAAAAAACCCTAGAAAATCGTAGATAACCCTAGAAAACTCGAAAAAAGCCCTAGAAAACCCTAGAAAAACCAATAAAACCCTAAAAAACTCTAGAAAACTCTAAAACTTCTAGAAAATCTTAGATACCCTAGAAAACTCTAGAAAAAACTACTAAACCCTAAAAAATCCTAGAAAACCCTAAAAAATCCTAGAAAACCTTAGATAACCCTAGAAAAAACAAAGAAAATCCTAAAAAATCCTAGAAAATCCTAAAAGCCCCTAAAATTTCCTAAAAACCCTAGAAAATCCTAAAAAACCGTAGAAAATCCTAGATAACCCTAGAAAACTTTAGAAAAACCCTAAAAAATACTAGAAAATACTAGAAAAACCCTAGAAAATCCTAGAAAACTCTAGAAAAAATTGAAAAACCCTAAAAACAATAAAAATTTCTAGAAAACCCTAAAACCCCTAGAAAACCCTAGAAAAAACCTAGAGAACCCTAGGAAATCCTAAAAAAAACTCTAAAAAACCCTAGATAACCCTAGAAAATCATAGAAAACTCTAGATAACCCTAGAAAATCCTAAAAACTCTAGAAAATCTTAAAAAACTCTAAAAAATCATAGATAACCCTAGGAAACCCTAGAAAAACCTAGAAAAATCTAAATAACCCTAGAAAACCTTAGATAACCTAGAAAATCCTAAAAATCCTAGAAAACCTTAAAAATCCTAGAAAAATCCTAGGAAATCCTAATAAACCCTTAAAGTCCTAGAAAACCCTAAAAAAACCTAGAAAAACCCTAGAAAACCCTAAAAAAATCTTGAAAAAGATTAGAAAAATCCTAAAAAATCCTAGAAAAAACTAGAAAACCCTAGAAAAATCTTGAAAACCTTAGAAAAAACCTAGAAAGCCCTAGAAAATCTTAGAAAATCCTAGAAAACCCTAAATAACCTAGAAAACCCTAGAAAACTCTAGAAAAATCCTAGAAAACCCTAAAAAATTCTAGAAAACCCTAGAAAATCCTTGATAAACCTAGAAAAGCCTAGAAAAATCCTAGAAAACCCTAGATAACTCTAGAAAACCCAAGAAAAACTAGAAAATCCTAAAAAATCCTAAAAAATCTTAGAAAACCCTAAAAATCCGTAAAAAATCATAGATAATCCTAAAAAAGCCTAAAAAATCCTAGAAAACCCTAGAAAATACTAAAAATCCTAGAAAACCCTAGAAAACCCTAGATAACCCTAGAAAACCCAAGAAAATCCTAAAAAACCCTAGAAAAACTCCTAGAAAATCCTAAAAAATCCTAGAAAATCCTAGAAAATCTTAGAAAAAACCTAGAAAATCCTAGAAAACCTTGGAAAAACCTTAGAAAATCCTAAAAAAGCCTTAGAAAATCCTAAAAAGATCTTAGAAAATCTTAGAAAACCCTAGATAACACTAGAAAACCCTAGAAAATCCTTGAAAATCCTAGAAAAACCTATAAAAACTCTAGAAAACCCTAAAAAACTCTAAAAAACTCTAGAAAACCCTAAAACTCTAGAAAATCCTATAAAAACCTATAAAATCCTAGAAAACCCTAAAAAACTCTAGAAAACCCTAATATACCCTAAAAAACCATAGAAAATCCTAAAAATCCTAGAAAACACTAAAACCCCTAGAAAATCCTAGATAACCCTAGAAAAACATAGAAAATCCTAGAAAACTCTAAAAAACCTTAGAAAATCTTAGATATCCCTAGAAAACCCAAAAAAACCCTAGAAAATTTTAAAAAATCCTGAAAAAACCCTAGAAAATCCTAAAAAAATCCTAGAAAACCCTAGATAACCTTAGAAAACTTTAGAAAAAACCCTAGAAAATTCTAGAAAATACTAGAAAAATCCTAAAAAATGCTAGAAAATAATAGAGAAACCCTAGAAAACCCTAGAAAAATCTAGAAAATCCTAGAAAAACCCTAAAAATCCTAAAAACTATAAAAAAAACCCTAGAAACCCAAACAATCCTAAAAAACCCTAGAAAACCCTAGAAAAAACCTAGTAAACCCTAGATAACCCTAGAAAACCCTTGGATTCCGGTCACCATCAACCACGTTCACGTCAACGCCGAGAAGAATTCCATCGGAGGGTTATTCCCTTCAACAAATAGGGACGATGCCAAGACTTCAAGTTCTGTCCCTTTCAACAAATAACTTTTTAGGTTCGGTCCCCACTTCGTTGTTGTGCGATTCTTTGTCCATTCAAATTGTTAAGCTTGTCTTTAATTTTTACACAGGAGTTTTCGAGCTGCAAAGTACAAAGAACTGCATTAACTCGGGTTGAAGTGAGTCTCTGAATTGGAGCAACTTGGTGGGTTATTGTTCTTGTTCTTGTTCTTGATTATGAAGGTTATAATCTTCTGCCATTTTTATTTTTTTGAATCAGTTTATTGAGATTTTTTGATTTCTTTTCTTTATTCTGTTTAGAAATAAGATTAAGGGGAAGATATAATGATAATAGTGGCGGTAGTGGTAAGGGGTTTGGTGATGGGGTATTTGGAAGAGAGAGAAAATAATATTTTGGAAATGATGAAAGTGAATGGATTTTGAAGGGTAAAATTGAAAAAAAAAAAAAAGTGTTGACCATAGTTTGATCAGAAAATTTGAGAATAAGGATAAAATTGATGCAAATCGAAAAAATTAAAGATAAAATTGAAACAAATTAAAACTTAAGAATATTTTTAAAATTTTTAACAAATTTCAAGAACAAAAAATATACTTTACCTTAAAAATTATACATCTTCAATCCTTGTTTTTAGTCTGTATCTTCAACCTTCTTCTCCCATCTACCCCCAAGTTGCAATGGTAATAAACTAGGCCAATTCTTGCATAAACTTCTTTTGTTATTCTAAAAAGAACCACATCATTGTATTTTACAATGTGGTTTTGTTTTGTACATAGATTGTAGGAGCATGCATTTTACAACTCAAAATTCATGCCAACGATACCCTTTTTTTTCTAAAAGTTAAAATAATCATCGAATACTAACAAAACTAGTGGTTCAATTTGTCAATATGTTTTTCTTCCTTCTTGAGATTCAACACGTATTGTATACTAAGAAAATCACGATGGTAAATAATAAATATGCGCAATTTGGAAATTTAAGACTGAATTTTTATACAAAGGTTTTGCCGAATGAATTGATGAAAGAAAATTAAAACGAGCAGACTCAATGATGTAAATAAAAGCCCAAACTCTACGAAACGCTGTAGTTACAATGGGCTAAAGCCCAATCTAATAAAATCCCGTTAACAATAATTACTGTCCATGCATGATGCATGGTGGATAGAGCTGTTTGGTTTAGGTAGTCGGGAAGAAGAGAACAAGGAAACTAGCATCATTAGCAATTTGCAACATTGCCAAATGGCAATGGCAATGGCCATGACCTCATCCTTAATGTTATCAACAACTTGTTCTTTCAGTTTCCCTTCTATCACTATATGCATTTCCTTTTACAACCCTAACCCTTCTAGAAGACTAGCTCTCTTTCACCTTCTTTCGGGTCCTTTTGGTAATTAACCTCCATTCACATCAGCTTTATTATTATCCATTTGATACTTAGAGTTAATTAATTATATTATCACTCTGTTTATATTAACAGAATTGTTATGGCAATTTATTCAGCTATTCCACAGTCCCAATCTCTGTTATTTGGTGTAAAAGGTTCAGAATTATTTAGAGTAGCAGAGGCTAATGCAGCAGAGAATCTAATTCAACCAGAGCAAAACTTGTTTGAATGGGTCAAAAATGACAATAGAAGATTCTTACATGTTGTGTACCGTGTTGGGGACTTGGATAAGACTATAAAGTATGCTACCTATGATGCTTCAATTGCCCTAAATTAATGCAATTATTATACTATATTCTTGAATCTTGATTACATTTTTGGAATGTGTATATATATTTAGGTTTTACACTAAGTGCCTTGGCATGAAGCTGTTGAGAAAACGTGATATACCTGAAGAAAGATACACAAATTCTTTTCTTGGATATGGCCCTGAAGATTCCAATTTTACAGTTGAGCTTACCTACAGTGAGTTTAGATGTGCAAGATACAAACTTTTGTTTAGCATAAAATAGTTTGTGCTTCTCTTGTTTCTTGTTTGTATTTCTTGATCATTGCAGATTATGGAGTGGACAAGTATGACATTGGAAATGGGTTTGGTCATTTGGGTGTTGTAGTTGAAGATGTAAGCTCCTATTATAGAACAATTAGAAAACAAAGTATGATTGTTGATATTGTAGAACTAAGCAACAGCAACTTAAAATTCAAATAGAGTCTCTAATTGAACACATTGGTGCATTAAGAACCAATTTATATTTTTCATGAACATTAGTTACCAGCTTATCTAACATCACCAGCCAATTAATCAATGTGTGTTGTTATCTTCAAACTATGAAATTCTCACAGGAAGTTAAAAACTAAATGGTCTTTTTAAGAGTGGTTTTTGGTACATTTCCTTTTATTGATGCTCAATTTTCATGTATGCTGCATGTCTCTGTCAAATTTCTGACTTAAATTATGATGATTATTGTCCTTACTCCAATTTCTAGGCTGCCAAGGCAGTTGATCTGATAAAAGCAAAAGGTGAAAAGGTTATCAAGGAACCAGGGCCTGTCAAAGGTGGCAGCAATCGGAGAGATAGAACTTGAGAGAGTGTTCTTCCCTCTTGTGCCTCCATTTTCAGCGTGTAAGAGTGTTATGTGAGGAGAGAGAATGCTGAAATGAGTGTTTTTAGGGTTTAGTTATGTTGGACCAAGGGCCCACTTTGGGTCCGGTTGGCTCAGTTTGGCCCGTTCGGTCCAATCTTTGTTCGATTTCTATAAAATTGGTACCGAAATTCTCGTCTCAATCTCCTCTATCACATTTAGCCATAAAAATATCATTTTGGGCTTTCTAGAATAAATTCTCATTTATGGATTAATTAGCCGTTAATTAACCGGGTCTTACAAATCCCATCCAAAAATGCACATATATTTAACTTAATTCATGCTTCCATTACTCTTTTGCCACTCTGTGCTTATATTGATCCTATCCTATTTGCCTACCTATTTTCCTGCTTTACTTCTTCCATTATATCCTGGAATTTCTACTTTTCAGGATGTCTGACCCTAAAGGCAAAGGAAAAGCTAAGGTCACTACCGGCAAAAGAAAGAGATGCGAATCCTCTATGACCATCCTCGATACTTTGCATGATGATTCCTGGCTGGAGAAGAATTTTACTCCGCAGAAAAAGGCTGATCAGTTGGTACCTGCCACTGACCCAAAAAAATTTGTAAACAAATACTGTGAGCTCAAGTATCCAGTTTTTTCCACTTCTAGGAACCTTTACCTGGAAAGAACTCTCAAAATTCCGGCAGAACTACAGCAGTACACTTCTGAACAGATTAAACAAAGAGGCTGGTTCTTCCTGGAAAGAAACTTGACAGAGGTCAATGCTTCCTGGGTTAGAGAATTCTACTGTAACTATTTCAAGACTTCCCTAGATGCAGTGCACCTCAGAGGGAAGCAGATCTTGATTACTGAGGAAGCCATTGAAGACATCCTCCAGCTTCTGCCTAAGGAAAATCAACTTGACGGTTACCAAAGGGCTAAAGAGGATATGAGATTTATGAGATTTGAATGGGACGCAGTCAAGCAGAGAGTGACCCTTGATCCTACTGTCCCATGGGTCATGGGAAAGAATACACTGGCACCCAAGGGAATCAAGCTGCAGTATTTGAATGATGAGGCTCAGCTTTGGCAATAAATTCTGAGTAATTACATTATGCCGAGCACTCATGAGACAGAAGTGCCCGCTGCTATGATCACCCTCCTCTGGTGTGTGATGGAAGGTAAGGACCTATATCTTCCCCGTTTCATCCGGTATTATATGGCTAGGGTCCATGTCAGATGCACTCTCCCTTTCCCTTATCTGATCACCCAGCTTGGCCGCCGAGCTGACGTACCTTGGGAGCTCGCTGATGAGAAGCCCCCTGCTGCGGAGTGCCAGAAGATTATCCCTCACAGCAGGAAGTTCCAGGCCTTGGGTTACAGGCCACATTTCCTCACTGATTCTGCTGAGGCAGCCCCTTCATCAGCTGCCCCTTCCGCCTCTGCTGCCCCTTCAGCATCCACTGCACCTCCACCTGCTCTTGAGCCCATTTATCACCTGGTGCACCGCCTTTTTGACCGCATGGATCAGATGGACCGCCGCCACAGGCGACGTTATGTGAGGTCTGAGCGTCGCCACAAGTGACGCTATGAGCATTTAAAGTTGATGATCCAGTCCGGCAACACTGACATTCCCTCCGAGCCCGACACACCATCAGAGACTTCTGAGGAGGAGGCGAGTGATCATGAGGAGGACGCACACACCCAGGCTGAGCAGGGTGGACCTGAGCAGACTGCACCACACCATGAGGAGCCCCACCAGATACAGACCGCAGATCCAGAGATTCCTCTATAGACAGAGCCTCTGCTTCAGCAGACAGCTCCTCCTACACTCACGGAGACTATAGACCGTCTGCCTACCACCGAGACACCGGTAGCCCATCCTTCCGGAGATGACACTTCTTCCCACCCAGCTTGAGTGAGCATCGAGGACGATGCTATCTTTTAAGTGTGGGGAGGTCACCATCTCTGGCATATTTTTTGGTGAACTACTATAGACTCTTCTATCTTATTTTGTTCATTTTCTGTATTTTATTTTATCTTTTAGTACTTGCACATTTTTCTTTTGTTTTTGCTGTATTTTTGCATCTTGCACTTTGGGCTGTATATATCTTAGATATTTTAGCTTAATTTGCACTTTTAGATTATTAGTTATAGAATAAGTGGATTAGTTAGTATAGTTTACCCTTTTAGCATATAATAGTTTGGATTAATTAAAAATAAAAGGAGTAAACTAGAGACTTTAGTTTAACAGAATCAAAACATCCACGCACTTTATATATATAGCATTACATGTTAGTTAGGTATCAACATTTTTCAAGGAAAAATACTAAGATTTTAAAGGCCGCCTTAAGATTCACATTGTGTTGAATGGAAACTCTTAATTCCTACTTGCATGACATATATAACTGATATATGCTTTTTGAGCTTGAGAACACACAACCTGTGAGTTTTGAGCTTAAATGTATGGTTACATCCAAACCATAAATTTCATTCTTGTGTGTTTCGTACTTCTTTTCTATGCTTGCAATCTTTATTTTGTTTTAATCTATATGTCCAAAATAGAATATAGATACATACCAAGAGATGATTGAGGCCATTATTTATTTTTGCTCACTTATCCCAAATAGCCTACCCTTTCAATCACCCTTGTTAGCCCCCTTGAGCTTTTTGACCCCCTCTTCTGTTTTATAACCACATTACTAGCCTTAAGCAGAAAAACAAATAAAAATTTCAAGTTGAATTCTTGGTTAGCTTAAGATAGATATTGTGTATAATTTAAGTATGGAAAATTTGTGGGAACATGGGATGATAAGGAAAAAGGGAAATTAAATTGAATAAGTTATCTCAAAAATTTGGGAAGCATGCTCATGTGAAATTAAAATAAATTAAATCACCATGTGCATTGAATGAAAAAAAAATTTAGTAATTAAATAAGGGGATACAAAAAAAAATTATTACCCCAATGCAAAATAAAAAGAACCAATGCACATGGGACAAAATTCAAAATTAAATTTGGTGCTTGAGCATGTAAATCGATGCCATGACATGTTTGTTGAGTGATTTTAGGTCCTAGAGGCAAGTTTGGCAAGGCAAAAGTGGAAGGAAGCATGTACAAAGGGAGAAAACATGAAGAAAACAAAGGAGAAGCACACATTAGAGTGTGCGTGTGCACAAATCACTGTGCGTACACACAAGAACCATAAAGCCATGTGTGTGTATGCACAACATTCTGTGTGTACGCACAAGAAGAAAATCAGCAAGTGTGCGTATGCACAAGTCCCAGCGCGTGACTCATTTATTGCAAATCGCTGGGGGCAATTTCTAAGCCTCCAAAGCCCAGTTTTTGGACTTTCTGAAGCTGATTCTTCCTATATCTAAGAGGGCCTCACTCCATGTGAAGGGGGGGAGCACATTAGGGTTAGTTTAGTATCATGTAGGTTCTTTTCTAGAGATAGAAGCTCCCCCTTCTCTCTAGAAATTAGGGTTCTTAGTTTACTTTTCTTGTAATTTTCTTTTTGATTCTTGTTTTACTCTAGTTTCTTCTACCTTTCCTTGTTCTATTGTCTTAATTTCCTTAGTTTATCTTGTCATTTTCTCTATTTTTGCCACTTTTATGTATTTGCACTCTTGTTACTTTAATTTACATTTAATGCAATTTTATGTTTCATGCCTCTTTATTGTTTAATTGAGTTGCTATCGTTATTTTCCTTGCTTAGTAGTTGTAGAATTTATTATTTCTTGTCACTTTATCATGCTTTCTTTTCATTCCCACCAAGTGTTTGATAAAATGCTTGGTTGGGCTCTTGCATAGTTTTTTTCACTCTTGGTTGAGAAATTGTGTGGTTTGGGTGAACTTGAGTGGTGGATGTCCATTCCACATTGTGAGAGGGTTGTTAATTAATTTGGTTTTTCTTGACTCTAAGTGACCCCTTAGTGTTGACTTAGGACTTAGGGATTGAGATTAATTATGTCTAGTTGACTTATCCTCGATGTATGATTGACTAATTAGGATTAATCCACACACAATTACATGTTTGTGGTCCACAACTAGGATAGAAAGCCCTAATTATCCAACTCTCACCAAGATCTCTTTTTGTCATTTAATTTCCATTTTCATTTCCTTTACTTGCTTTCCTTTAATTCCTTGCATGCTTATTTACATTCCTTGCTATTTACATTACTTGTTTCTCTTGTAATCACAGCCCTCATTTCCTCCATAGCCAATAATATGACACTCAATTGCAACTCCTAGGGAAGACGACCCGAGGTTTAATAGTCTCGGTTATTTTAATTTGAATTTAACATTTGATCATGAGGATTCATTGTTGGTTTAGACTATGCTACCAACGAAGTGATTCTTGTTTTGATTGATTCTAAACCAGCAAAAATTCTCGTTATCAAATTTGGCGCTGTTGCCGGGGAGTTGCAATGGTGTATGTTTTTGGCTATTGTACATATCTGAATATTATGAATAGCTTATTTTTGGTTGATTGTGAATATGTTGCTTGCTTATTTTTGGACATTGTGAATATGTTAATATGTGAATATGTAAATAGTTATTTTTGATTGATTGCTTGTTTTTGCTAGTCTTAGGAGTTTATTTTATTTGTTCTTATTACCTTTGATTTTTATTTTCTTTTTATCCTATGAATTCTCACCCATTGCATTGTGAGTTTTATTGCTATTGTGTTGTAGGAATTGGGAATTTCAAATGCTTGTTACCTAGATGGAATGAAAGGAATTCACAACAAGATTTGGGTGCACAAGCTTTGGAATCTTGAAAGCCTTGGAGAAAACAAGCTTGGGTGGGATTTCAAGGAGGTTTGATGAGAGCTCTCCATAAATCCAACTTAAGGACAATAAACCAAAGTGCTAGGTGGGAGACACCCCACCATGCAACCGGAGCCCCCGGAGCCCACCAGCTGAAGGTGGAGCCTTATAGTCCTTCATCCCCCGGATCGTGTGTATGCACGGAGGACCATGCACAATTTAAGTGTGGGGGAGGATCGGCATCTTCTAGGGGGGTAAAAATTTCTTTTCTTAGACACTTTGCAATATTCTTTTTGTTCCTTTTCTTCAATTTTCGCAATTTTTGTTCTTATTTGCACTTTGTTTGGTTGCTTATATATATTTCTTTAATGCTTATAGTGATATGATAGTAAATACTTGCATATTGCATGTTAGATTGAATAAGTTTGGTAAAACAACAAGAAATTTTCATGAAATCCTTCTTAGGGCTTTCCATTGATTGAATTGAGAAATTATTTTCAAACTTGCTTGAAGTATTCTTTTCATAGAACATAGAAAAGAGCTAGAACAACATACCTTGTGAGATTTGAGCCTTAATTGATGGTTGCATATTCTCTACCATAAAGTTTGTTCTGTTGTGATTAAACTCCTTTTATGATTGTAATCTTTGATTTGCATGAATCTATATGTCCATTATTTTGTGTATGAATGCATGTATATGATTGAGGCCATTGTTTCATATAGCTCACTTTACCCAAATAGCCTACCTTTTATCTTCTATTATTAGCGAACTTTGAGCCTATGCTAAACCCATTTGTTCTTAATTTTAGCACATTACAAACCTTAAGTGAATAGTATGTATTGATTGGATGTCATCTCTGGATAGGACTTTATTCATTTTGGGTCTGGCTATATTTTGAGTTAGAGTATGAACAATACCCTTATTGGAGACCGAGCTTCATTAGGTCGGACTCAAGCATTTATAGGTCGAGCTAATCTCTTATGGTGTTGGTGCTTCACATCGGGCACACTGCCTTTCGTAGGATTAGGTCGAGTACTCGACATGTTTTTTATGACAAGAATAACTATAATAACAAACAATAACAATAATAACAAATAATAATAATAACAATAATAATAACAATAACAATAATAACAATAATAAAAATAACAATAATAAGAATAACAATAATAACAACAACAATAATAATAAAAATAACAATAATAATAATAAGGAGGTGACTGAAAAGAAACAATGGGACAGATATATAATAAAAAAGAAAACTAAAAACTTATCCATTTTGCTCAAAGATAATAATAATAATAATAATAATAATAATAATAATAATAATAATAATAATAACAATAATAATAATAATAATAATAATAACAACAATATCAATAACAATAACAAGAATAACAATAACAACAACAATAATAACAATAACAAGATTAACAATAGCGCCCCATGAGTTCGTTCACGCTCTGCTAGGGTTTCACTGCGCCGCCTCCATGGTTACACCTTTCTTTGTCTTTTCTTCGTCAAAGTCTTTTCCATCTTCTTCTACTTTATTCTCTTAATTTCTTTTCCACTTAATTCCCTAATTTTCGTTTTCTCTCCCAATTCATTCCTCTTTTAATTCATTCCATTTTCTAATTCACTCATTCCATATATCTTATTTCTCTCTGAAATCATTAAATACCAATTCTGATTTTCTCTACACCATGAACAACAAATCAGAGACTCAGAACCCTCATATAATTGATAGTGATCAGGAGGATGATTTGAACGTTTTAGCTTATGAAGATGTTTCTGAAGGAATTCAAGCTTGTACACGGAGCCTGTCCGGAAGAATTTTCTCAGATTGGATCTTTTCCGTAGGTACCATGGAAGGAGCTCTCTATGCAATATGGAATAAACCAGAAGGATTCAAAGTAGTCGAAAAATCTAGGAACCAGTTTCAATTTTTCTTTGAGAATGACTCTGATGTGACTCGAATTAAGAGGGGTTTGCCTTGGTTATTCAAGAATTTTATTATTCATGTTCGCAGATGGAAGCAGTCAATAAACATGGAGGATAATCACATCTCTTATTTTCCTGTATGGGCACAATTTTGGGGATTTTCTGAACAATACAAAACACTTGAGGTTGGCCGAAAATTGGGTGGGAGACTTTGTCAAATTGAAGATGTTGCTCTATTTGAAGTTAGAGGCAAAGATACACGCATAGTGAAGGCTAAAATGGAACTGAACGGTGATAAAAAAGTGAGGGATACACTAAAATTGCTTGATCCTAATTAAAAAATGCTGGAAATTAGAGTATGCTATGAACGTATAGGTGTGTTCTGTACTTATTGTGCGAAATTGGGGCATGAATCTAAGAACTGCCAATTTTTTTATTGATGATTATGCCCAAAACAATATCAAGGAAGATAAAGTTGGTGAATGGCTTGAGGCAGATCAAGTCGGTAGGCGTTTAACTGAAAAGAGAGCTTCCTTCAATCCTAACCAACCTCGGGATGGTACTATTCCAGATCAATCGAATAAAAAATTTTCACCTGCTTGGATTTTTGATAGTTTCTCAAAAATGAGTGTGCAAGATGATTAAAAAAAATAGAATAATGAAAAAATTGCTGCCAATTCGGGTTTTAGAGCAGAAAATGAGGGTGAATTAGAAAACACAGGTACTGCTACTGATATTAATTCTTCTTCTAATGCTTTATTGGAGATATCCTATCCCATGAATAATGTCCAACACAATAACAACGTCATATCCAAGCTTAAAAAGGAGAACAAAAAGCCAAACCTGAAACAACTTGCCAGAAAGTCTGTGATAGGTTTCAAACGGAGGAGTGGAGGTAATGGTACTGAAGATATTTCAAAGAAAATTTGTCTCAATGATATTGTCTCTGATGCTATAACGGTGGAGGGTGCCAGCCTTCAAGTGGCATCCAAAGAAATATGAAACTGCTCTCGTGGAATTGTCGGGGTTTGAGGAGACACCTAACAATCCACAATCTTAAAGGGATTTGCAAATCCTACTCCCCCGAGGCTGGTTTTATCTGTGAAACAAAAAATCAATCTCGATAAGTTGAAGAAAAACTAAGATCTTGTGGTTTCAAGGAATGGTTTATTGTGGATCCGGATGGATTATCAGGGGGTTTGGCAATGGCATGGAGGGATGGTTGCACTGTTCAGATTTTACAGCATGGTAGATTCTTCATTGCGGCATCAGTTCTGACAGCTGGTTCTAATGATCCCTATGGTGTTCTAGGTGTTTATCTCAGTTCAAATGATTAACATAGAATGTCTTAGTTTGCTGAATTAACTTCAATCACCCAACAGTTCGATGGTAAGGTTGAGTTAATGGGTGATTTTAATGCCATTTCTAATCAATTGGAGAAAACAGGTGGGGGTGCTAAATCTCTTTCTTCTATTGAAACCTTTAACAGTTTTATTGATGATAATTCCCTGATTGATATTGGTATGGTCGGAAGACCATTCACTTGGTCGAATAGACGGAGGGGTGATGAGTTGATACAAAAAAGACTGGACCGATTCCTGGTAGGAGTTGATTGGCAGCAACTCTATCCCAATGCAACGGTTCTTAGACTATCAGAATCAGGCTCGGATCACTCCCCTATTCTCTTAGACTCTAATCCAAGAACTGAGAGATCTAAACACCGATTCAAATTCCAAGAAAGATTGTTAGAGAGGTTTGGCACGAACAGATTGATGGTTCATCCATATATATCCTAGCTCAAAAAATAAATCATTGTCGGCATAAGATTGTCAAATGGCAGCAAGAACACAGATCTAATTCGAAGGTGGAGATTGATTTAGTACAGTCTGAATTCGAGGAACTTCGTTTAGCAGGAATTCATGGAGGCGACATCATTTCAGAAATAGAGGACAAACTTGAAAAAGCATTGCAAAATGAGGAATCTTATTGGAAAGATAAGTCTATAGTCAAATGGCTCAAATCTGGTGATCAGAATACAGCTTTCTTCCATCAGATGGTGAAGTGGCTACTTCAAATGCTGGTATTGCTTCTGTGGCTGAATCTTATTTCAATGACATCTTTTCCTCCACTTGTCATGAGAACCCCGAACCTCTGTTTACTGATTTTGAACCTAAGGTTACAGCTCACATGAATCGTAGGCTTCAAAGACCAGTGACTATGGAGGAAGTGAAACGTGCAACATTTAGCATTCATCCTCAAAGTGCTCTAGGAGATGATGGTATGACAGCAAAATTTTTTCAAAGCTTCTGGAACATACTTAGTGGTGATGTGTTTCGAGCAGTTAAGAGCTTTTTTTTAGGGGGCAGACTTTTGAAGGGTTTTAACTACACTCGGATCTGTCTTATTCCTAAGTTTTCTGATGCTAAAGATATGACTCAAGTAAGACCAATAAGCCTATCTTCAGTCTTTTACAAGATTATCTCCAAAGTATTTGTACATAGACTTCAGGGTATGATGAATAGACTAATTAGCCATACGCAGAGTGCTTTTATTAAAGGCAGATTAATCTCTGATAATATCCTAATTGCTCACGAGTGTATGCATTACTTGAAGAACAAAAAAGGGGACTCGAAAATGAAATGGCGCTAAAATTAGATATGAGTAAGGCATATGATAAGGTGGAATGTCACTTTCTTTGGTTTATATTGGAGAAGTTTGGTTTTGACTCCCGGTGGATCATGTGGATTCGAGAATTAGTGACAACTATTTTTTATTCTGTTATTGTGGAAGGACAACCTTATGGTTTCTTCAAACCAAATAGAGGTATTTGATAAGGAGATCCTCTATCTCTCTATCTTTTTCTTTTCTGTGTAGAAGGTCTCTCCTTCTTGCTACACAAGACAGAATAAAACAGACTAATTCAGGATCTTCAGATACATAGGCGATGTCCCAAGGTCAACCACCTCCTCTTTGCTGATGATTCCATCTTATTTTGTAAGGCTAATCCTGAAGCATGTACAAATATCCTGCATTTATTGAATTCTTATGAAAGCATCAGTGGCCAGAGGGTAAATCTTAATAAATCTGCTGTATTATTTAGCCACAACACTTCCTCCACTACTTGTACACTACTGGCTAACTCTATGAATATTAATCATATTAGGGCTTAGGATAAATACCTTGGTTTGCCTTATACAGTCTCTAAATCGAAAAAGGCTTCTTTTAGTATGATCAAAGAAAAGGTTTGGAAAAGAATCCAAGGGTGGAAGCGCAGTCTTTTATTGTCAGGTGGTAGACACGTATTACTTAAGGCAGTGGGAGAAGCTATTCCTATTTATACATTGTCTTGCTTCAAGTTACTTGATGGTTTAATTTCAGAAATTCACTCTCTACTTTCTCAGTTCTGGTAGGGACAAAAGGTTCTGAAAGGCGGATGGCTTGGATTAGTTGGGACACTATGACTCGCCCACAAAAAGAAGGAGGCCTTGGATTTAAAGATCTCAGAATCCAAAATCTGGCACTTTTAGGCAAACAGTTTTGGCGACTCGTAACACAACCTACTTCCTTATTATCCAAAATCCTAAGAGGTAAATACTTTAGTAATGGTAATACTATAACGGCAGAAATTGGAGTCTTACCTTCTTGGGGATGTAGGAGCATACTGGAAGGCCGAAAGATTGTTGAAAAAGGTCTTAATTGGGCTGTGAGTACTGGAGAGAATATCCGAACCTTTGAGGATCCTTGGCTGCCTCTTCCGTATCCTTTAATGATTTCTGACATACCAAATAGACAGGCTATTTCTGAGTTGGTTCCAAGAGTTAAAGATCTAATTACTGAAGATAGGAATTGGAATCAGAATCTCATTCAACAATTATTTTCCCAAGACGTTACAAACAGGATTTTGTCAGTTAAAACTCAGCAGAGTATGGACAAATTGCAATGGGATTTGAACAAATCCAAGCAATATGAGACAGCTTCAGGTTACAGAATTGGCTATTTATTTTACCATCCACCTCTGGAGCTTTGCCCTAATTATATGCAGCAGAAAAAGTCGTGGATTGATCTATGAAAGTTGAACTTGCCTCACAAAATTAAGCTATTTATCTGGAAAGCTCTCCATGGCCGGCTTCCGGTGCTTACTCAGATTCATCACCGCATCCCATCTATATCACCAATATGCCCCTGCTGTCATGAAGCAACAGAAACAGTCGCTCATTGTTTGATCGATTGTTCTAGAATTAAAGATGTATGGTCTTAGAGTTATCTTCGAGACTGTCTTCCCCCTTAGAGTCCTAACGACTTTTGGACATGGTGAACTGCATCAACAGAGATGCTTAACCCGTTGAAGAATGCTGACCGTAATCCTCAATTGCTTGCCATCATTAGCTGGAACTGCTGGAAAGCTTGCAACCAGTTGATTTTTGAAGGTTCTACTTCAATGCCGTCTGCCATTCTTGCAAGCTTTGTCAAGTTGCTCCGTAAAATCCAAAGAACTCCCAGTTTAGGTTGTCATCTCCATGAGGCAAGCTCTTAGTTGCATCCAATTTGATTTATCGTTCTTTCTTCTTTAAGATTTTTCTTCATTTTTCGACCACGCACCGTTGAATGAATACCTTCAATGTATTATTTTTGGAAAATCCCCACCTTTTATTATGCTATCCTGCTTTGGACATCTTTGTATTTTATTTTTCAATAATTAATGAAATATAACCTACTATCTTTAGAAAAAAAAATAAGAATAACAATAATAAGAATAACAACAACAACAACAACAACAACAACAACAACAACAACAACAACAACAACAACAACAACAACAATAATAATAATAATAATAATAATAATAATAATAATGAGATGACTTAAAAGAAACAATGGGACGGATATATAGTAAAAAGTAACACTAAAAAATAACACTAAAAGAAACACTAAAAACTTACCTTCCATAACAACAATAACAACAACAACAATAATAATAATAACAATAACAAAAACAATAACAATAATTACAATAATAATAATAATAACTATAAAAATAATAACAAGAATAATAATAATAATAATAACAATAACAATATTAAAAAAATAATAATAATAATAATAATAAGAATAAGGAGATGACTGAAAAGAAACAATGTGATGGATATATAGTAAAAAAAAATAACACTAAAAAGGAACACTAAAAACTTAGCCGGTTTGCTCAAATACAGCTATAATAATAATAATAACAATAACAATAATAACAATAACAATAACAACAACAACAATAATAATAATAATAATGAGGTGACTGAAAAAAAAAAAACAATGGGACAGATATATAATAAAAAAATAATACTAAAAAGGAACACTAAATGGAACCCTAACAACTTACTCAAAGGAAAAGAAGAAGTTGAACGAACTTAAGGCAAGGGCAATCAGGTGACTAAAAAGAAACAACGGGACAGATATATAGTAAAAAGTAACACTAAAAAGGAACAATAAAAGAAACACTAAAAACTTATTCGGTTTGCTCAAAGACAATAATAATAATAATAACAATAATAATAATAATAATAATAATAATAATAATAATAAGGTGACTGAAAAGAAACAATGGAACGGATATATAATAAAAAATAACACTAAAAACGAACATTAAAAACTTGTCTGATTTGCTCAACTATAGCAACAACAACAACAATAACAATAATAATAATAATAATTATAATAATGATAACAAGAATAATAATAATAATAACAATAACAATAATAATAATGAGGCGACTGAAAAGAAACAATGAGACGGATATATAATAAAAAGTAATACTAAAAAGGAACACTAAAAACTTACCTAAAGGAAAAGAAGAAGCTGAACGAACTCAAGGCAAGGGCAAGCAAGTGACTGAAAAGAAACAATAAGACAGATATATAGTAAAAAGTAACACTAAAAACTTATTCGATTTGATCAAAGACAATAATAATAATAATAATAATAATAATAATAATAATAATAATAATAATAATAATAATAACAACATAAGAATTCGGAACCTAGAACACTAAATAAATATAAAATTCAGTAAATCCTAAAAACAATGCTCATTGACAGTAAGTTATTTCTAGCATTGTACACATTGCACTATTTCATAAGTATTAAAATTATATAACAGCATCAGCATCGGAGTATTCTCGCCTGTCACGCGGGTGACCCAGGTTCGATCCCCGGCAACGGCGCCAAAAATTGACGCGACAGAAATTGGCAAGTTAAGAAATTATTATAAGAGATGCGTTGCAAGTACAGTTCTTAACCAGCCGAAAATCCACTTATCAATTTAGAGGGGTTGTCACAAAATTTAAATTAAAATACTGGGAGTATGAATCTCAGGTCGTCTCCCAACGAGTTGCAGAAAGGTGTGTTATTTTATTAATCAGATGCTTTCTAAAATGGGTTGAGTTGATAAACAGAAAATTAAATCAGGGAATTTAGATAATTTAAATAAAGACCTTGACTGGGAGTAGATTAGTTAGAAGCCCTATTCTTGTTGCAGTACTTTCAAGATTAATTGATAATTGAAGGTTGCTCTGCTTAGTTATCCCTTACTAGGTAAAGGAAAGTCAAGCAAGTTGGAAGCTATTTCTAGTCACAAGTCCTAATACTCTCCCTTGGGAGGGACTAGTGTCAATGACTAGAAGGTGATCCAACAATAAACCCAATTACAATTTTTCTTTTAAGTAATCCAACTCAAGGTTTCCTTTCAATCATCTCCCAATCAAGTTATAGAACTACTCGCTCATTATGTTTGTAAAATCCATAAAATAATAAAAGGAAATATTGAAAGACATGATAAATAATGATCAAAGGAATCAATTAAAAATAAAAGTTGTTCTTGTATTAATAAATTCTAAAAATAATCCAATAATAATTCTGAGTAAATAAAGGACATGGAAGAGTATGAGACAGGTAAGGAAACAAACTAAAATGACGAAGTCTTGACGGAGGTAATAACTCTTCCCAATGTTCCAATCCAAAAAGCAATAAAATTGAAATCCTCAGAACTATGAATGTGTGTGTAGAGAGAAAAACCTAGAAGAGCAGTAAAATCAGATCTAAAACTAAAACTTATGTGGAATGAATTGTGTCTCTGGTTTCTGCATGTTCCCTAGCTCTAGTCTGTTTTTCTGGGCCGAAAACTGGGTCAAAATAGGGCCCAAAATCGCCCCTAGCGAAATCTGTAGATTCTGCAGATCGCGCACGTCACGCGATCGCGTCATCCAGCGTTTTGCCTTGCCACGCGTGCGCGTCGTCCACGCATTCGCGTCACTTGTGCAGTTTCCAATCCGCGCGGTCGCGTGAGCCATGCGTTCGCGTCGCTGCAATTTCCTCTATGTTGCGCGGTCGCGTGAGCCATGCGGCCGCGTCACTTCTCGCTGGTCATCTCCTCAATTTCTTGTGTTCCTTCCATTTTTGCAAGCTTCCTTTCTAATCTCCAAGTCATTCATGCCCTATAAAGCCTAAAACACTTAGCACACAGATCACAGCATCGAATGGGATAAAGGAGAATTAAAATACATAATTAAAAATCTCTAGGAAGCAAGTTTTCAACCATAAAGTATTTTTAGGAAGGAATTATAAATGTATGCTTATCATATGAATAAATGGGTAAAGATTTGATAAAACCACACAATTAAACACAATATAAACCATAAAATAGTGGTTTATCAACCTCCCCACACTTAGACATTAGCATGTCCTCATGCTTAGTTGAAGGAGATAAAACAAATGAGTAGGAACATGTAAAACTCATGCAATGCAATGCAACCTATATATGTGAATGCAACTATATGATTTTTGTCCACTTGGTCAAAAGTAAATAAGCTCTTCGAGACAAACACAAATCAAATTCCACTAATTCAATTCTTATACAATAAGAACAGATAAAGATGCAAGAAGATAGCTCATGAAAGCAGGGAACATAGAATTTAAGCATTGAACCCTCACTGATGATGTATGTGCACTCTAATCTCTCTAGTGTATAGGGTAATCACTCTATCCTTCTCTAATCATGCTTTATAAATTTTGTTCTTCACCTAACCAATCAACAACAATTAATATACCAATGCAAACATCATGAGGTCTTTTCTAGGTTGTAACGGGGCCAAGGTAGGGGTAAGGTTACATATATGGTTAAGTAAGCTTGTAGATTGAATCTTTGATTAACCTAAGCTTTAACTCACACATATGTACATTCTATAACTCAAATTTCATACCTAGCTACCCAAAATTTTCCTTTCATATTCCTTACTCATGTATCAACTTTTATTTTCAATTTATCATACATGCATTGATCCTTGAATTCTTAACTTAACATTGATCCTTCGTGAAAAGACCACAGACAGACAAAAGAACATGAACTTAAACTCAAATTCCATAACTTAGGCCTGAGATGTACCAGATTGCTGGATAAATACATTAAAAGAGAATCTCAGCATGTTACATTAACTCCAATGCAAATAATCAAAGAAAAAAATAGACTAACCACATGAAATATATGGAGAAATATTTGAATACAATTCTAAATAAAAACTATAAAATACTTGATGCCAATTATCAATATATATAATAAACAATATGAGACTAAAATCAAATGACTAAAAAAAATAGAAGCAATATCATTAATAATTTTGATGATTTATGATAGACAGTAGCTTACTCATAATTAAAATAACAATTTAAAATACCAAGATACACTTAAAATATGGATAAATGATGATGATACCTACTCTTCTAACATAGAAACATTAATAGGAATTAATCCTTCCGTTAATAGCTCAATAGATATTTTCTTCTATTTTCTATCTCTTTGTTTTTTCTTGTATGTAGATGGCTTACGATTAATTTTTCGACAGCCATTCCCTCCCCACTTTGTTCTCCCGAAGTTTTTAATTATATAATAGGTTTAATTACTCTACAGGTCCTTATAGTTTTACCGAATTTTCAATTAGGTCCCTATACTTTTTTTTCTTTTCAATTGGATCCCTAGACATTAATTTTTTTTTCAATTTAGTCCCTGACGTGACAAAATCGTTTGAGATAACAGAATATTCCGTTAAAAAATTGAATATTCTTATAATTGGGTTAAAAAAGCAAACTAAACCCACCTCTAATTTTTCAAAATTCCAAAACTACCCTTGACATTTTGTAGAACCCTAGCCAGTTGTTCTCTGAAGTTAGTGGCGTTTCTCCTCTGTTCGCTGGTGTCGTTGTCCTTGGCAGCATGAGCATCTGTCGTCGTCCGATGTCCTTGGTCTGTGCTACACTGCTCTTCCCTGTTAGTGGCAACTCCATAACACAGGCGTCACTATCGAAGTCTTGGTTACCTCCACAGCTTTGGAGGAAACTCTTCAATTTTTCTTAAACTGAATTCATTGAGCTGAAGAATTCAAGAAAGAAAGAAGAACGAAATCGAAAATGGGTAATCAGAAACAGATTCTCAAAGATCCTCAATTCACACCCTTTCTCAGTTCACGTTCCAACATCGTCTTCAAGGTGCAAAATATTCCTAATTAGCCTTTTCAATTTTGCGTCTTATCTCAATTTAGGGTTTTAAATTTCATCACAATGTGCCTAGTTCCTCTTTATGTATTCTGTTTTCTGGATAAATGGTGAAATTTGAGTGTGAGAAATCTGAATCGAGGGGTTAGGATTTTTAATTTTTGTTCTTCTGTGGTAATTCAGGATAAGTGGCAAAATTTGAGCGTTAGCAATGATACTCAAGGATCCAAAGAAAAATCTAGGATTCCTAGAATAAGGCTGCGGCCCATGCTGCTGCTACCCAGTTGCTGCTAGTAATACCATTGTTGTTTTTGGGGAAGATGCTACCCCTGTCACGACTATGATTTATCAACCTAATCCTTCTGTTGCTGTGGGTGATTCCTCTCAAAAAGACGAAGATGCTAAGATACTTCTGCTCTATGCGAATTTATGTCACTAATTTTATATAATATTCTCTCGCTTCTCTTCCAATTTTTCTGGTAACACGTCCCACTACTAAAACTATGTGATAACGATATTCTTTTATCTCTTCTTCAGCAATGAGACCCTTATATATAGAATCCTACATTGTAAAAATATAAAAAAAATTAGATAAAAAATACAGAAATTTATATAGAATAAAATTAGCATTGTAAAAATAAAGAAAAAAAATTATATAAATGTAAATTTATACTCACATCTTTTAGCTTCTGAAATGTACGCGTTAATAAAATATTTGTAATCAGTGGCTGTTTTTCGACAGTTTCCCATATATCGAACACCTCTTCACAATTTTTCACCTTAAACTCAGCCTGCATAAATATATAAGGATATATAAGTTAAGTTATGTTATAACATATTATTTTATATGTAAAAAAATATTATTTTATTACAATAAATAAAAATATTAAACTAATAACAATATTTAATTAAATGAATATCTTTCTATTGATTATGTTACATTGTCTTTGTGCTATAAACTTGCACATACTCTCTTTTACACACCCATTTATAATCACCCATCTTAAAACATTATAAGGTATTGCTGTATAACAATACTGTTCATCCAGTCAACCAACTCCTATTCTTCGCAGACATTTTTCGTCATTCCTTTCTTTCTCCATTCGGTCATTCCTCAAATGGTTGTACCTAGTTTCTATGGCAGCTGCCACTGTTATAGTCCAACAGCAATCTAAATTTAAAAGATCCATTAATATTAATAAGTAATTATATATATATATGTATATATACTTTTTAACCATAATAGAATAAATAAAAATCTAAAAAATAATAACATTATTATAATATGTTAATTAATTTCAATTAACAAAATCTATATACTTCAATGATATTAACTTATCTTTTACAATTTATACACCACTTAGTACATATTACAAAAGATTATAATTCCTAAGAATGATATGTGTATAATAAACTAATTTATTAGTAGTTAGTTTAGAGTGATTAATTAAGAAATATTGCTTATGTTTTCACTCATTGTATTCTCTCTCACTTTTTTTTTCACAATTGTTAAATTATATTATAACATATAACTTTTGATTTACTATTTTATTAGTTATTTAATTATATGCATTTTTATTATAGTCAATTATCAAAAATTTTAATTGTATTTTTATTCTAAGTATAAAACTAAAATTACTTAAAGGATGTATAAAATTATAGTTAAGGAATTTCAAAAATTAACAAAAATAAAAGAAATAATAATTAACAGTTTTTAATTTTTTAATACCTAAGTATAATAACAATATAAATTATCGTCTAATAACTAACAAATTTAAGATGAAAAGTTTTATATCGTAATATGTATATTAACAATTATGTATCTAATAAAATAACAATATGAAAAATTTTAAAATAATAATAATTAATTACACATTCTATTGAATATTAGGTTTTACTTTAATTAAACATAAATTCTTACTGCATCCCTTTTGATGCTTCATTTCTTCCGAATCTTCCTTCCAACCAATGATCAGTAGTGTGTTGAGAATAAAATCAATATCGCTCTCAAAATATCATTAAGAGAAAAAAAAGAATAATTTTAACAAAAAGAACTTTTACATCATTCAGTATAGAATAAAATTATAATTTAAAAGATAGATACCTTTGATTGCGATATAGTTTTCTTCTTTTTTGGAACCATAGTCCTAAAATAGCAATTGAAATTAAGATCGATATGTTTTATCAATTATTAAAAAAAAAGAAAACAACAACAACAATAATAATAATAATAATAATAATAATGAGGTGACTGAAAAGAAACAATGGGATGGATATATAGTAAAAAGTAACACTAAAAACCTACCCAGTTTATTCAAAGACAATAACAATAACAATGACAATAACAATAATAATAAAAAAATAACAATGATAACAATAAGAATAATAAGAATAATAATAAGAACAATAATAACAATTAGATTAAAAATAACAAGAATAATAATAATAACAATAACAATAATAATAATGAGGTGACTGAAAAAAAACAATGAGATGGATATATAATAAAAAGTAGCACAAAAAAGGAACACAAAAAACTTATCAAATTCGCTCAAAGACAATAATAATAATAATAATAATAATAATAATAATAATAATAATAATAACATAAGAATTCAGTACCTAGAACACTAAATAAATATAAATTTCAGTAAATTCTAAAACCATGTTCATTTGCGGTTGGTTATGTCTATCATTGTGTTAATACACATTGCACTATTTCATGAGTATTAAAATTATATAATAACATAAGAGCTTTCCTTCGTGAAAAGACTGCAAACACACAAAAGAACATGAACTTAAACTCAGATTCTACAACTTAGGCCTAAGATGTATCAGCTTCCTGAGATGTACCAGATTGCTGGATAAATACATTAAAAGAAAATCTCATCATGTTACATTAACTCCAATGCAAATAATCAAGGAAAAAAATAGACTAACCATATGAGATATAAGGGAGAAATGTTTAAATACAATTCTAAATAAAAACTATAAAATACTTGATGCCAATTATCAATATATATATATATAGTAAATTGTAAGACCCCGGATTTTAAAAAGTTATTAATAAATTATTTACAAGCTATTGTATTTATTTTAAGATTATATTTTTAGAGATTTTTATATATAGGTTGAGTAAATTATTATTTATTATATAGAGTTCTTATAATTGAAAAAAAATAGTGAATATTTTATATACCTTAATTTTAATATTTAGATTTTTGACCTTATTTTATAAATAAAGGAGAATTAATTTACTTATTTCTAATTCTTATTAAATTAGTATTCGAATGGAAAATAATTTACAGCTTGTAATTGGAAGGTATGTTAAAGATAGAAATTTTATACTTAATTTGTTTTTTTTTTAATTATTATTTTATCTTCCTAATTATTTTATGAAATTACACTAATAACCCTATTTTTAATGAAAATACCTAAACTACCCCCAAACCCTAACACTACACTCATCTCTCTCACCCAACTCCTTCACCCTCGGTCACACACACTCAACACACACAAATTAAACCTAACCTAGAAGCAGCTAAGAAAGAAAGAAAAGAGAAAGAAAGGGGAAGAGAGGAGGGGGGATCCGTGAGAGGGAGAGCGCCGAGTAAGAGGGAGGAGCCGTCGCACCACCGCCGCGCTGCTCAGGACGCCACCTTGCCACCGCGACCAGTCACCGTCGCGCCACCGTGCTGCACAGAGGAGGGAGAAAGTGCGAAGAACAGAGGGAAGAGAGAGGAAGAACACGCGCCAGGGAGCTCAGTTGCGGGGAGAGGAGACGTGTGGCTGACCCGTCGTCACCGGTCCGTATAGCTCGACCAGCCGCCGTCGTTGTCTTTGTCCCAAACCGTCGCCAGATCTGCCGCTGTCACCGGGAAAAGGGAGCCGATGCAAGGAGAGTCGCGCGTGGAGGAGAGAGAGAGAGATCCGAGACTGAGCTGGTTCTCCTCACTGCCGATCTATCCAGCCGCCGTCGTACCCTCCGTCGCCGCCGCTGGTGATGGGTGGCCGAGCCTTCGCCGCCGAGAAATGCCACCTCCGTTACCTACGACCACCGTCGATAAGGGTTTGAGTATTGGATTTTGTTTCTTTCAAGTTTTGGAAACGTTACAAGCACTGCTTGTTGGTTTCAGTTGCTGCCACCGCAAACCGGTCGCCACTGCCGCGTGAGGTGGATGCCGAGGCCGTCAAACCAGTTCAGAGACCGCCGCTATTTCGTCTTTGTATTGCAGTAAGTATTTCTGTTTCGGAGACCCCGCGTTAGTGTTTCATTACATGTATTAAAGTATTTGCAACATTGATATTTTTAAGGATTAGAAATCGAGTGTTGCATGTCGCGATTGAGGCTGTTCTGCTATTGAGAAAGCAAGCGGAGCTGAGGTTTCGGTTGCGGTTGAATTCAGGCCGAGCGAAAAGAGTTTAGTTGACATGTTTGGGTTATGGTTTTGCTTATCGAGGTAGGGGTTTTTCTTAAAATCTATTTTACATTACAGAGTTGTTATAAATAGATATTAAAGTGAGAAACATATGTCTGGGATTATGATTGTCTTATAAATGTGGTTGTTTGTTGGACTGAATGACTGATTGCTTGAGTAGTTTGTGATTGCTTAAAAGAAATTAGTTTGAAAGGTATTCAATTGATTATTATGAAAAATGGCTTTCTTGGTTTTGAAGCTGTTTTTGATAATGTAAACGAATCGGCTTGGAAATGATTTGAAATATGAAACTGAATTAATTTTGGAAATGGTTTAATTTTGAGTTAGTCTGATTTTATAAATAATTTAGTATTTGAGCTGGTTTGATTTTAAAAGAGATTTATTATTGGCACTGATTCGCGTTGAAAACAATTTGATATTGGAACTGGTTGAATTTTGGAAAATAAATGAGATTTGGAAATGGTTGAGATAAAGGTTTGAGAAATGTTTGGATGGGACCCGAAAAGAGTGGCAAAGTCCAAGTTTTAGGGGAGATGCTGCCGAATTTTCATAAAAAAATTTAGATTCTGTTTTAAAATGTGATTTAGAAAAGGATTGGGATTTGAGAGGTTCTACGAATTGGTTCTTAATTTATTAAGAAATTGGTGTTTCGAGTTTGAGCTGTTTAATAAAAATTTATGTTTCCCGATTGATTTAAATATGAAGGGGCCTATGTTTTGAAGTTTGATTAAAGAAGTACTTTTGGAAGAGTTTTAGTGGATTTTAAAAGAAGTTGAACTTTGATTAATTAGGTTCGTTTTGCTTTTGAAGTATTCTTTAAATTTTGACTTAACAAGACTAAACAACTCCGAGCTTTGAAAAGGTTTCCGATTTACAAACGAAATGAAATTGGCTTTGAAGCATAAATAAGTTGGTTTTGAAAGTGGCTCAGAACTTTTAGCCTACATGCCTTGGTTTTGGTTTTTAAGTCTCCATTTCAAATAATTTCAATTTGAGTAATTATGATTCCGAGGATTTCTAAAGAGTTTGAGAAGTGAGGCAGGTTATTCTTCCCTAAAGTCTTGTGTCTTCTCAAAGAAAGTTTCGTTTTAAGGTGATGATTGAAAGTCTCTTGGAAGTTTTGTAAAATGTTATATTAAACGACTAAGATTTGAAAAGGAATTGATTTTGAGGAAAGTTATGAGATTGAAGAGACTTGAGAAATAAAAAGTGACTTATGGCTTGAATAATGATTGGTTTGATATGAATTGTTAATGAAATGCGGAAATGATGATGGATGAATGATTATGAATAAACATATGTGGCTTCTGCACGTTTATCTGAGATACGAGTTCCCTGGGTAAAGAACCGTGGCTTGCCACCCCGTGTTCCAGGTTAGATCTCGATACTCTGTTGACCCTACGTCGTAAGGGTGACCGGGCACGTATAAATTTCCGAGTATGGATAGCCCCCAGTGAATGATTTGAATGATGTATGAATGTAAAATCTATGCATAGACTCATGGGGATGCGCGACAGGGGACAGTCAAAGGACAATTCAGACTTATCGGGTTGGCTGGATAACCGACAGATGAGCCTCATCAGCCATAGGACAGGCATGCATCATATGCATTTGTATGCTTTGTTTGGGTTTGAACTTATTTGGGTTTGCCTAATTGCTAAACTTTTCTTAACTGCTACTTGAACTATTTGCTGTAATTGCTACCTACTTGTGTTTTCCTTGTCTGTCTTGCCTGTGTTTATCCTGACGTGCTACATTTGAGAATGAACTTTGGTGCTAAATTAATGATTGTGTTGTTGATTGCGTGGTTGGTTTCTGATTGAGATTTTCTTTTAAGAAAGGAAAGGTTTCGGATTTCTGAAAGATTAAACATTGTTTCTTTGAAAAAGTTTTGAACGTTTACTTGTTGGTTTTTAAAAGATTCATAAGGAAATGATAATCACTGAGCTTGAAAAAAGTTTTCTTATTAAATATCTTCTTATGACAACTTTAAAACTCCGTGGTGAGACCGTGTGGTTAGGTTCTCACCCCCCTACAGCTTTACCTTTTCAGGAACCGGAAGAAGAAGCATTAAGAGGAGTTATACTGCGTTTGGTTTATATGTTGTTGAATTAAATAGATTATTTTCTTCCCTCGCCTTTGTTATTACAATTTTGTAAGAGGGATAGGAGTTGTATGTTTTATATATATTATATTATAAGATATTATGTAAAAAGTCTTGTATTTGAATCTATGTGTTTGTTTTTTTTTTTATAAAGTTTTTATTTCCGGTTTTCAAAGAAATCAGCGATACAGTGTTGAGTCACAGACTCCTATTTTAATATTAAGTATATAAAGTAGTTGTAATACTTCTTGCAATCAAAGTGGCGCAGCAAGAAGCGTGATGTTACATAAATAACATGAGACTAAAATCAAATGAGATATCATGACTAGAAAAAAATAGAAGCAATATCATTAATAATTTTGATGATTTATGATAGACAGTAACTTACTCATAATTAAAATAACAAATTAAAATACCGAGATACACTCAAAATATGGATAAATGATGATGATACCTTTCCTTTTAACATAGAAACATTAATAGGAATTAATCCTTCTGTTAATAGCTCAATAGATATGGTCTTCTATTTTCTATCTCTTTGTTTTTTCTTGTATGTAAATGGCTTATGATTGATTTTTTCACAGTCATTTTTTTTCCACTTTGTTCTCCATGAGTTTATAATTATATAATATTTTCTCACTTCTCTTCCAATTTTTCTGGTAACACGCCCTACTACTAAAACT
Organism: Arachis ipaensis; assembly: GCF_059453495.1. Classification (NCBI taxonomy): domain Eukaryota; kingdom Viridiplantae; phylum Streptophyta; class Magnoliopsida; order Fabales; family Fabaceae; genus Arachis; species Arachis ipaensis. Next base: position 1,164,413 of record NC_142437.1, read on the forward strand.
GTGTGATAACAATATTCTTTTATCTCTTCTTCTGTAATGAGACATTTATATATAGAATCCTACATTGTAAAAATATAGAAAAAAATTAGATAAAAAATACAGAAATTTACATAGAATAAAATTAACATTGTAAAAATAATAAAAAAATTTATATAAATGTAAGTTTATACTCACACCTTTTAGCTTCTGAAATGAACACGTTAATAAAATATTTGTAATCACAGATTATTTTTCAACAATTTTCCATATATCGGACACCTCTTCACAATTTTTCACCTTAAACTCAACTTGTACAAATATATATAAAGATATATAAGTTAAGTTATCTTATAACATATCACTTTATATAAGAACATATTATTACATGTTCTTATATTAATATGAAATAATATGTTAAGAACATATTAAAAACCATATTAAGAACATATTGTTATGTTAACATAAAAATATTAACCATATTAACCATATTAACAATATATTAAGAACATATGGTTAATATGGTTATAACATATTAACCATATTGTTATAACATATTAAGAACATAACAATATAAGAACATAGCAATATTAATAACAATATGGTTAATATGTTCTTAATATGTTCTTAATAACAATATTAATAATATATTATAACATATTAAGAACATAACAATATGTTTTTAATATGTTCTTAATATAACAATATGGTTAATATGTTATAACCATATTAACAATATGTTCTTAATATGTTCTTATATTAATATTAATATTAATATTAATATTAATATGTTCTTAACATAACAATATGTTCTTATATTAATATTAAAATAACATGTTCTCTCAGTAATAATATGTTCTTATTTTATGGAAATATATTCTTATATTTATATATGTTCTTTTCTCTTGCATTTATACTTTGTGTTATAAAATTTTATTTTATATGTAAAAAATATTATTTTATTACATAAATAAAAAATTTAACTAATAACAATATTTAATTAAATGGATATCTTTCTGTTGATTATGTTACATTGTCTTTGTACTATAAACTAGCACATGCTTTCTTTTATACATCCATTTGTAATCACTCATCTTAAAACATTATAAGGTATTGTTGTATAACAATATTGTTCATCCAGTCAACTAACTCCTATTCTTCGTAGGCATTTTTTGTCATTCCTTCGTTTTTCCATTCGGTCATTCCGCAAATAGTTGTACCTAGTTTCTATGTCAGCGGCCACTGTTATAGTCCAACAGCAATTTAAATTTAAAAAATCAATTAATATTAATAAGTAATTATATATATATATATATATATATATATACTTTTTAACCATACTAGAATAAATAAAAATCTAAAAAATAATATTATTATAACATGTTAATTAATTTCAATTAACAAATTTTATATACTTCATTGATATTAACTTATCTTTTACAATTTGTACACCACTCACTATATTTTACAAAAATTATAATTCCTAAGGATGATATATGTATAATAAACTAATTTATTAGTAGTTAGTTTAGAGTGATTAATTAAGAAATATTGCTTATGTTTTCACTCTTTGTATTCTCTCTCACTTTTTTTTTTTCATAATTGTTAAATTATATTATAACATATAACTTTTGATTTATTATTTTATTATTTATTTAATTATATGCATTTTTATTAAACTCAATTATCAAAAATTTTAATTGTATTTTTATTCTAATTATAAAACTAAAATTACTTAAAGGATGTATAAAATCATAGTTAAGGAATTTCAAAAATTAACAATAATAAAAGAAATAATAATTAATGGTTTTAAATTGTTTAAGACCTAAGTATAATAACAATATAAATTATCGTATAATAACTAACAACATTATGATGAAAAGTTTTATATTGTAATATGTATATTAACAATTATGTATCTAATAAAATAAAAATATGAACAATTTAAAAATAATTATAATTAATTACACATTCTATTGAATATTAGGTTTTACTTTAATTAAACATAAATTCTTACTGCATCCGTTTTGATGCCTTATCTCTTCCGAATCTTCCTTCAAATAAATGATATGTAATATGTTGAGAATAAAATTAATATCTCTCTCAAAATATCATTAAAATGAAAAAAGAAAAATTTTATCAAAAAAACTTTTACATCAGTCAGTATAAAATAAAATTATAATTTAAAAGATAGATACCTTTAATTGCGATATAGTTTTCTTTCTTTTTGGAGCCATAGTCCTGAATTAGCAATTGAAATTAAGATCGATATGTTTTATCAATTATTATTAACAACAACAACAACAACAACAACAACAACAATAATAATAATAATAATAACAAAAATAAAAATAATAATAATAATAACAACAACAATAACAATAATAATAATAATAATAACAATAACAATAATAAAAATAATAATAAGAACAATAATAACAATTAGATTAATAATAACAATAATAATAATAATGAGGTGACTGAAAAGAAATAATGGGAAGGATATATAGTAAAAAGTAACACAAAAAAGGAACACAAAAAACTTACCCAATTCGCTGAAAGACAACAATAATAAGAATAATAATAATAAGAAGAAGAATTCAGTACCTAGAACACTAAATAAATATAAATTTCAGTAAATTCTAAAATCATGCTCATTTGCGGTTAGTTATGTCTATCATTGAGCTAATACATATTGTACTATTTCATGAGTATTAAAATTATATAATAACATCAGAGTTTTTCTTCGTGAAAAGACTACAAACACAAAAAAACATGAATCTAAACTCAGATTCCACAACTTAGGCCTGAGATGTACCAACTTCTTGAGATGTACTAGATTTCTGAATAAATACATTAAAAGAGAATCTCAGCATGTTACATTAACTCCAATGCAAATAATCAAGGAAAAAAAATAGACTAACCACATGAAATATAGAGGAGAAATATTTAAATACAATTCTAAATAAAAACTATAAAATACTTGATGCCAATTATCAAAATATATATATATATAAAGTAAACAACATGAGACTAAAATCAAATGAGACATCTTGACTAGGAAGAAAATAGAAGCAATATCATTAATAATTTTGATGATTTATGATAAACAGTAGCTTATTCATAATTAAAATAACAAATTAAAATACCAAGATACACTCAAAATATGGATAAATGCTGATGATACCTGCCCTTTTAACATAGAAACATAAATAGGAATTAATCTTTCTGTTAATAGCTCAATATATATGGTCTTCTTTTTTCTATCTCTCTGTTTTTTCTTGTATGTAAATGGCTTACGATTGATTTTTTCGAAGTCATTTGTTTTTCCCTTTGTTCTCCATAAGTTTTTAATTATATAATATTCTCTCACTTCTATTCTAATTTTTCTGGTAACACGTCCCGCTACTAAAACCATGTGATAACGATATTCTTTTATCTCTTCTTCTGTAATGAGACCTTTATATATATAATCCTACATTGTCAAAATACAGAAAAAAATTAGATAAAAAATACAGAAATTTACATAGAATAAAATTAGCATTGTAAAAGTAGAGAAAAAAATTTATATAAATGTAAATTTATACTCACACCTTTTACCTTCTGAAATGCACGCGTTAAAAAAATATTTGCAATCACGGTTGTTTTTCAACAGTTTCCTATATATCGAACATCTCTTCACATGTTTTCACCTTAAACTTAATCTGTACAAATATATATAAAGACATACAAGTTAAGTTATGTTATAACATATTATTTTAGATAAGAACATATTATTGCATGTTCTTATATTAATATGAAAAAATATGTTATGAAAATATTAAGAACCATATTAAAAACATATTGTTATGTTAACATAACAATATTAACCATATTAACAAAATTAAGAACATATTAAGAATATAACAATATGAATAACAATATAGATAATATGTTCTTAATATAACAATATGGTTAATATGTTATAACCATATTAACAATATGTTCTAATATTAACATTAATACGGCGCCGTTTTGATTTTTTTAAAGAAAGAAAAAAAAACATAGCGTTGCCCTTACTCCCTCACGGACTCACCCCCTTCCTCTAACACCCCCTACCAATTCCTGAATAACTCTGAGGCAAATTAAAATCCCCAAATCAAAACCCTAGGTTCTCCCTACGATGTTTCTGCCGCCATCCTTGCTGTCAGCGCCGTCCGTGGCCAAGCCCTCTCTTGTAGCTCGGCGTCCTCCTTCCCCCTGTCCTCCGTCCGTCCTCCGTGCTCTATTTTATTGGCTTGGAGCAGCTCTCCGTGCGCCGCTCGTCGTCGTCCGTGTCTCCGTCAAATGTTAGTGTCACTGCTTTCACTTCTTCGTTTTTGTTCGTGTCTCCGTCTTCTCTCCCCAGAGCCTGCCTCTGTTTCCTGATTTTTAAATGGAGATTGTGAAATTGCTAATTTTTGCTGATTTTGTGCTGCTTCTCAGTAGATATGGTCATCTATTTTCTATCTCTTTGTTTTTTCTTGTATGTAAATGGCTTACGATTGATTTTTCCAGAGTCATTTTTTTCCTATTTTGTTCTCCAGGAGTTTTTAATTATATAAATTTCTATCACTTCGCTACCAATTTTTCTGGTAACACGTCCTACTACTAAAACTGTGTGATAACGATATTCTTTTATCTCTTTTTCTGTAACGAGACCTTTATATATAGAATCCTATATTCTAAAAATACAGAAAAAATCAGATAAAAAATACAGAAATTTACATAGAATAAAATTAGCATTGTGAAAATAAAGAAAAAAATTTATATAAATGTAAATTTATACTCACACCTTTTAGCTTCTGAAATGCACGCTTAATAAAATATTTGCAATTACGGTTGTTTTTCAACAGTTTCCCATATATCGGACACCTCTTCACAATTTTTCACCTTAAACTCAACCTGCACAAATATATATAAAGACATATAAGTTAATTTATGTTATAACATGTTATTTTATATAAGAACATATTATTACATGTTCTTATATTAATATGAAAAAATATGTCATGAACATATTAAGAATCATATTAAGAACATATTGTTATGTTAACATAACAATATTAACCATATTAACCATATTAACAATATTAAGAACATATTAAGAACATAGCAATATTAATAACAATATAGATAATATGTTCTTAATAACAATATTAATAACATATTATAACATATTAAGATCATAACAATATGTTCTTAATATATTCTTAATATAACAATATGCTTAATATGGTTAATATGTTATAACCATATTAACAATATGTTCTTATATTAATATTAATACGGCGCTGTTTTAATTTTTTTAAAGAAAGAAAAAAAAAACCTAGCGTTGCCCTTACTCCCTCACGGCCTCACCTCCTTCCTCCAACACCTCCTACCAATTCCTGAATCACACTGAAGAAAATTAAAATTCCCAAATCAAAACCCTAGGTTCTCCCTACGACGTTTCTGCCGCCGTTCTGCCGCCATCCTTGCTGTCAGCGCCGTCTGTGGCCAAGCCCTCTCTTGTAGCTCGGCGTCCTCCTTCCCCCTGTCCTCCGTCCGTCCTCCGTGCTCTATTTTATTGGCTTGGAGCAGCTCTCCGTGCGCCGCTCGTCGTCGCCCGTGTCTCCGTCGAAGGTTTGTGTCACTGCTTTTACTTCTTCGTTTCTGTTTGTGTCTCCGTCTTCTCTTCCCAGAACCTGCCTCTGTTTGCTGATTTTTAAATGGAGATTGTGAAATTGCTAATTTTTGCTGATTTTGTGCTACTGCTCAATAGATATGGTCATCTATTTTCTATCTCTGTTTTTTCTTGTATGTAAATGGCTTACGATTGATTTTTTCAGAGTCATTCTTTTCCTATTTTGTTCTCCAGGAGTTTTTAATTATATAAATTTCTATCACTTCGCTTCCAATTTTTCTGATAACACGTACTACTACTAAAACTGTGTGATAACGATATTCTTTTATCTCTTCTTCTGTAACGAGACCTTTATATATAGAATCCTACGTTGTAAAAATACAGAAAAAATTAGATAAAAAATATAGAAATTTACATAGAATAAAATTATCATTGTGAAAATAAAGAAAAAAATTTACATAAATGTAAATTTATACTCACACCTTTTAGCTTCTGAAATGCACGCTTAATAAAATATTTGCAATCACAGTTGTTTTTCAACAGTTTCCCATATATCGGACACCTCTTCACAATTTTTCACCTTAAACTCAACCTGCACAAATATATATAAAGACATATAAGTTAATTTTATGTTATAACATGTTATTTTATATAAGAACATATTATTACATGTTCTTATATTAATATGAAAAAATATGTTATGAACATATTAAGAATCATATTAAGAACATATTAAGAACATATTGTTATGTTAACATAACAATATTAACCATATTAACCATATTAACAATATTAAGAACATATTAAGAACATAACAATATTAATAACAATATAGATAATATGTTCTTATTAACAATATTAATAACATATTATAACATATTAAGATCATAACAATATGTTCTTAATATATTCTTAATATAATAATATGGTTAATATGGTTAATATGTTATAACCATATTAACAATATGTTCTTATATTAATATTAATACGGCACTGTTTTGATTTTTTAAAGAAAGAAAAAAAAACATAGCGTTGCCCTTACTCCCTCACGGCCTCCCTTCCTTCCTCTAACACCTCCTACCAATTCCTGAATCACACTGAAGCAAATTAAAATCCACAAATCAAAACCCTAGGTTCACCCTACGACGTTTCTACGCCGTTCTGCCGCCATCCTTGCTCTCAGCGCCGTCTGTGGCCAAGTCTTCTCTTGTAGCTCGGCGTCCTCCTTCCCCCTGTCCTCCGTCCGTCCTCCGTGCTCTATTTTATTGGCTTGGAGCAGCTCTCTGTGCGCCGCTCGTCATCGTCCGTGTCTCCGTCGAAGGTTAGTGTCACTGCTTTCACTTCTTCGTTTCTGTTCGTGTCTCCGTCTTTTCTCCCCAGAGCCTGCCTCTGTTTGCTTATTTTTAAAGGAAAATTGTAAAATTGCTAATTTTTGCTGATTTTGCACTGCTGCTCCATAGATATGGTCATCTATTTTCTATCTATTTGTTTTTTCTTTAATGTAAATGGCTTACGATTGGTTTTTCCACAATCATTTTTTTTCTATTTTGTTCTCCAGGAGTTTTTAATTATATAAATTTCTATCACTTCGCTTCCAATTTTTTCTGATAACACGTCCTACTACTAAAACTATATGATAACGATATTCTTTTATCTCTTCTTCTGTAACGAGACCTTTATATATAGAATCCTACATTGTAAAAATACAGAAAAAAATAGATAAAAAATACAGAAATTTACATAGAATAAAATTATCATTGTGAAAATAAAGAAAAAAATTTATATAAATGTAAATTTATGCTAACACATTTTAGCTTCTGAAATGCACGCTTAATAACATATTTGCAATCACGGTTGTTTTTCAACAATTTCTCATATATCGGACACATTTTCACAATTTTTCACCTTAAACTCAACCTGCACAAATATATAGAAAGACATATAAGTTAAGTTATGTTATAACATATTATTTTATATAAGAACATATTATTACATGTTCTTATATTAATATGAAAAAATATGTTATGAACCTATTAAGAACCATATTAAGAACATAACAATATTAATAACAATATAAATAATATGTTCTTAATAAATATATTAATAACATATTATAACATATTAAGAACATAACAATATGTTCTTAATATATTCTTAATATAACAATATGGTTAATATGGTTAATATGTTATAACCATATTAACAATATGTTCTTATATTAATATTAATACGGCGCCGTTTTGATTTTTTTAAAGAAAGAAAAAAAAACCTAGCGTTGCCCTTACTCCCTCACGGCCTCACCCCCTTCCTCCAACACCCTCTACCAATTCCTGAATCACTCTGAAGTAAATTAAAATCCCCAAATCAAAACCCTAGGTTCTCCCTACGACGTTTCTGCCACCGTTCTGCCGCCATCCTTGCTGTCAGCGCCGTCCGTGGCCAGCTCTCTCTTTTAGCTCGGCGTCCTCCTTCCCCATGTCCTCCGTCCGTCCTCCGCGCTATGCTTACTTGACTTGGAGCAGCTCTCCGTGCGCCGCTCGTTGTCGTCCGTGCCTTCGTTGAAGGTTAGTGTCACTGCTTTCACTTCTTCTTTTCTGTTCATGTCTCCGTCTTCTCTCTCCAGAGTCTGCCTCTGTTTGCTGATTTTTAAAGGGAAATGTGAAATTGCTAATTTTTTCTGATTTTGTGCTGCTGCTCAATAGATATGGTCATCTATTTTCTATCTCTTTGTTTTTTCTTGTATGTAAATGGCTTACGATTGATTTTTCCAGAGTCATTCTTTTCCTATTTTGTTCCCATGAGTTTTTAATTATATAAATTTCTATCACTTCGCTTCCAATTTTTCTGTTAACACGTCCTACTACTAAAACTGTGTGATAACGATATTCTTTTATCTCTTCTTCTGTAACGAGACCTTTATATATATAGAATCCTATATTGTAAAAATACAGAGAAAATTAGGTAAAAAATACAGAAATTTACATAGAATAAAATTAGCATTGTAAACATAAAGAAAAAATTTATATAAATGTAAATTTATACTCACACCTTTTAGCTTCTGAAATGTACGCGTTAATAAAATATTTGCAATCACGGTTGTTTTTCAACACTTTCCCATATATCAGACACCTCTTCACAATTTTTCACCTTAAACTCAACCTGCACAAATATATATAAAGACATATAAGTTAAGTTATGTTATAACATATTATTTTATATAAGAACATATTATTATATGTTCTTATATTAATATGAAAAAATATGTTATGAACATATTAAGAACATATTAACCATATTAACCATATTAACAATATTAAGAACATAACAGTATTAATAACAATATAGATAATATGTTCCTAATAACAATATTAAAATCATATTATAACATATTAAGAACATAACAATATGTTCTTAATATGTTCTTAATATAACAATACGGTTAATATGGTTAATATGTTATAACCATATCAACAATATGTTCTTATATTAATATTAATACGGTGCCGTTTTGATTTTTTTAAAGAAAAAAAAACCTAGCGTTGCCCTTACTCCCTCACGGCCTCACCCCTTTCCTCCAACACCCACTATCGATTCCTGAAATGCACGCGTTAATAAAATATTTGCAATGACGGTTGTTTTTCAACAGTTTTCCATATATCAGACACCTCTTCACAATTTTTCACCTTAAACTCAACCTGCACAAATATATATAAAGACGTATAAGTTAAGTTATGTTATAACATATTATTTTATATAAGAACATATTATTACATGTTCTTATATTAATATGAAAAAATATGTTATGAATATTTTAAGAACATATTAAGAACATATTAACCATATTAACAATATTAAGAACATATTAAGAACATAACAATATTAATAACAATATAGATAATATGTTCTTAATAACAATATTAATAACATATTATAACATATTAAGAACATAACAATATGTTCTTAATATATTCTTAATATAACAATATAGTTAATATGGTTAATATGTTATAACCATATTAACAATATGTTCTTATATTAATATTAATACGGCGCCGTTTTGATTTTTTTAAAGAAAGAAAAAAAAACTAGCGTTGCCCTTACTCCATCACGGCCTCACCCCCTTCCTCCAACACCTCTTACCAATTCCTGAATCACTCTGAAGCAAATTAAAATCCCCAAATCAAAATACTAGGTTCTCCCTACAACGTTTCTGCCGCCGTTCTGCCGCAATCCTTGCTGTCAGCGCCGTCCGTGGCCAAGCCCTCTCTTGTAGTTCGGCGTCCTCTTTTCCCCAGTCCTTCGTCTGTCCTCCGTGCTCTGTTTTCTTGGCTTGGAGCAGCTCTCCGTGCGCTGTTCGTCGTCGTCCGTGTTTCTGTCGAAGGTTAGCGTCACTGGTTTCACTTCTTCGTTTCTGTTCGTGTCTCCGTCTTCTCTCTCCAGAGCCTGCCTCTGTTTGCTGATTTTTAAAGGAAAATTGTGAAATTGCTAATTTTTGCTGATTTTGTGATGCTGCTCAATAGATATGGTCATCTATTTTCTATCTCTATTTTTTCTTGTTTGTAAATGACTTACGATTGATTTTTCCACAGTCATTCTTTTCCTATTTTGTTATTCAGGAGTTTTTAATTATATAAATTTCTATCACTTCGCTTCCAATTTTTTTGGTAACACGTCCTACTACTAAAACTGTGTGATAACGATATTCTTTTATCTCTTCTTTTGTAACGAGACTTTTATACATAGAATCCTACATTGTAAAAATACAGAAAAAATTAGTTAAAAAATACAGAAAATTTACATAGAATAAAATTAGCATTGTAAAAATAAAGAAAAAAATTTATATAAATGTAAATTTATACTCACACCTTTTAGCTTCTGAAATGCACGCGTTAATAAAATATTTGCAATCACGGTAGTTTTTCAACAGTTTTCCAAATATCGGACACCTCTTCACAATTTTTCACCTTAAACTCAACCTGCACAAATATATATAAAGACATATAAGTTAAGTTATGTTATAACATATTATTTTATATAAGAACATATTATTACATGTTCTTACGTTAATATGAAAAAATATGTTATGAACATATTAAGAACCATATTAAGAACATATTGTTATGTTAACATAACAATATTAACAATATTAAGAACATAACAATATTAATAACAATATAGATAATATGTTCTTAATAACAATATTATTAACATATTATAACTTATTAAGATCATAACAATATGTTCTTAATATATTCTTAATATAAAAATATGGTTAATATGTTATAACCATATTAACAATATGTTCTTATATTAATATTAATACGGTATCGTTTTGATTTTTCTAAAGAAAGAAAAAAAAAACCTAGCGTTGCCCTCACTCCATCACGGCCTCATCCCCTTTCTCCAACACCTACCAATTCCTGAATCACTCTGAAGCAAATTAAAATTCCCAAATCAAAACCCTAGGTTCTCCCTACGACGTTTCTGCTGCCGTTCTGCCGCCATCCTTGCTGTCAGCGCCGTCCGTGGCTAAGTCCTCTCTTGTAGCTCGGCGTCCTCCTTCCCCCTGTCCTCCGTCCGTCCTCCGTGCTCTGTTTTCTTGGCTTGGAGCAGCTCTCCGTGCGACGCTCGTCGTCGTCCGTGTCTCCGTCGAAGGTTAGTGTCACTGCTTTCACTTTTTCGTTTTTGTTCGTGTCTCCGTCTTCTCTCCCTAGAGCCTGCCTCTGTTTGCTGATTTTTAAATAGAAATTGTGAAATTGCTAATTTTTGTTGATTTTGTGCTGCTGCTCAATAGATATGGTCATCTATTTTCTATCTCTTTGTTTTTTCTTGTATATAAATGGCTTACAATTGATTTTTTCACAGTCATTCTTTTCCTATTTTGTTCTCCAGGAGTTTTTAATTATATAAATTTCTATCACTTCGCTTCCAATTTTTCTAGTAACACGTCCTACTACTAAAACTGTATGATAACGATATTCTTTTATCTCTTCTTCTGTAACGAGACCTTTATATATAAAATCCTACATTGTAAAAATACAGAAAAAATTAGATAAAATATACAAAAATTTACATAGAATAAAATTAGCATTGTGAAAATAAAAAAAAAAGTTTATATAAATGTAAATTTATACTCGCATCTTTTAGCTTCTGAAATGCACGCGTTAATAAAATATTTGCAATCACGGGTTGTTTTTCAACAGTTTCCCATATATCGGACACTTCTCCACAATTTTTTACCTTAAACTTAACCTGCACAAATATATATAAGAACATATAAGTTAAGTTATATTATAACATAATATTTTATATAGGAACATATTATTACATGTTCTTATATTAGTATGAAAATATATGTTAAGAACATTTTAAGAACATATTGTTATGTTAACATAACAATATTTACCATATTAACCATATTAACAATATTAAGAACATAACAATATAAGAACATAACAATATTTATAACAATATAGATAATATGTTTTTAATATGTTCTTAATAACAATATTAATAACATATTATAACATTAAGAACATAATAACAATATTAATAACTTATTATAACATATTAAGAACATAACAATATGTTCTTAATATGTTCTTAATAAAACATTATGGTTAATATGGTTAATATGTTGTAACCATATTAACAATATGTTCTTAATATATTTTTAATATGTTCTTATATTAATATTAAAATAAAATGTTCTTTCCGTAATATGTTCTTATTTTATGCAAATATGTTCTTATATTTATATATGTTCTTTTCTCTTGTATTTATTCTTTGTGTTATAAAATATTATTTTATATGTCAAAAAATATTATTTTATTATAATAAAAAAATCTTTAAATAATAACAATATTTAATTAAATGGATACCTTTCTGTTGATTATGTTACATTGTCTTTGTACTATAAACTTGCACATGCGTTTTTCACCACATCTATTTGTAATCACCCATCTTAAAATATTATAAGGTATTGCTGTATAACAATACTGTTCATCCAGTCAACCAACTCCTATTATTCGCAGGCATTTTTCGTCATTCTTACGTTTCTCCATTCGATCATTTTTCAAATGGTTGTACCTAGTTTCTATGGCAGCTGCTACTGTTATAGCCCAACAGCAATCTAAATTTAAAAAATCAGTTAATATATATATATATATTTTAACCATACTAGAATAAACAAAAATCTAAAAAATAATATTATTATAACATGTTAATTAATTTCAATTAACAAATTTTATATACTTCATTAATATTAACTTATCTTTTACAATTTGTATACTTCTCCCTACATTTTACAAAAGATTATAATTCCTAAGGATGATATGTATATAATAAACTAATTTATTAGTAGTTAGTTTAGAGTGATTAATTAAGAAATATTGCTTATATTTTCACTCTTTGTATTCTCTCTCACTTTTTTTTCACAATTGTTAAATTATATTATAACATATTTCATGAGTATTAAAATTATATAATAACATAAGAGTTTTCCTTCATGAAAAGACTACAAACACACAAAAGAACATGAACATAAACTCAGATTTCACAACTTAGGCCTGAGATGTACCAGCTTCCTGAGATGTACCAGATTACTGGATAAATACATTAAAAGAGAATCTCAACATGTTACAATAACTCCAATTCAACTTAGGGGAGAAATGTTTAAATACAATTCTAAATAAAAACTATAAAATACTTGATGCCAATTATCAATATATATATATATATATATATAGTAAACAACATGAGACTAAAATTAAATGAGATATCTTGACTAGAAAAAAAATAGAAGCAATATCATTAATAATTTTGATGATTTATGATAGACAGTAGCTTACTCATAATTAAAATAATAAATTAAATACCAAGATACACTCAAAATATGGATAAATGATGATGATACCTGCCCTTTTAACATAGAAACATTAATAGAAATTAATCCTTCTGTTAATAGCTCAATAGATATGGTCTTTTATTTTCTATCTCTTTGAATTTTCTTGTATGTAAATGGCTTACCAATGATTTTTTTCACATCATTCTTTTCCCACTTTGTTCTCCAGGAGTTTTTAATTATATAATATTCTCTTACTTCGCTTCCAATTTTTTTGGTAACACGTCCTACTACTAAAACTGTGTAATAACGATATTCTTTTAAATTAGATAAAATATACAGAAATTTACATAGAATAAAATTAGCATTGTAAAAAAAAGGAAAAAATTTATATAAATGTAAATTTATACTCGCACATTTTAGCTTCTGAAATGCATGTGTTAATAAAATATTTGCAATCACGGGTTGTTTTTCAACAGTTTCCCATATATCGGACATCTCTTCACAAATTTTCACCTTAAATTCAACCTGCACAAATATATATAAAGACATATAAGTTAAGTTATGTTATAACATATTATTTTATATAAGAACATATTATTACATGTTCTTATATTAATATGAAAATATATGTTAAGAACATATTAAGAACCATTTTAAGAACATATTGTTATGTTAACATAATAATATTAACCATATTAACAATATTAAGAACATAACAATATTAATAAAATATTATAACATATTAAGAACATAACAATATGTTCTTAATATAACAATATGGTTTATATGGTTAACATGTTATTACCATGTTAACAATATGTTCTTAATATATTCTTAATATTCTTAATATGTTCTTATATTAATATTAAAATAATATGTTTTCTCAGTAATAATATGTTCTTATTTTATGCAAATATGTTCTTATATTTATATATGTTATTTTCTCTTGCATTTATACTTTGTGTTATAAAATATTATTTTATATGTCAAAAAATATTATTTTATTACAATAAAAAAAATTTTAAATAATAACAATATTTAATTAAATGGATATCTTTCTGTTGATTGTTACATTGTCTATTTACTATAAACTTGCATATGCTCTCTTTTACGCATTTATTTGTAATCACCCATCTTAATATATTATAAGGTATTACTGTATAACAATACTATTCATCCAGTCAACCAACTCTTATTCTTTGCAGGCATTTTTTACCATTCTTTTGTTTCTTAATTCGGTCATTTCTCATATGGTTGTACCTAGTTTCTATGGCAGCTGCTACTGTTATAGCCCAATAGCGATCTAAATTTAAAAAATCAATTAATATTAATAGTACCTAGTTTCTATGGCAGCTGCTACTGTTATAGCCCAATATACTTCATTGATATTAACTTATCTTTTACAATTTGTATACCACTCTCTACATTTTACAAAAGATTATAATTTCTAAGGATGATATATGTATAATAAACTAATTTATTAGTAGTTAGTTTAGAGTGATTAATTAAGAAATATTGCTTATGTTTTCACTCTTTGTATTCTCTCTCACATTTTTTTCACAATTATTAAATTATATTATAACATATTTCATGAGTATTAAAATTATATAATAACATCAGAGTTTTTCTTCGTGAAAAGACTACAAACACACAAAAGAACTTGAACCTAAATTCAGATTCCACAACTTAGGCCTGAGATATACCAGCTTCCTGAGATGTACTAAATTGCTGGATAAATACATTAAAAGAGAATCTCAGCATGTTACATTAACTCCAATTCAAATAATCAAGGGAAAAAGTAGACTAACCACATGAAATATAGGGGAGAAATGTTTAAATACAAATCTAAATAAAAACTATAAAATACTTGATGCCAATTATCAATATATATATATATATATTTCCGATCCAGAAACTGCCCTGTTCCTCAATCAAAAAGCCCAAATTGCTGCAGCCCTCGCAGGAGCTCAATCGAAAGAAACTCTAGCAAAACATCTTCAGCAAATCATGCAAATGATTGAAGAAGACAAAAAATACAAAGATGATCACACCTCCTCAGCAGAATCCTCAAGCAGTTATAACCAGAATGAAGACGACTGCTTTGGAATCGACCTAGGAGAAGATTAGTCTTTAAATCTTCAAAATCCATGTAATCAAAAAATCCATTGTTAACTTGTACTGTAGAAATAGTACCGGTAATGTGCACCTGTACTGTAGAAACAGTAGAATCTCCAATTATAAAAGGAAGCCTTGCATTCATTGAGAGGCATCCTTCAGTTTACACATCATAGAGAGAAGTTAGAGAGAGAGGTTATGAGAGTTCCCTTTTAAGCTCTCCAACTCTTCTTCTTCCCTCTTCTTTTATTTCAATCATTCAATAAAACTTTAAATCAGTTCTTTATTTTCGAGTCTTCATATTTACATTTCTGCAGCTGCATATGTGTGCGGACTACCGCCACATCTAACTTCATACTAACAAGCATATGCGTGCGGACTACCGCCGCATCTAACTTCATATTTACTTTCCTGCTCTTGCATCTACCATACTGCATTCATATTCTTATTAACCTTGTTCTCTCCTTCTTCCCCTTTCCCTCCTTGATCCACTACGGGACATCTGGTATCAGAGCCTGATGGGGAAGTAAGAATATTAATATTATCATTAAACTATCTCTGAGGTTCATGGATCTGGAAATTATCTTTACTATTCATGTTCTTATTTTTACTGTTCATGTTCTTATTTCTTGTATATATCAAAACAACCACTCTTTAAATCTGGAAGTACAGGCTGTTTAATTTTTATCACTTAAAGGAACTGTAGCAGTAAGACCTTTGTTGATGAGGCAGTAAGGCTAATTTGACGATGTTCTTGAAAGTGATAAGATCCAAACGTAAGAACTCCTGGTGGCTATGGATTTAGAGATTGCAAAAGAAAAAAAAAGGGTTAAAACCCCAGATCCAAAAATTTGAGTGATAGTTTAGTGATAATGTTTATATTCTTTCTGAACCAAAGGAGGGCAATGATATCAGATTTTATGGAAATATGTCTAAACTCTTCCGTTCTCTTTCTAGACGCCTTTCTTTTTCTTCTCCGTCTCCCTCCTCCACCTCTCCAATCCATTCTTCCTCCAATCCCCTTACTGAGAAAGTGGCTAGGCCTGACGAACTTTCTCCCAAACACAATATCTTTGAAGAAGAAGTTTGCTTCGAAGATATCAATCAAGCCATCGATAATTGGGAGATACCCAAAATCCCCCAAGATGAGCTTTATATCCCTGACGACAACAAAAGAAAATCAGGCTATATCATCAAAACCGCTGAAAATAATATTCCTCTGGGACCGAATTCCGGTGAGGAATTCCATCTCTTAACCAAACAATCTGTCAGAGAACATGCCCGTCACTACAGATATCTTCACATAGGGTGTGTCCAAGTTGCAGTTAAACCTCTCATCCGAGAAGGCTTGAATGCTTCCATCCTCATGTGTCTTCGAGACATTAGACACAATGATTTCCAAGACTCCCTTATTGGAACAGTTGAAACAAGTCTTGGACATGGTCCAGTTTATTTCAATTGTTTCCCTAACAAAACGGTCAGCTTGTTAGACACCAACATCCTTGACTCTCTCTTCCTGAACATCCGAATTCATGGTCTAAACATGAAGGAAGGATCCATTCCAGCCGCTTTAATCTATAGGATTCAATACAAGGTTATGAATACTTGTAATTCTAGAGTCCTTCTTAAAACCCAAGATCGTGAAACTACTTTGTTTGTCACTGACATGACAAAGGCCAACGTCATGATTCCAAGGCTCATAAGGTGGGATGAAATTGATCTCCCCTAGTCATGGTCTATTGACAGAGCGATCCCTACACAACCTAGACAAGCACCCCTCTTACGAGAAATAAAACAGGATGAATCAGGGAAAGTAGAAATTTTCTTCAACAGACGAAATTCTTTTTCCTCCAGGTCTGAAGCAGGGACATCTAATGATTTTGCTTCAGCAAGAAGGTCTTTTTCCGTAACTTCTCAATCTCAGTTTTCAAAATGCTCAAAACCTGTACATTCTGAAATCAATATTTCGGGATTACAAAATAATTCAAACATTTCTCAAGCAGTTTATCAAACCGATGATAAGCATTCAGATGATGATATTGAGATAGAATCTTCCATTCAATCTCCAACATACTCATCTATGCAGGGTGCTCAATATTCTTCTGTGAATAATGCCCAATGAGTAGCACAGAATTTATCATAGATAGAGAAGCTTTACGTAAAAACCTTGATTCTGAGGAATATGATCTCCACAGAGAATGGTATTTACGTACGCATACAGCTGCTCAAATTGCATCATTCAAAGAAAAATATTACAATTTTCTAAAAGAAGTTAAGATGCATATTCCTTTCTTTGAATGGTTTCATGCTTATTCCATCAAAAACAATCTTGCTTATCCTTTCAAAAACAAAGAAAACATGCTTTCAGCAAATGTTATTTCAACTTGGAAGATTAAAGATGGGAATTTAGTTAGATCTGAGTTTCCTCCAAAAGGACCCTTTGTAATTTCAAACACGGAAGGACATAACCCTATTATGGCCTCTCCTTTTAAATCAAAAAATATTGATGAAGCCGTCGCCCCAAAAGATATTAAAAATCTTATTGAACAATCAAATTACACCAATAGATTTTTACAATGTCTAGGTGACAACCTTTCATCTTCGGGATCTACTTTTTCTTTGAAAAATATTTCTGAAGCCTCTACTTCTAAAAGTATTGAGAAACCCCTTTTTAAACCTTTTAAAATTAGTAGTAAGGCAAAGCAAAGTCTTAAAACTTCCATTTTAAAACAACAATCTGGTGATTCAGAAGTTATTCAAAAAATTGACCAACTTTTAAACTGTTTCTCTACTGTCCCTGAAACTCCTAACTCTGGTGAGTCTACTTCTCGTATTCAAACACGCTCATCCAAAGCCGTTAATGCCCTTTGTCATGAGTCCAATGACTCCTCCTCTGAACAAAGTGATGATTCCCACAAATCATCCCTCAAAATCAGCCCTATTCTGACAAACTCCCTAACCAAGTGGAAGGGTTTAACCAAACCCTCTGCGTATGGTTACAATCGTGTTTCCGCTCCCGACCTAGCTCTCGAAGAAAGGGAACTAGGTTTTGTCAGCTTCAATTCCAATGTCTATGAATGGAACATAGATGGTAAAACTGAATATAACATCATGAGTATGCTTCAGCATATGACTATGGTAGGCACAGCTTATCAAGCTGCCCATGAGACTTCTGAAGAAGCAATAGCCAATGTTATTGTTTCCGGTTTCAGTGGCCAACTCAAAGGATGGTGGGATAACTACCTTTCGGATAACCAAAAACACTCAATCTTCTCTGCCATAAAAGTCAATGATCAGAACGAACCTATCATTGGTGATGACGGGGAACCCATCCCCGATGCTGTTAATACCCTGATCTTTACCATAGCAAGTCATTTCATTGGGGATCCATCTCTCTGGAAAGATCGTTCGGCTGAACTACTTTCCAATCTCAGATGCAAAACTTTATCTGATTTTCGGTGGTATAAAGACACCTTTCTTACTAGGGTTTACACCAGGGAAGACAGTCAACAACCTTTTTGGAAAGAAAAGTTCCTTGCTGGACTCCCAAAATCCCTAGGAGATAAAGTAAGGGACAAAATACGTAGCTTAATCCCGGATGGGATAATACCCTATGACGAGTTAAGTTATGGTCAACTGGTTTCTTTTATCCAGAAGGTTGCTCTAAAGATTTGTCAAGATGACAAAATCCAAAGGCAACTTGCTCGAGAGAAAAACCAAAATCGTATTGATCTGGGAACTTTCTGTGAACAATTCGGTCTTCCTGCATGTCATCCAAGGAAATCCAAAAGACCATCCAATTGAAAAGTTTTTATTAAACCTAATCCTGAAAAGAATTTCAGAAGAACTAGAAAAGGTTTTCAAAGACCTAAAAATGAAAAGAATTTCCAAAATTACCCACAAAAGAACCCCATTATTTGCTATACATGTAAGAAACCTGGACATATTAGCAAATACTGCCGGTTAAAAAGAAAGATTAATAATCCAAACCTTGATCCTCTGATTGAGGAACAGATTAATAATCTGATGTTAGAAAGTTCAGAAAATGATTCTGACCGAGAATCTTCGGATGATATCAATAACATCGAAATCGATGACATTGAATCATCCTCAGATTCGGATGTCAAGCAAATTGGTGTTTTATCCAAAGATCAAGATCTCCTATTTGATGCTATTGAGGCTATTGACAATCCTGAACAAAAGAAAGACTTTCTTTTGAAACTAAAAAAATCTTTACAAAAGGAGAAAAAACCCAAAAATTTGGTCCTTAGCAATAAATATGATGTTAAACCTATTTTCAAAAAATTAGAAAAACAAGTTATTCGTCCCATAACTATTCAAGACCTCCAGTCTGAAGTCAACAACCTCAAAAGAGAAATCAAGAGAAACCAAGACAATCATCAACTTATTCTCTCTCAATTAGTGCAAGGGGGAGAATCTGGCGATGATTCAATTGATCTCCTTGATCAAACAGAGTGTTCTAAGGGACAAGAAAATAAAATTTCTGATGACAATGAGGGAAAAGAAATTTTGAGAATAATCAATGTATTTTCTTTTATGAAACATCGTGTTCATGTCCGAATTGTCGTCAAAGATTTTGTTTTCGACACCATTGCACTCTTTGACTCAGGTGCAGATTCAAACTGTATTAAGGAAGGTTTGATCCCCACAAAATATTTCGAAAAATCTACTGAACGCCTTAGCTCAATAACGGGCGAAAGGCTAAGTGTCAATTTCAAACTAACAGATGTTTTTGTTGAAAAGGGTAATATCAGAATTCCCACCGAATTTATTATTGCAAAAGATATCAAAAATGATGTGGTCTTGGGGACACCTTTCATAATCCTTTTGTTTCCTTATCTAGCAGACTTTCCGGGACTTACCTCTTTTGTGGGAGGACAAGTAACCTTCTTTGAATTCCTGGATTCACCAAAACAAAAATCTTTAAACCTAATTGAATCTAAGACAAGACAGATTTGTTTCTTAAAAGAAGAAATCTCTTTTAAAACCCTTGAATCCCAACTCTCCCAACCAAAGATTCAGGACAAAATTAAGAATCTTTTAAATCAAATTGAGAAGTCTATTTGTTCAGATCTGCCTCATGCTTTTTGGAATAGGAGAGAACACGTTGTTGATCTTCCCTATGAAAAGAATTTCAAAGAATCAAAAATCCCTAC
Source organism: Arachis ipaensis (assembly GCF_059453495.1). Taxonomy (NCBI): domain Eukaryota; kingdom Viridiplantae; phylum Streptophyta; class Magnoliopsida; order Fabales; family Fabaceae; genus Arachis; species Arachis ipaensis. The sequence goes on from NC_142437.1 coordinate 1,185,171, forward strand.
AAAAGCCCGCCCCATTCAAATGAATGAGCAGCTTTTGCAGCATTGTCAAAAAGAAATAAAAGATCTTTTGGATAAAGGCTTAATTCGTCCTAGCAAGAGTCCTTGGTCTTGCTCTGCTTTTTATGTTAATAAGCAAGCTGAGATAGAACGAGGAACTCCTAGGCTCGTCATCAATTATAAACCTTTGAATGAAGCCTTACAATGAATTCGTTATCCTATTCCAAACAAAAAAGATTTGCTTAATAGATTAAATTCTGCAAACATTTTTTCAAAATTTGATATGAAATCTGGTTTTTGGCAGATCCAAATCACAGAATCAGACCGATACAAAACAGCATTTACAGTTCCATTTGGACAATACGAATGGAATGTAATGCCTTTTGGTCTGAAAAATGCCCCATCCGAATTTCAAAAAATTATGAACGATATTTTCAACCCATATTCAAACTTTGCCATCGTTTACATTGATGATGTTTTAATCTTTTTCCAATCTTTACATGAACACTTCAAGCATGTTAAAACCTTTATGTATATCATCAAAAAAAACGGTCTTGCTGTCTCTAAGCCAAAAATTGTTCTCTTCCAAACAAAAATCCGATTCCTTGGTCATACAATCTTCCAAGGCACTATAACTCCAATTGAAAGATCAATTTTGTTTGCAGAAAAGTTTCCAGATTATATCCTTGATAAACCTCAGCTCCAGAGGTTCCTAGGATGTCTCAATTATGTTTCGGAATTCATCCCAAATCTTAACAACCTCATTAAGCCTCTCCATGATAGGCTTAAGAAAAATCCTCCACCTTGGACAGAAAAATATTCTGATATTATCAGGTTCCTTAAAACCAAAGTCCGCAATCTTCCTTGTCTTTACTTACCTGTTCCTCATGCATTCAAAATAGTGGAAACAGATGCATCAGATTTAGGATATGGCGGTATCCTAAAACAAAAATTGCATGATAAAGAATGTATCATTGCATTTACATCCAAACATTGGAATAGTACTCAAAAAAAATATTCCACTATCAAAAAAAAAATTTTAGCCATTGTTTTATGCACCACAAAATTTCAATCTGACTTACTCAATCAAAAATTTTTAGTCCGAGTTGATTGTAAATCGGCTAAAGATGTTTTACAAAATGATGTTAAAAATCTTGCATCAAAATAAGTTTTTGCCAGGTGGCAAGCTATTTTAAGCGTCTTTGATTTTGATATTGAGCACATCAAGGGCAACTCAAACTCTCTCCCTGACTTTCTCACACGTGAATATTTGCAGGGAGATAAGCAGAAAGACGATGCCTAAAAAGGCAACCTTAGCCTCAGCAAGAGGTAGAGGCATTCGCCTAGCCCTACCAGGGCCAATCAGAAGATCTGGGTCTAGCACCCCAACGGAGTCATCTACCCAACAACCTACTCAACAATCTAGGTCATCTACCCAACAACCCACCCAACAAGCTGGGTCATCTATCCAACAACCCACCCAAAAATCTTTTGAACCAAAAAACAGTCAAGCCAAACAATCCAAAGCAGACTATGCCATCCCAATCGAAACCCTCCTGGCCTTACAGGACCAGGGTCTCACTAAACTCAACAAAAAATCTTGGGCTGACCTTTACAGTGAGTCTGATGAAGAAATTGACTTATCTCAATTGATATCTCAAGTAGCCAATCGTAAAACAGTCATCCAAATAGGAAAACAAAAGTCTGTCGTCTTGACATCCCAAACATCCTCAACCACTACCAAAACTCAAAAAACCCAAACCAATTACTTATCTACAAATAAAACCGTAAATATTATCCACATAGAGCCTGAATTCTGGGATAGCTCTCCAAACAAAGTCATCCCAAAGATTTTCCCTACTGGATTCCACTTCAGGCCCTTAGCACCTAACAAAACTCGTCAATTTTACGAATTCATCTTAATAGATACTGACTCAGTATCTATTAAACATTACAAGGATAAAACCAATCCTGAATTTATAACCCATTCAACCATCCAAATTCTCAAAATTTTGTCCCCAAAGCAATTTGGGAACAACTTAAACAAAATTCAAAAATTTTCTCAAAATTATGACCCAATAGGTTTTAATTATTGGGACTACATGGAAGCCTGGACTAAAGTATTTTGGTTTCAAAATACTCAGTTCAGACATTCATGGTTAATTTATTTTAAAAGAAAAACCAATTATGTTTTTCCAAACTGGTTCTACCAATGGTGGGACTTCTTTGGACCAATCCAAGAAATTTTACCCTCACCAACAGATGAAGGGTATAAACTTTTTCAATCAAACTTTAACAGTCAGGAGACATGTGTTCCTGTAATGTTAAAATTTTTCTCAACATTTTCATTGGCATGGGTATTCTCATGGCAATACAAATATGCAAAACCAAACCACCCCAAATTATATCCAATCCTACAAAGGCATGGCTATGTCAAATGGTGGTCTCAATTTGATGCCTCAATGGCCTACCCAGAGAAGGTCAGAGAGTGGTTCAAATCCAATCTTGAAAGTTAAAAGATTTCTGATCCAGAAACTGCCCTGTTCCTCAATCAAAAAGCCCAAATTGCTGCAGCCCTCGTAGGAGCTCAATCGAAAGAAACTCTAGCAAAACATCTTTAGCAAATCATGCAAATGATTGAAGAAGACAAAAAATACAAAGATGATCACACCTTGGGTAGATGACCCAGCTTGTTGGGTGGGTTGTTGGGTAGATGACCCAGATTGTTGAGTAGGTTGTTGGGTAGATGACTCCGTTAGGGTGCTAGACCCAGATCTTCTGATTGGCCCTGGTAAGGCTAGGCGAATGCCTCTGCCTCTTGCTGAGGCTAAGGTTGCCTTTTTAGGCATCGTCTTTCTGCTTATCTCCCTGCAAATATTCACGTGTGAGAAAGTCAGCGAGAGAGTTTGAGTTGCCCTTGATGTGCTCAATATCAAAATCAAAGACACTTAAAATAGCTTGCCACCTGGCAAAAACTTGTTTTGATGCAAGATTTTTAACATCATTTTGTAAAACATCTTTAGCCGATTTACAATCAACTCGGACTAAAAATTTTTGATTGAGTAAGTCAGATTGAAATTTTGTGATGCATAAAACAATGGCTAAAATTTCTTTTTTGATAGTGGAATATTTTTGTTGAGTACTATTCCAATGTTTGGATGTAAATGCAATGATACATTCTTTATCATGCAATTTTTGTTTTAGGATACCGCCATATCCTAAATCTGATGCATCTGTTTCCACTATTTTGAATGCATGAGGAACAGGTAAGTAAAGACAAGGAAGATTGCGGACTTTGGTTTTAAGGAACCTGATAATATCAGAATGTTTTTTTGTCCAAGGTGGAGGATTTTTCTTAAGCCTATCATGGAGAGGCTTAATGAGGTTGTTAAGATTTGGGATGAATTCCGAAACATAATTGAGACATCCTAGGAACCTCTGGAGCTGAGGTTTATCAAGGATATAATCTGGAAACTTTTCTGCAAACAAAATTGATCTTTCAATTGGAGTTATAGTGCCTTGGAAGATTGTATGACCAAGGAATCGGATTTTTGTTTGGAAGAGAACAATTTTTGGCTTAGAGACAGCAAGACCGTTTTTTTTTATGATATACATAAAGGTTTTAACATGCTTGAAGTGTTCATGTAAAGATTGGGAAAAGATTAAAACATCATCAATGTAAACGATGGCAAAGTTTGAATATGGGTTGAAAATATCGTTCATAATTTTTTGAAATTCGGATGGGGCATTTTTCAGACCAAAAGGCATTACATTCCATTCGTATTGTCCAAATGGAACTGTAAATGCTATTTTGTATCGGTCTGATTCTGTGATTTGGATCTGCCAAAAACCAGATTTCATATCAAATTTTGAAAAAATGTTTGCAGAATTTAATCTATTAAGCAAATCTTTTTTGTTTGGAATAGGATAACGAATCCATTGTAAGGCTTCATTCAAAGGTTTATAATTGATGACGAGCCTAGGAGTTCCTCGTTCTATCTCAGCTTGCTTATTAACATAAAAAGCAGAGCAAGACCAAGGACTCTTGCTAGGACGAATTAAGCCTTTATCCAAAAGATCTTTTATTTCTTTTTGACAATGCTGCAAAAGCTGCTCATTCATTTGAATGGGGCGGGCTTTTGTAGGGATTTTTGATTCTTTGAAATTCTTTTCATAGGGAAGATCAACAACATGTTCTCTCCTATTCCAAAAAGCATGAGGCAGATCTGAACAAATAGACTTCTCAATTTGATTTAAAAGATTCTTAATTTTGTCCTGAATCTTTGGTTGGGAGAGTTGGGATTCAAGGGTTTTAAAAGAGATTTCTTCTTTTAAGAAACAAATCTGTCTTGTCTTAGATTCAATTAGGTTTAAAGATTTTTATTTTGGTGAATCCAGGAATTCAAAGAAGGTTACTTGTCCTCCCACAAAAGAGGTAAGTCCCGGAAAGTCTGCTAGATAAGGAAACAAAAGGATTATGAAAGGTGTCCCCAAGACCACATCATTTTTGATATCTTTTGCAATAATAAATTCGGTGGGAATTCTGATATTACCCTTTTCAACAAAAACATCTGTTAGTTTGAAATTGACACTTAGCCTTTCGCCCGTTATTGAGCTAAGACGTTCAGTAGATTTTTCGAAATATTTTGTGGGGATCAAACCTTCCTTAATACAGTTTGAATCTGCACCTGAGTCAAAGAGTGCAATGGTGTCGAAAACAAAATCTTTGACGACAATTCGGACATGAACACGATGTTTCATAAAAGAAAATACATTGATTATTCTCAAAATTTCTTTTCCCTCATTGTCATCAGAAATTTTATTTTCTTGTCCCTTAGAACACTCTGTTTGATCAAGGAGATCAATTGAATCATCGCCAGATTCTCCCCCTTGCACTAATTGAGAGAGAATAAGTTGATGATTGTCTTGGTTTCTCTTGATTTCTCTTTTGAGGTTGTTGACTTCAGACTGGAGGTCTTGAATAGTTATGGGACGAATAACTTGTTTTTCTAATTTTTTGAAAATAGGTTTAACATCATATTTATTGCTAAGGACCAAATTTTTGGGTTTTTTCTCCTTTTGTAAAGATTTTTTTAGTTTCAAAAGAAAGTCTTTCTTTTGTTCAGGATTGTCAATAGCCTCAATAGCATCAAATAGGAGATCTTGATCTTTGGATAAAACACCAATTTGCTTGACATCCGAATCTGAGGATGATTCAATGTCATCGATTTCGATGTTATTGATATCATCCGAAGATTCTCGGTCAGAATCATTTTCTGAACTTTCTAACATCAGATTATTAATCTGTTCCTCAATCAGAGGATCAAGGTTTAGATTATTAATCTTTCTTTTTAACCGGCAGTATTTGCTAATATGTCCAGGTTTCTTACATGTATAGCAAATAATGGGGTTCTTTTGTGGGTAATTTTGGAAATTCTTTTCATTTTTAGGTCTTTGAAAACCTTTTCTAGTTCTTCTGAAATTCTTTTCAGGATTAGGTTTAATAAAAACTTTTCAATTGGATGGTCTTTTGGATTTCCTTGGATGACATGCAGGAAGACCGAATTGTTCACAGAAAGTTCCCAGATCAATACGATTTTGGTTTTTCTCTCGAGCAAGTTGCCTTTGGATTTTGTCATCTTGACAAATCTTTAGAGCAACCTTCTGGATAAAAGAAACCAGTTGACCATAACTTAACTCGTCATAGGGTATTATCCCATCCGGGATTAAGCTACGTATTTTGTCCCTTACTTTATCTCCTAGGGATTTTGGGAGTCCAGCAAGGAACTTTTCTTTCCAAAAAGGTTGTTGACTGTCTTCCCTGGTGTAAACCCTAGTAAGAAAGGTGTCTTTATACCACCGAAAATCAGACAAAGTTTTGCATCTGAGATTGGAAAGTAGTTCAGCCAAACGATCTTTCCAGAGAGATGGATCCCCAATGAAATGACTTGCTATGGTAAAGATCAGGGTATTAACAGCATCGGGGATGGGTTCCCCGTCATCACCAATGATAGGTTCGTTCTGATCATTGACTTTTATGGCAGAGAATATTGAGTGTTTTTGGTTATCCGAAAGGTAGTTATCCCACCATCCTTTGAGTTGGCCACTGAAACCGGAAACAATAACATTGGCTATTGCTTCTTCAGAAGTCTCATGGGCAGCTTGATAAGCTGTGCCTACCATAGTCATATGCTGAAGCATACTCATGATGTTATATTCAGTTTTACCATCTATGTTCCATTCATAGACATTGGAATTGAAGCTGACAAAACCTAGTTCCCTTTCTTCGAGAGCTAGGTCGGGAGCGGAAACACGATTGTAACCATACGCAGAGGGTTTGGTTAAACCCTTCCACTTGGTTAGGGAGTTTGTCAGAATAGGGCTGATTTTGAAGGATGATTTGTGAGAATCATCACTTTGTTCGGAGGAGGAGTCATTGGACTCATGACAAAGGGCATTAACGGCTTTGGATGAGCGTGTTTGAATACGAGAAGTAGACTCACCAGAGTTAGGAGTTTCAGGGACAGTAGAGAAACGGTTTAAAAGTTGGTCAATTTTTTGAATAACTTCTGAATCACCAGATTGTTGTTTTAAAATGGAAGTTTTAAGACTTTGCTTTGCCTTACTACTAATTTTAAAAGGTTTAAAAAGGGGTTTCTCAATACTTTTAGAAGTAGAGGCTTCAGAAACATTTTTCAAAGAAAAAGTAGATCTCGAAGATGAAAGGTTGTCACCTAGACATTGTAAAAATCTATTGGTGTAATTTGATTGTTCAATAAGATTTTTAATATCTTTTGAGGCGACGGCTTCATCAATATTTTTTGATTTAAAAGGAGAGGCCATAATAGGGTTATGTCCTTCCGTGTTTGAAATTACAAAGGGTCCTTTTGGAGGAAACTCATATCTAACTAAATTCCCATCTTTAATCTTCCAAGTTGAAATAACATTTGCTGAAAGCATGTTTTCTTTGTTTTTGAAAGGATAAGCAAGATTGTTTTTGATGGAATAAGCATGAAACCATTCAAAGAAAGGAATATGCATCTTAACTTCTTTTAGAAAATTGTAATATTTTTCTTTGAATGATGCAATTTGAGCAGCTGTATGCGTACGTAAATACCATTCTCTGTGGAGATCATATTCCTCAGAATCAAGGTTTTTACGTAAAGCTTCTCTATCTATGATAAATTCTGTGCTACTCATTGGGCATTATTCACAGAAGAATATTGAGCACCCTGCATAGATGAGTATGTTGGAGATTGAATGGAAGATTCTATCTCAATATCATCATCTGAATGCTTATCATCGGTTTGATAAACTGCTTGAGAAATGTTTGAATTATTTTGTAATCCCGAAATATTGATTTCAGAATGTACAGGTTTTGAGCATTTTGAAAACTGAGATTGAGAAGTTACGGAAAAAGACCTTCTTGCTGAAGCAAAATCATTAGATGTCCCTGCTTCAGACCTGGAGGAAAAAGAATTTCGTCTGTCGAAGAAAATTTCTACTTCCCTGATTCATCCTGTTTTATTTCTCGTAAGAGGGGTGCTTGTCTAGGTTGTGTAGGGATCGCTCTGTCAATAGACCATGACTGGGGGAGATCAATTTCATCCCACCTTATGAGCCTTGGAATCATGACGTTGGCCTTTGTCATGTCAGTGACAAACAAAGTAGTTTCACGATCTTGGGTTTTGAGAAGGACTCTAGAATTACAAGTATTCATAACCTTGTATTGAATCCTATAGATTAAAGCGGCTGGAATGGATCCTTCCTTCATGTTTAGACCATGAATTCGGATGTTCAGGAAGAGAGAATCAAGGATGTTGGTGTCTAACAAGCTGACCGTTTTGTTAGGGAAACAATTGAAATAAACTAGACCATGTCCAAGACTTGTTTCAACTGTTCCAATAAGGGAGTCTTGGAAATCATTGTGTCTAATGTCTCGAAGACACATGAGGATGGAAGCATTCAAGCCTTCTCGGATGAGAGGTTTAACTGCAACTTGGACACACCCTATGTGAAGATATCTGTAGTGACGGGCATGTTCTCTGACAGATTGTTTGGTTAAGAGATGGAATTCCTCACCGGAATCCGGTCCCAGAGGAATATTATTTTCAGCGGTTTTGATGATATAGTCTGATTTTCTTTTGTTGTCGTCAGGGACATAAAGCTCATCTTGGGGGATTTTGGGTATCTCCCAATTATCGATGGCTTGATTGATATCTTCGAAGCAAACTTCTTCTTCAAAGATATTGTGTTTGGGAGAAAGTTCGTCAGGCCTAGCCACTTTCTCAGTAAGGGGATTGGAGGAAGAATGGATTGGAGAGGTGGAGGAGGAAGACGGAGAAGAAAAAGAAAGGCGTCTAGAAAGAGAACGGAAGAGTTTAGACATATTTCCATAAAATCTGATATCATTGCCCTCCTTTGGTTCAGAAAGAATATAAACATTATCACTAAACTATCACTCAAATTTTTGGATCTGGGGTTTTAACTCTTTTTTTTTTTTTGCAATCTCTAAATCCATAGCCACCAGGAGTTCTTACATTTGGATCTTATCACTTTCAAGAACATCGTCAAATTAGCCTTACTGCCTCATCAACAAAGGTCTTACTGCTACAGTTCCTTTAAGTGATAAAAATTAAACAGCCTGTACTTCCAGATTTAAAGAGTGGTTGTTTTGATATATACAAGAAATAAGAACATGAACAGTAAAAATAAGAACATGAACAGTAAAGATAATTTCCAGATCCATGAACCTCAGAGATAGTTTAATGATAATATTAATATTCCTACTTCCCCATCAGACTCTGATACCAGATGTCCCGTAGTGGATCAAGGAGGGAAAGGGGAAGAAGGAGAGAACAAGGTTAATAAGAATATGAATACAGTATGGTAGATGCAAGAGCAGGAAAGTAAATATGAAGTTAGATGCGGCGGTAGTCCGCACGCATATGCTTGTTAGTATGAAGTTAGATGTGGCGGTAGTCCGCACACATATGCAGCTGCAGAAATGTAAATATGAAGACTCGAAAATAAAGAACTGATTGAAAGTTTTATTGAATGATTGAAATAAAAGAAGAGGGAAGAAGAAGAGCTGGAGAGCTTAAAAGGGAACTCTCAGAACCTCTCTCTCTAACTTCTCTCTATGATGTGTAAACTGAAGGATGCCTCTCAATGAATGCAAGGCTTCCTTTTATAATTGGAGATTCTACTGTTTCTACAGTACAGGTGCACATTACCGGTACTATTTCTACAGTACAAGTTAACAATGGATTTTTTGATTACATGGATTTTGAAGATTTAAAGACTAATCTTCTCCTAGGTCGATTCCAAAGCAGTCGTCTTCATTCTGGTTATAACTGCTTGAGGATTCTGCTGAGGAGGTGTGATCATCTTTGTATTTTTTGTCTTCTTCAATCATTTGCATGATTTGCTGAAGATTTTTTTTTTTTTTTGCAATCTCTAAATCCATAGCCACCAGGAGTTCTTACGTTTGGATCTTATCACTTTCAAGAACATCGTCAAATTAGCCTTACTGCCCATCAACAAAGGTCTTACTGCTACAGTTCCTTTAAGTGATAAAAATTAAACAGCCTGTACTTCCAGATTTAAAGAGTGGTTGTTTTGATATATACAAGAAATAAGAACATGAACAGTAAAAATAAGAACATGAACAGTAAAGATAATTTCCAGATCCATGAACCTCAGAGATAGTTTAATGATAATATATATATATATATATATATATATATATATATATATATATATATATATTAAATAACATGAGACTAAAATCAAATGAGATATCTTGACTAGAAAAAAAATAGAAGCAATATCATTAATAATTTTGATGATTTATGATAGACAGTAGCTTACTCATAATTAAAATAACAAATTAAAATACCAAGATACACTCAAAATATAGATAAATGATGATGATACCTGCCCTTTTAACATAGAAACATTAACAGGAATTAATCCTTCTGTTAATAGCTCAATAGATATGGCCTTCTATTTTCTATCTCTTTGTTTTTTTTTTGTATGTAAATGGCTTACGATTGATTTTTTCACCGTCATTCTTTTCCTACTTTGTTCTCTAGGAGTTTTTAATTATATAATATTCTCTCACTTTGCTTCTAATTTTTCTGGTAACACGTCCTACAACTAAAATTGTGTGATAACGATATTCTTTTATCTCTTCTTCTATAATGAGACCTTTATATATAGAATCCTAAATTGTAAATACAGAAAAAAATTAGATAAAAAATACATAAATTTATAAAGAATAAAATTAGCATTGTAAAAATAGAGAAAAAAAATTTATATAAATGCAAATTTATACTCACACCTTTTAGCTTCCGAAATGCACGCGTTAATAAAATATTTGCAATCACGGGTTGTTTTTCAACAATTTCCCATATATCGAACACCTCTTCAGAATTTTTCACCTTAAACTCAACCTATACAAATATATATAAGGACATATAAATTAAGTTATGTTATAACATATTATTTTATATAAGAACATATTATTACATGTTTTTATATTAATATGAAATAATATGTTAAGAACATATTAAAAACATATTAAGAACATATTGTTATAACATATTAAGAACATAACAATATGTTCTTAATATGTTCTTAATATAATAATATGGTTAATATGTGATAACCATATTAATAATATGTTCTTAACAACAACAACAACAACAACAACAACAACAACAACAACAATAATAATAATAATAATGAGGTGACGGAAAAGAAACAATGAGACGGATATATAGTAAAAAATAACACTAAAAATTTACCCAGTTTACTCAAAGACAATAATAATAATAATAACAATAATAACAACAATAATAATAATAACAAAACCAATAACAATAATAAGAATAACAACAATAACAATAATAATAATAATAATAATAATAATAATAATAATAATAATAATAATAATAATAATAATAATAATAATAATAATAATAATAATAATAATAATAAGGAGGTGATTGAAAAGAAACAATGGAACGAATAAATAGTAAAAAATAACACTAAAAACTAGGGGTGTAAGTTACCGAGCCAAACCGAAATTTACCACAAAACCGAACCGAAGTTTACAACAACCGAATAAAAACCGAAAAAAATCGGTTTTTTTGGTTTTTTCTGAAATAAACCGATCGGTTCGGTTCGGTTTTCGGTTGGCTCAGCAGAAACCGAACCGAACCGCAGAAATGGTTTAGTAATACATTAAAAATGAAAATTTTAGACTTAACAAATGTGTTTGTTTTATGTTTAGTTGTTGGAATGAGTTGAAATTGTGTTGAATTTGAATGTAATGTAATATTATTTCAGTTTATTGATTGTTTTGAACATCATTTTACTAAGATTAATTTTCTATTAATTAGAATTTAAAAACCGAAAAAACCGACCGAACCAAACCGCTTTTGGTTCGGTTCGGTTCGGTTCGGTTGTTGCGCAAACAGCAAACCGATTGGTTGGTATTATATAAAAACCGAATAAATCGGTTCGGTTGGTTTTTGGTCTAAAACCGAACCAAACTGAACCGATAACACCCCTACTAAAAACTTACCCGATTTGCTCAAATACAGCAATAATAATAATAAGGGTTAAGTATTTTTTTCATCTTAACGTTTTGGGTGAAAATCAAAATCGTCCCTGACTTTTTTTGTTATTAAAATAATCCTCAACGTTATAAAACGTTATAAAATCATCATTTTGTCTATAATAATTTTCGAAATGACATAAAACCCCTTTCATATTATCACTACCCAGTACCCGTAGTATCTCATCCATTACCCCCACCCCTTTCTAATTGAAACCAACGAAGCATGCAGCATATTGAAGCCTTGGCGTTTCCGACTCCCCCGTGAAGTGAAGCGCTTTCCTCAAGAGGTGCCTTCGATACTTCGGGAGCTTCATTTCTTGTGCCTTTTGGCCAGCGTTTCAAACGCTTATTAGTGGCGCCCAAACGTCCAATCTTTCCTCATCATTCATAAGGGCCGTTTTAAACGCCCAACCTGGCACCCATTACCCCTATTACCCCCACCACCCATTATAATAATAATAATAATAATAATAATAATAATAATAATAATAATAATAATAATAATAATAATAATAATAATAATGAGGTGACTGAAAAGAAACAATGGGACGGATATATAGTAAAAAGTATCACTAAAAAGAAACACTAAAAACTTACCCAGTTTGTTCAAAGACAGCAACAACAACAACAACAATAACAACAGCAATATAATAATAAGGAGGTGACTGAAAAGAAACAATGGAACAGATATATAGTAAAAAGTAACACTAAAAAGGAACACTAAAAGGAACTCTAAAAACTTATCCGGTTTGCTCAAATAAAGCAATAATAACAAGTATAATAACCCGTGTCATGCACGTGATAAGATTGAAATTATAATTTTAAGTTATTTTGTTAAAATTAATTTGAATTATAATAATTTGATTAATAAAAAATAACATGCTATGCATTGTTTGTTTTTTCTTAGCCTGGTGCTAATTGTATTAACTCTATAATAGTTATTAACCAATTTTAGTAATCTACTTTCTTCAATAAATCAGACATATTTACTCAATGTAATCGTAAATAATCTAGTAACACTTAAGTCCACCAACAAATTTTTATATGTGGGTTTATTATGAAGTAAGAACATTTCAAAATCAGCTCAAAATGAACAACAAATTAGTAGAAAATACTAATGCAGAAAGTTCTCCAATAAACAATAAATAATTTAAACCCACTGAATAACAACTCAACACTATCCTTTGATGTCTGCAAAATATATACCTGAAACAACACTATATCAATGTTAGTATACAAAATTATATGATTAACGTAATTATAAAATTGTTTATCAGGAGAATAAAATAATGCGAATTTTTATGATAATTTTAATATTCTCAAGCTATTAATGTACAATAAGAATGTATTATCAATTAGCACCTAGAATTTGTCAATTTTTTTAATTGATAGTAATAAATTTAAATAAATAAATAAATTTAATCAAAGAGATTTCGTTATTACTTTTTCATTATAAGCTCTCAAAAACTTCTCTATATACCACATTCATCGTGCAGTTATCTTCCAAGTGTCTGTGATCTTGCAACAGCACTCGCATGCCATCTTTACTTGTTACTCTTGATAACGCAACATACAATTGACCATGGGTGAAAACTGGCCTTGAAAGGTATATTCCAACTTTTGATAGAGTTTGTCCCTGTGACTTATTTATTGTCATTGCAAATGACATAATAATTGGGAATTGTCTTCTTTGAAATCTGACCGGTAATGTTTCGTTATTTGGAATTAGATTCAGTCTTGGGATAAGAACAATACTCCCAACTTTGTTACCGGTTAAAGTCTTGTATTCTATCACATGGTTTTCCATTCTTCTAACTTGCATTCTCGTTTCATTGTACAAACCATTAGTTTGGTCTATATTTCGCATCAACATAACAAGAGCGCCAACCTTCACGACCAACTTATGTGGTGGTAGACCTGAACAATTTATTCCATTTAGAATCTTCGGTGAGAAAGCATCTAACTCAAATTCCATATTTTCCTTCTCAACACACACAGAGTCTGAACTTAAGTAGACTCTTTCTTGTCCAGGTAACCCTGCAGTCATCTTGTTGTTGACATCAGTGACACAATCCATTGTTGGTGCAAGAATTGCTCTATCTTTGAAATAATTTTCAACGGATAAATTGGATCACATATCTGGATACACAAAATCAATGAGGTCATCCAAAACTATCTCGGAGTTCTTAACCAAAATGTCAGATGGTATATGAATGATCGATTCACCGTCTGTTGTATCACCAGCCAAACCATCACCAATTTTGAGTAGCCATTCTATAAAATTTCTGAGTTCTTGTACGTTGTTGGTTTCACCTAGTGATAATCTCATATTTTTTGTAAGCTTCAGAATCTTACAGTTATGCCACAAATATGAAGAATTAATAGAAGACTGAATTATATCTTGTCTTGAGCCTCTGGGAATCACAAGTAAAATTTGTCTAAAGTCTCCTCTCAGGACAACAACTTTACCTCCAAATTGCAAATGAGCATTATACGAATCTGAGCACCTCAAGATGTCTCTGAGATATTTGTCTAAAGCTTCGTAACAATACTTACTTATTATTAGAGCTTCATCCCATATGATTAATTTGGCCTTAGTTATTAACCTTGCAAGAGGACTTCCCTGTTTAATGTTACACAAAGAATCTTCATTTATGGTCAAAGAAATTTTAAACCTTGAATGTGCAGTTTTTCCATTAGGCAACAGAAGTGTAGCAATCCCACTTGAAGCAACATTTAACACTATACCTCCTTTAGACCTAATTGAGCATGAGATAGTTGACCATAAGAATGTTTTTCCACAACCACCTTGACCATATAAAAAGAAAACCCACCCATATTACCGCTAACAGCGCCAATTATCTTATCGTATGCAGATTTTTGCTCATCAGTTAGCTTCTCTAAATACCCATCTAGTTCACTCGCAAGAGCATTAATATCAAAGTTCAACTCTTCCATTATAATTCTGTCTTCTAAGCTAGACACCGAATTTTTTGGAGGATATGGCATTCCGCAATATTCTTTCAATGACCTGCCATTTGACTGGAGCAAATCTTCAATTTTTGTAAGTGTAATATCTTTTATTTGGACTTCTGACATCATCAAATCTGTATTTTTTTAATTTAAAATTACATAATTATTTGAAAATTTATTAAATAAGTCTCTAATAAAAAAAAATCTGAAATGCATTGTTAAATAATAAATAACACTCATTGTTTTTGGTCTAAAAAATATTTCATTAGTAACATGTCCTTTTAAAAATTATTGTTGTGATTAACATGGATATCAAAATCATTATAATACATAAAAAAAAAAAGTACAGAGACAACCGATGCAAATGCAAGTACTCAACGTATGTCGAGTTAGTTATGATTTCTTAGATGCAGTAGATACGATTTACGACAATGAATCAAAATATATATTAAGAGGAGTAAGTAAAGAAAGTATGAAATTAATATATATATATATATATATATATATATATAATCCAACTTTCGACTAATAGTTTTAAATATAGTTTGTTTTGTTAAATTTTCTAAATATTATCAGAGAAAGAGAAAAAGTTAAAGTGAACACCAACAAACAATTTTGCCATATATACACGATAATTTTACTTCCAAAAAAGGCATTTTGTTCTAGAGAATCACTCTCAACATTCATTATCCAATATTTTTGTTATAATTATAGGCTAAATTGAATTCTACAATGAAAAAAAATTCGTAATAGACTATAGTTATCTTTCATTTGCAATAATCTTCTTTGTTAGTATAGTACGTCATGAGAGAGAAAGTTTCAAGTCTTTTGCCAAACAAACTCTGGTCTATTCATGTTATTTGATATTAATAGAACAACAAAAAGTCTCCTTAAAAAAGTTGCAGAGTGCCATGTTCCTGCTTCAGAGATTGCATTAATGAATTTTCTATCATCCTACAACAGTCCTAGTGCATAGCATGCATCTCTGAAGGAGTTATAAACCACACCATCAACTGTTCTTAGATCACTGAAACTCGTGCATCCCTTTTGAATGTTCAAAAGTAGCCTTAGATAGTAATCTTCTTTATTCATTGGTGGCATATAAGATATTCTTCCTATGGCATACCCTTGCTTTCTATGAGTCCACATATGATGCTCTCCATTCCAAACAAACTTTGTTGAAAACTCAGAATAAGTCAGAATAATTGGGCGGGTTAGGAAGATTTTTGCCTAAATGGAGTTTATTTGGACTGTCCCGTATTAAAAAAAGAGAAAAGAAGTGATACAAAGAGGAAAGAAAGGGGTGTGACAAAAGGGGCTTAAGAAGGAAAAAAAGGCCCTTATGGGGTGTGTGTGTAATGTGAGTCTTCTCTTCTGACTTGTTATCTTTTCTCTCTGTGCTCTCTCTCTGAAAACTCCACATTCTAATTCAGATCCCCTTTGCAGGTGAACCTGGACTACATTCATTGATTCCTTCATTCTTTCCATCTAATTCTCTCATACTCTGATTACTTGGACTATTTCCTAATACTGCTATACTATATTGGTGTTGTTATACTACACTTGTACTGTTTCAATTCTTCATCAGAATTCTCTATAGCTTGCAATTGTTATCATTTGGTGCTTCTATTGAGTTCCAATGACAGAGAACACTCGTCTCCAAACGTTGCAAGCTGCAATTTCTCGTTTAACCGAGCAATCGGATGGCTACACCAAGCAATTCGCCTCTATCACACAAACACTTGGTTTGTTACAGGAGCAGTTCGTGCAGCACTTGGCAGAATCCCCGAGACGTGGCCCTTCCTCCCCTGTCTTTGGCCACCCCCGTCAGATGAAAGTGGATTTCCCTCGTTTCTCTGGCACGGAGGATGTTTCCCAATGGATCTATCACGTAGAACGCTTCTTCCGCATCTATGATATCTCTGAGGACCAACGGTTGGATCTGGTGGCCGTCAATTTGGAAGGCCGGGCCCTTACTTGGTTTCAGATGTGGGAGAGACTCGAACCTATGGCCGATTGGCTTGCCATCTCCACTGCCTTGCAAATGCAATTCGGGCCGTCCCATTTTGAAAACCCCCGGGAGGAGCTACTGAAATTGAAACAATCCACCACTGTGAATGCTTACTTTGAATCCTTAAACAATTTGGCCGCCCGTGCATACGGCTTAGATGATGCTCTGCTACTTGATTGCTTTGTGGGTGGTCTTCATCCGGAACTGAAACGGGAGGTGAAAGCCCGTTCCCCGATCTCTTTGTTGCAAGCGATTTCTCTTGCTAAATTGTTTGAGGAAAAGTTTCTGCCTCAGACCCAACGTTGGCGCTCTGCCGTTGCTCAGCCCCAGCAACCGCCGGCTCGGCTTACCGCCGCCTTAGCCCCAAAACCACTCACTACCGTTTCCCCTGCACAGCCACCGCCTCAAAATCCTCCACTCCTCCCCACCCCTCCAAAGACTAACACAATGCACAAATTAACCCCAATGGAGATACAGTTTCGGAGAGAAAAGGGCATATGTTTTACCTGTGACGAGCGCTATTCTCCTTCCCACAAATGTGCTTCCAAGCACTATTTTCTAGTCCAAACTGTGGAGGAAGTTCCTACTGACCAGGACTCTGCAATTGAGATTACTGAAGAAGACCAAACCCCGCCGGTACTAGCTGAGGTAATGGTCGAGCCCCTCCACCTTTCGTACAATGCCATGGCCGGCATCCCTACCCGACGGTCGATTAGGTTCCGAGGTCTGGTGCAAGGCAGGGACATCCTCGTACTCATGGATGGCGGCAGCTCGGATAATTTCATCCACCCGACTTTGGTTCGACGCCTGGCAGTGCCCATTCATTATTCCCCAAGATTCAAGGTTGAGGTGGGTAATGGTGCTTTGCTACAATGCGAGGGTGAGGTTCGTGATTTACCGGTTTCCATTCAGAATCATTTGCTCCTTATATCGGCCTTCGTACTCCCCATTGCTAGTGAGGAGCTGGTTTTAGGTGACATTTGGCTTGAGACACTAGACACCCATTTGGTTAATTACAAGGAAAAATTCATTACCTTCGTGGTTGGGGCTGAGATGGTTACTTTGCAGGGTGAAAAAGATGTCAACCCAGCTCAGGCACAATTTCATCAGTTGCGGCGTTTGCACATAACAGATGAGATTATGGAAATGTACACACTTCAACTCCAAGAAATGGTTACAGACACCCCTCCTCTTTTGGAATTACCTTCTGATTTGGCGCCCGACTTGGCTTCTATATTGCAGGATTACTCAGTTGTTTTTCAGGTTCCAAAAGGCTTGCCCCCGCCGAGAGTGCATGATCACACCATTACCTTGTTACCCGGAACGACGCCTATTAAGGTCCGCCCCTATCGATATCCTCATAGCCAAAAGTCTGAGATTGAGCGGATCGTCTCTGAGATGCTAGCCGAGGGCATCATACAGCCAAGCACTAGCCCCTTCTCTTCTCCCGTGCTTTTGGTGAAAAAGAAAGACGGCTCATGGCGGTTCTGCACTGATTATCGGGCCCTCAATCATGCCACCATCAAGGATTCCTTTCCTATGCCGACGGTGGACGAATTACTCGATGAATTGTTCGGTGCTCGGTTTTTCTCTAAACTCGACCTCCGCTCGGGGTACCATCAGATTCGTGTCAGACCGGAGGATTGTTTTAAGACGGCTTTCCGAACCCACCACGGCTTATACGAATGGCTTGTTATGCCATTTGGTCTGACTAATGGCCCTGCTACCTTTCAGTGTTTGATGAATGCTATCTTTTCTGAGGTCTTACGAAAATTTGTGCTCGTCTTCTTTGATGATATCCTGGTTTATAGTGCAGATTGGCAGTCTCATCTCCATCATCTAGTGTATGTCTTACGCGTGCTCAAGCACCATTCTCTATTTGCCAAACTTTCTAAATGCTCATTCGGAAAAACACAAGTTGAGTACCTGGGCCATGTGGTTTCACTTGAGGGAGTGAGAGTGGATGACTCAAAAATTGAAGCAATTCGTTGTTGGCCGATTCCAACCTCAGTAAAGAAACTTCGGGCGTTTTTGGGATTGGCGAGTTACTATCGAAAGTTCATATGCAATTTTGCCACTCTGGCCGCGCCACTCACTGACTTGTTGCGCAAAGAGGGGTTTGTGTGGTCGCCATCAGCCTCGGATGCTTTTGTGACATTGAAAGAGGCTCTAACTCATGCACCAGTCCTGGCACTTCCCGACTTCTCTAAACCTTTTGTGCTCGAGACAGATGCTTTGGGTACCGGTCTTGGGGGGATTCTCAGTCAAGCTGGACATCCCATTGCTTATTTTTCGAAGAAACTCTCCTCCACGGCTCAGAAGCAATCCGTCTATGCCCGGAAAATGCAAGCAATCTTAGCGGCGGTGGCTAAGTTCCGCCACTACTTGCTTGGTCACAGGTTCGTGATATGGACGGATCACAAGAGCCTCAAGGAACTCCAAGCTCAGACCATTCAAACGCCAGAGTAGCAGACTTGGTTGGCCAAACTCTTGGGCTATGACTTTGAGATAGAATACAAAAAGGGCTCGGATAATCAAGGTGCCGATGGGCTGTCTCGCCAATTTCTTGCTGTCACATCACTCACTTGCGACATTCTCACGCAGCTACGGTCCGATCTCCAGCACTTCAACCCCTCGGATATATTTTTTGAGGTGGATCTTCGGTCTGACAATTTACAGCACCGGCAGGGTCTTTGGTTTTGGAAGGACCAACTGATAATCCCTTCTACTTCGTCCCTCATCCTGAAGCTTCTTTATGAGTGCCATGACTCAGCCATTGGTGGCCATGGTGGTTATCAAAAGACATTGTGCCGATGAACACCCCAATTTTTCTGGAAGGATATGGCTCGTATGGTCAAGGACTATGTACGCCAGTGCTCTATCTGCCAACAGGCGAAGTACTCCACACTACCGCCTGCCGGTCTCCTCCAACCTCTTCCGATTCCTACCGATGTTTGGCAGGATATTTCTATGGATTTTGTAACTGGGTTATCGCTAACACAAGGGTATTCGGTCATCTTCGTGGTAGTGGACCGACTATCAAAGTTTGCCCATTTCCTGCCATTAGCAGCTGATTTTACAGCCCCCAAAGTTGCTGAAACATTTATCAAACATGTAGTGAGTATTCATGGCATGCCACAATCTATTGTGTCTGATCGCGATAAGGTATTCACCAGCAAGTTTTGGGAGCAATGTTGTATCCGCCAAGGTATCACGCTAGCTCGGAGCTCGGCTTACCACCCTCAGTCTGATGGCCAGACCGAGGTGCTTAACAGGTGTCTAGAGATGTACCTTCGTTGTTATACTCAAGACAATCCCAGGACTTGGTGTAAAATGCTTCCATGGGCGCAGTTCAGTTATAATAATTCCTTTCATTCGGCAATCGGCATGTCTCCCTTTAAGGCCTTGTTTGGGCGGGATCCTCCGCCTCTGCTCCGATATGTCGCCACCTCTATAGACGCTCCGGCTGTCCAGGAACAATTGCAACAGCGCGACTCCCTGATAACAGCCTTGAAATTCCACTTGGGGAGAGCTCAAGCCCGGATGAAGGCCACGGCTGATGGAAAGCGCCGTGACCTGGAATTTCAGATTGGCGACCTTGTTTATGTCAAACTCCAACCATACCGTCAACGTTCCGTGGCCTTTCGAAAAAAACCAGAAGCTGTCTATGCGCTACTTCGGATCTTTTCCCGTGGTGCAGCGTGTGGGTAAAGTCGCTTACAAGCTGGAGCTTCCTTCCACTGCCAAAATACACCCCGTTTTCCATATTTCTCTCCTTAAGAAGTGTGTGGGCAGACCACCTTGTGTTACCCTACCGGAACCTCTAACCGTTGATGAGAACGGTTGCAAGTTGCTGGCCCTCCGGGTGTTAGGCCATCGTATGATCAAAGTGGACGATACTTGGCAGAATCAGGTGTTAATTCAATGGCAACATCTGTCATTGGAGGAAGCGACATGGGAAGGATATGAGGACATGCGACGGCTTCATCCCTCCTTCGACCTTGAGGACAAGGTCAATGTCCGGGGCAGCGGTGTTGATACAAAGAGGAAAGAAAGGGGTGTGACAAAAGGGGCTTAAGAAGGAAAAAAAGGCCCTTATGGGGTGTGTGTGTAATGTGAGTCTTCTCTTCTGACTTGTTATCTTTTCTCTCTGTGCTCTCTCTCTCTGAAAACTTCACATTCTAATTCAGATCCCCTTTGCAGGTGAACCTGGACTACATTCATTGATTCCTTCATTCTTTCCATCTAATTCTCTCATACTCTGATTACTTGGACTATTTCCTAATACTGCTATACTATATTGGTGTTGTTATACTACACTTGTACTGTTTCAATTCTTCATCAGAATTCTCTATAGCTTGCAATTGTTATCAAGAAGTTCTATAGATGTATTTTTTTTTTAATATCTATTTAAGTTAATTTTTATCTTTTTTATAGGTTATAGTTATTTTTAATATATTTATTTAATACATCATATGTTAATGTTAATAGTATTTTTTAAAAAGATATATTCATAAAAATAAATATAATATGATTACAAATATAATATAAATAAATATGTTGAATAAAAGGTTAAATCAATATACTTACCAATGCCCTTGTTAAATTTTGTAAATTGGAGAATAAGTATGTATTCAGTTGCTTGGTGATCACGTAGATAATTGAGTAATTGAGTTGCAAATTGATCTTACGGTGTGCATTTTATTTTTTCCTCATTTCTAAATAAAAGCGAAAATTAAGAGAAATAATTAGTAATATATAACAAAAGAATAAAAGATTTTGCATATGAATTTATAATTGTTACAAAACAAATTCTATTTGTGAAATTGTAAACCTTCACGTACTGCAAATCATGGAGATCGACCACAATGTAATGGTCACTTTTTCCTGTTTTTGACCATGATATAAGTTCTCCTTTTTTGGTCAAGAGTCCAATAACATCTAATTGAAAAAAAAAATGAATTAAAAGCATAAAATTAAGGACAAATAAATGAATAACACAATAATAATAATACAAATTAATTATGTACCAAATAAGTTAGATTTTTCATTTGTTTGTCTCAATATATCATCATGAGCAAGAAAATTAAAATGATTGTCAGGAATTTTACGATCATTGACCGTATGGACTATACGTGACTCTTTCTTAAAAGTTATTCTACACACGTGTGCAGTCGGAAGATAAATTCCGTTTGATTCCTCAATCAGAAAATTTGACAAGACATAAACCTTCCCCTCGATCAGATCATTCTCAAACATCTTTGCCAAATAATTCTTGATTGAACAACGAATTTTATCACACTGTAAAACAAATTAAATATAAAGGCTACTAGCACTTATAACTCTATTAAATCGTATTGTCTTTAATTCGTGCAAGGGTTTACTTAGCAAATAAACTTAAAATATGAACAAAAAAATATTTATTAACTGGATCTAACATCACTTAAAAAAATCATGGAAAATAGTCAACTTACCTTATCATCTATGATAACTATTTTTAGGTAAGCCGTCTTACTCTTGTCAAATTTGGATAGGACTTTCCATAACTTTATAATCTTTGCTTTTATTTTTCAAACTTTTTCATTGTTAAATAATACTGTTGATAGAATCGTAGTTAGCAGCAATTAGGTATAAAAAAAAATAAAGAAAAAGAACTATGTATGAGGTACGAATTTTCTAGATGATAAATAATTGTAATAATTCACGACTAATTCGTATATATATATATATATACACACACATACACACTAATTGTACATGGTAATAATTAGCCAATATCTTTAATGGAGTTACTTGCTACAATTAGAAAAAAAAATATGGATTATCTTTTATTAACCTTTATAATTAATTCAATAGAGATACTTGCTAAGTATATATATTATCTACATTAATTATATGCCAATATTTTTAGAAAAGAGCTAAAAAAGGAGATATATAAATATATATATAATACTATTGCTATATACGAAGTAGATATAAATTGCTATAATTATAGATATTTACTATAATTATATCAAATTTAATGTAATTGTAAATAAATAAAATAGATAACAAATTAACAATCAATATTTTTTTTTATTTTTACATTCAATATTTATAATCAATATAAAAAATAAAATAACTAAAAAATAAAAATAAAATATAATAATTAAAATTTAATTTGTTAACTGATTAATTTTGTATCCATACAATGATGATGATGATGATTAAAAAAAAAACAATGGACAGATATATAATAAAATGTAACACTAAAAATTAACAATAATAATAATAATAATAATAATAATAATACAAGTTGGCATAGATGGATGAGAGTTTGTGTTTTTTAATCATCTCTTCTGGGTTTGATATTCACTGGAGGATTGGAATAAAGATTGCTTAGGAGGATCGTCCACTTTGTGTACTTCTACAGTACTCGAGGGATTAGTCATTGGACCTCTGGCATGATAGATATCCTGGTGGAAACCAAAAAATAATAATATTTACACCGAAGGACAAGAAGCAAGTACTCATGCAGTAACAAGAGCGCGCAAAGAAGAAGAAGAAGAAATAGCAATGGTTGGTGGGAATGGTAGTAGTAAGGACCAGCAAAATGAAAAAGAAAAAGGAAATGAACGAAAAAGGTTCTTCGTGGCGGTTCATGTTGGCGCCGGTTACCACTCTCCTTCTAACGACAAACCCCTCAGGTCCGCCATGAACCGCGCTTGCATCACCGCCTCTCAACTCCTTTCCGATGTAACCACAAATTTTAATTTTCCGGTTCTCAATTTCGATTTTCAATTCCAATTTTAATTCCATTTTTTTTTATTATTTTAATTTGGTTGATATAGGGTTCAGGACAATGCATAGACGCTGTTGTGGCTGCCATTCAAGTCTTGGAGGTCCTCCACTTTATTTCTCTTGTTCCCTATATTTATTCCTAGCGTAAAAATCAATCCTTTCTCATTTTTATCTTCTTTTTTTTTTTTTTCAGGTTTTGTAGAATTAATATAGACTGCGTCCGTTTTAGCTTAGGATACTTTTAAAGAATTAAGAATTTCATAAAATTATGTTTTGAAAATTTTCAATCACATAGAAAAGTTGAGCCGTAAAATGACCCCCCCCCCCCCCTTTTTTTTTCTCTCTTTTTTTTTTCCTGTATATGCTGAAACAAACGCACCCTTAGTTAGAATTGATTTTAATGTAAAGTGATTTATGTTTGGTACTCTTTCAGTTATGCCAAGATCAATTCTATAGGCAAGAGTTGATTTTGAGAGTTAGAAACCAAACATTTGTTCTAGCATAAGACACTACGTAGCGGAATATGACTTACATTTAGGATAAGATACTGTCTGTTGTAAGCTTGTAATAATTGAAAGGAATTGATTTTGGGTACTTGTGTTGAAGGATGATCCAAGCACAAATGCAGGAAGGGGCTCTAATTTGACAGAAGATGGCGGCATTGAGTGTGATGCCAGTATCATGGATGGCAAATCTGGAGCTTTTGGTGCTGTTGGAGCTGTGCCAGGTACTTGCATGCTGTTGCATTACATGATAGATTCAAGAGTTTCAACATTCAAATCATGAAATATTTTGCAAAATGGGAAAGTGAAAACAAATTTAGCACAACAAAGTCTGGGTAAAATGATAAATGATTACTTACCTGGGAAGGCTTATGTCTTTTGTTAATATATGCTTGCTTAGGCAAGAGTTTTGGAATTTGTTATTATATGTCAAATTTTCTGTTAAGTTGTTTCTATGTATTTATTGCATTTACTATAGACCAGGTGTCCGAAATGCTATCCAAATTGCTGCTTTGTTGGCCAAAGAGCAAATGACTGGATCTCCACTTTTGGGCCGAATTCCACCAATGTAAATTACTACTTAACATCTCTTGCATCTGTGAGCAAAGGCTTTTCCATCACCTTGTCTCTGAATCCAAAATGGAATTGTTAAACGGATTTTAACAATAAATTTAAATCAGGCTACTTAAAAATGATCTAGAATACCGACCTTCATTCTTTACCGATTTACTTGTTAACTGGGACTCCCTATTCTTTTTTTTTTCCCTCTAAAAACTTTTTCTACTTGTGTATTTTTAACAAGTGCCTTTAGTACACTGTTAGCATAACTTTTTAAAATTAAATTTACCTCATTAGGACTCACTGAAATGATAATCTCTATTGCCTAACATAAAGAAATTTGTAAATCTGCAGTTTCTTGGTGGGTGAAGGAGCTCGTTCATGGGCCAAGTCGAAGGGCATTGATTTGCCATCTAGTATAACGGAGGCCAATGAGGTCTTAGTTTCATATTATGATTTCACTTATGCTTGGAGCTTGTCACTAAATATTAAAACTTTAGAATGTATCATAACAGTGGCTGGTCACAGAAAGGGCTAAAGCACAATGGTCAAAATACAAATATATGATTGAAGCTGCAAGATCTAAAACAGAAGACTCTCCCAACAAATGTTCTGGGGTATGTGGAAGTACCGCAATGGCAGGTATATTGGAACACTTCGATGGTAAACAGTTCCCGTGGGGGGGAGCCTACATGCATATCAAATATCAACCAATCTTATTCTGAAAAAAAAGAGAGAAGAAAAAAAGGAAAAGAAGAGAGATGGGTACTCGTCTGAGATAAAGTCTTTGCACATAACAGGCTAATTTACTTATGCAGTGGAAGATCAAGTAATGGACACAGTTGGAGTTATTTGTGTAGACAATGAGGGGCATGTAGCAACAGGGGCCTCCAGTGGTGGTATTGCCCTGAAGGTGAAGGCTTGTTTTCGTAATTTACTTTTCTTCTAGTGCTTTGCACTTTCGTGGTAGAATAGTAAATAATTTGTCATAATTAAATATACCACTAATTATCCAACAGGTTAGTGGACGAGTTGGGTTAGCAGCAATGTTTGGTTCAGGTTGTTGGGCATCATCAAAAGGTCCCTTTGGATCTCCATTCAAGGTTGGCTGTTGCGTCTCAGGTGCGGGAGAGCACCTAATGAAAGGATTCGCAGCTAGGGAGTGCTGTGTTTCATTGTCGCTGTATGGTTAATTCCTTGATTACTGTTTATATATATATAAGAAATAGGGAGAGAATCTTTATATGGATTATCGTCCAATTATAGAGGGTTTCTGTGCACTTCATTTATAGTGTCATTTTAGTGATATAGTTAATTTTTAGCATTATTCCTATCTTCTTCTTCCTCCTAACTAGGTACATTCTAGTAACAGTTGGTATCTTTTTAGTTTTAAACTTTACTTTCCCTCAGTTCACAGTCTGGTGCTGCCTCTGCTTGCGCCAAAGTCTTACGTGCAGTTGCTGAGGATAGCAATCAAAGTGGCATAGATAGCAATGATGGGATCTTGGTTGTGCAGTCGGATTTATCTACAATTGTGAGTCCCTTCAGCTCTCAGTTAATAATTATGTCTGAAGATTTCTTTTTAATTCAATTAAATAAAAAAAGAATTATTTCCAAACATACGCAAAAGTTGTAGAAGTTGCAACTATACACAACTTTATTATTTCGCAAATAGGATATTGCATTGAAAAATTAAACTGCATTTCGCACCAGGGAGTTGCAAAATCAACATATTTCATAGGGAGTGGATCCTCTCCAGTGGAAAAAAAACTGGATAGTGTCCAGTGTTTGATCTCACTATTCATTGTTCTCTCTCTTATTAATTTCTGGTCCCACTTATAGAATTAAAGGTGAGAGATCACACTTTATTCTCTTCAGTGAAAAAAAAAATGGAGAGGATCCATTTCCATATTTCATACAACTATGAGCATTTTACATGAGGGACTTAGGAAAATTGAGTTTAATTTTTTTAACTTGTTCCGCTCATTTCGCATGTGCCCCCATGGGGTTTGAGTTTCACATAAAACTCAAGGACACTCTGCATGTCTGTGATGTGGTTTTAGCTTGAAAAAAATCAACATATTTCCCACTACCTTCATGTGAAATGTGGAACAAATGCGAAATAAGTTAACTCAATTTTCTCAAATCTCTTGTGCAAAATACAGTTTAATTTTTTAAACACAATACCCTGTTGCCAAAAATAATTAATCATTTTTGAAAATGAATAATTAATTATTTATTTAATTAAAAAAACCCTGGAGATCATCTGATCTTTTTATTTAAATGTTAATTTCTTTAGGATTCAGGAAAATCATCAAGGCTGAATGCTGTGGAAATTGCAGCTGCTTACACTTCCTTGTCCTTTGGGGTAGGGTATTTTGGAAGCTCTATGGAACGGCCCAAGGTAACATAGCTAAAATGATTTTGTGATTTTTCTTTAGAATACTTAATATCGTTAGTTTGATTGAATTTTAACTTGGTATATTAGAAATGGATGCTCATACTTCTAATCTAGCATGGTTATTAGACCCTTCAGCATCTTGTTTATCCTCGAGTTACAGAACCTCGTACTTTGAGCCAACACACATCTATTAATCTGTGTGTTTAGCTCAGTATGCAATTTAGAATGAGTGCAAAAAACGTTTATCTAGCTCTGCTAGCTTGATCCTCTTCTGAACTAACCTTTTGAAAAATGATGGTTTTTTTCCGTTGTGATATCTTGCAGGTTTCAATTCTTCGGAGTACAAAACAAAAGGGGAAGACTTCGGTTGATCAGTTTGGAGCACGAATAGATCTTTAAATGGATGATTATTGAGATCTCCAGTTAAATTTTGTCAAAGATGAAGAATTGGAATTCATATGACACTTACATTAAAAACTCTTACAAAGATTTTCCCTTAAAATTTTGTCACTGCTATTTATTGTACCATGTATTGGTTGGGGACTGAAACTATGTTACAATGCTGCAAACGAACAGATCTTTAAGATTAGTTGAACCTCTTAACTTTAACAGATGAAATATCCACTTTGGCACTTCTTAAAATGATGCTGCCATTGGTTCTGAAATATCTATGTTTTAGAATCTTAATTCGTTTGCCATGTTTGGTTACCTTTGTGAAAAGCACATCCGATCAAACTATATAAACTGATAAACATGGAATGAAAATGTTACTTGTGCAACAATCTAAAGTTGCCTACAATGAACATATTTTAATTGGTAACTCATAATAGTTTGCAACAAGGAAAATAATAAAGTTGAGAGAGAATCACACTAATTAATCTCAAAATAATAACAATAACAACAATAAAGAAAGAAGTTAGATAACTCTTAGTTGTACAAATAACGTTATTAAACATGAAAAGTGAAACATGGCAGCTGCTGCCTCTTTAAACTCCTTCCTTTTTCTTTTTCTTTTTGTATTTCCCTATAGATATATGTAGAAACACAAGTGCACAAAAAAGGGAAAACCGGAAAAGATCAGTCAATGGAATCAATTTTTTTTTTAATATATAAACTTCAAAATAAACAGGGGTTCTGATCTCTTCCACGCATGGCAAGGCAACCAATATTTAAGGGATGAAAACCATCAACATCCTTCTTGATGCTTACAGTGTTCAAGATGTTCTGCTCGTTTATGTGCTGTCACATGATAAATTAAAATGAAGATGACTTTGTCAACAAATATATGGTGCTTCCTTTAAGACATTAAACAATCCAAGATATTACTGTTTCATGTCTGAAAAGTTTAACATAGTTTCCTAAGCACTTGAAAACAGTCGCTACTAAAATATAACTTAGCATAGCAGAAAAAGCTCTTATCATGGATTCAAGAAAAATGGAACTGCAGTCGAGAGATTTAATATAAAAGCACTTGAAAACAGTCGCTACTAAGAATGAACAATTAACTGCGGGACGAAAATGCGCCTTCTCTCCCTATAAAGTATTGTCTATTCACTATTGACTTATTGAGCAAGCAACTTTTTCAGTTGCTCTTGCTTCATGTTTAGGTGAAATTATCATTTTGTCTTTCAATATATGTTTGACAAATTTTTTTTAATAAAAGTAAAATTATTAGAAAAAGTAAGCATATGTTTTCTTCCCGCAAAATTATAATTTTCATCTTTTAGAATAGGATATTCAAAAATAAAATAAAATCTTTCAATATTGTATTTAAACATAAAGTTTTTCTAAAAAATAATTTACATCTAAAGGTAAAACAGCTTTTACTTCTTAATAACAGGATTTAATTAAGATCCTTTTAAAATAAAATCTTTTCATTGAAGCTTGTCCAAGCAAGCTGTAAGAAAAATTTGTTTCTTTCTAACGCCAAAATGTTACGCCTAAAGTCTAATGCAAATAATACGCTTTGATTTTATCATTAATATTTTAAGGGAAAAAGACAGATAACTCCCTGACTTTTTAAATTTTTGATAAATACATTCTTGACAAAATTTAAATACAAAAAAGTTCCTGACTTTAACAAACGGAGGACAATTTAGTTCTTTCGTCTATTTGCCTCTCATACATCAAACGGAACTGGCTGACGTGGCTGAAACGGTGTCCAGGTGTCCGTTACGGTGCCACGCTGGAAGGAGAATAAAGTTCGAAGGACAAATAAGTCCTTGACGTCATTTTGCAAATAAAGTTCAAAGGACAAATAGGTCCTTGAGAATTTTTTTTTTCAAAATTAATAAACTCCTTTCCTAAATTCTTTCATCTACCTCTCTTCATTTTTATATTTCTCTCTACTATTTTTACTCTATATATAATTATATTTTATATTAGTAATTTGAGAAATCAAAATATGTCATTCGATATTTTTTTATAATTAAAATATTTTAAATGTAAAAGTATACACATTAAATTATTTTAAATTTTAGATAACGAATGTTAAAATTAAGGTGAGTTCTACCCAACCTCCTCTAAAACAACATGTAAATTATCCTCTATGACGTGGCACATTTTAATTGGATTTTAGTTTTAGTTTGAGTTAATTTAACCCAATAAAAATTAACATCTTAACTAAAATAGAATCATTTTTTAATTAAGATGTTAACTCTATCCTTTAATCTATATTAATATTCTAATAGATCAAAATTTTAACGAATATTAACTAGCAAAAATTGATAATTATTGAGAGATTGATAGTAATGATAATCAATATGATTGAAACAACATGCTGATGGAACAAAGTTAACCAAACTGTGTTTATCATTTACTTAGAAACTTAGATAATGGTTTTGGGAGAAGGAATGATTGTGAGTTGCAACCTTAACAATAATTGAATTATATTAAACTATTTTTGGTGTATAATGTAAATTAAAAATTAGTTATTAAATTAATTATTTGTGTAAATATATGTTAATTCTAAAATATGTGAAATAATGCATGTAGTTATATATAAAGATGTGAGCGACTGATATTTTGTGTATGTATAATATTTTTTTGTTGCAATTTTGACACTAGAAAAGACAATTATAGCAATTATTATATATATAATAGGGTGAACTATAATTTTAAAAAAATTTATTCTCGTAATGTTATTATGGATAAAAATACTAATTCTAATATAATACACAAATGCACTAATGTTAACTTAATACATGAATGATGCACAAATAAACTAATGCTAACTTGATGTATAAATGAACTGATACTAACTAATGTCAGTATGTCACTGATATGATGAAAATTGAACTAATGCAATTTAACAAATTCTAATATAATACACAAATACACTAAAACTGAACTAATGCAATTTAAGAAAAAAAAAATAGAAACAGAACAAGTCCAATTTCTACAATTTTAATACAAATAATTTAAATTGCAAAATACAACAAGTTAACTAGATTTCAAAATACAAGCATAATTTTATAAACTAAATTCTCATAATAGAAGTATAATGGAAAAAAAATTTCTCAAGGACCTATTTGTCCTTCGAACTTTATTTGCAAAATGACGTCAAGGACTTATTTGTCCTTCAAACTTTATTCCCCTTCCAATGTGGCACCGTAACGGACACCTGGACACCGTTTCAGCCACGTCAGCCAGTTCCGTTTGGTGTATGAGAGGCAAATAGACGGAAGGACTAAATTGTCCTCCGTTTGTTAAAGTCAGGAACTTTTTTGTATTTAAATTTTGTCAGGGATGTATTTGTCAAAAATTTGAAAAGTCAGGGACCTATCTGTCTTTTTTCCATATTTTAAATACATTTTGATTTTTCTGTTAAATCTTTTAACTGTCAATGTTTTTTTTTTTTCGATAATATCTTCAGAGTTATAAAAATTACCAAAGACCAACTTGGATGAAGGACCAAAACTTACGCAAAATTCTCCTAGTATATTTCAAGGCTTTTTTTACTTAAATATCACTATTTTGAAAAAGTCCTCCTAGTGATAGAGACTCCAAGTTCTATAATTTTTTTGTCATCCTCTCTTAAGACTTTAAGTTCTTAAGTATTATTCCCTCTCTAAATATACCATTCCCAGGATCAGCTCTAAGCAAGCAGGACATTCAGCATAAACAGATAATACAGATATAAATTTCTGCTCCACACTTCCTCTCAAGCCCAAATTCATCAAGGAAAGAACAATGAGCTACAATATAAACTAAAAAAGAAACAAGAGTAAAAAAAGTTGTTAAAAATAATAATAAATAAAACTCATTTCATTCAAGAACAATAAAGGAAAGAATTGTTATAATCAAATTTCATGGAATCGCTCTGTCATATTATTATTATCTGAAAGCAAAATTGTTAAACATTCTACAACAACATAGTGTTCCTACGAAACAACTACCATCATCTAAAAAATACCCATCAGTTTGGAATCTCCAAGACCCAGATAAAAAAATCACTTCTTTTTCTTGGGCTTGACATTCTTAGCATTGGATTGTTGTTCTCTGGTCTTGCGCTTCCTGGTGAGTGCAAACTCCCCGAATTTGTGACCAACTTTTCCCTCATTGATCTTGCAGCGAACGGTGGTTTTGCCATTGTAGATTCTGACAGTGGTATCCACAAATTCGGGCAAGATGGTGGATCTCCGAGACCAAATTGTCTTGTTCATGAGAAGGGTCTTGTTGTTCTTCATCTTGTGAAGGAATGCATCAATGAACGCTGGTTTGCGAGAGGCCGTGAGCGGCAGTGGCTTCTTCACAGCAGCATTGGATGCACTGGTCAAGCTTTTGTCCGAGATCAATCCAATGAACTGCTTGTTGAGAGCCCTAAGCATCATTGTAGGCCTCATTTCTAGTCAAACACAAACAAAAGTAATACAAATAAATTGATTTTGAAGAATCATTAGACAAAATTTTAAACACTCCGTGTTTATCGCATTCATTCTCTAGTTCTAAAATCCACAGTTCCACACACTACTTACTACACTATTCATGTAAGAGCAAAAGTCCAATTTAACTCCTAAATTCAAAATTTTCATCCATTACCAATCGAAAAGGGTGAGAAATTAGTTTTCCCTTACAAAACAGTTTTGGTCAAGGACTAGATTAAGGTTTTACATGTTCAATTATCTTTGCTGATAATTAATTGCACAATCACGGCCATTCACGGGGAAGGGGGAAAAAAAAAAAGAAGAAAACAAACCTAAAAGAAAAAGATGAAACAACAGAAGGGAGTGAACTCGTAGTTTTTTACCTTGATTCGGAAGGCTAGTGTAGGATGTAAATAGAACTAGCAAATTATATACATTGACAACATAAAATTAATTTCATAAGTCTCACCTAAACTAATCACACATAATTGGCATAAATGTCTAACTCAAAGTCACAAGTAACACAACTATAATTTATACCTTACAAACAGATCCACAAACTAGAACAACAAAAGCAACACAATAATTGAAGAACAAACAACAACTCAATAATTCAACAAAAGCACTTCAGCAATTCAGAACACTATCAGTATATCATATGCCTAACAGAGCAGATTCACACAAAAGCAATTCAGCATATTTAGAACAACTACATATTCAGCGGATTTAGAAGAAAAAAACAGCAGAGAGAGAGAGAGGCGAAAATGGAGCAAAGCCTAGGGTTGAGGATTTCCAGGCTTGAGAGAGAGAGAGAGGCGGAAATGGAGCAAAGCCTAGGGTTCCTCTCTTCTTCTGCACCCGAAACTAACCGACCAACAGAGCAGAATATCAAAGAAGAAAAAGAAAGGAATTTGGGGAAACCGTAACGTAGGAACAAGACATTGAATAAGCAGAAAAGGAAGAGGAAGGATTCAGTGATATACCACTTACTTAACTGTTGAATAAAGCTTTCGGCGGCGAAAATTGAGTGTTCCGATCAAATCATAGCGGCAAGCAAGTCCAGTTCTCACGGAAGCATTGAGTGATATACCACTTTTCCTAATAGTGAAAATGAAATTATATATACCAAGATATTTATACATAAGGAAGGTCTAATATACATACCCCTTTTTTTATATGAATTTACAACTTCTAAATTTTGAATTTTTACTAGAAGATAATAAAATTATATAACAAGAAAAAATAAGTGATAAATTTTTCATTTTTAAACGATCAATAAATAATTTTATCTCATAATTTATATGGTTAAGAATTTGAATATAACTAAAAAAAAAAGTATAAGACATTTTTTCAAAGCAAAAATTGTCGGGACAAATTTAAAAATTTACTCTATTTTAATTCTTAGCAAAGTTACATTTTAGTTTAATAAATATTACAATAATTTATTTGTTTATTGAATAAATAAATTATTTTTACAAACTAAAATTATATCTCTTTAGAATTTTTTCAATTATAAAAAAACATATAACAATTTCTCCTAAAAATGTAAAACATATAATACTTATATCTTTATATTTCTTGAGACATTTAAGTGTTTTTCTTTAATATTTTATAAGATATAATATCGATTTTTCATGCATTTTGTGGAATATGACATTAATATCACCTGTAAACATGAAATTGGTCATGTAAAATTGTAAATATAAAAATTATAATTTCGGTTATTTTGCTTTATTTATCTTAATGAGAAATATCTATACATTCATGATTCATACTTGATTAGAACTAGATAGGAATGATACGAGCAATAAAAATAGGCCATCTTATACATGCTTTCCAAAACCCAAGGAGCATGAACAAAGAATTTCTGCCAAGACAAAGAAAGATGATGCATTTTCCATTCAAATAATAATATGCTCCTTCTGTACATAATAATGATAGAACATATCATCTTCTATACAATTTTTCAAAATTTTGTATCATTATTCCTTGTGTTTTGTGTATAAGGGTGGAATCTTCATATTGCCACTGTTCCATCAGAGACTTGGTTATCATCTGAGAAATCTGAGGATTGAGATTTGGGTTTGCTCATAGTCATAGCTCTGTTGAATCCATATCCAAGAGAACTTCCACTTGCTTCACATAGCTGAAGAAATAGAAAAAAAGTAACATGAATCAATTAAAACATCAAGTATAAATACGAGTGAAAAAAAATGTAGATAGAGATTTTGCAATTTCTGAGGACTATGACAAGTCCATTGTGAATGGCTGCGTAAGTGTTTAAAAGGAAGAAGTACTTCGGTGAGCTCGGCTAAATGGCGTGATCTGAATTCATTTATGATTGCTGCAATCTCTGTTGTTGGAAGCTTAGCCTGAAGATTACAAATGGTTAGAAAGCTAAGATTGCCCATCTCCATGCTATAACGTTGTGTCATGATGTCATTAACTTGAAAAATTACACAATGTAGAAACCTTTTCTGAGTATTTTCTTTTCAATTCTTTTTTTCTCTTGTTTTCAGTTTCAAAAGAAGCTTTAGTCCTCAGTAAGATGTGGCTAATCTCACTATGCATTAGAGAGTGAAAATATGCTCATACCATCAGTATGAAAAAATTTGACTTTGACCACAAACTGAATAATTTGAGGTAAAAAACAAACAAAATTTCAGCCTGTGACATAAAGATTCATTAAGTTTTTTCCTTTTTCTCTTTCTTTTTTCTCCCCCTCTATAGATAAGTGTCAACAAAATATTGGGACATACAAAGTTTATTCATAAGTTCAATAAATCTGCTCCAATGACATTACCTGAGCTAGCACTGCAGCTGCTAGTTGAAGACTTGGTTCTAAGGTCTCTGGGACAACCTACAAATGCATGTAATAGAGAGTTCAAATAGACAAAATTCAAGAAAATCATTTCTATAATAGCCAGTTGTACTAAAAACCAGTGCAGAACCTCTGAACCTGTACATTACATAGGATCATTTTTTTCCTTGTTAAACAGTATGGTAGGTTAGCTTGGAGCAACAATCCATTTTTCATCTTTTTTCCTGAACTATATCATGAGGAAATAATCCAAACAGAAGATAGAAGAGTATCAGAATATTACAGCAGTGGCTCCAGCCTTTTCTAAGTTCAATCCATGATCAACATCATGAGCACGGACGAAGGTCTTTACTTTCGGGAAGTGCTTGCTTAAAGCCCAAACTGTTCTATAATTTGCACCAGGAGAATCTAGAGTTACTGCAGCAGCGCTCGCCCTTTCAGCCCCGACCTTATGTAGGACCTTGTTATGCAGTATAAAGCATGTCAGGGGTAATGGACATATATATATGATTTCAATTCTCAGGCACTGAAAGAAATACCTCTCGGCTACCAGCATCTCCGAAGTACACTGGGAGATCCAGGGCACGCCCAATTGCCACTCTATCACTGAGGAAATTAGCAAATACGAAAGAAAGGGCAGGTCATGTACTCGTTGTTTTCCATCTAAGAGTGTACATATGATATATCGTAGCTTATACTTCTTTGAAGAAAACTAAAGAATGAATCTTTCTCCCTCATTTTGTTCAACAAGTATCAGCATTCTTTAACAAGAATTGTGTTCTCTCTAGAATTATGTATTGAGAAATAAACAAAGAATCCAAGCATTATGAAGGAAATCAAAATTGAATTGATTTCTACTAAACGATTAATGCTTGTCTATACCTGTAATTGTGTTCATTTTCACAGAAATGGCATTCATTAATAACAAAAACCACTAAATAATTACAAAATAATTTATCACAAAGAACTAAAGAAGCAACCAGAAAAATGATTGTAAGTTGAGTTACCTTCTGACGTCTAGTGCAACAAAAGGAATAAGTCGCTCCGAAAGAAGTTGTGCAATGATCTAAAAATAACAAGTAGGTAAAGCGTCAAACATATCATTGAAAATAAATTAAACCAAAAAAGCAATAGATCACCTGGCCAACTCGTCCAAATCCACAAATAATGATATGATCTTGCAGATCGTCTGTCTATAAAAGAATTCCTCCAAAACAAAGTTAGCTACTAATTTTTAAAGACAAATCTAAACAAAAAATAATGAATGACGAATAGCATCCCGAAAATGGATACAAAGTGGAATAACATCCGACCCAATATGATCTAACTAAATTAAATAAAACGTAATAGATGCTAAACAAATATGATCTAACCAAATAAAGTTTCTACAACCACAAATGCAGGAGGCACTACAAAAGAATCTCCTAATTAAACTAAATACAGGCAAAAAAAAAAGTTAACCAGGAAGAAAGCCCAACAATGGATAGTGGTGAAGCTATAAATTTATAACCATTTGCAGTTAATAAAGTCAGTTTCAGCCACTCATACAAACAATCTTACCTCACTTTCTACAGGTAATAAACTTCTAACATCATGTAGCTCAAAACGGGAAGCAATCATCTGTCCTCCTTCAGCTAGCCATGGTGTGAGGGCCATTGAAATTCCCACAAGAAGAAACAGCAGAGAGGACATCTGGGAAGACATTATGCCCTGAAGCAGTGTCAATGAGAAATATTATTTTATATCCAATTGAATTTCCAGTTGTAAGGAAACAAAATCTTGCCGCTTTTTATAAGCTGGTATGCATTCAGATTTTGTTATTTCTTAAGGTCACTCTTCTTGGGATATAAATAAATAAAGCATAGGTTATTTAAGTTTGCAACCTATCAGAATTTTTAAAATGAGCTATTTTAAATGAATGTTGTCTGTAAACCAGAGAATTCTTGACAGAATAATGTTTCAGGAACAAAACCTGATTAACAGCTTCACCAAAGGCCACAAATGCAAATTCTCCCCCAGGAGCAAGAAGGAGGCCAACTCTTATGGCATTAATGAGTGAAATACCGAAAATTCTACCAATCACAGTAATCAACAGTGTCTTGCCACATAGTAAGAGTGCCAGCGTCCCCATAATGACTTTAAATTTTGAAACAAGAAGTTTTGGATCAATTGACATTCCAACCTGAAAATCACAAAAACTACTTTGCATTAATTGCATAATTTAAGCTGGTTTATTCGAAAAATCACACCTCAAGATGATTAGATGACCATTACTTGTACAAGATCTCCATAAGAATTGAATAATTGACCATCTGATTAACAAATCATAATATGGCTATTTGTTTGTTGATAGATAAATAATACGACTAATGAACGTGTGAATACTAGTATTAGAGAACCTACCGTCATAAAGAACAGACCTAACAGAAGACCACGATATGGAGCAATGTCAGATTCCACTTGTAAGGAAAATTCAGTTTCAGCTAGTAGTAAACCAGCCAAAAATGCTCCTAGTGCCATGGAAAGCCCTGCCTGTTCAAGAACAACATAAGAAGTAAAATAACATCAATGGACATAAGAAAATGGTCAAACCTTGTTTTTGTCTCAAAAGTCAAAAGAAAGGAATACAAGGAAAAGAATAGGTTCAAACACCTACCCTGGCTGTGAGAAGACTTGTCCCAAGAATAACAAAGAGTGTATTGGCAGAAAATATTTCTGCATTTTGATTTTCTGCAATCTGCCTATATATTGGTCGAAGTAGCTGTACAAAGAAGGGTGGGAAACATTACAAAGTAAAACAATTGAAGGACAAAAAATAATAGGACTCCGCATACATCACACACCTCAATTCTGAATATCACTTACCAATCGTCCACCTGCAATAATGACAGTGATGGCAACTGCTGCCTTAACAGCAGCCAGACCAAGAGCTTCAGCAATAGCTTGAAAACCAACCTGGCAATGGAGATTACTTATTTCTTTTGAAGATAATATAGGCAGAACAGCAACATATATATGGTGAATAATGACGAAAATGACAGAAGTATGGTAAGTCATTGACTTCCAGTCCAGCGTTCAGCATGAACCAACTTCAATTGGAAAGAGATAAACGTGTCTTAAACCATTCAATGCATACATTGATACGTAGTAAAAAATAAACTGAAAGAGAATTATCCAATTAAATGCATGTCCTCTAAAACATCAAGGATTCAGAGTGAAGAAAAGATTCACCCATGACATTTATCATTAAGTAATGTTTTGAA
The DNA here is from genome assembly GCF_059453495.1 of Arachis ipaensis. Classification (NCBI taxonomy): domain Eukaryota; kingdom Viridiplantae; phylum Streptophyta; class Magnoliopsida; order Fabales; family Fabaceae; genus Arachis; species Arachis ipaensis. The sequence goes on from NC_142437.1 coordinate 1,222,972, forward strand.
ATTTTTATCTTTGACTCCCATGTTCTCGTATTCTTTTATAGACATAAAATTATTTTTTTATAGTAGTTCATAGTCTAACTATAACCTATCTGATACATATATATTCAGATAAGGAGTGCTAGAAAATGTTACCCCTCCTTTAGATGAATTTGGTGAAATAAGAGGTATGAGAATTAGCAAGACCACAACCGCCAAGTCCTGAAAAGAAATACAGAAATCAATTTATTGCAATAACGAATGCAGTCAAGAGCTAATAATAGCTAATAATGAACAATCAATTTCAGAAACTGCATATTGACTGAATATCAACCAGCTACAAAGTATAGGACGATAATTGGGGATATAAGCAGAACTATACTATATGGTAAATCTAGATTATAATGTTTTTGTTACTTCAATCCACAAGAATCGTTAGTATCCAGAAAGATGGGTAGATGGGTAGGGTACAAAGTAACCTGAAAAAGTAACACAGAAAATGTGGCTCGTCCATGGCGTGATGTGCTCTCACCTCTCTCCTGTAATACCTGCAAAACAGTTCACTGGAATTGTTGTAGCATGGCAAACTCAGCAGACATGAAAACAGAAGTATAAAAAGGATAGAACACAGCTTGACTGTCATGCTTAATATTTAAACTCGTAGAATCTTTCCAACGGGAGCATATGTTCCAACTTGAGGAATCAAGCTTTATAAAATAGTATTTACCATAAATTCAGTTATTAGCAGATGCAGGATCATTTTAAAGCTACTGTGTCCAGAAAAAGAAGGTATAAGTTTAGAAAATCTGGAATAAATAGAAGCACAAGAACTGGTCTGATAATTTACTTGCAGAACAACAGCGGTTGATGATAATGCGAGGCCATTCCCAATGACAATAGCAGCAGGACCTGCTTGACCACAAACATAATGAGCTACTAGGCCAACAACAACAGCAGTCACCAAAACCTGCATTTGTTCACAAAAGCTAAGGATTGCTGGCTAATATGTTAAGAAGAACCCAAGTAAAAACAAAAGATAAAAAGAAAGAAGAGAGAAGGAAAATGGAGTTTCCCATTACCTGAGCTGAGCCTAATCCAAAGACATATTTCTTCATTGAACTAAGCCTTTCAAAAGAGAGCTAAATAAAACAGTTCACAGCTTCAGTTTAACTATTGGTTATAAAGATGACCAAAACTAAGGTAGACGAACAACTTAAAGGAAACTCCACCTCAAGGCCAATATTGAATAACAGGAAAACAACTCCAAATTCAGCTATTGCTTTCGTCCCATGAACATGACGAATGATGGACAGACCATAGGGCCCAATAAGGATACCAGCAGCCAAGTAGCCAAGAACGGGACTGCCTATACAAAATGTTAGACAATCAATTTGTTATAATTTTACGGATTCAATTTAACATTTTGAAAAGAAAATCAGTTACCTCCAGGGATTTTCTGAAACACTGGCACAAAAATAACACTAGCAAGTAATAACCAAAGCATATCAAAAAGGGATGCTTCCTCCTCATCCACCTGAATAAATATCATGGCATTCAGTTAGACATAGCAAATACAGCAGAAGAATAAATGTAGTAAAGGTGGGAAACATGAGAAGAAACATACCTCTTGATCAGGTAATGATGCAATAATATTCTTGATCCTCGTGGGGAGATTCTGAAGCTGTCTAACCAAAGGTTTTGCACTTGTGGAAACTTCTTCAGCAGTGGTTGTAATTACTCCTGGTTGCTGAAGTAATTGCGCACCCCTCTCTGCTCTGTTTGCATAGAAGGCAATCCTGCAAGGGAATTACACCATTCTTGAATACCAAAGGAATCTTCATGATGAATATTAGGATGAGATAGCACAATATAATCATCCTTAAAATTGACAGAACAACTCATGAAGTAAGAACAACTGCAACAAAAAAGGAAACTAGATGTAGATAGATCATACACACCCTCCAAGTAACAATATCCCAATAACTAGCTTGGGTAACAGCTTCCGTGCTGACTCCACGAAACTTTGGAAAAATGATTCTGGTGTATAATCATCACCTTCGATAGTAAAAGAGAAGAATGATGCAGGAAAAAATCTGGAAGATTTATTCAACAATGCCTTGGGAACAAGTGGTGGATTGTCTCTTACATCTTTCTGTGTTTCCTGTTTTTTCATTTGAACTGAATTCATTATTTTCTCTACTTCAACTTCAGCTTCTTTAGATGGGTCTAAGACTAACTGTCCATTTTCATGATCACTCAGATAATCAGACTGTGCCGTATCTTCAATAATTTGGCTGGTTTTATCAGAAAACTTGTCTGATGATTGCTTGCCAAGCAAAGTTTCATTGTCAATTTGGGAATCTGTGTCTGTATCAACAGTGTCATCACCAGAAACATTTTGAACCACCTCCTCCTTAGGATCGTCCAAAACCTCTTGTTCTTGTAGAGTGATACCAGAGTCAGCAATAATGCTAGAGGAAGACTTATCTGCTTTCGATAATGCAATCTCTGCATCATTTACGACTTGTGCAGCCTTAAGTTCATCAGCAACAGCTTGCTCAGCTAAAAGCATTATGTTTGTGACGTCCTCCTCGGCTTTTACTGCATTCGTCTGGGCCTTTTCCGCAATTTCATGCAACTTGTTCACTTCATTCTGCAAATTCTCCTTTCTTTTTTGCAAGCACCTTAGCTCTGTCTCGCAATTCGCTAAATTTGACTGACACTCCTTGATATCTTCTTGAGCAACCACAAGCAATTGCTCCTCTTCCAATATATCTTCATCGCCATTACTCTCTTTGGCACCTTGTGACCGAGGATCATAAGTTCCTTTTACAACCTCCAAAGACTCCATGGCTACTTGAAGCCTAGCCTCGGCAAAAGAAAGAGCCATAGTCGCTTTCTGAACAGCTTCCTTGGCAACAAATTCTTCACCCACAATTTCCTGGATGATATCAAGAGTAGAATTAACATCATTCCATGCTCTTGATGCTTCATCCTGAAAGGAAATCGCACTCTCCGATATCTTCTTGACCCTCTCCTCATACATGGCACTATTATGCCTAGCAACTTCGAGTTCCTTCAAGGCCTTTTGCAACAGTTCTTTCAATTCATCCACTGTCTGTACCTCTTGCTTTATTTCACCCCCAATTGTTCTTTCGTCTTCCAAGGGTTCACTCGATGCAGCTCCTGAAATGGAACCCAAATCAGAACCCACCTTGTTTGGACCACCTCCAGCATTATCAATATTCCGGCCATTGCCATTAATATATGCTAAAGAATCATCATCACCCTGGCACCTAGACAAAAATCCCCTACCTCCCACAACGCGAAAATTAGAACTGTTGCCACAAAGTTTCCCTATTCTCTTCACATTTGAAAAGTTGAACTCTCCTACACAAGCCAATCTTGAATTATTACTCCTCCAACTACTACTACTACTACTACATGCAGCAGCAATACCAATCTTGTTCATGCCGCTAAACCGCGCTTTCAGGATAGTTCTTGAGTTCCCGAGAAAAGCACAACCAAAACCCTTCCCACCAAAAGCAATGCAAGAATCGAAACGATCCACCACCATGTTTGAGGGCGGCAAGCTTCAACACATTTCAAAATTCAAACTCAATTTTTCAAACTATTTTCCTTCTACTAAAAAAATTGCCTGAAAAGAATTTCAGAAAATAGAATCAGAGAATCAAACTAGCACTACTTCATTTTCCACATTCATCTATGATTAAAAGAAAAGGAGCAGTTTTTGGTTAAATTACCGGGAAATTTGAAATGGATATGGAGCTTTTGAGCTGAAAACTGAATATGCATGCATTCAATATCAACTTTCAAGTATAGCGATGGTTAATTGGTTATATTAATAATTTAAAGAGATATATTTGTGTTTGGAAGCTAAGAAAATGAAATTTCTGAGCTGAGAAAATGTGTTGCTTTGTAATGAAATTTCTAAGCCAATGGATATTCATTACGAGTTTCGTTTTCCCCTCGCAGTTTCCGCGCGTGGATAACAACGTCCAATTATATCCTTGACCTTGTTCACTAAGGATAAGCTCAGACTTTTTCCTAAAACAAATAGGAATAATAATCATAATAATCCTTTTTGGTTTCTTGGTTTATATGAACTTTTCCTCACTGACCAAAGAAAAAGTAACATTATTCAACGACCACATAACTTAATTTTATAGGAGCTACTCAAATGAAAATGTAAAAAATATCTTTTTATAAAGATGTTTTATATAAAAATGTGATTTATTAATTTAGCCACATTTTAAATAAAAACAACATTTTTATAACATATCAAAATCTAATTTTATAATTCATCATCCAAAAATCAAAAAAAAAATATCACATAAAAATAATTATAATATCTTCATAGGAATATCACCTAATTTTATATGATGAATTATGAATATGCAATCATTTCTTATCGACACCTTTCTTTTGGCATTCAGAATTATTTTTTCACAAAAAAAAAAAAAAAATTGAACTAAATGTGAGCGCGTGATGTTAGTCTTAATGCCTTTACGTTATTTTAGGACATGGTAATGAATGGATATCGAAATTGCGAACAAAAATATCCAAACCCAAAATTTGTCTTGATTAGAGTTCTATTCACAATATGCTTGTGTATATTCCTTTTCTTTCATTGGATTTTTAGAATCACAATACATGATATTTTTTCAGTTTCTTTGTGTTTCTCGTGATCATGTTTTTCATATATTTATAAAGACGACGTATAAAATAATCTTAATTTAGAAATAGTCATCACTAATAACTTTCAAAAGATTTTAATGCATTATTTCATATATTAAAAGTGTGTGAAAAATTGAAATTGTTAATAGTTTTTTTAGAATTTTTATTGACAAATGTTCTAAGGGCATTAGTTAATAAAATACTCTATTTTTTATTTCTAATTTTTATATGTTTCTTTTTTAAAAATAAACATTATTAAAACTTAAAAAATTTTAATTTTTTTATACACAATATTAATGCCCTTAGAGCATATATGGTTAGCTAAGTGCTGGTTTGGGTAAAAAGAATGACACCTTCCAAAGTCATTTAGCAGTGGGAATAGGGGATGGACCGTATTGTTAGACTTATCAGTAAATGGGTAATTTTTTATCATCAACAACATGATATAGCATTTTGCATATTGATAGAGGGTTCTGAATCATTAGTATTGGGCGGTATTTGTTGGACACGTTCTCGAAGTCATGTAAATTTTAATGAGAAAATCTCTCTCTTTTGCGTTCCATGCTTTACAGGAGGTCTGGTATCAAATAAACGCTCAACCAACTCCCAAATTCCGATCCGATACCAAGTATGAAAGTAATTAAAGCACCCACCAACGGACTCTCCGTTAGCACATAGCTCGAGGTGGTAGGAAACGTCTTGGAGGGTGATCGTGCACTCATCCCACGGTATGTGAAAGGTGTGGGTCTCTAAACGCCAACTTTCCATAAATGTTGTGATCATGGAGTTATCAAAGACGAAGTCCCTCAGTGTTACGGTGTCGTCAAATCCAGTCTCCCTCAGGTAGGAGAAAATGACATCCGGTAGTGAAAATCTGTGACTAACTCTCCTGGGCAAAAATAGACAACCCCTCTGGTAAATAATAAAAAATCCAAATCAAAAGTGTGTCAACCTATAAAGCTATAAAAATTTCGGTTTACATAATCCTACCATCAGACGTTTACATAACAACTTAAATTGAATTATAAAATTAAGTTAACAAATAACTAGACATACGTCTACAATATAAAATCATTTAAATAAAACCAGTTAATTAAGAAATGAATAACTAAATTAATAAACGTCTATATAATTAAATCTAAATAAAAATGTCTAAATAAAAAATTCGTAACTAAATTAGCAAATGTTTATGTAATTTAAAGTAAATAAACATAATCACTTAAACAAATAACAACTTTCATTTTTCATCTAATTCATAAGGTAGATTACGTAAAAACATTTACTAAAATAAAGAACAACGACTACACCATCAACTTAATAACTTAATCTAAGTTATAACAACTTTAAATTAAAAATTTAGGAATTTTTATCTTGACTAAATACAAACCTCTACATATTCGGACATAATCAAGTTTACCAATAATTTTTAATAATCCCTTTTTTTATAACTAAAGTCGTTAAAAAAAAACTTAGTAACCTACATCAAAGGAAAACATACCGAAATAAATATTTAACTACCAAATCCATGTCAAAATATGTCTAACATTACACTGGGTTGTTTAAACTATTTCGAACAATATATTCCTACGTCTAATATCTACTCCACAGTACTTCTATAAAGTACCCACACTATGGCAATACATTTCATGTTTAACATAAACATTAAATGAAGAACAAGACCAACCTCAAAGTTGGTTGTCCCGGCAACGTGCCACGTCGCGTTCAGTCAATTAATGTCCGCATCTTGCTGATCGGCGCGTGTCATAATCTTGAAGTAAATTGTAAATTTGATTAGAGAAGGATAAAAAGAGGAGAAAATTTCAGGAAACATACGGTTTAAGATTTTTCTTTGTGCTGTGAACGAAACTCCTATATATAGGCACGCGTGGTCTTATTTCGTTTACAGTGTAAACGAAATAATACTTCACGTATTGTTATACCCACAAAAAAAAAAGGGAAACGGAAGTGCATAGTCACGTGGGGGGCACATGCCCCCACTTAAACCCCTTCTCCCTTCTTATTCTCTCGAGCCTATCCCTCCTTCTCTCTTTTATTTTTCATTTCCTTCATACAAATCAAAACCAAACCCTCTCTTTTCGTTCATCTCCTCTTTCATTCCATCTTCTTCATTTCAAAATCTTCATCCAACCACAACACACCAATTTCATTTTATCCTTTTATTTTATCTCTATTTTAATATATCATCTATATCCAAAGTAAATTTTTATTTTTCACAACCTCAAATCAAGAAGTTCATACTAATGAGTAAAGGAAGCATTCAAATTCTGAGTTTCTATTATTATTGAGACTTCAAGGTAACTCTTTGACTCAATAATTAGCTATATCTCAAATTTTTAGCATCCCATACTTGTGGGTATAGCAAAATCCGAAATTAGGGTTATTAGGATTAGGAAATTTCGGGCTTTTGTCAAGGTGAGTAAGATTATGTTAATTGACAATATTAGTAGCTCACAAATATCATTATTGTCATATTTCTAGAGTTGTAGAATTATTGGACATCATTTGGTAGCTCGTTGACGCGCTCAGAGTTGCTTCCGGTTCTTTGGAATCAAGTTGTGAGTGGATATTATATCTATAATTGTTTTTAAATATATTATTATTAATATTTTTGTTGAACCATTAATTTTGGAGTTTGGAAATATTTTATTATTGTGATTGTTGAATTTTTGAAATAAATATTGATTTGTGAAACTTACAATTTTATAAAAATACACACGAGAGGTTATTTACGTATTTTGTAAAGCATACATGTTTTTTTATTTGACTTTATTAAATTTTAATTAAATTTTAGTATGTATTCTTATGTATAATTTTATTTAATATGAAAATTTAGTAATATGTTATAATTATTAGAGATTTGTTATAAATGATTTGGTTTGGATTGGTTTGGGAGACTCTGACTAGAAAACCGTAGTTAACGGCGGTTATGACGTTAACTTAGATGCATCTAACTCAGACCTCAGCTAGCAGGGGCGTTGCTAGCCCAACGTGTAGGCCACACGTTGGATCTGTTGTACCGTACGGGCACACTAGAGGAAAGGGCTACCCTTAGAGGTGGAGCCGTCCTAGGTGTGTAATATTTGATTTGATTTGACTTCTGGAATGAGAACTCTCATTTCAGTTCATCCGCTTAACTACTTATCTATTTGTTTGCATAATTAATTATTATGAATTTCTCATCTATGAAAGGAAATATAATTTTCAAGGTAAACTCTGTATTGTCTCGTGTGGGTTATAGATGTAATGTTTGCTCACTGAGTTGCAAAACTCACCCTATTATATTCCTATGTTTTTCAGATACAGGAGTCATTCCAGGTTCCATTCCACCTGCCTCTCAGTAGATCTTAGTCACTTTGGTGAGCCCTTCTTCTTTCCAAGGGCTAAGTAATTATGTAATGGAACCTTGCTCAAAATTTAGATTATGTCAATGCTCCATATGTCACAGGCAGGATCCTCGTGTGGGTTATGTTATTTTGAATCTTGAACTGTTTAGGTAGTAATTATGATTTGGTGATGTAAGACTTATGGTTTTAACTATATACTCTAGTTATCAACTTGATATATATATATGATGCGTACTCTGGATATATTTGGTTGTGGATATGATTGGAGTATGTTGTTGTTGTTGTCGTTGGAAATTGATGTTTATTGTTGATACAGAGAGTTAATATTTATGTGGGTAAGGTCCTAGAAACAGAGAAAATTCTGTCCGTTTTTCTGAAAAATTTGGTCGTTTGGCTTGCTGAGGGACTTGTCCCTTGAGCGCCAGTCATGGCTGGGTTCGAGCCATGACAAAGTGGTATCAGAGCTTTAGGTTTTCCTGTGTAATATGGAGCAAGTGTTCTTTAGTAAGATCACAATTGTGCAAATGGAAGCCGGCCCATTTTCACAAAGTGTGATGTTACTAGAGGCCTATAGGAAGTTGTCATCAATCCTTTGTTCTCATGATTCTTTCTGTCTGTCCTATTCTCTTTGAACTCCAAATACATATGTCGTTGGTGATTCAATCGCTTTACTTACTCGATAGGTGGAAGATGCCACCTAAGAAAAGGCGTGGTGGAGCTGTTGGTGCTCCTGATACTGCTGAATCCAATAGGGCAGTTTCTCCGCCACTTGGAGCACTTCGACAAAGGCCAAGGAGCCAAAGAATAGCTGATAGGCGCGAAGGAGAGATACCCCGCGAGAGAGTTCAAGAGAACCCCGCAGTAAGAGAGACTCAACCGGACTTAGCAGCTGAATTAAGGGGAATGAATCAAACCCTTAATGCGGTATTACAGGTTCTAACAAACCAAATCAGGGGCGGAGCAGGAATTCCTAATATGCCAAATCCTCAGCCTCATAGAGTTCATCAATTGTTTGGGGATCAAGAGCCGCCAATTGAAAAATATTTGAAGTTGAATTCGTCCACTTTCAATGGAGATTCATTGGATGAAGATCCACAACAATATCTAGAGGATGCAAAGAAAGCTATTCGAGCTCTCAAATGCACCAAGGAATGGGCTGTTGAGTTAGTATCCTACAACTTGCGTGGTTCAGCAAGATATTGGTATGAGTCTCTTCTTGAAAGCAAAGAAGCAGCTGAACTTCCTCCTCCTTCTTGGGAAGAGTTCACTGAAGAGTTTCTCGCTCGATTTTATCCAGCTAACAAGCAAGCAGAAAATTCAATTGCCTTTGAAAGATTAAGGCAAGAGAATATGACAGTGACTGAGTATGCTAAGGAGTTTACTAGACTTTCTAAGAGTGCTCCGTACTTGGTGAATTCAGAAGAGATGAAAGTTCGTCATTTCGTTCGTGGATTGACAGAACCTATGTTCACTACTCTTATGCCTGAAGTTGGACGCATGTCTTTTAAGGATGTCCTAAACTCTGCTTATGGAATTGAAGCTGGGATAGCGGAGAGAAATGCTTTTAAGGACGTTGGTAAGAAGCCTAAGATGAAGGGACAATTTTCTGGTGGAGCTAGTTCAGGAGGATTTCAGTCTCATCATGGTCAGACTAATCAGCAAGGTTATTCGGGATATCGAGCTCGTTCTCAAACATCTTTTGGTGGGGTTGCTTCTTTTGGATCTGTTCCTATGAGTGTTTCGAGTCCAAGACCTTTTATTGGGGGCACCCCTCAATCTAGCGGACATGGTTCTAATCAGACAAGACCAACTAAATCTTACTGCCAGCAATGTGGGATTTACCATTCCAGTATATGTTTCAAGGCTACTGGTGCATGTTTTGGTTGTGGTCAATCTGGTCATCTTAGGAGGGATTGTCCAAATCCTAGAAGAGGCTTTGCTCCAGGTATTGCACGTCCTACAACACCAATACCATCATCTTCAGCTATGTCTATTGGAAATTCTTCTGGTCCTAGTGGCAGAGGAGCTGGTGGCAGGAGTCAGACTTATAACAGAGGAGGGAGCCAAAGAGGAAGAGGTCAGCCACGTGTGTATGCTTTAACACGTCAAGATGCTCAAGCTTCTAATGCTGTGGTGGCAGGTACTTTACAAGTTTGTTCTTTAGATGCTCGAGTGTTATTTGATACGGGTTCTCATTATTCATATGTATCTCCATATCTTGCATCTCGTTTCGATAAACAACCTCAACTGTTATCCCACCCATTTCATGTTGGCACTCCACTTGGAGTCTCCACGGTGGTTCGAGTCGTGTTTCGGTCTTGTGTTGTTAGAATTAATACGGTTGAATCCTTAGCTGATTTGATCCTTTTAGAACCAATGGAAGATATTGATGTCATCTTAGGCATGGATTGGTTAGCAGCTTGTCGTGCTGATATGGGCTGCTATTCCAAAACTGTGAAGTTTGACATACCGGGTATCTCACCTTTTGTTTTTAAGGGTGATGATTGTTCCACTTTAGCTAGCATCATCTCATCTATGAGTGCTATGCAATTGATGGATAAGGGAAACCAAGAATTTCTGGCAGTTGTTAGAGATGTTGATGCCGAAGTGCCTAGTCTTGATCAGGTTCTTATTGTTAGAGAATTCCCTGACGTGTTCCCTGATGAGCTATCGGGGATGCCGCCTGACCGTGAAGTTGAGTTTTCCATAGAATTGGCTCCGGGAGTCCAACCTGTGTCCATTCCTCCCTATTGTATGGCTCCAACTGAGTTACGAGAATTAAAAGTTCAATTGGAAGATATGCTAGAGAAAGGATTCATTCGTCCTAGCACTTCTCCGTGGGGAGCTCCCGTTCTATTCGTAAAGAAGAAGGATGGAACGATGCGACTATGTGTAGATTATCGTCAGCTTAATAAAATAACTGTTCGCAACAAGTATCCATTGCCAATGATTGATGATTTGTTTGATCAACTTCAAGGAGCTACCTATTTCTCAAAAATCGACTTGCGTTCAGGGTACCATCAATTGAAGATAAAAGAGGGAGACATTCCAAAAACTGCTTTTCGTACTCGTTATGGACACTATGAGTTCTTAGTAATGTTTTTTGGTCTGACGAATGCGCCTGCAGCTTTCATGGACTTAATGAATCGAGTCTTCAAACCTTTCTTAGATCGCTTTGTTATCGTCTTCATCGATGATATCTTGGTGTATTCGAAAAGTGCTACGGAGCATGAGTATCATTTGAGGATTGTGTTACAAACCTTAAGGGATCACAAGCTCTATGCTAAGTTTTCTAAATGTGAGTTTTGGCTTGATCAAGTGACATTCTTGGGGCATGTGATATCAAAAGATGGAATCATGGTGGACCCAAAGAAGGTTGAAGCCGTTCAGAAGTGGCCAAGGCCTACTACAGTGACAGAAATTCGTAGTTTTCTAGGGTTGGCCGGTTACTATCGGCGATTCATCAAGGACTTCTCGAGAATTTTGGCACCATTAACCAAGTTAACTCAAAAGAACGTGAAGTTTCAATGGTCAGAAGCTTGTGAGGAAAGTTTCCAGACACTTAAGGCTTGTCTAACCTCAGCACCAGTTCTTGTTTTACCTTCTGGGTCTGGGGGATTCTCAGTCTTTTGTGATGCATCTCGGATAGGACTTGGTTGCGTATTGATGCAGCATGGCCGCGTTATTGCCTATGCCTCGCGACAACTCAAGAAGCATGAACAGAATTATCCAACTCATGACCTGAAAATGGCAGCAGTCGTCTTTGCTTTAAAGATTTGGAGGCACTACCTTTATGGTGAGACCTGTGAAATCTATACGGATCACAAGAGTTTAAAGTATATATTTCAACAGAAGGATTTAAATTTGAGGCAACGGAGATGGATGGAGTTGCTAAAAGATTACGATTGTACCATTTTGTATCATCCTGAAAAGGCAAATGTTGTAGCAGATGCCCTCAGTAGAAAATCTATGGGTAGCTTGGCCCATATCACTCTTGGAAGGAGATCAATTGTTGAAGAAGTCCATCAATTGGAGGCCGGTGGAATTCAATTTGATCTTGGAGAATCAAGAGTTTTCTTAGCACATGTTCGAGCCCAATCTTCCCTGATAGAACAGATCAAGGTTGCACAAAGTGATGATTCGAAATTAAGAAAGCTTATGGAAGATGTTCGCAATGGGAGGAACTCAGACTTTTCTCTTGATCAAGATGTATTGCGTTGCGGTCAACGCTTATGTGTGCCAAATAACCCCGACTTGAAGAAAGCTATTTTGGAGGAGGCTCACAATTCTAAGTATACCGTTCATCCAGGCTCCAATAAGATGTATCAAGATTTGAAACAATTGTTTTGGTGGGAAGGCATGAAGAAAGACATAGGCGTTTTTGTTTCTCATTGCTTAACTTACCAACAGGTGAAAGCTGAACATCAAAGACCTGCTGGGTTATTGCAACAGATTGAGATACCTGAATGGAAGTGGGAAAGGATTACAATGGATTTTGTAACAGGTTTACCTCGTAGTTTTAAAGGTTTTGATTCAATTTGGATAATTGTGGATAGAATGACAAAGTCAGCTCACTTTCTTCCGGTGAAAACAACTTTCAGTGCAGCTCGATATGCTCAACTTTATGTTGATGAGATAGTTAAACTACATGGAATTCCAGTGTCCATTATTTCAGATCGCGGGCCCCAGTTTACCTCTCATTTTTGGAAATCTTTTCAAAAAGCGTTAGGAACTCGTCTGGATCTTAGCACAGCTTTTCACCCTCAAACCGATGGACAATCAGAGAGGACGATCCAGACATTGGAAGACATGTTAAGGTGTTGTGTTCTAGATTTTGGTGGAAATTGGGACAGCTATCTACCTTTGATCGAGTTCTCTTATAATAATAGTTATCAAGCCAGCATCCAAATGGCACCATTTGAGGCTCTTTATGGGAGAAGATGCAGGTCACCTATTGGGTGGTTTGAAGTTGGTGAGGTTAAGCTTTTGGGGCCAAATTTGGTACAAGATGCAGTTGAGAAGGTTCGCGTAATAAGAGAATGTTTATTAGCAGCTCAGAGTAGGCAGAAGGCTTATGTTGATAACAGAAGGCGTAACTTAGAGTTTTCAGTGGGTGATCAGGTATTTCTTCGAGTGTCGCCTATGAAAGGAGTGATGAGGTTTGGGAAAAGAGGCAAGCTTAATCCTCGTTACATTGGTCCATTTGAGATTTTGGACAGGATAGGTGCAGTTGCTTATCGCTTGGCACTACCGTCTGAGTTGTTTATGATTTATCCAGTTTTTCACGTATCAATGTTGCGCAAATACCTTCCGTACCCATCTCATGTGCTTGCACCACAAGCCATAGAGCTAAAGGAGGATTTATCATTTGAAGAGGAACCAGTGGCTATAGTTGATCGCCAAGTAAAGAAACTACGTTCTAAAGAGATAGCATCTGTGAAAGTTGTTTGGAAGAATCATTCGATAGAAGAAGCAACTTGGGAAGTGGAGGATGCCATGCGCGACAAATATCCGTATTTATTTGAGTCTGAAGGTAATAATCACATCTACCATAGTATATGAGTTCAAAATTCGGGGACCGAATTTCTTAAGGGGGAGGGAATGTTATACCCACACAAAAAAAAAAAAGGGAAACGGAAGTGCATAGTCACGTGGGGGGCACATGCCCCCACTTAAACCCCTTCTCCCTTCTTATTCTCTCGAGCCTATCCCTCCCTCTCTCTTTTATTTTCATTTCCTTTATACAAATCAAAACCAAACCCTCTCTTTTCCTTCGTCTCCTCTTTCATTCCATCTTCTTCATTTCAAAATCTTCATCCAACCACAACACACCAATTTCATTTTACCCTTTTATTTTATCTCTATTTTAATATATCATCTATATCCAAAGTAAATTTTTATTTTTCACAACCCCAAATCAAGAAGTTCATACTAATGAGTAAAGGAAGCATTCAAATTCTGAGTTTCTATTATTATTGAGGCTTCAAGGTAACTCTTTGACTCAATAATTAGCTATATCTCAAATTTTTAGCATCCCCATACTTGTGGGTATAGCAAAATCCGAAATTAGGGTTATTAGGATTAGGAAATTTGGGGCTTTTGTCAAGGTGAGTAAGATTATGTTAATTGACAATATTAGTAGCTCACAAATATCATTATTGTCATATTTTTAGAGTTGTAGAATTATTGGACATCATTTGGTAGCTCGTTGACGCGCTCAGAGTTGCTTCCGGTTCTTTGGAATCAAGTTGTGAGTGGATATTATATCTATAATTGTTTTTAAATATATTATTATCAATATTTTTGTTGAACCATTAATTTTGGAGTTTGGAAATATTTTATTATTGTGATTGTTGAATTTTTGAAATAAATATTGATTTGTGAAACTTACAATTTTATAAAAATACACACGAGAGGTTATTTACGTATTTTGTAAAGCATACATGTTTTTTTATTTGACTTTATTAAATTTTAATTAAATTTTAGTATGTATTCTTATGTATAATTTTTATTTAATATGAAAATTTAGTAATATGTTATAATTATTAGAGATTTGCTATAAATGATTTGGTTTGGATTGGTTTGGGAGACTCTGACTAGAAAATCGTAGTTAACGGCAGTTATGACGTTAACTTAAATGCATCTAACTCAGACCTCAGCTAGCAGGGGCGTTGCTAGCCCAACGTGTAGGCCACACGTTGGATCTGTTGTACCGTACGGGCACACTAGAGGAAAGGGCTACCCTTAGAGGTGGAGCCGCCCTAGGTGTGTAATATTTGATTTGATTTGACTTCTGGAATGAGAACTCCCATTTCAGTTCATCCGCTTAACTACTTATCTATTTGTTTGCATAATTAATTATTATGAATTTCTCATCTATGAAAGGAAATATAATTTTCAAGGTAAACTCTGTATTGTCTCGTGTGGGTTATAGATGTAATGTTTGCTCACTGAGTTGCAAAACTCACCCTATTATATTCATATGTTTTTCAGATACAGGAGTCATTCCAGGTTCCATTCCACCTGCCTCTCAGTAGATCTTAGTCACTTTGGTGAGCCCTTCTTCTTTCCAAGGGCTAAGTAATTATGTAATGGAACCTTGCTCAAAATTTAGATTATGTCAATGCTCCATATGTCACAGGCAGGATCCTCGTGTGGGTTATGTTATTTTGAATCTTGAACTGTTTAGGTAGTAATTATGATTTGGTGATGTAAGACTTATGGTTTTAACTATATACTCTAGTTATCAACTTGATATATATATATGATGCGTACTCTGGATATATTTGGTTGTGGATATGATTGGAGTATGTTGTTGTTGTTGTCGTTGGAAATGGATGTTTATTGTTGATACAGAGAGTTAATATTTATGTGGGTAATGTCCTAGAAACAGAGAAAATTCTGTCCGTTTTTCTGAAAAATTTGGTCGTTTGGGAGGGACTTGTCCCTTGAGCGCCAGTCATGGCTGGGTTCGAGCCATGACACGTATTTTGTTTACACTGTAAACGAAATAAATTCATTACACAACACATGTGTAAATGTTATACGGCCACCATTTTTTTAGTCTTATTTTGTTTATAGTGTAAACGAAATATATAGAGTATTATTTTTTTTACACTGTAAACAAAATAAGACGCATTTTCGTAAAAAACTGAAAAAAATATTTATTTCGATAAATAAAATATTTATTTAATTTATTTTAAAAAAATTCTCAATTTTACGACTGACCTAACTATTGGTAAATTAATCACGCATGAAATTTGAACTAAAATAATTTAATTATTACTGATGGTTTCATTGTTCAAAAAATAATTTGAATTTCTAAAAGATAAAAATCAAATTAAATTTGTTATTGAGTATTGACACAACCGTAAGTAACATATTTAAAAAATTAAATTTAATACTTTAATTAGTCACTAAAAAAAAATTTAATACTTTAATTATACCAATAATTTGACACTTTAATTTCAGTAAAGACATTTAAATTTAAGGGTTTATCTAACTTATATCTTAAAAGTACATATTAAAATAATAAATTAAGATTTTTTTAAAATACAAATAAAAAAAGTTTTGGCAGTTTTATCATGAATAACTTGTTTACAAATTAATTTTTTAAATTTAACCCATTGAGAATGGCATTGGTCCAATTCGTGCTAAAGTTAATCAAGCTGTCAATAAAAATGACTTGTTAAAAAAAATTTTGATTTTGACGATCAATCACATGATATGTCAACGATTTTGTTGTCGCTGATAGACCAGTTAAAAATCAGCCATCAATACAACGATAATGTGAAACTTTGTGGTAATATCTCTTTTTTATATATTATAATTATAAATAGATAGATAAATAGATGAGTATTTGTTGGTATAAAAGTTGACAGGTCAGACAATTCGACCATGGTAAAGCAAAAAATATCGTCCGATCCATGAGAAAGTCGAAGTATTGTGCAGGTCGAAATAATATGACCCAAGGGTTAATCTATATTAGAAGTTTCGACTTACCATAAAAGCTTGAGCATAAGGAAGTGGAATATCAATTATAAGATGGGTTGAGTCAGAAGTCTCTAAAGTCGAAATGCGCTAATTGCACGTATCCAGAAGTGGTATAGAAAACATGGGACTTAGAGACCTAGGTAAGAGAAGATGTGGAATGTCAAGACTTGGGAGTCAAGATTCTTCGTAGTCAAGACAAGGTCGTAGGTCATAAAGACCCCGAGAAAAAAGAGAAAGTTAGATCGTGTCAAGAGAGGAGCATTCTACGATTCACTTCTTATGGTCTATAAATAAGAGAAGTTCAAAACAATTTAGCGACTTCAATCAAAATACTTCACAATCACACTAACTTTCTGCAAAAATCTAAGTCACACTGACGTCAACAAAAATTATGAAATTTCAGTACAAGTGAGTGTATGGAGTCAATTTTCTGTTGTTCATTTTTATTTTTTCTTTTATTTTCTCTTTTATTTCTAATTTATTTTATTGCTTTTGTTTTCCTTTCAAGTACTTTAATTTTTTTTATTTATTTTAAATTTTAAATTATTTACTGTTTTATTTACAATTTTTATTTATTCATCTATTTTCTGTTTTGTTATTTTTATCTTTACGATTATTTTATTTTGATTTTTTTTATAGAGTATTTTTGTTTATTTTAATTTTAACTATTGCTTTCTTTGAATTTTATTTACTTTTCGATATTTTTATTTATTCGCATTTCATACATTTTATTCATTTTGGCACAAACATAAATAATTTTTAGATTGAATCTACTCTTTTTTAGGTGAGTCGAATTTGTTTTTTGCGAACTGAAATATTAATACAAACTTAATTCAACATTTTGTCGAGGTTACAAAAAATAAAGTGAAACAGAATTATTTTGAAAAAAGATCTTTGTACATATTTAATAACTATGGTAATTTTATGTGAGTTTGAATAATATGAAACTAAATGAGTATATGAATCATCTATTACTTAAACAAGTGATTTAGTTTGAGATTAGCAAAATCAAATTTGTATAAGATATATAACAATCGTACTAGGTGTTAAAAAAAATCAACTATCAATTAAATTTCTATTATTGTACTGTAACATGAAAAGGGCGGATAAATTTATATATTTATGGTGGTTAATTAATTCTATATTCCAATGGCACGTGATTGTTATAGAAGAGATATGACTAACATGATTATGTGGCGAATAAATTATTATTTATACCCATAAAAAATATAGCAATTATAACTATGAAAGATGGTCTTTGTGTGTCAATAATACTCAGATATTGGTTACGCAATTGATCAAGTATTTTTGACACACAAAAATTATTTTCTGTAATTTTATTTTTAGATGGGTACATTAATATCTTTTATGGATATAAATGATAATTTATTGTTAGGTGGCAAAACACAAATACGTATAAACACAGAGAAAAGAATATGTATATATAGATATTGTATTTGCTCAATTGATGTGTTGTTTGAAACTTTGAATAATTTGAATACATAAACCAAACCTCTTACAACAAGTAAACTCAAAAATAATGAGTGATCAGATGTGTGATGACAATGGGATTGGAGCAAAGAAAAGACCCTTCTTGCTTTGGAAAGAAAGGGATAAAAATGAAATCATGTTCCCTATATTTTCATTCAAGAGGAAGCCTCTTCTTCTTCCTCTTTTTCTTTCTTCTCCTCCTCGGTTTCATCCTCCGCTTTCTTCTCTTCCTTGTCGGCTTCAGGCTCCGCCTCAGGCTCCGGCTGCTGCACCGTCTCGTCGGGGATCTCGGAAGGATCAGAGGAATTAGTCCTCTTGTGAGCAGCAGCTTGGAGGACATGGCTGTAGTTCCCTTTCTCCATGAAGAGTTGTGCAAAGTGGTGCCTACAATAGAGGACACCATCTAAGGCAGCATAGGAAGAATGTGTCAGTGGGCACCCTGCATGAGCACACCTAAAGCAACTCTTGTGAAAGCATTCTCCCTCCAGTGTCACCTGTTTCATTCTTTTTGTCAATTCAAGTCTTTTTTTTTTATATATATAGATTAGTTATTGTGTGCAAATTTTCATCACAAACCTTCTCCAGTGGATACACTGTTTTTGAGCAAACCGAACATTTGTCCAAGGTTCCACTGAACATGGAAGAGAGTCTACTTGGGGTCCTGTTCTGAAATTATCATTATATTTCCATCTTAGAAACAAGAATAATTGAACAATCAAATAAAATAATAATAAAAATTGGTAGGATAATGTAACACACCAGGTCATTTTTCTCAGAAGACTTTGCTGCCACATTTCAAATTCATGAAACCAACACATCCAGTTAGCCAAATGAAGTAACATAATGTGACATGTGAATTAATTTTTGAGGGTGAATAAACAGAAAACAAAGAGACTTTTAACTTGTTGCATTGATGACATTTTAATTATTTAAGAAAAAAATAAATAAATTGGAGTTTGATCATCTAACCATTCTGGAAGTTCTTGCTGAAGTTGCCAGATTCCTTGAAGAGCTGTTCAAAATGTGGCCTGCAATAGAGGACTCCATCCATTGAGGAGTATGTGCTCATCTGAAAACAACATCAAAATGTTGGTATCATTGGCCACCCTTTTGCCATACAGAACAATTAAAATAAGCATATGAATTAAGGAGACAAATATGATTAAATTTTAAGGGATATATACCGTGAGAGTTCCCTTGCAGTGACTGCATTTGAAGCAATTTTTATGGTAAGGTATGCCTTCAAGAGTTAACAAATCAACCACATAAACAGTCTTTTCACAAGCAGTGCATTTATCAAGAGTTCCTGTGAATGACATTGTTTTTCTTCAAATGGGAACTTTCTTGAATTTCTCTAATCCAGCAAACTTGTTGTCTGAGGAAACAAAATGTAAGAATTTCCAACAAAGGTGCACACACACCTCAGACAAATTATTAAAAGAGGGGGTATTGAACAAAGTCTTGGATATGTCTAAGAAAAAGAAACTTATATCAAACTATTAGTGGATTAGTAATTGGTGGAGAGGGTGATTGGACACCAAAAATATTGAGGAAAACTTGCAAAAATTAGTGCTTTAATTTGTGGATATAATCTACTTGTTTGGAGTGAAAACAGGCTGGTGCCTTTGACCATTTCAATTCTTGTGTAAAATTATAGAAATGTTACAAAAATAAAAATTGATTAATATTTAGTAATCAACATGGAACATAAAAAATTGTGAACCCCCATACTTTGCTCAGTGTTTTTCTCATCAATTTTCTTTTTTATTTCTGTTGGTATTTTGTTACATGTATTGGTGATGCTTATTCGAAAAATTACTATTTATCATTTATTTAAAAAAATTCCTGTTAGTTGAATGTATTGGTTCATGGTTGCATAATTAAGTTAGTCATGGATTGAGTCCAAGATATCTTTTAGATGTTAGAATTGTCAGAAAGGCAACGTTTAAATTAATCATTTTAAAAAAAAATCATATTTAGAATAAATTAAGAAGAGAATGTAATATGTTATTTCATTTGATTTATCGTCTCCAACTATAAGTTTTGGACTTTGGCCTATAATTAGAGGAGACAAATCCAAATTAATTTGATTATTTCAACATAAAAAAAAAAAAGCTCGCCATGCATTATATACCATACAAAAGTGTAATTGTTCAAAACATTTGCCACAAACCTCAATAGAACCAATGTTGTAAGTTGTAACTACTTCTTTTGTTAATTGTTTCTTTTCTACATCAGATAAAGTAGTTCTAATAATCACCATTACACAAGAAACATAGCAACATTAATTAGTAGCAAATTTTGCATTATTTTATTCTTTAAAAAGATCAGGTAATATCATGGTGGCAACACAACTTGTTGGCAAAGTATAAGATCTGAAATTGTCTTTCCATGCCTATCAACTCTTCTGGAACAATTGACACCACCATCTAGAATGTTCCTAACAACAACATTCAATGCTTGGATTCCCTTAACTTGATATATCTCAACCTTAACATTTTCATGGACCCATTTGTCTCTATTTTTTCTTGTATCAAGATCAGGATTTGAAGAGGAGTCTATGAGTGGTGCGACCACTGACTTTATCCACTCAGGTGTAACAATTTGCTTCAACTTGTGAATATCAGGACCAAAATGTGGGATGATAGAGAAGTTGATGTCATTTCCTTTGTCTCCGGCTCTGCTGTGTGCTACCTCATAGAGTGGAATGTTTCGACCCGACGGCGCCGGGGAGCAAGCAACTTGTTGAGTATCAGCTTGTGAGAGTGCTGTGAAGCTGCATTCAGGATGAACCAATTTATTGGACAGACTACTATTTGTGTTCTGCTTCAGTGCGATTCGCCAGAAAACATCTTCACGCCTAACCTGAAGTAACAGAAAGCACTTTATTATTAAAAATGGTAATGGATGAGTGGATGACTCCAAACTTGAAAGAAAGAAAGAAAGAAAGAAAGTACCAGCTGCTTTTCTAGAAGAATCTCTTTCTTATATCCAGTACTGCATTGAAAGAAATAAAAAATACATCAACAACGAACAACAGTAAGTAGTGTAATTCGTAGAATATCCAAGTCGAGAAAGTCTATAGGGCAGCAGTTTTATTAAAATTTGGCCCGCACTTAACCAGTAAAAAGAAAGTAAGCAATTCTATACTATTAGATGTAATCTCACACCATTAAAAACACTAATGATGGCTAATTGATGGCTACAAATTACAAAAATTGCTGCCCCCTAGCACTCCTCTATGGATTCCACCACCTGACACCACCACCGCCAGCCGGTCCATTTGTATACAATGCCGTAAATTGCGTGGTAAAGCGGAGAGCGTGGTCCTTGTGCTGGAAAAGTCCATCCATGCGTAACCTAATATCTTGACTAGTATTGTCTAGGCTGCAAGCCTTGAGGCTATCAAATCCAATGATACAAGAATGTATACACTCATTGAGTCCGCCTCCGGGGAATGTTTCTTCCATCCATGATCTAACCACATATTCTGCTGCTTTACCGCGTTTAACGCATTCATATCCACCATATGATATCTCTCCCCATCCTTTCCATCCACATTCCTGTCAAGTTGAGGTCAGGGGTGAGCATTGCATTGCATCATCCATCAAGAACAACAATCATAATAACAAGAAATTCACCTTTGGAACCAACTGCAAAAGTTTATCAGGAGCTGAATTAGTAGTAGATGGTTTTGCCCCGTGACACACAACTCTGCAGCTCGATAATGGAACGAATGATACATCCTGAAAATCAATTACCTGTTCCTTTTGTTATCTTACTATCTATGCTTCATGAGATCGAAAGGAAAACCTCTCACTTACTACATCTGGGGTCACATAAGCACTGGGGTCTCCAATCTCGTACAATAATTGTTGGGCACATGTACTGAAATTCAGAACTCCACCACTTCCTTCAGCTTTGGCCACACATACTTGCCCATCATAAGAGATTTCTGCATAAGGAAGTGATAAATCCAGTAGCTGCTCAAAGGACATATCTCGGTACTTGTCTCCTGGATGCATGAAATATCCCCCTGTGAGTTGACAACCACACTCTAGAAGATGCCCTGCCATGGATCCTTGAGCAAGATGCTCCCATTCATCCCAGTTCCAACCTAGCTCATAAACCTACCAATATAAATACCAGCTTCATCATTCAGAAGGAGGTATATATAGATGAATAGCGTAAGAAAAAGGATATATAAATACCATAGGTGCTAAGAATAAAGCAGCATCTGCAACTCTTGAAGTGATTACTACGTTGGGTTGGTATTTCTCAAGACAGGCAACAATAGGAGCAGCACCCATGTATGTGCTGATACCCTTCATATGGAAAACAAATAATTGCTAAGTGAATGCATGCCTTCATTACAACACAATACAAGGAAACAGAATCTTACACCCTCCATGGTATAGGACTTCACATGTGACAATCCTGAACCTGAAAATATTGTAATTTGTAGAATGCAGAGAATAATAATAAGCAAAACTCGCAAGCAACTTGGTTTATTTCTATGGCTTAAAAATACTAGTAATAAGATAGATAAAAAATTGAAATTACAAGAACTATCACATTCACACCACACACCTTTATCCAAAAGTAGACTTTTCACAGGTAACAGTGTGAAAAAAAACAAAATTTGACAGCGAAACTCAAATACCTAAAATTGAAGTAGGCACTTCATGAGCTACAGCCACAGAAACATTAAGCCCCATGTCTCTAGCTAGTTCTAATACCTTGTGTTGTGCGCCCTGAGGATCCACTATAGATAAATACAATTGAGAAAATTAAACCATATAATATATCTACAATTATAACGTGATCCATTTAAACACAGAATTTAGATATTCTTACTAGCACCCATATTGGTAATTATGCAAGTTCCTCTTTCCAAAGCCAGAGGCAACAGTGTATGCATCCAGTCTGAAACTGCCAAGGAAAAATAACAAGGTCGGAATTTGATTGATACTTTACAAGGTGGTGGAAACTCAGGAACAGTTAACTTCATGTGAAGTTGATAGATGAGAGCCCTGTCAAATCATTTAACAACTCTCAGCTATCAACTTCACATGAAGATAACTGTACCTGAGTTTCTACCTTACAAGGTCAACAAAGATGAACACTACACTAACGGAAACACCTACTCTGAGAGTCATAACCGTCGCCACCAGACATCATGATTTGATAGCGATCGGCAAGAGTGCGCTCCGCCAGGCATTCGAGAACCAGATAGTTTAGTTCCTTGACTCTTTGAAGCAACTTAAGAGCAGCCAAAGGCCTGTCACCCCCGAACCCTGCTCCACAACCAATGTAAACCTTATTCCTCCGTCTTTCAGGACTACTTCTCTGTCCAATTTAATAACAACATGGTTAATTGAATATCTCCTTGGTGCTTTAAAACACAACACAACTAGAAACAAAACCAAATGTGAGGAGTATTTAGCTAACCAGCTTGATCAAACAATTATGAATCTCATCTTCATCAGGTTCCATTTAATTTCTTCTACAATGAAATCTGAACAAACATAAAACAAGTTAGTCCAACATGAAGAAGTAGCTCCCTGAGTTATTAAGAAAAGGAACGTTTTAATGCAACATACACTATTTAATGGTTTTATTAAAACATGGTTCATGAGTCATGATAGAATACTGCGACTTTTCCTAATCTAGCGCCAATCCGACCTAGCTAATGTTACCTTCAACTATTTATAATATCAAATCAACATATATATAATTGAAATTTACTTTCAATTTCACAAGAACACAGCACTTTTAATTCTTTTCTACAAGAGATAAAATTAAGCAGCAGAGACTAATTAAACAAGAACCATCGGTGCTAACAGTACTGAATGATGATAAGGAATTAAGGCATCAAGAAAGCAATCATTTACATGCTATAAGTGAATAATGGTAATACAAGCATAACGAAGAAAAAGTTATTGTTACCTTCTTCCACTTGGAAGGAATGAGATATAAGTATAAAACTGCAGATATAATTCTGAGAAGGGGGCACAAAAAGATTGAGCATTATTATGCATGACATATGAAGGGACCAGTTTTGTCCCATCCAAAATTAAACAATTTTAATAATTGCTTATTTATACACGTAAATATTATTTAGAATTCGTGCAAATTTAGACCATTTTTTTGTTAAATAAATTTTATCATTTGTTATTCATATACTACAACAAAAAAATATTTATTTTTTATTTAAATTTAAGTTTTATTTAATAAAAAAATATTATTCAATATATTTAAGCTCATATATTTTTATTTATTTATGCAAATACTAAATAAAAGTATAAAACAAAAAAATTTATAAAATAATTAGATTAATTAAATAAAAAAGTATAATAGACAATAAATTAATGTCTTAATTTTTATAAGAAATTGTGTGTATATATTTTTTGTAAACATTCAAAACTTTAATTTATATATGCAACATTGATCATTACATATTTATAGACTATATCTTTGATCCTGTATCAAAAATAATTTAAACATTATTTATATTAAAAGTTTTATCCAACTACAAAAGAAAATACGAAAAAAATACAATTAATAATAAAGAGATACTATTTGATCGATTATATATATATATATATATATGTATTATTATTATATTTTTTTGTTAATATTAAAAAATATTTCACTTTGTAAGAAAAGTTATTATTTGACTCATGGTAATCTTTATAAATCATTATATGGATTTGTACGCCAATTGATTGTGTCTAATAAAAAAATTAGACTAATTAATTATCACTTTAAAAATGTATAATAATAAAATAAATAATTTTGATTAGCATGTATGATTTGTGAATAATTTAATAATATATGATAATTTTCTTTTAAATAATAATGTATTCAAGCAAATAATAATATAATAAGAATAATAATAATTTTGGAGAGTATTATGATTACATAAATTATTATCAATTATAATTATAAATTTATTTAATAGTAATAATGATAGGTTTGGTCTACTTTAAAATAAGAAAAATAAATTTTTAATCAATACTAAATTAACAATTAAAATGATTGATAATTAATATAATTATATATTTATTATAGTTATTAATTGTAGCTATTAACTTAATATATTTTATGCCTATGATTATTTTTTATATATATAAATATATATTCGTAAATAACTAAATTTTAACTTGATGAGTATTTCTTTATACGTTAATAAAACTTTTAGTACAACTATTAATATTTACAGAATTACTATTGTGTATTAATAATTTTAAATTATACAGAAATGAAGCCACTATTTATTATTTGTTCACAATAACTTTACATAATTGATTAAAATTTTCGTCGTATCTTAAATTATTTTGTATAGATATTTTATTACAACGTCAATAAAATTTTTTAGTGCAACTAATAGTATTTTTTAGGATTTAGTTTTTGTTAAATTAATAATTTAAAAATATAATTTACTATTAGTAATGTTTTTAACTTAATTATTGAATTTTTTTTAGTTATACTGAGAGTCAATAAAAATAAATTTATAAACAAAAAAAATATTAAAAAATTTAAAAATAATATATCCAAAAATAATAGCTGTAATATATAAATTGAAGTAACAATTTAAAATTTTCTAAAACTAATCTAATCAAATGTTAATATTAAAACTAAATTATTTAAATAATATATTAGTTATTCTAGACTTTAGATACAAATAGATTATAATCATTCTCGAAACAATAATCAACTAAGATAATGACATACCTTAAAATTTAGAATTTATGCAAATTTAGATTATTCTCTTGTTAAATAAGTTTTATAATCCGTTATTTATGTTATGTGGCAAGACATAGAATAGTCATATCAAGTAACTAAATTGACCTTTATTCTCATCAATGGCATTGCATTGACGCACCAAGAAGGTAATAGTTTCTGAAAAAAAAATCACAATATATTATAATTTTAATTATGAAAAATAAAAAAAAAAAAACATTTAAACAAAGCACTAATCTTTGAAATTGTATTTTCAAGGATGAAATAATTTTTTGAAAACTAAACCTAAATTGAGAAAACTCAATCTCATTATATATTCCACTTCGAAGATTTTATGGCTGACGTAGAAAGCATAGAAGAGATGAAATTTGAACTTGGCCTATAAAATTTTTTAGAAGCAATTGCTAAATAAAAAATCGAGCTCCTCCTAAGAAAAAACTAATTTTACCCACATTTCATTGGGTTGATCATAATATATGAATAGATCCAACCATCCTTCAGTAAAAAGAGTTCATTGTCCCTTTGTTAAACTCTTACATCCATATAATTAGAACCCGAATCAGTGAATACAACTCGATGTGGTATTTAATGGATGTGGTGCATTGTAAACGATTGCGACAAAAGAGAATCGCACTATAAGGTTAGATGAAAAAAATAAACATGAGTAAGAACAATAATCAAATTATCAAAAGAATAATAGAATAGGTATATCAATAAAATATCATAAAAAATTATAACTTGTACCTTAAAAGAATAGTTTTCAATAGAAAACAAAGAATACAACCTTATTCTATGAAGTTGTCAATGAAAAATAACATATTAAAAAATTAAATAAAATATTTTGCCTCTAAAACTTAGACTCATAAACTTTATACTGGTGTATGTATCAGTGCAATGTACGAAAAATATTTAATATTTTATTTATATCTGAAGTATTTTTTAAAAATATATTTTTTAATATATTTAATTTTAAATTAAGCTCCATTTATTTTTTTTATTCATGTAAATACCAAACAATAATATATATCAAAGAAATTCACAAAATAATTAGATTTATTGAAAAAAAGACATAATATACAA
Organism: Arachis ipaensis; assembly: GCF_059453495.1. NCBI lineage: Eukaryota > Viridiplantae > Streptophyta > Magnoliopsida > Fabales > Fabaceae > Arachis > Arachis ipaensis. The sequence continues at coordinate 1,249,821 of NC_142437.1, forward strand.
TAAATTAATGTCTTAATTTCTATGAAAAAATGTGCGTACATATTTTTTTGTCTTTAACATTAATCGTTGCACATTTAATTTATAGGTTGTATCTCTATTCCTATATCAAATAAAATTTAAATATTATTTATATAAAATTTTCTATCCAACTAAAAAAAAAGAAATGAAAAACACAATTAACAATAAAGAGATACTAATTGATTAAACTGTACCTTCAAAGACTTCTCTATACTTAACATTAATCGTACAATTCTCAGAGATCCCTCGTGATTCTGAATTAAAACCTTTATCCTTTGGTTGCTCTTAACTCTTGAAAATGTCACATATAACTGTTCGTGCATAAAAATCAATCTCGATAAGTATAGATCCACGGTTTTCAGCATATATTCTTGAATCATGTTTATTATCATACCAAAAGACACTATCATTGGAAATTATTTTCTCTAAAACTTGATTGGAATGTTATTATTATTTGGAACCATAATAATCTTTGGAATTAATGCAATTCCTCCTATTTTAATCTCTGTTATTATTTTGCATTCAATCAATTGATTTTCAAGTCTCTTAACCTGTAGTTGTGTACCATTATATAAGTCATCTGACTAGTTTATGTTCTTAAGTAACGTCACCGGAACACTAATATAAATTACAAAATAATATATTATTTAGAATTTATAGTTATATATGTATAGCTAAAAATACTATAAAAAAGAAATAAATATTTATAGTTAAAACTCTTAAGCTTTCTAAATTTTAATATAATAATAGACTGTCTATTTGGGTAATTTTGTATGTACTCAATGAATTATTTTGTGAAATTCTTTCACAATGTACATCTCAATTTAGGTCCATTCTTATATCACATGAAAACAAAATAGTTAGAAACATAATAACGGTTAAAAATCTAAAAAACAAACTTAATAAAACTATCACAATTGTTTTAATTTATCCCACTCATCAAGTTCTAACACAATAAAAGAAAAATGACTTATAAATTTATTAAAGATCTCTAAATGTTAGTATAAATTAATGAAATCTCTCTAAAATTCAATTATTAGATCACACATCATACACAAATCACAAAATACTAAAACCTAAATTATACCCTAATCTAACCTTATTATTTATTCCAGTGGTAACTAACTCTGTCTACTATCAATTCCATTTTTTTCAAATCAACCTAATTGTTGTATGATTTAGTTACCACTAGACATACGTCATGTTTTATCATTTTTTGTGATTTGTGTATGATGTGTGAACTAATCGAATTTAGTAGAGATTACATTAGTTTATGCAATAAAAAATATTATACTTAGTAAAAAAAATGTAGGTGAAATATTGTGTATTTATAAATAAGTTTTTTGGTTGTTGGCCATACAGTTAGTCTCTCAAGCAAAAAATTTGATTAAACATAACTAATACGTTTAATAATATTATATCTCATGTTAAACCATTATAGGACCGGTACAACAATTTAATGTAAATTGTGATAGGATGAAAAGATTTACTAATTTAAATTTAAAATACTTCACAAAATTAACAAATAATAAATAAATAATTTTTATAAATATTTTATTTTAATTTAAAATAATGCATTCTTATGAGTAATTAATTTTTATACTATTTAAAATTTTTGAAAAAATAAACTCCATTCATGTTAAAATTATAATAAAATTGCTCTCATTTAAGAATAGAATGGTGACTTATATAAAAAAAATCTTGTCCAAACAAAATAATCATCTTCAATTGCAATGAAAATAATTGACAATGCATCACAAACATACTGATTACAAAATTTTCGGCACCAATTTTTCCCATCTCCAACTTGAATTACAAATTGCAGAAGTAGAACAAATAATTAGAAATTCACAATTTAAATAAGAATCATTTATATATTGACCGAATGATCAAAATATATAATATTTATAGACCAATAATTAGAAATTCACAATTCAAATAAGACTCATTTATATATTTACCTAATGATCAAAATATATTTTATAGACCATGAAGAAGCTCAAAATTTTTAAAGTTGACAATTCGCAGCTAGTAAAACTTATCCATGTTCAATTTTAGGGTCATTTATTTTATTGAAACAACACAGAACATTGTCAATTGGTATTCTGAAAGAAAATTTTGAAGCACTTCCAGTCTAAAATCACCATTCACAAATCGAAAATTATATTAATGGAGCTAAGTTAATGATAGAAGCTAGAACACTAACAAATTCCATAAATTCTGTAAACAGTGCTCATCAGTTGTCAGTTATGTCTATCATTGTGCTAATACACACTGCACTATTTCATGAGTATTGAAATTATATAACATCAGAGTTTTCCTTCGTGAAGAAACCATATACACACAAATAGAACATGAACCTAAACTCAGATTCCACAACTTAGGCCTGAAAAGTACCAGCATCCTGAGATGTACCAGCATCCTGAGATGTACCAGCATCCTGAGATGTACCAACTTCCTGAATAAATACATTAAAAGAGAATCTACATTAACTCCAATGCAAATAATCAATGAAAAAAATAGACTACCGCAACCACATGAAATATAAGGAGAAATGTTTAAATACAATACTCAATCAAAACTATGAAATACTTGAAGCCAATTATCAATATATATACAAGGAACATGAAGCTAAAATCAAATGAAATATCTTCATCTTGACAAGAAAAAAATAGATACAATATCATTAATAGTTTTGATGATTTATGATAGGCAGTAGCTATGATTACTCATGCAAGGAACTTAACAATCACATAATTATGAGTCACAGTATAAGCAAACCTTATGATAAAGTAATCACAAAGCAAAACCATACTATCAAAGTAAAAATGTATCCACACACAAACAACAAAGTCATAATTAGAATAAACAAATTAAAATGCTAAGATACACCCAAAATATGGATAAATGATGATGGTACCTGCGCATTACCAATCACACAGAACTGGACTTTGATATAGCCATTGAATGTTTTCCATACTTTGCTGTAAAAGGTTTGAGGTGCATCATCACCAGAGCGTGCATTGAAAGTAATGTAAAACATAAGGCCAGCAACAGCACCAGCATTAACGCTGACAAGCTTATCAAACTCAAAATTCACCTTCTACATAGTAATAACAAGAATAAAAATAATCATTAGTGAATGAGATTATAGACATAAATAAGATTATGGACATAAATAAAACACAATAAAGCAAAAACCATCATAGACACAACATTTTTGCGATTGTAGATTCGCAAGCTTTTCTGAATCATATCCTTCACAAGTTTCTGCCTATACTTATCAGTCATCGAATAGGGTCCAACTCCGCCACACATTCTACCTCCATAGTCAGGAACAATGAATCCCTGTAAACAACATAAAGATAAAAAACCCTAAAGAGTTAAATTATGAGATTATCAAAAAAAAAAAAAAAAAGCGTGTGGTGAATTTAAAAGAACCTGACTGCGGAAGAACTGTCTATAATATTCATGAATTTGTTCATTAGTGAGTTTCTCATCAGGCGGACGGTGTACAGTAGAAGTTTCTTTCACCGTTTTCTTCGGTTTACCATCCCCATCATCCCTACCTCTTTTAGCTCCGACAGAAGCCTTACTAGTCGGACGGTGTACAGTAGAAGTTTCTTTCACCGTTTTCTTCTGTTTACCATCCACATCATCACTACCTCTTCTAGGTCCGACATGAGCCATATCTCTCTCTAACTGTCAATTTCAGAATCAATCAATAAATAACAACGAAACAGGATAGAAGCACACGGAGTTTCAATTCAATGATGCACAAAATCAAACGTGTGAATCGGAGAAGAGAAGGCGGAGTACTTACGACAATCACCGGAGCGTATGATATGAACAAAGAGGTCGACGATTCTGATTCTGGTGAATTGGGGTTAGGGTTTTTATTAATTTTTTCCTGGTGCCTTCAACGTTGAATTCACGGAGGTAAGTGGTTTATTGGGCTTATACGTTGGCCTTTTTATTGGGCTGCTTGTTGGGTTTATTTTCATGATTTTTACTACCATGTAGATGTTCTTGTAGGTTTATAATTGGTTCCGTTCTCCGGCGGCGCAGGAAGAGAGGGAACAAATCACTTCGTTCAGGCCGGGCGATAAGCGCGAAGCTTCATTGAAACTCGACGCGAAGTTTCAATGTCGGCAGGTTCGGACTTCAAGCGACAACGGTGATGCAGGATACGACGGCGTGGTGGACGAAAACAGAGGCGCAGGCGACGGCGGCAGGGAAGGCAAGTACCACGACACAGGGGTGGGCGAGGTTGCGGTCGACGACAGTGACGCAGGCGACGACAACGTGGCAGGCGAAGGCAATGAAATGGACGACGGTGCGGATACGGGCAGTAGCGCTTCACAAAGAGAAGAAGATCGCACCTTGAATCGCATGCTTCGTAGACAAATCCGTGTGTTTTAGAATCCGGGTCGGGTTGGATTTGGAGCTTCGCTCTCTTTGGATCTGAGCCGGCTTGGCGGTCCGGATCTTGACAAAAAAAAATTTGGTTCCGTTTCATTTTATTTAATATTTATAGCATCAAGTCATCAACAAAAATTTGGTATATTCTTATATTAATGTATTTAAAAATATAAATTTCTAAAAAATAAATGGCCATTTGTATCCATGAGAGAGATGAAAATACTGACATTTGTACCCATGAAAGCTCAAAATTAATATTGTATCTATGATAGATCATGTTCGTGTGACAAAAGTGTCCTGGCTTAGATCTGAGCTTGGTTCGTAGGTTTCCGAACCTACGTGGCACTCCCACCCCCCAAAAGCGAGTAAAGTACCAATCCGGTCTCTGTCCATTTTCCAAAATGACAAGACAACCCTTAACCAAAAACACGTTCTATTACGGTCCCTGACCCTGTACTCGCGTCTGCCAACCCGGTCCTTCTGTCAGTTTTCCGGCGAAAGTTTGACGGAAATTGCTGACGTGTCAGGTTAAAAAATGGACAGGGACCTAGTTGTCTCTAAATTTAAATTGGTTAGGAGTTTATTTGTCCGTATTATTCTTTAAATAATATTTTTTAATTATTTTTTTATTCAGTATATTAATATTTTTTTAAATAAATGAGTACAAACTAATTAATAAATTATTCAAATTTAAAAATATTATTTATTATAAAACCAAATAAATAATTTTTAAATATATAAATAATAAACATTAAAATTCAGTTAATACATTAATAATAATAATAACCCTATGATATACTATTAGTATTATGATCTAGCTAATTTTTATAATAAAGTGAAAACTAATGAACACATTATTTAATATATAGTAAACTTCTTTTTACTAATAACAAATTTAATCTTTTATCTCTTTAAACTAAATTAATAATTCTGATATCTTTACACTAAAATACACTATGAGTAGGCTACTAATACTAAATGAAATAAAACATAATAGAATTATTAATTTAGTTTAAAGAGATAAAAAATTAAATTTGTTACTAGTAAAAAAAAGTTTACTATATATCAAATAATGTGTTCATTATTTATAATACTAATAGTATATCATAGGGTTATTATCACCAATAGATCAACTCCTATAGGTGTGGGGGCAAGCGCCCCCACTACAGTTTGAAATTTTATTGAGTAGTATATAATAATAATATTTATTTGCCTCCATTAAATTATTAAATTTGACCCCACAATAATTCTTTATTCAACTTTCGACACTTGATAATCAATTTGAGAACTTCAAATTAGATTTCCATTATAATAATCAATTTTTAAATTTAAATAAGATTGGTGTTCTTTTTTAGAAATCAGCTCAAAAGAATATTATCTATCCATTTGTGTTTCTTCTTTTCAAATTAGCTTTAGTTTTTTTTTTATAATAACTACACTAATTGAATGAAAATTTTCAACTACGAATATCATCAAGAGCTAATTGTATGAAAGTTGAGTTTTAAATGATTGTTTAAAGACATATACAAAAAAAGACATTTTTTTGTAACTAAAAAAAGGAACATTTTGATTATATTGTTAAGGTTTCAAAATATGAAATATAAAAAATTTAATTTTAAATTATGTGTTATTATTTAAATTACGATTTTCGTATTTTAATTTGTAATTAGATATCTTGAAACCTAATCATATTTCATAATAATAAAATATAATTATAACAACAATTATGCTACGTAAATATAAAATAATCACTTGTACAAAATAAATCTTAAAATACAAATTTTGAAATACAAAATACACATTAAAAATAAGTTAATATATGTATTTATACTCAAATTTATAGTAGATAATTTGATAGCTAATTTTTTATGTAAATGTAATATTTTTATTATAAAAATTATTATCATGTTATATATATTTCACCCCACTATCAAATTTTTTTGGATCCGTCACTAGTTATTATTATTAATGTATTAACTGATTTTTAATGTTTATTATTTATATATTTAAAAATTATATTTAAAAATTATTTATTTGACTTCATAATAAATGATATTTTTAAATTTGAATAATTTATTAATTAGTTTGTATTTTTTTATTAAAAAAAGAATATTAATATAATGAATAAAAATATAATTAAAAATATTGTTTAAAGAATAATAAAGACAAATAAACCCCTAACAAATTTAAATTTAGAGACAACTAGGTCCCTGTCCATTTTTTAACCTGACACGTCAGCAATTTCCATCGAATTTTCGCCGGAAAACTGACAGAAGGACCGGGTTGGCAGACGGAGTACAGGGTTAGGGACCGTAATGGAACATGTTTTTGGTTAAGGATCGTCTTGTCATTTTGGGAAATGGACAGGGACCGGGTTGGTACTTTACTCCCCAAAAGCCATATCTGAGCCAACCATTCACCATCATCATCTTCATCTTCTTCACCATCATCCCCATCTATCACTGTCTCTTTCCAGCCACCATAACCTCCATCACCTCAACACCGCCACAGCCACCTCCCTTCACCACAACCTCCGGCGACAACCCACACCTTCTCCATTCCTGGGTCTCCTCTCGTCTGCCACCAAACAGCCGCGACACCCAACCTTCTTCGCAGGGTCCTTACGGCATTCCAACCCGTCACCACTCCCCTGTTCGAACCCTAGTTCCGCCAACCATCACCGTCGGCCTCTACGAGCCACCGCAACTCTCTTCCCTTTTCTCCCCTTTGCGTGTTCTCTGTCTTTCTCAGCCACACCAACGAACCGGCCACCTTCTCCTCCCTCTCTCTCACTGGCCGAACCGCCGTGCCGTCGACGAGCCACAGCGACATCGACGATGAGCCCCTTTTCCCCTTTCTTCTTCCTTCTCTGTCATCCCGTCTCACCATCGCGAACCAGCCTAGCATCATCGCGATTCCAGCCCCGTTTTCCGTTCTCCCATGGAACGACCAGAACAGGGTGCAGCCCCTGTGTCTTTCATCCCCTCCGTTTTCCCCTGTTTCATGGCTGCGTTCACTCTCCGCTGCTGCAATTGAAGCAGTGCCACTACCAGGCCACCGCTTCTGCTCCGGCCAATTCAGCCATCATCTTCTCTTCACTTGTTCATTCTCTGCTTTCCAGGTTCCCATTTTCATTTGTTGAGTTCTGTTTCTTTCATTGTATTGCTTTTAGTTCATTTTGCTTAATTTGGTTAGTTAGAAATGCATGTTAGTTGCTTAGGTTGTTAGATAATCTGAGCTGGATAGTGGATTTAGGTTTGTTTTGATTCATGCTGCTGTTTGAAAATTTTGCTGTTTTAATTCATGCTGCTGTTTGAAAATTTTGGCTTGTCTGATGCTGCTGGGAGCTTTGGGGGAGGTAGGGTTCGGACAGGGGAGTGGTGACGGGTTGGAACGTCGTAAGAACGAGAAGGTTGGGTGTCGCGGCTGTTTGGTGGAGAAGAGGAGCTGGCGCTGTGGTTTCTGGGCTCAGCGGAGGTGAGAAGAGGGGAAGAAGAAGAAAAAGGGGCGTGGCGGTATGGGTTGTCGCCAAAGGTTGTGGTGAAGGGAGGTGGCTGTGGCGGTGCTGAGGTGATGGTGATGGAGGTTATGGTGGCTGGGAAGAGACAGTGATGGATGGGGATGATGGTGAAGAAGATGAAGATGATGATGGTGAATGGTTGGTTCAGATATGGCTTTTGGGGGGGGGGGAGGGGTGGGAGTGCCACGTAGGTTCGGAAACCCACGAACCAAGCTCAGATCAAAGTCAGGGCACTTTTGTCACACGGACAGCATCTATCATGGGTACAAGATTAGTTTCGAACTTTCATGAGTACAAATGTCAGCGTTTTCATCTCTTTTGTGTTTGTCATTTATATGCTCGTTTTGATTTTCTTTAATTATAAATTTTGATATTTGAAGTTGTTTATAAATTTTTAGTAATAAATTATAGATAATTTATTATGTGAAATTGTTAAATTTTAAATGTTATTAATTTAAAAATAATTAAATTTAAATATTTAAAATTATATATTAATTTTTTTATAATTTTATTCTATATTTAATTAAATCGGTTCAATTATGATTTAATTTCGATTGAATCATTAAACTATTAAATTAGTCACTTAATCGGTTCAATGATCAATCCAGTTCTCACCACCTTTAAAATAGTAAATAACATTAACATATTTTATTTAAAAAAAAATCGACTCAATTTAATGTACACACATCGATAATTTGTTAATTTACTTAATAATTATATTTTTAAATCATAAAATTCTTTTGATAAAATTAAAAGATTAAAGTAAAATATAAAAGATCTAATTTTAATAAGGATTATGCTATGTATATACCAAAATCATCCATCAGTATAAAATACATGTTTAAATGTAAATACACATTAAAAATAAATTAAATCACATATATATTTATACACAAATACATTGGTAGCTGATTTTAATAGCTAATTTTAGTGTACAAATAATATTTTTATTTTAATAAATATGGTAGATAAATACTGAATTAAATTTTAATTTAAAGTAATTAAATTTTATTATGAAAAAATAAATATAAAAAACATTTTTTTCAAAAATTAAAAAAAATAATTTACTCAAAACAATGAGTTATATGGACTAATTCATTATATTGTAAATAACTGAATATTAAAACCAAATATTAAGTATTTTTATGTAATTCAAAATTTTAATAGCTAAATTTTTAATAATTTTAAAAAATTAAAATAAATTAACTCATAAATAGAAATGATAAAAAAAATTGTGAAAATGAATATTACAAAATCATAAAATATTACCTACTTTAATAATTATATATATAATTTATAATAATATTTATAATTTAAATTAAATTGAATCTCTCCTTACAAGGCAGGGAAAATAAAATAGTTTAAAAATAAAATTAAGATTAAATCAATTTACGAAATTTTCGTTTTCCGTGTGTCATTACTCATTAGACTTGGTTGAGTTCCGGAAATCACAATCGAAAAGCGTGCCATTTACCACCGCCGGGGATATTTTACTCCATTCCAATCCGTAATATCCATTTCCCACTGCCACACACTCCTCTTCTTCTTCTTCTTCCTCCTGCTCCTCCTCCTCCTCTCTCCGGCGACAACCATGGCTGACCGAAACCCTTCCACCGATGACCTTGACCAGCTCCTCGACTGTAACGACCTCTCCCTCTCTCTATGTTCATCACTCTTAACACTTATCACCTTGTTATTTAATTTTTTTAATTTTATTTTTTTGCATTTAATCATTTCAGGTGCTTTGGATGATTTCCAAACCTTCAACCTTAATAATTCCTCCGCTCAGAGGTCCCTATTTTCTTCAATATAATCACTTTCCCTTTCAATCTTTTCAATTTTGTTGTCTGAATTTTTCTACTTTGTTATAATCTATTAGGAGCGGGGAAGCAACTGTGGTGAAAAAGGAGGCACCTTCTCTTCCTTCTAGGGTTCAAGGATTGGGGATGGGTGGTGGGTTACCCGATTTGAAAAACAAGAAAAAGGGGAAACAGAAGGCTCCCAAAGATGCCCACGTCAGCGAGGCACTCGACAAGCTGAGGGAGCAGACCAGGGAGGCTGTCAAGGGTCTCGAATTCATGGCTCCGTCGTCGGCCGATGATTTCGGTAAGGATGCCATGATGGAGGATTGGGTCAAGCAGTTTGAGGACCTTGCTGGCTCTCAGGTAACTAAGTTTACATCCTTCCATTCATTTCCTTTAAAGTTGAAAGCTTTGTGTTGTTGGGAAATGGTGCAGTTGAAAATCGCTTATGCTAGTTTAAAGTCAAATCTTTGTTTCTTGTGCTGTGGTTTACAGTTTGAGTAAAATGGTTGAGTTCATGAAGTTGTGAAATGAGTAAGAGACTCATGGATTTTACAGGCACCTTGTGTTTTGCTTCTTTTTATAGTGTCTTCTGTAAGCATTAAGCTTATCATTGGGGCATATAATTTTACCATAATTTTCTAGACATGTATGAAACCATGAATTAGTAAAAGGATTTCACGTCCTTGGCACAAATTGAGTTATTCTGTAACGAAATGCTTGGTTTCTATACATGATAATACATGATTAAGCTATGAAGTGGAGTGAATAGTGAATGTTGGGTCTTGCGGAAAGTTGTATTTTGTTTCATCATTCCACTAAAATGGTATTTGGTGTTTGCTTAACTTTTTACAAGCATGAAATAATTTTCCTGTTGCTGTCATTGGATGATCAAATATATTCAGTTTTCTTATCTTGATTTGACTGAAATGTGTACTTAGGTATGGAATGGTCAAGAGATTATTGACAAGGAGGTTGATGACTCTTGTTTATATGGCTTTTTCTCCCTTTATGATTCTTTTTCTAATATTAAAATTGAAAATTGGGCTGCTTATTTTCATGTAATGACAAGTCCGCATTCTCGTGGTATAGAAATCATGTTGGTAGTGCTCTCCACTTCTTGCATTTGGTTTTGTCTGATTTTGAATGGGATATGAAATCAAGTTCACCATATATTCTGGCATCCAGTTTTCATATTAAAATTCCTAAAGCTTAGTTATTATGCCAGAGTATTTGTTTTAATGAAATGTAGTTGTCCATATTTCTTTCCAAATAGCATTTGAATGAACTAAAATAGTGCTTATACTGTGAGGGAAAAAAACCTATTTATCTTTTAATGGTAGTGTACTTTTTTTTGTTTGTATAGAATACATTATGTAATGAACTCTTACGGATTTCCTGCTTCTTAACTTAAAGAGATTGCGCTAACTGCGTCTGCAAATCTCACTCATAATCTTGCTTAAGAATTCAAAAATAAAGGTATTGATTACTGAAATTTTATAGAACATTTGCAATTTTCAGCTGTTAAATAATGAAGGCTGTCAAAATAGTCACAAATTTAAGCTTAAGATTGATAGATGACTTTTTACTTTTGTATGTTCTTAATATTTTTTGTTTGATATTCCCGGTTTGTAAAACTGTATGAAGTTTATTTTATGGGACTGTGGTCCTTTATTTGTATGTTTTGCTTTATACTTGCCATGGCATTCTGAAGAGAAGTAATTTCTGTTGTAAATCAGTTCTTTAAGTGCTTTATTTTTTATTGTAAATCAAAGCAATTAATATGAGGGTTCTTATCTTATGTTACAATTAATCGCCTATAGTTTGCTTGTTTGGCAATAGGGATCAGCATCTTTCCTTGCATTAATGTGTCCAAATTTTTTTTAATTATGAACTCAAGTTGAAAATTTATTGGACTTGGATAATAGATGCTAACAGGAATTTGGACTCTAGGAACTGCAACGTACTTTCTGAAAAGAGAAGTTTGAACCCCACATTTAGGAGGTTACTTCCATGCAGATGTGATTTTGTTTGAGTTTGACATGGAAAAGCAACTAGCAAAATATTTTAGCTGAGACATGCAGCCCAGCCTGGAAATGTGTTTCACAAACTTAGCTACTTGTACTATATCTTCTATTCTGTTCTTTCAAATATGGGAATGAGGGAGGGGGAACATATTATTGTGTACATACTACATACTCATATGTTTTGTCTTTTTCTCCTTGTTGGCTCTTCTGTTACCCCCACTTTTTGTTCTCTTCCGTAATTCCTCATCATGAGAACACTGTATCTTGGCATGATTTCTGGAAGTCAAGCTGATAATGTCATTAATTTGTTTAGGACATGGAATCTATTGTGGAGACCATGATGCGGCAACTTCTGTCCAAGGAGATTCTTCATGATCCAATGAAGGAAATAGGAGAAAGATATCCAAAGTGGTTGGAAGAGCATAAATCCAGCTTAAGCAAAGAAGACTATGATCGTTATTCACATCAGTATGAACTGATACAGAATCTGAATGAAGTCTATGAAAATGATTCTGAAAACTTCACCAAGATTGTTGACCTCATGCATAAGATGCAAGAATGTGGACAACCACCAAATGATATTGTCCAAGAGCTTGCTCCTGATTTTGATCTAGCCAGTCTTGGCCAGATGTAAGTGTTCTATCCCATCTTATCTTATCTTTGAACTGATTGCTATGGCTGTTTTCGTGTTTATGTTGTACTGTACAGTTGTAACTGCAGCCTCAATTTTCTTACTTCTAAATCAAATTGTTAGCTCCATATATTCTGAAATAAATGAATGATCTGTCATGGAAATTTACTAATGGGTAGAAGTTGACTATGTAGAGTAGCTGTTTCTAGGGTCACCAAAGTTAAACTTTGTGCATGATGCACCAAGATAATCCAATGATGTAGATCTAATAGAAACTATAAAAATTATAACATTATGCTAAGATTTATACCATGGGATTCAGGGATTATCTTCGTGCATCAAAGCACGGCTTGCTCAATAAATGGCCAAAATTGGCTATTTATGATTTTTATCTTTGTTTGCAGATAGTATAACTTAAAAATAGAATCATTTTTCTTTAATTAAGGCGCTTGGTATGGTGTTTAATGCATTTCTTGTTTCTAAACCAATGAAAAGATGAGTTGTTGTAATATCTGCAAATTTGAAAATCTAAATGTAAACCATTCTTGTTGCCATTGGTCACCACCAACCCATACTAGTGGCTTCCTACAATCCTGCTCCAACATTCCTAATAAGAAAAACTCTATCAGCAATAGTTGCTATATGCACCAACCTGCTGGTATGATTGACAAGCACTACCCCATGCTCTGCCTCAACCTACCACGAGTGTTCACTGGTGTTTCCATTTGCCACTGACCGTTGCCTTATCACTACCAATTGGGAACGATGTTGAGAATCTGAGAATTTAAATGGAAATTTGAGGAAGAAACCAGACAAGAATGCACAAAATGCAGACAGATGAAAATGCAATAGAGCAACTGCCTTTATACTTTCAGGACACGATTTTAAAACTTAAAATTACTTGGTAGCATTTGTTTTCATTTTCTGGGTATAAAGGCTACTTAAACTTAGCATTTGTTTTCGCCATGTTACATATGTATTTATGTGTATCAACTCTAATAAAAACATTTTCTCCTTCTGCAGACCTCCAGAAATGATGGACTCTCAGACAAATTGTTCTATAATGTGAAGCAATTTCTTCCTCCTTATACTTTGGCAGCTGCTGGTTTTTCAGATTCTTAGGAACATTTGTTTTTTAACTTGTTAGAATAAGAAGGCTTTTATGCATTACTATTTTCCCCCTTTGTCTACTCATAGTTAAGCTAAGTTTGTATATTATATCAGGGATTTTGTAACGTTTTGTGACAGCAATCATGGTACTAGTTATTGCTAGTTGCCCCCACCAAAATTTTCTTTCTGATTTTTTTATAATCATTTCCTATTTAGTTGCTGGATGTTTGATTAATGTTTGCCTCGTGAATTAATAATAATTTTCCAATGGCCTGAGGCATAAACTAGTATTTTTTTTTGTCTTCCAATTTTTATGATTTCATGTTTTTTAATCTCACAAGTCAATAAATATTGGTGGTGTAAAATAAATTATATATACCTCTGGGGAAGCACCATTGGACTTGTATGTTCATATCTAATGCTTGTGAATTTTATTAGTTTAAAAATACAGTAATTCGGTACTTCTCAGCGGCAGCTACAGAAACATTTCGAATATCAAAACAATCAATGGATGAATTTTTCAATTTTTTTTATTTAAATTATGTAAATATCAAAATAATCAATGGAAGATGATTTCAATATAACCAAATCTCAAAAGGTTGCATTTGTGTAATTTATAGTGCCATTTTATTTAATAATGTCATTTAAGCAAATATGATTTGTAACAGCCAATGTAAATGGAATAAAAATATAAAGTAAACCGTCTTTAAATTATAACATACAAAAGATGTCTACAAACACTATGTTTAAACAAAAAAATTATTAGTCACCAAAAAAAAAAAAAAAAAAAACAAAAAAATTATTTGAGGGTTATTAAACGTATTCTTAGTGTTTGTTACGCCAATATTCATCTTCCCAAAGTTCAACCTGCTTTGTTAAACTATCTTTTCTGTGAAGAATGCCTTGAAGTGTTGAAGGATCATATGGTGGAGGAATAGTGCATGGATATGAATCACTAGGAGATTTCACCATTGAATCCTCCATGAATTTCCTCCCAATACCTTGTTCAGAACATGCCATTGTTTCAGGGCAATACTCCACTGCCCCTTGAGGTATAGTTGGCTTGAACTTTTGGAGCTTTGCATATTCATTAAGCAGATGAAACATGTAATCATACACATACTCCATGCTTAAATCTTCATGTATGAATTTGCTAGCTGCCTCACCTATTGCTTGTGCCTGCTAATTAATTAAATTGAGGGATATAAAGTGATGAACAAAGAAGAATTAGAAAATGAAATATTGAGAAATAGGTTGGTGACCTTATGAGTGTTGTTATTGCCCCATTCGACGGCAAACTTAAGAGAAGTGCACTTGCTATTGTCTCTGATGGGCCAATAGTGCTGTAATGGCTCCATGCCTCTTATAAAGAAATCATAGAACTTGGGCTTAACATATAAAGTCATGGAATCACATGCCAAAATGTATTTCTCACTTACTGACCAAGCCCACCCTTCTATGTATATCTTATACCTGTGCAAAATTAAAACCCCAAAATATGTCATTCATATTATAAGATAGACGCTGAGAATAAAACATAAAGAATTTTTTTTATATTCTATTTAGTGATAAATTAAAATAAATTATGAAATTATAATTTATTTTTATTTTTTTATTTAAAAAATTTAAGCGAAAAATATAATAATAAAAAATGTAATTATAAAAAATTAATAAAAATAATAAAAGAAAAAAATGTGTTTTTTGTTAGTGTCTATGTGTCTTTCCTATCAGGATGAACACAAAATACACTAATTTGTGCTTCGGATACAGTGTCTCTATTCATGTCTTCTCTATCAAACACGATTCTATGTCTCTGTGTTTCTGTCTCATAGTCTGTAGAGGTAGAAAAATGGGTCGAATTCGTCGAGGCGACCTGCCGAACCCGCTAAAAAATGCGGGTTGGACTAGAATTTGGAACCCGCCAAATTAAAAAAATTGGCTAAATCCGCACTGCCAATTTTACAGATTTTGGTTGGACGGGACGGGTTGGCCCGCCAGACCAAGGATTTTTATTTTTTATTTTTATTCTTCTTTTAGTTATTAATTTTATTTATTTTAATTTATAATTTCGTATATATACTTAAATTATGCGACTTATTTTTTAAAATAAAGATAATTTTATTGATAAATATTATTATGAATAATTTTATTGAAATTAAAAATAATAAAAAATTTATATTATAATTTAACTATTTTTTATTTGTATTTAATTTTTTTAATTATTATTTTTTGATTAATTTTAATAAATTTTATTTAAAAAAAAATCAAAGAAATTAACCGGCCGGCCCATCAATCCGGTACAAAACGGAGTGGACTAATATTTTGAACCATTTTAGTTAACGGGGCACGCCTACTTTGCCACCCCTAATATTTTGTCTATGTAAACAAAGTAACAAACGCAGGCATATATATGCAAATGCAAAGGAAGATACCTATGGGTGCATTGGTCTCCTAAGTTGGATGTTTTGTATCCTTGATTAGATTCTTGGTCCCAGTCCTGTCTGTATAGACGAGTGTTCCAGTCATTTTTGTCTGTAACATTACATTTCAAAAGATTTTTCCTAGTTGGAGCCACATCAGGATTCCCCTTCCAATAAGCATATGGTACTCTATCCTTCCATTTCATCTTCTTGTTCCCTTGTTTGATTTCTCTCAACGTATCTCTCCATGGCTTCATATTTATTTCAGCCCTGTTAAAAGTGTACAAGTTCTATTAATGTGCCTAACACATTATAACATTGTAAATACATAGTAGAATAATTAAAATTTACCATCCCCAAAAGGACCAATCAGGGAAGACAATGTCGAAGCTCCATTGATCTGAGCAATATCTAAACAGAGGGGGTGGTGGGGTAACAGCATTTGGGCCTTGAAACCTGTCCCTATGGATCACAGGCCTATCATCACAATCAAACAAGAGCTCCAAATCAGGAACCATGCCAGGGTACCACCTTAGTAGTTGTACGATGCCCCACAGAGTAAACATATCTCTTGTTTGTATTGATTTCCTATACTTCTCCACGTACACCTTTCCGCTCAGGATCACTACCCTAAAGTGAGATGTCCTTTTTGCCCCTTCAAGCATTTCCCTTGTGATCCCTGTCTCTCTCCACGCCTTTAGATCTTCATGGATCCATGTGAAGTATGACGGACACATTAATGGACGGCTCTGATTGCTGTTCTTTGTTGGGTTATGTGATGTAGGGTAGTTATCTCTGGGACACGTTTGTGTCTCATTCTTCTCCAAATTCAAATTGCTGCATCTAAGTGGAAATTCTTGTTTTCGGGATACCATTGGAATTGTGTGGACTGTTGAATAGTTCTGGCTTGGAATGAAAAAAACTTCAAAGATGGACTTCACAATATAACAATTTCAATATTAGACTATTTTTATCACATTATTAAAAGCTGCCCCAAAGATAATCTAGCTACCTATACTAGAAATAATGCTAATAAGCAAGGAATATCCATGATTTTATATTTTCATGGTATTAGGAAAGAAACAATAATAATTTTCAGCAACAAAAATAATATTCCTTTATATTTCTCTATATATTAAGGAAGAAAACAATTGGGTTTGAAATTTCTTCTCCTGATTAATTAATATTATTTCCCCTAAAATTAAAGGATTATATTATGAAGATATTCATGCCAATACAATTAAAATGAATACTTCTATAAAGATAAAATTATAATCTGTCAGATCGTTTGACATATTTAATTGAATATGTTGACCGAAAGATCTAACGGTTTACAATGTTATCTTTATATTAAAATGTCTTTGTAACAACATTTACTTATATTAAATACTATTTCGAAGTGATTCTCTTCATTTTATTTTATTTTTTAAATTTCGTCCAATAACAACCAAAAAATAAACTTATACTAAGAATAAGATCATGCAAGTGCAACTTATATAGATTATATTTGCATGAAATAATATATATGTAGATGATTCACCATATACATCTTTGGCTGTTTTCTAGAAGAAAAAAATGAAAGAAAAGGGGAGATCAGAGGGGGAGAAGACAGGGAATTTTTTTTTTAAGAAACATAAAAAGAAGAAAAAAGAGAGAGGAAGAAGCAGTATATCAACATGCACAAATTAAAACCAAATTACAAACAAAATGGCACAGATTTAATGTGCATATTATTATTATTATATAAATAAACTGACCTGATTCCAAGCTACAGAAGCAAATAAAGTGGCCACAGCAACGCAAAAGAGCACAATCAACGTGCTTGCAACTGCTATAATAGTATTCTTGTTCTTTGCCTTATGGTGATAGTGATGATGATGCTGATGACGATGATAATAAGAGCTACCACCACCCCAGAAGAGTTTAAGGTATGTCTCATTGTCCTTGTTCATCCCTCTATATCCTATATATTTTGATTGATGATTATTAGTTCTTAAATTGAATTTGAATTTGTACCTGCAAACTCCAAGCTAAGAATCAATACATATATATATACATGCATACATATATCTCTAAGGTGTTGCATGCGGAGTTGATATATTATTTGTATATATATGAGTTTATGTTCTTTCTTTTCAGCACTAAGGATTCTGAAAATATATAGAGAATTGAATAAAGGAGCGAGGAAGAAACTATATGGGATATATATATATATGGAGAATGAACATATGCAATTATATCATATGGTCCCCTCAAATTTCTGTAAGAATTAAACACTAGTAGAGAGCATTAGAGCTGTCATTATGAAATAGGAAGCCTGACTAAATTAAAGAAGAGTTATGTTATGTGTACATCAAAATCAGTTATCAATATAAAATATATATTGAAATATAAATACACATTAAAAATAAATTAAACCACACATATATTTATACACAAATATATTGGTTTGCAAATAATATTTTTTTATTAAAGAAAATTAAACAATTCTACAAGACGTCTAGAAGAGAAAGTTTATGCCATATGTCCTTATACATGCACTCTTTGATAGGTTTTAATAAAAGTGTTGGACTTTGAGACTTTTTCTATTTTTTTTCCTCTACAATTTTTTTATGTTTATTTTTCCTTTCAAAATTCATGTTTATTCATTTATGTATATAATGGTATTTTATTTTATTGGGAAAATGTAGTCAATAAGAGACAACAAAAAAAACTGCCTAATTGAAAACCATTATTAAGTTGAAATGGGAAAATGGAAAATAACATTTATATCAAAACAGCAAAATAAATAAACAAATAAACAAGATGATGATGGATACTTTTCATATAAAAAAAATCTCATTGTGTAAACACATAATATTGTAAAATATTATAAATAGTAATAGGTGCTTGCTCTAGTATCATGGCTTAACTTGCTCCTCAATTCTATGCCGGAAATCAAACGTTACATTACATATGCGATTCCGGAAGACTCCTATATGTAGTCATCTTTTTATATTTCATCACTACTATTCGTCATTGGCATCTCTGATTATGAAAATTCAACCCATAATTTGATTAAAAAAGATAATGCTTATCATTTTTAATACAAATATTTTCTATTTGCAAAATTCAAACTCAATATTGCAAAAGAGAATAACAAATAAAAAAAAAATTATTAAATCCATTTGAAAGTCCACTATGATCATACTCTTACAGTCTTACTTTGTCTGCAGCTAAGGTTTGGTATAGAATATATATAGATGAAAGATTTATAGGCCTCTCATTAAACTACAACAGGATTTAAATTTCAAGAGTGGAATATAGAACTCCTTTTAGTGTATATGAGAGAGTGAGTGAATGTGTGTGTAATACTGTAATGTAGGGGATGAAAAGCGCATTGGATTGGATATGGCCAAAATTTTAATCAAATCCGTACTAAAATTATTGGATCGGATCTGATCCAATATCCGTAATTTTAAATTTGGATCCGATTTGATCCGCACATTTGCGGATCGGATCAAATATATCGCAAAATACAAAAATATTTTTAAAAGTTTATTTTTATTAAAAAAAATATTAATAAAATTTATTTTTTTTATTCTTTTAATTTTAAATATGTTTACTCTTAAAATAATATTAAACATACTTTTTTTAAATAATAAATTAAAATAATACAACATATATGATCATTATTAGTTGAAATAAAACATAAAAAAATATTTACTTATTTATTTCTTTATTTTTGCGGATACACGGATATGCGAATCGGATATGCAGATACATACACAAAATCAACAATTGGATTCTATTAGTATGCGGATCAGATCCGATCCGATAACCTTAAGGATCGGATCCATATCCGTAATTTTCGAATCGAATTTAGATAAATACAGCGAATATGCGAATCCGATTCAATCAATACCCGTGTAATATAAGGGGAAAAAAACTCTTATTTCGTCTCATTTTATTATTTTAGGTGATGAGTTATAAATTATAATATCTATCTGTAAACATAAAAATGATTCAATTATACATGTATGTGAACATTATTGTTGCCCGCGAATAATGTAGGTGTTGGTCACAATAAAAGTAGTATCTAAATCTGAATAAAAGTTTGCTTGCAATTTCAGACATTAGAATCTTGGAATTTTAACCTAACTATATATAAACACATACATTCTAACATTATGTGTAGATTTCTTGATAAAACAAGTTATTTGGATTGTGGACATATTGTTTAATTTGTTGCCTATTCTCAAGAAGGCAAAGTTATTAAAGACAAAAAAACTAGCTAGGGTGGTGTGAAAAGTAAACGATAGCTGCTACCACTACCTATGATCTTGATTATACACGAAGGGAGGCGAGGGACCAAATTAGATATATAATAAGCAATTCCAGTATAGTTTCTTGCAAACAAGTCAATTACTTCGATTTTGAACCAACTTTTTTAGGCAAAAAATTAAATTAATCACATTGTAATATTGTATATATAATATAATAATACCTAATTGTTAGGTTAAGATTCACTAATTCAGCTCTTCTTATTAGTTTCTCAATTGTTCCTCTATTTTTACTTCATTGAGTTTTTCAGTTCATCATGCTTGAAATTTCCCTTTTGTAATTTCCGTTAATTTTCAGCCATCAAAAGGATTCAAAATAAGAAAAATGTTGAAAAATATGATCTCGTTTTTTTATGTAATGTTTTGGAATTCATTTTATTAGTCATACAGTGTCAAGGTAAAAACATTATTCTCATGTAAGAATATGTGGGACTGTGGGGCATGATATAAAATTTACCTTAACAATAGTAGAATTTAAATAGCGATTGATATATCAGTGACCAATATTATTATTATTAAGTATATAACTACTAAAGGTGTCAAATGAAAGTGCTTTATTAACAAATGGAAGATATTAATATCTTTAACGCAACTAGCTGCTTTTCCTATAATTATTAGTTGGTATGAAATTAATATTTCGAATGAATGAATATCATGTAACTTTATATATCTCAGTCTCACCTACACTACACTTTTTCTCCTTTTATATTTCTATTGTTCTTAATTGCTAAATTGTACAACATTAATTGCTTTCTGAATAGTATTACTAGACTAGGGGAGTGGTTTATTGAAAAAAAAAAATAAAAGATAAAACCAGGCAAGGGTGGTGGTTTTGGTTTTGTTTTGTTGAGGAGTGGTTAAATTGTTTTTTGCTCGACTTTCATATGTAGTGATTTATTGATCAAGTGATGAATGATAAATTTTTAAATGAAATTTAGATTTGTGACAAATTAATTCTTAACCTGTTTAGTTGGGAGATATAATAGAAAATAAAAAATATATATTTCTTATTTATAAATATATTGTCACTCCAATTTAATTATTGCATATTTAACCATCTCTACAATAATGATTACCCCTATTGTTATTATTATTTTCCCATGACTTATTATTGCTACCCTATTACCCTTTTCAAAAAGAAATGAGCCCCATTTTTACTAAATTTTATAAATAACTAACAAATTAATGAGTATTAATAATATTGTTGGTACAAAAAATAGATTTTTCGATTGCTAATAATTTTGACTATAGAAGCAGTATTTTGATTACAGGAACAGAAATGGGCAAGATGAAGTCGAAAAAAAATGGTACAAAAAGCGTTAAAATCGAAATGTAGTTATTGTCTTAATCATCAATGCTTGCTACTCGACTTTCAAGTTGAGCGGAGAACTTGAGAACGAAATTTGAGAAGCAAGCTAAACAAGCATAGGACTTGAAGACTAAGGAAGACGTGAGTGTCAAAACTTAGGGATCAAGATTCTTTATAGTCAAGATAAGGTCATGACTGAAGAAAAAGAGGAAATAAGATAGTGGATAATATGCTTCATGACTTATTCATTTCCATGGCCTATAAATAGTAGAAACTTATAAGAGTTTCGGACTTCAATCAAGAACACTAAATCATCAAGTAAACTCATAAAGAACATAGAGTACAAGTACATCGAAGTCAACTTTTAAACTTTGCTTTCTTTTTGTTTATCTTTAGATTTTGTTACTATTCTACTTTGGTTAATATTTTTACACTTTCATAATCTTTTCTATTTAAATATTTGTTCCTTTGTTATTTATCGTAAGTTTATTACTAACAATTTCGACATAAATCGCTTTGACGTTGTAATTAAGTAATTTCCGGGTCAGACTCACTCTTTTTTAGATGAGTGATATCTGTTTTCCGATTTTTGAGATCATGATACAAACTCGTTTTGACACCATTTGTCGAAATCGACCAAAAAAACGAGTGAAACAAATATATATTTAAAAAAATATATTATTAAATTTTTCTTTCATTAATCTATGTCATACTAATATATCATTGATTACATAATCTAGTTATATATAAGTAGTGATCCAAAAAATAAACAAAATAATATAACAAATGAGGGAATTAAGGACTTACAAAAGTATCAGTGACTAAAATGAGGAAGGAAAAAAAAAACGTAAGTGTGTGGTAAGTGATCGACGGTAATTAATAAGAGTGCATACTGCATAACAAAAATGATTAGAGGAGACAGGAGCTTGAGAGAAATACGAAATATCCATGGAAGTAATCATTCATGATTTTTTTTTTTTTTCTTGGGTTATTAGTAGCGTATTTATCAAGGTTTTAAGTTGGGAATAAATCTAAGTCTAGTTCTCAATATTGTATATTGTATTAAATGTATTATAGTCTTTGCCAGCGGGAGTGTGAGTCAAGGGATCAAGAGACTAATTGGTTAAAAGATAACAATTTAGAATGAAGAGTCAATTATTTGAATTCTCAGGCACGATACGAAGAATGAAGCATTGGAACTGAGTCAGTCAAAGAAAAAGAATTCTCATATTATATTACCAAAAATAACAAAGATGCATTATCTAGCTTGCAACTCATGGCATATTTTCCTTCCAAAAGAAGGCAACCAATTATAGACTTTACATGAATCAAATCACTTATTTGGAAAAATGGAAAATGCCTCACAATCCGAGGGTTTCAAGAACCAATTGCTAAAAGCTGGTTTCCCTTTGAAATTTTTTGAGGCTGAGCAATATTCTTCAGCTCCCTCCTGCAAAGTAATTTATGATTGAATCATGTTAAGATATGGCATGTCATGAACAATCTTCTCCATCAGTGGCAAAGTCACCATCGATTAGACCCCCAATAGTGTCATTGGGTTTAAAGAAAGGAAACAAATTAAAGACAAAAACTTCAAAATTTAGAAGCAAATAGAGATAAAACTACTTACAAAACATAGCCTCAAGTAATTTATAGGCTAATTTATGAAAAGAAAGGACATAGGAAACATGTCTATTGTCTTTGTCCCTTTAGTCTCAAGACAGAAACCAAACACTACCATAGGGTTAAGACGTGAAGAACATGAAGAATACCTTGAGATTGCCATAAGTAACCTCATTAGCTGGAGAATTCCCAAAGCGTTTCTGGCTCAATGACAAGAAAGCCTCTAACAGTCTCTTTCTGTAAATGTCAAATCGTAGTCAGCACTTGACAAGCAAACTATCTAAAATGGCACATGACGGCTTACTTGCATAACAATGACTCAGTTGAAGGGTAGAGTGCTCCTTTTGCGGAGGTGCCTTGCTTTCTTCCAGTAGTTCCAAGGATGACTTCATGCAAGCCATACTTATTCCAGCATATAGAATATCTGCAAATTTAACTGTTCAGATAGATGCAAATATCGAGCCACAAAATTACACGAACAAAAGAACTTTGCTGAAATTTGATGCAAGTACCCGCATGTTAGAGTCTCTGCAGCGCTATCGGATTGTTGAAATTCCTTTGGTGGTAGTGGGGCAGCATGAAATAGCGGCTAGTAAATTGGAAAGCACGTTACAATCAGCAACGTACAACTCAACTTTCGATTTTACCACACTATAATATTTGACACTTACCTGGTTCACTCGAAATGGGGCTATTAGCTTATTTGACAAAGATAATATTCGATCTAACAAAGTGCTTTTCAAGTTATCTTCAATGTTGAAATTCTCTGGACTGTTAAGTGGTAGACCAACCGTAATTGAAGACACATAAACAGGTTGAAGAAAGTAGGAAAGCAAAGCTCCTGGAAAAGGAAACAATATTACCACACTTGAATTTTGCAAAGGAATAAGGTAATCAATCACTGTTCTATCAACATTAGCCAAATTATTCAAATGAACATTTTTCTGATCAGCATATAGCTTTGTTTCATGTTTGTAAACATGACTTTTTATGTTGCACTAGTGGCTACTATACCTAAATCCTCATATTTGTGTTCCAGAAAGATTCACAAACAGGCAAATAGTCCTGGTTTAAGCATGTCTAACCTTGAACACCGACAGTGTTCCAACGAGCTATCTTGTCGGAGCAACTAACTGATAGAGTAGTATCACCACGACCCGGCTTCCTTTGGACTGTCCCCTTTTGTTTTAACCCATTATCTGGAATTGAATGCAAAAGCAGTTCTTTAGACACAAATATCGCCCGTGTAAATATTCTAGTTCTTTATCATTCAAGAAATCGCATTAAGGTGAACACAATATCCATCATATTTTATAAGAATTATATTCACAGAAAACTTGCTAAAGAGATGTTAACATGGATATATTTATTTACCTAGAGGTGAAGATGAATCACTTTCGCCTGAGGGCACAATCTCCAAAGGCGAGTCAACCGAACTCAACGAAGAAGCTCCACCTAAACACAACCAACCCAACATGGTAAGTGGTAACAAATAAGGGAAGGATTTTGATGATTAGATATAGACAAGATAAAGTGAGAACTAAGTTTACATGGTAGCTGTGATATGTACATATGTAATTTCCAACCCCTCTTCATGTTATATTTTCTTTCACTAACGCACTCAGAATCCAGCTCAAACTGTAAGTTGCCATCATCGACTTTGAACCATTTGCATTCATTGCTAGGCATATGCTTACTACAACTTTCAGTAAGATGCTGAATCTGTGTATAGAAGAACCTGGTGTGAATAGAAACGAATGAAATAATATCTCCTCACATAACAACACATACAAAATTGAAAACTTACTATTCCACAATACATCTTAGAAATCATTTGAAATATCACCTACACAATCTAAGATCTTTCAAAACTACACATGAAAAAGCATAGAGAACAATTTCTACATTCAAATTGATACATTTGGAGGACATAGAACATGTTCAAACTAAAACAAGAATGGCGTTCAATCTGCATAAGTTTATGAATTTAATTTCTATACAGTAGCAGCATGATGTTTTAAACCGAGATAAGATAACGTGTTGCCAAATCAATGAAAGTAAATACTTTTCACACTCATTTCTTGAATACTCATCCAAAAACAAGAATTTGATTGGATTACACTGCTAATATATCAGAATTGAACTAGTTTATAGCATAGTAATGACACAAAATGCAGAAAGCTCAAGAAAATCATAGTAAAAGAAAAGAAACCTCATCAAAGCTCTTCGAGCTATAACTTCAGCATGGGAATCATGAACAACATCACCACAGGAACGTAAACGAGAGCGTCCAATACACTTTGTTCCTGTCCCCAATGCAACAACTTCCAAATCTGCAAATACTTAAACAATGAACAATAAGTGAACTCTTTCAGCTGAAATTTGAATTCTAGGTATAAATGTTCCAAAGAGGAGAAACAAAAGAAAGAGGAAGAAGAAACCATTGGTAGGAGAAGAGAGAAGAAAAGCGGCTAAAACGGTGACTTCACGGCCTTGAGGTTTTCCCTTTTTGGGAAGAGAATTATACAAACTAAGAACCTTTTCGCATACCCTTTCACCAAAACATTTTTCGTGTGAAGAAGACGTAGACATGGTTGAGGTTGAAGTTGAAGTTGAAACCGACGAGCTTGAGGAAGCCATTGATTCTGCACACTCACTCTGATAGAGATGACACAAACTGGGCTTTAGACTAGGCCCAACATGGGCCCAAATTCAAAATATCTCTATACTTTGGAAATGAGGCCTTTTTGTCCAAACCCTTTTTATAGGTCTGTTAAAAACCTTCTCCAAAAAAAAGTTAAAAAAAAAATTATAAAACATACATAACATATAAAATAAGTTAAAAAAAACATATAAAACATGAAATTTACTCTGTTTTTTATCTCTAAACAATCTCAATATGTATAAGAATAAATACTAATTACCACCATCCACTTTATTATTCTAATCTCATGAACTAAAAAGAGTGAATGAAACCATTTCCATAATTACATTCAATAAAAACTTTAGACATGCCATTAAGAGAGTGTATGTTTCTTAAATCTTAATAGATAAGTAAATGATTTTAAGAAGGAAAAAAATGTATATATACTAACTAAACACAACTAAGCATCTCACAATCAAAAAATTTCCAACGTGGTTTTGTTGTACCCCCAACCCCACTTATTTTTTTTGAAAGATCAAAACATTATTAATGTGATTTGTATGAGAAAAACTGAAGCAACTTGCTGTAGGGGAATAATGCCAGGAATGCCCCGCAACAAAAATAATAAAAGTTACAAATAAGAAATGACAATGTAGTAGAGATTAGAGGACTTAACATGGTTGCTCCAGCCTAAAAGATTGTTGGTAATACCTTTTCCAAATGAATGAGGTGTATACAGTTGGCACATTAATATTTCTTTTTTCTTCTAATACCACTATAGTTTGGTGCCAATAAAAGTTACAAGTGTATGAGAATCATCCACCTTTAGCCTGTATAAAAAAGCTACTCATCACAAATCAGAATTGGCCATTTTCCTTTCTCATTATGGATGCGTATAAACCAAGTTTAAACATGGACATTTTTCCTTTATATTTTTATGAACTCTAATTCAAGTCATGTGAAGTAAGAAGGATGAGAAAAGTGTAGGATACTGTTAGTCAAGTGAGAAGTAGTATAGGTTCCTAAAAGAAAAAGTTTAAAAAATCAGCAACTTTATTAAATTTTGGCCAGCATGTAATCAGTAAAAGAAAAGTGAGTAATTCCACATTATTAAATAAAATCTCACATCATCAAAAATATCATTGATGGTTCTTTCATGCTTACAAATCACAAAAATTGCCGATCATACCATTCTTCGTTGCTGAAATAATCAAAGACAAGTGAATCACACATTTGTAGAACACACGGCGGAGAGAGGGGAAAGTGCCTACACGAAATGTACATACACAAACGCCACCGTCCTATAATTACATCTTTAATTTTCCACTTCAATGTATTCATTTCTTTTCTTGGTAGAAAGATTAAGATTATGAAGAAGCAAACCAATGATATGACTACTAGCTAGTCAGTTGTTGACTTTTTGTCCACCCCTACAATCATGGTCCCATATGTAGCATACAAACAACAACAAAACGCAAAGCGCCGTCGTTTTAGTGTGTCAGAAATAATAATAAGCCTCCATGCATCATGCATATGCTTTTGCTGTCACACATTTGCATCCTCATCTCAATACTCACACGTGGCACATTCCCGCTACTATTACCTGTAATACCTGTCGGCACTCCACCTTCACCGTCGATCTTAATCAACGGCTCCAATTTTCCTCCACGCCTACAACACGCTCTGCTCCCAAAGATTCCACGTTACTATGCAATCTTTTTCCTTTGAAAACTACTTCCCGAATATTTCCATTTTCGATTTAAAAAATCTCAGTGAAATTAACAAAATCTATACCATGTATTTTTCCAATCAGAAAATATTTAAATCCAAAACAAATAACAATAAACTACCAGGTAACGGAAATAAGTGTATAATTTTTTACCCTAATGTTTATAAGGAACTACTATTTGGCAAAACAATTAACAAAGAAATAAGTAAGCAAATTTTCATGTGAGAAATTCATTAAGAATTGATATATCCACTTTTTTTCTTCTTTATTTATTTTTTAATTTTTCACATATATCTAGATGTATCTTGTTATGTCTCTACTTTAAATTGAAACCAACCCGACCTTATAGCTTGTAACAGAGTTCAAGAGGCAGAGACATTGTCTAACAGAACCTTAGCTACAAACCTTGTTTTCTTTCTTCTCTTTTAAACTCTCTCGAAGCTATGGCAGAACAACCAACCAAGGTGGAGACACCTCCTGCTCCGCTGGTAACTGACCCTCCTCTGGCCGAGGCACCGCCGCAGCTCCAAGATGCTGCTGAGAAGAAACCGCTGGCTCCGCCTCCGGCAGCCGCTGCAGAAGGGACCAAGGCTCTAGTTGTTGTTGAGAATGAGAGTGAGTTTTCTGTTTCTTCCAATTCTCAAACTTTTTGTTGCACAGAATTATGGGTTGGCTTCAAAATTTCAACTTTTTATTACTCGAAGCTTATAGGTCGCTTGCTATGTTATACGCATATCATATTAATTTAGTGCGTTGAGAAAGATTGAAACTTAGTTTGGGCATTCAAACTATGATATTTGTCCTTGCTTTTCCTTTGATTTCTGTTTTCCTTCTCTGATTTATCAAAGATTTCTGGTTTTTCATCAAAATTGCAGCTTGAATAGATTGGATTTTTGTCTGATATTGGTTGATATGGTTTCAGAATGATATTGGAGCCGACTCACTCTTCTCTGCTGGATTGAACTACTTTCTTCCTCTTGCAGCACATTAGGAACATTCATAACTACTCAATTCTTTTTTGTTTTTATACAATCCTTAAAATTTTAAATCAAATAAGTAGCTGTAATTTTTAAATATTCTCAATGACTATTAAGGAAGTATAAAGATTTATCTATCTAGCTAAGTGTAGTATTTTAGGTGTCAATTAAGCTGTGTATTGGACTAGACCCATAACATATATGAATTTTAATTACATCATTTCTTGCTCTATGCATCAATCATTAACATCTCCCCTGTGCCAACAAAAGAGAAACCACTGAGGTCCTCCTTGTTATCATAAAATAATAATTTTGTTTCCCATGTGCTGAGAAAGTTGTTTGTCCACACTAGCAAATAATTGAATTCTTTTTCTTTTTCCTTTTTTTTTTGGGTATAAAATTATGGGTTTGCTATAGGAAAGTTTAATTGTAATGAATACTTTTCAATGGTAAATTGGTATGTCCTATTGATTTTTTCCCCACTTTTTAATTATTCAAAAGAGGTAGTTGTGCCTCTTAATTATTGCATATATAACACGCAACCCAATTAGAATCCAATAACTGGATAAAGCATGCATTCTTAACATGCCTAAGTGGATTCCATATTTTTATTTTCTATTGTTAATATGGAAACAATGATTTCTTGCTAATTTAAGAATTTTTATCTGCATCTTCTATTTGGTATATGTATTGTTGCCTTGGCTATGATCACTCTAGCCTAAGTTCTAATTGACAATTAATTACTAAACTTCCATGAACCCAACTTCAATAAACACTTTTATCAAACACTTCTAGCCTACTAGATGCTGCTGTAGTTCCTAATTCTATATTACATACTTATATTTAGAGTCAAGTAATTGATCAAGTGCATGAGCTCTTCTAATTGGTTGGATTTAATCTAATAATATATATAAATACTTCTCCATTTGATGTAGTTAGAAAACCTTGACATCGTTATTTTTTGTCTTTCGGTCGACAGAAGCAGTGGAGCCAATTAAAAAGAAAACATCCCTTGATAGAGGTTAGTGTTGGCTTAATTCAACTTCACATTGTTCTTAACGAGTTAATATTTTATCACTATTGAAAGAGTGATGCTACTTATTAGATTTTTAATGCTCGAACAGGAGTGCCTTCAGAAGGAGGTATTGTGGTTTCGACTGAAATAAACTTACTAACATTTGATCTTTAATTGCGATTTTTTCACAACCACTTGAATGCATCAACTTGAGAGCGAACCTCTCCAGGTTCTCAGTGCCAAATAGTTTCTAGTCACATTGCGGATATATATATACAGAGATAGAGGGACAGAAAATATTGGAAACTTGTGTTCTAGGACACACTGTTTTGTACCTGTCTCCAACTATAAACATATTTTTTTTGTGTTTTTCTATCTCTGTAATTGTGCCTTGTCCCAAGTATCAAGTACAACCTTAGTGAGGTGAAATAAATATCTGCTTATTTTACCTAATGTTAGAAACCTCTCTTCAAATAATCATTCTTGTTGATGATAGCAATCATTTTTTTTTAATGAATTTGATGTATCTTCCAAGGGAAGTGATTTGTGTACGTGTATGCTATGTTCAACAGATATTGCTCTTGCAGAAGTGGAAAAGGAGAAAAAGTTGTCTTATGTGAAGGCATGGGAAGAAAGTGAAAAATCTAAAGCAGAGAATAAGTAAGACTTAAAAACTTAAAATACTATACTAAATACGTGCCATGTTAGTATTGTTAAGGTTTTATTATTGATTTGGTCCACAGAGCTCAGAAGCAGTTATCTGCTGTTGGTGCTTGGGAAAATAGCAAGAAAGCAGCTCTTGAAGCTAAGCTGAGAAAAATTGAGGTAATGACATTGACATCACCTTTCCATGTTGCCCTAACACACAAAGAAAACAAACCTTTTCTTATGGGTTAAACAACAATGCAATCTAGAGTTAAAGTATGGATAACCATAATATTCTTTTGTTAGTGTCACATGTAAAAAACATGACACTATGATTATTGCCATTACATGATACTAATAATTATTAAAGCACCCTTTTGAGTAACTCGTTTTTGTGTGTGAGAGAGCAGGAACAGTTGGAGAAAAAGAAAGCAGAATATGGCGAACAAATGAAGAACAAGATAGCATTGATTCACAAGCAAGCTGAGGAGAAGAGAGCAATGGTTGAAGCAAAGCGTGG
Organism: Arachis ipaensis; assembly: GCF_059453495.1. Taxonomy (NCBI): domain Eukaryota; kingdom Viridiplantae; phylum Streptophyta; class Magnoliopsida; order Fabales; family Fabaceae; genus Arachis; species Arachis ipaensis. The sequence continues at coordinate 1,280,555 of NC_142437.1, forward strand.
TGAGGAATTTCTCAAGGCTGAGGAAACCGCCGCTAAATATCGTGCAACTGGGACCACTCCAAAGAAGCTCCTCGGATGCTTTTGAAATGTCAAAGTTCTTTTTTTGGTGGGGTCTGAATTTCATAGCGATAATTGTCAAATTTTTGTATTGTTTGTGTTTAAAAGGTTATGTTTACTATGTGTGTATGAAATTAATACCTAAAAAAAATGTTTATTATAAATATTACTTAGCTTGCTTTTTTAATTTTTATTAGATTAAAGTGTGGTATGCTGTTTGTTTATTTATTCTTTTGTTCACAACACTGTCACACACTAATAATTGAGTAATCGAGTTTCTCTCTCTCTCAATTATTAAAGTGTGGTCATTGTCCGAAAATGTTAATGGTGTATACTTATTTTGCAAAATTAATGATGAACAGAGAATTGTATATTATGTTTGATTAGATCATGCTTTGTGTAAACCCAGAGAGAAACAGAGAATAGTTGAAATGTAAAGGGTAAAAAGCACTTATAACATTACATTACAAACCCTTTGATATATTCAGCTTCATTAGTCTCATCTCTCATGCAATGAATCATGCTGCTTCATTTTTAGACAGTAAAAGCAGGGGGTTATTCACTTATTTGAAATATGATTAAAAAATAATTAAACATACATAACTTTAAAAGTGAAGTTATCAAACCAACAACGTTGTTGTTGCTATATGTGTGAAACAAAATCACATCAACTTGTGCTATAAAGAGAGAAAAAGTGATTGTACATGCATGTTTTATAGCAAGGAATGTTACAAGAAAAGCTGCCAACTTTGGAAGATCACGCCAACTTCCGTGGCCACCATTTTTGTTGATATAATTGACAAGAATCTCTCTCTCTCTCTCTCTCTCTCTCTCTCTAACACCAAGCACACAACAATAACAAACAGTAGTAAAGATCATTAAACAATCAAAAACAAATGTAGTACGAAAAAGTGAACTTTGTGGACAGTTCTTGCTCTGATTATTTGTACCACTAGAAAGAAACACAAAAGGAGAAACTTGAAGCCTCAAGAGATTCAAAAAGTGATGAATATATGTCTAGCATACATGGTGAAGGACTTTAAGCACAAATATATAGAAACAAAGATAAGAGGGGGAAAAAAAGGTTATATATATTATATCCATTGCAGTTTACGGGCACAGCACCAATTATGGCCGGCCACAATAAGCCATTTCTTCAACCCTTACCTTTCTACTGCATGCACCTCATCCACTTCACCCCGAATATGCGGATCGAATTTGATCCATGATTCCATGAACACCCCCTACCTACTTTTCTCCTCCTCTTAGTTAAGTTCGCAAGTTCTTTCTATAACAAACGATATTTGTATAACTTTTTGTATACATACAAATTTTTATTTTAATAAATAGTAAAATCCTTATCATTAATATGCAAATATAAGAACTCTTTTTCTTGACTTTTTGTTTTTTTTGACGAATTTAACTATTTTGTAATAAGTTTTAACACAATGTACAAATAGTATGGCTGCGCCGTTGTGTATAATACTTATTACCTTTTGAACAGAATATGAAAATAGTATTCATATAAACCATTGAATTGTAGAATGCTACTTGGAGAGTAAGTTCTAGTTTAATTTTATTTTAGGTCTCACAAAATGACATATAAGTATTTGTGAAATCATATATTATAAAAATTGATTTAAGACTCAATATAAAATTTATCATTCTAATGTTTAATCTCATTTTAATTTTAATTTTAAATTATTTTTAATTATTTCAAATAATTTTAATTAAATATTTTATCGTATTTAGAATGAAGAGTCATCTTTGAAAATTTGATCTTTGGTTTTTAGAGGACAGCTTATGATCAGATTATATATAGAGATTATGCTGTCCTTTATTTTAAGCACAGTACGTGCGTTTTGTGAAACTCACAAGGGACAAGCTATTATTCATAAACTAACAGAAGCTAATGGTATATAATCACGCCTCCAGTATGTATTCTTAGTTTCTTACAAAATAGGAGAGATATATGGAAAACAAATATGTATTTCCCTCTCTATATCTATCTATTTCAACTACTTTTTTTTTTTTTTGAACCTTTATTTCAACTACTTATAAACTCAGATAACTGCCATCAGTAACCATTTCAATCCATTTCATTTGACCTAAAAAAAAAAAAAAAAGCAAAACTGATTCTTTCTCCATAGTTAATGCCATCGCTTTTCACAAATGGCAACTGGAAGAAGAATCATTAACAGTTAATTGCCAGCTTGTGGATGCTAGAATCATAAATATGCTGGAAATTCAGAAATCCTATGGTATAGACAGTTGATGGGGTATGAAAATTGAACAAATGTATTATTATCGAAGAGTTGAATTTTTTGAAGATACTAGTTTTTTCTCCCAACTCCTAAGCATTGATAGCATTGGAACTAGGAATCCATTATGAGCATGCCTAAACAGGTCAATGTGTTCAAGAAAATTAACTATTAACTATACATTGTTACATGCTACTTCGGTGCACAAAATGCAATGTTCCAGTTTGATTAGAGAAGTGATTTTATAGAGCAAGCTTTACATAAAAGCAGTCTCAGTAATCAGTTTGTGGTATTAAAATTTAAGAAAAGCAAAATAGGTAGTATTTATCTCGCTAAAGGATACTAGATTGAGAAAATATTTTTTAACACTTTACTCATAAACCATCATAATATCCACTTTATCATCTTTAGATTTTGAGTTAATTCTCACTTTAACAAACTTATTTTTCTGCCTTAAGAGTTAGGGTTATAAACCAACTTTTAAATGCACAATCATCACAACTCTAATACTTATACAAGATCCCCAACATTACAAGTTATCGGACCAAAAAATTGCCAGTCATTGACTGACTTGAAAAATGGACAAAATGGCTAAGTAGTACCAATACAAACATGACATCAAGTATACACCTAACAAATTTTTATTCCACAAAATATAGTCAGTTAGTTAACATGAATTACACATCAAATTTCAAAAAATGTACGGCATTAATCTTGTGCAAATATCAGAGAGAGAGAGAGAGAGTTCCCCTAACCCACGGAGAGGTGTAACAAATTGAGGCTAGGGAATGTGCAATCTAACAAATTGTACCATCTTAGAATGCCAATGATCCATGTAACATCTAAACATAATATGAATAACAAATGTCTGAAAACTCCAAAAGAATCCGTAATGGTAACCACAAAGTAGAATACCATAGGGATCCCTTTATTCATAACAAGGTATAAGGTACACCCCCTAAACGTTCATCCACCGAAAATAAAAAACACAAAAAGAAAAAAAGAAACTACAGTACTAGTATTAGCAACAAACACATCTGAAAATGAAATTAAGGGAAACCCAAACTGGACCCAGCAAAATATCTGCCAGTTAAAAGGCTAATATTAAACTCTTTCTGAAGGTCCTAATAATGAAAAAGCATTCAAACTAAGGGTCCAAAAAAAACCCAATTTTCATACAGCATCCTGTCATACCAGAGAATATGTACCTACTTGGGTGACAGTCACTTCAACCTGTAAAAGGAAAATTCCACAATTATCAACAACAAAAGCAACTGCAACAACACAAGTTGAATCCTAGTGAAGGAAGTATTAAGAGTAATGAATGATTATTACTTTAAGCATGATGTGTGTCATAAAACTGTAAGTGTTCAAGGAAATAGCACTATTGGTTAGATATCCTACTATAAGAGTCAACCCTATTCAAGCATTTGAGATCCCACTTGTCTAAGGAAATAGCTTATGACTAGTTACATGTTCTTGAAACTAGGCATGTACTTGTTCCCTAGTGGCAGTTCATATTGTTTCCGTAGTGTACACTAAGTAAGCTGAACAAAAATATACCATATAATTCATATCACTTACCGTTGCTATTCTCCAGTTGTAAAAACGAGCCGAGTTGTCGTCACCAGTCACCGGCAATAAATTGCCTGGTCAATATGTGGTGGAATTTGCTTTATTTCAGTTCCAAGTTCTTGTTCAATCCTATATCTGCACAAAAGACAGAATGCATAATAAATCTATAGCATATACAGTTGAAATGCATTAACTTAACAGACTGTAAATTACATACAAATTAAAGCGATCCTCATAAGTGATCAAGTTAACTGCTAAACCAAGATGCCCAAACCTCCCTGAGCGACCGACCTGTATATCCATATAAGATCCGTTAGAACAAGAAATCGGTGTCAAGGCAAATAAATTAGGAAGGGAATGAGGAAAAATCAGTATACCCTGTGGAGATAAGTTTCTGAATTCTTGGGAAAATCAAAATTAATAACAACATTGACTGCTTGAATGTCTATTCCCCTAGTAAAAAGATCTGCAAAATTTTTGAAATATTTAAATGATTAAGATCATGCATATGCGTAAATATAAATATATAGATATAAACCATCAACGGATTCAATTAAGCTAATATATCAAAGTAAAGATCTCAAACAATTAACATACATCATCACTTAATATATCATCAGTAATCAATAAAATACACTAAACAAAAATAGATTAAGCTATCATTATTGAACTGATTCTTCAAATAAAACAAATTAAGATAGCATTGGAAAATAACAAACAGAACGCTAAGGCAATTACATATTATGAAATGCCATACTAGATCAAATAGGCATCATTCACAATCAGCTGAAAAGGACGCTGACTATGTTATAGGGGATGCTAGAGTGCAGAGACATACCAGTACAAACAAGATTACGGCATGCGCCATTGCGGAAGTCATGAAACACTCTATTACGATGATCTTGCAACATCTTTGCGTGAATATAGAAACACGAATATCCAAGCTCGGTGATTTTTTTTGCAAGGAGTTCAACACGATTCACCGAATTGCAAAAGATGATTGACTGGTTTATTTGCAACTGGAATAGAAGCCATCATCATTCAACATCATATTCACATCCAGCAAATAAGAACATCCACAGTATCTTGACAAAGCAAAAAATCAAACCTTAGAAAACAGTGTATTCAGGCAGTGAACCTTCTGTCTCTCTTCGACAAATGCATAATACTGTGTGATACCCTTCAAAGTTAGCTCATCCATAAGGTTAATGACATATGGCTTTTGAAGATACCTATCTTTGAAATCCTTTACAGTAACAGGAAATGTTGCTGAAAACATCAGAATTTGTCGGTGTGAAGGAAGAAAATGAATCAGCTGCTGTATAGAAGGCTGGAATTCTGGGGACAAAAGCTTATCGGCCTGAAACCAAACAAAAAGCAATGTAAACGAAGGGATTGGGAACCAACTCTTACTACTAAAAATGTCACAGAATGAACATACGAAGAGAATAGAAATGAAAATTTGTTTGTTCTCATTTAAAAGGATTGCAACTTTCCAAATAGTTTATGCATGTCAACCACTTTTATAAATGAGTAGAAGTTGAGGCAAAAAAGTATTTACCTCATCCATAACAAGCATTGCGCAATCTTTCAGAACGCAAACACCCTTCTTAGCGAGATCTAATATCCTTCCAGGAGTCCCAACTAGTAAATGAACTGGTTGATATAAGCGCATGATATCATCTTTCAGGCTAGTACCACCAGTTGTAACCATCACTTGAATTTTCAAGTGCTTTCCAAGTTCTTTGCATACTTGAGATGTTTGCAAAGCTAACTCCCTTGTTGGAACCAATATAACAACTGTATGATAAAAATTAGAAAGAAAACCATCAAAACATGATTAGTTCCCATCAGTTTGAATCATGGCAACAAAGCCAACATCAACACATATATAATCTACACTAGGACAAAATCCTAAAAACATGGGAAAAAAATATTATAGTAAAAATTTATGCCCATTGAAGCAAGCTTGTTCCCTGAGAAATTCATTCAAACTGGCCTTGAACTACAATAAATATGATAGTCCTCTCAATCGAACTCATGGGAATCTAATAAAAAGATAAAGGTAAGAGGAAGAAGTCAAACCTTGAATAACATTGTTATCCTGGTCAATTTTTTCCAATGCAGGAATGCAAAATGCAGCTGTTTTGCCTGTCCCATTTTTAGCCCTTGCAAGAATGTCACTACCAGTAAGAGCAATTGGAATGCTTTCTTCTTGGATAGGAGAAGGCCTTTCAAAACCCTTCTCATATATTCCCATGAGCAGCTCTCGCTTCAAAAAATAATCCTCAAATTCATTTCCTTTAGTTGCTGTCACATCCTGGAAAACAAAATTAAAGCAGATTCAATACCAACACTGGAACATATAACATAGAAGTTAACTGCAAATCTCATAACCACAGCACCTTAAGTGGCTTACCCATAAATGGTATCATTAATTATGCCTTTCAAGTGGATATTGGAAACGTGTAAATATGAAAAACTAAATCACACTGCAACAGGAAATCTAGCTCTTAAATTTTGTAAATGCCAATGATTGCACTGGTTAATTAAGATCAGTTTATCTCAATTTCTCAGCAATTTAAGTAAATTAATTAAAGCAGTTTGTATAGTGAAAACAGTGAACTGAATGCCTAATGGAGGGCAGGAATTAGGATATTAAAAATGACATCGGTAAATAAAAAAAGAAGCTAGTTAAATTCTATGACCAAAACTTCAAGAAGCATTTCATTAATGGATCACATAACAACTCCATAGTTGCAAAGCTACAGTAAAAGGGAAGAAATTACAAATAAAACAAGTTCTGGCCAAGGATGCTAAGCAAAATATGTTACTAAAATAAAATGAATAGTTAACTACTCAAAGAATAAGGTAAAGGTATTCATAATCATACCTCTGTCTTATAACGCGTATCAGGTGGTGGAACCTTTAGCCTTGCCTTCCAATCTTGAGAACTAATAATGGGAGACCAAAAGCAATTGACAATAATATTAGATAACACATTCTTTCGTTCAGACAAAACACCAAACACATGGAAAAAAAAGGGTCTGTTTCATTTGCATTCTCTTTTCAAGTGTTTTTTGCTTTCAGGATTTTGGGAAAGAAAATGATAAAATAGTGAAAACAATAAAATTCTATTTTCACTCTTTAGTTTTTACTTCGCAAAAGCTTGAAACAAAGAAAAAGAAAACAGCAAATAAAAATGCAGACCAAACCAAAACCAAACAAGTCCTTAAACAGGTTTATTCAATGGTAAATAATTGAAACTTACTTGGTGAAAATTTCTAAGCATATCACAAACATCACTTGATACAACAGCACATTTTCAAGGGCATATTAACCTAGATTGTTTACAACACTAACTATGCATTTGAGAGCCTAAACGCACAAGTTTTAAGGCAGAATAGGATCAGCAAATGAAGTGATTTATACATGAAATCATCAGAACCATGGTGATGAGAAACAAAGGGAAAAATGAAGAAAAATACAACCTTGTAAAAATTGCCTTCCTAGATATGCCGTCAAAATAAAGTGGGAATCAAATTTAAAAAAAAAAAATAAATTAAAGATGGTTTCGCAGATACGGAGATACCATAAGCAGATGCCAAGCATTATATACAAATCTATCCACTACAACGGCCTACTCTCTTGCGCATACCTACTTGCATATCTAGGTTAGCTTATTTTAGGTTCAGATGATATCTGATCTTCACACTACCAAGATATGGACTGTGGACATTTCATTGATATCATACCATAAACAATCACCAAGCAATTAAATTTAAAAATCTTCCAACCCAAATCGACCATAAGAGACAATCAATCCATACAAAATCTCCTTCTCACACAAACACAAGCGCATGTTACAATTAACCTATTCACTGCTTCAAAACACCTTCAAAGAACATTTACATGAACCAATTTGTTGCCACACCAACTGAAAACATCTCAAGCCAAACCTAACTAACATAATAGACATCTACAAAGAAAACACACAAAAAAATATAATAAAAGAAAAACTAACCTCGGGTCAATGGCTTCAGACTGCACGGTCTTCTCAACCTCATCCACGACGTTGGAGTCAGCAGCACCCATCTGCGCCCTTCTCAGCCATTGCTGTTGTTGTTGCTGCTGCTGCTGTTGTTGTTGTTGCTGCACCATCTGCCTCTGAACATATTGCTGATGCTGCTGTTGTAGTTGTTGGTGCTGTTGCTGGTGTTGCTGGTAATTAGGCCTTGGCTGAAACGGTGAGTTTTGATTGAAACCAGGGCCTCCTCCTCCTCCTCCTCGTCCAAGACCACCGCCACCGATCCCAGGTGGTGGGTACCTCGCTCTGTTGTAGTAGTTGTTGTTGTTGTTCATCCCAATTCCGAAAATTGAAAAAGTAAAACAAAAAGGGTAAACCTAACAATCTGCTCTAAATTCTAATCTAATAGAAGCGATACAATGTACAAAAATTCCTATGAAAATTATGAGTGAAAAAAGCTAAAATGTAAAAACCCTAAGAAAAGAGAGAGAATTTCTGAGGGTATGATACAGGGTTGCTACAATGAGTAGAAAAAAATGGGTAGGGTTTTGGGGTGAAATGTTTTCTGCGGATGGAAATTTATACAAAGATCTATCTAATTGAGGAGGGTTTTTGAAAAGGAAGAAAAAGAATAAAAGGAAAATGAGAGAGTGGCTTCTTCTGTTTTTTTCTCTCTCCCCCTCTCTGTGTGTTGCCGCTTTGGATTTTGATGTTTTCGTTTTTGTTGTTGTTTGGGTGAACGGAAGTGTGAATGGGAAGGAAAATAGAGGCTAAGCCTAAAATGGTTCTTCTTCTAGGGCGTACGACATCGTATTCTCAATACTAAATTGATAATTACAAATTTTTTTAGAATAATTTAGGATATTAGTCTAATTTTTTAGTAAGACAATTTTGTTCTTCACACTGTTTTTAGGATTATATTATATGGATATAAAAAATTCACTACTAATATGTCACCGATATAAAAATATATATAAAAGTACAAAATCATTTAAACACTTTTTTTTTTTAATTTTGATATTGGGACAAACATAGTATATAACCGGGTTATAAAAGTGCAGGGGACTTCACGAAGATGTGATGACTGTGATCAACAAATTGGACGGTCCGATTTGGAGTAGAATAATCGGACGGTCAATTAAAAATATTACAGGTACACAAATTAGACTGTTCGATTTACGCACCCCAGCCACGCATCAAACATGCATACATACACCCCTAGCTCCTGCTCTAAATTTATTGTAGATGATATATAAAAGTTATTGAATTAATTATTTTTATTATGAGTATAATATAGATATTTAATAAAGAATTAATGATTTATTATTGTGTGTTGTTAGAATAAAATAGAATAGTTACTTGAGAATGTTTGTTTATTATGTTGAAACTTGGAAGTGTAAATGTTAAAATTGTTTTAATATAATAATTGTTAAAAGTGACTTAATTAATTTTTTATTATTATTATTATTATATAAATAGAAAATAAGGAATAAGAATTATTATTATTATAAAATAATTTGGTTTTAGACATTAGAATATGTAACTTTAAAATTAACTAGATTTATATTTAAGATTTGATTAAGGCTTATTGATAATTATTAAAATGTAAAAAATGTGAATGTGAACTTTTTTGTAAAATAGATTTAGGATATTTTGAGTAGTTAATATGATTATGTTTTATTGGTTATGTGACAATGAAAATTTGATTCTGTTAAATTTAATTTGTTAATTAAACATGATTATATTTGTTTAATGTGATCTATGGCTATATTTTGTAAGGTTCATGGATGTTGCAATGTGACCACTTAATGCCGCCGGATCCGCACAATCAAATTGTGGATGAGCATTTACAGAAAATTGGCTTTTATCACGTTTTCCAGATTGAAGTTGTCCAATATCAGTCTGCATTAGTTAATGCTCTGATCGAGAGATGGCGCCTGAGACTCACACATTCCATTTTTCGGTTGGGGAGTGTGCTGTGACGTTGGAGGACGTGGTGATAATTCTTGGTCTTCCGACGAATAGTCTGTCAGTTACAGAACCGACACTCAGTAGTTATGAGGCCTTAGAGACTGAATGCATGGATTAGTTTGGTGTTGCACCTAGAAAGATAGACTGTAGAGAAAGCTTCAAAAAAGTTGACGTGGTTTTGAGGACTGGAAGATCGTTTAGTGTTAGCTGATGATATTCACATTCAGAGGTACGTGAAGTGCCACATAATGTTATTATTTGGGACCATTATGTTTGGAAATAATTCTGGGGCAGCAGTGCACTGGAAGTTTCTGCCGTTGTCTTTGCTGGGATCATACAATTTAGTTGGGGATCGACATGCCTGACACACCTGTATAAAGTGTTGTGTAGAGCAACTCGTGTCGATTGCAAGGAGATTGACGGTCCACTGACACTTTTGCTTACCTGGGCTTAGATCCGTCTACCATTTCTTGCGCCGATTCCTGGCAATCCTCGACTCTTTCCGGGTGCAAACAGGTAAATTTAATTACTATCTGCTTTGATAAAGTGTAACACGTTGTATTTTAAATTTGATTGATAAAAATTAATTAACGAATTGTCTGATGTCAAGTGGCGTAACTGGGAGCGTGCTGATCGGCCTTACAGATTTCGTAGTCTTACTCACTTTAGAAGAGTATTGGATGATCTGTAAGAAGGACAGGTATGTATTAATAAATAAGTACCTATTTTTGTTTAGCCGTATTATTATTTAGTGTGTAATCCTCCTTAACTTGCAATGTGTACAATTTGTTTGGGAGGCTTATGCGATTGGGCGCATTGATCCAGACGTAATTCCTTTTACCGTCAGCATTCGGTTATATGGAGTGCCACGGTACCGCACCGCTTATATCTTTCAAATGCGTTGAGTGGCATTCATCCGATAGACTGAGGAGACAATTTGGTTTGACTCAGGGCGTTCCTCATCAAGAGTGGGATCTAGGTAGAGCGCACAGCGAGATTCTGACAAGACCCAAGAATCAAGATTGGTATGGAACCCACTCGTTTTGGGTGATGCATTGGACGAATCAGTATAGTCATGTTCTTATTAAGCACCTGGTACCCTCACAGCATCCTTTGGAAATTTACATGCATTAGTACCGAGGTACATATGGTGACCACTTGCATATGTCGAATCCCGTATTGCAAGAGACTCGGGAGGGCAATTCTGTGCATAATCATGAGAATCAACAAGATCAACCACTGTCACTGCCACCGCCACAACCACCGTCACAGACACAAGCACAGCAAGAGCCTGAGCATTTCATACTATAAATTTCTGACACGCATTCTGTGGATTATTTTACATCATCAGTCCCATTACATCGACAGTATTGAAGTGTCCCGCAGCAAGAATCAGGGGATCAAGGTCCGTTTAGCCAACTGCTTGGATTCATGGCTCCTATGTCAGGTCTCTCACATCCAGGTAATTACAGAGACATTCCACCAAATACAGATATAGGATATCTGTACAAAATACACGACAGTCTCCTAGATATTTGAGAATTCATCTTCTCACAAATCACACCTTTTATTTCTTCAAATGACAGTGTGAATGAAATAATATTTAATAGATTTTCACACACAAAATTCACTCCTTCAGATATTTGTAATAAAATTTGTTCATGATAATATACTTTTAACATAATTTTATCATCCATAATGATATATTCACATTGCATACCCTCAACTTTGGTGTTAATTTTTTGGAAACACTTAAGAAGAAGAGAAGGAGCAGAGAGGAATTTCAGACGATTTGAAAATTGTGAAAAGAAGAAGATGAAGTGGAGAGCTCGGTGAGACCATTGTTATATATAAACGTTGAAATCGGACCGTCCGACCCCATTTTTGAACGTTTCAAATTTTTGGAGCACCTATCGGACATTTCGATTAGAGTTGCGTTGGGCCAAAAAGATTTGCATCCATAAAATCGATGGGTTCGATTTTCTTGTCCAAAAAATTGTTGTCCTGCTGGCTGAAAATCGGTAGATCCGATTTCTTTGTACAAAAATAAATTTGGTCCTACATGCATGAAATCAGTAGGTCCGATTTCTTAACAAAAAAATATTTGCCAGCACAAATTGGACGGTCCAATTTGTGCTCCTCTCTCTCTTCAACAAAATTGGAACGTCTGATTTCTTTTCCGTCAGTTAACCGCCATCATAACAGTATAAAATACTCCTAACGTCCATAATACTCCGTTACACACAAGTAGGTGTCATATCCAAAAAAATTAGCTATGTTTAAACTTGGAGGAGGTCTTTATGTAATTTGTGTGTGATATTTTTTTATTATTTAATTTGTATTATGATAGAAATATAAGATACTAAAACACAAATATATCTTAAAAAACAAACACAAAAGCAAACAAAATATAGTTATATTAAAATAAATTTTGTCCATTTCTATAAATACATTCGCATGAAGTTTTGTATATATTAATATTTTTTATTTTTAAATTTTTGCTAAACACAACCAATTCCAAATGATAATAAGTTTTGTTTATGCCATCGTTTTGTCCTCCACTACAAACTGTTTTGTCCTCCTACAAAAAGAATTGATAGGAACTAATTTAAATTTATTTATTTATTTATTTTACATTGAACTCATTTGAGGTCTGTTAACTTTTTTTTTTAAAGAAAGCTCAATACAATAAGTGGAGAGTAAGATGGCAACAAACAAGACCAACATAATACAAATAAAGGAAAAAACCACCTAACGCCGAAGAACTCTAATATCCCGTTGTCATTTTTAGCATTGTCATCAACAAAAACAACAAAAAAGATCTACACCTAATCCCTTTATATAGTTCATAAAAGACAAATGGATAATCTCGTTGACCCCTGTTGATCTTCCTTTCAAGTTAAATGTTTCAAATGATCGCATAAATCTATCTCTTGCGCTCTTCTTTGCTAGTTGATATCTCAGTCCAACTTAGAAAATGTTCCTTCAACGTCTTCGGGCACGACCATTGCCTTCCAACAAATGATAACCAAGCAAACCAAACTTGTCAAGAAAAATCACAACCAAAAAACAAGTAGTGACCATATTCAACACCTCTGTTACATAACACGCATACAGCATCTCTTTTGTTAATAACCCCAAATCGACTCAACCTCTCCTTTGTATTGAGCATGCCAGTTAATACAAACCAGACAAACAGTTCAACTCTTGGTGGAACTAGACCTTTTCAAATTGCCTTAGTAAAGCTGTAATTTGTTATATCCTTCAAAATTTTTCTGCCTGCAATACCTGTACAAAAGAATTAATAAAAAAGACTCTTTGTTTATCAAATTTCCACACAATTATATTCTTTCTGTCATAAGCAAGTTTGACCAGCTTTAATGCATCGTGGATGCATTGGATTGGATAGAGTTGTGTGAGTTTAAACTATTTTATTTATGTTTGTTTAATTGTTTATATCACTTGGTCTTTGAACTATAAATTTAGTCCGAATTCTAGTTTATAAATTATGTGATTCAACATAAGGGTAGCTCTTAGCACTATTGCATTCCAGGTTCCAACATCCAAGATAGATAAGCTGAATCAAAATGTGGATAGTTAATTAGCACAAAAAGAACAAATATGCAATAAACCAAATTATTAGGCTTAATGGCTTCCACTTTCTACCGATTTACATTGAGTACAAAAAGATAAGTTCTATAATTTTAAGAAATCAAATCTAGAGTTTAGACACAAAAAAGTAGTTGTCTCTTAACTCAAAACAGTAATCACTAATAAGTAAAGTGCAGTTTATTTGTTGCGTTTGGCAGCACGCCTGCCTTGGCCCTTCTTGGGTGGTCCTTTGCCGCGCCGCTTCAACATTTCAAGTTTCGATAAGCGCCTACAAAGAACAAGATAACTAAGTCATTAAATTGCTAGAGTGAGTGCAAATTAATTTGTTCTTTTTTATCTAGCACTACCACTTTATGGTACATCTTTGAATCAATGTCATTAAATTACTAGACATTCATAAATTTGCATCACAACAGTGCACTTGGTGCAAACCAACAAAGCCAACTTCAAAGGGGAAGCCCCTAAACCTCGCTAGATTAAACTAAAGTGTGTCATGAAGCTCAGGCATATATAGTTATACTATAATAGGAATAGCACAAATATATGAAAAATGTGACAATTGAAAAGATAACATTTTTTCTTTGAGGGATTAAAATCTCAAACAATCAAATGGTGACATTAAATTTTATTCATTTATTCACATTATCAATTTTCGTTTTGAATGTTAAGCAGCTGAGGCAGTATAAATATTATGCAGAAATAGTTGTCCACCACTATTGCACTCAACATCCAAAATTAATAGAGCTCATTCACCATACTTAAATAACCTCAAATGAATAAAACAAGGTACAAAAATGGTTGATCCATCTAATATTGACACTGATATATAGAGATACATGGAGGTTAAGTAGCAACTTCGACTAAAGAGTATCAAAAAAATTAACTTTTATAACACAATTCATTTCATTAATAAAAATAAGAACACCCCATTAATTTTCACACGCTGAAAAATCAGCATCAAACCCCAAAAACGAAAAATATAAAGAAACTCTCACAGAGACAAAATCACAAACACATAGCGGGCACTATGAAAATTGAGCTATAAAGCGCAGAACAAAATGTGATTGAAAGTGAATGGGAGAGAGAGAAGGTGCTTACTCCTGCTCTTGACGAGCCATGACGAGAGGGTCATCCTTTTTTATGTCGTAAGGGTACCATTGCGCTACCTTCTCACCGAAGAGCTTCTGACGGAGGATCTTGTGGGCCGATTTCTGGCCCATTGGGTTCAGCTGGTGGCCGAAGATCCGGGCCCGGGCTTCCATGACTCCTTGCCTGATGGCCGACCCTACCAACAGCTTCAAACCACCACCGCTACTACCAGCCATGAGAGAGAGTAGAACAGAGCACGGTGGGAAAAGCGGGTGGTTTATGGAATAAGAATTACTATGCGTTAATTTCAGTTTGGTCCCCCAAAAAAGTTTAATTTACAAGAGTGGCCCGGCCAAGTGGCCATACTATCTGTAGATTTATTTCATTTACTGTCCAAAGTCCAAACCACAAAAATCATGTCCTTCAAATAAGTCAAAATCCTACTTTGGAATATTTTATTTATATATTATCACGACTAAAAAAAATAAAAATATTATTCGTATACTAAAATCAGTCACTAATATATAATATATTTATATATTAATATATAAATATATATATAATTTAATTTATTTTTATTGTGTATTTATATTTTAGCATATATTTTATACTTGTGACTAATTTTAGTGACTAATTTTAATATACATGTAACATAATCTAAAAAAATATATTTATTATGATTTATTAAATTTAACATTTCATGACAAAAAAGAAACCAACATTTACACTTTCCAACGTCAAATTATTTAATTATGTGATAATAATTAAATACTAAATTATACTTTCACATTGAAACTTTATAATAAAATTGTAAAATTTTACAAAATTTTGTGATTTATGAGAGGCTATAAATGGGGCTAAAATTTTTACATATAAATAATTTTAGTGTAAAATACAAAAATATTTGATCATTTTAGTATTTTACACAATTGTAGTAGTAACACAAAATTTATAAAAAAAAAAATATTACTGACATTTTGTAATAAAAAAATTAATTATAAAAAAATAAAACGTCACTAACGTTTTGCAAAAATATTATTTTAACTGTAAAAACACAAAACGTCAATCACGTTTTATAAATGGCCATAGCAATGTTTAACACATAATTTAGTTCATCACTAAGAATTTCACACTTAATAATATAATATAAAAAAAATTCTATAAATGGATTTTTTTTTTAATTCAAAAACTATTCTGTCGGATTAAAATCTTTCTATATCAAAATGATCACTTGACTTTAATCATAAAATATGTCAAAGTCTTAACATGCATAGTATTCATATTATTAGTTTATCACTATATGAGTATGCAGAATACCAAGGATTATTAACGTGTTTCCCATGTTCTTGAATGCATTTTTTCCACTTTCGTCTCAACTCTTAAGAAACAAATGAAAAATTTCTGCCTCTTTGTTGATTAAATTTATTTCAGAGGCTGTTCCTCTTTAATTTATGATACTTGCTATGATTGCTTTACGTAAAGACTAAAGAAAACAGCTCATTATCAAGAATTCTCATGTTGCCTAATCTAGGTTTTAATTACATACCCTGCCGCTTAATTAGGAATTTAAATATCAACCCTCAATAAAATAATATCAAATTAAGTACATGCTTAAATCCTAAGTAAAGGGAGATGCGAAAATAATCTTGCATATGCATGGTCAAATTTTGTGTTCTTTATTAAAAAAAAAAAAAAAAGAAAGAAAAGTAACAAAATCAATAAGATACTATGAGTTCACCTGTATGATTTTTTACCAAATAAAGTTGGCAAATAGCACGTACGCTTGAATATTATTAGGATTCGAATTTAATTCTATCAATATGAGAGCTACTTTAATAACGGATAATAAAAATGTTTGGTAACAAAATAAAATTAGCCAAAATCAACTAGAATTGATCATATTTAATTTTTATTAATTATTGTAGTAATTAATGAATTATTAAATAAAATAAATTCTGACTATTTTTTTTTTCTATAGTATTACCGAACTGATTATATGTAAGTACTTGGGTGAGTAAGCTTAAACACACGTCTTAACTAGTATACTTCTTAGTCTAAGACCTACCTAAATAATTGGGCTAGCTAGATTATAGTATAATGTTAGTGAAGAAATATAAAAAAATACACAAAAACAGAAATGATGAGTTTGTAGGATGCCTTATTTCATTGCACTAAACCGGATCACATACATCTAATTAAATTTTGTGTGGCTTTAATAACTTCGATTATACTTAACTAAAGTGCATGCCTAATCAATTAGATTATATACATTAGTAATAAGCCAAATCAAAGTCCATATGTTATATTTAATTAGAGGAAGTATAGGAAGCCAATGGAATATCTATACAATGTGTATTTTAATTATAAACGTGTTATTTTAGTTTTGGTTTCTTTATTTTAATTTTTGTCCTGCTTTGGTTTCTTTATTTTAATTTTTGTCAAATCTAACGTTAACAAACAATAATAGTGAAATTGAAGGAAAAGGCATGTAACAATTTATATATTAGTTAACAAGTTCAAATTATTGGACCAACCATGGAAGCTCTGAACCATCGAAGAGACTTTGGAGAATAATCAAGCAAAAGAATATAAGATGAGAAAACACCACATCCAACTCAAAATCTTTAGGTGTCAAATTAATAGAGCTCTCATGTCACAAACTCCTCACTCTTCTTTGTTTTCTTTGATTTGAGACTAACTTCAACAATCAACGCTTCTCACACTTACAACACTAACACAAATCTGCACTAAAGTAGTTATTTTTTACTTTCTGTGAACAAAACCAAAACAACATCATTTTCCCATGATTATAAAACATCTCCACCTGAAAACCTTTTCTTCTTCTTTTTCAAATCGCTGTCAATGATAATATATGGTCTCGTATATACACATGTATATCACTATTCAGCACCTTCATTCTACTACAAATTAAACTATTCAAACTAAGAATATCGGATGTAACTTAATTTCATAAATTAGCTCATAAAATGAAAAATATTTCACATTTATAAATTTTCTAAAGACATTATCGTTAAAAATGTGAGACTTGTAATGCTTCTTTTACTACTAAGAAGTAAGAACAATAATAATCTACAACATAAAAATTTATAAATAAATAACTCAACTATATTAAATTAGCTAAACTCTAATACTATAATATCAATTGAATCATATTATATTATCCTAATAATCAAACGAGAATTTATCAAATTTAAGAACATTTATATATACATCAACAAATTAAATATATAAAATATTACAGTCCTGTATATATAAAATCAACTTTAAAGTTTTATAAAATGTTATTAAATTGATGTATATTCCTTCTGTGTCAACTTTCAGACCTACCTGATGATCTATTTATTATTATATTGGAAGAAATAAAACTTTGAACCTTGATTATATTAAATAAAACAACATCAAGATCCAAATCTTGGGGTATGAGTTAGAACATATAAATGTGTGAGCTTACCAATAATCAACACACACAATAAGTGTATAGCCATATGTCCATGGCAACTTATAATCGTCAAGGATCATTTAGCAAAGCCAAAAGATTGGGTTCAACATCAAGTTTTTTCTCCATCTTCTTCCTATTTGTTCTTGCTGCAAGCTCCACTTTCATCATCCATTATTGGATTGACTTTGTAAGTTTTATTTATTTATTTGTTATTTCTCTTAATTATTTTCCTAATTAATTATCTTCATGTTAATAAAATTCTATGCATATATATAGTTTGATATTTTTATGATATGCATGTTTTTTTTTTTTTATTTGTAGCTTAATCTTTTACTTCAATTTCCTTCTCTATATATATATCTCCCTTATATTTAGTTGTCATTTGTAATTAAACTCTTAAGAAGTGGTCTTCATATACTTTCTTATACGAACATAAATAAATTAAAGGAGAAGCTAAGCATGATATCCATAAAACAAAAAAGTTATATAGTTTAATTTACTTACAAAGCTACATGTATGTATGTGTATATAATTATATATACGAGACAATTAAGGGCTATTTTTTTTTTATCAATATTAGTTAATATTTTATTTTTATGATATTAGGATTTAAGATCTAGAATTTAGAATATAATATTTAAAATTTTAAAATTAGTTAAATATTAATTAAAAATAATAAATTGATATATTAAAAAAAGTGTTTACATATTTTATTAAATTTTTGTTAGTAAATTTATTATTTAAAAACTATGTAAATCTATAAATCTCATATTTTTATTGTATAAACTTTTTTACAAAACTAATATATTAAAAGTAAACTCTAACACTATACTGCAATATTAGATTTTAATTAATTAAAAGGAATAAAAGTCAACATAGCTTGTATATATTTTAGGTGACAGAAAAAGATAATTGACTATATTATTATTGCTGGTGATGAAAAACCATCTCATAACTTGTATAATTAAGATTAGAGAAGTTGATCTGTTTTCTAAAATAAATGTTATTCTAATGTATCTATTAGAGATATAACCATTAATGTTGCCTTTTTTTATCGGCTTAAATTTTTGGAATGAATTGTTTCATAATATGGTATCAGAGTTTTATGTCCGAAAGGACAAGAATTCGATCATTGGTAAACCCAAAAATAAAAAAAAATGTTGTGAATGCTGTACTATCTCCAAAATTTCTCATGGCACAATTTAATTTAATTTATATAGTTATGTATAAATATATATTATTTAATTTAATTTTAATATCAATATATATATAGCACATAGTTATTTGTTATATATGGAAAAAAACCTACCATATGATAGAGATCAAAGATGATCAAACGAGATAAGACGATACCGAGATTAAAGTCAAAACACGCAATTGCTATGGAATAAAATCAAAACTTGCCAACTTTTTCAGAATAAATAAATAGGATTTAATTAAAAGTTTTAATTAGTACAGAGACTTTATTACAACGGAGTAATTAAACCTGTTTAGATTAACAATTCCCTACTTTGATACACAAATAACATTATTGTATTTTCTAGCGTTATTGACTTACTATATTAATATATTTATTAAAATTAAATGATATGTAGCGGAATTCTTTTTTTTTTTAATATTATTTTTGGTTTTTTGGAGTATAAATTTTGCGGGAAGCGTGCAGGCCGCCGGAGTTGACAAAGTAAAGGAATGAAATATTAGAATTTAGAAGGGTCTCTAATTGTATTTTACCAAACTTAATATTATGGTGGAAATTTAGGTGCAATCGATTTCACGTAAAGCTGATAGGTGAGAGTTGTTAGATGATTTGACTGATTTGACTAAATTTTTATCTAATAATTCTTAACTATCAACTTCACGTGAAATCGACTGCACCGCACCTGAATTTTCACCTAATATTATACGAGGCAAAAACAAAGTAAACAACATTAGCGGGAAGAAGAAAAATTTCCGTGGTGCATTAAATATCTAACAAAGAACGAATTACAAAGACACCCAAAAAAAAGGGAAGGGATTACAAGAGGAAATTTAGAATACTATTAGATTAAGATTTAGTTTAGTGAAATTTTATTTTTAAAAATAATTTATAAAATTTAATTTTATAAAAATAGTATTTTAAAAATGATAACATCTATATTTAATAAATCAAATTAAAAATAACTTTAAATAAGCACAAATAACAATAATTATATTTGATAAAATATTTTAAATTTTAAACATATTATATTAAACATATTAAAAATCAATTGATTTATGAGGTTATATTAAATTTTTTAATTTTTATAAGTACAAATTATTTATAAAAAATTACTTTAGATATTTTTAAAAGTATTTATATATTTAAAAAATTATAAGCACAAATACATAACTTTTTTAATTTATAAAAAACAAAATTAAATAAAAATTTATACTTTTAAAAAACACAAATACTTTTTAAATTTTTTTTATCAAAATTAAGTTTAAGATTATGTCTCCCACTCTCTCTAATCTTAAGAACACAAATACTTTTTAAAAATTTTTTTTTATCAAATTATTAAGTTTAGGATTGATGTCTCCCACTCTCCCAAGTTTTGTTATATGTCCAAGCTATACTGGGTTAGTTATTATAAATTTATAATAAAAAAGTCAACCACAATGGGTACTTACTACTTAAGAGAGTGCGTCTTAGCTTGGGACGCTTAAAAATTTAATGTATTATTTTAACCTTTTTATTTGTAATTATTTTTTAAAATAATCGATTATGTAATAATTAATTTATGTTCAGATACTTTAGTTGAAAAGTGAATTTAAGTAATTATTTATTGTGTCTAGAATATATAAATGAGTAAAAGCTATTTTTAGTGGAAATAATTATAAAAACAGGTATGAAATAATAATTATTTATATTATTTAATATCTAATAGTTGAGATCAAATTAGTAAAATAATTAATATTAGAAAGAATATATAAAAAAATAAGCTTCGCTTTTAAAAATATCGTTTGCTTTCACTTATGATTTTTTTTTTTAATATTAGCTTCAAATTATCAGTAGTTGGGATATAAGTAGTAATGGAAAGTATAAATTAATTCAAACAGATCACTCGTTTAATTTAATCCAAACCAAGTAAGATTATAATAACTTGAACTGAATTGATTCTATATTAACAAATCATGTATGAATCGGATTAGAGTTTAAATAGAATTGAATTTTAAATATACTTTTAAGAATAATATTATACATCTAAGTTTTTTTATTAATCAAGTTAAATCAAGTTAGTCTAACACGATAAAATTAGTTATAGTTAACATTATTTTAAATTTTATTATTTAATTTAGTTAAATTTAATTTATAAAAAGACCTAAATAGATAGTATTACTCTCTATTTTTAAAACCAATCCAATAGCTAAACTAACCTTTTTTTTTATGATACTATATAACTAAATCATTTTATCAACCAAATTTAATCAAGTTAGTTTACTAGCTTTAAGGATGAATAACAAAAATTGGCCAATGAGTTATAACTCAAATGATATAGTCTCTCCATATTTAATTAAAAGATTGCGGGTTCAAATCTTCTATCTTTGGTAAAAAAAAAAAATGAATAACAAAAATTGTAGTTAAAAAAAAAAGGAAGAAAATATAAGATGAGACATAAAAAGAATAAAAAAAAGACTTAGTTAAACTATTCATTACAAAAGTAACTTGTTTACTTATATTCATCCTAATTTTTTGCTAATAAGAAATAGAATCATGGCGAGATATGGAGAGATATTTTTGGAACATTTTTGTCATTTTAAGAATACAAAAAAATTAATCATTTGTGTTGACAATGAATAATGCATACCCTAGAATCCTAGATAACACCAAAATGAGCTCTTTATTATTTTTCCTTACAAAATAAATTAAAAATTAACCACTTCTTTTTCTTTAAAATTACAAAAAAAAAAAAAATCCCTTTTACAAAGGCAGTCATAAGTAGTCAACTATAAACCAACAATTGTTGTATAAACAAAACCATGTGTATCAATATCAATATCATTATACATTTCAATGAAAAAGCAGAGAAGATGATAATAATAATAATAATAGTTTAATTACTCTATTAGTCCTATAGTTTCGTAAAATTTTCAATTAAGTCTTTATACTTTTTTTTTTATTGGGTCCCTGCACCAATTTTTTTTTTCAATTAGGTCCTTCTTAATAGTAATTGACTTAATTGTATAGGAACCAAATTAAAAAAAAAATTATGCAGAAACTAAAATAAAAGGAAAAAAAAAATATAGGGACTCAATTGAAGAAAAAAATTGGTGCAGAGATCTAATTAAAAGGAAAAAAAGTATAAGGACCTAATTGAAAATTTCGCAAAACTATAGGAACCAACAGAGTAATTAAACCAATAATAATAATAATAATAATATAATTAAGGTTATTATGATAATAAATGAAAGAGATTCTATATTTAGTGTGAAATTGAAAATTGTGAGTATATATATAATGATATATGAAGGGCCAATAAAGAGTAGAAGAGTTGCATGATGCAATTGGAAATTTGGCAGATACACGCCATCCATAGTTTTATTTATAGTCAACAAAACCTTCTTTCTTAGCTTTGTAGAAGTTCATGCCTTACCTCTCATCCCAAATTCATTATTCATGGTGGACAAGGCTCATAATACTAATGGCTGCTCTCACTCATTTCTTCCCATCATGACAAGATGGCTCTTCCTTTTTGCTTTCCTCTTTCTCTTTCTTACAAGCCACTATTTTCTGGAAACTGACCTTGTAAGTCTCACAATTTCAACTCTTTGTGATTCATGATACATAATATATTAGGTCTTAGCTAGGGTATGCATGCTTTCTTTAAAAATTTATTAAGGATATAATTCTATACACATGCTTCTTCTTTTATTTAATATAATTCTATAATTTGCAAGTTTTGAAAGGCATGCAAAACACAGAAGAAACATATATTATGTTGATAGATAAATTCAAATTATATTATTTACATAGTGTTTTTGAGTCTTCTCCAAGTTAGTGTTTTTGCTTTAAATCTCTAATGCTCCTACAATTAATGATCCAAAAAACATGTTCCTCTGGGTTCAAGGTTGAAGACTAGTCTTTTTTTTTTTTTTTTTTTTAAAGGAGATGAGATAGGGAAATAAAAGCAGGCATATTAAAAGGAAAAATAAAAAGAAAGTTGGTAAAAGAACGAAAAAAGTGGAGTTATTTTTTCATCTTTATTAAGGAGAAAAATGTGATAAATAAAATACTAATAATGGAAGATTGTATAGTTCACAATCATGGTACGGTGGTGGTTAATTAAGAAAGAAATAAAAGGAAAATCTCGTGGGATGTTACTTTCCAAAAACTTGTATGATTTAGTGCATGATGCCTAATAATAATAATAATAATAATAATAATCAGATGATGATGATGATGATGATGATGATGAGAATAATAATTATCCTATACATGTGGTAATGGGATTTGTATGCATTGTAATAAAAAAAATACAATGCCATATTAATTATATTATTTTCCGTTATACATACATATGATTTCTTTCTAAGTTTTTCTTTTTTATTTCTATCTTGGTCGTCCTTTTGACAATTCAATATCCAAGCTCACGTTGTGCTGTGTGTTTGATTCTAATAACATATATATAGATAGATTGACCAAAGAGAAAAACAAAGATTATAATAACATACATGGATCCCTTGTACCTACCATTTGTGCATGAAAAATTGAAGAATGATGTGTTATTGAAGTAAACTACACTATTTTTCTTTAATTTTATTTATTTATTTATGTTTGTTGTGGGACCATTATGTCCAAATGTGCGTACACGATAATCGATCAATAATAATATTCATCCCTTCAACTTTACAAATATATATTAAAAATAAATTAAATAATATATATTTATATAAAATATATAATATTTAATTTAGTAATTTATGTTTAATATATACACAATATTTTTTATTATTTATAAATCTACTTATATTGTTTTAGTAAATAAATTTGGATAATAGTTATTAGTATACACCTTATATTTCAATTATTTTTATTTGTACTTATGTGGTCATATAATTGATGTGACTTAAATCAATAAAATCAGAAGAAATTCAAATTTAGATAGGTGTTTTTAAGTTTTATTTTGTTGGCCTTATGTCCTTGTCTCTATTTATATTCTCAAGTTTATATTATTCCATAAATGTCACTGTATATTATCAATTTATAATTTTTTGTGGACTAAAATCCGTATATTTAATACATTTTCTAAAATATTTACCATCAACTAATTTTGATTTATAAGCTAAGGAGCTATAGTTCAAATAGTATAATCTCTCTATACTTATCTAGAAGTCGCATATTTGAGTAGAAAATAGAAAAAAAAAACTAATTTTGATTTATAATGTTTAAAGTTATATTAAAAAAATTGAATGGATTTAACACTATTTTCTTTTTCTCAGAGCAAATTTACAAGCTCTACAATCCTGAAGACAATTACAATCTTCAATGGGAAACCCGAACCGCCATTGCATTGCAGCAATGAAAGCTCAAGCATATGCAATTCTAACTACCCAGATAAATTTGAACCGAATGATAGAACATCAACATCATGCCCAGAATACTTCAGATGGATCCATGAAGATCTGAAGCCATGGGAGAAAACAGGGATCACAAGAGACATGGTTGACAGGGGACAAAACGTGTCACACTTTAGGCTTGTGATTGTGAATGGAAAAGCTTACATTGAAAAATACAAGAAATCGTTTCAAACCAGGGATGTTTTTACAATATGGGGAATCTTACAACTTCTAAGGTTGTATCCTGGGCAAGTACCTGATTTGGAGCTCATGTTTCAATGTGGAGATAAGACTGTGGTGGAAAAGGGTCTATATTATGCAGGTGGACCACTTGCTAATGTTTCACCTCCTCCTATTTTTCACTATTGTGGAAATAATGATTCATTTGACATTGTCTTCCCTGATTGGACCTTCTGGGGTTGGTAAAGCTTCTATATTCCCTTAATTAGTTCTTATTAGTTATTTCTATTGTATACAAATAAATCTCTCTGCATATAAATATTGTTTTTTTAATTATTGAAAATATGTTGTCCTAGAAGTAAATATTTTATTTTCATTCCTCTGTTTTTCATTGTTTCACTTGATGAAGGTGTAATCTTATTTCATTTCATTTATTTGATAAAACATTAAACAAAAATTACATTTTTTTCAATAGGGCTGAACTCCACATAAGTCCATGGGAATCAACACTGCAAAGTATACAAGAAGGAAACAAAAGGGTGAAATGGAAGGATAGGGTACCCTATGCTTTTTGGAAGGGTAACCCTACTGTCTCTCTTCTTAGGAAAAACCTTTGTAAGTGCAATGTCACAGATAAAAAAGATTGGAATGCCAGAATATATAGTGTGGTAAGCATATAACTTTTAAGCCTTGCTAACTCTATGTGTTTAAGTAGTTAATTGCATTGTTTTAAGACACAATAATTAATTTTTGATTTTCGTTTTTTAGCAATGGCTTGATGAGAGAGAGAAAAATTTTCAAGACACAAAACTGGGAGATCAATGTACCTACAGGTAAGTAAAACTTGTCAAATTTAGAGAAATGTAGATTGTGAACATATTAGTGACTAAATTTGTTGATGTTATTACAAATTAAAGGTACAAGATATATGCAGAAGGTGCTACTTGGTCAGTGAGTGAAAAATAC
This sequence comes from Arachis ipaensis, assembly GCF_059453495.1. NCBI lineage: Eukaryota > Viridiplantae > Streptophyta > Magnoliopsida > Fabales > Fabaceae > Arachis > Arachis ipaensis. The sequence continues at coordinate 1,306,326 of NC_142437.1, forward strand.
ATAATAGCATGTGACTCAATGACAATGTTCATAGAGCCTCAATACTTTGACTTCTTCACAAGAAACATGGTACCTCTGCAACATTATTGGCCTATCAGCACCACCAACATGTGTGAGGACATCAAGTTCGCCGTTGACTGGGGCAATTCTCACCAAGACAAGGCACAGCAGATTGGAAAAAGAGGATCAGATTACATCATTGACAATCTCAAAATGAAGTATGTGTATGATTACATGTTGCACTTACTAAAAGAATATGCTAAGCTCCAAAGGTTCAAACCCAGAATACCTGAAAGAGCGAAAGAGATGTGTCCTGAGAGAATGGCATGTTCTCTGCGCAATGGACCAAGAAAGAGATACATGTATGAATCCATTGTTAAGTCACCAAGTTCCACACTTCCATGTTCCATGCCTCCTCCTTATGAACCTCAAGCTCTTCAACATTTACTTCATCAAAAGGATAATTTAATTGACAAAGTCAGGTTAAGGTCTCTTAATGATGCTGCTAAAAAGCAATGAATTGGATTATTATATACCATGTCATGTTATGCTAAAAATTCAAAGGAGTTTCCCTTCAATCCCTGCATGTTTTGTTACTAATAGTTACTTCTAGTCTAACGAATTAAGCATTTCAAAGAATTCTAGTTTACTAAAACAGTTTTAAAGCCCAAACAAAGAGATCATCATAAAGTTTCATTTACTTAACTTTGTAAACAAAAACCAGCACTAAGAATGCAATTTAGTTTCCACTGATATTCCCATGGTACTGTTATTGCTTCAGGAAATGTTTGGACTTAGTTATTAATTAGTATTAGATGTTGACGTGTTAAGTGTTATGCCGACATTAAAAGAGTAATTAAAAGAGCCAGATTCAGAGGCTACAATATAAAAAGGGTGAATTCTATTCTACCCTTTCTAAAATAGAGGGTAAATTACCCCTTGTGATATATACAGTGATTATTCATAAATTATTCTTCTACCAGAATTTTAAGATTCACGTTATCTTCTCTTTTCTTTTCAATTGACGCGATGTTTCTCTTGAAACTTGATAGTAGTGTTATTTTTATAATCCGCACTAAATACACCTCTTCTTCAATTTTAAAACCATAATTCCTCTCAAATCCAATCACCATTTTCAATCAATTAGATTAGGATTTTAAACTTGTTCATATGCTTTCAATCTCTCATTTCAACGAGCACATCTATTAATTTTTCATCTATCTTCTTTCTAAGATTTTCTTCCTAGTATTTTTCTTAAAATTCATTCGGATCAACAATGATACTCCTCTTCAAATAACCAACCCTCATAGCCTTGTATAACTATATAACAAAAACAAACCAAAATATTAGTTAGTCATAAAAACAATGAGTCAATAATTATCATCTTAGGATTTTTATTATCTGAATAATGATTGAAAAATAATTTAAGAACAATTAAAGATTAAAAAAAATACCTTGATATTTCTTTTCACGCACCAATTACCATCATTTTTAAATAATATATCAGAAATTTCTATCAGTTTTTTTAGCTCGCTCGTTTTTAGAATTTTCTAGCGATCGTATTAGAGATAGCAATTAGATTTGACGATCTCATTCGAACTTTGAAACTCTGATTGAAACATAATTTATCAATAATCATTGTATATGGCACAAGGGATAATTTACCATTTATTTTAGAGAGAACATGGTAGAGTTCACCTATAAAAAATGACTTGATTTCAAAGTTTATAATATTCTAATAACCATTGATGCAACAAGAGGCAGGATAACAATGACTTGTCACATTGTCGCCACTAAAAACGTGTTACCAATCTTAATTTTCTGAATTTTCTATTTCAAAAGAATAATATTCTAGCCACACGTACGTGGTAGTTAGAGGATACTTCTTTTTTCTTATATTTTTTATCAATAAAAAAAAGGTTTAAATATTAGAAATAGAACTTGCGTGAATTGAAGTTCTTCCGTTAATTTCCAACTAGGTTTTACACACTCTCTCTCTCTTATTTTGATTCCTAGCATTCTTCTTCATTCTTTTTTTGTTTCCCACCTCTTCAACATATAAATTGTATATAATAAAACAAATGTTCTGATAAAATTACATAGAAACTATATATATATACACGATCCATGTTATAGCTTTAGCAAGATGGCATGCATGAAGAAGAAGACTAAGAAGTTGGAAAAGAAGAAGAGGAAGAAAAAGAATTTAGATTAAGATCTATTCTCACAAACACTGACTAATTAATAGTAATATATTTTTGTTGTAATAATAAATATTTCAAACACTGGCTAATATAATGGCGAAAACTTAAATACACTTAAAATATATGGAGGATGTTTTCATAAAGACGCAAAACATTTTTTTGTAAATACACTTATATGTGTCGCATTATTATTGGACGTATTAATGAACTGGTTATTTTTGAATTTTTTAATAAATTATAATAAAATGGATTTTTTTATAACAATAACAATAAACCTAATTGTTATTAGATTCGGTCGAACCGACCAATTTACATAACTTATTGGATCATAGTTTTTTTTTTTAAAATCAGGGATATAATTGTTTTTTTATAAAAAAATTGAAACATGATTCGGTTAAATTGTGTAAATCAATCGGATCAAATCGGATTTAATAATTATAATGCGGACAATTAGATTTATTATTTGTTGTTATAATAAACCAATTTTATTATAATTTACTAAAAAATAAATTATTAATCGATTTAATAAAAATATCTAATAATATCATGACACATGTAAATATCTTAAAAAAAAATATTTTTAGTATCTTTGTCGAAGTGCTCTCCAAAATATATTATATGTACTAGTATTTAAACCCTCTTTTAAGTCTTCTTAGTAAAAAACTGAAGTGAAAAGAGAAAGTTACGGTTGAAACTTAGAATGGGCAGAAACAACAAAAATAATGTGTCCTATATTATTTTTTACTTATCATTTATTTAAAACATGGAAATAAAGTGGGCCAGACTGTAATATAATAGTTAATAATATAAGAAAAGAAGCAAAATGTCTGAAAATAGACATTTCTTATTCCATAAAAAATATTTTTTTATTAAATTTAAAAAGAAAAAGTAGATAAATAATGTGCAAAAAGAATTGAATTAAATTCATAAAAAGAAATAAAATTAAAATCCAGGTTCTGAAAATTCAAGCGAAAATAGAGAAAATTGTAAAAACGAAGTTGTAGTAGAAAGGTGGAGGTGTGGGCCTGTGGGGCACAGGCACCCAATAAGTAATAACATGTGTTGTGTGTTGTTCAGAGTTTTTCTCATAAATCATAATGGTTGCTGCCGCATTACCCTGTTACAACTACCGGACAAATCCAATACATCATACATCCTCGTCACACACCCCACACACTATTTTTTCCCTTCTTTTTAAGTTATCGTTTTTTTTTCCTTCTAAAATTAGCAGTAAAATTCAAATTCGTAATTTTTAATGAATATTAAAAAAATTATGTTATTTAAATTATAATTTGTTGGTTTTTTTTAAGTTATTTTATTTTTAAGCTGAAAACTCAATTACATCTAATTTTATAAAAAGTTGATAACTACGAATTATTACATTATAATTTAATTAAATTTATTAAATTATTTAATAATTTTTAACTATTAATTTTACATAAAATTAATTATAACTGAATATTAACCTATTTTTAATTAAATTAATAATAATAATAATAATAATAATAATAATAATAATAATAATAATACCATATATTGCTTCATATGGTAGATATGATACCTACTTTTTTCATAAAATTCTCATCGATTAAAATTTAGATGATAATAATTCTATTAGATAAATAATAATAACATTAATAATTATTTTGTGATAAAATAAAATGATAAATTATCTAATTGATAATGCTATTTTTTCTATATGGTATTTCTAAATTATTGTTATAATAAAAAATATCTCCTATCATTGTAGAAAATAAAATAATAAAAATAAATGATAATTAAAAAAAATTAAACAAGAGTAGAAAAATAATATCAAATTTAGAAGTTATAATTATCATCTTTTTTTAAGAATTATGTATAATATAAATTTTTTTGGTGTACTATATATAATAAGATAACATAAAAAAATTAGTGAAATTAGAAAAGAAAAGAAAAAATAATACACATAAAAAATGCACACATTTTTTATTCTTATGTGTTGTCATGACACATGTCTCATGTCTAGATATAATAAGTACTTGACTCCTTTTCAATAATTTTTTTTTTCTCTCACTCTCTACTTTCTTATAAAGCCGTCAGAGAAAAGAAAGTTATTAGAAAGGAGTCAAGTATTTATTATATCTTGACATGAGACATGTGTCATGGCAACACATAAAAATAAAAAATGTGTACATTTTTTTTGTGTACTTTTAATAATATCAAATTTAGAAGTTATAATTATCATCTTTTTTTAAGAACTATGTATAATATAAGTTTTTTTGGTGTACTATATATAATAAGATAACATAAAAAAATTAGTAAAATTAGAAAAGAAAAGAATAATATCAAATTTAGAAGTTATGATTATCATCTTTCTTTAAGAACTATATATAATATAAATTTTTTTGATGTTCTATATATAATAAGATAACATAAAAAAATTAGTGAAATTAGAAAAGAAAAGAAAAAAGAATACACATAAAAAATGCACACATTTTTTATTCTTGTGTGTTGTCATGACACGTCTCATGTCAAGATATAATAAATGCTTGACTCCTTTCTAATAACTTTCTTTTCTCCCACAGCTTTATAAGAAAGTAGAGAGTGAGAGAAAAGAAAATTATTGAAAAAAAGTCAAATACTTATTATATTTAGACATGAGACATGTGTCATGGCAACACACAAAAATACACATTTTTTTGTGTATTTTTAATAATATCAAATTTAAAAGTTATAATTATCATCTTTCTTTAAGAACTATGTATAATATAAGTTTTTTTGGTGTACTATATATAATAAGATAACATAAAAAAATAGTAAAACTAGAAAAAAAAGAATAATATCAAATTTAGAAGTTATGATTATCATCTTTCTTTAAAAACTATATATAATATAAATTTTTTTGGTGTACTATATATAATAAAATAACATAAAAAAAATTAGTAAAACTAGAAAAGAAAAAAAAAAAGAGTACACAGAATAAATGCACACATTTTTCATTTTTGTGTGTTGCCATGGCACATATCTCATGTCAAGATATAATAAGTGCTTGACTCCTTTCCAATAACTTTCCTTTCTCTGACTCTCTACTTTCCCAGAAAGCCAATTCTTATTCATCTTTTTCTTCATTCTCTCTCTCTCCTCTTTATTATTTATAAATTATAACCCTCTTTCTGCTGTTACTAAACCTTCAAGCTCCAAAAGAAAAAGAGAAGAAAAAAAAGAAAATATATTTTTGCCATTTTGTTCTGTTCTTCTTCAGCTTAATCAGAAGCTCAGGTACGTTTTCAGAATCACCATTTTCTTGTTCGTCATCTTTGATTTTGGTCTATTTGCAAGCTTTGTATGATTTTCTTATCTGGGTCTGTGGATTATTTTTCTGATATTCTGTTTTGGGTTTTGTTCAAGTTTTGATAAAACCTTTCTGTGTCTTAAAAGTTACAAGCTTAAACTTTTTTACTCAAATCTGCTATTTTCATTGGAATTTTGGCCATGCAGATACTATTTTCCTTCTGGGCTTCTCATAAATGAGCAAATAAATTCTCCCTTTTTTTTGTATGGGAACTTTTAGGTGAAGTTTATCAAAGGAAAAGGCTTATGTTAGTTTGTGTATAAATTTTAGAAGAAGTTTTGTATAACTAATTCAGCTGGGAGTACTTAACAATAATATGAACCTTTGGAACTCAGATCCTAGAATAACATAGAATAGTGACCCTTGGGGATACGAAGATCGTGACTTTCACCCAAAAAAAAAATATATGTTGGTATACATCAGCCTCTACTATGATTAAGTGTTCTTTTTTAGCAGAATTTAGGGAATACTTTTATCATCTGTTTGTAGAGTTGAAAGTATCTAGTATGTTCCCTTTTGATTCTTGTATTGCCTTTTTTTTGTTCATGAAGGGAAAAGGACAAATTTGTGGGACTAGTAGGTTAAGGTTTGATGCTTTTGGAATCTACCTCTTTCTTGCTTGAACTTTAAGAATTACTCTCTCTCTCTCTCTCTCTCTCTCTCTCTCTCTGATAATATCAACCTCCTGGGTTCCCTTTCATGCTTCCCTTTGTCTATGATAGGTAGGTAGGAACCAACTGAATCATAATTGTTGACTTATATAGCTTTACTTCACACTGACAAAATACTTACACTCACATGAATTCTTATGCTTTTAGCAAGATTTTAGTTTATATTTACATATCTGAAGCAAAACCTCTTATTATTCAAGGACTTGTTTCTTCCATTGGAAGTGTAAAAAGAGTTTGATATTGATACTCTAATTTAAACAATTGTTTACTTCCCCTGGATGATAATTGTGAATTCTTCTGCCCCTTAGCTAGCTATACATTAATCCGATTCCTTAAGCCAACTAGAACAATCAAAGTCTTACAGTTGCTATGGACGCTTGCTATTTCATTACTCATTAAACACATTGCTAGTGGCAGATAGTTGAGAATGTTGTGCAAATACATATATATGTAATATTAGGGTAATAAATTTATATACGAGACTATAGACTTTTCAACCCCATCTGTTTATTTCATTTTTAGGTATATAAGGTTGTCATAATTTTAGTGGAAGCTGCTAATTGGAGATGAGCAATCTCAAGCTTGGGGTGGAGGTTACAGGTGCTCATGACCTTATGCCAAAAGATGGGCAAGGTTCATGTAGTTCCTTTGTGGAACTTCACTTTGATGGTCAGAAATTTCGAACAACAACTAAGGATAAAGATCTGAGTCCAGTTTGGAATGAGAAATTTTACTTCAACATAACTGATCCGAGCAGATTGCCAAACCTCACTCTTGCCGCCTGCGTCTACCACTATAACAAAACCACCGGTTCCAAAGTGTTCCTTGGCAAGGTCCACCTCACCGCAACATCATTTGTCCCATATGCAGATGCTGCTGTTCTTCACTACCCTTTGGAAAAGAAAGCTGTTTTTTCCCGCGTAAAAGGAGAGCTTGGCTTGAAAGTATTTGTTACTGATGACCCTTCAATAAAGTCCTCAAGTCCTCTTCCTGATTTAGAACCAGTTACTAATACAGATCAACACACTGTTCAAGATCAAACACCATCATTCACAAGTTCAATACTGAATGTGTTTTCTCGAAAGAAAAATGACTCAAGGCACACATTTCATACGGTTGCCAAACCAAATGAAGAAAAACAGCATCAATCTTCTTCTTCAGCAGCTGCCAAGCCGAGTTCAAACTATATGACACATGAGATGAAATCTGGAATGCCGCCTCCTTCTAAATTCGTGTATGCAGGTTCATCTTCTCCTTTTGATTATGCATTGAAAGAGACAAGCCCTTATCTTGGAGGGGGCCAAGTTGTTGGTGGGAGAGTTATACGTGGGAACATGCGCCCCAGCACCTATGACCTTGTTGAACCAATGAGGTACCTTTTTGTAAGAGTTGTGAGAGCTCGCGACCTTCCGTCGAAGGATGTGACCGGAGGCCTTGATCCGTATGTGGAGGTAAAGATTGGAAATTTCAAAGGAAGAACCAAGCACTATGAGAAAACTCAAGACCCGGAGTGGAATCAGGTATTTGCCTTTTCAAGGGAGAATCTGCAGTCAAATGTTCTTGAAGTTGTGGTCAAAGACAAGGATATGCTGCTGGATAAAAATGTTGGAACTGTGAGGTTTGATCTCCATGATATTCCTACACGTGTTCCCCCAGACAGTCCATTGGCTCCCGAATGGTACCGATTCGAGAAGGGGGACAAGAAGAAAGGGGAGTTGATGCTTGCTGTATGGTTTGGCACACAAGCCGATGAGGCTTTTCCCGATGCTTGGCATTCTGATGCACTCTCTGTTGATGGAAGCTCCCCATTTGCTTATGCTCAGATTCGATCCAAAGTTTACCAGTCTCCAAGGTTATGGTATGTGCGGGTTAAAGTGATTGAGGCACAGGACTTGCTGGTGGAGAATTCTAGAATTCCAGATACCTATGTTAAGGTGCAGCTTGGTAACCAGATCTTGAAGACTAGGCCAGTTCAGTCAAGCACCAAGACCCCTCGTTGGGATCAGGAGCTCATGTTTGTTGCTGCTGAACCTTTTGAGGAACCTTTGCTCCTTTCGATTGAGGACCGTGTTGGTCCCAACAAGGATGAAACTATTGGGAATGTTGTTATCCATCTGACCAAGGTTGAGAGGCGTGCCGACGATAGACCTATCCGCACTAGGTGGTATGACCTTGAAAAATCCATGTCTTCTGCAATGGACAGTGAAGAAGGGAAAAAGAAGGAGAAGGATAAGTTTCATAGCCGAATCCACATGTGTGTGTGTCTTGATGGTGGTTACCATGTTTTCGATGAGTCAACTTATTATAGTAGTGATCTTAGACCCTCATTGAAGCAACTGTGGAAGAAGCCAATGGGAGTTTTAGAACTTGGCATCATAAGTGTTGATGGACTTCATCCAATTAAAACCAGAGAGGGAAGGGGGACATCGGATACATACTGTGTGGCAAAATACGGCCACAAATGGATTCGTACCCGAACCATTTGCGATAGTCTAAGCCCCAAATACAATGAGCAGTACACTTGGGAAGTTTTTGATCCGGCTACTGTTCTCACTGTTGGGGTCTTTGATAACGGCCAGCTCAACAGTTCAGACAGTAATAGAGATTTGAAAATCGGTAAAGTCAGGATCCGTATCTCAACCTTGGAATCTGGACGCGTTTACACTCACTCTTACCCGCTACTAATGCTGCATCCTTCGGGTGTGAAGAAGATGGGTGAAGTCCACTTGGCAATAAGATTCTCATGTTACTCAACACTTGACATGATGCATGCATACTTTAAGCCGCACTTGCCAAAAATGCACTACAAAAGGCCACTCAACATAATGGAACAGGAGAAGCTCCGGCACCAGGCTGTCAGTGTGGTCGCTGCTCGGCTTAGCCGGGCAGAACCTCCACTTAGAAAGGAGGTAGTTGAGTACATGTCCGATACAGACTCTCATCTCTGGAGCATGAGGCGTAGCAAGGCGAACTTCTACCGTCTAATGACGGTGTTTTCGGGGATGCTGTCGGCAGCAAAATGGTTGGGGGAAGTTTCCACGTGGAGGAATCCTGTGACAACAGTGCTGGTGCACATCCTGTTTCTGATGCTTGTGTGTTTCCCGGAACTCATCCTCCCAACTGTCTTCCTCTACATGTTTGTAATTGGGATGTGGAATTGGCGGTTCCGGCCTAGATACCCTCCTCACATGAACACTAGACTCTCCTATGCAGATGCAGTCACCCCGGATGAGCTGGACGAAGAGTTTGACCCCTTTCCAAGCACAAAGAGCCCCGATGTGGTCCGGTTCAGGTACGACCGATTAAGAAGTGTTGCCGGCAGGATTCAGACCGTGGTTGGTGACATTGCTACTCAAGGTGAAAGGTTCCAAGCACTGGTAAGCTGGCGAGATCCTCGAGCCACAACAATGTTCATGGTGTTCTGCTTTGTGGCTGCCATTGTGTTGTATGTGACACCATTCCAAGTTCCAATCCTCTTAACTGGATTCTACCTTATGAGGCATCCAAAGCTTAGGAATAAGACACCAGCTGCACCGGTTAACTTCTTCAGAAGGTTACCAGCTCTTACAGATAGCATGCTGTAGAATGCACTCCCCTTTTCATTTTTTTGGTCATGGATTCTGGTATCAAATTTTTGGCAGTGCATGTAAACTCTAATGCCTATGTGTATTGTGTTATGACCAGTGACTTATATATATTAGCCTTTAGTTTTCTGTAATTGGATCTGATTAGATGGCTGTAAAATTGGAACTGAATCAGCAATGAAACCAATTTCACCGCCCTGTTCTTTGAATACTTTTATACGTTGTGTCTATATTATATAGAGATTATGCTGTCCTTCATTTTAAGCACAATGCAAATGTAACTTGCATTTTGTGAAACTCATAAGTAACCAAAGGGACAATGCTATGATTAATAAACGGAAAAGTATATGGAACCAAAAGGTGATCAGCCAAAAAATAAACAAAACCGTTTAATTAGAATCACTTTTTGAATAATATGTTTGAAAACTGCTTCTGAAATCACGGAGCACAAACCAAAACTTGATTTTTTATGGAGCCCAAACATATTTTGGCTGGTTTTTGGCTGATATGCTTTTGGTTTCTTAGTTGTTCTCTAAATAAACCAAGAGAAGCTAATGGTATAGATGTCAACATAACAAGACTCATTTGTAAAAAATATTCGTAATTTATATATAATTTAATATAATTATTTAAAAACAAAAAATAAAAAAAAATTACAACAAAAATCTTATAAAATTGATCTCTTTTTTAAATATTAACTTAAGTATGTTTTTTAATATTTTTATATAATAAAATTTTTTTTATATACTTTATCATAAAATATAATAAATTTTAAGAACTTAGATTTCTTTTTATTTATTTGTATGAAAATATTTTTTATAAACGAATTATTCGAATTTTGAGAAATAAACTATATTTGTTTGTTGATATTTTTGAGTAGATGGTGTTATATAGTAAAATTTTTAAAGTTTTTTTTCAGTGTATTTGGAGATATTTTTTTTTAAAAATAATTGAGAATTAGAATACAAAAAAATATAATACAATATTATAAATATATTTTATTAATTATGATATATTAGAATATATGTATAATAAACAAATATTAATGTGTCATTATACACTTTAAATATTTATAACTAAATTTTTATATTATAGTTTTAATGTAGATATTAATTATATTTAACTGTTACTTTTTAATTCAATTAAATAATAATAAATATTAAATTTAATATTTTTGTATCATTATTATGTAGATATTTATTATTTTTATTTTACAAAATTATAAAAATTATTATCAATACAAAATTGCTGACGTGACACAATCACATAAACCAATATATCATAAGCTCATTTTATAATAGATTTATATCAACTACTTTTAAGTCTATGCTACTATTAATTATGTTAGTGCGTCAATGAGTAATAGCTCAAATGGCATAGTCTCTCCATACTTAATTAAGAGGTTGTGGGTTCGAGTCTCCTATCTTTAGTAAAAAAAAAAAAATTAATTATGTTAGTGCATTTGGATAATGTGCTAGGATCTTTATTGTTATTCCTTTTTCGGTTTATTCTCCATGTGTATCTTCAGCAAATTAGTAATTTAGCTCCTGTATTGGATGATAAATTGTTTTTTAAATTCTTATATATTGTAATTAAATTTAACTTTTATGAAATTACATATAATAATAATAATAATAATAATAATAATAATAATAATAATAATAATAATAATATAAAGTTTGAACGTTTTACATTGTAATTTTTCTGAAAACATTTTAACCTTCTGGAATTGTTATGGTATAAGTAGAGAATTAGGAAGAATTTATTTTAGTTATATTGTTTTTTATATAGAATTGGTATATGCATAAACATGAAAAATTAGAATCAATTTCAATTTCAAACCTCAAACAGAACGTAATAAACATTTTTTTGGTTGGTACAGTTAAAAAATACAAGGTGAAAAGAAATGTTTCACAATTAAATTTATAATTAATAACATGTTCTGTCAAAAACACAAACTGGCATGAGCAAAGACAAAGAGTAATACAATGGATAATGCTTTTATTTTATTATAAGACAATTTTTACAATTCCTCATGTGAGCTTAATCCTTATTAATAAGTGAGTACTTATTAGATTAACTTGAAGAATTTCGAATTATTCATACACTTGCTGCTTGCACTGTTTGCAAAGAAAGACTTTAACTGTTAAGCAAACTGGTAAGTTTTTAGTATTACTTTTAGTGTTACTTTTTTACCATATATATCCGTTTCTTTTCCGTCATCCCTTGCCTTAAAGTTCGTTTTTTCTTTTCCTCAGGGCACCCCTTGCCTTGAGTTCGTTTCTTCTTTTCCTAAGTTTTTAGTGTTTTTTTAGTGTTCTTAAAAAAAAATATCATGTCCTAAACTGTTCAAAATGTGATGTTGATAGTTTGATGCATTAGAAAAGATTAATAGAGAGAAATAAGTTATTTTCATTGTTGAAAAGAATGAAAAAGTTAGAATTATGTAAATTTAACAATTCTAACTTGGAAACATTTGCAAAAAATCCACGAAGAAAGATAACCAACTAGCTTCACAAGTGGCAACAACAAAAGACCTATATTCAGCTTCTGCAGAGGACTTGGCAACAGTGGTTTGCTTCTTACTCTTCCAGTTAACAAGAGAGTTCCCAAGCATGAAGCAATAACCGGAAACGGAGCGACGAGTATCAGCGCAGGTAGCCCAGTCAGCGTCGGCAAATCCAGTAAGATGCAGATTAGAAGTAAAGGAGAAGAATAGACCAGTTGCAGGTCAGCCTTTTAAATATCGGAGTACGCGAAAAGCAACCTATAGGTGAGAAGTGGTTGCACAGTCCAAAAATTGGTTCAAACGTCCCACAGCATAAGAGATATCGGATCTAGTGTTTGTGAGGTAAAGGAGTCGGCCGATGAGCTGTCCGTAAATAGTGTTGTCTGTTTAAAATGGTACCTGATTCCTTTGAGAGTTTCTAACTATAATCAAATAGGGTAGAGAGAGGCTTGCAATCTAGATAACCAAAATCCTTGAGAAGGTCCATGACGTACTTCCGCTGATAAATGTGAATTCTAGATTTAGAGCGTGCTACTTCCATTCCCAAGAAGTATTTGAGATCATCAAGATCCTTTATTTTAAATTTGTCATCCAAATTTTGCCTGATGGAATTGATTTCGTCAATGTCATTCCCGGTTAAAACCAAGTCATCAACATATACTAGAATGGCAGTGAAGCTTTCAGATTGTTTCTTGATGAAGAGTAAATGATCATAAAAAAACTGCTTATAACCAGCATCCACAAGAGTCTAAGTGAGCTTAATGTTCCATTGCCTGCTTGCTTGCTTAATCCCATATAGAGTCTTTTGCAATTTACAAACCAAACCTGGTTGTGACACAGCAAAACCGGGTGGTATATTCATATAAACTTCCTTGTCCAAATCTCCGTGAAGAAAGGTAGTATTGACGTCCAGCTGTTTCAAATGCGATTTCTTTGTCACTGCTAATGCTAACATTACTCGTAGGATAGTCATTTTGACAACTGGACTAAAAGTATTACCATAATCTACTTCTTGCACTTGAGTGAATCCTTTTGCAACTAGCCTCGCTTTGTGTCTCTCTATGGTACCATCGGGATTGAATTTTACCCGAAAAATCTATTTACAATCCACAACCTTCTTGCCTTTTGGGAGTTCAGTGAGACACCAAGCTCTGTTATGATCTAGAGCTGTCAATTCATCTTGTATTGCCTTTCTCCAATATTCATATGCAGCCACTTCCTCATAAGTGCTAGATTCTGGATTTGAGGTAATGGCTAGAGAAAGTGACTTATATTTTGGGGTTAGTTTATCATATGACAAGTGTTGTGAGATAGGATATAAAGAGCTAGAGTTGGCAAAGTTGCTAAAGTGAGCTGTGTGGGTTATCATACAATGATAGTCCTTCAAATAAACAGGCGGTTTCTTGACTCTTCCATATTTTCTCGTGATGCAGTCATGTGTGATGTCAAAATGTTGTGATGTAGGTGCATTGTTAGTGTGTGGTGTGGTAATGGGTGCAATGGTGTGTGAAAAAATTGGTGAGTACAGTGAACTTGAGAAATGTTCATCTGAATCTGTGAGTGTGGTATGTGTGGGTGATTGCAAATGATGTGTGGATAGTATATCCTATTGAAAAAGATCAATGCATTGTGGAGTACGAGTGGGTACTGATAAAGAGGATTATGTCGATTCAGAATTTCTCAAAATAAGAATCACTTCGTTGATAGCAAAGTCCAAACCGACAATCTATCCTCTCAATCAAAGTTTAAATTCCAAATACAAATATAATCGAGAGTAATTCAACCTCAGGTCGTTCTCCCTAGAAATGTAATTGAAGTGTCACGCTTTCAGTTATGAGGAAAAAGGATTTTGAAATCAAAGAATGAAAGATTAAAGGAACTAAGGAATAAAAGAACTAAGATATGATTAAAAAAGGGAATTGATGCAAGTAAAAGGAATATAAGATCAAAACTTAGTGAAAATGCTATAAATGCATAAAGAACCTTAACTCGGGAATGAGAATTAAGGAATCCTATCATCGTCATAACCACAACTATGGCAACTATGATGAGTCAATCTCGCTTCGTCTATCCATAACACCGAGGAGTAAGTCAAGCAAGCATAATTGACCTCAATCCATAAGTCCTAGCTAACTTACCAAATTAATTGGTGAAAAGCTAGCGTCAATGGAAACAAGAGTCAACTAACTACCCAAGAATTGCCACTAAATGTCGGACATTATGACTCTAGTATCCTAGGAACTCAAATTCCAAACCAAGGTGTGAAAATCTACTCAAAACTCATAATTGGCATTTTCACAAACACCTTGTGGTATAAAACCAAAACATGTAAAATTACAAAGGAAAAAGGAAAAAGGAAAACTATAGCCAAACTATTCACAATATCAACAATAAACATGCAATCAAGCAAACATAAATCATAAAAGACAAAATTCATCAATCAAAACTTCAAGAAACCCAAAATTGCATATATTAACAAAGTAATTTGAACCAAAAGAAAATGAGAGTAAAGATGATGTAATTAAAGAGAAATTTAAGAGTACTTACAAAAGAGTTGATCAACCCAAGATGAAAACTTGATACTATAAAATGCTACAATGGAAATTGACAAAACCATAGGAGAGAAATTGCTATCTACACTACTCCTACTCCTAATTATGTTCCAAGACTATCTAAGTGAGCTCCCTTGATGTATGATCACTTCCCTTTGATATAGCATCACAAAAGGCTTCAACAACTCCAAAAATTGGGCCAAAAGAGCCCCAAAATCGCGAGCCACGTGCTTCATTAATGAATCCACGTGCAGGGACCTGTGCGTACGCATACCTCTGATTTCTGTACTTGTGCGCATGCACGGGAGGTTGTGCGCACGCACACATCAGTGTGTGCTTCTTCTTTGTTTTCTTCATGTGTTCTCCATTTTTGCATGCTTCCTTCCACTTCGTGTGTTTAACGCGTGCATTTAAGAAGCTAAAACGTGTGAGTATCATCTCAACTTATGTTCTCTCGCTTGATTCCTCCCCGAAGTCTCTTCGGTGGTCGAAAGCTCCCCACAGTTGGCCAACAAGTGGTATCAGAGCCGATGGTTAATCGGTCTCGCTTGATTCCTCAAACTCCCCACGGTTGGCCCAACAAGTAGTACCAGAGCCGATGGTTAATCGGTCTAGTTGTTTTAAGGGGTATCCAAGGTCGAAAGCTCCCCACGGGTGGCCCAACAAGTGGTATCAGATTCGATGGTTAATCGGTCTGGTATCATCTCATCTAAATTTACGTTTATATAATTTTTTTTCTCTATTTTTACAATGCTAATTTTATTCTATATAAATTTTTGTATTTTTTATCTAATTTTTTTCTGTATTTTTACAATGTAGGATTCTATATATAAGGGTTTTATAAAAGAAGATCGTTATCACACAGTTTTAGTAGTGGGGCGTGTTACTAGAAAAATTGGAAGAAAAATGAGGGAATACTATATAATTAAAAACTCATGGGGAACAAAGTGAGGAAAGAATGGTTTTGGAAAAATCAATCGTAAAGTATTTATAAGTTAATGTTACAAGTGTGAGGTGTATGAAAAATTAAAACTCTTAATCTTAATGTTGTTAGTGTTACCATGGTACAAAGAGTATAGGAAAGAAACCAAGAATTATTTAAAAGAGTATTATTTTTATTATTCATATTTTTTCTGTGATTACAAAGTTCTTACCAATATATAAACAAGAGTACGCTAAGAGTACGCTCGTTATAGAATAATATCCTAATAAATTACATTGATTTTTTTAAGGAACTGCCGGTAGAAACTGATTTGTTAAATTTAAATTGCTGTTGGTTATAACAGTGGCAACTGCCATAGAAATTAGGTACAATATAATTGACAAATTTAATGGTGGTGAAAATATTATTATTTCACCATAAGATTTGTTGGACAATTATTTGAGGAATGACCAAATAGACAAATTAAAGAAGGATGAAAAATACCTGCGAAGAATAGGAGTTGGTCGACTCGATGACCAGGATTGTTATACAGCAATACCTTATAATGTTTTAAGATGGATGATTACAAATGGGTGCGTAGAAGAGAGCATGTGCAAGTTTATAGCACAAAGACAATGTAACACAATCAACAGAAAGGTATCCATTTAATTAAATATTGTTAGAAGTTTAATAATTTTTATTTATTACAATAAAGTAATATTTTTTTTACATATAAAATAATATGTTATAACATAACTTAACTTATATGTTCTTATATATATTTATGCAAGCTGAGTTTAAGGTGGAAAATTGTGAAGAAACCAAAAATTATTTAAAAGAGTATTATTTTTATTATTTATATTTTGTCTATGATTACAAGATTTTTACCAATATATAGACCAAGAGTACGCTAAGAGTACGCTCGTTATAGAATAATATCCTAATAAATTACATTTATTTTTTGAGAAACTGCCGTAGAAACTGATTTTCTAAATTTAAATTGCTTTTGGGCTACTTTTTGTAAGAGCTGTGAGAGCTCGCGACCTTCCGTCGAAGGATGTCAAAGGACGTAAAAAATATTCTAAATTTAAAAGTATTGTTTAAAAAATATTAAATTTAAAGTCTTATTTGTAATATCAAAAGAAAGACTTGATCTTCACCGTACAAAGTATATTTTTTTTTGCCTTTTTTGAGCAGGCAAGCTTGTAGTCTTACTGTTAGTTAGTGTTCTTTTTAGTGCAACTCTATATTAGTGTTCGTTATCACACAGTTTTAGTAGTAGGGCGTGTTACTAGAAAAATTAGAAAAAAAATGAGAGAATATTATATAATTAGAGATTCCTGGAGAACAAAATGAGGAAAGAATGACTTCGAAAAAATCAATCGTAAGGTATTTATAAGTTAATGTTGCAAGTGTGAGGTGTATGAAAAATTAAAACTTTTAATCTTAATGTTGTTAGTGTTACCATGGTACAAAGAGTTTAGGAAAGAAACGAATAATTATCTAGAAGAATATTATTTTTGTTAGTCATATTTGGTTCTTACCAATATATAGACAAGAGTACGCTAAGAGTACGCTCGTTATAGAATAATATCCTAATAAATTACATTGATTTTTTTAAGGAACTGCCGGTAGAAACTGATTTGTTAAATTTAAATTGCTGTTGGGCTATAACAGTGGCAACTGCCATAAAAATTAGGTACAATATAATTGACAAATTTAATGGTGGTGAAAATATTATTATTTCACCACAAGATTTGTTGGACAATTATTTGAGGAATGACCAAATAGAGAAATTAAAGAAGGATGAAAAATACCTGCGAAGAATAGGAGTTGGTCGACTCGATGACCAGGATTGGTATACAGCAATACCTTATAATGTTTTAAGATGGATGATTACAAATGGGTGCGTAGAAGAGAGCATGTGCAAGTTTATAGCACAAAGACAATGTAACACAATCAACAGAAAGGTATCCATTTAATTAAATATTGTTAGAAGTTTAATAATTTTTATTTATTACAATAAAATAATATTTTTTTTACATATAAAATATGTTATAACATAACTTAACTTATATGTTCTTATATATATTTATGCAAGCTGAGTTTAAGGTGGAAAATTGTGAAGAAACCAAAAATTATTTAAAAGAGTATTATTTTTATTACTTATATTTTGTCTATGATTACAAGATTTTTACTAATATATAGACCAAGAGTACGCTAAGAGTAGGGGTGTTCGCGGTGCGGTTTGGTTCGGTTTTTGAAGGAAAAGCCATCCGATCCGATCGTTTAATTAAGATGCGGTTCGGTTTGGTTCGGTTTTTTTTTCAAGGTCATCCGAACCAAACCAAACCAATTAAAATCGGTTTGGTTTGGTTCGGTTTGTTCGGTTTTTTCAATCAAATAAAAAAAAATTCTACCATACTATTATGCAATGTCATAAGATTGAAATCAACAAGCCAAAATACACAATAGCTAACAAAGTCTTGATCTAATAAAATATAACGACAATAAATTCAAATACGACAATTAAAGAAGTTTAATATCTCAACACAACTGAAGTTTAATTCCCTCGGCCTCTACTAGCAAGCTTCCTTGTGTTTCGTTGAGGAGCTGGCACAGGAGGCAAAGCAGTCGGAGATCTGATGCTTGTTGATTCATTCGGAATAGGAATTGGAAGCAATCCAGTGTCGCCCATATTCTCACTTGAACTAACCTCAAACTACATAAACAAGCAATAACCATTAACCAGCAATAAACAAGCAATAAACAAAACAGAACAAAACTTGATAATGCAAACAAGCAATGAACAAGCAATAAACAAATTAAACCAGCAAGGCAGCAAACAAATTGAACTTGATAATGTGAACCAGAATTAAACCAAACAGAATTGGCACTTGATAATGTGAACAAGCAATGAACAAATTAAACCAGCAAGACAGCAATAAACACTAAACAGAATTTGCAAATTGAACTTGGCAATGAACAAATTGAACTTGCCAAATTAAACACTAAACAGAACAAAACTTGATAATCTCAAAATTAAACCAGCAATACCAAGCAGCAAGCAGCAATACCAAGCAAGCAATACCAAGCAGCAAGCAGCAATACCAAGCACCAAGCAGCATTGCAGCAATACCAAGCAGCAATACTTATAAACTATTTTTCAGGTTAAAATTAAAACTGAACATTGAACAATAACCATTAACCAGCAAGCACCAAGCAGCAATACCAACAACAAGGCAAGAATGAATCAGTAAAGTTTACCTGAATAGATGGCTCGGGCTCCATATGCACTTGAATCGGTGGCTGGGTGGGAGGCTTTCTGGGCGGAGGCCGCGAGGTCGGAGGTGGTGAGGGGACCCTACAGAACCCAAAAACGCTGCTGGGTGGAGGCTTTCTGGGTGGAGGCGGTGACGTCGGAGGTGGTGACTGGTGAGGTCGGAGGTCCTGTGGGTGGGTGAGCCGGGGAGGGGAGGGACTCGCGCAGCAGTAACGCGTTTGGGGGATGGGGGTGGGGGTTAGGTTTCCTTATATATATTTATGCAAGCTGAGTTTAAGGTGGAAAATTGTGAAGAAACCAAAAATTATTTAAAAGAGTATTATTTTTATTATTCATATTTTTTCTATGATTACAAGATTTTTACCAATATATAGAACAAGAGTACGCTAAGAGTACGCTCGTTATAGAATAATATCCTAATAAATTACATTTATTTTTTGAGAAACTGCCGTAGAAACTGATTTTCTAAATTTAAATTGCTTTTGTCTACTTTTTGTAAGAGCTGTGAGAGCTCGCGACCTTCCATCGAAGGATGTCAAAGGACGTAAAAAATATTCTAAATTTAAAAGTATTGTTTAAAAAATATTAAATTTAAAGTCTTATTTGTAATATCAAAAGAAAGACTTGATCTTCACCGTACAAAGTATATTTTTTTGCCTTTTTTGAGCAGGCAAGCTTGTAGTCTTACTGTTAGTTAGTGTTCTTTTTAGTGCAACTCTCTATTAGTGTTCGTTATCACACAGTTTTAGTAGTAGAACGTGTTACTAGAAAAATTAGAAAAAAAAAATGAGAGAATACTATATAATTAAAGATTCCTGGGGAATAAAGTGAGGAAAGAATGACTTCGAAAAAATCAATCGTAAGGTATTTACAAGTTAATGTTGCAAGTGTGAGGTGTATGAAAAATTAAAACTTTTAATTTTAATGTTGTTAGTGTTACCATGGTACAAAGAGTTTAGGAAAGAAACGAAGAATTATTTAGAAGAATATTATTTTTGTTATTCATATTTGGTTCTTACCAATATATAGACAAAGAGTACGCTAAGAGTACGCTCGTTGTAGAATAATATCCTAATAAATTACATTGATTTTTTTGAGGAACTCCCGTAGAAACTGATTTTTTAATTTTAAATTGCTGTTGGACTATAACAGTGACAACTGCCATAAAAACTAGTTACAATATAATTGACAAATTTAATAGTGGTGAAAATATTATTATTTCATCATAATATTTGTTAGACAACTATTTGAGAAATGATACAGCAATACCTTATAATATTTTAAGATGGATGATTACAAATGAGTGCGTAGAAGAGAGCATGTGCAAGTTTATAGCACAAAGACCATGTAACACAATCAATAGAAAGGTATCCAGTTTAATAATTTTTATTTATTACAATAAAATAATATTTTTTTACATATAAAATAATATGTTATAACATAACTTAACTTATATATCCTTTTATATATATATATATATATATATATATATATGCAGACTGAGTTTAAGGTAGAAAATTGTGAAGAAGTATCTGATATATGGAAAACTGTTGAAAAATAACCGTGATTGCAAACATTTTATTAACGAGTGCATTTAAGAAGCTAAAACGTGTGAGTAACATCTCAACTTATGTTCTCTCGCTTGATTCCTCCCGAAGTTTTTTCGGTGGTCAAAAGTCCCCACGGTTGGCCAACAAGTGGCGATGGTTAATCGGTCTGGTAGTTTTAAGGGGTATTAAGGTCGAAAGCTTTCCATGGGTGGCCCAACAAGTGGTATCAGAGTCGATGGTTAATCGGTCTCGTTTGAGTCCTCAAGCTCCCCACGGTTGGCCCAACAAGTGGTATCAGAGCCGATGGTTAATCGGTCTGGTAGTTTTAAGGGGTATTCAAGGTCGAAAGCTCCCACGGATGGCCTAACAAGTTGTATCAGAATTGATGGTTAATCGGTCTGGTGTCATCTCATCTAAATTTACATTTATATCAGAGTATTTTTTTTACAATGCTAATTTTATTCTATAAAAATTTCAGTATTTTTACAATATCTATATATAAGGGTTCCATTGCAGAAGAAGAGATAAAAGAAGATCGTTATCACACAGTTTTAATAGTGGGACGTGTTACTAGAAAAATTGAAAGAAAAGTGAGGGAATACTATATAATTAAAAGCTCCTGGAGAATAAAGTGGGGAAAAGAATGACTCTGGAAAAATCAATCGTAAAACATTTACATGTTAATGTTGCAAGTGTAGGGTGTATGAAAATTAGTCCACATTGAAGAAAGCAAGCAAGGAAGAGTGAGGAGTTTATAAGATGAGAGACTCATTAACTTACTACCTTATGGTTTTGAGTTGGATGTGGTGTCATCTCATCTTATGTTCTCTTGCTTGTTTCGATAAAATACCCAAAAATTGAACATCGATTCGTTCAGTATATAAATAATTCTTATTTGAATTGTGATTTTTCAATTATTTGTAATTTAAGTTGGAGATGAAAAAAATTGGTGCCAAAAATTTTTTTAATCAATATGTTCTGTGATACATTGTCAATTATTTTTATTACAATTGAAGATGTTTATTTTGTTTGTTCTTCGTGTCCTTGACAAGATTTTTTTTATACAAAAGTCACAATTCTACTCATAGTTTATTACCTCAAGAATTTTAAATGTTATAAAAACTAAATACTTATAAGAATGCTTTATTTTGAATTAAAACAAAATATTTATAAAAATTACTTAGATTTTGTTGAAATTTTTAGAAGACCATTTCTAGTTTGAGGATTTAAAATAATCTTAAAAAGTAAAATTTTCTCTTTAAATATTCATCTAATAATGATTTAGTATTTGCTAATTTTGTGAAGTATTTTAAATTTAGATCAATAAATCTTTTCACTCTATCATAATTTACATCCAAAAACATTAAATTGTTGTACCGGTCCTACAATAGTTTAACATGAGAAAGGATATTAATAAACGTATTTGTTATGTTTAATCAATTTTTTTGCTTGAGAGATTAACTGTGTGGCCAACAACAAATATTTCACCGACATTTTTTTTACTAACTCATTTTTGTCTTCAAAAAATTTTGAACCAGTCATATTGAGATTCTCTCAATTTATTTATATAGGAAGTTAGAGATAATTTAAAGGAAAGATAATGTAAGACTAGCGTTTTGGTGATGAAAGTCTGAAAAGTGACCATGTGAGGAGATATTTGATTTGTTCAATCAAAATTTTGAAGTTTCAACTAACTCAAATTGGACTAGCCAATAATATTGAGCTAATTCATACGTATCAATTTCATCCATTTTAAAGAAGTGTATATGAAAAAATAATTCATGAACGTACGTGATAATTGGACTCGAATATAAATATTAAATATTATAAAAAAGGTTAATGCAGTTAATTTTTTGTCTAGAAAATTCAATAGATTAACTTAATCTTATTTTTTATTCGTCAGAAATTTACTAATATAACTTATTGAACGCCTGAAAATTAATCATATAACTTAATGGATATTTAAATTTGGGTTGAATTAAACTGGTTAAGCAAAATTTACAAAATCATAAAATTGATAATTTGAAATAATGGATCGAACAAGTCTAGGAATCTCACAAAACATGCATTATCAATTCGTGCATATGTATACAATTGCTTCGATCTAAAAGAAAATTAATTTATGAGTAAAAAAATGAGTTTGTCTATCTTATGTTCTAACTTCTAAGAACACATGCTAGAATTTATTAAAGAACGATCATAAATGTACATAACCATTAGACTCCTATATAAATATTTAATATATTCATCTTTGTAATTTTTCTTCTTTTTTCCCCTACTTTTACATTTTTCTTCTATATTCATGTTTGTATTAGAGCCAAATTTAAAATTGAGAACGTTATTTTTTTGAAATACAGAAAGGTTAAAAAAGTGCAACAGGTCCAAAATTACCACAGCAAAAAAGAGTAGCAAGAAACCACACATTCTTGGTTTGATTCCCTTTATTATGGAACAAGATTCTAAAAATATAAGTTAACGGTTGATAAATACAATTCATACTGTTCAAAAGAATGTTGTAAAAAAAATTTTGTAAAACAAATAAACATTTTTTCTGTGAAAAAAATTATATGAAGTAATTATTAAACACAACTTACACGGCTCATATGGCTCATAGGCATTAGATATGGAACAAATGATTTTAAATTGAGGTTCACAAGAATACCCATAGAAGCAAAAGATAAGAAAATATAAAAAAGATAGCACATCATACAGCAGTACAATTAACTAAGATATTAAGAAAAAGTGTAGATTGAATTATGAATACCCCTTCTAGCTTTTTCACTTGTGTAAAATGGTGACCAAATGACATATAGCGGTTACCACACAGAACAGGTGCTAGATATACTTTCAGCTTGTCCTGCAAAAATTTCAGTCAATATGGTTAACATAGCTAAATCCGATAATATCCAGTACAATAGAGAAGTGGATATAGGTGTTTTATATATGAAAACCATGTTATACACTAGCTTATGGAAGATAATTAAATATGTACAGAGACAATGGATGAAACATGCTAAAAGAAGTTAGAATAACATGCTATGAAATATACTAGAAGATAGAACTGAGCATTTAAACACCCAGAACACATGTCTACAAAAAATTATTTAAAAATTGTCAACTACTTTCTACTTATATATCTGGTTAAGAACATCAAGGTCACAAACAGCTTCTGCATCACGAATGTTGCACCCATTCTCTAGCATCTTTAAAGCTGTTTGAACAGCCTGAATACACACAAGACATAACATAATCTTAAAATAAGATCCACATGACACCACATTGCACAAATAATATATAGCTATGTACCTTAACAGAGCACTCCAACTTCCTAAGTGTAGTCTTTTTTATAAATTTTTCAATGAGTGAGAATGAGTGCAAGCAAATTTATGTTTTTTTATAACTTTCTTAAAAGTAATTGATGACGTAGCTTCATTAAACAAATCCAACAGTCTAAATCACAAGAAAAAAATATTAAAAATAACATATCATAAATAACTACATAAGATCAAGACATTGTATAAGTTTTAAAAAGAATTCGGCGAAGATAACTAGTTTACAAAAAAAAATCAAGGCACAGGGATAAAAAGTTCGGTGGCTTGTGGTGGTGTACAGCAATTTGCTCATAGCTCTAAGCAATGAAGAGCAAAATTGAAAGTAAACAATTAATAAAAAAAAGGAGATTTAGTGCTTATAATTTTTGTGGTAAGTAGAATTGAGTACATTAGAAAACAAGAGTAAGTGTAGAAATTTAAAAGAAGTTCTTACTGTCCCTTCACACAACACACACCTTCAAACCACCAAATGATATCCTATATTCAAGCAATCATGGTTAAAAATGGAGATATGGTGGTCTAACAAGTGGTATCAGAGCCGATTCGGTGGTCGAGAACTCCATAAGATGTCCCAACAAGTGGTATCAGAGCCGTTTTGGTGGTCAAAAACTCTCTAGGGTGACCATACAAGTGGTATCAGAGCCGCACGGTGGCCCAACAAGTGGTATTAGAGGCGATTCGATGGTCAAAAACTTCCTACGGTACCCGAACAAGTTGTATTAGAGCCCAACAAGTGGTATCCGATCCGATTTGGTGGTAGAAAGCTCCCTACAGTAGCTCGATATTTAAAGATTGTAACTTTTTGGTCCATGCATAAGATTGATTATTGGTCCACTCCTCCGGAGACTAACGAAAATAAACATTTTAACTGAAAATATTAAATTCAAAATACTACTCACCAGCTGCCATCTTGATAGATATTGAACAAAAACAACTTTAAAACATTCCCACAATATACAAAGTAAAAAGAATAATTAGAGAACAAGAAAAGTTTAAGCACAACAACATTATAAATAAATGAACAAAGAAAGATGCATACCGTAAAAAGTCATAGAAGAGGAAGAAGAAGAAGAAGGCAAATGAAGAAATGGTGTGATAGTTTGAGTGAGAGGGATATAATTGAACACCTCTATTATATAACCGTGCTATCCGATAAAAGAGAGCAAGCTCATCACAAAAGCAACAACAGTTTGTTGGTGAGACTTGAGAGAGAAGCGTTAAATACAAATGACCAACCCCATTTACCTAATGTTTAATGCCTGACCCTTATTAGGTTTTAACTTTTCATAGAAATGAAAAAAAAATTGCTGAAAATTTAAAAGGACGAAGATGTGGGATTTGTTGGTTTAAAATAAAGATATCCTGAGTTTAACTCGTTAGTGTAAGTAGTAAGGTAGATGGGAAGTTATGAAGCACCTTTATTAGTAGAATCCAAATTAGTTTGGACGTAAAAATGGAAAAAACAATTTTAAAAGTGAGCAAGGCTTTTTAAAATGGCTAAAGTATTTTGGAATACTTAGTAAGAATGAAGAAGGCAGTAGGCTTGTTTGTTTAGATGAGATTTTAAAATATATATATATATATATATTTTTAATTTTTTTAAAATGATCTTATAAAAAAATAAAAGTAATTTTTTTTGGATATCTGATATAAAAAAATTTATTTTATTAATTAATTATATTTAGTTACAACAATATAAAATTATTATTTTTTATTTATTACACATCAAAAACATTTTTTTAAGAAAAAAATTTAAAAAATATAAATTAGATATTTTTTATTTTGTTAATATTTTTATTTTTATTATTAAAATTTTGTTAAAAACACTAACAAATAAAAAAAATAAAAAAATATTTTTTTAATGAAACCCAAATAAACATAATGTAGCTTTTGTATTTAAATCTTCTAAAGTAAAAAAAATTAATAAAGTGATAAAATAAAGAGTTAATCACTATTAATTTTATAATTTTTATAATATATATATATATATCACTATCTTAATTAATTTAAAAATATTAACTACTCATTTTATTATTTTACTAACTTTTTCATTTTAAATGATCTTGATCTACAACCGTTAATGTGAGTAATTAGTAAAGATTAATGTTACTAATATTTTAATCAAAATTTGGTTATGTTGTGAAAGCATATGTATTTTTAGAATAATTATTACAATAATAATCTATGAAAAGTTATCTAATTTAGGGTCATTTTTGACAAAAGTTTAAATAAAAAACAGCCTCAGACACATATATAAATTTATTTTTCTGTATATTATTGTCTCCGTAATATTTAAAAATAAAATTTAAACTTCTTTCTAATATTTAAAATTCAAATACAAAAATTTATCAGATTGTTTAATATTAAATTCAAAAAATCAAAATTATAATCTAAACAAATCTGAAATTATGTAAACAACATCATAATCAAATTAAAAAAAAATCCAAAACTCTAAACCTTAAATTATAATTCCTAAATCATAAACAATAAAATTCTAAATTCCAAATGATAAAATCCTAAATTATAAACACTAAAATTCAAAATCCTAAATGC
This sequence comes from Arachis ipaensis, assembly GCF_059453495.1. NCBI lineage: Eukaryota > Viridiplantae > Streptophyta > Magnoliopsida > Fabales > Fabaceae > Arachis > Arachis ipaensis. Next base: position 1,332,817 of record NC_142437.1, read on the forward strand.
GTGTTTGGACGCTATTATTTTGATAAAAAAAATATTTTTTCAATAAAAAATATTTTTTTTTATTTTTTAGCGTATTTGGCAAATTTCTAGTAGTAAAAGTAAAAGTACTAAAAAAATAAAAAAAAAACATTTTTTTTTGAGAAACTGTCATTTATATTTTTTTAAAAAGATTTTTTTCTTTAAAAAAATATGTTTTTCATATAATAAATAAACAAAAAAGTACTTTTATATTGTTATACCCAAACATAATTAATAAATAAAAAGATTTTTTTGCATAAGATACCCGATCCAAACATAAAATTATTTTTACTTTTCCATAAAATCTTTTAAAAAAAATAACTAAAAAAAAAAGATATTTTCTTAAAAATTCACTAAAACAAACCATAAATTTTAAACAAGAAAATTCTAAAACGCAAATAATAAAACTAATCTTAAATTCTAAATCCTAAAATTCCTATTAGTTGAGATATTTCAAGATTTAAATTTGTATGTTGAATCTAAGTGCGAGTAATTTTCTTATAAAATAGATGACTAAATTTTAAAATAAGATAGTCATAAATTAAATTATACTTACCTAAAAAAAAAGGCGACTTAATAAAAAATTCATTTAATTATATTATTAGATTAAAAACTGAGTGATGGTTGAAGATAAATTAATTATTCGTACTATATATATGTTCTACTTGTTCAACAAGTTGGATAGATGAGAATGAAAAACTTTGATAAATTAAAAAATAATTGAGAGTCAGAATTTTAACTTATATTCCTAATTATTCTCATAACTTTTATATAAAAAAACTTTGATTTTATTTTAATATTTTGATATTTTTAGAAGATAATATATATAATTAAATTTTTATTTTTTAAATATTAAGAAAATAATTAGAGAATAAATTTTGATTTAAGATTATTAGTGTACTCATATTATATATATGGAATTAGTTTAAGAGGCGGCATAAAGTTGTTGAGATTTATTATATATTATATATTGTATAGTTATATATTTTCTTCAGATTATTCTTTTTTTTATTTGATAGATATTTTCTTTACACTATTGAGAAGGCCCAAGACGGCCGAACTATACCTCATCATTTTTTAATGTTTTTTTATTTTTTTTATTTTTGGTGTTGTTTTAGTATTCATTAATATATGCATTGGATTTTACACAACATTTGATTCAATATACAGTTTCATTTTTTATTTATACATCACGAAAAATTAGCTTCGTCCCAAAAAAAAAAAATCATAATTCTCGAATCAAATGTCAAACAAATTGTTCCCAATGTCCCTGGGCCTGGAGAATGTTTTTTTACATATTATCAAGGGACACGTTCGGGTCCTTTTATGTTAAAGTTAATTTATAAGAGCCCAACATATAAGCCCAATAAACAACACTTACCTCCATCAATTCAAGGTGGCGTGTCTAGTCCAAGGCTAATAGCCAAGTTGTTGCTGGCCTTATGTATTACATTATTAATTTTACTGCACATTCTCGGGATAATGCGTCTCAAATTTTTTGCTGCAAAGTATGGAGAAAAATAATTAATGAATAAGGGAATAGAAGTCAAGTTTTGTGAGATGGCAACTGATTAAGCAAGTACCATCATGATTTATCTGATTTTTATGGTGTATCTTGGCATATTGTTTGTTTTAGTTATGATTTTATTGTTTGTGTGTGGATGTATCTTTTACTTTGATAATGTTGTTTTACTTTATGATTACTTTATCATAAGGTTTGTGTACATTGTGACTCAAATAACTATTTGTGATTGTTAAGTTATTTGCATGAGTAATCATGGTTAGTGCCTATTATAAAATAATCAATACATAAGTAATATTGCTCTTATCTTTTACTTTATCAAGATATCTCATTTGATTTTAGCGTGATCTTTTTGTATATATTGATAATTATTAACAAATAAAAATTAAAAGATGCCATGGCTTCAAGTATTTTGTAGCTTTGATTAAATATTGTATTTAAATATTTTTCTCTTATTTTTCATGTGATTTGTCTATTTTTCTGCATTGATTATTTACTTTGGAGCTAATGTTAACAAATTGAGATTCTATTTTAATTTATTTATACGAAAAGTTGGTACATATCAGATGGTGCATATTAGGTGTAAGTTGCAGACAAGTCTAGGTCCTATCCTAGTTGTATTCTATGGGTTATTCCTAAGTTATTATATAATTTGGTGAGTTCTATGGTACCTTTATTATGGTGTCCGTGGATCGGATCGGATCGGATATGGCAAAAAATTCGATCCGATCCGCATTAAAATTATCGGATTGGATCGGATCGGATATCGGATATATCCGCAAAACACAAAAATATTTTTAAAAGCTTATTTTTATTAAAAAAATATTAATAAAATTTATTTTTTCTATTCTTTTAAATATGTTTACTCAATTAAGAGGTTGCGGGTTCGAGTCTCCTATCTTTGGTAAAAAAAATGTTTACTCTTAAAATAATATTAGCATACTTTTCTTAAATAATAAATTAAAATAATATAACATATATGACAATTATTAATTGAAATAAAACATAAAAAAAATATTTACTTATTTATTTCTTTAATTTTGCGGATACACGGATATGCGGATATCAACACAAAATCCGCAATCCGAACCAATTAGTGTGCGGATCCGATCCGATCCGATTCAAAAGCCTTGCGGATCGGATCCATATCCGCAATTTTCGAATCAGATTCGGATAAACACCGCGAATATGCGGATAGGATCCGATCTATGGACACCCCTAGGTGTCTAAATTATCTAACTTCCCTTTTAAAGTAAAAAATAATTATAGTAAAAGAAGATGTTACAGCAATCCAAATTAATTTTTCCGCCCAAATTTAATTTTAAAGGAAGAAGTTGTACATCTGATTGGGCGGGAATTTTACCGCTCAAATTTGGCCCTAAGAAATCAAATTTTCTAATTCATCTATATACTCATGCTCCCCCATTTACTCTCATAACTACCCTCTTTTCTTCGAACCCTTTACCCTTCTCCTGAAATTCTAAAATTCTCTCATTCTCATCCTCTGAAATCTTTTCTCATCTAAAATCTTGAGTGGGAAAACAGGAGATTCGTTCCCAGCAAGAAGAAGGTGTGTTGCCGGCAATTCTCCCTCTTTCGTCGTTGCCGGAATGTCTTAGACGGCGTCGATCCCCTGTGACAACACCTCCACAGATGTACCAAAAACACCCAAGCGTCGTCGTATGGGGTGGCCGCTGCTACTACAACGGTGAGGATCTTCATGGTGTTTTACTCAATGTATGGACACGTGGAAGGCCTAGCAAGGAGGTTGAAGAAGGGCGTGGACAGCGTTGAGGGAGTGGAAATGGTTCTCTACAGGGTGCCAGAGATGCTCTCAGCAGAGATTCTACAACAGACGAGGGTGTCGTCCAAAGACGATGGAATACCTGTGGTAACGGCAGAAGACCTGGCGGTGGCGGACGTGGTGCTGTTTGGGTTTCTAATGAGGTATAGGAGCATGGTTGGCCGGGGCGCAGATGAAGACTTTCTTTGACTCCACTGGTCAGCCGTGAAAAAAAAGTAACAGTTGTTGCAGCAATTGACGAACTCAGAAAACTTGGAAATTCAGAGTATGTATACTATTTGTTTGTTTGTTTTTTTCATTAAAAGTTGAAATCAAAGATGATGAAATTGTTTGATTGTTTATAACCTTTTTTACCTACTAGATGCGTTTGTCAATTCAGAAATTTTCTTCCATTTTCTGCTGCTGCTGGAAATTATTTTAATGATTCCCTACAAAAGAAGATTTGCCATTAGTCCAGCTTAGTTCATGACTTCATTCTCCATATGCCAATGAAATGGAGTAATTTGTCACTGTTGAATTGTTTAATGAGTGTGTGATAATCCATCCTTCACTAAACCCATTCAAGAAGATGAAGTTCGTGTTGCTGCTGAAACCTGAGGTTATTTTGTTGAAGTTTTTTTTTTTTTTGGTGATGTTGTGTATTCATTGTGTCATCTTTGCTTACCATTTACCTGCAATTTAATGATACCTGCTTGCTTTATGATCAGCTAGCGAGAATGAAGAGGAGGTTGATGGATGGAAGTGGTCGAGGACTAACATAAGCACTGAAGACATAAAAGATTTAAACAAAACAAGGTATATCTTAAACAAAACTATATTTTATTTTTTAAAAATTATTTTATTCAAGACACTTTTCTTATGGGTGTTAATCATAGGCTAAAGTGGATTGAGTTGAATTTGTCATTTTCCTGTAAATGATATGGCTTGAGTTTTACTAATATTTTGAGCAAAATTTATGTAAAATTTTGTAGGTTGCAGATTATAATCTGGTTAAAAAAATATATACATGTGCTTTTACTAAAACTTGGCCCAAATTTAGTTCTGTTTATGAGTGTTAATTTTCTTTTCAAGGTGTTTTATACACTTCCATGTACTGATTAGTTATCCATATTATATCCAATATATACTCATAATTTGTGGACATTTCTGAACTATTTAATACTGTTTTCTTTTCACTTGGATTTTTGGTTAGCAGAAAATGCTAAAAGATCATAGGAGCAAGGTGGTATAAATGATCATAATTATTATGATTATTTAAGTTAATAGTGTAAGATTATGTAGATTTATTTTAATAAAAATTGTTTTGTCAAAGTCTAAACTCTACTCCTCAATTGTTACATCTATAGGTGGAAGCCATCAAAAGAAGTGCTGTGGATGTTGTTCAACTGAAAGAGTTGGAAAATGACATGGGAAGAATTTATACATTAAAAGAGAATTTCGGCATATTACGGTAACATGGGAAGAATTTATACATTAAAAGAGAATCTCGGCATATTACGGTAACTCTAATGCTAATAATCAAGAAAAAAAAAATAGCCTAGCTACATAAAATATAGGGAAGAAATATTTAAATACAATTTTTAATCAAAACTATGAAATACTTTATGCAAATTATTATCAATATATATAGTAAGCAAAATGAGAGTAAAATTAAATGAGAGATATCTTGACCAGACAAAAAATAAAAGCAATATTATTAATAATTTTGATGATTTATGATAGATAGTAGTTTATTCATAATAAAAAGAACAAATTAAAATATCAAGATATATTTAAAATATGAATAAATGATGATTCATGCTCTTCTAAATAGATATTGTCTTCCATTTTCTATCTTTGTTTTTTCTTGTATGTAAATGACTTATAAATGATTTTTTTATAGCCATTTTGTTCCATTTTTAGCTTCTTAGAAGCATGCGTTAAAATATTTGCAATCACTGGTTGTTTTTCAACCGTTTTCTATATATCGGACACATGTTTGCAATTTTTCACTTTAAACTCGACCTACAGAAAATTTATATAAGGATATATAAGTTAAGTTTTGTTATAAGATATTATTTTATATGTAAAAAAATATTATTGTAATAAATAAAAATTATTAAATTAAAAACATTATTTAATTAAATAGATATCTTTCTGTTAATTGTGTTACATTGACTTGTGCTGTAAAGTTGCACATGTTCTCTTTTACGTACCCATTTGTAGTTACCCATTTTAAAATATTATAAGGTACTGTTCTATAACAATCATGGTCATAGTTGACCAATTCCTATTCTTCGCAGTTTTTTTCGTCCTTCCTTAGTTGTTCTACTTGGTCATTCTTCAAACAATTGTCCAACAAATCTTGTGGTGAAATAATATTTTCACCACCATTGGATTTGTTAATTATATTGTATCTACTTTCTATGGTGGTGAAATAGTATTTCAATGTTGCCATAGAAACTAGGTACAACATAATTGACAAATCCAATGGTAGTGAAAATATTATTTCACTACAAGATTTGTTGGACAACTGTTTGAAGAATGACCAAATAGAAAAACTAAGGAAGGACGAAAAAAGCTTGCGAAAAATAGCAGTTGGTGGATTGGATGGCCAGGATTGTTATACAAAAATATCTTATAATGTTATAAGATAGGTGATTACAAATGAGTGTTTATAAGAAAGCATGTGCAAATTTATAGTACAAAGACAATATAACATAATCAATAGAAAGATATCAATTTAATTAAATATTGTTACTAGTTTAACCATTTTCATTTATTACAATAAAATAATATTTTTATTGCATATAAAATTATATGTTATAACTTAATTTATATGTCCTTATATATATATTTGTGCAGATTGAGTTTAAAGTAAAAAATTGTAAAAAAGTATCTGATATATAAGAAACTGTTAAAAAACAACCAATAATTACAAATATTTTATTAACATGTGCATTTAAGAAGCTAAATTTTTTAATCAATTTTTACAATGTTAACTTTATTCTATATGTATTTTTACAATGTAAAATTCTAAATATAAGGGTTCTATTACAGAAAGATAAAAGAAAATCCTTATCACACATTTTAGTAGTGGGCGTGTTACCAGAAAAATTGAAAGAGAAGTGATTAAACGCTTGGAGAACAAAGTGGGAAAAGAAAAAGATAGAAAATGGAAGACTATTGAGCTTTTAACAGAAGGATTAATTTCTATTAATGTTTCTATGTTAGAAGAGCAAGTATCATCATCATTTATTCATATTTTGGGTGTATCTTGATATTTTAATTATGAGTAAGCTACTGCTTATCATAAATCATATTACTTCTATTTTTTTTTTCTGGTCAAGATATTTCATTTGATTTTAACCTCATGTTGCTTACTACATACATATTAATAATTGGCATGGTATTTCATAGTTTTGATTAAAAATTATATTTAAATATTTTTTTCTTATATTTCATGTGGTTAGTCTATTTTTTTTTTTCTTGATTATTTATATTAGTATTAATGTAACATGCTGAGATTCTCTTTTAATATATTTATCTAGCAATCTGGTAAACTGGTACATCCAGGAAGCTAGTACATCTCAGGCGTAAGTTGTGGAATCTTGATTTTAGGTTTATGTTCTTTTGTGCGTTTGTGGTCTTTTCACGAAGAAAAATTCTGATGCTGCTATATAATTTTAATACTCATGAAATAGTACAATGTGTATTATTACAATGATAGACATAACTGATGCTGTTATATAATTATATGTACAATTTCGAACCTCAAACAGATTCTAATAAACATTTTTTTGGTTGGTACCATTAAAAAATACAAGGTGAAAAGAAATGTATCACAATTAAATTTATAATTAATTACATGATCTGTCACAAACACAAACTGGCATGAGCAATGAGTAATACAATGGATGGTGCTCTTATTTTATTATAAGAATTTTTACAATTCATCCGGCGGTGAGCTTAATCCCTATTAATAAGTGAGTATTTATTAGATTAACTTGGAGAATTTCGAATTATTAATATATACACTTGCTGCTTGCACATATATCCTCAAACTTAAAACAATAAATGATGGAAATTTCACACTTAAAACACCTCTTCTTCCATCATTTCTTCACACATTTCCTGCATACTTGGCAAAAGAAAATTAAGAATCATCAATCATATGTAAAGCAATTATACAATTTTTTTTTCCATCTCTCTTTTATCTCATAAGTTCAATTTATATACATGTACTGATACATTTACCTTTATCTTAAAACATGTCAAAAGGTAAATAATGTTAAAGAAAAAGACAGAATAATAATAGTATTGTAAATTTAGTTACACTATTTTTTGGATTCACGTGCAAAGTTATTTGGTGAAAATTCACTTGTAGATGTCTTTATGTGAAGTTGATATTTAAAAATTGTTAGATAATTTGACAACTTTAATTAAATAATTATCTAACGATTTTCAACTATTAACTTTACGTAAAGACAATTGTACGCGAGTTATAGATTATTACCAAGTTTTAGTATAAATCAAGCATTAGTCCAAAAAACTTGCATTCCACCCCAATCCTTCTTTGGAACACCCAAGGCCTTCCAAACAGCTCTGGAGGCATCAACAACATTGTTAGGGCAAGGAGGCTGGAAATCATGCTCAGAATCACACCCCATTGTAGAGTCACACTCATCAACCACCATTGCATTAATCTTTCTTCCATTCCCAAATATGCTAATCTTGTTCACGCACCTCTTCTTTTTGTTGAACCACCCCGACGACAGTGCCACGATTGGAACGTCGTCTGAGTGGTACTTGTCGCACTCAGACGGCGCTCCTCCGTCCTTACCCTTCTCAAATCCGTTCAGTGTTAAGATCGCCTTCGTTCGGTTCGTGATCTTGGGCGAACAGTCGTACGTTGTATAAACCTTGCCATGTTTGCAACACTTAGATAAATTGTCTCTCTTGCATTTTCCTTTTGGCGGTTTTTTGCCCCTTAACTTGCCACTAGGCTTACATGTGTGATCATCATAATCATGTTTATGAGCTTGGGCTAGTGCACTTAGAAAGCTTATTATGAGAAGAACCAAGATTACACAAGCTTTTGAGATCTTCATGTTTAAATAGATGCTTTCTAATCCAGGTATGATGGGAGCTATTTATAGTTTATATTCGGGTTATACATACAACGCATATTTCCTTGATTACATAAAACAAGGCATCTTTTTATTTTTAATATTTATAACCAATTCTAGTCTCAAATAACATTTATCTTCCATAGACATATAAAGAAAAATAAGTACAAGTAAATATTTTTGGAATATCAATTTAATTATTTAAATGTTTTAAGATTGTTAAGAGAGAGAGTTTGAGTAGCATTTATTATGAAAAAAATTGTAGAATCGCCTCTCAAGTGGTTCGGACATGTGAGAAGAAGACCGACAGAACACTCGGTCAAGAGGGTGGATGAGATGGAAGACGGACAAAGGGTAAAAGACAGAGGAAGACCTAAAAAGACCATTCATGATGTGGTCAAACGAGATCTACATGTAAACGATCTTTCTATAGACATGATACATGATAGAGCTCGATGGTGTCGTTTGATTCATGTAGCTGACTCCACCTAATGGGACAAGACTTTGTTGTTATTGTAAACGTTTTAAGATCGTACAAACATTTCTTTTTTTATTATTTTTTTAAATCATTGTTCTGGAAGAGTGTGATTAAAAAATCAAGAAGAAAAAATTCACATTTAAAAAAAGGGGGGGTTCAACTTTTTAATAAAATGAATGTCATAAAAATTAACCACTTTTCTTGTTTTAGCTCCTTAGTTAGAGTGAAACTAATGCTTGCTTATAATAGACTACTAATAATAATATACTGATGGTTAACAAAACCTTTTGTTTATTTAGTTTTCATGGTGTGGACGAAAGGAACCAAATATGAATTAGTTAAAACTCCCCAAGCATAAATAGGAATGTTGATTGTATCACCACGGATGAGTAATGCAACAAGTTAAAAAACCGCCTAGTAATTTGAATAATAACTTGCTCAAAGTTGATGATTCTGTGGGCAAGTTGTTGTCCTTGGAATCTTATTCTGCTTTGTTGGCAGAATTTGTCCACATAGTAGAATCTTACCCACATTTGATGTATATTGAGATTCTGAAGTTGCTAGAATAAGATCAATTAGAGTTTAATAACCTCCATATATAAGTGGTATAGACAAAGAAAGAAGGAGAAATTCCATTAGGCACAACATTAGCAACCAAATCTTCATACCAACATTCGCCCTGGCTTAAATCTATGCCTAAACCAACAAATAAACAAGTACAAGTATTCAATCAAGGTACATGAAATCTTCCAAATTAAATACTCCTCACAGCTAAAGCCAAAGTCAATCATGGGTTTGGGTTCCAAATTAAAAAGTCACCTAAATTCTCTACTCTCATCTCTTCTTGCTACAAGAAAATTAGATTTGTGACCAATAATCTGAATATATATACCAAGTACTAGTTTATATCTGCTAAACAAGGTTTCACCCGCGCATTAAATCGATGTCAATATGCGAATGGCGCATATCCATTGGACGCGAACTAGGCCACGGACTTAGAGACGAGGTTGGAGTAAGATTTTGATTCGGGGAAATGTTATGAACCGTCTGATGATCCGGCTCCATAGCAACTTCTGCTCCTTCGGAAGAACCTTCTTTTTTCTGTTTCTTCGCCTTCGATCCGCCCCAAATAAAGCTCCCAACTACAACCTGCAACCACAAACTTCATCAAATCTAGCAACTACAGGTTTAAGGATGGATGCACAAGAATATAACTCTTTCAAGTTCCATAAGTTGCACATTTTGATGTGAGAACTAAGATTTTCGAGATATATAATGCTGCGACAACAAAAAAGGTGTAGTTACCTGAACTGTAGATGCTGCAACAAGTACTCCGCCAACTCCTCCGCCGATAACACGGCCATCGGGACTAGCAAGGGAAACACTTAGTCCCCCAGATCGATTGCGAGATCCACCACTATCGGTAAGTAAGTAAGAGCCTGATAGGCACAATATCTCAAAACGGCCCTATTGATTAACCAATAATCATGGGTGAGTTTAACCATAGATAATATTGCCATAATAGATTTATGAATGATTGGGGGAAAGGAGAAAATAAAAAAGCTTCTGACCTACTTAGGATTACACTATTTTTCCGAATTAAATTAAGAGTGTTATTGAAAAAAAATTATCATGATATTAAAAAATGACAATAATTTTGATACTTTACTTTTCAGAATGTCAGATATAGTAAAAAGGAGGAAGTATATAACTGCAAGAAACTGATCATCAATGACCATGATTAGGTAGGGTGGCAACTAGAGCTATTTATAATTCAGCATCGGTTTGAATATTCGGTGCATCTAAGAGTCTATGAGAATATGGAAGTGTATAATTAATTATGAACATGAACGTGTTACTAAGAAAGTTCCAAACCTCATATGTTACAGTGCCGCCGGAAGTTGAAGGTTGTCGAAGTGTCACGGTAGAGACAGCACCAGTGGCTGCCATAATACAAATTGCTCTAGGCCCTTGCTGAGAAAACGCCATAACTTTGGTTGCGATGTCCTAAAAGAAGAAATAACAAAATGTTCTAAAGAGTACTTGTAAAATATTTGTCAGAAATGGCCTAACATATAGCACAAAACTCAGAGAATCATCTCTTGTAATCATTAACAGAGATGTACAAGATTTGTGGCAACATTGTATATCTGATATGAAATCGACATCAAGGTAACTTACCATATGATTTTATCTTTCCATGATAAACAATCAAGTTTGACACATTTAGTTTGATGCATTCACACACCATTATCTTCTTTATTATCATTTCACAATGCTTGCTTTTGGCTTTACTGAGTCAATAAAATAGTAAATCCAAGCATCTATCTTGGATTTAATACTATCAGCTTTATCATTAAATTCAAGAAACCATTTCAACACAGATAATATAAACACTGAAAAATATAAATAACAACTTCATCTAGAGATTATAAATACTGAAAAATATTCTATAAGTTGAAATATTTAACGAAACTAATAAGAGAACATAAAGGTTGATACAAATTCCAAAAGAAATGTAACATACTTCTCCAACAGCAACGGTGATGATATGAGGAGTGAAACCCATCCCAGCCGTACCAGACATCAATTCACCTGGCAATAAGAATAGAGGATGGCATACACATCAATAAAAATATTTAAACAAAATTTAATATGAATCCAAGCTGATCTTATTGTAACAAGTTTACAAAATATTTATCCATTTTTTTTCACAATTTTACACAGCATTACAGGTCTAAATTGTTATTTTTTTATATTTTTTTCAGTGCATAGGATCAACTTAAGACTAAGAGCATAACCCCATTTGGGCTATACAGATACCCGAGCATTTTATATGAAGAAAAACAACACTAAAGAAAAATACATATTGCTATGTCTACAACTTTAAGGTCTGTTTGATCTCTGTTTTCATTTTCCTATTTTCGCTTTTCTTTTCATTTTCTAATAGTGAAATTAATGTATGATAGAACTACTCAACCAAAATCTCAGATCAAGAATGAATCATTTCAACCTGTAAACAATTTTCATAATAAAAAGTTTGCATTAAATATTGTCACTCTCAATAGTTGTAACTTTTAACACTCAGAAAGCAAAACTTCAAAATAATATCAAATCTAGCGTTTTCACAGTAAAAATACCATTAACTTTATAGTATTGCATATGAACACTAGATTGTTTTCTAATAAGTCTCACTATTAATTACAAGTTACATGATAAATGACAATTCACACCCCTGCTGTGAACTCAGCATATAATTTTTTCTTTACCAATATGTCTGTTTTAATAAGATTTTGCCTTATTAAGATTCGCGTATTAAGACAAAACCGTATCTTGGGTTCAGTCTAAAGTTTATATTCATGAGATCCGTTTAGAGGTATAAATTGAAATTTATTATCTAATACACAAACTAATGGACAATGACTCAATGAGAAATTGAGGATTACTCAACACTCAAGTGCAAACACCTTATTTTTATATTTAATTACGAAAGGTAGGTTAATCAGAAGAAAAAAGCTAAATACATATATATTTGGATAAGACAAGCATTTCTATAATTGATAGTTAAGCTGCAAAAGCTATGAACAATTTGGATTTTTACATAAATCTCAATAAGTATTTTCAAACAAGAACAGTAACAATTCAACATCAAATTATAATAACTTCAATTCATCACAAGACATCATAAAAGTTGAAACAGATATTTACCAAGAGAAGCCAGCTGCTGTTTCTTCCCAGACCCTGGGGGGCGACCTCTACCCCGTTTCTGGCCTTGTTGTGTCATGGTTCCTGGATGAGTAGCTGGCGTTGGAGTCAATGCCAGTGAAACGGTTCCATCCGGCCCATACTTCCTAGGCCTACCCCTCTTCCTTTTGACCGGTTCTCCGGAAGGAGCTCCAGCAGGGGCACCAACATTGACACATTGAGACGACATCCCCGAAGATTCCAATGGCATCGTGGATCCAATGGTACTACCCCCAATGGTTTGCTGAAATGGGAGGTTAGGATTCGACAATGGACGCATACTAGGCGAATTGTGCAAGTCAGGTTGCTGTGTTCCAGAACCAGGCATTCCTCTCTGCATATAATAAGATGCAGAACCAGACAACGCCATTTGGTCCCCACGATCCATGCATTTACTCTTCAAGCTCCTCTAATCTCAAGAAAATTTCACAACAAGATTCCAACCCCACAATGTTCAATACACCTAACTGTTCTCATAAGCAGTCAACAACAAATTTTAACAGGGGGAAATGCACAAAACCAGAATACTGCATATGAAAATCAATAAAACTCAATGTCCAAAGTTCTTAAATTATAAGATTAGTAACTGCAGTTTGAGAAGAACAACAGAAGTCCTTCAAATCAGAAACTAAAGCCTATAGATATATATACATGTTTGAAGGCCTAAATAACTATATGTTCAAAAGGAAGAGAAAAGGACTTCAAGATTTAAAGGCACACACACACATGCAAAAGACAACCATAAAGTAGAAGATAAAAATTGAAAGCATAACTAACCCTATGAAATAAAGGCAGAAAAATTCCACAATAGTTCCAATCAACCAAAACAGCAAAGACAAAAAGAGAAGCTGGTTTCACACAGCTTACCAAACTTTATAGAAAACAACTAAAAGGCTTCACATTAAAGATAAAAGACCAGCATGAACTGCAACATGTCCACTCACACACCAACCCATTATAAAACCTTAAACACCAAGCAAAATTCCAAGCCAAACACCCCAAACAACATAAATCAAGCTCACCCAAAAAAAAAAGAATATTTTTTTTTTCAAAATAATAATTTAAAGGGCCAGTTAATTACTTCAAGTCAGTGTCATGGAATAATTGACAAACCCCAGTTCCAAAATTAAAGCAAACAGCAGAAAATGCCACTCAGAGAAAACATAACAGCTCAGAGAATCACAGAGAAAGTTACAAACTTTGGTGAATTAACACACACCCAAGATACTGAAAACAAAATAAAACAAAGAAGCAATGCTATGAATGCATCAGGAATTACACTTGAAAAAGGAATTGAAGTGGGGAAATAAAAGAAAAGGAAACATTACTGACATTTATGTAGAGATTGAGGATCAAAACTGAAAAGGGTCACAAGACAGAGGGTTATGAGTGATTGTATGAAGAAGAGCAAGCTTAGTGTTGCAACGGTTTCATGGAGCAGAATTAAAGAGCGGTGACAGAAGCAGCAGAGAGGAGAGAGTGTGTGAAAGTGAAGTGAGTGAGTGGAAACAGAGAAACAGAGAAACAAAGACATTAACTACATAAGAAGATGAGTGAGAAGAAATGCAAAATTCAGAAACATATAATAATATTATTATTTATTATGAAGTCATGATGAAAGTGTTGGATGAATAGTGAGTGTGTGAGGCGCATAAGTGAAGTCCTTATCTGAATGCATATATTTCTAGGTCAGAGTGCTGAGGATCCAGATTTGATTAATGAGTATTGAGTACTCATCAACCATTAACGACCAACCTATGACTTGGATTTACCTTATGCTACTATTTACCATCATCATCATCATCATCATCATCATCATCATGAGATCTTCTATAACCATATAATCCTAGCTTGTAAGGTAAATAATTAAGTTAATCAAATAAACATATTAATGATTTTTTTTCTATTTTAATTATATCTTTATCTTGAATATTGTTTTAAAACTAACCAATTACAATCTTAGATAATATCTGATACCACCTATTAGTCTTTTAATTAACAATATAGATATGAAGACATTGACAACATAAACTTATTTTAAAATAAGACAAAAATATTTTGTCAACTGGTCATTCTTTTTTCTTTATAAAATATGTTCAGAATCTTTATATAATTCATATCCATTCTAATTGACTACTTATGAAACCATTTTTTGTTGCAAATTGATTTATATAAAAGTCCTATAAATTAAAACTTTTTTATAATAATATTTCCTAATTTATGGTATATATATAGTATTGAAAAAATTTTAAATGTATCAAAAATATTGATGTTCTTAATTCAGATCAACAGTTAAAATAATTAGAACAACCAGAATTTTTAGTATAGTTGAAATTCTTCCTATAGTATTATATATGTTGATTAAGTATGAATTTAAGAAAGTGTTACAACTGTGATTATCTAAAAATTACTCTCTACTCAAACTTCGGATTTCACAAACAAAAAGGATAAACATGAAAGCACTTCTTGTTTGGAACTGGATAACATTGAATAATGGATTTTTCTTATTTTTCGTTTTTTTATTATTATTTTACTTTACTTTTCTTGTGTCTTTGCTGAACAATTAGTTGGAGTAACTTTTGCATATTATTATTTTTTAATAAATTTTTGTAAATTATTAATATAAAATATTTTATACTGTCAATAAATTATATCATCTACACATAAAAATAACCGTAGTTAATATTTAGATAATTATTAAAAACTTAAGTATTTTTAAAATATAGAATAATTTAAAAGTAAATTGAACGAATTGCTTTTTACTCTAATTTTTTCAACAAATGATTTTTTCAGTAGAAATTTAGCGTCTATTGAATCCTGATTTATCTAACTATAATGAGTGATGAGACACCTTGATGTATTGTCTTCCAAAATATTGTTATGAAATTAAAAAATTTAAATCCCAGAAAAAGAAATAATTTTTAAATTTAGAGATGTTTATTGCATCTCCAATGGTGGTAACCTTTTTTTTTTATTGAAATTCATATTATTCAAATATTAAATAATTTACATAAAAAGTATAATACAATTTCACAAATTTTCTACTTAGTAATACAAATTTTGGAAAGATAATATAATAAGAATTTAATTTAATATATTGTTACTATTAAAATTTAGATGAATATCTAATTATACATTAATACATTACACATAGAGTTTACTTAATTATTTAGTATTGAAAAATATTTAAAAGTATAATACATTAAAATAATAATCAGAGTTGCCAAGTTTGATGAAGCGCCAGTTTGACAAAATTTAGGTCTAAATCCAGATGCAGGATTGTCTTTTACCTCAATATTATCGAAATATCTCTTGAAGAACTAAAAAGTAATTTTAAAATATTCAATTAGTTTAATAAAATAAACGTGATTTATATATCAGTATTTAAATATTCATTTTGATCTATATTATTACTCACTTTCTAAGAGAGTAAGAGATCCTTTATCCTGTTAATTATGTGTGATTATTAAACTTTTCATTTGATAACAATTATTTGCTGCTTCTTTTTTAATAGCTTCTCACTTTTTATAAATTGTCAAAACTTATAAATCAAAATTACTTTTGAAAACGGAATTAATAGGACAAACATATGATACAAATATTAATGCTATTGAGATTTATTCTTTTACCTTTTAAATAATGGAATATAGTAAGATAAGGGAGTGAAAGTCAAAGACCATATTTTAAACTGAAATAGAGAATTAAAATACAAGACTAAAAAAAATAATTTTGCTAACAAGAAAGAACAAACATAAACAAAATAAATAAATAAATAAAAATGTTGAGAAAGAAGCAGGTCGAATAGTCAGTTTACTCGTTTATTTAAACAAATATTCGAGATTTGAATTATATTTTATACGGATTAATAGTTAAATTAGTCCCTAAAAGATAAGGCATTCTTTAAATTTATCTCTGAAAGATTTTTCAATCAAATTGGTCATTCAAAGATTACAAATTAATCATATTTGTCCTTCAGTTACTCCACTCACAATTTTTATCAACGATTGATAATGTGCAATGTTAACTAATAGCATACACGACACATAATATGTTCAATTAGACGTTGACTAAATATGTTTACGAAAATATATCAATTTAGTCACTAGGTCATATTAGGAATAGGATTTTTATAATTGGAAAAAATGACTAAATTAATAAATTTTTATAAACATATTTAGTCAATATTCAATTAGACACATTAGGTATTATATATGTTATTAATTAACATTTTACAACATCAATCTTTGAAAAAAAATTTTAATCGAGTAACTGAAGGATAAATATGACTAATTCGTAATTTTTGAAGGACGAATTTAATTAAAAAAAATTTTAAAAATAAATTTAAAAAATATCTTATCTTTTAAAACTAATTTAACTATTAATCCTATTTTATATATATAATAATTTATTAACTAACCATAAACTTTTAAATAAAGTTAAGCTTGCTAGGAAAATATCGCCGATAACCCAAAAAAAAATGAATGATGGAAGGCATAAGCACTTACGGGATTGCTGCAGAGAACAGTGAGACATGAACGCGCCACGTGAGCGCGTGAGTTATAAACGAGAAGGCTCGTGAGTCTGACTGAGAAACGGGTTTGCCACTTGGAACCTCACTTTCTTTGCACGTGACTTCTCTTCACTTTTCTCGATTCTTTTCTCTGCTTTTTACTTTTTACTTTTCACTTTTTACACACCACTACAATAATTGAGCTCTTCTCTTATTTATACGTTAACAAAAACAAAAATCTAAAGGGTTAAGATTGCTCAGTTAAATTTATTAGTCATCTTTTATCTATAATTACTTAAATACAGTCTTCATGACTTGTTTTTGCTTCTGATTCTCTCTCTCCGTATTATATTATGAGAAAATTTTTAAATGTACTAATATAATAATTAAAAATTATTAAAATATCAGTATTAGTACATTTAAAAATTTTTATTATGCCAATGAGTTATAGTTCAAATGGCATAGACTCTCCATATTCAATTAAAAAGTCGCGAGTTCGAGTCACATATCTTTTCAAATTGCCAATGAGTAATAGCTCAAATGGCATAATCTCCTTATACTCATCTAAGAGGTTGCAGGTTCGAGTCTTCATATTTTTGATAAAAAAAAAAAATGGGAGTGGCCCCATCGCCCATACTCAACAAAATATCTTTGGAAAGTTTGCATTTGGATAGCTTCAATTGGATCCTTCACTCCCTTTCCCTCTTTCTTTCTCTCTTTAAACTCTCCATTCCACAATGAAAGGGGTTTGTATAATGACTTAATAGTATTGATAAATTTATAATTAAGGTTAAAACTCTGTTTTCATTAATAATCTTAACAAGTGTGTCATTAACAAAATCAAATTTTAAGTTAGTTGTATTCTACTTGCATTTATATCCAGTGAAAAAATCCAAATCAATTTTAGTTTGTCAATGTGTTAAAAACAAATGATGATAATCTTAATTGTTAAATAATATAGTGAAATTATGGATCAAGTTGCAAGTATTTAGCTACAAGTATCATATTGTAATATAGTTGAAAATTTTATTAATTCTTATATTATGACAAATAATATACAACTTGTTTACAAGTTATATGATTAAATTTTTTTTGCCTTTACAAAATTAATATAAAGAGTTTAATTTATACGATTTATACAGTTAGTGCAATCATATCTATTTTTTTGGATAACTATTCATGCGATTAATGTGAATGGTAGTTATTTTTACTTATATGATATTACATAATTGGATGCACGTGTAAAACTACTTTGTAGTCTATATTAACGATAGTGCATCAAAATTAAATTCTAATATAAATAGATAGTTTGATCTCAAGTTTATGTATAGTATTTTTCTTAAGAATTATAAGTCATAGTTAGTGAGTACTAAAGAGAAAATTATTAACAATCTAATTCTCTCTCTTTCTCTTTCAAAATAAAGATTAGATGATTGTTTAATTTACTTGCAATAATGAACTGTTTTATTGCTGTTAGAAAAGAAATTAAGATGTGAATGGAGTTCCTAACAAATAACAAGTAGGGTTTCTTAGTCAATGAAACACTCATAATTCCTTAGAAGACTTTATATGTACCAAAAGACACCACTTATGTTGACTCTAATGAAATAGAGAGGTTGAGGTATGCTTCATCCCACACATATAAATCTCTTTGCTTTTTGAATTCCTACCTCATATTTTGCTTTCCTCATAAGTGTTGTTTCCCACTACCAAAATTGATGGAGAAGGCTACTTATATATATATATCATTGAATTGAAATATTTTCTTAGGGTTATATGTAATTGTATGTTAGTGTGATTAATTAGATTGTTGTTTTATTATTTCCAATACATGGTTCATATGATGTTATTATTTTTACTATTATTTATAAAATTCTAAAAATAAAAATATTAAAAATAAAAGTAGAAAATGTTCTTTTAAACCAAATCATTAATTAGTCACAAAAGAAAAAACAAATAATTAATTTCTCTTAATTATACTACTTTATATAAAATATTACTACCACTCATCATTGTAAATGATTAAAACCATATGGATCTGAGTAACTACACTTCTGTCTTTAATATAAAATAAGATTTCATGATTGTACTTCATGAATTCGGACAGAATTAGTTAGCTAATCAAACCATTATAAACTTTAAATGTTAAATTAGGACAATAATTAAGTGTGATCATTATCTTTTTCTTTTTTTTTATAAATAGAAGCTCAACACATAAAGTGAGGTATAGAAAACACGAACAGATAAAATAAAACAAATAAAAAAAAGACAAATAGAACAAACAAACAGAATTATATATTCTCTTATTATCTCTAAAATTACTATCAACAACAAAAGGTTCGCACCTAAAATTGTTAACTCTTTAAAATAAATTGATGTATATTTCTTCCTTAAATAAAATGGTCGCTAAATACAAATGACCAAATGAAATTACTAGCATTAATACGAACACCTCTCTCAATTAAAATCGAGGCTCAAATTGGAAGAGATTAATCCTTTCCCATTCTTAATATTGATTCTTAAACTAATGCCTGTACGAAAAAAAAAAGGGTGAAAAAATGCTTAAATAATGATAAAATCAGAAGTGTTGGCTCAAAAAGAGTGTTATTATATGTTTCCAAGCAATGATTAGATCCTTGCTTATTTTGATAACTTGTTACACATATAAGATCTCATCTCACTATGGGTCACTTTCAATCTTTAAACTATTTTTTAACAGACATATGATATGTTCTTCGCGCGCATCGATATAAAAATAGATCAATATTAATATGTCAGCTCAAAATAATATTATTAACCCTACTAAACTCCAGAAAAGAGTAGGGGTGAACACGGGTATCGGGTACCCGATTACCTGTCTGAACCTGAACTGAACCAATTAAATTGGTTCTGGAATCAACAGGTAATTGGGTCTAACCCGAACCAAACCAATAACCTTTGTTAGTAATTGGTTTGAGTATCGGTTTTGGGGGTGCGGAACTCAAACTAACCCGTGAATTCGATCATATATTAATTAAATAAAAAAATAAAAAATAAATATGATTTTTAGTGGCTTTTAGTGAGATTATTCACTATTAATATGTTTAAATTTTAATGAGTTTAATTTTTAATGTATTTGGTATTCAATATGTTTAGATCATTTATATTGAAGTTACATGTTTATTGTATTTGTTGAATTTTTAAGATAAAATTTGGTTTTTTTATGAATTTTAAAGTCATTGGGTACCCAATTACCCGAATTGAACCAATTCATTCTTAATCGGTTTGGTTTGGTTCGGATACATACACAAAAAAATACAAATCCAAATTAAATTGAACCAATTATATTTTGATCGGTTCGGTCTTAATTTTATCTTAAATCTAAACCAAACCGATCCGTGCTCACCCCTAAAAAAGAGAGAGGAAAAAATGTAGTTGGCTTGACATGTATGTATATATATATTGACGATTAGTGCCATGTATTATCGAGTAATGCCTAAAGTACAGAAGTCGTAATTAAAAACAAAATTCCTTGATTTGGCCCACAGGGGAATCATGAATAAATAATGAATTAGATTCCTCTATTTCTACAAAATTTAATATATATTAATATTGCATTTGACTGGTTGATGTCAACATATATGCTAATACCGCTATGTCCTTTAATATATATATAATTTACCAGTAATATTAGATAGAGAAAAAAATAATTAAATTTATTTTATTTAACATTCATTATTTTTAATTTTAGTTAATTTTTTTTATTATCAAATATTTTCGTAATTTAATTTGATTGCTTAAGTAGAAAAATGGCTAAACACAGAGTGGTGAGCCAACTAATTAATATCGCGTTGTTTTTAACATCCAATCAAAACAGATGTGCCGTCGTTTTCATAATTATAAGCATCATGTAGGGATAGAATTAGATAAAATATTATAGAAAAACAAAAAATATTTATATAATAAAATAAAATTAAAATAATATTTTAAAGAGATTAAACTAAAATTTACATGTAAAAGTTTAAAATTAGAGAATGTCATTTTTTCCTTTTTCACTATGTGAGTGATCAATCTTAATGTAGAGTCCACTATGTGAGTGATCAATCTCAATGTAGACCCTCTGGATGTTTAGGATTTAGGGTTTTTTTTTTTTTTTTTTTTTTTTTTTATAATGTGTGGGGTGATAGAAGGGAATGAAGGAAATTGTGGTATACATAGATGAAGAAGGAAAATGTTTTGAGCAGATGGAGAAAATGACCAAACACACCACTCAAAATCATGATCCAAAGATTATATCTTTCAAAAAGCCAAATTAAAAATTGAGACAACTAAATTTTTAAAGATTATATTAATTTATTAATAAAACTTTTAAGATCTTATCTTATTAACAAAATTATTTTAAATTTAACTCGTTGAAAAATGAATAAAACAATCAACACATTACTCATATTTGATTACAACAAAGTAATGAATGCTTTGTGAAGTACTAGTAAAATAGGTAGATTACTATGATATATCATATATCTATATGATTATATGCAGTCCACAAAACTCTTAACCAAACTATTCTTTATAGTTTTGGAAACATTTCAAGTGCATTAGAAGTATCGGTGTTCCAGTTATTTTAACCGTTGATCTGAATTATAAAAAATATATATATTATATATTAATTAAAATTAACAGTTAAAACAAATGGTGCACCGGTACTCTTCGACTTGAAATGTTTCCTATAGTAAAGTCCGAAAGCCTGAAAGACTGAAACTGACAAATAATGAGTTAAATTCGTAATAATAATAATAAAAAAAAAAAACTCGGATGCAATAGTTTCAAGTCACGATAAAATAATAATTAAAAAAAAAGTCCAATCTAGGAATGACAACCCTATTAGCTAGCAGTTAGCAGTACAATAGAAATGCATGCACACACGACACACCGAAATTCCAAAACCAAAACTTAGTACGAATACATGCATCATTGAGCTTGTGGCCGAGGTTTTGTTCAACGAAAGGTTGGGCCCTACTATTAACGTATGCAATCATTGGTACTCCTTTTCCTTTTTCTTTTTTAAAAAAAAAAATCAGTGATTTTATATTTAAGCTCTAGGTTTTCAGGTTTTCTTAGGAATTAGGACACTTATTTATTTATTTTCCCATTTTAAATTCAAGATTTTAACTACCAAAACGAATTTGGACTTTTACTGACAAATGTTACAAGAATATTCTTTAAGGATCCAAAAAAGAGCATTATTGACATGTTAAAAATTAAAATTTCAATAGCATTAGATACATAACTAAACTTAAAATTGTTCCAATTTTAAATTCTTAAAAGTCATCTTTTTTGCCACTAATTATAGAACTCTTAAAGCTTTTAATATAAAGATTAGGTTGAAGAAACAATTTTCAAACTAAATGTACCACTGTATTTGACTTTAGACATTAAATCATAATTACTGTAATCTCCTTTTCATGTTAACTAAAAGAGTGACCAAATGTTAAAAAAAGGGTTTATAGATAAATTATGGTCCCACACTATTTTCGTACTAGAGGGATTTAAAGTAATCTCGAATACTATTTCGAATATAAATATAATTTCCCATCTACTAAAGTCAAATGAATCTTTATAAAGCAAGGTACCAAAAGAAAAATTTCCACAAGAAAGGGTAATACTCTTTTTTCCTTTTCGTTTTTTGAGATCAGCAGGTAAAGAGTAAAATCCTTTCTAATTTCTTCTCTTTTTTTTTTGTGGGCCGGGGTGGGGGGGGGGTGTTTCAGAAACATTCTTTCTAAGTTCTTTTTGTTTTGGTATTGAATTCTTTCTAATTTCTATTATGTTACCTTACCCCTTTTTTTTTTAATTTGGTGAGAGCTTTGCTAGTTGGGCCACCTATACTATACAATTTTGGGCTTATTTCTTCCAATCACACGGCATTTCGCCCCCTCCCCATCTCAAAGGTCTCGGATTCGAGTCCTACCAGCTGCAACCGAGAAGAAAAAATGGGTAAATATGTGAGGAGTGTGTGGGTGTGTACTGTGTACCTAGGATTGGGGGTTGTCCAATCCACCGACCCAAAAAAAAAAAAAAGGATGTGAAGAAATATTTTTACACAAAAACAGGATGTGAAAAACACTGCAATTTTCGGTTTTCTACCATTCTTAAGGATTTCAAACATTACTCACAAGCATTAGTCTCCCAAAATCTTTCTGAGATTCAGCATTACTCACAAGTCACTACCAATCATTTTTAACAGCACTTACATCAACAAACTCATTACCATTCTTAAGACATCGGAATCAAGGACAAGATGCAAATATTTGATGCTCAAGATGCACATATGCAGACTTAGATGGCATAGAAGGACATTAATAAATCAATTACACCTCACAAGATCCTATAATAATGAACTTCACTCAGTGCTAGTACTAAGTATATACCGCATCAAGTAAACAAAAAGCTTAGCTTTCTTCCTATCAACAACTAATTTATCCAACAAACACTATATAGGCTGCGTGTGACGACACGAGTGTAAATTGTCTTTTATCAATAATAAGATAAGATGAAAAGATAGATCTGTAAATTGTATAAAGTTCATAGATGATCAGAGGCAAAGTTACAGAGGAGAGACAACTACCACAACAAAGTTGAATATACGAGCATAATTTGTTATCAATGAATAGTAATATGTAAATGGAAATTCTTAGATTGTATTATAAAGTTCATAGATGGTGATTAGAGACAAAATTGTAGAAGAGAGACAACTATTACAATGAAATCAGTCTGCCTAATATACAGAGCTTGCAAGTCACAACCTTATGTGGAAAGCAGAAAAAAAAAGAAAGGATTATCGAACGTCAACAACTCTGTGATCCATCAAGGTTAAATACATCACCTAAAATCACAAAAATGAAGTCAAACCTCATTTATCAAGCTCCATTGCCTGTGTAGCTTTAGCTTTAGCTACTGCTGTCAACTTGGTCTTCAGCTTTCTCTTCCCCACTTGAAATCCACTTCCACCCTTCTTCTTGCCACCATCAACCTATAAATATTTCCCAACAGAATACCATTAATCCTTAATAGTTAACACACACACACCACAATAAATAGCCACACATGAGTTTAATTGCTATGCAATCACAATGTAAGAGAGTTTTATAAGCCAATTAGATGTTTGTGTTTGCATTAGTTATGAGATCATGGTAGTTGAGTCGAACACCTTTGCTAATGCAACAGTGGAATCACATAAAGAAAGCAAATTTGATGCAGTATCCTCACTTAACAAAACTTCATATCATAGTGGTAAGTAGGATAACCACTTTTCCACACTCACCAAAAAGAGAAAGAACCTTTTATATCAAATTATCAAAGTTGGAATCTATAAAGGTATAGTAAGCTCAAAACAAACATTCCTAACTTTCTTACACAAAAAATAGAAAATAAAAAAGGAATTGAGAAATTGAAAGGGGAAACTTACTTTCATCTTGTTTTTCTTTGCGTTGAGCTTCTGTTCTTTCTTCAGCTTCTCCTGCTTCTCTCCTGAAAGTGAATTTACCGCAACAACAGAACAATTAGAACACGAAAGCTTGAATTTTCAAAATTGGCAAAAAAGAATTGGGAAATTTTTGCAGAGGAGAGAGTGGCAGACAGTACTTTGGAGATCGAATTCGTACTGCTTCTTTCTCTTAGCGAGGTTGTTCTTCTTCGACATTTTCAATTGCTGATTGATGAACTCACAAATACAGAAGATTTGGGGAAAATTTTCGAGCCTCTAGGGTTAGGTATTTGATTACAGTGTGCGCTGAATCAGTTCGAGTTAAACCCTAATCCCACAGAAATCCTCAACTATATTATTAGAAGCCTTTTATTTTTCAGTTAATTACTTAATTTACATTTGGTCCTCTCAGTTTGCTCATTTCACATTTTCCTCCCCAAATTTGTTAATTATCATTTTCAGAGGCGCCGCAAAAAAGTATTTATCTGTTTATTAATTATTCTATTTTAATTTTGTAAGTTTATAAAATTATAACATTCTTTAATTTAAACTAAAACATAAAAATTAGATTTATATTTTTATTAATTTTAGATATTTATATTTTAAATTTATTAATTTACAATCATGAAAATGAAATGTCAATGTAATAAGTTATTCATATTTCACTAATTAAATATTTGTATGTATTTTACTGAATTAATAATGTACAAGCTCATGAAATATTTCGTATTTTTGAATAAAAAATAAAATAATAATTTTTTATATTTTAAAAGTTTGATTTTCATCCAATTTAAATTTAGTATAATTGTGATCTGAAAATATTTAAATTTCATTAAATTTAAGGATTAAATTAAAGTCTAAAAAATAAAACTAATGTATATTAAAATTAAGTCTAAGTTGAGACAAATCCAATTTTATTCGTACATTCCTAATAAGTTGATTAGTTGCTCAAGCAAGATGAGATTCCCGTCGTCACTACCCACTAAGATATATGAATTTTATTTATTTGATCAAAAGCCAAGGATATACTGGTCCTTGAGCAGTCCAAACAATAAATATAGAAACTAGACATGATTAAATAATTAATCGCCAGCTAATCCCTTCAGATTTCATAACAACAATTCGGCAAAGAAAAATGAAATAAAAAAGGAGGAATAAAAAAAATACTTCCGAATATTTTCAATGAGCTTATTAATTATTATTTTTTTTAAATAATAGAGTTCAATATAATAAGTGAAGCAAGAGTAACAATAAACAAACAAAAAAGTTTCAAAAAAAATTACAAAAAGACTCATTAATTATTTTTTGTGCTCTTCCTTTTTATAGTGTATTTCTAATTTTGTACTTATAGAAACATTTTCAACCACTCCACTCTTATTAAAACTCTGTCAAATCTATTGTAAGATCGCTAAGTATAAGTCCTCCAATAGGAGTGCACATGGCCCGGTCCGGCTCGAAGACCCGGCCCGGCCCCGAACACTTTAGGGGCTAATTTGGTGTGATTTCATTGGGTTTAGGGCCAGATAATGGTCTCAAAAATAGACCCAGTTATTATTTTGGGTCAGGTCCGGGTCATAGCTCGGGTCACCCGAAGTCAGCCCGGTGGCCCGGTCATCATACACAATTAATATTTTGTATTATTAGTGATGGATCATGGCTATTCTTATGTGAAATTTAAGTATTGTAAATCTTAATATTTTGTGTTATTAGTCATTATAAGACTATAAGTTAATGTTTTATGTTTAGAATGCATAAGACTTTAGACTAATGCATAATATTGTGTTATTTGTATTAATTTAAATATTTGGTGTTATTAGACAATATTAGTATTGATTGTAGTTATGCTTTAGTATTGATTGTGGTTATGCTTTAATTTTGAAGAAGGGTTGGTTCTTGTTATATTTTTCTAAGTGAATTTTACCATGTCAAATAATGGTTGGAGTCTTGGAAATTTGGATATTTTTACATGCTAGCTTATAAGAAGGTATCAACGTAATGTAATGTTAACGATCCGGTTTTCACCCGGTATAATTGTGGCCCGAAATTGTATTGGTTTTATCGGATTTAGGTCGGGTTCGGGTCTAATAAATAGACCCGGTGTATATTTTCGGGTCGGGTCTGGGTCACATCAAACCCGGCTTCACCCGACCCATGTGCACCCCTATCCTCCAGTTGCATATATTGTTGTATCAAATTCTTACTTAAACTCTGTTAATCTGAGAATATATTTTCTCCTCTTCACCAGCACAATCTCGTTGAAGTCTCCCATAGAGACGGACATAATCCTGCAATATAACTCAATTTGTCCCACTCAGCAAATTTCTCTTCTCTTGTATGAGCCCCATACACCAAAAAAACATTATTGAAATTATTTTTAATAAGACCCTTTCAACACATAACTAAAGCTTCCCTTTATGACAGCGACTCATTTTAAACATTATTTCATCCCAAATTAACACTAAACCACTTGAGGCACCATCCGATTCAACATATTTTCATCCCGCAATATCATTCCCCAAATTCTTATTACATCAAACTTCGTTACTTCTTGCCACTTAGTACTAAACAAGTCTAACATATTCATTATAATTTTTTTTTTGAGATTTATTATTATTATTAAGATTTAACTCATACATATCTTTAGAATATATATTAAGATAATTAATTAAAATACATTTTATAAAAAGTAAATATTTTTTATTTGTTTAATATGTTTGTTGTATATTTTGTTGAGTCAAGATTTAAATATTAATTCTTGTGATGATAAATATAATTAATGTTTCTTATTATGTGCATAACAATTATCAGATTGCTTTATGATAGAAAAGTTGCTACACATTGTAATCAAGTCAAAAAAGGAAGTTATTTTCAATTAAAGTTAATGGCTATCTCCTTAGTGAGTGCAACGAACGACTACTACAACAATTAGGGAAATGATTTATACATTAAAGGAAATTATCAACAAGCTCTATATATGATGATTTGTTCAAAGAAAAAGGCAATCAATTTGAACTGAACTAGATTCAATTCACAACCTTTGCTGATATAGTTTTCTTCTTTGATATTTAGTGTGTTTCCATTTTTATGTTGTCTATATTAAATTCTGATTGGGAGATATAGAAGATAAAAAAATATTCACTTAAGAGTTATTTTTATTTTTGTTTAAATGTTTGTCACGAGAATTGTTTTTTTTTTAGTTGGCACTTAGAGATTACTAAGTTTGGGATAATTTAAATGAGCGATAAAAATGTGAATAAAGGCAAACCAAGATATATTGTAAAAAAAAAATTAAAATTTTAGATATAAATATGGAAAATCTAATGATATAATATAATCGTAGCATCTTTTAGATTCGATTAAGTACATGTTTGGGCGCCATTATTTTGTTAAAAAAAGATCTTTTTTCAATGAAAAAAGATCTTTTTTTATTTTTTAACGTGTTTGGCAAATTTCTAGTAGTAAAAGTAAAAGCACTAGTAAAATCAAAAAAAGATCTTTTTTGAGAAGCTGTAATTTACATCTTTTTTTAAAAGATCTTTTTTCTTTAAAAAAAAAGATGTTTTTCATGTAATAAATAAACAAAAAAGTACTTTTATATTGTTATATCCAAACATAATTGATTGATAAAAAGACCTTTTTACATGAGATATCCAAACATAAAATTACTTTTACTTCTCTATAAGATCTTTTAAAAAAAGATAACTCGAAAAAAGATCTTTTTTTAAAAGCTCACCCAAACAAGCCCTAAGTCAATTAGAATCTTACTAAATCAATTATATATATAAAAAAATTGATTATTTTAAGTTAGAAATGAATGGATAGAGTTAATTTGTTGAATGGATAAGTAATAAAATTAATTGATTAATTCATTAGAAGAAAACCAAACTTTTGTCTCTTCATAAAATAACCGATTGTTTTAAAAGAAAAACTGTTTTCATTCACAAATCAATTGATTATTTGTAGGGTCGTTAAATGGGCTAGCCTAACCTATTTAGATTCGACCGTTTAAGTTCGCTTCAATTACGGGCTATAAATTTTTAGTTTGGACTGTTTATAGTCAGTTCAATGGGTTAAACGGATTCGCCTATTTATCTTTTTATTTTATTTTTTAAAAAATATTTGTGATACAAAATATTATTTTTATGTCAAAAACTTTAATCAAACAGTATTTTTTTAGTTGATGGGGCGTATTTTCGAGTCGAGTCAGGAGAAATATTGTCTAAAAGTGTTATTTAAAAAAATATATAAAAAAATTAAATGAGCCACCTGTTAAACTTGTAATTTTTTTCGAGTTAATCGAATTCAGCCCGTTTAGTCCGAAATTTAAATAGACTTAATTTTAAAGATAAAATCTACCCGTTAAACGGATAAATATACTGACATGATGGGTTTAGTCTATTTCAACAGGCCTAATTATTTGAATAATAATTTTTTTTTTGTGTAAATGGTGATTTCTCCAACTTCAAAAAAAACTCACACTTAACAATTAATATAACATAATTAGAGTCATTGCAACAAATTAATAAACACAGTAAAAAGAGATTTATAAACTATTACAATTATAAAAATTAAATAATTAAAAAAAATTAATGATAAATTATAAAATTATTAATATTAGGATTGAAAAGAAAAAGTTAAGATCCGAAACTAAAAATATTAATGTTAAAATTATAAAATAAAATAAATGATAAAATAATAATTCAAATAAATTAAAGATAAATTTTAAAATTAAGTGACTAGTTAATAAATAAAATTGAAAAACATGGTTTGTTACTTAAAAATAAAAGAGTTGTGCTAGTAACTAGGAGTGGAGCTATACAAGAGGAGATCGAGATTCGAGATTCGAGATTCGAGAGATCGTTGTTTGTTGCAGAGATGGAATCATCGTCACCACCAGAGAGCCGTAAGATCTATATGGAACTGTTGCAGAAGCTCCAATCTGAGCCATCTGAGGATGTTCCTCCTTCTCTCGAGTATTCCATGATTATGGATGAGTTGAGGAGAATAGATCGATACATGGAGGGGCAATTCAGAT